>NC_133802.1:15092650-16410150 GCF_043250625.1 Sebastes fasciatus | reverse complement strand
AGCGGACTACTTGATAAGCAAATTATTTAAACGGTGTTTATATAGGAATGATTCTGTCCCAAGCTTTTTTATCCATACAAGCGGTTCATCACTGTAACCATGATCACTATATGCAGTTTCCACTGTATTTATCAGTTAACAATTATCGTATCAGTCTATGAGAGCATGTGTGGAGAGCGTGATGTAGGGTGTCGCACGGTGTGTGAAAGTGACCGATCAGGGACTTTCAGGAATGTAACCAGGAAGAGCACAAATACCAATAAACTGATCACACCGTTAAAAACACCCTGATTAGCTTATGATACACAGAAAGGGTATCGGGAATGTGAAACCTGACCTTGTTTAACCCTTAAAAAATTGGGTGCCTGGAGAAAATGTAACACCTCGCCATATTACAGTTTCAGATTCTACGGTGGCCCACAGAGCTCACAAGACTGTAGAGGCTGATTCATCCATTGAGAAAAAAGGTAACCGAGCTTGTAAAGGCACAGTGACTCTGTGGAGGGAACCCAAGCCAAAGATGCAGAATCTTTGACTTTAATTTGTGCGGACAAACGGAAGCACACAAACTGAGAAAGAGAGTCAAGCACATGGCAGTGAGACACAAACCCGTGATTCCTGCCTACACACACACACACACACACACACACACACACACTCAGTGGTGACAAGGACTCTGTGAGGCAATGTCACAATGTGTGTGTGTGTTTTGTGCCTTTGTTATATACTGTATATGTATGTGCATGAGTTTGGATGAGCACATGCGCATGAGCACATTTGGATGTGTGTGTGTGTGTGTGTGTGTGTGTGTGTGTGTAAGTGACTCACCCCGTGTCAGTTACTCCTCTACTAAAGTGTCCTTTCCTTTTTTACTTCACACCTCTCCAGTTTGCTATTTTTGGGCCATGTTAGCAGAACTAGTAGTATCCAGCACACCCACACACACACACACACACACACATACACACACACACACACACTACAACATGCAAAGCCCACTGGGAGTGTTTTGGAAGAGCGAGAGAGGAGACGTGCATCTTTTATGGTGCGCTGGTGTACAGGAGATGATTCGGTGGAGCAGACAGAAATATCCAGGGTTACTCGCAAAGTGAAAAATATCGTATTGCATAAGATGGTGAAAGGACCTGACCACGTAAATGCAACAGTAGCTCTCTCCCACAAAGGCACGCACACACACTCACTCACACACAAGCATGAGCTCACATAGACACTCACGCACACACACGGTGATGTCCTAATAGTGTCCTGCAGGCAGGCGGGCAGAGGCGGGCCGGGGTAGAGAAACTGGAGCTGAGGCAGAGTGCTGACTCAGGGAACAACCAGTGAGAGAGAGAGGGAGTGTGTGTGTGTGTGTGTGTGTGTGTGTGTGTGTGTGAGTGAGTGTGTGAGAGAGAGAGAGAGAGAGAGAGAGAGAGAGAGAGGGGACATTGTGCTACACAGAGGCCTCACGACTTGCATGTGCCAACCAGAGTGTCCCGACCACCGCTCTGAGCACTTTACGTCGTTTTACCCTCCACCTTGAGGTTAAGGCCAAAAGCTGCCGTGACAGCAGAACAAAAACCAAAGTCTTACTCTTGTAAGAACTCCATTGAGAAAAAGGAGAAGTAAAAAGAAGAAGTCTACCTCTTTCTGTACTTTTAGTTGTATTATTTCATTTGTTCTCCTGAGTCAGTGCTGTGACAAACATTCACAGAAGTCAGAAGCGGGAAGAAACACGGGCGGTCAGATGATCAGATAGATTACTCCAAATTCAGCCTGTTTGAAAAAGAGTGAATGATGAAATTATTGCCAACAGGGCTGCAGTCTAACTATTATTTTCATTATTAATGAATTTATTTTTTTTATTATCATTTAAGTGCATGAAATATTCAAAAAATAGTGAAAAATACAATTTCCCAAAGCCTGAAGTGGCGTCTTCAAACGTCTGGTTTTGTCCGACCAACAGTCCAAAACTCAGAGATACTCAGTTTACTATCGTAGATGACAAAGAAAAGTAGCAAGTCCTCACTGGAGAACCTGAAACCAGCGACTGTGTGGCATTGTTATCTCGCCGAGGAGTTTATGTTTTCAGTTGGGTTTGTTTTTTAACATTGCAACATACGGCATAGCCTTGGTGCTCTCCGAGTGCCCTTCTACTTTTCACTACTTTTGCTTGAAAAATGACTGCAACAATTAATCGATTATAGAATTAGTTGACAATTATTTTCTAGCAACTCATTGATTAATCAACTAATCGTTTCAGCCCTACTTGTAAACATGTGCAGGCTGTTCTCAGACACCGTTCGTAGCTATATCTACAAAAACGTAATGCACTGTAATTCTTATATATCCCACAAAAATCAAGAGCTACAAACGCCGCTTAGGGAGGAGGTTGGGGTGGATGAGTGGGGCAAAAAGCACTGGACTTTTTGCCCAGGAGACTGGTGTTTGTACCCCGTGTGAAACCAGAAGTCAACGTTGGTTTATTTGTCACGTAACGTCCGTACTTAAGTTACGCCACGTCCAGTTATTTTAACCCAAACCACGATCTTTTCCTAAACCTAACTTAGTAGTTTTATTGCCTAAACTTGTGAAAACAGAAGTTTATTTTGAAAAGACTGGAGCCAAAACTGACATGTGCGTCGCGTTGCTGTTCATTCGTAGGAAAACTCACGAAAAATGAGGAATAACTTTTCGTAAGATATCATACAAACCGTTGTATGAGGACATGTGAAAGGCCGATTTGGACCTTGCATACTTGGGACACATTTTTTCTGTTTCCACGTGTGATTATTTGTGGTACGTTCACTTTCGATTTTATGTCCAAAAAAGTTGTTCTTCTTAACTGTTCGTCTGAGCGCTCATGTTTCTTGCCCCATCTGACTTTGCTGGAGCAAAATTTCCATGCTCCCACATATCTTATTTATTACTCTGGTGTGTAAAATTGTAATAAACCGGAATAATCCTTTAATTCTTGGCAGCATCTGAACAGTCAGTGCGTCTCTGGTATTCATGCACATGTTTAAGTGTGTGTGCATGACCATGAGGTGTGGGTATGCGAGTGTGTAATACGATGTATATAGACTGTGCTCTAAACAGAAGAGCAGCAAGTCAGCAACATCCAGGTGGTTTTGGTTTACCCTCACATTTCACTCCCCCCATTTCTCTCTCTCTCTCTCTCCCTCCCTCCCTTCCTCGTCCCCTTGTTGTCTCCCTCTGTCTTTCCTGCTTCATTATTTGTCCTTTCTCACTGGCTAAAAATACTCGCTGCCCTGTCACTATAACAGATCACCTCAGAGGAAATTTGCTGCCAGCAGTGGACAGTGTTTGATGCAGCAGCAACGCCACCCACTACACACACACACACACACACACACATACTGAACACACACATACCACGAGCCTTGGATCATAATAGTGTCAGTGGATTAGTATTTGCGACTGTGGGCTGAAAGTGTGTTTGTGTGCGTGTTAGACAAACAGGTGCAGTAACCTCATGAGGCTGACGGAGCTGTTGGAGAGTTGACAACGTAGGTGCAATAGTTACATTAGGTCACGGCAGCCGGAGAGCTGGAATAACAGATACTATCTCACTTACACACACAGACGGGGTGGCACCTGCGCTCTGCTGTTCAAAATAACAGGAATATATTGTGTGAGAGAACTACTGCAGACAAAGAAAATATGTGCGAGCGAATGTCCACAAGGCTTACGTGTGAAAATGGGTTTTTTTTTAATGCAGGAGAGAGAAAGCGAAGGAGCGAGTGCGAAAGAGAGAGCGGGGTTGACAGGCCACTCTTGTGACTTGTAAGAAAATTAAATAAACAACAACTTCTCACTCCTGCTTTCACACTTGATGTGCAACTCAAACCGAGTCTGTCGGAGATGGCGTAAGGTGTCACTGTTTAGTGCTCAGGAGAATTTTTCCTTCGTGTCTCCTGTTCCCATGGCAACTGAGCGGGCGACCTGCGGTGACCCCGGAGGACTGGAGGGGGACGGAGGTGAAGCTGTCATTTAGCACAGGCCAGTGGACGGATATTATTGCATTCATCATTTCTCGCAGGTCACCCTGCTGAGGTCGATAAAGACGTTTCTCCACGGATCAAATTATCCTTAAGAACGCCGCGCATGAACACGTTTGTAAACGTAATCCGACCATATTTGTTTATGTTTCGTTGCGTTTGTTATATATTTGTTCTTGCATTCAGGGCTGCCTCCCTCTTTCTTTTTCTTTCTTTCTCTCCATCTCTCTCTCTTGTTGTGTGTGTGTGTGTGTGTGTGTGTGTGTTAGTGTTAGTGTGTAAAAGCATGCACCACAGCCCTGCTACCTGTATTTCAACAGGCCCTGTTGTCTCATTATCAGAGTGACATTTGTGCAGTCCTGCGGAGCCATCTGGATGCGTCCCACACACATGTGAGAGAAACCAGCCTGGGTTTGGATCTGACTCACATCAAACAGCCTCTCTGCCCACACACACACACACACACACACACACACACACTAACACACACACACACACACACACACACACACACACAAACTTAACACATAAACACCAAATACAGACAGCACAAATAGAGCAGTTTCCAGAAGCCAATATCTGACATTTAACGAATAGTGAGGTGACAGAGAGATTGATACAAATTTTCCAACTGTCACTTTACATCTTCATACTTAATCTTTCCAGTCAAAACAACGGAGGCTCATTGGTATATATATATATATATATATTTATATATACGAAACTAGAAAACCTAATGACTCCATTGGTACCAACCATGTCATACTAGCTTGTCGTGAAGGAGGCTAAATAATGCTGATTTCCAATAATAAATATATACATACATTTGCAATTAAAATTTCGATTACAATTTTAAATTAACTATAGACAATCATGCAATTAATTGCGATTAAATATTTTAAACAATAGACAGGTCTAATATATATATATATATATATATATATATAGGGGGCTGCAAGATATTACAAAAAATCGAATTATTTTGATTATTATTTTGATATTGCAATTGCAATATGATTTGCGATATTAGAGGGAATAATTACCTTTACATCATTATTATTATTTTCATTGAAAAACATATTAAGATTATAATGGTGTGATTTTTCGCACAAATTTGTACCAAATATGTTTTCTCAATTCTGTAGAGTATGATGTGTAGGCCAGGATATCTCTACAGCACGATAATATTTAATTTAAAATCGTATTTTGACACACATTTTGCCTTAAACAAATATAGCAATTTTAACAAATACTGCGATTTGAAAATTGCAGTGGGCCATATTGCGATTCTTATCAAATTTTGGATTAATGTGCAGCCCTAATATATATATATTTATGGAAAGATGCAGAGAAAGCACAGACAGTAGTGTACTTTCTACTACTTATGTTAATCTCAGTGATGTGCGTAAACTCAAATGTGTTTGCATGTATGGGACAGCCCCACAACGAATGCAAATGGGTATATAAGTACCACAGGTTGGAGTTGTGAAACTGTCTCTATGGCTCAGTTGCACAGAGAGAAGATAAACAGCAACCTGAGGTTGTGGGGCTGCTTGATTGTCCAGGAAAGTCCCAAAAATTAAATATGTGATCAAAGCGATCGCTTTACTCTTAGTTTCGACAAGATAAAAGCACTGTATGATAAATAACATTATATCGAAAGGAACAAGGGATCAATCAGAGATTACTGAAGATGGCACAATGAGCAACTTCTACAAATAACTGCTGAAGAATGCGCAATCAGCAACAAAGGATGTCAATGAAAAAGCCATTTTTGCATTGAAGGTAGGGTCGGTAATCTTGAGAAACAAGCAAGCGGATATTTGATTTTATAAATGAGCTAACCTAAAAACCCAGCCCAGTGTTGCCAACTCTATTCCAATGAAAGTAGCTGCTGACTAGCTCCAAAAGGCGATAAATCTAGCGATTAAGTCGCCAAGTCTGCAACACAGTCCGTCCATTCAGGCCTCCCTCCAAAGCCACTCCCACAAAATTATCATTATGAATGTAAACAACAAACATGGCTATTGTTAGTACTCACAGCTGTCATGCTAGCAGCTTGTGGAAGGCTCCGATGACGCACAATGAGTGCACGGGCAGAGTGCAGGTAGGCAGGCAGGTCGTCCAGTCATTTCATTCGGGCCAAATGAAATGATTGGACGGGTTTATTCCAGTCCTGCGACAGCCACAGATTTTTGTCAGAGCATTTGATTTATTGATTGCTGTGGGGATTTAATGAGAATTTCATCTAATATAAAAATAATAATAATTTGAACAACACTACCAACCCTACCATTAATACATCATGTTATTCTTAATTCCTAGAATCACCGCTAAATCAACTCAGAAAATCTGTTTTTAGCATAACGTGTAAAATAATTACTAGGAGTGAAAAAGGGCAGACAACGGGCCCATGAGACTCAGAGGAGATGTGTGAAGACTGTGTTAATTCTACAATGCTGCATCTGGACCAATTTTATATCCTGGTTTCGGAGCAAGCTGTAACCTACTGAGGGGACGCTATGACTGTTGCTCGACATTTGTGAAAAGACCAAATGCAGTTTCGCTATGACTGTTTCAGCTCAGCGAACCATAGGAAAGCACTCACAAGTGAGCCAAGGGACCTCAAAGTTAGCATAGTGAGTCATTATCAAATAAATGCTATTGGTGTGGTGTGAAAAAAGGTGCATGCACACTTAAGCGTTTTCTCTCTCTACGCAGGATTCTGGGCCCTCGAGAGTCCGTTTCCTGAGTGGCTCTGTGCATGCACGTTGCCGAATGCCACTGGGATGTTCATTGACATGCTAAAGCTCAGCTGCATGCAAGGTAGGCCTCGCTCTATCCCCTTCATCTCGCTCTCTTTCCCCTCTCTCATCTATAATTGATTGCTCCCACTGTACCAACTTCATTTGCTGGCTGTGAATAATGAATGAGACACAGAGTGGAGGCGCTTTTTCTTCTCCGCTGGTTTGATACCCGATTAGCCGTTTACAGTGTATCTGTGCTATCCGTGACCAGGCCTGGGGTTCCCAACGTGTGCCACTGAGTGAAGAAGCGCTGCCAAGAAAAGGCTGCTTCGCCTCGGGGAGAAAATGCATGACAGCGTAAAAAAAAAAAGATGGAATCAATCCCGTTGATTAGCATTATTTAAGACCAACAAACAACCAAGCAACAGGCATGTGTGAAAGCAGCAAGCGTGTTTTAATACATGATTCAAGCATGTGAGGCGGTTGGGTTGTTGCATGGAAATGAAACCCGCGGCTTATGGTGAGTGCATAATTCCCATTACGGCAATCTCAGTGAGCATCTTCACAACACGCACACGTTCGCACACTTTCCAATACACATGCGAACCCACACGCACAGAGACAAACTGTTCTCTTGCCGCAGTGAGATGTGCTCTTTTGAGGTGCATGCCATGTGATGCACATTCCGCTTACCTCCTCTACACAGCTCAATGGACTCTCAAGCTGTGTCCAACACGCACACTCACTCACTCACTCACTCACACTCAACTCACACATAACCAGGATTATTAATAGCGTGTTTCAGTTCCACAATGCGCCGGAGAAGTGCAAGCGAAGCAGTTCTGAACTCCGGGGCCAAAGATGACGTACTGTTTTTTCTTTTAGGGGGGGGGTAAAGTTACATCAACTAGAGACTCAAAACGGCGCTTCACACTTCCTGGAAAAGCTGACTTGAGTGGCGTGTCCTCCCCCCCACCCCACCCCCAGCTGCTCCTGTACCTTCCTCCCTTACTATCCCAGGCACATGCCCACACACACACACAAACACATATCCTCATTCATGAAAAAAACAGGAGATTTGCTGACACAGACATGCACGCAAACACATAAAAGAGCCACATTGTTCGCAGTCTGCTGTTGGTAGAAAGTTGTAACTGACAGAAGGGGCTCGATGTGGGCAGCAGAGGGCTGACGACACAGCAGCTGTTGGACTTTCTGCAACCTGGTGGGATGAGTGTGTGTGTTTGTGTCTGGAAGGACATTGATGGCGATGAGATGAGGAGGATGATGAGGAGGAGGAAGAGGATAGCAGTGAGGAGAAGGTGGAGGTTGAATATGAGGAGGATGATCTCTATGGTGATTCCATCTTCAGCTTCAATACAAGTGAAATGCTTAAAGCTAGGGTTGGTAATCTTTAAGGCCCTGACACACCCGACTGTCGGCCATTTGTGGGCCGTCGGTGAGATTGGCTCTGATTGGCTGTTCAGCTTAAACGAAACAGTGCACGAGAAGAGAAACGGAAGAGGGGAAAGCAAGCAAATGAGTAAAGTCACACAGAAGGCTCTTCTCATTTTTTATCTTCATCTCATCCGATCACTCCAATACACAGATATTTTCACCTCGACATGGCCATCTGGAATGAAGCTAAGTGGTGAGTGAGAGTGGTGTGAAAATGGTTGGCAAACGCCACTTTATTTCATATATGTATCATAACAACGGCTTGTATATCCGTAGTCCTCGGTCTTCCGTTTTCCGTTTTTGAATGACGCGTACAGACTACCGCCACCTGCTGGTGTGGAGAGTTATTTCCTCTCATGCAGGCACAGAATGTACATGGTAGTTGGCCATTGGCTGCAGTCTTTTGCGGTGTGTCAGAGTGCAACTTTTTGGCCAAAACAAAGATGACGTGCGGCAACGCAACAGTCGGCCTTCGTCGCCTCTAGTTCTTTGATGTTGGTTTGGTGTGTCTGGGCCTTAAGAAATTAGCAAGAGTACACTAAATTAAAAATATTATCCAACCTAAAAACCCAGCCCAATGTTGCCAACTATTTTCCAATGAAAGTAGCTAGCAGCACTAGCTCCAAAAGTTGGTAAATCTAGCGAGAAAGTCGCCAAGTTGGCAACACTGACAGTCTGTTGCTTCAGGCCTCCCTCTAAAGCCAATTTCCCCAAAATTATCGTTATGAATGTAAACAAAGAACAGCTTGTGGAAGACTCTGGTGATGTGCAATGAGTGCACGGATAGAGTGTTCGCAGGTAGGCAGGTAGACAGGCCGTCCAATCATTTCATTTTGGCCGAATGGACGGACCAGATGTTTTTCTCTGTTTTTTTGTCAGAGCATTTGATTTATTGATTGTTGTCTGGATGTAAAGAGAATTTCAACAGATACAACAAAAAATGTATTTGAAGAAGATTACCAGACCTAGCTTTAACTGTCTGAAAAGCACCCACATCCATTGATTTCCAGTCGCATCCCTCCTTCCTCTCCTCCTGCTGTCACCTCCGTCTCTTCTGTCTGTCTCTTTCTCTGGCCACACATCTGCAAACACCAAAAGAGACAACCCTAACACAGAGAGAGACCCTGAGTGTCTGTCTGAACCTTATAGAGTTGGAGACTGTCTGAGTCTGAATAAGTCTTGATCTGCAGAGGTAGATACACAGAGGCACAGTTATAAAGAGAGGCGGAGGAAGGGTTGCGAGATGGAAAAGACGAAGAACACAAGAGAGCGTGAGTGCGTGAGAAAGAGATGTACTGTAGGGAGCTGCAGGGAGAAAGTAAGAGAGAGACGGAGGGAGAATAGATGAGCATGAGAGTGTGTGAGAGAGATAAATAGAGACAGAGCGAGCAGGAGGAGGGGGAGAGTGTAAACAGCAGAAGGTTCACTGGGTTCAGTGTGCAGTAGAGGAGCTGAAAGACGGGCATCAGAACTCGAAGCCCAGGGGGCTGGATAGTGGTGCGTGACTCACATACTCATGCATATATTCACGCACACGCACACGCACACAAATGCTTATTTCCAAACATTTATTACACACACAAAGCAGGGAGACATGAATAATAGAGCCATTTGAAAAAGTGTGACATATTGACACCTTTTTTGATCTATTTATTACAGTACCACCCAAAAAAAATATTCTTACAAGTTAGTTGTTAAATAGATTAAAATATTTTCAGGAAATTGCTTCATGGTAGCATTCAGCATTCACAGATTTAATCACTGTTACGTAAGTAAACACCTTTCTATAATGGACTATGCTGTGGTTTTTGTTGTGTTGACTGTGAAAAACATTATATCACACACGCACAGTCTGACATTTGACAAGAAACAAACTATAGTTGGCCTTTATATTTGCAGGTCACCGTAACCATTTTACTGTGCGGTTTTCTTTTTTTTTCTTTTTTAATCTGACAATGACTAATATCCACAAGATTAGTTCACTGCTGTATATCAGTGGCACGGCTCAGCATGACGAGTCAAACCGATACTGTCAGTCACCCAGCCAGAGCAGCCTGTTTTCTCCACATGAGTCACTAGATCTCATTTAGACACTGAAAAACAGTGCACACACTACACATCACAAGCCATCGTGTTAACCCAATACTGATCCTGATCCAGTTTGTCCACAGAGACGCGTAACACAATCAAAGACTGTGTGACTATTTCAAATTTCAGACCTTATTGAGTGAACATCCAGAGAGAGCAGAAAGATGACACACACACACCGAGACGTGACATGTTATTACAGATCCTGGTGCCGTCAGAAAGTTTTAATGACATAACAGGTAGATATACAGTAACGGAGAGCATGGAACGCCGTGGTTATATTTATAAAGCATTGCCGCTTTCAAAGAGGCTGTCACTCACGATGTTGCATTCTTTACAAAGTCAGGCGAGACGGAGCTCTGTTTCACACAAAAGGTTGTGCATCTCGCAGCTGAAGGAAGCACAATCCTAACAACTTTCTTGTCTCACAAGGGCTGGCTAATTAACACCTTGACAAAGCTGCGTGCTCCGCTCTCTGAGAACAAAGGCACCGCTACTGTCGCCTCTCCGTCCTGCCACATTTAGCAAACAGCACCTAGATACTGTCTAACAGGGAGGCTCAGAGGCACAAGTTGGAACACTGGCAGGCAGGTGTGCACACTCGTGCGTTTGGCACTTGGATGTCTGTTGCCATGGTGACCCGCAGAATATCCCCACACAGCCTGTGATATTTTTAATAAAGTTTGAGGGCTTTGACTTCACTGTCTGGTGAGGCCGTGAAGATGTGAAGTGAAGATGTGAACTTTTTTTTCTTGTCTGTCACTGAGGCTTAGCTGTGTGTTGTTCACACAGCAGCTTATGTCAGCAGCGGGCTTACTGTGCATTGCTCAACCAAAGTGTAACGTGATGGCAAAGGGAATACTAACTATAGTGCCCATGAATAGTGTGTGTGTAGTGTGTGTCAGTGAGGCTGTCCTCATGTGTGTGTGTGTGTGCATGCGCAAATGTGTATATTTACCACAGTATGACTCACGAGCCACATCAGAGACTGTGCTGCAGAAAAATTGAGACAACACAGTTTCAAAGAGGAAGCCAGCACTGATAGAAGCTGAAAGAGCAACAGGCACAACACACACACACACACACACACACACACTTGCATACAATAACACAGTGTAACAGTCACTGGAAATCCCCTTTTGTTCACCTGAATGAATTAAACCCGGGAGTATCTGAACCCTGAAAAAGAAATTTGAAACGCGATCATGATTGGGTTTCATTTCCCAAAGAAACATCTCATCCAAAGCACACACTTAATGTGTTGTTGGTCATGATAACAACAAATCTGAAAAAACACTTGATCTTTCTGACATTGGCTTATGATTCTTATTTATGGCATTTGTGTTGCGAAAAAACGTGTTTGTTGAGGGAATCGTTATGCCTTTTATAGTTACAGTAACTGCACAGAGCAGGTTCTCCTTTAGTGTGAACTGTAATACACAATCTTCATCAGCAGATGTCACTATTGACTCACCAATGAGGCTCAGATAAGGAAGCTTTGAGATTTACTGTAATACATGAGCATATGCAAGGACAGGGAAAATATTTTCTCTCATGTCAGTCGTCACCTCAGTTCATGGATGATCACAGAATAGAAACAGAACAGATCCATGAATCATTTCACATTACATTTCTATATATTCCTTGCGCATAGTCTGCGATGGGTTTTCCATGACATTAGTGGTTAGACTGGAGCAGCCTCCTGCAGCTGAAGTGTGATGTAACTGGCAGTTAGAAGCCTCTTATTAAGGGGAGGGGGAGTCGGGGCCTGCAAGAATCCATGCTGCTAAGTGCCCATTAACCCCCCATATGTGACAGTTATAGTGTGCGTTTGCATCACTGTGTGTATCGGTATGTGTGCATTGCGTGTCCGTATGTGTGCCTAATTACATGTTAGCACATGCTTATTTATGCAGTTGTTCACACTTGCATTACGAAACCTCTTTATCAAAGGCAACAAGAAGAATCAGTTTGATGTCATTCTTTTTATTGATTTTTAACAAATGACATGCAACCACAAATCTCTGCAAACGTACTCGATAGTATAAAAGATCCTGGGTGGAAATATCAGAGACCTTCTGCTGCTATTAATACATAATTAATGACGTACTTTCTAATAAGCCTTCTAGCCTAAATGTTATCAAGTCATTAATTAAGGGCAATGGGTTCCTCACCTTTTAATTAGCTGTCAGGTCTGCAGATGTAAATGTTAACAAGTCGTGTGGATGCTCTGCTGCTCTTTTCCAGAATGTAAGTGGCATCACTGTCCATGAGACAGGTCCTTATAATGAATTAAATGCTAGATGAAAAGATAAAGCAATGCTATAGAGGAGAATTTACACCAGCAAAATGGATTTTCCACAACCTAATCAATCATCTATCAAAATATATTGATACCTTATTATTAATCCATTAAAGCTGCAGTCGGTAACTTTGAGCAAATATGATAAAACGTTATTTTTAGAAAACTGCCCCTGTCCTGACAATAGTGCATGAGACAGGTAATCTGTGAAAAGATCATGTTCCTCTGCCTCCTTTTAGCGCTCTTATTGGCATTTACAAGTTTCTACCGCACCCAAAGAAAAACAACCAATCACAGCCGAGCAACGCTGATCAAATATGAATCAATATTCTGTTACTGTGATGCCTGTTTCTGGCCTCAAATGGTTTCAGAAACATCTTGTAGTGTGTTACATGAGAAAGTTTGCTCCGGTCGGTGGGCGGAGCTTGGTTTTAGGTGACAGTACAGTACACTACAAGATGTTTCTGAAAACATTTAAGGTGAGAAATAGGCATCACAGTAACAGAATCTTTATTCAAATTTGATCAACGCTGCCTAGTTCGATAGTTTGATCAGAGTTTGCGAGTTTCGCGAGCAGTGATTGACAGCTGTGTGAGAGACAGCTCGGCTCTGACTGGTTGTTTTCCTTCAAGCTCGTTGAAAATCTTGCAAATGCCATTAGGATCGCTCGGAGGAGGCAGAGGAGCATGATTTTTTTCACAGATTATCTGTCTCATGCACTACTGTCAGGATATAGTGACCGTTTTATAAAAATATTTTTTATCACATTTGCTCAAAATTACAGACTGCATTTTTAAGGAATAATTTGCGAACAATTAAAGGGGAACCTAAATGATTTTACACATTAATCAGCTTACGTATCATGGAGAAATCTCAGCCTGTGAAAAGAGTTGTATAATGGAGGAGTTGAATTATGGGAAGTGTAGGATCCAGTGTTTTGCTCCCCCCTCAGGATGAATCCTAATGACTTTGGTGATCCTATTACTATTAAATAGATTGCTGTAATGGATTGCTATTCAAGGTCCCTAGAGAATACATTTTAAAAACGTTGGTGATTTCCTGACCTTTAGTCTGATGCCACGATCAGGCAAAAGATTTCAATGAAATTCCCATCAGCCTCAGCTGTACTTGCACGTGTTTAGTGGCAATTAGCAAATGCTAGCATTCTATGAGGCTAAACTAAGATGGTAAACATTGTTAACATTATGTTTGCATATGCGCATTTTGGCGCTTTTATCCAGCCACGGCAACGTCGTTCCACAAAAAAGATTTTAATAAATTTTCATCGCAAAGGTCTCAAGATTATAAAGACCAAATTTGAAGTCAATCAGGTTAAAACTCTAGGAGGAGTTTGTCAAAGTATACAGTGCCTGGAAATGACAACAAATCACCATAAAATCAGTTAATTCAAAATTGGAGTTTAGTGTATACCTCCAAAAGGCTTTTTTGTACATGATACATATTCATACCAAATTCCATAGGATTACCAGTTTTCATGCGTGTGCCAGGTTTTGTGAGCACCTTAATTAATTAATTAATTACGGCAATTAATTAGCGTAAATATTATTATTATTATTATTATTATTAATAATAATAATTATAATGATAATAATAATAATAATAATAATAATAAACTTTATGGATGTGCAATAATAAATCCCAGAATATTCTTTTAATTAGGCCATTACTTAAACCGTAAAGTGGTATACCTAAATAGAAAATGGTACTGTTAAAGAGAAAAGTTAAAGAAATAATAGAACAAACGCATAACAAATCTAGACAAAGAATTAACATAACATGACATGAGATGATGTAACACAACATTACGTAGATTTGATTACATATTACGCTGATAGATCCAGTCATGTACATTTCTGATTTTCTTTGCAGTTTTGCTGAGAGAGACTGTGTTAATTTACACATTACACATCACATCTACTCTTAAAATACTTCTAAAGCTTTCATCCCACAACAAAGCGAATAAATCGATACAAATATATAAAGCAAAGCAGTGATGGCTGAGACGGAAGGGGTTTAATCCTGGTATATCCCTCAATATTATGTAAAAAGCCTATACACTGCCTGATCCAGTTGACCCCCTTGTTGTCACCAGTTGGTACAGGCCACAATGCTGTAGCCCACTATCACTCTCCCCCCGTCCCTAAGCTGCACAGCTCTTTACAACCCGGCTGAGCCTGTCTGACAGAGAGAGCGAGAGTGTGTGTGTGTGTGTGTGTGTGTGAGAGAGAGGCAGCCGAGATGAGAGTGTGAAGCAGTGAGAGGGAAAACCTCGAAAGAACAGCAAAGGCGATCAGAAAGGGGGGTAGGGAGACAGCGAACACAGCAAAAAGGCAGAGCAGAGTAGAAGAAAGAGAAGAGAAGAGGGGAGGGAGATAAAGTGTAATGTGAATGTACTATCTTTGACTGTGCTGGTGCCAAAGTCAAAAGATGCAATGACTACTAGATGACCAGCCACTTCACACACACCAGCATCCTGTCCTGGAGCCTTGACAGGAGGGGACAAGAGAAATCAACTACACACTCAGAGGCAAAAACACTCTCTTCAAGCAGTCCCACATCTACTGGATCATGTCGTCTACCGGGTCAACCAACCACAACAAGCGTCTGGCATGTAAGTAACCAACAGTGTGTATGAGTTAACAGAAATGCAGTACTGTACAGTGTTGTGTAACTTATTTACTCTGCATTGTTGTTGTAATTTAACACTTTGTGTGCACTTTCTTTCATTCTGGGCAGGTGTTTACTACATTCATTTACACAGTACAGTCTCTTAGGATACTTTTGCATATGGCAAGGGACATTTTTTATTATAAAATTGTGCAAAGATGGGTATTAATCCCCTACAACTGCTTCAGCTGTGCATGAATCACGACTCACCATGCACAACAAAACAGTCAAGTCTTCATGAGAGCTGTTTAAATCAGCATTAGTTAGCTCTTTGATAGGATAACAGATCAATTGTACTTTATGTTACACACAGTGTGTATATATAGATACTCCATGCATTATTACTCACTAAAAAAACAACAAACATTGAATTACACTTGTTAAGTTTATTGTTTTACTTCTTGGTCCAGCCTTGATCCAAGCCTTATTAGCAACTACTTTAAATTATCCAAAGTAAGAATAACAGCCTCCTCTTTTCAACTTAATTAGCCTGACAGCCTTGATGGTGGTGCGACACTGCTGATGCAGATGAGGTTTAATCACAGTGAAGGGATAACAACTACTTCTTAGAGTCTGACTAAGCTACAGGAAGAAGGTCTTTATATAGAAACAGGGAAGACAGGCTAACTGCTACCTGCTCACCAGAGCAACATTGTCTTGCTTTCTAACTGAACACGACCTCACAAGAGCTGTTTCTTTGTTGTGTTTGAGTGTCGAGAGAATAATCTGCTATTTTGCTGCTTTAATTAACACGTTTCTATGTGGGGTTTGCATGTTAATGTGTACAGACGGAGCACTACAGTACACGCGAGCCCTGTGGAGACTCCTGAAAGCCCTGTTATGACTGACCTAAATCGGGAGCAGTGGGCACGGCTGGAGGTCATCTTTGCATTTAGCCCCCGAGTGAAGTGCCTTAATGGCTTTGGGAATGGGAATGGGAATGCCCTGGGAATACACAATCTGATCAGACACTTACGGAGCACAAGGTTCAAGATGTAATCACTGCAGCGCTGGGATCATAAGAGCTTGAAGACGAGAGTGAAGTCATGATGAAGGCTTGTTTTTATGTATAAAAGTATTTGCAGTAGTATGGCGTTGATGGCGGTGGGTGTAGTGGAAAGAGGTGCTGTCTGGATTTACTTTCTACTACACAGCCGTGTGTTTATGGATACGTGCGTGATGGGAGTGTGGAAGCACGGCGGCGGGGGGAGGTGGCTGTTGTGGCGCAGTGATCTCACTCATAAATGATTTATGCTGGGTAGACAGCCACAAGGCCAGCAGAGGAGAGCGATTGGCTCGGTAAATAATGGCAGTAATGCCTAAAAATGATGTGGCTGTATATACTGCTGAGAGCCGGCTGACACCATCATCGACCCCCAGGGAGGGGAGTTAGGAGCTGCAGGAGAGGAGGGGTGGAGTTTGAGATGGATGGGCTGTCAAATGTGACTGGCCATGCAGCGCAAGTGCCTTATTCGCTCTCTCTCACACATACAAACACTCAAACTCTCTGTTCACTCCAAACAGCAAGATGATCATGGGATTTCTTTCCACTTGCCACAGGGAGACTGAATGCTTTGCCATGTGACTCTTTGGTTCAATAGGAACATTTGTTCCCTGCTTTCCTTTTGCCGTTCCCAGGACTCTTGATGTATGACTGCGTCATTAGAATGACACGGAGCAGATCATGTTTTCATCATAGAAAAGATGCTGATAAGGTCGCCAGAAAGAAGAGAGAAACAAATTGTACATTGCATGCTGGGGCTGGACCTGTCCAGGGTGTACCCTGCCTTCGCCCAATGTCGGCTGGGATCGGCTCCAGCCCCCCCGCGACCCTTAACGGGATAAGCGGTTGCAGATGGATGGATGGATGGATGCTGGGGCTGTCATTTGGGCGTATTTTCAAAAGGTGGTCTAAAGAGTAGCAGTGTGGATTAATGGGAGCAGAGCAGTGGAAGTGGCTAAAGGGGCTAAAGGATCAGACCGTGGAAGAATAATCAGAAGGATGAAAAAAAAAAATCATGTGCTTCAGCTCAGCTGTCACCTCTGGCTCTGCCCTGGGCCACCCGCCCCCACCCACCTCTACATCTTGTGTTAGATTCCTAGACATAAAGAAGTGCTGGTCTGATGCAAGAGTGAAAATGTCTGAAGATGGTTGTGGAAATGTGGACTTCAAAAAGGATAAAGAAACAAGAAAAAAAAAAAAAAAAGGTTTTCTTGCAATTCTAAAGCCAAAGTAAATTCCTTCTATTCAGTGCGCGTTTGCCTTGACATATAACAAAATGCACAAAATGAATAGCGTCAATGCACCCTTGCTTTTGTCAGTATGAGACTTAGCTGAGGCAAGCAGACCCAGTAAAGCTCTTTGCCTCAAATCACTGACACTACAGCTACTTTATACCGGGAATAATGCACAGCAGGCTCAGGTTGCATAACACCCCATTCTCCTTTCTTTGACAAACTCCTTCCTTCCTTCCTTCCTTTCTTCCTTCCCTACAAACTCAGCCAACACAGACATCCTACATGCGTGTACACACAACTACAATCCAGTAGGAGTCCAGTGTGTAGTGAAAGTGTGCAGTGGAAGGATTGCACCAGCATTATGTAACAGTAAGCCCCAGGTAATTATGGTTCAGTGTGGGCTGAGGTGAGGCATAGAGGGCATAGGTCCTGTGACAGAACACAAGTGTTATGGAATTTCACAGGGCAGCTCTTTTAAAATACTGTAAAGCTTAAAGGTCACCTATTATGCAAAATGCACTTTTCCATGTCTTTTAAACATCAATATCTGTCCCCAGTGTGTCTACAGGCCACCATAGTATCATAAAAGACCATCCTCTCTCTTTTTCTCCTCCTCCGTTTGTCCGGAAATGGGTGCAGAAAAAAAATTCGCTTTTTTCCTTGTATTCTGACGTCATTTGAGAAATGCAAGCCATGTAAGGGTTTCCTGGTCGAACCAGAGCAGAACCTTCAGTAGCTGACCCCGCCCCACAGCGCGTCACTGTCTCTCCTCCTCAACCGAACTTGAGCAAAGTAGCTCCTACAGTTAGTCTGCAAGAACCAGCAGAACAGGCTTCATGTACTCCCATCATCTAAATATAACATGTTCTTTCACAAAGGCTTTATGTAATTACACTGTTTAAACAGATGATATTTATATATTATATATATTTGATGTCATGCATGTAGCAGAGTACAGGGAGTAAATAGTGACTTGTAAGCAACACAACACATTTCTGTTTCACAGTCAAACTTTATTTGAGTTGACAGATGACAATATTAATTATTCACAGCATTTGTAATCATCTCACCTGTTAGTTAGTTATGTTAACATGGTACAGGAGAAAGTCTTTCAGCTCTGGTAAACTATGGTAAGCTAAGCTCCGGTGGTCTGTAGTCATGGTAACACAGAGACAGCTACTACTGTAAATAATATACCATTACTCTGATCTTCCATACATTTATCTTTTAGCAGAAATAATGAACTGACTACTGTTTCACATCTTCTATTTTCCACCCTGATGGTCGCTGTGTTTACACACCGTGTCATAGCGGTAGCATGTAGCTAACCCGTTAGCATGTAGCTACATGCTAACGGGTTAGCTACATGCTACCGGGTTAGCTCTGTATCTCCATGTAAACAGAGCTAACCCGTTAGCATGTAGCTACATGCTACCGGGTTAGCTCTGTATCTCCATGTAAACAGAGCTAACCCGTTAGCATGTAGCTACATGCTAACGGGTTAGCTCTGTATCTCCATGTAAACAGAGCTAACCCGTTAGCATGTAGCTACATGCTAATGGGTTAGCTACATGCTAACGGGTTAGCTCTGTATCTCCATGTAAACAGAGCTAACGTAGCTACATGCTAACGGGTTAGCTCTGTATCTCCCATCTGCCCACAGCTGTCTGCTCTCAGCTGTCTGCTCTCCTCTGGGATGATTCTGTCGGTCATTTCTCACAGATGGATCTGTAAAGACAGACGTAAAACAGAGTGTATGTTTACGGTTTACAGAGTTGATGCATGAGGTAAACACTGAGCTAACTAACAGAGATATAAATAGCATTATTTACCTGAGAGAAACCGTCAGGAAAACCTGGGATCTGGACTGCAGATGTTCATCATGTGTCGCCGATTTCTGATCAGATTCCTCCGGTAACGTGCGCTGGGTGAAGTTTCTGGTTTATAAACTTTAAAGTGGTTTATAAGCTCTATTCTAGCTCCTCTCTCTCCCTGCTCTCAGGCCGCGAGGGGGGCGGGGAGGGTGACGCTGTGTTGTTGAGGACGTTTGATTGACAGAAAACGCTGACCATTCAGAGCAGAGTGGGAGGAGACAGAGGCTACGGACACAGAAATCAGCACTTTTGGAAATGGGCTGAAACAGAGGTTATAGAGACATGCTGGAATGCATGATCTGATTGTTTTTTTGAAAAAAAAACTTCAGAGACATGGTTTGGAGGTGTCTGAGACCTATAATAACTAGTTTAAATGGAGTATAATATGTGACCTTTAACTCGGTTAGTGGCCTACAAGATTTCTCTTTCTGTCTCAGGCCAGGTTACATTCTTTCCAAACAGTGGCGTGAGATGAACTGTAACTTGGCCTGAAACACAGAGAGAAATCTTGTAGACCACTAACCGAGTTAAGCTTTACAAGGAGCCTCTATGGTGAAAGAGCTAGAGTTCAGTATTAACTGTATTGTACAGCTGTAGTACAGGCTCTCGCACAGTTGAAGCAGAAACACAAGCCGATTCCCCAACGTCAGTGCAGCAGTAATCAGAGCGTAGCTATCGAGATAACGATGTAGGTTCAATAGATATAGCTATAGTAAACGTCTTCCGAGCCACCTGTGAGTCCTTATAACGTTACGCCGCTGCCTCTTTTTTTTTAAATGTTTCAGTAGACAGGATGGCACAGATGATCATGGCAACATGTTTCTGCCTTGTTAGCATTGTGACCCGTACAGACCTCTGTTGGCAAACAAACTTTACCCGCCTCGGAGCTGTCAAACGAATCTTTATTGATAACTGTCAACAGCCAGTTTTTTTACAGTGTGAGCACTCAGGTCGTGGCTGACGATCGGACTCTACAATGCGAGCACATAGATTGTGAGCTTTGGCTTTACGTCGCAAACGATCGACTCGTACAGTAGAAGTAGGAAGTACACAACAACATTTTTATGTCTTTATGCAGTGGTGAGGGTAAAACTGCTACTGTGTGTCCCAGGGTAATCATCAGCAGAATGAGTTTGAGATGTAAGACACTGCCAGGGCCACTTTTTGCACACAGCAGTGATACTGAATTATTAATTCTATGGTTTTCGTTTCAAATAATACAGTTTTTACTGTGCATCAGTGGTTGTAACAAAGCCACGGTGTGTTTTAGTGTAGTGTCAGCAGTCGTAGACATACAATACATCTGGTAAATGAGTGTGGAACCAGCAGATTTTAATCCTGGTACCTCTCTTCTCTTTTTTATTTTCCTCTTTTATAAGCTCCCTCTCTCAATATTATAACACTTTTTTAACAAAGCAACAGTCAGCCATTACAGCCGTTCTGTGTTCCTTGACCCACCTACAGTAAATCCTTTCCATGTGACCTGTACATGTTCATAACCTGATATAAAATGAAGCTGAATGGGTGGCCTCTTTTATTAACATCAGGACTACTTCATCTGACTTTGTACTCACCGACTCTTGTACAAACTTGTCTTGAACATCAGTGCAACCCATTTGCCGGCAGTCAATGTGCATACTTGCTGTTATTCATTTTTCAACAATTGCTAATTTTCTCCCGATTTTCCTGTGAAATTCCTCTTACCCTTTTCACAACCATGACCAGGGTTGGACCAGGGCTAACCAACGCTGGATTTGGCTGATCCCTCGGCTATGAACGGTTAAAGCCGGCGGCTGTGGAACATGTATCCGCTGTTGAATCTTCACGTGGGAACCTGTGACACGTAATTTCAAGCCCGAAAAGGAGGTCCAAACAGACCTCAACATGCAGCGGGCTGCCATGTTGCCATGAGGTGGCTGTTACAGTATATTTTTTGACAGGTAGCTCGTAATAAAGTTTCACTAGTGAACGCTACGCATATACAGTAACTGCGAGTGTCAATGCTTGTGCTAATAATCAAGTTAGTATCTTCATTTACATCCAGGACAATTGTCCCGGTTTTCTCGGCCCATTAAATCTAAACCAATCAGCCGTTCCTCGTCCATGTTGCGGCGCTCTCAATTCGAGTGACAGGAAAAAAATAGGAACAGGGTGTCCGACAGAAGTTCAGACAAAACGTTGCACCGCGCTGTGCAGCGCCGCGTTGCTCGCGGCCAGTTAGAACACTTCAATAGAAAACAATGTAATCAAGCCCAAGTACATGTCGTAGTTGTTTCCTAAATGCAAAACTATCACTGTTTTGTGCTTTAGTTTGCATTGCAGTGTTAAGTCCTTCCTTTAACAAACTGTATGACTTAATTTTACTTATAGCCTAGATGTAAAAGTATTTCAGTTTAGTTTTTTTGTCAGGAGAGAATTCAGCAGAGGGGGCAAAGTGACCTTTTTGGACGGGCCTGAACCCCCAAGGCCCACCTCCGGTGTGTCTGAAAACATTCCTGCTGCCGTCGCTCCATTTGTTTATGAGCCACGGCGACCTGTGACAGTTACGTCACGGACTGTGCGCCCTCATTTGCAAACAAATAGGTTTGTCCAGCCCCATTTGTTAGCGACCCTGATCCGTGCAATTCACATCAAAATTGACCCTGGTCTGACCCACCTCTTGACCTGGGTCACAAAGGCGAGTAGATCACCGCGGGTTAACCTTTTCATACACCCAACACAACCCTGGTTCAACTCTGGTTGAGTCCTCGGTGTGAAAGGGAGAGACTTAAACCTACATATGAGTGGAAAAAATACTTTACTTGATGAACCAAACAGTCCCATAAGGACAGTTAGCGGTTAATAACCCCTTTCAAAAGCAAGGGATTCCCCCTCGGAGGCTATGAACACCATCTGGGCCTCACAGAGCATGGTTGCAATGTAATCTTAACCAATTTGCATGGAGACCTCCTACACGTCTTCCACAGCAGGGTGGTAGAAAACTCAGAGGTTATCTGGATGAGTCAGCCTTTTACATACATGTTTTTCTCCCACGCTGGGGCAGACAGATGGATACATGCAGCTGAGCTTGTGCGTGGGTTGGGTATGTCCACTGGCAACTTGAGTAGCAAAATTTGTTTTTAGAGAAAGAGACAAAAGAGCGAGAGAGGAAGAGAAACACACTCCTAGAGAGAGAGAGAGAGAGAGAGAGAGAGAGAGAACCCCATAAGGCCAGCAGGCAAAGCTGAAGTTTACGTAAGCTGTGTAGTTTCATCATCAGAAGCCTTGTCATCGCTGTAACAGCCTGTAGTAACGGGTTTATTTGTCTCAAGCTGCCCACGGCTAACGAATAATCCCCGCTGAATGATCATAGCCAGTGTCAGGTGCAACTAGATAGCATGGCAGGAGGTTTTGGCAGGTTGGCGTGTTGAGACCAAGCGTCTCCCAAAAGAGCTGTCTCTTTAATATGATGACATACCTTGATCTGCAATGCCAAATATCATGCAAGAAAATGATCACAAGTAACTGAATAACACTTTTCTTTTTGCTGTGTGCCATCTTGCTGGACTGACGGGACACAGCTGGGCCAGTGGACTTATGTAGTGGCGTGTCTATATTTTGTTGGTGGATCTATTACACTTGACAGAAAATTAATCTGCAACAATAATCTATTAATTGTTTGGCATTTTTTTAAACAAAAATGACAAAAATGGTTCCAACTTCTCCAATATAAAGCTGGGGGCACACCAACCCGACATCAGAGAACTAGCGGAGACGAAGGCCGCTTGTTGAGTCGCCTCACTTTCGCCACTTTCGCCTTTGTTTTGGCCAATAAGTTGCACTCAAACACACCGCAAAGACTACAGCCGACGGCCAGTTAGCACGTACGATCTGCGACTGCGAGGTTAAATAACTCTCCACACCAGCGGATAGCAGTTGTTTGTATTTGTCATTCAAAAAGGGAAACCAGAAGACCGAGGACTGCGGATATACAAGCCGTTGTTATGATATGTACATGAAACAGAGCGGCGTTTGCCGACCATTTTCACACCACTCACACTAACCACTTGTCACGTGTTTTGGAATGATCGGATGTGATGAAGATGAAAAATGAGAGGAGCCTTCTTATGTGTCCTCTTGACTTTACTCGTTTGCTTGCTTTCCTCACTTCCGTTTTTCTTCTTGTGCACAGATTAATTTAAGCTGAACCACCAATCAGAGGGATTTCTCTCACCGACGGACTCCGCCACTGATTCAACATGCTGAATTAGCCGAGAAAACTCTGACATGGGCAAACTAAAGCAGACAGTGCGGGACAAACCGAAAAAACTAGGCCGACAGACGCTCACCGACGGCCCCAAACTGTCCGACAGCCGACCGTCGGCTCGGTGTGTCAGGGCCTTTCCTTGTCTGAAAACTATTGTAATTATTTGTTTGTTATTTGGATCGCTGGTCAATCAAAACAAGGCATGCAATGGCATTGCATGGGAAATTCTGACAGACATATTTCAGTGTTTTCTGATGTTTAAACCACAAAATTAATCCCGAAAATAATAAATCAGCACATTTATCGATTATGAGCAGCCCTATTTTTGCCTATTTCAGGAATGTTTACAGTATGAAGACACACAGATGGGTGACAAATTAAGGGGAAAAAACATCATGAAGTAGGGTATTACATAATGAATCAATCATCTTCATAATCGATTAATCTGTTGATCATTTCCTCGATTAATTGATTAATCGTTCGGTCGATTAAACGTCTTTTTTGTGCGACCAACAGTCGAAACATTTTCAGTTTTATGTTAAAACAGGGACAAGCAGTAGAATCTCACCTTTGAGAAGCTGAACCGAAAATCTGCCAAAAAATCTTTTTGAACAAAGCTGGTTGCTTGTCTCCAGAACTGTAATTTGTAAAGTGGAGTTGCAATTAAGTTAGAATTTTGAATATTGAAAATACCCCAATGTAGCTCAGGGTTTGTTGATCTGATTCCACGAATACCAGCAGCCGCAGCAATGAGATGAACGTCTCAGCGTGTTCAACCATATCAAGTTTCTCTAGTTAGTGACAATCACATTATTTACATTCACGTCTGGACACTTACATCATTGTGTTCCCAGTTACTTCACCAACTGAAATATCATCCAGAGGGACTGTGAACCGCAGAGTGGTTTCCTGCCTCCACAGACAGCTTGAATGACAGAATAAAAGGCTGTCATTAATGCATGATAGTGGACACACACACCCCTCCAGTGCTGTGGGAGAGTGACTGACTAGCTGGGTCTCCAGAGGCAGAGCTGTCTGAGGAGGGAGGCTGCTGGGTCACACAGACGTGTTTGATTCCAAACAAGAAGAAAAGTAGCACTCAAAAGGTCTGCAGATGAAGTAAAGTGAATGTTGTTAGTGTTACTGTGCGTGCTGGATCCATCTGCTGTAAACATGTTAGTCATGGAAGCTTGATACACATGTTACACACACTGGGTGACAAAATGAGCATCAACTAAATATGCATGCATACACGAAAGCACACACTCATACAGTTTATGTGAACACGCCCGCACTGTATTCAGACACACACACACACAAACATTGAAACACTGGTGACGCGAGTCAAAGTGTCAGCTCAGGGAGCCCAGTGGGAGAAGGCACAATGTGTGCTGAGGAGGATGTAGCACGGTTACACAACCACACTGGTCAGCATGGCAGAGGTCGATGCCGGAGGTAGCCCTATGAGGACAGATGCTCTCTTGTTTTTCATAATTGTCACGCATTGAAATAAAAAAATATCCCGGTAACATCATACGTTGGTAGCTAGGGGATCGTCAGAGATTTGCTAGGATTGCAACAGCTGACGACTCCTTCTTTTCTGTTCCCCTCCTGCCCTTACATATGAGTCTGAGACACCAAGAAAGATGCAACTGCAGCTCAAAGATGGTGCTTGAGTAAGAGGCATGTTGACAACATTAGGGCTGACCCGAATGCTTCGAAGCTTCGACAGTTGCCATGGTATTCTACCTCCAAATCACTATTCGAATGCTTCAAAAAACACTTTTTGAAGCTTTGGTGAGAAATATTCGAAGCTTTGTGAAGCAGCGCGGTGTGGCAGGCTGGCATGTTCTTCTGTCTATCTGTCTCCATTTCCACCGTTTCACAACAAACAACGATACCCATCTGAGAATAACTAATAATATTTAATGATGAATATGAAAAATAAATAATGTTGTGGAATTATTCCTTATTTCACAGGCTATTATGGGATTTATACATTATTATAACATACTGATATATAAAAAAAGTAAAAAATACAATTTAAAATGACGCATTCGAATACTGATTTGGAGGTTGATTACCATGGCAACGGTCGAAGCTTGGAAGTATTCTGGTCAGCCCTATTTATAAGTATGTACTAATAATGTATAAATGTAATAATAATCTATAAATCCCAAAATAGCCCTTGAAATATTGAATAATCCCAGAACATTGTTCATTTTTTATTTTCATCATTAATTATTATTAGTTATCCTCAGACTGATATCGCTGTTTGTTGTGTGTAGAGGTGCGGCAGCGGCACTGAAACGGTGGAAATGGAGACAGACGGACAGACAGACAGGAGAACATGACAGCCTGCCGCGCCGCGAAGCTTCGAATAGCTTAAAATTTTTCCCGAAACCCCAAAAAAATTGTACTCAGGACAGCTCTAGACAATACACAGACACACACACACACACCAATGTCAATAGCTCTGTCAGAACACCTATTGTTTTGGCACATCAAACAACATCCATGAACCATAGATACTATAACTTGCAGTTAGGCACATCTCCACATGTTATGCACAGATATTTGCACAAGGGTCCGGCATAGTACTCCTTACTGTACTGTTAAAATGTGCAATTGTGATCACTTCCCACAATCTTTTACTTCAAAATATTGTTGCAGCAGATATTCAATTGGTTAATCACATAGCTAATGTGATACCATTTGTTAAATAGATTTTCAGACTGCATGTGTGTTTGATCATGACCACTAGAGGTCAGACTAATAAAATTAGATCATTTTCTTTGCCCTGAGATAAGTCACAGACAGAGCTGACTGACAGAAAAGAGGAAAGAGAAAGGAGAAGTGTAAGAGAAATGAGAAACATTGAGATGAATAGTATGCATAGAATGTATATGACAGCAGGTTACTAATGCAAGTATGATGATTATTTCATGTCTTAAACAATAATAACGATATTAACGATAATACTTTATTGTCAGACAGGTCTGAAATTTGTTTTGCGTAACAGCAGCTCCATTTGCATCACAAAAAGGACAAAGACAAGAAACAAGGATACATACATTTTAACATTACAATCACAAAAGATGATATTCAGGGCCCTTCAACGTACATTTGATTTGGGATTAGGCTCCATATTTAGTTTTAGGATTGGCTGGTGTACAAGAGAGTGCTTCAGTCTAACCTTATTAAATTGTGGAACCATGTATCTCCGATTTGATGGTAACAGTTCATATTCACTGTTCAAAACATCGTTGGGGTCAGAAACGATGGTGTTTTAGCCAGCCTTAATATGTTATCATGATAGGCTGATTCATAGAATTTCTCAAGGGGTTGACCTACAATCTTTGAGCAGATTTTCATTTGGTGGAGCAGTGTTGACTTTAAAGTAGTGGACAAACTATTGTACCATGTAGAATAACAATACTGTAGAACACTCATAATCACAGAAGTAAAAAACAAAAAGAAGAATTTGTTTACTCGCCCCAAAAGAAAGTAAATTCTTTGTTTTGTCTTTTTACAGACAAATTCAATGTGGTCTTTCCAAGATAACAGATGATCAATCATTACTCCCAAATATTAATATGAAAATACCTGCTGGATTTTTTCGTAATCCCTTTTTAACTATATAAAAATGTGATGAACAATGATAAAAGTATTAATCCTATAACACTGTGTTTACTACTGAAACAGCATACAATCATAGTGCTGCTGTATTGACCCCAGTGCTGTAATACTCACACTGGCCACTGTAACTCACAGCTCTAGTGATGTCATGTAAATTCCAAGCAACCTCGCAGCTGCGGGGGGCCCAAAACAGGGAATCTGGCAGAGGAGGTACCAAGATCATAATATGGCAGAGGTCATATGCTGATTAGTAAGACAGAGACCAGTAGAATTGAGGAATACTACGATTTATGATGACAGGATAGGAGGTGAGTTCTTTGTTCCAAGTATATAAGGTTATGATGTAAAGAACGCGAGCAGTTGCGTCCGGACAGACGTGTCCGGACCTGCTCGGGTTTTGGTTGTGTTTGTGTCTGTTGATATTAAACACGATGAAAACTCTGCTTCTTGCAAAATACTTGTACAGCATCATGTGATTCATTTGAGTAACCTGTGTTGACTTTCTGACACCATTAAAATTGAACATTGAAGAATATTGAGCTGGGATCTCTGCCGTTCTTGGCCCAAGGCTTGAGATTTCCAGACTCAACATGGGAACTTTATGAGAGTCAGATGGTGAACCAAATGTGTAGACTGTCCTTGAATGAGACACTCTACATTAGAGCTTATCTGCTAGTACAGATTAGCGTAATGTTATTGATTAAAGTCTGAATCTTATAGAAGAATTATTGTAAAAAAAAGGCTGCTATATTTTGTTTTGGTAAAAATATTTTCTTTACACATCAACGTAGGGTAAATGGTAAATTCATTTACATTTATATAGCGATTTTCTAGTCTTCCGACCACTCAAAGTGCTTTACACTACATGTAAACATGCACCCATTCACACACCCATTCATACACTGATAGTAGAGGCTGACATGCAAAGTTCCAACCTGCCCATCAAGATCTAATCTAAATGCTCATTCACACATCGATGGCACAGCCTTCGGGAACAATTTGGGGTTCAGTATCAAACCGCCATCCTTCCGTTTGGTAGACCATCGCTCTACCTCTCAGCCGCCCCTTATCAACCACTGACAACATTTTAAAAGACATTTCAACACTTGAAACATATTCAGTTGACAGTTTGTTGAGTTATCTGCATTTCTTTTGGATGAGTCGTTCCTTACAGGTAACGCTAACACTGAGAGGTTTGGCAAACACAAAGTAAAACGCTGTCCTGCAGTGAATAACGGGAGACGATGGGACTCGTTTGTCATGTCATAAATTAGGAATAAAGAGCTTTAGTATCCAGGGAACAAATTATACTTGTGGTTTAGAAACGAAACCTGTTCCAGATTTGGAAACAGCTCGACCCAATAAATTCCTTTTAGATGCTGTCAAACAGTACTAGGCAACCATAAACATCTTCATAACATTTTAATCTCCGTTATAGTTCCATAGTTTTTGTTTTTTAAAGCTTTTTTTTTGGCATTGTATGACTTTATTGATACTAGACAATGGAGAAATGACTGAGGGGAAAGAGAGATGCGGAATAACGTAAACCAGGAATTCATGAGTTGGTGTTAATCCCTAAAGGCCTCTAACATCTGTCATTAAAGTGTCAGTTCCTTAGAGTAAGGCAGAATTAGACAGATCATTGTTATTCCATCTGCTATCAAGAAAAAGGCTTGGGGAAAAAAAGACCACATTAAAGCGCAGGTGCTGAACAGCCATGGGAAACAGGAAGGCTTCAGGGCATCTTTGATTTATAGACGTAGACAGAGTGAAGTCCTACTCAGTGAAGAAATGCAGGCAAATGCAAAGACAAGGGAAATCCAGCTGTAAAACAGAATTCAACTTTCTTTTTTTTTGTATATATGTGTCTCGTTTTGGCTGGACAGTGGAGACGGACAACTCCCAGCAGATGTTGGACAATGATTCTGCTCAGCACCTGAAGCTGAGGGAGAGACAGCGCTTTTTTGAAGAGGTCTACCAGCATGACGTGGACAACTACCTGCCCTCTGCTCACCTGCAGGTCGACTGCAGGAAACGTGAGTGACTGTCCAGTCTTTGGAGCATAAATACTTCATGTTTTTTTGATTGAAGTCGATCAAAACTTGGTTGTGAAATGTTTTGAAAGTTACTCACTGATAGTTTTAAATCTACTTTGCTCCGTAAAAGATATGACAAACTGTTTACATTTTTAAAATACATTTATAGCCTGTGTTTAATTGTCACTCTTGATTATCATCATTTAAAAAGACGTGAACATTTACAAAACCAATGCTTCAGGTGACAGTGACTCTGGTGATATGTATTGCTATTTATGTTATGTATGCTGTTGTGTCTGTATATGCAGCCCCCATGGGAAGCATCTCTTCTATGGAGGTGAACGTGGACGTCCTGGAGCAGATGGACCTGATGGACATTTCTGACCAGGAGGCCCTCGACGTGTTCCTCAACTCAGGCTCCGGAGCAGACGAGGGCGCGCTGGCATCTCCACTACCAGGTGCACTGATGGCCTCAGAGCCGCAGTCGTCCTGCTACCACTGTACTAGGGCTGCTTGATTATGGCAAAAATCATAACCACGATTATTTTGGTCAATATTGAGATCACGATTACTCGTTGACTTTGGATACATCGTGCATTTCAAAAGAAAATGTATCTATTAGGGCTGTCAAAGTTAACGCGATATTAACGTGTTAACGCAAATTTGTTTTAATGTCACTAATTTCTTTAATACATTAAAACAATCGATCTTCCGGAGGTTGTAGTGGGCTGAGTTTTAAGGATAGAGTGAAGATACTGATATCATATGAAACTATAAAACCTAAGGAATCCATAGAATCCATGTCCTACTAGCTTGTTGCGATGGAGGCTTAATAACGCTCCAAATTTGCGCTAAATTTTGGCGAGGAAAAACTGTTATGGCCATTTTCAAGGGAGTCTCTTGACCTCTGACCTCAAGATATGTGACTCACGAGTCTCCCCTTTACAGACATGCCTATTTTATGATAATCACACGCAATTTGGGGCAAGTCATAGTCAAGTCACATACATATTTTTTAATGCTAAATGCAGTACCTGTGAGGGTTTCTGGACAATATTTGTCATTGTTTTGTGTTGTTAATTGATTACCAATAATAAATATACATACATTTGCATAAAGTATGAATATTCGTCCCCCCACTCCATGTTGATAAAAGTATTAAATACTTGACAAATCTCCCTTTAAGGTACATTTTGAACAAATAAATAATGTGCGAGTAATTTGCGATTTCTCGCGATTATGGACAATCATGCGATTAATGGTGATTCAATATTTTAATCGATTGACAGCCATAGTATCTATATTTCAAAGATAAATGCATCCATCTGGTGCAATTCAAAATCAAGAACAACTTTGTGCCCTCGTAAACAATTTAATTACAAACACATTGGTCTGGTTTCTTTGCCTCGGGCCCTTCCATCCCGTCCTGAAGCTTGTTGTTAATGTAATCAATGTTTACATTTCACTGATTTTACAAAAGCAGTGTGTCAAAAAAAGTTGCCATTACCCAGAATGTCAAGATTTATGAATGATTGTTGCAACCAAACAAGGTTTGACATTTTGTTACTGGGACAGTGCGTATCTATTAAAAACTGCTCCAGAGACAATGCTGAAATAAGTAACATTCTTCATTTAAAAATAGTAAAAGGTAAAAAGGTTCTGTAACTTTTGCATGACATTTTAGGTGAGATTGATCAAAGTCACGTCCTAAAATCAGTGTTTAAAGAGTTACTGAATCTATTAACTCTTCTCGTAGTCTCTACATTCTGCTTCAGTTGAAACATTTAACGGATTTTTGAAATTTTTTAAATCTGATCCTGGCTTCTTACCTGATTTCACCATAAATCAAGAAAGACATTTCTTGGCTGTCTGCCAAGAAATTCCAGATTGCTTTGAAGTGACAACTGTTTTTCCCACAGGTAGGGAGAAGTATTTTGTGGTTTGGCAAGTCTCCAAATCAAGAACTGGGAATCAGTTACAAAACAGCATAGCAATTAACTTTTATTTGGAAACCCAATTTCCCAATACACTCACACATAACTGCACCTTTTCGGCTCTTTTTAATTTGAAATGTTTTTTGTGATTAGCAAATCTACTTGTGTGGGCAAATCAATATTATCTCATATATCAGAAACAGTGCGTAATACAGCAGGTGCACAGACAAAAGCGTTCAGATATGTTCTAACGGCTTTTGTTCACAGAGGGTGAGGACGAAGAAGAAGATGAGGAGGATGAAGATGCCGAGGTTGTGTACAGGGAGCGCGCCCCTTTGAAGCGGCAAGATGAAGTTCACCGGGGCTCAAAGTGCCGCATGTCCTCTACATCATCTGGCTCCAGCGATACAAGTGGGGGCGGACCCGACACACCCGTGATCCAGTCGGACGATGAAGAAGTCCATGCCGACACTCTGCTGCTCACCTCTGTTCCCCATACCAGGGATGAAGAAACAGAGGAGGAGGACGAGAGGGAAGGATGCCTTGCGACTAAATCTCCATGAAGACTGAATTTTACTTTGTGTAGAGATACATGGGTAAAAAAAGAGTGTAAAAAAAAGAGATCTCTCTGTCTCTCTGCATTTGCAATCCTTTCGTTTGGGGAAACCCCTAGCATGGTTGACCTGGCTGTGATTTGCTGCTGTCTTAGTGAATGTTTCCCTGAGTACATTGGATTTTTCTTTACAACTTAAAATCTATTTTTCCTAATAAGTGTTAAAGGTATAATATGCAAGAATTTCCTAAAAAACAATGATACAAAAATAGTCCCTCTCAGTCATCACGTATGCCCCACTTGCGTGTGTGTGGTGGTGTCTGTTTCTGCAGAGACCCTGCAGCCATCTGCCTGGATTTTCTCTTTTCTTCTTATTTTGCTGTGCTCAGGACGTTTCTGTGCATCAGCAAAGAGGCTTTGGGCCCCTCGTGGGGCTGTAACCTCCAGCCAACAACAGCGCGCGGTGTGTGTAGCCCCTTCAGGTCGTCAGGTACCGCCGAGTCCCCCTTTAGCTCTGTCAGATAAACAGCCATACTTCACAGATGAGAACGGGTCGTGTATTTTGACCAAGAGCAGCGCTGAGCCACAGCGGAAAGGAAAACGTGTTCTCATCCCAACTCGTCATATATTGACGCTTTGTCAGACCCATCGGCGTCACTTTTCGGTCGCAGTAAACTTGTGCTTAATGTTGTGATTAAACAATAAAACGTGCTTAGGTTCAGGCAATAAAACCACTATAGTTAGGTTTAGGAAAAAAACAACATGGTTGGGCTTAAAACTACTACGTTTGTACAGTGAAAGTGACACTGAACATTATGAACACGGGATATGAACGAACAGCTGATTGTAAGGTGACACAGGGGACACGAACATTGGCCTCCTGACTGACAGCCTTGTGTTTGTTGGACTGAACCACACTTCCGGACGATTTCCCATAGCATTTAATATTGACGCGGATGGGTTTACATTGTAGTTAATGGAAAGTCGGTGCGTCTCATACCAACGCTAAAGGGTGCCTTGTTGCGTCACTATCTAAAATGGTAAATGGACTTGCATTTATGTAGCGCTTTTCTAGTCTTCTGACCACTCAAAGCGCTTTACACTACATGTCAACATTCACGCACACACATTCATACACTGATGGCAGAGGCTGCCATGCAAGGTGCCAACTTTGCCCATCAGGATCTGATCTAAATAGTCATACACATGTGACCGGAGCAGCCGGGGATCGAATCACCGGCCTTCTGATTGATGGACGATCTGCTCTACCCTCTGAGCCACAGCCCCAATCTAACGGCGAGGTCTGTGGGAAAAAAAGCGTCTATACAGTATTTGACGCTCTGGGAATGAGAACGGGTTGGATAGGATGAAGCCTGCCCTTCGGCTGCATTCATTAAAAATCCGTCAACCCGGCGCCTTCCTGCAGGGTTGTGCAGGGTTGTGCACAGTGCTCAGAAAATAACGTTTTATTTCTCTGATTCACTGCTTTGTTCTCTCTAACGCCGGCCCTTTTCTTTGTCCACTTTATAGCTCGCTCGACCACCGCTACTCTCTCTCTCAGCCACTCTCTGCCGTGTGTTTACAGCAACCAACAACGGTTACACATTATAGCTACAAACACTCGTCAATTATTGAATCTCTTGGCGTCATGGTGTCTCAAGTATGTTGACATACGTTTTGCACTATGCAAACAACATGTGTCATCTCGCTCCCATGCACTGACACGTTCTGGGCGAGATATAAAAATGTCACTTCAAGCTTCATTCCTCTCACTGCCAGAGGGATATCTCCCTCTCGTCCCTTTTGTGTGTTGAAAGCACAGGTGCCAAACTGCCATGTGAAACAGGAAGGCTGCGGAGCATCGTTGCTTCACAGACTAAAGAACGGAGTCAAGTCCTGTTCAGTGAACAAATACAGACAAATCCAAAGAAAAGGGAAATCCAAGGAAATCTGTAAAATGATTGAAGCTTTTTAGCTTTTCCTACACCTGGCCTCAGTGGCCCTTGGATTTACCTGTTCTCTATTGCCGTTTAGATTTCAGTATAAGCATTGTATGCAGAATAGCATTCCTCTCATAGGAGTTACTGACAGTGACAATTCTAAACATTTCAGACTGACAGCTCTTTGACCGCATGGCTTAAAGTGCCACCTGACTGGACTGAGTTCAAAGAAAACAAATATGCAGTGTAATTATGAATCGTCTTTTTGTTTTTCAGAAGATCAACATGAGGCAGAAATCAGGCACAGCGAGCCAAACCCAACAACAAGTTAAATTTCTTAGAAATGAATCTATTATAACTATTTACAGTATCATGGATGGAACTGTGTTTGTAAATGCATGCCATTTTGTTCTTGTTAGTGACTACATGATATGTTTTGCATTACTGTGCTTAATACCAAGTTATCCTCTCCTCCACGTGAGGCGTAATTGGGGAGTTGGATATATTTGACCACGTGGTGAGTGAGTGATTCAGCTGTCAAAGATTTGTTTGTTCATGCACAGTGTCTGTTTGTTTGTATGGGTGTGTGAATATGAGGACGTGTGGGTGTGGATGATAAATATTATTGTAACAGGTATTCCCCTGGTTGAGCCTACGGATACTTTCAAAACAACCTTTTTTTCAGTGTTGGTCATGATGTATTCAGTATCTCTTCCCCACCTGAACATCTTGCTATGAACTAAATAAATATGAAACAGAGGTTAAAACCGCTGGATTTACTGTATGTTTGCCTCCCGTGTTGTCTGTCTTTCACTCACTGGCTTTCGGTGTCTCTTCTCAGGAGATATAAAGCTATGTTCACAACTTTTAACATTTAGAGATTTCTACAAGAATTGCATTTTTTCGGTGACTGGATGTCGAGCACTTCTGCATGCAAAAAACTGAATTGTTTTTACCCCAAACTGCATGTGATTAGCATAGAGTGGGCATGTCTGTAAAGGGGAGACTCGTGGGTACCCTTAGAACCCATTTTTATTCACATATCTTGAGTTCAGAGGTCAAGAACCTGTTTGAATATGGTCATTACAGTTTTCCCTCGACAAAATTAGCCGAACTTTGGAGCGTTATTCACACTACGAGTGACAAAACTGCTAAGCGTGGCCAGCTACATTTATTGTCGCCAAGTCGCTGTGGAAGTGTTGCTCAAACGCACAATGGCGTAGTTATATCGTTAAATAACGCTGTGAACTGGCTAACGGCATTTTTAGATGGAACGGAACAGGGTGAAACAAAAAACATGATTGGTTGACACTTCATTGGAGCGCTGAAAAAAGTTGACACCAGCTCTTCTTTGATTGGCGTCAGTTTGTAGCTTCATGTCACTGTTTTCCACTGAAAATGACTTGTAGCCTGTTGCTGTGTCGCTCGTAGTGTGAACACAGCATACGTCGTCTGCGCTACTGTTTTTTAAATATCTTTCTAACAGAGTACTCAATAATAAAATGGCATGTTGGCGACAATTCAAACAACGCTTAAGAGATCTGTATACTGTATACTTAAAGGATAGGCGACAGCCGCGGCAGGCGGCATTATGTTTTCGGATTATCCGTCCGTCTGTACTAGGGCCGACCCGGATGCCCCGAAGCTTCGACTGTTGCCATGGTATTCGACCTCCAAATCAGTATTCAAATGCTTTGTTTTTTCATTTTTTCTTCTATTTTTTTATATACATGTATGTAATAAATAAATTAGTAATTAAATATTTCTCACCGAAGCTTCGAAGCCCAAAAAAATGGTATTCGGGACAGCCCTAGTTCGTACCATTCTCGTGAAGGAACTGATGAGATTTTGGTGGTCAAAGGTCAAGGTCACTGTGACCTCATGTCCGTCCCATTCTCGTGAACGTGATATCTCAGGAACGCCTTCCATTTGACCTCACAAAACACAATTTTAACCGTACCTCAAAAATTCACGTGCTAATTATGAGAATTTCACACACACGTCTAACATGTCTTTACAGACATGGATTTAAACTTGACTAAACTTGTTTTACTTGCTGTAATCATTCCTCCTGTTCATATTTAGATGTTAAGAGGGGATTTCACACTAAGAAGACAGTAACTTTTGAAAAGACCCAGTTTTTGGAACTGAACAGTGGATTAAGTGGACATCGCTTCCTTTGGAATCACTTAATCACAGGATCGCTTCAGGACCAGTATGAACAGGAGGGATGATTACAGCAAGCAAAACATGTTCAATGTTCATATGAGGGTTGAAAATGCAATAACGCAATCTGTTTATGAGCACCCAACGTGATGATAGTGTGCAAGAGAGAAAGGAATTTTCCCACAGGAAAAAAAGTATAGCACAAGGATATAAAGTATATGACTCATACTGTTCTTTCTCTCCTCTCTGTGCGTTGAGCGTTCTAATTCTTCTCGTTTTACAAGTCTGCCCGTAGCGCACTCGCACTCGTCTCCGACTGCATTACTTTTGAAAACATTACAGTGTTTGGCTTGTGTACGTGCCCTATACAGTATGACAAGGACTAATGTTGCCTGTGGCTCTGTTGGCCTGAGCTGAACTGCTAACAAGCTACAAGACACTGTATTGTTCTCTACATGGTTTATTTTATTGTCATCAACTCTATGCCAAGGAGCATTTCTCCTGATATTCCTCCTGGCAAATAGCTTGCTCATAATCTGTTAATCCTAAAAGACCCACATAGACCTGCTTTTGTCTTTTTTAGGGTGGTACAGTGGTCTTAAGGGGGAGATAGCAGGTCAACAGAAGTGGTGTACATCATCTGAAAGCTGTGAACCTGAGGATTAATCTGAGATGCAGCTCAGCACTGTGTGTCCAGTTCTTCTTGTCATAAATCACAAATAAACATGAATTCATTAATTACAATAAATTGTGAAAGTGTATAAGGGTTTAAAACATTATGATAGAAGTATATGATGGTCATTCCCATGCTCTATTGTGTCTCATAAATTGGGTTGATACCATTTGTTACACAGATTTTGTGCAATATTTAACCATTTTTTACCACTCGAGAATTGATAAAAATGTTCATAAATCCCTCCAAAATATCACATTAAGACACCAAGAGCTTGAGGAACACCATAGAAAAAGCCATGCTGTGATTTGGCATCAAACACTTTTGAAATCTGGAGATTTCTGCAAGAATTGTATTTTTCGGTGATTAGATGGCGAGCACTTCTGTTCTGCAAACTGCTCAGAAAGCCCCTTATTGTCAATCTACCAAATAAAGCCATCCATCCTCTGAATTTTCTAGGTCTCTAGGTCTTTAGTTTGTGGTTGTACAGTTTCATGAGGCTGTGATTATCCTAGAGGTCACCACAGGTCATTTTATACAGTGAGGTCAAGTTTAAAAACATCTGCTCACTATATGGAAATCGGAATCTCCTATAATAACTGCATGGTTTTTACCCCAAACTGCATGTGATTATCATAAAGTGGGCATGTCTGTAAAGGAGAGACTCGTGGTTACCCATAGAACCCATTTTCATTTACATATCTTGAGGTCAGAGGTCAAGAGACCCCATTTTAATATCACCATGCCAGTTTTCCCTTACCAAAATTTTGCCTATAGCTTTGGAGCTTCCTAACAAGCTAGTATGACATGGTTGGCTCTGATTCCTTAGGTTTTCTAGTTTCATGTGATACCAGTATCTTCACTTTAAAACTGAGCCCGCTATAACCTCTTAAAAACAGTAATGTCGGCAATCCTGCGGGTCTCAGAGGGTTTTAATCACAGATCAGTGAGACCACACCTGCTGTCATGAACTGGGTCGGCCTGTTCCTTTTTTTTTTCAGATTTGAACTTCATAGACACAATTATCAAAACTCCCAACATTGTGTGAAACATACTGAAACCTCTGTATAGGCAGGCCAAAATGTGGGAAGAAACCTCCCATTGACATTAAATAGCAAAGTCAACAAGACAGAATTATGAACTATAAATGATCTACTCAGCCTTTTATGGGGGATGCCTACAGCAAGACTCTGACAGAAACACAACTGCTTATGGTGGGGCTGGAGCCATCACACGCTGTCTCAGCCTATATATCATTTAGGTTGAGCCGTCACACACTGTCTCAGCCTTAATGATATATGTTGAATGTATTACAGTGAAATCCTTCTGTTGCTAAGTTCCCTGTATGGAAGGACATACTAGGTATTGTTTTCTTTCCCCTTTCCCAGTTTACCAAACTCTTGATCTTTGGTTTCCTGCCTCCCCTAACCAAGATCAACCACTATTATGCTCTCAAAACTATAAAAGAAATCCCTATGGCCCCAAGCCTGAATAAATTGCCATTCCTGAACTTGTTTAAACCTATTTTCCATTAACTTACACATTGCCTCAGGAACATTGGGCTTACTATAAAACACGCTTGCATACCAGGACTACGAGCGAGACTACTGTCAAGGCTTCCAAGAGGTATATTCAACCTTTAAGTCCAATGTTATCAACACAAATGAGTCCAATGAGCTCCTAAAACCAGAGTCAACATTAGTTAATCCCTCCATTCCAGTTCTACAACTTTGCCACCCCTCATTTTTCATCCCTATAGCATAGTCCCAGTAACTCCCTCCCTTCTCCCATGAGGTCATCCACGTTTCCACAAGCTTACTGGAAAAATAATACTGCAACAAGCGCAAAACTGGTTCATACAGAAGAGTGGACTGAATTCACCCCCCGTCAAACCTCAAAGAACTTGCCCTCATTCCCCCAGAATACCTTGTGTTAGATAGTAAAGTTTTCAGTCAAATAATCATCACTGTCATCATAACAATGGATAAGCGTGTACTGTATTAGAGCAGCGGAATGGCAGACAGACGCGGTCTGTCCTCAGTGATTAATAACTAACACACAGAGGACATGACATTCACCCGAAACTAATGGTACAAAGGCAAACATGTTTTCTTTGAATGAATGAATGAATGAAAGACTTTATTTCGAACATATAATAACTAAAAACAGATACAAAATAATAACAAACAAAACAAGAGTTATAGTGTCCGAAAAGGAGTAGGTAGAAGAAAAACTTATATTACCCTACCCCTTTCTCACTTCTCCTCTATTAACTCATATATCATAGAATGATAATATAATATAAAAACTATCTCAGATTTATTTACATCCCAAGTTGAATATATGAACAGCATCCCACATTTATTTACAACCCACAAATACATCCGCAGTTAAAAAGTATATAACCAACCTTTAACACAACTCTTCTTCAACCATGTACCTCCCAAAAATATCTTTCTTGTATAGCTTTTTAAATTGATTTATATTTGTGCTCCCCTTCAACCCATCACCTAACCCATTCCACAAATCCACCCCACAAACTGAAATACACATACTCTTCTTTTTTGTACGAACAAAATGCTTTTTAAAATTAGATTTTCCTCTTAAATTATAACCCCCCTCCCTGTCACAAAACATTTTTTGAATATTGCCCGGAAGTGAATTATGTCTTGCTTTAAACATAATTATTGCGGTTTTAAATTTGACTAAATCCATAAATTTCAATGCATGTGACTTCAAAAACAGTGTGTTCGTGTGTTCTCTATATCCCACATTATTTACTATCCTGATTGCTCTCTTCTGTAGTATGCATAATGGTTGTAGGTTGCTTTTATAAGTGTTACCCCAAACTTCTACACAGTAATTCATATATGGTGATACAAGTGAAGAATACAGAATGTGCAGTGATTTATGATCCAGTGTGTGTCTTGTTTTCCCTAAGACTGCTATGCTCTTTGCCAGCTTTGTTCTTACATAATTTATCTGAGGTTTCCAGCAGATTTTGTGGTCCAGTATTACACCCAGAAATTTATTTACATATACTCTTTCAATAGTCACATCATCTATTATCATTTGTACTGGTATGTCTATTTTTTGGTTTTCAAATAACATAAATTTAGTTTTGTCCAAATTTAATGACAATTTATTTCTGTCAAACCACCGTTGCAATTTTCTGATTTCTGTTGTGGCCACCTCCAAAAGCTGCTGCAGATTTTCCCCAGAACAAAAAATATTTGTGTCATCTGCAAATAAAACTAAATTCAGTGTCCTTGATACCCTACCTATGTCATTTATATACATAATAAACAATTTTGGACCCAATACTGATCCCTGCGGGACCCCACAAGTAATACCTGAGCATGTTGATTTGTAGTCCCCTATTTGCACGTACTGCTGCCTGTTTCCTATATAACTTCTCAACCAGTTCAGCACTACCCCTCTTATACCATACCTTTCCATTTTATTGAATAATATATCATGATCAATGGTGTCAAATGCTTTTTTTAAATCTATAAATACTCCTACCGCATACTTCTTGTTATCAATACAACTGGTTATTTCTTCTGTTAGCTCCATTAATGCCATTGCTGTTGATCTGTTTGCTCTGAACCCGTATTGACTGTCTGTCAGTAAATGGTGCTTGTCAATGAAGTTATCTAATCTTCCAATGAACAGTTTCTCCAATATTTTAGAGAACTGGCAAAGTAAAGATACAGGCCTGTAATTAGTGAAATTATGTTTGTCCCCAGTTTTATATAGTGGAATAACTTTAGCAGTTTTCATTTTATGTGGAAATGTGCCAGTTATGAATGATAAGTTACAAATGTAGGTTAGGGGGTTTGCAATACTGTCAATGACTTTCTTGACTATCGTCATATCGATTCCATTCAAATCAGTAGATGTTTTATTCTTGCACTTGTTAACTATGTCTATGATTTCTTTTCTGTCTATAGCTTTGAGATAAATTGAGTTTGAGTTTCTTGCAATGTTGCTTTCAACAACCTCCCCATCCTTTGGAGACGTGTCATTAATTTTTCCTGCCAACTTTGGTCCCACATTTACAAAAAATTCATTAAACCCATTAACCACATCATTCATATCATTTAAAGACCTATCATTATCAATAAAATATTCAGGGTAACTTGAGCTAGTCGAACGGTTTCTAATAATACTGTTTAATATATTCCATATGCCTTTTATATTGTTTTTGTTATTTTCTAGTAATTTGGTATAATATTCCTTCTTGCATATCCTCATAATATTAGTTAATTTATTTTTGTATTTCTTATATTTATGTTCTGCCTCTTTAGTTTTACATTTTATGAATTGTCTATATAGAGTATTCTTTTTTTTACAGGCATTTTGCAGTCCCTTTGTGATCCATGGTCTGTTTGTGTTATTATTCCTAGTGTTATCTTGTTTTATTGGACAGTTTTTGTCATATAATGACTTAAATATATTTAGAAATGTTTCATATGCTGTATCAACATCATTTCCTTCATAGAGGGTTTTCCAGTTTTGTGATAGCAATTCGGTTCTGAATGCATTTATGGATTCTTCTGTTCTCAATCTCCTATATTTGATTTTATGGTCCTCCTTCTCTTTTCCACAATCACAGTCATGGATCACAAAAACTGGCAAATGGTCACTGATGTCATTCATCAGCAGCCCGCTCACTAAGCTACTTTCCATGTAATTTGTAAATATATTGTCGATTAGAGTTGCACAGTGTGCTGTTATTCTGCTTGGTTTGGTGATCAGTGGATATAAACTCATACTATACATTGTGTTAATAAATTCGTCTGTCATTTTGTGTTTGTTAGGATTTAGCAGGTCTATATTGAAGTCCCCACAAATGAATGTAACCTTCTGATTAGTTTTGGCAAATATTTTCTCCATACTGTCTTTAAAAGTTTCCATGCAGGCTCCTGGTGCTCTGTATACACAACTGACCATCACATTTCTTTGGTTTTCCATGCAGATCTCTACAGTGATGCATTCCATCACATCATCAATAGTGGTTGACATGTTTTCTAAAATCTTATATTTCAGACTATTTTTCACGTACAGGGCCACACCCCCTCCTTTTTTGCTCTTCCTGTTCATGTAATTGAATTCATATCCTTTCAACTCGAAATCTGCTTCTTTCTCAGAATTGAGCCAGGTTTCAGATATTGCAATGACATTGAATGGTTTTGTGAATTGACCTAAGTATTCTTTGATGTTTTGGTGATTAGCATATAAGCTTCTACTGTTGAAGTGAATAATTGACATTCCTTGAGCTGACTTCACATTGCTGTTATACTGTTCATCGGTGTAGTAGCAACATGTGTTGTTTAGATGGTTAAAAAAGTTATTGTCAGGATCAATATCTTCCAGTTCCAGTTCATGCATATTGTGTTCAGATAATGTTCAGTGAATGTTATGTAATTCCACAAGAACCCATTTTCCACAGACAGGTATGATTACCTTGTTGTGTTGTTCTGATGTCACTGGTATTTGTCCAATTCTTCAATTTCTCTGATAACCAGCACTCTGGCCTCCTCTGGTGACCCGTTCAGTTTGATGATCACTTTACAGTTTGCAGTCCACGTTGATTGAATTTTCCTCTGCTTCCTTAGAAAGCGTGCCATTCTGGCGATGTCTGCGTTTTTCTTTGTAAGATGTTCATTCACATAAACGTCGGACCCCTTCAGCTTCCTTCCTTGTCTAAGCAGCGTATTTTTGTGCTTTCTGTTGGTAAACCGGATTATTAAGGCCGGTTTGTCGCTCTTGTTCCTCCGGGGGAGAGGGTGGCATGACTCGATGTCGGTGTTGTTGATGGAGATGCCTTTGTTGTTGAAGAAGGCCGTCACCTGTTGTTCAAGGGACTGTTGGTCGGGCTCGGTGAGCCCCCCGACGTCCGCTGGTGTCACCGCCCGGGCGTATGACCGTGGCCTGGTCTCCAACCCGCTAACGATCACATCGTTTATGCGGGAGTACTGCTCCAGATCCGCCACCCGGCACTCTAAGAGGGTTATCCTCTTGTCCTTCTCGACATGTTGTCTCTTCAGCTCCTTAATTTCCCCCATCAAGTCCATTATTAGTTTTTGCTGTTTAGACACAGTTGCAATTTCTCCAGACATAAAGTTCAGCGCCTTCTTTATCTCTTCGATCTCCTCGTCCGAGATTGCACTGCTTTGTTTGGTTGTCTTTGGTGGCATGTTGTTGTTTTTGTTGCTGATAATTCACTATGTTAATTTTTTTTTTTCACTTGGCCTTGGTCCAAAAGAAAAGTTTCTCCGTCCACATGAATCCAACGCTTTGTCAGTTGTCACTGGGTTAGCGAGCTAGGCTAACGTGCTAGTAGCATAGCTAGCTCGACGCTAGGGCAGGCTAGCTGCTAGCGTTAGCTCCTTAGCTAGCAAGTTTCTGCTAATAGATGCAATATAACGTTAGCTTAGCTGGACAGAAGCGTAGATTACGATCCCGTACGAGGTGTTCCTTATCCTTAAGGGTATTCCTTTACAGCGTCCAGCTCCCGTCGTTTCGCAGGATGGAGATAGTGGGACATTCAAAGTGGATGCAGGTTAGAAAAGTTATGACAGTTCCACTCACGTTGCTCTGTATAGAACCGAACAGGATTTATTTATTTATTCCAGCACTGAACGATTACCTTATTAACAAACCGTATAAACTTTTGCCCACAGGCTCAACAAGCCCAGTTGGCAGTGCCATGTCATTCATTGCGTGACAAAATAAATCAAACTCAAGGTGACATGAGGCCAAATGAGTTCCCCAGTTCCTTTTTTTGCCAAGAGTTTTCTAACGTTTCTACAAAGGCTGTTTTCGTTGATATGAAATTAAATTTTAATGAGGTTCCCACACTGTCCGGACTAACGGAGCAGGTTTGCATTTTTTTTTTCAAGAAGACGAGAACATTTTTTGTATAAAATGTATTTCGCTTTATTTCAAGTCAAGATTCAAGATTCAAAATGTTTATTGTCAGACCGGTTATGGTAAATGGAATATACACTCATTCACACACCGATGGCTATGCCTTCGGGAACAATTTCGGGTAAAGTGTCTGGCTTAAGGACACATCGACATGTGACCTGGAGCGGCCGGGGACCTGATCTACCCTCTGAGCCACAGCCGCCGGTTATACAACTACAATCGTAGTAGAAATACTTTTTGCTGGGAAGCTCCATCAAAAATGATAAGTTATATTACAATTATAAAAGGAAATACTTTGTACAAGGGCATATTAAGAACATATACAGTATAAGATATATGATTGAGGTATTGCACTTGTTTATTGCACTTTTTGTCGCATCTGTTACAGAGTAAAAACAAAATCCACATAAAAGAAAAATCCTAATATTGACGAAGAGTAAAGTGAAAAACATGAATGTCATATTACAGTAGTGAGCAGCCCCCCCCCCCCCCCCCCTTCTTTTTCTCTCTTTATCTTATTTTTATTTATTTTTTCATTTATTTATTTTCTTTTTCTCGTTTTACAAGTTATTTTCCTAATTATTTCCCCCCCCCTGTCTTTTGTTTATTGTATATCTTTCCTTCATGCAACTAAATGTATTCTGTAACCTGTGATCCTATGGGTGGGTGGGTGGATAGGGAGGGGGATAGGGAAGGGAATTTGGACTTAACTTTGTAAACAGATCTGATGAATGATATCTATCTTGTTTGATTTATACATGTTTTGTATCTGTTATTTTTTGGGGATAAAATCTTTGCAAATCAATAAAACATATTTACAAAAAAGTCATGTTAAACTGTGAGATAATGAAACAGAAGACTTGGAGCTGCAGCAGAGGAGAAGCTGCAGGTGTGTCTGCGGCCGCCAGAGGGCGTCACCACCGGAAATTATTTAAACAGGTGTGTTGCGTTCACGGCCGAGTTCACGCATTGAGGCTACTTCAGACACAACATTATGGTTAGGGGTTATATGATTACTAGCATTATTGTACCTTGGCATAGTTAAATCTATCTTAATTAAACACTTCCGGACGAGTGGACTGGTTATGCGTTGAGAATGAACGAGTAGAGAAGATGAACCAGGAGCCGATTGAGGAGGACTTACCTTTAGACATAGGTGAGCACAACTACAGGTGAGCACAACTACAGGTGAGCACAACGACACACTGCTGAACTCTCCAGATGAGGAAGGTCAACAACCACTTTGTTGCCTAGCAACTTGTTGAGTGTGCATGCTATGCAATGTGTTATATCAATTAAAGAAATAAACTGGCAGTCAGTTTAAATTGTTATATTCATTAGACCAGGGGTCAGCAACCTTTACTGTCAAAAGAATAAAAAATAATAAATAAATAAAATCTGTCTGGAGCCACAAAACATTATACAGCTTATAGTCTAAGTATACCTGTATAGTATATACTGTAAGTCTAATGCAGTGAGGGCCAAAGTGCAAATGTACTACGGAGTAATATGGTTTTGAGTATTGAGGGAAAAAAATTCGGAGATTTCCAGAATAAAGTCATAATATTACGAGAAAAAAGTCATAACTTTACGTGAAAAAGTCGGAATATTACGAGAATAAAGTCATAGCTTTACGAGAAAAAAAGAAAATAACACGTAAAATTACTACTTTATAATATAATAACTTTATTCTCATAATACTACGACTTTTTTTCTTGTAAACTTCTGACTTTATTCTCTAAATCTCAGATTTATTTATTTTCCTCAATGTGGCCCTAATACTCTGTCGTACCATAGACCTACAACAATGATAGATTGAAAATGAAAATGTAAACAAAAAATTTATTTATTATTCATTTCCATTTTTAAGGAGCTAAAGCATCGCAGGTTGCTGACATCTGCATTATGCTTTATTGGCATGACATTTGACACATGTTGCCAAAGCACAATTACGATTATGAAATATAATTAATAAAAAAAAACATAACGGTGAACAAAAATATTATATAATTGAATAAAATAGATAATGAAATAGGTAAATGAAATAAAATTATATTATTATACATATATTTAGCAGCCAACCGTGCACATTCTTCCTTTAACCCCAGAATCTCCCTCACTGTCATAAATCGAGGAGATTGATGTTTCTGTAGTTCTTCCCACACAAGCACACACAGTCACACCCAACCCCCCAGCATTAACACAGAAACAGTTTTTAAAGCTAGTCACCTGTCAAAGACAATTTTTGGAACAGTAATGCAAAAAGCACTTTACTATGGACATAAATGCACTTTTCTCTGCTGCTAAAGACGACTGCAAATTATGTGAAATTGTGTCTGAAACGCTCACTTATTTTATGTTTTTATTTTTAGGCAGTGTTAATTTTTATACTTATTTATTCTATCCTTTTTTAATGCACTGAAGGGTGCTGGGAGAAACAATATTTAGTTTCCTTCTGTGTATGCAAATACTCAGTGAAATGACAATAAAGTGAATCTTGAATCTTGAATCTAATTCTGATTGTGTTAGAAAGTGTAATTCTGTCATCACAATGGCAGCATAGCCGGTTCCTCTCTGGACCTGTCTGTGTCTGTGCTTCTCTATATTGCCAGACTATGGTCACTCAGTCTGTACACTGTCAGTGTCTTTCTCAGGTTAGCTAGTCTGCTAGTTTGTGCTGTGAGTGTGTGATGTATTTTTCTTTTTCTTTAGTTATAATCTGGTCAGGTCTAATCATCTGGGTGATAATGTAACTGCTCTGAGGCTGGCTGGGATTTGACTACTTTTTATGTTCAACTCTCGGCAGACAAGGCCTTTATAATGGTAACAGGCAGGGTCGCTCTTTTTAATATGGCTCCAGTATTTGATAGATCCTGCATGAAGAGTTTGGGGTTTTCTTTGTACACTGAGGATACTTTTGCAGAGCCCTGCAGGGTTTCTACTGGATGTTTGTCCCATTTTGCCCAATTTTCCCCAGTCTTTCCTTTTTTTGTCTGCCACTTTTGAAATCTATGTAGAACGCTTTAGAATTGTAACCACTGAGTCAGTGGTACTAGACAGTAGAAACAGGGAATATATCATGTAACCTTAATCCTTGACCATTTTTAATTTAGGATTTTTTTTTTGAAAAAGGTAATATTTCTTAATAGTTTTGGTGATGTTTTATTCTACTGTTGATTCTAAAAGAAGTTTCCGGCGCTCTTGTGTAGCTCGTTTTATTTATTGTTGATCATTTTTGTCTAATTGTCTGAGTTTTGTCTCTTTTCTGGTTAACTCTTGTGAGGCTACTCTGAGGAAGGCGGTTGTTTATTTATAATTGATAACCAGTTGTATGCACAGACTGAAGAGTGCCATCTGTTGGTTTGGACAGAAGATTTAAATTTAGTTGAAGAAGGGATCTTGTTGCCGATGTTGCTCCACTTGTGTGTAAGTTGACATTTAATGCAATATATTTTGTAGTATATTAATATATCCACCCCACCCCCTTTTTTTTTGTTTAAATGTAACGCAGTAATGTTTACTCAGAGGCCTACATTTTAGCTGACCTACTTTTTACTCTTACTTGAGTACATTTCTACACAAGTACTTTTAGCTATTTTTCAGTCCATAGGGACTTGGCTTAGGTACCGGAGGGTCGCCGGTTCAAGTCCCCGCATGGACCAAGTACTGAGTGTGAACTGGTCGCTGGAGAGATGCCAGTTTGCCTCTTGGTCACTGCCGGGGTGCTCTTGAGCAAGGCACCAAACCCCCAACTGCTTGGGGCGCCTGTCAGCGGCAGCTGACAGGCCTCAGGTCCTGTTTGTGCATGTGTGTGTGTCCTGTATATAAGAGTGTGATTAACATCTGACAGATTTGACATGGAATTATTAAAGAGATTATGAGAGAGTGCGTATGGATTGTGAATCAGTGTTCCCACGCCCATATGAAGTTCCTCTCACGTTTCTTACTGTAGACTGACTGTAAGCGTCAGTCCTACCTGCCCACTGCCTAACAGCACACAGACCCTCAAGGACCCTTTGTGGGGAAATAAATAAATGACCAAGGACACATGGCGGTTTCTATGCAGCACATTTTAACTGGGTGAAATGAAACACAATAATATGAAATATAGATATTAAGTGATTTGTAAAGAGCATTAAATTATTAAAAACTAATCTTCCTTTGAGGTTTTGGAAACCGCAAAATACCAGTCCCTCAGACACTTGCTGCATGTCTGAGCCTTTACTCAGCTACGTTACCTCTTTTGTACTAATTCATCGCAAACCACAATTATTTTTCATTTAAGGTTCAGCCTTTGGGTGTGCTCTTTTCCAATGAAATAAGACTTTATGGATTCCCAGAAGGGAAATTATTTTATTTTTTTTGCGGTAGCACACGGACAGAATAAGTACGGGTAAATAGAGAAAGTAAACAAAACAAAAAAATAAGATGCAACTAAAATAAGAATAGAAGTAAAAATAGAAACTATCCGAGAGCACTGGAAGACAAGATTACAAGGTAAAGTGACAGAGGTATGATTAATAGTATGGTATAATATATAAATATAATAAAATATATGACAATATATCAAACTATACATCAGTCCAACGGAGAGGTAGAGTAATGTGAGTGTGTCCTGAGTGTGCCAGATACTGTGGAAATTCAAGTCAAGTATGCTGCTACCTACCAACTTTGTGCTATGATCTCTGGCGACATCCATGCTCACGTCGACAGATAAACAAATGAAATAAACAGAGAGACTATAAAAACCTGCCAATTAATGTTGACTTTAGCAATCTAGACTCATATCACTTCAATATATCCAGTACGTGTATGAGATTATGCATGTGGAAAAGAACAAAACATACCGAATGAATGTGACTGACAGCTGGCTTAATGGGTGTGAGAGTGACGTATACTGTACCAGCACGTTCAAAATCTCATTTCACTTTATCAAGTACTCACATGATATGACCTATGAGATTGGGCTACATTTGCATGTGATGTGAGGTTGACCGTCAGACATACATAAATCATGGTAACGTGAGCTATAGAGCTGAAGGGGTGTACACCTGAGCCGAGCTCTGCTTCTCTGCACAGCCAGAAAAGCCCTATATGTCAACATTATCTTTACACTAAAATAGATTTAGATATAGAAGCAAATACAAGCACAGCTCCTGCTGGTCTTGTCCTACACACAAATCACATGTACCAACACGACATTTAACAGATCACATCGCACATAACTGCACGGACGGACAAACAGCCCTTTGTCAACTGCAGCGTCTGTCAACCTGCTGCCTGGAGGCATTGTGGGCTGTCTTCCGTGCACTCTTAATCAAGCTGACTGACTCTTTCGGAGTACTCACACGGAGGATATCAAGCAGCTCGGACCAAAATGAGGACCATTTCCCTGCTTCTGTTGGTAGGCATGAAACTCTTAATTATCTTCTGTTATAATAAGGCATCATACTGTTTAAACAAGCAGGGATTTTGTTAACATTGAACATGATAAACACAGTGACTGTTTTTGTTTTTTTTAACCGCAAAATGTTTGTTTTGAGAGGGTTGCAGTTGCTTTTAGTTACTTGTAAACTTGTTAATAACAGGCCTACATGCGGCCATTTAGTTATAAAGTCTGTCGGCAAATGCGGATTAATGATGATTAATGAAGTCATCAAGAAAAACCAGTTCTATCAATATTATTGCGGAAATACCGGTTGTACACACACAACAAGAAACATGAGCTCCTTCATACGCTTACCAAAAGCACAAACAGAGTTGTCGGATTGCATTGGGTTATATGTTCTCCAATTAATTCAGTGCACTGGAGAACGTCTTTCATTTCCTAAAAAATATCCCCAAGTACTTGTAGTGTAGCTTAGTTCACCGGGACACGGCTGAAGTCATTCGGTAGCTGAAGAATTTGCTCCCGGTGCCTGATAGAATTAAACACAACCATTTAGGTAATTGTTTTTCATTGTGCCAAAAAATATCAATCACAAAGGTTTAGTACAAACCTATTCTAGCGAAATGCTGGCTCGCAGACCGACGCCAGAGTAAATGATGATTATACCCCTGAATCGCTGCCAACATCTTCCATTCAAAATTGCTCTCAGTGGGATTATCAGGCGGGCTGCACGGTGGTGCAGTGGTTAGCACTGGCGCCTCACAGCTAGAGGGTTGCAGGTTCGAATCCGGCTTGGGACCCTTCTGTGTGGAGTTTGCGTGTTCTCCCCGTGTTAGCGTGGGTTTTCTCCGGGTACTCCGGTTTCCTCCCACAGTCCAAAGACATGCAGGTTAGGTTAATTGTGGACTCTAAATTGCCCGTAGGTGTGAGTGTGAGCGTGAATGGTTGTCTGTCTCTATGTGTCAGCCCTGCGATGGACTGGCGACCTGTCCAGGGTGTACCCTGCCTTCGCCCAATGTCGGCTGGGATCGGCTCCAGCCCCCCCCCCGCGACCCCTAACGGGATAAGCGGTTGCAGATGGATGGATGGGATTATCAGGCGACATGATGTTTACCCTGTGATCGATGATTTGAAACATTTGTCTTGTACACTATATATAAAAGGGCTGGGCAATATATCAATATTATATTGATATTGTGATGTGAGACTAGATATGGTCTTAGATTTTGGCTGTCGTAATATTGCATAAGTGTTGTCTTTTCCTGGTTCTAAAGGCTGCAATTACAGTAAAGTGATGTAATTTTCTGAACTGAACAGACTGTTCAAGCCGTTCTATTATTTGCATGTACCCACTCAGTCATTATATCCACATTACTGATAACTGTTTATCAAAAATCTCATTGTGTGAATATTTTGTAGCAGCAATATCATTGCAATATCTATATTGTGGTATTTAGTCAAACATATTGTGATATCTGATTTTCTCCATATCGCCCAGCCTTCTATATACTGTCAGGTGATTGGTAGCTTTTATCCAGAAGAAGGCAAGATCTGCCAAAACATTGATATAAAAATCTAAATTAAAACTTGTAAGATGGCGAGCGTGAACTGCAAGGTCCCTGGTTCGCGACTTTTGTTGTATGTCATTTCCATCTTTCTCTCCCCTCCCCTGTCCTGTCACATCTATAATGTCAGGTATCTAAAAAAAAAATTATAAACTCAAGGTTCACTTACTAACTTTATTTTGATTGTTTGGCCGTATAGACCGCGAAGTTCAGCTTTAAGAAGTCCATGGGGTACGGTTGATTATAAAAGATAAAATTCTAATATCGCTGTCAGTAAAAGGTTGTGTTAAATAGGTAGTCACCGTGGGGCGACCCTGTGGCGTAGGAGTGAAGACGAACCAGAAAGTTCCCAGTTCTCATCTAGGCGTTTTGTCTCTCTCGCCCTCTGCTGCCATCTCTCTACTATCACGTCTAATAAAGGCATAAACAATCATAGAAATTAACAATAAGCACAGTGACTCACATGCGTTGCTATTTATTGAAGTGTTGTTAGAAGTTAATCCCTATAATTACTATAATTGCCTTAATAGGTATTCATTTTCACTTTGATTTCATCACGAGAAAGTTATCACCTAAGCTGGTGTTATTTTCTCAGAGATATAACATGTAATTACTGCACCATACATGACGCGCTGCTGCTCAAAGGCAAACAAAGAGAACTTGGTTGGTTGTACTGGTTTCCACCTACAAAATAAAGGCATGCCGGTTAAATGAATGGGAAGCTCTAAGTTGCCCACATGTGAAGGTGTTTCTACATGCGTGTTTGCTTTATGACAGAAGGGCAACCTGCCAGGGCGTGTGCACCACACCTCTTGCCCCAATTCACGCTGGAATTTCCACTCCGCACGACACAGGAAGAGTTCTTGAAGGGAAGTAAGAGAGACAGAAAGGCAGACAGTGAGACCACAGTAATAAATTTAACACTAAAAGAGAAAATTAGATTAAATGAGCAGCGAATAAAGCGTGATAAGAGTTACCTGTCAAATTTGTTGGATTAAACACTCATTAAAAGTTCTCCGTGTTGACAAGAACAAGTATTAATATCCCCTTTTTTCCTGTTGTAGGTTGCATTAACAGCCCTGGCAGAGTCTCACCATGGCAACCACATCGGACGTGTCAAGCGGGTAACTGCTTCATGTTTGGAAATACAAACTCCTGCCAAAATGTTTTGCCTCTAAGAGAAGATTATAACATTTGTACTCTCGATCTACGTTCTGATTTCCACAGGAGCTTTTGGTGCGTTCCAAAAGAAGGTGGGTTTTGTCCACAATTGAAATACAGGAGGAAGATCCTGGGCCGTTCCCCATGAAAATTTCGCAGGTGAGGACATCAGTTTTTTAAATGAAATCACCAATTAATGCTGCAGCTCGATATCCAAACAATGCAAGCTTAATGGTTTTGTGTCTTGACACTAGATGTTTAATGACAAGAAGGATTCCTCCGTGCAAAAGTACCGTATAAGTGGAATGGGTGTGTCCGAGCCGCCGCTGGATGTGTTCTCCATCGATGAAAACACCGGAGTCGTCAAAGCCCATAGATCTGTCGACAGAGAGAAATACAGTATCTTCAGAGTGAGCCAATGCTGGATTACCAATCCCTCTCATGATAAATACATTTTATGTAGATTTGTAACCATTAGAAATCATGATTACATGAATACATTTACCCACAGATCAAGTTTGATATCTTGAGCAAAGAGACGGGTGAAAAAATCGACAAGGAGCTGGCTTTTAATATAGAAGTATTGGACATCAATGACAACGCACCAATATTTAAACCCCCACAAATAAAAGTTGATGTTGATGAAAATATACCACAGGGTGAGTATACAGTTGCATAAATGACTCATAGAGCATGCATATTTTCTGCCTGCAGTCTATGAGTATCACTCATCATCTCAAACCTAGGCTGCATCTTTCATCCGATCTCTTGTAGTCATACTGGGTACTTTTTCCTCCCATTCTCCACTTCCTACTTTTCTAAAACACTCTACTTCCTTTCCTCAACTTCTTGAAGGGTACTTGCCGGGGCAGCTGATGGTCTCGGACCTAGACCAGAGGAACACGAGCAACTCTAAAGTCACCATGACTATGATTTCACAGAAGCCACTAGTGCCCCAGATCAAGTTGAATCAGATTGATGGAAGAATGGCCCAACTCACCTTTGAAGGATGTTTCAACTACGATGTGAGACTCAGTGATTTACTGCTACAACATCAGTTGGCAGCTGCTTGTACATGGACACACATACAGATTTGTCAATGTAATATCTGAAATATCGTCTTTTATATATGTTTCAGAAAGTAAAGAAGTATGAAGTTCTTGTTCAAGCAAAAGATCATGGAACACCGCCCTTGTCCTCCACTGCCACTATTACCCTCAACATTGTTGACACAAACAGTCATCCACCGACATTCAAGGAGAAGCAGGCACATACTTTTTATTACTATTATTATTATTAAAGTTGCTTTTTAGAGTGATGTATGATGGTAAAGATGAAACTGTTCTTCCTGTCCAGTACCACGGTTCGGTGTCGGAATCGACCACCCAGACCGATGTTTTGAGAGTTGGGGTAAACGACAAAGACACAATTAACACTCCTGGCTGGCGTGCCAGATACTACTTCATTCATGGGAATGAGGGAGGAAACTACAAAATTGAAACCGACCCCGTCACTAATGAGGGTATTTTGAGTGTCATCAAGGTAATTCTGCTTTTCTCACACTAATATAATCTTCATTTATTTACAGTAGGTCAAGCGAAAAGTCCAACAAAGTTTAGCTGCACCAGCACTGAACTAAACTTGTGTGTTTCTTCCAGGGCAAGGATTATGAGGTGACAACACTCACTACCCTGGAGATTGGAGTAGAGAATGAGGAAGCCTTGTTTGTTTGTGACGAGAGTGGTCTCTTTGGCACACGTCCACCTCCAGATACAGTCAACATCACAATGAAAGTGATCGATGTTAATGACCCACCTTTCTATGACAAAGATAAATTTGACGTGTACCAAAAAGAAGAGGAGGAGCCAGGAAGGGTGTTGTTCACTCCAACTATTCACGACGTTGACTCAGACGTAACCCATATCAGGTTGGTGGCTCCACACTATACACTTGCTGCGCTCGTTGCCACGTTTTGAATAGAGTCCGACCCATGCTAGATTTTTCAGGTGGGTGTCGATATCAAAGGTTAAAAATGTCTTATAACCACATAGCGTCTGATTAGATTTTTTTTAACATAAATGCATACAGTAAATCATTTTTTTTTATCAATTTGGTTATCAAAGAATTGTGACCAAGATGTGTAATGAGCGGAACATTTTATCGTTGGAAATTGGAATGGAAATTGTCAGTGCACTCTGGTCATCCCGATCTCATGGGAAGGCGTATAAATAGCACGACATTACAACAACGTTATGCATGTCACGTGTCATTTGTACACCATGTAACGGTTATGTCTGCAGTTATGTTTAGGCAACAAAACCACTCAGGTTTAGTCAACAAAACCACTGAGTTAGGTTTAGGAAAAACATGGTTGGGCTTAAAATAAGTACATAAACAAAGTAAAATACGTGACAAAATTGCAGAAAACACGTCACAAATGTAACTAACGTAACTTACAAAAAAAAACGCTGGTCTCCTGATTGAAAGTCCTGTGTTTGTTGGACCCATCCACCTCCCCTCCCGCCCGCCATAAGCAGTCTTTCTCACTTTTTATTCTACGTCACTAGCTCTGACGGATGCGTTTACAGTCAGTACAGACTACATGGCGTGAAAATGAAGAAAATCAAGAAAGGCGTTCTTATTGCACACTAATTCATAAATTGTTTTGTGCGACCGGGCTGCTCTGGTGGACAAATTCTGTAACTGTGACACTGTTTCTAAACTACAGCTGTACAAACATATCTTTGACATTCTATACTGCCAGTTTAGTATTGGCCAGATGATATCCATAACCCAATATTGGTATGTCTGCATAATAACCGAACTGCCAATGCATTGGTCGGGCACAAATTGCGTGTGCAGCATTACTCTTCTTATGGGAAATTACCTGGCATACTGTATACAATATAAGCTTATTTCAACTTGTAGTTATATAATACCTCTACCATTTTGATTGAAGCACACAACAAAGCCACACATTTGGTTTCCAGCAGCTGCAGTTCGGTGTTTTTAGTTAATATGTTCTGCTCCACTTCCATTTCCTCTCCTGTGATTAGGCATGTGCTGTTAGAAGATCCAGCCGGCTGGGTGAACATTGATAAAAAAACTGGAAAAATCACATCAGTTAAGAGGATGGACAGAGAGTCACCCTTTGTTGATGACAATAACATTTACAAAGTCATTATCGGTGCCTTTGATGATGGTATGAAGGAGCCCTACTTTATATTCCAATCAAAAACAAGCTGGATAATGTGGTCCACTGGTAAACTAAATGCCTAGATTAATGAAGTGTTTGTTTATTGTTTTGCCTTTGCTGTGGTTACCAAGGTGAGCCTCCAGCCACAGGTTCATGCACTGTTCTGGTCCACCTCGGTGATGTCAATGACAACATGCCTAGGCTGGCCATCAACGGCACCATTATGTGTGGAAACAAGGCTAACAAGGTCACAGTGCCTGCCAAGGACGAAGACAAACATCCTTTCAGTGGGCCCTTCACTTTCTCCCTGGGGCGTGATGACAAAGCTCTGAAGCAGTTTTGGAAACTAGACCCTGCCTATGGTTAGTACATATCTGTTAAACCCTCCTTACTAAAAAATAATGTTTTGTTTTGTTGAAATCGAAGAGCTAAATGCCTCTCTTTACATCCATCACTAGGTGAGGAAGGTGGGCTTGTTTGCCTGAAGACACTTGCTTATGGCAACTACTCAGTGCCCCTGATGATCCAGGACCAACAGGGCGCCGTTGGACATGATACCATGGAAGTGATGGTGTGTGACTGTGGAGAGGGAGATGGGTGTCTTGGCAAAGAACTGCCCACATCCAGCCTTGGGGCAGCAGCCATTGGACTGCTCTGTGTAGGACTCCTCTTATTTTTGTGTGAGTATGGCTATCAGTATAAACCTGCAGTGACCCTTTTTAGTAGCAAGTCAATTACATGCAAATCAACTTCTCTGAGGAAATAAAATTAGTCAAGCTTGTTAGCTCATACTAAGATCAATCAGTCATTTAACTAATAGAGGGTGAGGATTTATTATTTTAAATAAACCAATGAAATAGCTTGATTTAAACATTACAATACATTTTTTAAAATATCCTTCTTCAGATCAAAATAATTCTGTCCACAATTTAGCCTCAAAAGGCCTTTGCACCAGTAGCTTTTTTTGTGTGATTAATTTACACGTCAATATATTTTTTCGAACTGTTTTGTCCTGAGTACTTTCACACAGAACGCGAATATTACACAGCAAAAAAAACGCGACATACTTTTTTTCGGAATTAAGTTGATTTTCTGAACTTTCACACCGCGAATAAAGTCATCAACCAATCACGTTGTGTGGAATGGGTAGAGTTGCGCCTATATTTATGACACGGAGCCTCCGTAGCATGGATGTATAATCTTCTATCTTCTATGGATGTGCATGGAGCAAAAAAAGCTTGATTTCTGAGTATAAAATTACCTGGATTTTCCGGCGATCTTCCACATCCATTGGGCCCGTAGAGCAGGCGCAGTAGCGTTTCCTTTAATTCCGTTTCCCAGCCCTCGGTCCAGCCCTCAGTCTGGGTCTCATTCACATGAACGGAGGGAGGGAAATAACTCTAGATTCGGCTATTAGTGCATTTTACAACTTTCAGGACCTAATGAATTGGGATATTCAAGTGTTTGTACTGGGAAGTTGATTCACCTCAAAACAAATTATCCGCTGATTTACAGATGTCTCTTTCCCAATGTAAGTCTATGGGGAAAAGTCTTTTTGGGGCCCAATGGCATCACGTGATGGACAAAGAAGTTGTAATTCCATTGTTTGGCCACTATGTAAAATTTGCTTCAAAGCCTGGCGCTCTTCCTGGGGGTTTGCTCTGTAGTCCAAACCAGTACAGCAAGCTTTACTACTCCTTTCAACCTCAGATTCACTCCTTACGTTCTTATCTTTCACAATAAAAGCCCTGGACATATAATATTTATTTATATAGTATTTTGCATTTACATGTCGTTTATTCGTCACGCCCCAGTGTGAAAAGGCCTTAATGGTTAAACAGATTTTGTGGATTGTAATTGGTGTGCAGGCGTTAAACATGTCATAACTTAATTTACACTGGTCTTGCTCCAGTGTTGCATATGTATGACATGTATGATATCATTTCAAACCATTCATTTTTCATTCATTACATTACATTCACACCTAGAAAGTACAACCACAGTTTCGTCCGTTTGCCACTGAGCAGCTTCACTGGAGCAGTTCAGGAGTTCAGGGCGCCTTGCTCATGGATTCCTCAGTGGTGGCAATGAGGGAGGAGCAAAAGCTGCTCTTTCACCGTCACTACCCAGCTTTATGTTAACGGTTAATCTAGGTCACCATAGCAAGTAAGTGGCAGTTTGAGAACGAAATGTACGTGATGCATTTTCAACCGTGCCATTTTGATGTGTTTCTGCAGTGCTGCTCCTCCTCTTTATGTGTCAGTGTGGAGGGAAGGAGTTCCGGCACATACCCATTGTGGAGGATGAGGGCAACCAGACTCTCATCAAGTACAACCAAGAAGGAGGGGGCTCCGCATGCACGGTGGGTTGGTTGTGTTGTGTGTGTGCTCCCTCAGTTACAGGGAGTAAGACAGTAGCTTTATGCTACATTACTCCACCAATCACACCCATTTTTTGGAGGGGTTTAATCTATTTTTTTCTCTCTTCTCTTCCAGGCTGAGCCCACTCTGCTCCTGACACCTACAAACAGTGTGAATGTGACAGATGGCCTAAAAAGGGGCTCCATCAAGCAGGTACTCCTCCTCTACCAACTCAGCTTTCATTGTCCTTTTTGTGGTTCATTTTTCACTGGCAGGCATCAGGTGTGTCAGCGTGTGCGCAATTTCAGGGTGTGCCTAAAAGGCCTCAGTAAATGTAGCTCCTAGTCCTGCTGAAAAGGAGATGGCAGCTATAATCCAGGCACTTTGCTACTTTTCTTTGTCTATCTAACTCTGGTGATGACAGATATACAGGGATGCAACACTTTTATGGCATAAATTACAGGGTTTGCTCAGTAAGGTGTAACAAGTAGTTTATGGGTTGACCTTTAACAGTACCGCAGCGCGACACAAAGGGGTGACAAAAAGGCGCGACACAAAGGTGACATCTTGGGCTAAGTTCCAAATATCATACTTTCTCTTTTTCTTTTAGTACGTACTGCAGCAGCAAAATACGTACTGTTGCATGCAGTATGCATACAATTGGGACATACTATTTCGTCATAAAATTGCACCTTGAACTTTGACCTTCTTGCTCATATACCCGCTGTGCAAAGGATTGTGGGTCAGAATAGCCAGAAAAGCATGCTGGCTTACATACTGCAAAATGCGACCAGATGTAGTAGAACATCCTGGTATTTTTGGCATACTGCATTTGACATACTATGTATTGGGACATACTCATTTTTTTTGCTCGCATGCTAAATAGTTTGGTAGGATGAGTATTGGAAAGCACAGTTGGATTGCCTGGAGTACTTGCAAAAAGGGATTACTTGATCTAGTTTGGATGTACTGATCACATTTACTGCAGTTAACTACGAAGCACTATTATCCTTTGAATGTGAGATAAAGGTCGGTGGTACACCAGCAGACATTTAAGTGTAAGGAATTGATTGAATGTCATATAAGTATTGATGAAAGTTCAGTTATTAAGAAATACTGTATATGATTCATGAACCCACAAGGAGTTGATCTTGTGGCGGCATTTCTCTCTTAAAACACTCGATACAGTGCTTTGTTAAATGTCGTAGACACAAATGGAGAAATAGACTCGTCTCTGCTTGCACGGTTGCTTTATTCATTTGCTTTTCTCCACTAGGTGTCTAGTATGGCTCCAGGAATGGGCCAGGACATGGAAACGAACTACAGCTCATGGATCACTGTGGTGAGTAACAGGACTTTAAACAGTGTCCTTTGTGTGTTTGTAATTCTGCAAGACAAAGAATAATGATGATTTAGAGTAATGTTTACAGCAGCTGGACTTGTTGAAATGATGATTTCCAAACAATAAATTAGCTTAAGGTGTTCAGTGGTGCGTGCAGATAAGGTTCTAATAGTTTTGAAATTTCAATTTGTTTGTTTTTGTTAGTGCCAGCTATAATGTCTCAGAAGTATGCAGCTACATAAACATATGAAAGACATGGTTCGAGAACTGTATTGGGATGGCCATAATGTTTAATGTTTAATCTTCACACTACCTTAGTGAAGCAATTGTGCTATAGCTTCACCTCCTGGAATGTCAAGTCCGTTCAGTTTCTGTGGTTCAACGTCACGAGAGTTGAGAGAAATTCATGCCGACATATATTATAGCTAAAAACTAAAAAAATGAAAGAATTTACATTAGTTTTTGTTTAATTAGTTTTTTAGCCAGGCAATATCATTTCAGTTTAGTTTTAATTTTTCTTAAAGGGACTATTTGTAACTTTGTACGCGCATAAATGTAGCGGGTCGTCACACATGCGCGCTCGCATATGCGCGTTCGCGTGTAGCCGCTGTACCCTCCTCCTCTGCCTGCTCGCCTTCACTCAGACAGCTCAGCTCGCTCCACCTCTAGACATGAATGCGCATTCACTACACACTGCAGAAGAGTTAGTTTAGCTCTGAGAATATCTAGTGAATGTACAGGGGACGTTTGTGCAGAAATAACTGCTGCAGCTCCTCCAGACCAACAGAGGTTTTCAGTGTCTTGTGAAGTGACGGAGCTCTACAGAGATTTACGTTGTCTTCTCGTTACCGACCGGGTGCCGGTGTCTCCTCTGCTCTCTCCGGCTGCGGGCGGAGAGAGCAGGGAGACACGCTGGAGAGCCCCGCTGCCTCAGCCTGCACTTAGGCAGGAAAAGCCAACACTAGGATCAGATCTAAATCATGTTCATGGAGAGACCTTCGTCTGGTCAGCTAACATTACTGCCAAGCAGCTGAAATATAGAGTGATATTGTGGTTTTAGCTGACTTGTGTCGCCTCACTGTTTTAAGCGATGCTCGTTCATGTATATTGAGAGCGAGCAAGCGCGAGCCCGACGCTGACTTTCGTTGATTTCACGGCCACAGGTGTCGCTGTTAAGAAGCATTTCTGAAAGTTACAAATAGTCCCTTTAAAGGAAATTGTTTTTATTTAGTTTCAGTTTACGAAATATATTTTTCACTGCTTTCATTGGTGCAGATATGACCTAAAAATCAGTTGGTAATAGGCAGGGCCTGTTGCTGTCCTCTAATATTCTTCCACCCTGGTTAACCTTACTGTATATCCCCAACAGAACAACTCCAACTTGACCTCACTGGGTATGCAGCGTCTGACAGACACAACCAGAAGCCGAGGAGGGCAGAACATGGTGAGAGGTTACAGCTGTGATTACAATAGCTGCCTTTTTGGCGTGTGTTTCCTGATGAATGTGTTACATTTCATCTCATCGCTCTCATAGGTGTGTTTTGTAGAGAGTCTGCACACTATCTCCTTAAACCCACAAGGGAACGCCACCACCTTTATTTTAGTGCTACATGAGCAACGCCTATTTTCTACAGTCTGTGTTGCACAAACACATACTGAGTAGAAGCACGAGGGTTTCTTTCTGTCCCATTTGTTTGCATGTTAGTCTTATCCTTTACAGAAAGACAGATGTTTGCAAAAAAAACCTTAATATATATATATATATATATATAAAAATACATAGCATGTGTCTAATTATTGTTTGTGTATTTGGATCTTTATTTAATTTTCATTAAGTTTATTTTCTTGCGCATTAGAAATGTAGCTGCAATATACATTTCATACATTCACATATATACACATTTGAACCTACACGCACACAAACTTAATTTGCGGCTCTGTTAAATGTTATTGAGCTACACTGAGATCTGTTTCCTACCCTTACTGATATGAATGGGGTGAATTCTGACGCAGGTTAAAACATGTTTTATGTTTTAAATACTTTCTATCATGTTTTCTCTGAGTGCTATCTGATTCCAATGTTTTTTTAATCCACAAATAGATTACCTGTAAGGTCAAGTGAGGGTAGTAAAGACTGTTTATATCCTTTAATTTCAGTACTCTACATGGACTTCAAACAGGACAAACACCTACCAGGTAAATAGTAATCTTCATTGAATTTGTATCTTTTAATATAGTTGCTAAAATATAAACCTCTTTCACTGCACTGTATACACTTTTTAATGCATGTATAGTATATTGATTAAGCAGTGGGAAGCCTGTACTTGTGCATTATATTGTGCCAATAAGAGCTCACAATCCTCTTCTATGACAGCAGGGAGGCTCATCGAGATACGACCGCTCTGTCAGCCTGCAGTCACAACAACACATTGCAGATCACATCGACAGGGTAAGAGAGTTGTCCCTGCTGATCCCCAAATGGCTATAAGGTTGTTTGCATCTGCTTCAAGTGCCATGAATATATAATTATACTTCCAGACCAGACAGAATGTCTTTATACATATATAGAAAGGGCTGTCAAAGTTAACACGATAATAATGCTTTAACGTAAATTCGTTTCAACGGCACTAATATCTTTAACGCATTAACAGAATCAATCTTTCTCAGTTTTTTTTTTTTTTAAGCTAGAGTGAAGATTCTGGCATCATATGAAACTAGAAAATCTAAGGAATCCATCAGTACCATGTCATATTAGCTTGTTGCAAAGGAGGCTAAATAACGCTCCAAACTTACACTAAATTTTTGCAAGGAAAAACTTTCATGACCATTTTCAAAGGGGTCCCTTGACCTCTGACCTCAAGATATGTGAATGAAAATGGGTTCTATGGGTACCCACGAGTCTCCCCTTTACAGACATGCCTACTTTATAATAATCACATGCAGTTTGGGTAAGTCATAGTCAAGTCAGCACACTGACACACTGACAGGTGTTGTTGCCTGTTGGGCTTGAGTTTGCCGTGTTATGATTTGAGCATATTTCTTATGCTAAATGCAGTACCTGTGAGGGTTTCTGGACAATATTTGTCATTGTTTTGTGTTGTTAATTGATTTCCGATAATAAATATATACATACATTTGCATAAAGCAGTATATTTGTCAACTCCCATGTTGATAAGAGTATTAAATACTTGACAAATCTCCCTTTTAATGTACATTTTGAACAGATAAATAATGTGTGATTAATTTGCGATTAATCATGGACAATCATGCGATAAATCACGATTAAACATTTGAATCGATTGACAGCCCTAGTCTTCTGATATGATCTGTTTTTGACAAAATTACCTAAAATGTTTTTTTAATGACTCCTCAATCCCACAGAGAATGGACACGATTGAAGGAAACCACGGAGGCCAGCCGGTCTACCAGCCCTGTGAGTATGCCTACGAGGGTCAGGGCAGCAGATGCCAGTCACTGGATCAGCTGTCACTCAGCAACCTGGGAGACGATTTGATGTTTCTGAATGATTTGGGGCCAAAGTTCAAGACCTTGGCAGGCATCTGTCATCCGACAATTAAAGACAAAAACATACAGCTTTAAAGGCCACCGCTGGACTGAGGTTTTTGTATCAAGCAAGTTGCTCTTCGCTCCCGTGTTTTTTGAGTTTGTGATTATGGACTTATCTGACTGGAGCTTTGGAGAAAGGATGTACAACAATGGCTGGATTTTGTGCTTCTGCATTTCGGACTTAAACATCTCAAATATTTAGAGCCAGATATTGTATATTGGCATCTATCCACGAAACAAGGATTATGTAGTCAAGGCTGTATTTTGCTTGCTTGAAGATGGAATTAATGCACTGCACAAACTGTCACGCTCTGGTGATTTTGAAATGCTAAAATTTTGACAGTGACTGGGTGTGTTTGCTTGTTTTTTTACTTCACTACTTTAGGAGTGATTGCTGCCGCGTCTCAGTGCTTTTAGCAGTGCATCATTTCTCGCTCTGGAGGTTTTGTCAGGGTAGTATAGTATTGTTTTTGATGTTTTAAACTGGAATATTTCATAGTATGTAAGATGTTTTATTTCTGCCAGTCGCACTCACAAGATTACCTTTTTGTAAAAGATTGTTGATAAGGACCAGCAGAAATCTGACTGGTTGAAATCAGTATTGTTCGACAGTAATTGGACAGTGGCTTTATCCCTACTAAACTGATACTAATAAAAATGACACCAAATAACATACTGTAACAGTAGTTAAGACCAGTTTCAGGGAGTAGTGAACTACATGTATTAAACTAGTAGCGTAACTATATTTTGCACTAGCTTGCTGGTAGCTCAACTACATTCATATTTTCCATACTTTTTTTTGTCATTAACTACTGAAACTACAAACAATTTTGGGCCATAAAAGGGAAAGAAAGCTTTTTTTTAAATTTGATTTTACCATTGCTTCTCCACTGTAATTTAACACCCTTTGACCAGCCATGCCCCCTTTTTCTTTTAATGCGTCAGGCAGCCACCACCATCACACACTTGATCTTTCACCTTTACTGTATGTAGTGCCAGCATGCGCAAAAGGTGTTGCTCAGTTCTCACACAGCGTCATCATCTTCAGCAAGTTAAAAACTGTTTTAGTTGTTTGGATTGTGATGAGTAAGACAACAGGCCCATTTCTTTGGAAAAGGGCTCAAGTCGGTGACACAGTTTTAAAAAAGGTGCAAGTTCATTATTTCTTTAGTGGGGCTTTTTATTTTTTTTGGTTTGTGTATATATGACTTGTGAACAACTGGACACTTTTTGAAATAAACTCAATAGAATGGCATTTCTTGCTGGCATCTGACTTTTTTGTATCATATTTTGTACATGTACATTGTCAATTTGAGAATTTTTTTACAAAGTAGTTTAAACTACTTTCTAAGTGGCTTTAGTTAACCCAACTACATTTCTTCCTAGTGTGCACCAGCATGTGTATAAGTATTGTACAATACTTTGGGCTGTTTGTTTACAGTGATAGTGTGTGTGTGTGTGTGTGTGTGTGTGTGTGTGTGTGTGTGTGTGTGTGTGTGTGCGTGCGTGCGTGTGTGCGTGCGTGCGCATGGTTCAGGGGAACACATAGTGGAGCAGAATTGGATAAATGCCAGTCTGATTGCTAAGTATACAGTTTTTATTGTAGTTGTGTCAGAATAAGGAATAATTTTTCTTACCCAGAACCAGCTTGGCATTTTAGGATCCCCATATTGTTGCTGCTGTAGTTCAACTTCTTCCAGTGTGAAGTAATTGGTAGCTCGCAAAGCAGCTTCCCCAATACTGGTTAAGCATGTACTATAATTTAAAGATTTCATTTTTAAATACTATAATTACTTGTATTAATTCATCTTTTACAATTGCACGCTAGATGAAGGGGTTGCCAGTGAGGGAATGGTGGCAGCAGAAATGTCATACAGCTTGTCAGAAAGGTATAGCAGCCCGTTCGCACGAAATATGAATGACACGATAATACGCTAGGGATTTAGCTTGCAATAAGAATGCCTTTATTGCTTTTGGCGTGTTATTTGTACATCATGTAGTCTGTACTTACTGCAATGTACTGTAAATGCATCTGTGTAAATATGCTACGCTCAGAGCTAGTGACGTAGAATAAAAAGGGAGGAAGACTGCTGATCGTGGGCGGGTGAAGAGGTGGATGGGTTCAGCAAACACAGGACTTTCAACCAGGAGATCGGTGTTTGGTTTTGTAAGTTACGCTAGTGATGTTTGTGACGTGTTTTGTAGTGACGCTTGTGACGTGTTTTCTGTACTGTTACGTTATTTCTGTACATATTTTACTTAGTTTACATACTCATTTTAAGCCCAACCATGACGTTTTTCCTAAACCCAACTAAGTGGTTTTGTAGCCTAAATATAACTGTGGACGTTACCATAGTTTTGTTGCGTGGCGTACAAATAACTAGCGTAAATCCTAAAATGCGTCCTCATGACACACGGAATTTCCTTGTAATGTCGTGCTATTTATACGCCTTCCCGTGAGATCGGTTTGCGTATACAGTTGAGTTGAGTTGAGTTGAGTTGACGTTTTTCTCGCCCTGCATATAATTCCAGTGATAATCCCACCTAACATAGTGTAGCGTGCTTGAGCCAGTGAGTCAGTGTCAACACCGATGACTGCAGCTGTCCACAGTGATGGTGGTTCATAAATATCATCAACTACCTGTCGCTGCCAAAAACAAAATATTATGTCTGGTGCGATTTTATTTGACAAAAGTTTCTATATTTTGTTTCTGAAAACTGTTGCTGAAAGTCAAAGTGGATGCCCTTTAGTCTGTCAGCAGAAGTGACAGAACTTGTTTTTTGATTAAAGTACATACGTAGAGATGCCAGATGCAGTTAAGGTGTGGCACTGAGAGCAATAAAAATGGAAATCTTGACACGCAAACCTGACCTAGTTTGATCCGCACGCACAACACAGAAACAAACTAAACATACAGGAAATTCTTTTTGCAGCAAGGCAGCATAAAAACACAAAAACATGAAACATAAAAACACAATATGACATAAAAAGAGATGGTGCTTCATTGTAAAGACTGATGAAAACCAAAAGACACAGGGGAGCATGAAAGTAATTCCAAGTAACTCAAAGTCTGTTGAGTTTCTTTCTCATTGATGAGACATACAGGTTTTGAAATGCCCACGCAGGATGTTCTTCAGTTCCAGTTCATATAGTTTTCCTCAGGAAGCCTTGCCTTGCGTCAGTGCAAAATCTCCCACAGTGTAACGTATGATGCTAGCTGGAACATGTACAGTAAATGACGCCAGCAGCTGTTTAGAGTTCCTCCTAAGCTAAGGGATTGATGTGCCGTGCTATTCTCTCTTTGTTTTCTCGTGACCAGTAAAAGAAGGGCTCAGTATTATCTAAATATGACTCATTCTCACCCACCCAATGGAGCAACGTTGAGCTGTGTGAGCCAGATGTCATCTCAGTAGATTTATGTTCACAAACGCGTTTGAGAGGCATCTTTCATTAGACTGTGCCAATTCCACTGTCCTCAGACAGTGCCTATTGAGTCGGCAAACTGTATTTTAATTAAACCACAATGAAAGGCGCTATATAAATCCAAGATATTATTATTATTATTATTATGTCATAAATGTTTCTGCTGTGGATTGCTTAAGAGTTACGTATTTATGGATCAGAACAAGTGAAGTGAAATATTCCTCTGTATGGCTAGCACGTTTTGCCTCGCCGAGGATTGAATATTACAAGAGTATATGAAGAGGCAGTACCAACAAGGGGCAACAAAACCACTCACTTAGGTTTAGGCAACAAAACCACTTAGTTAGGTTTTGGAAAAAAGTCATGGTTGACCTTAAAATAAGTATGTAAGTAATACGTAAAATCCGTACGGAAACAACGTGACATCAATACGGATATCACGTCTCAAACGTCACTAAAAAACACGTCACAAATGTCTAGGGCTGACCCGAATGCTTCGAAGCTTCGGCTGTTGCCATGGTATTCGACCTCCAAATCAGTATTCGAATGCTTCGTTTTTAAATTTGTATATATATAAGTATGTAATAATAATGTATAAATCCCCAAATTGCCCATGAAATAAGGAATAATCCCATAACATGAATCACTAGTCACATCAGCATTAATTAATATTAGTTATTCTCAGATGGATATCGCTGTTTGTTGTGTGTAGAGGTGTGTGTGTGTGTACAGTAGAGCGGCAGCGGCACTGAAACTGGGGAGACTGGGACAGACATTTCAGCTTGCTGCGCTCCTCCGCGAAGCTTCGAATACCATTGAATATTTCTCACCTTCTTCGGGTGAATTTGCATTGCAGTTAGTACAGACTACATGGCGTGAAAATAACACTCCTAAAGCAAGAACGGTGTTCTTAGAACGTTTTTTCCTTGCGCATTATCGTGTCATTCGCACGCCTTTTCTTGCAACTCGGTTGTATCACAATGAGAGAGATACACAGTGAATTAGATTGTGTTGATGAACTGGAAATAAGAAATATATGCAAGCACCAAACAGCAAAGCACATAATTAGGACGGATGAAAACCAAAAGACACAAGTTAGCATGAAATAATTCGGAGTAACTCAAAGTCTTTGTGAATCTTTATGAATGCAGCTTAGCGAGAATAAAAGGTGCTGTTATAACTGTTTTGTTTGCAGTTTCTAATCTGACCTTTAACATTATATTTAATCCCCATCCACACAAAAATACATTAGAGCTTCTTTCTTTGACTGTTGCTTGCACGCAGTAAAACAACATTAGTAAAAAGGACAGCTAAAATACATTCACACATATGTGATGTATAAAGAAAGAAAGAAAAATAGTTCCCTCAATCATAGTAATTGCTAATTGGGCTGAAAATAACCAGTCTTCAAGCTCCGCAGTTGTTACTGATCTGTTTATTCCAGCGAACTGATCATTAAAGGGCAAGTCTGGTCAAGTTTATTTGACAATGACTCAATAGAGGAGCACACACACACACACACACACTCACACACTGTAGTCTACTTCGTGAACACTGAGGCTGAACCTATACATTGCATCTACAATACATCGAGGTTGTTAATCACCTAGTCAAATCAAATGTAATTAACATACAATCATGCAATTGTGAAATAATCCATAATATTTTTAAACTCAGGTCATTATTATGGCGGCGCGGCGGTGAAGTAGTTAGCACTGCCGCCTCACAGCAAGGAGGCGGCCCTTCTGTGTGGAGTTTGCATGTTCTCCCCGTGTTAGTGTGGGTTTTTTTCCGGGTTCTCTGGCTTCCTCCCACAGTCCAACGACATGCAGGTTAGGTTAATTGATGACTCTAAATTGCCCGTAGGTGTGAATGTGAGTGTGAATGGTTATCTGTCTCTCTGTGTCAGCCCTGTGATAGTCTGGAGACCTGTCCAGGCTGTACCCCGCCGTCGCCCAATGTCAGCTGGGATCGGGTTCAGCCCCCCCCCCCCCCCCCCCCCGCGACCCCGAATGGGATAGGCGGTTACAGATAATGAATGGATGGAGGTCATTATTATAAACTCTTGTAAAATCATCCCCCTTCTTTACATAATGACAAAGTTCAGCGCCGCTCATTGAGACCAAAGCAAGAGGTGTTGACATAATGTCTGTGTCCTGTTTGTGTTGTCTGACAAAGACCCTGTGATGAACGGCGGCATAATGGAATAAAATGGTCACTGGGGGAAATATACAGTATATATACGTATATATATCTAATGGCTAGCAAGCGTACTGGTAACTAAACCTAGTTGTTTTTAAAAAAGCTTTATTTAGATGAGCTATGTGCGTTCATGTGTTTTAATGTATATATTTTGACTGTACATCTGTTGTTTTTCTCATGCTTGCTTTTACACAAATCATTGTTTTCATTTTTTGTTTTTGCACCGTTGTGAAGTTTGTAACTTTGTTAGGAAAGGAGCTTTTTAAATGAAGATAATGATTATTATTGCATTCTGTAATGTACCATAAAATGAGAAACTATTCTCATATTTCTCTAACAGAACGTGTTTCAGACCAAATATATATTAAAGGACCAGTGTGTAACAATTAGGCGGATCTATTGGCAGAAATGGAATACAATATTCAGAAGTATATTTCCTTTAGTTTATAATCACCTGAAAATAAGTATCGTTGTGTTTTTGTTACCTCAGAATGAGCCGTTTATATCTACATAGGAAGCGGGTCCTCCTCCGCTAACTTTTCCTGCTGGGTGCCGGAGTTGATAACGTTACTCTCTCTGGAGTTCAGGTTCAGGTTCATGTGGCTTTATTTGTACCCGTAGGTAGATTTGTTTTGCAGCAAAAATAGAGGATGGCATCCGTATTGACAATAAGGTAGAGCACAGACAAGAGACAGACATACCAAAAACATGACAAAGAGTACTGAAAGGCTTACTGGGATCAGGACCCAGCAAAAACAAAAGAAGGCCACAAGAACAATATAAAAAACACTGAAATATCAGGACAAAAAAGACACAATAAAATGAGAAAAGGGATAAACTTTCCATAAATATGTGCAAAAGCTGCTAGGACTTATTTAAATGAACAATTGCAGCTGGAACAAAGCTGTTCCTGTAGCGCTTTGTTCTACACCTTGGGACCCTAAACCTCCGACCAGATGGGAGAAGCTGGAACTAACCAGACAGAGGATGAGAGCCATTGTAGATATAGCTGGCTATCCGCTGTAACTGCCTGGTATACAGGGACTCTAAGCTCAGCTGTGACTCACCAATCAGCTTATTGGACCATTTGACAATCGGACTCAGCCTATTTCTGTCCTTCAGAGGCATATTACCAAACCATGACACTAGTGAAAAGGATAAAACAGACTCAATAAAAGCACGATAAAATAATGTCATCATGTTTTTTCCGATGTGGAAGTAGGACAGCTTCCTTAAGCAGAACGGATGCCGGTTCCCCTTCTTTCACACAGATTCACAATTGGCCTCAAAGTTCAGTGTAGCGTCAATGATAGTCCCAAGGTACTGTATTTATATGATTGCACATGTTCAACAGTTTGACCCTTAATGGTTGTGACCTCAGGTTCACAGGCATGTCTTCTAAAATCAATCATCATATCTTTGGTTTTTGATATGTTAAATTGCAGATATGATTCCTCACACCATTTGACAAAGTCATCAATTATAGGGCCATGTCTGCTCTCATTGCCCTGAAGCAGACTAACAATCACAGAGTCATCCGCTTACTTTAAAATAGTTTGATTTTTAAAAGTGCTCTGACACATATTAGTGTAAAGGATAAAAAGCAAGGGTGAGAGCATGCACCCTTGTGAGGAGCCAGTTGAAGAGCCCACTTTGTTTGATAAAAACCCATTGACCCTGACTCTCTGTGTTCTGTTGGTTAAAAAGTCTGAAATGCAGCCCACAAGGTTGTTACTTAAGTTAAAATGTTCTAAAAGCCTGTGGGTTAAAATGTGGGGTTGAATTGTAGAGGAGTTAACCCCTGCCGTCACTCCACTCAGCTGCCGAGAAACAAGACACAGGAAACCTCTGTTGGTCTTGAGGAGCTTCAGCATTTATTTCAGCACAAACTGCAACTTCTCCTGTACATTCACTTGATATTTTCAAAGCTAAACTAACTCTGTCTTCTGCTCTACTAGCTCACTTCGCTCACACACATTTGTCTCTCTCGTGCTTCACCACTCACTTCACACGTACACACACTCTGGCTTTGCTATTCTCCAAATGACTTACGCTACTCTTACTACAACTGGCTGTATATAGGGTCATTCACATTTTTGCGTCAACCACAGTAGTTCTCCTACACGCTTAGCACGGGGGAGAGGTTGCAATCTGCAAGATGTCTCTAAATCCGACACACTGCTCCTTTAAGCTAAAGTTGGTAACTTTGAGCAGATATGATAAAAAAAAGGGTTATTTTTATAAAACGGTCACTATATCCTGTCAGTAATGCATGAGACAGGAAATCTGAAAAAAAAAATTATGTGCCTCTGTGTCCTCCGATGCTCCTAATGGCATCTGCAAGATTTCTTTTTTTTTAAAGATTATCTGTCTCATGTGCTCCTGTCAGGATATAGTGACAGCTTTATAAAAATAACTTTTTTATAATATTTGCTCAGTGACCTACTGCAGCTTTAATGCATGTCCACATATACACACCCACATTCACGCACACACACACACACACACACACACACACACACACACACACACACACACACACACACACACATTACTTCATCACTTTGTACACACCCAGCTGTTTCTTAACTTCCCGGCTGGACCTATGAAGATTCATGAGAGGTAATTAACTATGACACAAGCCCTCCCACTGACAGGTAAACTGCAGCCAGAACCTGCATCGGTTTGCAGTTGATCTTACATTCAGGTGCATCCAAGGACTACTAAAGACTATAACAACACATGCTCTGGATATACTATGGCGACCATACACCTCAGTCTTTTCCTGATGCTGGTAAGAATTTATACCCTGGATAGAAGGGTTAAAAATATTTCAAACAACGCTTACTTGATACTTACTTCTGCCTAAGATTCAAATATGATCGATTGCTTTCAGAAACTAGTTTTTAATCCAACTTTATTTTATTTTGTATTTATTTTTATTTGAACCTTTATAACGTTTTTTCAATAACCAAGAATTGAAAGAACAATATACAAATGAGACAGATACAAATTGTACAGGTCTTTTTTTTCTGTTTTTCAACAGTCAGAACAGCTATGAAATTATTGCAATGTGTAAATTACAAATTAAATATATATCAATCATGATGACAACCAATGCAGCAGACGCAGGTTGCGTCTGTCAACATTATAGATTATATATAGAATATAGATCTTTGACCGACACAGTAGTGCTCTAGAAGAAGGTGTTATGCATACAAACTGAGTGACCTGTTTAACAACGCATTCAGAGTTGAATTACAACATTTTTAAAAAGCCTTTGTAAGTAATAATCATAATCATAACACACAAACAAAATTCTAAATGTGCTCAGTCCGATGTCAGTAATGTAATGTAATGTTTTTGCAGTGTTTGGGAGTCCACAGTTCATCTTCAGAAATTTTGAAGCGACATAAAAGGAACTGGATCATTGATTCCTTCAGTATTGATGAAGGCTATGAAGGAGCTTACCCATACATACTGGGTAAAGTGAGTATCTACCAACAGTCACAATGCTTGGATATGAATATGACAAGATGCAGGAAGATCATAACAAAATTCACTGCTTTTATGTTTTGACTCCTTACAGGTTGAAATTGAAAAGAACTACACCTTTTTCAAGATCAAGGGTCAGGGTGTTAATTTGGATCCTATCGGCGTATTAAAAATCAACGAGGACACGGGGATAATCACAGTGCACAAACACGTCGACCACGAGAAATACAAAGTTTTAAAGGTCAGAAGGAATTTACTAAAACAGCATTATTACAGTGATGTTTGTGGGTGTGTGTGAGTGTGCTTGGGCTGTGACGCACAGTGGAGGGTTTCATTATTTCACAATTCTTGCATTTTTGCATTACAGCTAACGTTTCAGGCACTTGATAGAGATCATCATGCAGTAGACACGCAGCTGGGCATTGACATATTGATTAAAGACGCAAATGACAACGCTCCAAAGTTTACACCTGAATTTTACAACATCAAGATAAAAGAGTCAACAACACAAGGTAACTTTCTAATTGTTTCTCATGTAATCTATACTGCTAATATTATGAAATAATATTATAAAATAAAACAAACAACTCTGTTCTTCTGATACTGACAGGCACTATAGTGACCACCCTTCAGGCCAACGATGAGGACAGCACTGGGAACAACAGATTATTTGATTTTAAAGTGGTCTCAGTCAATCCTCAACCACATGAGGTGGAGTTCTACTTAACCCAGAAAATGGACAGCGAAGACACCACCCGAACTACAGACATTTTATTTAAAGGGTGCCTGGATCATGAGGTGAGAAGACTCAAATAGAATCATCTCCTTACATTTGAATAATATGGCCAAATCAATTATGTTCGATAATACATTTTGAGTGACTGTTATTTGAACCGATCAGAGAGCAGATAAATACACCATTTTGGTGGAGGCCAAAGACCGTGGAGAAAAAATCCAGCTCTCCAGCATCTGCACCGTCATAATCGACATAGAAGATGGAAATAACCATCTTCCCGTGATAACAGGACAAACAGTGAGTAATTACTTCTTTCAATTATCAATGACTATAATAAAATAGTAACTTTTCCGAATAAAAGTTTTATTTTTTTATCCCAGGGTCTAGGGAGAGTGAAAGAAGGAGAGGAAAATGTTCTTGTTAAACGTATACAAGTTACAGACAAAGACACCAAAGGCACGACGGCCTGGAAAGCCAAATATAAAATCCAAGGAGACGCAAACAAGAACTTTATGGTCAAGACCGATCCTGAGACAAACGAGGGACTACTGTATGTGGAAAAGGTATTTTGTCTTCTTTTCAAGCTACAGTCCAACAAGTATTTGGTAAAAACATATTTTTGATTTACTTCATTTTATAAATAATCCTGCAAGCACTTCTATTTTTTTTTTTTTTTACTGATATAGAAAATGTTAATTCCTTTGCTCAGGTTGCTCAAAAAGCATTGGTATGACGTTGGATGTTACAGGGACTGTGATAAATGCAAATGCAGATCACACTGTTCTGATTGCATAAAAGTTTTTTTACTCAGATTTAATGCATATGGTGGTGCAACTCTGTCTCCCACAAAATTACGCTCCCATACAAGTAAACTGCATTCAGAATTACGTTCTTCCTCCTGGATTACGGTTGCAGTTTTTAACTTGTGGATAAAGTTGTAAATTGAAGCAAAACAAAAAAACGCACAACACTACTTAGTTAGGTTTTGGCAACAAAACTACTGGGTCAGGTTTGTTAAAAAAAACATCATGGTTTGGCTAAAAATGACTATGTTTCACACAGGATACTAACAGCGGTCTCCTGGGGGAAAGTCCTGTGTTTGTTGGACCCATCCACATCCCCACCCAACCACCAGTAGTGGACTTTCTTGCTTGTTATACTCGTTATTATTCTACGCAACTTTCATTTACCGCTCTGCGCGTCGCTCGTTGTACTACGTCACTTGCTGCGGCCGACTGTGGACTTACAAACGTATTTTTGATATGCATAGACAAATGTAATCTGCAACAAAATACATTTCCTTCCTGAAGTAATTGAGAATGCAGTTTAATTGTATGGGAAAGTAATTCTTAAGAGACAGGGCTGGGTGGTGTGTTCTTTATACTATGACAGTTTTCCTAAAATTAGATTTTTTTAAAATCGCAGTATATCGCTTTGCTTACTGTATCGCAATATATTGAATCGTAACCCCTGTATCATGATACGTATCGTATCGCCAGATTCTTGCCAATACACAACCCTACCATTTCAACCTCCTTCAGACATTAAAACATCTCTTGCAAAAGAGTCTTTCTTTTTCCAAAATACGTGTTTATGTAAAGTATTTTGGCCTCTTTGACAAGATGAACTGCACCAGCAGACAATGCCAACAAATGCTAAAGAGAGCCAAAGGAGTGATATGGATAGTGATAATGGATATCCTTGAATGTTGTAAATCATACTATTTTTTAGGGATTTTTGTTTTTTTATATTGAGTTGACTACCAGTGATGAACTTAAAAAGCCCCGTGATATATGATGTGAAGTAACATTATGGCATGAATTTCAATATTTCTTTTTTTTACAGCATCTGGACTTTGAAAGCATTTCTCAGAAGAATCTGACTATCAGTGTAGAGAATGAGATCGCCTATCACTCATGCAAGGTGATCAAACGCACCACCGATCCTTGGGAAGTAGTCACCAAATATGTGGCGGGGACAGAGAGTCTGTCCACCTGCCAAGTGACAGTGATTGTGGAGGATGTCAATGACTCTCCGTTCTTCGTCCCACCGAACAAAAAAGTTATGGTGGTTGAGAATGTCAAGGCGGGATATTATCTGGAGACATTTACAGCTAGAGACCCTGACATCACCAACACATTTGTGTAAGTCATGGAAATACTAGCTGCATGTCCATCTCATGGAACGACAATATTCTACATTAATAGAGAACTTGAAAATGTCTAACACAACACATGTGTGTGTGTTTCAGATACAGAAAAGGAGACGATCCAGCTGATTGGGTTATTGTGGACACCAAGACTGGAAAAATAACCACATCAAAGATCATAGACCGAGAGTCGTCCTTTGTGAAAGACAATATTTATAAGACAACAATTCTTGCTGTTGACAATGGTATGACCTACAGGAGTATTTACTATGGCTGTCAAAGTTAACGTGATAATAATGCCTTAACGCAAACTTGTTTTAACGCCACTAATTTCTTTAATGCATTAACGCAAATTGTGTTTTTTAGGTAGTAGCGGGCTCAGTTTTAAAGCTAGAATAAAGATACTGTCATCATATGAAAATAAAAAAAACTAAAGAATCCACTGGTACCAACCATGTCATACTAGCTTGTTGCAAAGGAGGTTAAATAATGCTCCAATCTAATGCAAAATGTTTGCGAAGAAAAACTGGCATGGCCATATTCAAAGGGGTCCCTTGACCTCTGACCTTAAGATACAGTATGTGAATGAAAATGGGTTCTATGGGTACCCACGAGTCTCCCCTTTACAGACCTGCCCACTTTATGATAATCACATGCAGTTTGGGGCAAGTCATAGTCAAGTCAGCACACTGACACACTGACAGCTGTTGATGCCTGTTGGGCTACAGTTTGCCATGTTATGATTTAAGCATATTTTTTTACGCTAAATGCAGTACCTGTGAGGGTTTCTGGACAACATTTGTCATTGCTTTGTGCTGTTAATTGGTTTCCAGTAATACATATATACATACACTTGCATAGAGCAAGCATATTTCCCACTCCCATGTCGATAACAATATTAGATACTTGACAAATCTCCCTTTAAGCTACATTTCGACCAGATTAAAAATGTGTGATTAATTTGCGATTAACTATGGACAATCATGCGATTAATCACGATTTAATATTTTAATCGATTTACAGTACTAGTATTTACATACTGTATACGTTATTAATCACAATTTCTTTATCACATTGCTGAAAATGCACAACATGTGTTTTTGGACATCAGGTCAACCTCCATTGACGGGCACTGCAACGCTGGAAATCCATATTAACGATATGAACGACCATGCTCCATTCCTGCCTGAAAGCATAATTGACATGTGCCAATCTGAAGGACCCTCTCTGGCCAACATCACGGCCGTGGACCTGGATGAAAACCCCTACGCTGGGCCTTTCACCTTCAATCTCCTGGGAGATGTTGAGGACAAGTGGAAGCTTGCCCCTAAAAAAGGTGAGCTCTAGCTCTGACAGCTCCTTCAAACGTAGCCAAGATCATGTAACTCGCGCAAACAATGTCACTGCTATTAAAACAAAGTCTAGTTTATACAGTATGTCACAATGAATCTTGACAGTATGACAATTCGTTTTGGATGCACAGGGTATACAGTCAACCTGGTGAAAGAGCCCACAGTTCCCTCTGGACAATATGAGCTGCTGCTGGAAGTGATGGACCTTCAGGACATGAAAGCTACACACAACTTGTCAGTTACTGTGTGTAACTGCGAAGACACAGCGAGGCCAAACTGTCGCGTTCGCAAAGCTACTGGCTCCGCATTAGGAGGAGGAGCGATTGGGATCCTTTTTTTAGGCATGCTACTGCTTGCAGGTAGGACACGCATCCAGAACTTTGAATACTGTGCGAAGATTGCCTTATTTTTTTAGTTGAAAAGTTGAAAAAAAAGATTTTGGTCATGAGCCCTTCCTCTGGTAAAAGATTAATATCCTCATTTAGGACATAACACTGATTGTTTGATTTGTGTGTCTCTGTATCCCAGTGTTGCTACTTTTGGCTTTTTTGGTGTCCTGTAAGAGTAAGAGAAAGAGAATAGCGATCCCAGATGGTGATTCAGGACAACATCTGATGACGTCTAACATTGAGACACCGGGAACTGACTGCAAAGTAAATACTTTTATTACAAAATTACCTTTACTTGAGTATTACCGTTGAGTAATACAAAACACACACACACACACACACACACACACACACACACACACACACACACACACATACACACACGCACACACACACACACACACACACACACACACTTTTGTGTCAAGTTGCATTTAAAGTCTTAAGTTAAATGTGCTTCAAAAATAATCCAAGGCACACTGTAGAGTTTGAACAAAATTAAAATGCCATTATTTTACATGGCAATAATTGTTTAAAATTACATTTACATTTTAACATTTTAAACAGTTATTGCTATGTAAAATAAAGGCATTTTGTTCAAACTCTACATTGTGTATATTTTTGTGCAATGAGCCCTCACAAGATTGAATAAGCACAGAACACCTGAAGAATCCAAAGAGCACCTGTATGTGATTACCGCAAAGACCCAGCTGGGCTTCCACTCACTTGTCTTCCATAACTGTGACTTGTTGCTGTAAAAACTTACTGACTCTATTCAAACGTTCAACAGGTGGCTTTTGTGTCAAGTATAAACAATGGACACAGCCAGAAAGTTTTAACGGTGAAGCAAGTAAGTGATGGAAAATATACATTCATTTAATGACAAGCTTAAAAAGGGCACTTTTTAATCTGTTATGTATCATGACAAATGGACACTAATTACATTTGTTCAGTTACTAACGTTTCTTGCCTTGTAATTGCTTCTTTTTTTTGTTGCAGTTACCAGTTACCATAATCCAAACTGAAACCCCAAATAAGGGAAGCGCCTTTTTGAATCGGGTATAGAAATTATTATTATTATTATTATTATTATTAGTAGTAGTAGTAGAAGTGGTAGTAGTAGTAGTAGTAGTATTGTTATTATCTTTATTATTATTATTATTATTATTATTATTATTAGTAGTAGTAGTAGAAGTGGTAGTAGTAGTAGTAGTATTGTTATTATCTTTATTATTATTATTATTATTAGTAGTAGTAGTAGTAGCAGTAGTAGTAGTATTTTCTTTTTTTTTATTATTACCGTGATTATTATTATTATTTTGTAAAAAAAAATGACAAAATTAAAGGATAATACAAATCCCATGAAAAGACCATAACCAGCAATAAATCCTACTAACAAACAGTGTCTGTGTAGCCAAAGCCTGATAGAGCTTATTCTTTTGTGCCATAGAACTCCATTGTTACTATTAAAAATTCACCATTGCACAATGTTCCTTCATTACAATGAACATGGGTACTGTAGTTTACTTTGAGTCGATCCCACATACACTGTCCTGCTGCTGTAAATACTAAATGCACACCAAACCACAACTGAAAATAGTCTTCAATATATTTACTCAAGAGTAATGTTTGCTAAAAACATTTGTGTTTTAGGAAATCATTCAGCCTTTTTTTTTTTTTTTAAATAAATAAATAAAAGTATATATTCATGAAAGGTTTTAAACATGTATTTATTTACATTTTCAGTAGGAACAAATGAGTTTGGAGCTTAAAGTCATAGACTAACACACTCTTGGTTTTGGTCTTTTCATAAGATTTTTAAGTAAATTGCCAGCCTCATCCTGATATTGTATAGTGACAAATAAATTCTTTTTTTTGTTTTCCAAAAGTTGTCATTGTTTGACATGGTTATGTTCCCCAGTTATTAAGTGACTCAACAATGGCAGAAAGCTTTGGACGTGTGGAATATGGGCGTCGGGTACTGACTTTATTATTATTATTATTAGTGAATCTGAGTAATGAGCCCAAGTCTAAAGAGGTCAATGTCAACAATTTTACTGAGCTGTGACATTTTGCAGTTCATTAAATTCTACCATATGTGATTTTCCAGTCAAAGGGTGCATCATCAGCCAAGAGGACGGGAAATTGGGAGCTCAGGAGCTCTATGCGTGGGGTACGGAAATCTACACTACTATGAACCCTTTTCCTGGGAAATTCCATGACTTATTTTTTATATCCACAGAGTTTAACTATGACATTTTATGCTTCTGTTTCTGATTTGCCAGACTTGGGCTGGACACGGTAGCTATTCTGCATACCAACAGAACAATGTAATCCAACGTGAAGTTCTGCTCAAAGTACTAAAGAAGGTAATGACAAGAATTGAATCAATCCTCCAAAGTTAGGGTGATTCTGTTTATTTTTTTTAATATATTCAAATTTTCTTTTTTCCTCCTCTGTGTACTGTAGAAGCTGCATGCCCACGAGGCTCCAGGAGAGGAGTTGGGTGATTATGCTCCTCACGTGTATGGTGAGGAGGGAGACGCAAAGACCAACTTTGATCTTGACGCCATCTCCATGCCCGATGATTTCTTTGACCCAGACATGGACCTGGATTACAAATTCAATAATCTGGCTTCAGTCTGCATGCCTAGTGAAAGCACTGCCTTCTCCTGAAAGACTTTAGGCAGCGACTATGATCCAAGTGGAAAACCTAAAGGGAACACTCCATCATATTTGTATTTTTGTAAAGCTATTAATCCGACATCATAAATGTTACCTGGATAAGGTGCTTTTAGCGTCATCTTTCTGCTGACTCACCATTCTCACAAGTTATGTTACATTTAGCTGCACTTCATCTTCGTTCATCTTCTCTTAATCTGTTAAAAACAAAACAATCACTGTGTCTGAGAGAAAATATGATAATAAGAATGTAATACCAGGCACTTGTTACCACAGAATTCATAGTTTCCACTATTCACAAGTTATGTTACACAAACCTTTCCCTTCAGAGTCTCTAATTTGTAAAACTGAGAAAGAAAACTGTTACATTCATTTTGGGAAAATATGTTTTGTTTGTTTCTATTGTATACAGCAGGACTACCTTTCTTGACTAAGACTATTTGTCGTTGTCCAAAGGACATGTTTACTCTCTCATATAAGCAATGTTGATGGTGGGCAGAGAATTAGCTAAAACACTGATTCTTAAGGCCTGGAACTAGTTCATCTCTATTGCAATACCTGAAGACAAACTGAATGTATAGATTTTCATTCATGGCTTTTTGATGATCATGTGTTCAAAGTCAGATGCTAAGGGTGACAGTGTTATGTTCATTTTAGGGCTGTCAATCGATTAAAATATTTAATGGCGATTAATCGTATGATTGTCCATGATTAATCGCAATTAATGGCAAATTAATTACACTTTTTTTTTATCTGTTCAAAATGTATCGTGAAGGGAAATTTGTCACGTATTTAATACTCTTATCAACATGGGAGTGGTCAAATATGCTGCTTTATACAGATGTATGTATATATTTATTATTAGAAATAAATTAACAACACAAAGCAATGACAAATATTGTCCAGAAACCCTCACGGGTACTGCATTTAGCATAATAAATATGCTTAAATCATAACATGTGCAGTGTGCTGACTTGACTATGACTTGCCCCAAACTGCTAGTAATTATCATAAAGTGGGCATGTCTGTAAAGGGGAGACTCGTGGGTACCCACAGAACCCATTTTCATTCAGATATCTTGAGGTCGGAGGTCAAGGGACCCCTTTGAAAAGTTTGGAGCGTTATTTAACCTCCTTCGTGACAAGCTAGTATGACATGGTGGGTACCAATGGATTCCTCAGGTTTTCTAGGAGCCCGCTACGACCTCTGAATGAGCGATTGCGTTAAAAAAATTAGTGGCGTTGAAACGATTTTGCGTTAACGCATTATTATTGTGTTAATTTTGACAGCCCTAGTTCATTTACCAATTATAAGACAAGGGACTATATTCTCCAGAGGTCACAAAGAGTTAAGTAAGCTCACACAGAAATAGCTGAATATGAATGTTGATTGAAACTGCACTGATTTTATCTGTAATTTAAAAAAACAAGACACACAGAGAGAAAGAGAAAGGAGACAAGATGTCTCATAATACAACCTGATTGGGAAAATGGTTGCCTATCACATTTATCTTTGGATACATTTTGTATATTATTTTGTCCTGTAAACTCATGCCTATTTCAATTCATTCATTAAATTTTTTGTTAACACTTTGCTGATTAATGTGATTATTATGTTGAAATTGTATTGCATGACATGAAGCATTTGTTGGAAACAGGTCAAGGCAGCAGAGTTCAGTTGGACTGTTATAGAGACCTTTGTTTGCAACTGAAACATTTCACCCTGAGTGGCCTTTCTATCTACAAATGTTACTCGACCTGTTTTCAAATACAGTGGGTCTCACATAAAGTGTCATTCTTACTGAAAGTCAATGAAATTTAGAGCTACAATTCCCTGGTGTTGGGCAATACTCTACTCAAGAGATGTCAAATGTGACAAACAACAGCACAATCAAATAAATAGGCCACACAGAGTCGTGGTTATGAAGTTGCGTGTGTGTGGGTGTTTGGCAGGGTCATGGTATGCGAAGATAAGATCTCATAACACATTTACAAAGAAGACAGGGCATTGTGTGACGGGTTGGGAAAAGTCAAAACCTGAAGCAGGCATTTTCTAAGTCAATATTGTGTGTATGAAAATTTTTTGTTTCTTTCACTAGAGGTTACATTGAATATTGATAATCTACAGTAATGACAGGGAAATGAGTGTGTCACTTTTCTTTGGGATATCTTCATACTTATTTTAGGAAGTTTTTTCATGCATTGTTTTAGCCTTTGCTATAGTTCTATAGTACCGTACAAGCTTGTCATTTATTCACTGTAACTTCATTTTCAAAAAGCTGGCAATGTTTTTAGAGGAGAAGGTCACACACATCTTCTATGTAACTGTCAAAAATATGCAGGCGTGTCAGTGTGTAAAGAAATAATTTCCATGGAAGTATGATCACTGATGCCGACTGACCACAATTCCAACGAACCTTTAGTCAGCCGTTGCCAGCTTGTCAAGCTGGTTTTGTTGTTGTTGTTGGCTGAGTGTGATTGTGGGTTTGTGTGTCCTGTGTGTGTGTGTGTGTGTGTGTGTGTGTGTGTGTGTGTGTGTACATGATTGAGCTTCTATGTGGGTATCCACATGTCTCCAACTACTAACTAAGTTATCAACTAACTCAAAGAATCATATATTCTATATTATTCACAAGATTATGTTAACTGGCCTTTTTACAATCGTGTTTATTGTTTTCACCTTGTGAGTCTGTGTGTGTGTGTGTGTGTGTGTGTGTCATCATGGTAAAATGTGATGCTGGAAACATTTACTTTAGCAGGAACTACCACAGGCGGTTTTGAGCAGGCTTCTTGCCAGGTATTTACATGTCAGTCTGTCTGTGCACAAATGTTGTCAATGCGAAACCATCGAAACTGTTGCACAGTTTCGATGGTTTCGCATTGACAAAATTTGTGATGACAACTACTATTCATCTATTCAACTATTAACAATTAACTATTCAACTATTCAACTATTAACTAACTAACTATTCATCATGAGCAAAATAACTAATGATAATAAAAAGTAACCAATAGCAGTTACTGCAGACTGGGCCAATCTAATACTTTCAATATTGAGGGAGGATACGAGTGGCCCCTCCAAATTTGGACTGATCCTCGTTTTTGTTGAAATCTGATCGGCTCAGTTGTTTTCATTGTGAACTCGACGAACTGTGACTACTGTTCCAGCTCACCTGAGCTTGCCTGACTGGTCTTGTTTTGAATCAGTGCAGAGGCGACCTGCTGATACAACCTAAGGAGGTGTCATCCACTATGAAGAGCCTTGAAGGTCTTCAACATCATCTAATTCACTTTATACCACAAAAACTGTATTAGCGTTAATTACTGCCCAGAATTTCAGCCTTTCTATCTCAAAGTCCCTGGATGAATTTCTATCTCAGCCTGCCTCTGTAGAGAGGTGGCATAATTGTTTTTCACCCAGAGCAGAAGGGCCTGGGCATGAAACTTGCCAGGTGTGTGGTTGAAATCAAAACTAATTGCAGAGGTCGATGATGGGTGTGCTCCGAACAAGGGTTCACTGTGTTTCAGAATCAATCAGCATCTAAATATTATAATGCATTATTATTGCTAGATAGCTTGCTAGGTTAAAATTAACTGTGGCTATGTTAAGCCTTAGCCCTAGGAAAAAATGTGTAAAATAACATCCAAAATGAATCAGTAATAGCTCCTCAACAACAAGGCTTATATGCATATGTCTGGTCTCCTTTAAAAGGTATGAAGCTAGGGAATACAAATCCACTGTAAGTAAACATATTGAAATTATTATTCCAGAGTAATTGGAGATGCAATAAAGGAAAAAGTATGATTTGTATCCTCGCCTATAGTGTATAAGCTAAATTTCAAAGGCAATAGCACCATTAAAACAAAGATCCCATGGATAATGATGCAACTGAATGAACTCCCCTACTCTGTGACTGTACATTTGAGGGAAATACAACATTTTTGATACAGTTTACAAAGATATACTCAGGCGGTCCCCATGTTTTGGCCATGTTGACTGTTTACTGAAAGTTTTACTTCAAAACACTATTTATATGCATATAGCCATTGAAATAGTAGTAAACATAATGAATATCAATATTCATATAGGACTGAAGAGCTCTGTGGTAAACAGGAAGATTAATGGATAATGGAAGGGCCAACAGTGCTCTATGAGATATCCACAGATTCATCTCAGCAGGGGAATGTAATGATCGAGGCTTGTTGTTGTAAGTGCCGACTTGAAGTTTGTGACGTCACATTCCCGTTCCCTACACGCTATGTATTTTTTGATTGATATGAGTTACTGTATATGATTCCTTTAGTTAGTTGATAGCTTAGTTCATTCATGTACACACACACACACACACACACACACACACACACACACATACACACACACACAACAAAACCGGCTTGACAAGCTGGCAATGGCGGATAAGGGTTCCTTGGAAAGACATCAGTGATTATCATACTTCCTTGGAAGAGAATTATTTATACACGGACATACCTTCACATTTACATAGAAGAGGTGGTTCGTATCTTGGAGCTGGGGCGACACAGCATTCACCTTAGCTGCCCCCTCCCTCTGGAACTCACTCCCCAAACACATCAGAAACTGCAGCAACATGTCCACATTCAAATCACAAATCACGACTCACCCTTTTAGAACTGCTTTTAATGATGTTTGTTTTATATTTTTATGATGCCCTTGTTTTATGATCATTTTATCCGTGTAAAGTGTCTTTGAGTTTCCAGAAAAGTACTATATAAATAAAATGTATTATTATTATTATTATATTATCTTCCCCTCTAAAAAATTGTCAGCATTTTGAAAATGGACTTACGGTGAATAAATGACAAGCTTGTATGGTACTATATAACAATAGCAAAGGCTAAAACAATGCATGAAAATGTAATAATTTGTGGCTCTCCCCCTCTCCATACTGTAGCTCAACATATGAGAGGAAATGATAAGAAGAGTGAGTAATGTGCCAGAACACTATGTGACTAAATTGTCGTCTGCATCACCGTCTGGAAAAGGTGTGGACTGTCATATGGCAGAGATAGTTGTGTATTAATCTGTATAATGCATATACATTTGGCTCTGCAGATGGGGGATCCCAGGAGTAACATCTTGCTGGAAACACTGGAGAGAATATCCGCTTCTCCCACAGAGTCCTTATGGAGAGGAACACTCCAGGTGGGGGATCTCTAGCTGTGCCTGTAAATTAGTGCTGCAGCATATTTCACAACAAAGGGAACAGCAGAATATAACCGCCTGGTACACACTGAACCTCTTTCTAGGTTATCATACTTGTCTCAACTTCACAAATAAATGCTTTCTCACTTTTGCCTGTTCAATCAATACCTGTTGTTTTTCCTCATGTCCCCCACAGCCTCCTGGTGCAGCAGCCCTTCATGAAGCGAAGGGTTTATGCCACCTTTGTTTGTCAGTGGCCTGACCAGGTGGAGCTCACACAGCCTCTGAACACACCCATTACATGCTTGGTACTGCCCCTATCATTCATCTTTTAATGCTATCACTGTGTGATCAAAATGGACTGCTGTTAGCCTTTATTTGCTATTTTCATGCATGTGTTCTTGTTATGTTATTTTCATGGACATGTTGTTCAGGCTCGGTGGAGAGAATTCAGGACTATCCTCATAAAGCCTTCCAGGTGGACCAGCAGCTCCACCCAGTATCATGTCTGCAACCCACTGGTTCCTCCGGTCTGGCGACAGCACCAAGTAAACAACACACGCACACAATGTATTAAATGGTGCAAAGAGTGCAGTTATTTATTAAATCAGCATTTTGGTGACTTCTCCAGAGACACCATGCAATTATATTAAGATTCAAGATTATATTTAGGTTCAAGAAAGCACACAAAAATACTATGGGTGAGAAAAGTAAACAACATATTCACTGTCCATACAGCAGATCCAGATTTGTGAATTCAGGTGAATCTCACTCCCATTTAGATAACCTTAAATATCTGTATTTACATATTATCAAAACTTTAAATACATGGTTAAATTGTGCATGGATTGTGGATACAGGTTGTGTATTGTGACTCTACAGAGGCTTATTTACTAAAAGGCCCAATTAAAAATGCAATTGAAGTTATTTAAAATTATGTGACACATGCCCTCTGCTGGTTCATTTAGGAATTATGTTTCATCTCATTACCAAGCTGCAGCTGTGGTCCTAACGCAGGACAACGTTTATCAAAATACGTTAGAACATCAATTAAAACGTAGAAGCAGTATTGAAAACGTGTATATGCTTATTGCATATCTTTTATTCATCTGTTTTGTCAGTGTGCGACGCCAGTGTTTTTGTATTCACTGAGAAAATTACCAAATAGTGTCAATGATGTGGTGTTTCCTCAGCCAACTCCACATAGTTATTTATGTGTTTTACTCAAAATCATCTCTATGCACACAAATATCCTTCTCTAGACTGATTTTGTTATTATTTATTTGTCTTTACAGGCTGACCCTAGACAGGCATTTGTGAACCCTAACATTTAAAAAGTGTACTGTCGTCTCTTAACAAGCAATATGTCGCCTTTGTTGTGTAGCATACAGCTTTAATAAGTTATATTTCAAGAAACCTCACATTTTGTCAGTGTATTGAGCAATATGCTGCAAGTCATTAATAAGCAAACACGAATGTTGAATTTAGTTTTGTTTGTATATATTTATTAAGCTATTTAAATGTGTTCTTCCAGGATAAATATAAATCATAATAAATAGATCAACAGGACATCGTTTTTACTACCACCTAGTGGGTTTGTCTTCTCCTTGGAGGTAGCCGTCGTACAGCTCTCGGAGATGGAGGATGAGCTCCTCTGTGTTCTGTCCTGTCAGAGCCGACACGGGGATGACCCGCTGGTTGACGTGGCTCTTTAGAGTCTCTAGCTTCTCCCGGGCCTCGGGTAGGTCCATTTTGTTGGCTATGATGGCCTGAGGCCGCTGGGATAGACCCGGCTCATACTGCTCCAGCTCATAACGCAAGTGCTGAAGCTGGCTCCAGGGCTCCGGAGTCGACAGGTCCAGAACATAGAGGAGGAAACGACAGCGCTCTATGTGACGCAGGAAAGAGATGCCGAGGCCTCGATTCAGATGGGCTCCTCGAATAATGCCTGGGATGTCAGCAACTACATAGAGCAAGGGTGAAAGTGGAACATACAGTAGACATTATACTTGGAAAAAAAGCTGCAAATTATACAGTGCGAAATCCTATTAAAACGTTATCATACCATGTTAAAGAATAATGACTAATGACTCTATAATACATTAATTGTTTGCTTGAAATCAACTACCTGCAACCTGCTCGTGATCCCTGTAGTTGACAATTCCTACATGTGGGTTGAGTGTAGTAAAAGGGTAAGCAGCCACAGCAGGCCTGGCATTGGAGATGGCTCTCAACAAAGATGATTTCCCAGCGTTAGGAAACCCCACCTGATGGGATAAAGATTTTAAAAAATCAGTTCATTACATTTGTGGTGTTGAAAAAGCAATATCAGCATGTTATTTCAAACATAAGCAGCTTTTCCTCACCAGTCCAGCATGGGCCATGGTGCGGAGCTCTAGCTGAAGGACCCTCTCCTGGCCCGCCACTCCTGGGGTCGCCGTCATCGGGGCGCGGTTCTCATTGGACAGAAAGAATCGATTCCCCTTCCCACCGGCCCCTCCAAACACAGCCAGATACTCCTGGCCATGTTCAGAAAGGTCCACTACTGTCTGTCCCTCTTCCTTCACCACGGTGCCTAGTGGTACCTTTATACATGGGAAAACGTCAAAGGCAAGGTTAGGCAGCAGGTTTAATGGTAGAAACGTGATGATTACATACAGTCATTTATGATCAAATGCATGGACTCACAGAAATATAGGTTAGGCTGCCATTCCTGCCGTAACAGTTCTTTCTGCTCCCTGATTGCCCATCCTCGCCTTTGTAAATCGGAACTACTTGCGCCAACGATTTGACAAACTTGTCCGCTGAAAGCACGTAAATAAGGAATTAATGATGGAAGCACGTTTTGGCATGATGCAGAATGGAGCGAGCTCTGTTAGTGACTAGTGTCATATGCCTTACCAACTTACCCTTCATAATGATGCTTCCTCCGTCACCTCCGTTCCCTCCATCTGGTCCACCCCACTCTTTTCGCGGCTCACTGTGAAAGCTGCAGGCTCCTTTACCGCCTGACCCGGCCAGCAGCTTAACACGCCGATGGTCTACGAAGTGACGGGTCTAATATGGGCCAAATCAAGAAATACTTAGACAGTTGGCTAATAATCCACACTGTGAGTCATCAACAGCACAACATAAGGATGGATGACGCACAAATAATAACAAGGGCTGTACTGTGAAGAAACTCTACCATTGGAACATCAGCTGTAGATTATTTTGACTAATCTGTTGTTATTATTTTCTCAATGAATTGATTAATTGTTTGTCTAAAAATTTCTGGCAATGGTGAAAAATGTTTCCCAAGCCCAGAATGAGCTTTTCTTTTAGAATTATCCACTGGATATATCTAGTGAAACATGTTGGAGAGATTAAGGCATTGGATATTGGATATTCTTTTGATGTGATATTTGTGGATTTAAAGGGACTGTTTGTAACTTCTTACACGTATAAATCATCCGGGTCGGTGTCCTATGCGCGGTCGCATATGCGCGCTCACGTGTGGCTACGCTGTTCAGACAAGACTCCCACACAAACTACACGGAAGCACCAAAACCGCAAAGTTATATCTAGCGAAGCCCGTCTTATAGAACAGTGTTGGCCGCTGTCGGAGGACGCGGGGGAGACCGTAGCTGACTCTGCTGGAGTCTCTGCTGTACTCTGCTCCTCTGCCTGCCTGCCTGCCTTCACTCAGCTCGCTCCACCTCACATTCATGCGCACACACTCCACACCGCAGAAGACTTCGTAGCTCTGAGAATATCTAGTGAATGTACAGTGAACGTTTGTGCAGAAATAATTGCTGCAGCTCCTCCAGACCAACAGAGGTTTTCTGTGTCTTGCGAAGTGACGGAGCTCCGCAACGAGTTACGTTATCGTCTCCGACGAAAACTCCGGTGTCTCCCCTAATCCTTCTGACCGCGGTCGGGAGGCTGAAGCAGGAAAAGCCAACACTAGTATCAGCAGTGATTCATGGAGAGACCTTCGTCTGGTCAGCTAACATTACTGCCAAGCAGCTGAAATATAGTGATATTGTGGTTTTAGCTGACGTGTGACGCCTCATTGTGTTGAGCGATGCTCGTTTCATGTCTATGTAGAGCGAGCACAAGCTCGAGCCCGACGCTGACTTTCGTTGACTTAATGGCCACAGGTGTTGCTGTTAACAAGCATTTCTGATTCTTACAAACAGTCCCTTTAATTGACCCATATCTGTAATACTTCATATAATAAAAGTTTTAACACTTTTCAGGGTCAGAAAGGTTCTGAAAGAAATACATCATTTTGTTGGGCCATGTGACTAAATCAAAAACAGTCCCCTTAAAAAAAGAACTATTTTACATCTGTTTTTTTTCATTCATACAAATATTCTACAAGGAGACAAACTGAGCAAATGATCCAACTACAGTAAAACATTAGTCCTTGTTTTGAAGGCAACCTGAGGGATAAAGATAGATTTTTTACTAGTTAATGGGGACTCCACACATAAAGCAGACTGACTGCATCCTAATTCTATTTATGTAACATTACTTGTTCAATCTGTTTATATCCTTTGAATGGATCAGTTAAAAACACATAAAACACATACCAGCTTCTTCTCAGACAGCTCTCTCCTCTTGGGGTTTGCTCGTTGTTTACCGTGCAGCTGACAGGAGGTGCTGACCTCTCTGGTACCTCCTCCGGCGGTGACTCTGCGCCTCCAGGCTGCTGCTACCGGACAACAAGTGGGACTGAACCAGCTCGACTCGGTTCTTCTGACCTCCTGTCCTAGTATGTATCTTAAGAGTATGTCTGGAGAAAGCCACCGAGGGCTTTTAACTCTCGACAACGTTGCCATCATTGTGTAACCCTTGACTACCTACAGCCTACAGCATGCTGCTCACTGTACAGGCGCTCTGGACAACTACGGAACCAGAGAAGGGACAGTTTGTTTACGCGATTGTTAATTCCGGTATTCTTTGCTGTTGTGATTTGGTACTCTACCGCCACCATCTGGACTGGAGTGTGTGTTAAGAGACAGACGGGGCCAAACTTAGCAACTTTTAAAATACATTCTCAATAAATATTTTTAATTGATTGACCCATATCTGTACTTCATACAATAAACGTTTTAACACTTTTCAGGGTAAGAAAGATTCATAAAGAAGTACATACTTTTGTTTTGTTGCATATTTTATTGGGCAAAGGATACAGCAATTTCAGAACCAATAATAAAACCAGTATGCACACGGTTCATACTATTAAACCATGAACCATGTTTTGTTTATTGTTATTGTTGTTATTACGCATATATATATATATATATATATATAATATCTCTATGAAATTTTAAAACTATTTAGGTGGAGGCTTCAAATAAGCCCAGTGGGTTTTTTGCCTCTTCCTGCACTGTATATTTATTTTTTGTAATGTTTGTGTAGACTTAATTTGTGCAAAATTAATAAACATAAACAATACTATAATAATGATGATAATAATAATAATAATAATAATAATAATAATAATATGATAGCATCATTATCATGATGTGTGACTTTTGACATGCCCTTAATGAATCCACAAAAAGCAGACATACAAAAGGTGAATGTCAGTTTATTTTTTATATAACAAACAGTAACAAAAGACAGCAGAAAAGATCAGACAATGCAGTCTTACAATAGATGAGTAGATAACATTCATATTTGGATTATGCACACCAAACATATCTCTCTCTCTCACTCTCACATTCTCACTCTCTCTCTCTCACTCTCCCTCTCTTACATACATGCAAACACACACACACACACACAAACAAACAAGGCGTACCACCCACATCAGTGATGACACACTACATAGAACTAGAAAAGACTTGCCATACATGTTCAGGTCACAGTAAAATGAAACACTGATACAAATCCAATGTAGTATAGAGAAGCCTGTGATTGTCACTGTTGAGTGGTACATAGTTATTAAGCTGTTTGACAGCAGTGTATCTCACATTATTGATTAACCCTGCAACTATATTGTGTTATTTTACCTCTCTGAGATAAGCTGAGTTACTACAGAATATACTGCAAAGCTGGACCCTCACAGCCACACTGATAATCCTCATTACTGCTCAAACTGTAAGAAATATTAGTGAAATGACCAGAAGTGTTGTCTGACTTCTTTTAAATAAATAAATAAACAATATAATATATGCCCATTTTGTAATCACACATGGATAGATAAACATGAACCTTCTATGTCCCTTGTCTTATTTTAGCATTACAGTATTTTGTTAATTTAAAACAAAAGATGATAAAAGTTTTCACTGAAAAAAGGAATATTTAAGCTTTATGTATGTGTTGAAAGACTTCACATAATCTGTCCATAAGTCACATAAATACAAAAAAAATGATTTTCTTAAATATGACATGTCAGTTGAAACCTGCAACATAACATTTAATAACATTATTAACCAGCCCTATAGTCTTTGCCATCACTGTATGTCAACAAACTACAAATAATGATATAGAGTTTAAACTCACCATATAAGAACCAACCTCAACATGACTAACTGAGTGTATTGCACTTATTGAAGTAGAGGTGCAGGACACGCTACCGTCCTGTTCCTGTGTCACTTTGGCTTTTTGAGGATCATTCGTTAAAAATAGCCTGAATTGCACTACAATACAAAATATCCGACAATACACAGTCACTGCAAAATAAAGTGCAGACAAAGTGGCTATGTGTTTTTTATGTAAAATCATTACTGATTGGCATCAGAGTAGTGTGACCCCTCTTAACTCTGCACAATAACGATATGTCTGTGTAGAGCAATACCACCGGAAATATATGCCAAAAATACTACCACGATGTATGATTACCATGGACGATGATACACACGTTTAAGTCTGGATCAGTCGGCTAACTATTTTGTCTATTACCTCAGAAAGACATACACAGAGAGTGAAAACACATAATGTTAGACCACACAGCAACACATCACAGTTTGACTAACACAGACAAACCCCCTGATCGAGTCAGGTTTAAGGACCAACGATTTCACCTTCATAAAATGAATTCCCCTTATCGTGAGATATAACAGCGCCTCAACTAGGAATTAAAGCAAGAGCTGGACCTAGTCTATTAGATAAATATCAAGGAACATTTCCTTCAAGGCTAAATTGCTTTTTATAGCCTCAGTCTCACAAACTGCGGGCCTGCTCTGTGCACCAGAAAAAAGATTAAAGAAAGAGGCTTGTAAAATAAAATAAACATTAAAAGCAGGGGATGGGATAAAGACGAGTGAAAGGCAAAGACAGAAAAGAAAGAGAACGATGCAGGCAATTTGTTGAGGCTCATCGAATGACTTTACGGCTCCTTTTTAGTGCCCATACGGAAGGTTTACTTTAAGCACCCTGACTCTTCGTAGGGTGGCCAGTGGCACTTCACACCTCCAGCTACCCGCTAGAACCCTGTAGTGAGCAAAACAGACGAGGAAAGCATCACATTTGTTTAGATTATGTATTCTTAGCTAGAATAGTGATTAATGAGAGGATAATAAATCTGAAGCAGCCAGATCTTCCAATCTACAGCTGAGCCAACGCGTCACTGTCGAACCGTTCCTTGTGGATTTTCCTCCAACAGGAAAATAATGTGGTACCTTATTGCTGATAATTTCCATATTGACCCTGCAATGTAAAATGATTTACACTGAAAGATTAGATTGTATTTCACTTCACTACTGAGACAGACAAACAGTACATAAGTGTAATTTAAAGTTACAGCCATATTTCCCACATGCATCTGCTTGGAGAGTTTGATTTGAAAATGCAGGAACCAAATGTTTGAGATTTAATTTGTGCCTCAAGCTACTTAAAAAGGGCTTGGGTGTGTGCTCTAGTGCAGTGGTTCCCAATCACAGGGGGTGCGCCAGGATTTGTCTGCTCTGAGGTTGTCAAAATTACATTTGCACATGTATAACTAAAATCATAATAACACACTTACTGGATCATTTATGTAATTGTGTGTATATAAAACAATTAAAAATATATATTTTTTTGCTACTTAGTAGGCCACATTCTGTTTAAAGCCGGGATTTCTGCACAGTTGCAGATAAAGATCAGGCTACACAAATATTATTAGTATTATACTATTTGTAGAATTGAATTCCTGTGGTGGCCGTGTAGGATTGATTCCGACTTGTTCCGACTAACTCCAGAGCGTTGTAGAGTCCAGAAGTCCAAATTTATTGAAAAAAAGATAGATGTAATCATTTCCGAAATTGAAAAACATGTTTTTATCAGCGAAATATTCTGCTTCAATCCATATTTGTTGGCGTTTAGCCTTTCAAAAACATTTTCACTGCGGTCAAAAAAGTATATACTCTCCCGCTTGCCACACACAAAAAGAGGCCCACACCTGTATTAACGAGGCGGTCTAGCAGCAATCTAACAACACCGTAAATTACATTTATTTAACCACAATAAAAATTAATCTATTTTGTCTCTAACACTATTATAGTAAATTAAGTCATTACAAAAGAAGATCATATTATGTGTTTGCATTTGCTTGGCGAATCCATCAAGACGTCATCACTTTTTGTTGACAAAACTGACGAGTTATATTCATTAAAGAAAGTTGATTTAATATAAAAAAAGACACCCATTTAATACACCTTATCACCTTATTCAAATTGAGCATTTTGTTCGAGGATTTTAAATGTTTTTTAAGGGTGATGAAGTCAGAAAATATAGAGGGGGTTCAGTTTTTCTTCAATACAAGTAGGGGGGAAAGGGGGGGACTTGACTTGACTTGACTTGGAAAAGAGGTTGGGAACCACCGCTCTAGTGTACCAAAAGATTAAGTAAGATTTAAGTATTTCTAAAAATTGACTGGTGAATTCCACCAAAAATAAGCGTTTATTAGGAATTATATACCTATTTTCCTATATGTTAGATGGATATTAGTCAGTGTTGTTAAGCTAGTTTCAGAGAATCTGAAATCTGAGATCTGATCTGATTTGATGTACCTGTTCATAGGTATATGGCCTCTGCGTCTGTGCTGCAGGGCCTCCCTGGGAGGAGCGGTAGGAGCCGTACTGTTGGCTTTGACCCTGCTGATACTGAGAATACTGGGAGGATCCACCCTGGCCAGGACCTGTAGCAGTAGGGTGACATTCAGGTGATGTTTTCATTTGTTTTGTGTGTGTTTATGCTGGTGTGGATGCACACAGTAGGTTGTATGTGTTGTTCTAACCGTATCCCTGTGGCTGTCCACTGTAGCCTTGTTGAGAGGAGTACTGCTGCTGGCTGAAGGGCTGCTGCTGCTGGCCAGAACCCTGCTGATACTGGGCCTGCTGTTGACTGTACTGAGAGTTACCTGGAGTATATACACACACACAGGTACACATATTAATCACATGAGGTAGTACTATACTGTAGTTGTTGGTTATAAATAATAAATTAATTTAAAATGAATATCTGTTACCTCCTTCATAGTAATGCTGTGAAGATTCATCAAAGGATCTGTCGTAGCCTTGCTCGCCATATGACGACTGTTGATACGAGTATTCCCCGTGACCTGTAGAGAACACTGTTCAACACGTGCACAAACTCCTCTGCAAAGGCAAAACCCACTTAACATACAGAAGAGAAATTATTATTCGCGGTTTGAAGCCCAAACATTCATAATGCATGCGCAACTCGCTTCAATATTATGCACAAAGCACAAAGAAAAAACACCCTGGAGGAAGTTTGCACTCTCTCCTCAACACACTGCTATGGCACTCTCTGAAATCTGAAATTTCGGCACACCAAAGGGGACAGTATGGACACAGACACACTGGGAGGAAACAGAATTGAAACCAATGTCAGTTTTTTGCAATTTTCTTTCTCCAATACTTTTCCTCTCCCACAATAAGGGAAAAAGACGATGACGGGGAGGACGAGCTGAAGCGTCAGTAAATCTGGCTCAGGCTCAGTGGGATAGTGCTAAAAGGAAATGGCATGACCTGTAATATGGCTTTGTGTGTTTGAGAGCTGTGTGTATGAAGTTTATGGATGTGCACGATTACCATCAGGGTAATATTGCCGGTTTATGGGCTCGCTGGAGCTCTGAGTGTGTCCATACTGCTCTCCGTAGAACTCGTCTTGTCCCATGTACTGCTGTGCAGATCCTGCAAGACAGGCGACACCACCATTTGTTAAACAGTTGGTTGGATCAATTGGCCGCTGAGTTGGAGACTAAAGGGGCTGTGGGCAATTTAGGCAGCCTGAAGGTGTGTGTGTGTGCACATGTGTGTATTAAGAATAGTGAAAGACAAAAATAGAGACATAGATAAGAGACATTATGGACAGTTTTCTTGGAAGCCGTCATTGAGTTATGAGGCTCATATGAATAGTTATGAATGGAGTGACTTAATATATCAATTATCATTTTCTATATAACTTTCTGTAGAATTTCACTGGTGATGTTTTTCAGTGGGTTGAAGTGATAATGTGAAGGAAGCTATTCTTGGCCAACCCAAGAAAAACGCTAATTAAAATGGAGCAATTACAATGAATAATTCCATGACAAATTACAGGAGATGTAATTTTAGAGGAGAAAATGAGGATTATAGAAAGCCAGTTATCAGGGAGAATCTGATCTCTGCTTGGTGGTGGTGTGCAGAAACTCCAGATTCCACTCCTTCCATTTCCCTTTCAATTTTATCTAATAAACGCAGAAAAACAACAGAACAAAACTCTCTGAAAGATGTATCGAAGAGCCAGGCACTAATCTAATCTCCTTTTAAAAAACACAATTGGCCCAATATTTCCAAATAGAGACATGAGCTGTAGCATAAAGAAATGTCATCTTAACTTCTGCAAAAAATAGCAAAACAATTTCATAGCAACATGCTGTATCTGATAATTCCCGATACGACCAAGGAAACACGGTTGACAGAGGAGCCCTAGCAACAGCCCCACGACCAATCAGGGAGTGGCTGGTGAGCGAGCAGCTTAAAGCTGCAGTCGGTACCTTTGAGCAAATTTGATAAATAAAAAATAAGTTATTCTTATAAAAAACGGTCACTATATCCTGGCAGTAGTGCATGAGACAGATAATCAGTGAAAAAATCATGTTCCCCTGACTCAGATTTCACAGCACCAAAGGTAAACAGCCAATCAGAGCCGAGCAGTTTCTACAGCAGCTGTCCATCACTGCGCGTGAAACTCGCAAACTCCGATAAAACTATCAAACTAGGGAGCGCTGATCAAATATGAATATCAGCGCTGCCTAGTTTGATAGTTTGATCGGTCAAAAGGTCTTTTTTGCTTAGGAAGGTCACTGAAAGACCTATTTAAGACCGCACGGGGCACTAATGCGCCTTTTGTAGTCCTTCTTTGGAACATTGTAGTTCCACCATTGCAGACCCGCGCAACTAACATCCGCCGCGGTCGCATCATCATTACGGATTCTCTTAACACCACGTTTGTCTTTTCCTAAGTCCTTATGAATACTCCTTCACATCTTTCCTTGACCTCATGACGTTTGCCATAGAGGTCAAAGAAAGGTGTTTAGGAAAAGACATTAGGATGTCATTTTTTGACTTTTCGACCCCGGCCCTGCCGTAGAGACTCCTCGGCTCTGATTGGTTGTTTTCCTCTGGTCAGTGAAATCTTGCAAATGCCATTAGGAGCACTAGGAGGAGGCAGAGGAACAACATTTTTGCACTACTGTCAGGATATAGCGACAGTTTTATAAAAATAACTTCTTTTTTTTATCGTATTTGCTCCAAGTTCCCGACTGCAGCTTTAATATGGACACAACAAATCCATAACAAAGTTCTATCTGGAAATACGTCACCCAGTCATGCAAGGATAGCAGTGTACCAGGGTGAATGAGGACATACAATCGTGTTCTGTTGCCCTGGAAACAGCACCCCATCCTTCTTTATATATCTGAGTTACTACGCGCCTAGTCTACACCCTTCAAAAGACATAACAGGACAGGGTAGACTATTATTAGGCACATGCTGACGCAGCACAAGTTAAGTGATTTACAGAGACAGGAACCTAATGTGACACGAGTGATACATCTCCAGTCTGCCTCTTAATGTTGCAGGAAGTCAACTTGGGTAGCCTAATTTCCAGACCTTTAATATCACATCTTTGATGCAAAAACTAATACAGTGCACGCACTAATACTTCCGCAACCAACTTAGCATTTTCATCAATCTGGAGACTGTGACACTGACATCCAGAGCCAAACTTAATGGAAACCTTTTCAGTCCAAACAGTTCCAAACTGTTATTAACTCATCCATCTACTGTGTGTACTTGAGCACTCAAACACAACAACAACAAAAAACCCATTGCCACACCAGACTGGCAAGTCTTACCACCTACCTTGCTGTGAGGAGCGGTAGGACCCCATGGGTCTCTGAGACATCATACTGTTTCCTTGACTGCCCTGACCCATCATGCCCATGGCCTGCTGTCCCTGATAGTGTTGACCCCCAGCCTGGGCTGAGGAGTAGTGCGGAGTAGCAGACTGTTGGTGCATCATGGAAACTGGGAAGGAGGTTTGATTATGGGGGGAAGAGATCTCATACATTAATGTACACAGACATACCAGCATTAGCATTCAACAGCATACGCAGCATTGAGTCTGGCAGAAATGTGCATAATTAAACTGACAAATAAGGAGGTCCATGGCAATCGGGGCATAGGGAAAAGCCAAAGGGGTCCACCAGTCAGGGGTCTCTTAAAGAAAACAAAACTCTCTGAAGAGATGCTTTCAAGATGCTGCTCTGAAGCATAAATGCAAACAAAGCCAGTGAAGTCAGTGCATAAACAGAGATATCCACAGGGAGAGGAGGGCTGCATCTCAGGGTCAGGAGTCAGAGATTTAGGAGGAGATAGGTAAAGCCTGGAGCAGAAGGAAGAAGGGAGGCTCTTTGATGAACTGAATGTGTTTGGTTATTTTGATGGTTAAGCTTGGAGGGACTTGGAGAGAATTTACAGATTGATGAGGGCAGATGTGCATGTAAGCAAATGTTTTAAGCAAGATCAAGGAGGCATTTTTGATGAATACATTCAGATGTGTTTCATAAATCATACAAATGTTTTACCGTATGGTTTCTGCATCACTCTGAACACTTGAAAGGCATTATTTTCATAAGACATCTTGCATCTTAAGAGTATAGTTTATGATAATCAAGTCCTAAATTGTTTGGTGTGTTGAAATCATACACTTTAAAGTATTCCCTCCCTTTAAAAATAGACCAGATACCCTGATGATGAGGCTCCTCTATACCTGGCTCTCACCTTGGTTGGATTGCATGTTGAGGTTGCTGCGGGAGGAGGAGGAGGATGAGGAGGATGAGGATGTGGAGGAGGAAGAGGAGGAAGAGCCATACCCAGGCGCAGGGCCCTGGATCATGCTGCCCTGGGAGGAGGGCGCAGCGTGGCTGTAGCCGGAGGAGGCTGAGGCAGAGCTACCATAGCTGCTGGCGGGCAGGCTGAGGGACGCGGAGGGAATAGCCGACTGCACCTGACCAGACTGCTGCTGCATGGGGACATGGCTGGGGCCTGACGACACACACGCACAGTCAGAGCAGCCATGTGGTGCCGTATCATGTTAATCATGGGCCCACATTCAGTTCATCTTTACAGGAAGCTTGCGTGGTTGTACAAGGATTGAGTTAATGATGTGTGTGAAAATGAGCAGAAAGAAGGAAAAAGTCGCTGTAGCTGCAAACAAATCTGACTATTAGCTGAACTTAAAGGGATAGTTTAGATGTTTTGAAGTGGGGTTGTATGACGTACTTATCCATAGTCAGTGTATTACATACAGTAGATGACGGTTGGCATGTTGGCAAGTTTGGAAAAGCAGACAGGAGTTACCGTACCGAAGCAAAATGTATTTCAACTACCTAAAAGAAAGGCTAAAGCCCAAAACAAATCTATGTTTAAGTGTATGCTATATTTAGAATATTTTCGCCAGTTATTTATCTTACCGTGAGACAGCTATACAGCCTATGTTTCCGACAAGGAACTGAAGCCATTATCTACATGTATGCTCTCACCAAAGCAGCCAGACTCCTTTGAAAAAAACTGTAATTTTACCTGTCAGAACACGGAAGTTGCCGGTCTACCGCTGTCTCCATCGGTTACTTTGTTCGTGTTATTTGTGTGTCTTTGGTTAGTTTGGATTCACCAAAGCCACACAATAGCACAAACAAACTAACCAATGGAGGCAGCAGTAAACCAGCAACCCCGTGTACTGCGTGGTCAAATTACAGCTTTTTTTCAATGGAGTCTGGTGGCTTTGGCAAGAGCGTAGATGGATACAGCGGCTTCAGTTCCCGGTCTGAAAGGGCTGTTTGACGGTAAAGTAAATTGGTGAAAATATTCTAAATATAGCGTACACACTGATATTGATTTTTTTTTAGGTGAGCCTTTCATTTAGGTGGCTAAAATATATTTTTCTGCCGACCCCCTCCACAGCAGTTCATTGCTTTGCTCCTGTGCTGGTACTCCTGTCTGCTGCTCAAAGCTGGGGATGCTCCGACCGTCATCTACTGTAGGTAATACACTGACTACGGATAAGTACCTCATACACCCCCACTTCAAATCACCCAACCCATTCCTTTAAGATCATCAGATATTTTGCAGTGTGTGACACTGTGACAGACAAGACGGGGTTTTGTATCTGCAGACAAACATGCAGCAACGTCAGGATCAGTCAAGCACTCAAGACAGGGGGACGGACAACAAGATGGAGCTGCATATGTGTGCACACCAAGTCTGGGATTGTGTGGGAAATAACGTTCACGTGCACCAGAGTTTATCTGTAAAATACACATCTGTGTTGAAATCTCACCGTTGCTCATTTGGCTCTGCATCATTGATGTGGGGGGCAGTCCTGGTGCAATGTTGTCGTTGAGGTTGATCGGAGTTGGTCCCCCACTCTGGCCCATCCCTCCAGGACCCATGGACATATTGGGAGTGGGAGGCTAGAAAGTAAAAACTCAGTTGATCAATTTAAACAGTAATTGAAAGACTATACATCCTAATTGCTGTTCTCCGTGTCATTATGCCTCTATTTTGCATTGACTCCTATATTGTCTCTTAAATTACACTTTTTTTTTGTAGATTTATCAGTGGACAAATTACATGAGAAGTGAATGTTTACTTCTGTGCCATATAAAATGTCGTAAAGCTTCGCCTATCATGAATATTTACTTTTAAAATGAGAGAGAAGGTGAGGGATGACTCATATATTTATATATCGGATATATAGTGTTACTTGTTCCTGAAACCTCATGAAGGACTCACTGCAGGTAGTAGCGACTGCATGTTCTGATTCGAATCTGCTATCGTGGCCAGGTAAACAAGATTTCTGTGCAGGATCTGCTGATACCTGTCGAAAAAAGGGGGAAATGAAACATAGCTTTATATTTACTCACTTTTGCCTAAATAATAATAATGACATTTAAAAGTCAGGAATTTAAAGAGAGCACTTACTGTGTGCATTCAGCTGTCTTGCCTTTGCTTTGGTAATCCATTATACATTGTATTAAATGATGATTTTCATCCAGCATCTTTGGGGAAGACAACAAAACAACTTATCAGTATCTCAAGTCACATGTGCGTGGTAAATTAATACTAAAATATGCCCTATTAAGACATTGCAGTGTTGTGTCCTGGATTCTCACAACTTCAACCAGCCTTTCTGGGTCAGTTCTCTGATTTTTTTTTTTTTTTTTTCATAATGGAGCCAAATGAAGCAGCAGCTTCTCACAGTCTTTATTTAGGACATCATTTGAAAGTGCCTGTCTTAGGGATGGATAGTGCAGTCAAGGATAAAAGCAGCAGCAGTCTTTTGATAGCATATAGGGCTCATGGTTTTTGTTGTCCTGTGTTGCTCAGTTTCCCTCTCAGAGGATGCTTATATGTTTTTTGCAACAAAGCAGGTGTCAATAATAACCATTGCACGCTGTCTGACAACTGGCACCTATATATAACTAATAAAAAAACACAACTCAGGTGTTTTTTAAATTCTTGAAAACAAGTCACACAATCTAAAGCTGATGTATTTAACATATAATAAAATAATATTCATCATTCGTCATTATAGAAAGCAGCTCTAGATGAACCTCATCAGACAGCAGACAGCTCCAGCACAGTGATGCTGCTCGTCTTCATCATCACCGTCATGGCTTTGTTTGGTTCGCACCTTCAATACACTGTAACGTTACAATATAGCCTACCAGTTGCCATTTCTTATCATATTTATATATATTTATACTTTCTTTTTCTGCACTGGCGGCGGACAGCACACTCCCATCCAGACTAGAATAATACAATATAATAATAATAATGATAATAATAACCACAACAAGCAGAGATTCTTACCTTTTGAATGGTTTGCTGTGTCACCTCCCCTTTACTCCTGGGGCGCGCCGATGAAAATGCCACCGACATGTTCTCATATGGGAAATAAAAGCGCTCCTTTTATTCTAATATTTATTATCCTGAGCGCAGCCCTCTATTTGGTTACACAGTTTGTCCATTAGCAGGAAATGGGAGGGGGTGTTGACGCAAGTGGCATCTCTCTGTCTTGAAGAAAAGGGAAATAAGAAAACACTGGATTTCTCTGGATGTATTAAACATAAGATTTTGCTGAAAGTTATTTATGGTGTGCATGCAAATAATGGCGCAGATAATAAGCTGTTATGTGATAGGGGAAAATCCCTCTCCCTCAGTGTTTTGGTACAACCCGGACAGTGAGTATAGCCTATAGCCGAACACTTTCCCTCACTGGAGACGGAGTAGAGCTTCTGATTCATGAGAGCCAATCAGTCCACATTGTAGGTTCATACAGCCTACAGAGTGGATGCCAAAGTTGTGTTTTTTAGCACAGAAAAATGGAAAAATGTGAATACGACATCATGATACCAAAGGCTCATATTCATATTTGTTACAATATCATCATGCACCTGACATGTGCTAGCATTTTCCCTCCCCAGGTTCAATCTGGGACACCTGCACAGTTTTCACATCAAGCGACCCATCTAACATTTTTTGTTGCTTGTGATACAGTACATTGATTTTCAAAGTGGGGGACTCAGAAAATTGGAGAAGATGAGGGCAAATTCTTAAAAATATATATTTTTAAAAATTAGATAAAATTATTATTATTATTATTATTATTATAAATATATAATTTATAATAATATATAACATTATGTTGTATTACATGTGCATATTGTATATTATAAATTGTATATTATAAATAATAATTTGCGCATATAAGAAAAGATAAGTCAATATGATTAAGTTATATTATAAGTAATGAATTGGTATTGTGATTAAGTTATATTATAAGTAATGAATTGGTATTGTGATTAAGTTATATTATAAGGAATGAATTGGTATTCTGGATTGATAACAAATTTATATTTTGATAAGGATAATTATATCAGTAATTAATTTATATTTCTGTATGACACAGATTAAAGGTAATAATTATAGTTAGAATAATTATAGTTAGACAAATTTAGGAAAATTGAATTAGAGTATATGTATGGCTCAATAAGGAAGCTAGTTAATTAATAATTGACTTATGGAAAAGGGTTGGGATTAAATAAGTTTATACTTCTTCTCACTCCCTTTCGAATATGTAAATCAAGGCATCAAGTGTTGACAATTTATTTTTGTTATGCTTTTCATTGTATGTAAATACTACTTGTTTCCGTCCGTTCACTTGTTGGTATGATCATTCTTTTTCTTTGTTTTTTTTTGTATTCTACATGTTCGAAATAAATTTTGAAATGAAAAAAAATTAATGAATATCAAAATTGTATTTGCCATGCCAAATTGTATATATTTATTTTTTATTTTTTTGTTACATTTGCTGTAGCATTGTCAATGGGGGGCCTTGGCTTGGAAAAGTTTGGGAACCCCTGACATAGCCCTGTACATAATCGGACAATGTTTACAGTAGGCTATGTTGAACAAAAAACACCTGTTCCTTATTAAAAGACAAGGGACCTTAATACACAAAAACACTGATACTCTCCCAAAATAAGGATCATCTATTGTGGTGAAGTATTAAGATCCTTTACTTGGTAGCCTTTTTTCAGCTTTGTGACAATGCATTTTCCTGCTGATCCAAGAGGGTTTTTAAATAGTTTATTTATCTTAGCATCTAGGCTGTATATAAAGATAGATGACACGACCGCTCCCCAAAAGTGAAGCCAAAACATCTTGATCGCCCCCTGGTGGCTGGCTGCAGTATAGGCCATAAAGCTAAAGATATTTTGATTTCACTTCTGTACAGTGGGAGGAAGTGGAGATGTGTCGTCCATCTTTATATACAGTCTATGATCTTAAGTTGAAACTTTTCTCAACCCATAAAGGAACACGTCATCTTTCAGTTTAACAGAAACATTCAAATTCAAAGATCACCAGATTTGGAGAAAAGCTACATTTGTAATTGGAATGGTAGGACTATTAGGCCTAACTAAAGCAGTCTTAAAAATGTAGTGGAGTAAAAAGTAGCCTACAATATTTGTTTTTGAGATGAAGTGGAGTAGGACAAAGTAGCATAAAATGGAAATACTCAAGTAAAGCACACGTACCTCGAATTTGTACATAGTTACATCCCACATATTAGAATGGTCCAACCCAAGGTTTACATGTTTAAAGCTCACTTGCTGCACATATAACTGACTAATATAACGACGATATAATGTTATGTGTCCTCAGAGAGCATGAGACAAGTGCACCAGCAATTTTCAGTTTATTGCTTCAATATGACAGAACAAAGCAATGCACAAGATGTGGCCTTTAAATACATTTAAGTTTAGTTCATTTTATGTCAATATTCACAGTTTACAACATGAAATAAATGTTCTCCCAAGAGGCAAAGCCAGATACTTTCTTTAAAGAATGAAAACAATACACGTTTGGGAGTGAAATTCTTCCAAGTAACACAAAACAGAAACTCAAACACTCCCCATTTAATTGAAAGGAAACATTCTGAGGGGAAAACAACTATTGTCACACACAGTGGACCATTTAGTGAGCCATGCATCCATATTCAAAATGGGACCAAATGACAAAAAGGCATAAATAAAAATAAAATCCTGGCAATACGGGGGGGCAGGATAACTGCCTCAGGGAGAAAAACAAAAGAACAAAAAAAGATGCTTCTTCATCAGCGACAACAGAGCTGCCTTTGCGGATCATCATATTTGGCAACAGTCCCATTTGTTACACATAAAGGAAGCCATTATTGGAGGACAGGGTTGCTTTAGCTCTGACCTTTACAGCTGTCCACTCCTGGTTCTATAAGCAGTTGGAGTCTGAGCAGCGCCTCGTCCTCTCCGTCCAGTATAGCCACCTCTGAAGCCTTGGCCCCTCAGGAACCGTCCAGGAACCCCAAAAGTCTCCAGATTGCGCTTCCGCTCCTCCGCCCATGTTAGTCTGAAACAAACAGAGACACAAGCCTGTAGCGCCACATACAGGAGAAAGTAGGGTTTGGATTTTGAGGATAAAAAGGCCACTAGTTTACCTGAACTTATGATCAGATGTGATGTTGTCATAGAAGGACTTTGCTTTGTCGTAGTAGAATTTAGGGCCAGAATGATCATCCTGTGCAGTAGAGTGCAAATCCTCCTTTTCTTTCTCTTCTACCTCGTGATTTCCATCTGCAAAAGTGATATATATTGCGAGTAACCTGGAAGGATATGCTATGGAAGACCAAGCTATAGGTGAATGTTTCTTAAAATTGCAGATTCACTTATTCAACTCGTGTTCTTATCTATTCACCATCCCAAATCCTACACACGATACTGAGCAATAGCAAATCTGGCTTTTGAAGTCTCACTTGACCATTCCTGGTTTCAAGTTTGTTTCTGTTTAATGTGCAAAGACTTGTGCCAAAATGGAAACAAATCTTTGCACATATGCATGGCATGGAAAAAAGACAAAACAAATCACTGTCACTTTGGTGACCAAATCCTGGTGCCAGAAGCAATGTGTCTTGCTACTACTGAGCCAATACCTACAGTTTAAGGGATTTAGAGTTTACCTGCAACACAGAGTATAAATAAGTGTGTCATAGTACGACACAATTAGATTTAAACTGACCATGTGGGCTTTTTTTTTTACTTTATTGCCATTAATATAAATTAACAGGCAATTAATCATCACAAAACAAAACCGCCTTGAGACTAGGCCTCGCCTGACATACATGTACACAAAACAAAGTAACGCCACATATGGATGGAGTGCACACACACACACATCCACCCATATATATATATATATATATACACACACACCTACAAAAACTGTACATCAAAGACAATTAAGTACAGGATTCCTGACTAAGGTATTCTATAACTAACATCCATCTCCTTTTGAAAATAGGCAATTTCAGTTGCAGTCATGTATTCCATCATGTGCACCTGTTTGACTTTTTGTAACCATTGGCGCAATTGTGGGAGTGTTAGGAGGCTTTATCCAGTTAATAGTGATTATTTTTCTTGCAACCATCAATAAGATATGCAGAACCTAGCACTGATCTGTGGTAAACAGGCGTCCAGGTGATACTTCCAGTAAGAACAGTAGCGGGGGCAGGGGGATGTCCATTTCCAGGATTTTACCATGTGGGCTTTTAAGAAAAATGTTGTGTCAAAAAAGCAGAAGATTAAAATGCAGTGGTGCATTTGAGATCACTTGAGCTGATGAACCAACCTTTCGTCCTGTCCTGCACCTCCCTCTCCAGCTCCTCCTTAATAAACTGGGCATTTGAGGAGTCAAAATCAAAGTCTGTGTCAAACTTAAGGATGGCAGATGGAACATTAGCCACCATCAGCTGGCCTCTGCTACGGTTCCTGCTCCTCCGAGGCCCTAAAAATTTGTTTTAAAAATGCATTGAATGTTAAGACTTTTTGTTATTTGTATCCGGAAAATTCTGATTTCTTTTCACAGTTACCTTGTCTTCTTCTGGGTGGTGGCCTGTTTTCATAATTCTGCTGCCGAGTTTCCTGCTGAGCATTGGGCACACCTGGGCCTGACCTCACTTAAGTTTAAAAAACATTTACACTCACTCTTAAGATTGATCGCAATTGCACAGATGGACATTCCCTTAACTCCACCCAAACAGACTGTTAAAACAAGTCAAGCTATTCACTTTCAGATCAATTAGTGAACATTGTATTTTATTTTGCATTATATTACTGCAATTCTGTATACTTACTGGTGGCTCCAGTGCCCCTTCTGGTCTGGAAACTCTCTCCTCTGGGCCTCTGGGGCCTCCTTCTCTCCCACTGCTGCTGCTGCTCCCGCTCCTGGGATGCAGTCAAGCCTCCCCTCTGCCTGGATATATCCACATGGAGGGTTTGAACAGCCTTTTCCACCATGGGGCCCCTTCTTACGTGTAAGCCTGGAAGTACAGGCCCTGCATGACAAACACAACCAAATACTTTAGTACAAGCAAACAGCCTATACTTAAAAGAATCTAGCTCCACTACATGTGTGGGTTTATGGTAAATTTACTAGCAATAAATACATTTGCTTTCATTGACGTACCAAGGCCAAGAGCTGCAGCATACTGTTGATTAAGTAGAGAGCTGGCAGCGAGCTGGTTGTAGGCGGGCATCCTTAGGGGACTAAATGGTCCAAGACCCGAGTAGACACCCGGAGAGCCTACACTTGCTGACTGAACAAAGAAGTTAAAAACAATTTAACACACATTATCTGGGTCTTCATATATACATTGTCCAGTTTTATGTTCTCTATACTGTGGGCTGTGAGCCGTGTAGTTCCTGTAATGTCACCTGTACTATTGCAGGATCTGGTGGTAGGCCGTGGTGAGATCTTGGAGGTTCACACAGTGTGATGTCCTTAATATCACTGCCCCGGAAAGTGATGTACTCGTAGACATCATCTTTGGGTGGCGTTGGTCTGTCAGTGGGTCGTCCCTCCGTTCCAAAACACTTGACTAGTTGAGAGAAAATGTTTGATAAAAGCCATCAAAAGTGACGGTCATGTTTCAATTGGGCTGCCATTTTTCTACAACTTTTTTTTTTATTTTTGGACATCTTGATCAGGGTTGGAAATTAGCACCAGCCAAATGCTGGTAAAATATGCAAGATTTGCTTCACTCACCAGCCAAAAAAAACAATGTTGATCTATTGAGTGGCTGGTATATTTTGGAATCCACCAGCCACAGTGGCAGGTGGACAAAAAAGTTAATTTCCAACCCTGCAGCTGACAGGCTGTCAGGCATAGATCCACACACCACTCACCTTTTGCCAGCACCACTGTGGAGTTCACTTTATCAATTGTATACAAAATTCCCTCATAACGATTTTGGGCTGTTGAAATCAACCCTATTTTACAGCCAATGTACGGCTTTGATGAACTCATGGCTGGAGAATATTCAGGACAATAGCTTATAGATTTCAACAAAAACTCTCAGGTGGCAGCATTCACCCCATGGGCTGACCAGGAAACAATTTATAGACGTCATCAGGTGACTTGAAACCACGCCCACTGATTGAGGCTTAAACGCACCACCTGTGCTGCACTTTTTCATTTATGACTGATGATGTCTGATATTTTTGCACTACTGTTATGATTATTTTTAACATTTATTTGGACAGTGTGTGTGTGCTATTTTCTGCTGACAATTAGCTTTGATAGCTCAGAGCTTATTATGCCCTTTTCTATCCATAGGCAATCATTAGAGGGAGGAGAGAGGAGATAGAGGAGAGAGAAGATGGAGGAGGAGCCCAGTTGGTGTTGAGGCAGCATGGCCCATTTCCGGCCAGTTGAGGAGGTTTTTTTTTTTTTTTTTCATATATATTTATATATATATATATATATTGGAGGTGGTTGGGATTCAGTTTGTTTATGTGCTAGTAAGTTATAAAAAGCACAAATAGAATTAATAAATAAAATTCAGAAAAACACCGTTTGCTTAATTGTTTTAAATGGGTTTTTTATTTCCTATTTATGTACAGAATATATTTAATATATATATATTTAATAAAAAATTAAAATAAAATATGTTTATATATTTATATATTTTTTATTTTTCTTTCTTTTCCTCATAACAAAATGAAATAAAATGAAATATGGAGAAAACAAAATGGAGAAAAAAATAAAAATAATAAATAAAATAAAAAAATGCACTCCTGTAGCGTTAAGAAGCCAGGGCATAATGCTGCATAACAACTATTTGAAGTGGTAATAATTGTTCATCTGCACGCTAAGTAGTTAAGACATCCAGATATCCTAGCATCACTGCTGAGGAAGCTGCTGCAGCTCTTCTGCAAAACAACAACATAGCAACAACGCAGCCATTTTGAGTCTTCTACCATGAAGTCAAATGCATATATAAAATGCTTCAATACTGTGTTATAAATCTGCAAAGACGTGTTGTGCAGCACAGCAGCTGTCTGAAGACTCTCCTCGGTGTGCTAAAGCCCCACCAGAGGAGGCTCTGTGAGTGGTTTCCGTTGTTTTCCCCGTGGAGCTGTCAGACAGAGTGACACACACACACACTGAGAGACACACACACACACACTGAGAGACACACGCACACTGAGAGACACACACACACACACACACACACACACACACACACACACACACACACACACACACACACACACACACACACACACACACACACACACACACACACACACACACACACACACACACACACACACACACACACACACACACACACACACACACACACACACACAACAACCATTTGTTCCAAGCTTTATATCTTCCTCGAACAGCCAATCACAGCGCTCCGGCGAGTCCGCGTCACTGACTGGTTGCATCCAATCGGCGCATGCGTCTCGCGAGCGAGCTAGTGATGGGAATTAGGGGTCTTTTTAGTGAGCCAGATCATTTGGCTCAGCTCACCAAGAAGAGCCGGCTCTTTCGGCTCCCAAACGGCTCTTCGTTTTTACCACTTCTGCCATTTTATAATTCAGCCGAATTTAGCGCTGTTTTGATCTATGATTATTATGTGTGCACATATATCACTTGAATTATTCAATATAATTATACTAAACCTTATAATTTCCAGAATACCGTAATTTTACATGCTGCCTCATTTCCGACTGTCACTTATCTTGTCTGCTATTCGCGCACTGCACCCCTCTCTCTCTTTCTCTCCTCCTCTCCCTCCTGCTATGTACCTGTAGACCGTCAGCGCGCCGCACATCCCCGAACCCTCCCTGCTTGATGGTATGATCCTTGTCTTTCATCACCTGATTGATCTCACGGATGCATTAACACAACATTCAGTCACAGTCAGTGCATGGAGTGCCCGTGGTGCGGAGAAGATCGTCCTATCATTCTGCTAGTGATGGTGAGCTGAAGCTTCATGAAGCATTGAAGCTTTCCAGCAAATTGGTTCGGAAAAGGGTTCATTTCTCGAGGTTTGATGTGCACGAAACCACCTGGTGGCCAAAGAGTGTAAAACAGGCAGATATGATCTTTAGTGATCTGTGATATACTGTATTTTGCGCCAGTAAAGGCTGTTGGAAATGACTATAAACAATGAAAAGAAATATGACCATGTAATCCATTTATGTCTATATAATATGTAATATAATGTCTATTTTCTAGTCAGTATATATCCTTTGGTCAATAATTGTATTGTAGTGTAGTGTAATATAATAATGGCAGGAGGAGTAATATTAGTGTTCTGTGTCACTTCTGGAAAGTGGCATTGGTTTAACCAGTGAAGATCTGAACCACTTCCTGAACCAGTCAGCGGTATAGCTGGGCAGTGAGGCTTCGGACGTCATCAATGACGTCATTGGTCTAAAACGATACAAGCCTCGATACGCGCATCGCGGAAAACTTCCTGGATTACTCGACACACGCTCCGAAGCCTAGGCACAGCATGTAACATCACTACATTCTGCCTTGAATTAAGTAAAGAAAAAAGAAAAAAACGGCTCTCCAACAGGAGCCGGCTCTTATGGTTCACTTAAGAGAGCAGGCTCTTATGGTTCACTTAAAAAGAGCCGGCTCTTATGGTTCACTTAAAAGAGCCGGTTCTTATCGTTCACTTAAAAGAGCCGGCTCTTATGGTTCACTTAAAAGAGCCGGCTCTTATGGTTCACTTAAAAAGAGCCGGCTCTTATGGTTCACTTAAAAGAGCCGGCTCTTATAGTTCACTTAAAAGAGCAGGCTCTTATGGTTCACTTAAAAGATCCGGTTCTTATCGTTCACTTAAAAAGAGCCGGCTCTTATGGTTCACTTAAAAGAGCAGGCTCTTATAGTTCACTTAAAAGAGCAGGCTCTTATGGTTCACTTAAAAGAGCAGGCTCTTATAGTTCACTTAAAAGAGCAGGCTCTTATGGTTCACTTAAAAGATCCGGTTCTTATCGTTCACTTAAAAAGAGCCGGCTCTTATGGTTCACTTAAAAGATCCGGTTCTTATCGTTCACTTAAAAGAGCCGGCTCTTATGGTTCACTTAAAAAGAGCCGGCTCTTATGGTTCACTTAAAAGAGCCGGCTCTTATAGTTCACTTAAAAGAGCAGGCTCTTATGGTTCACTTAAAAGATCCGGTTCTTATCGTTCACTTAAAAAGAGCCAGCTCTTATGGTTCACTTAAAAGAGCCGGCTCTTATAGTTCACTTAAAAGAGCCGGCTCTTATCGTTCACTTAAAAGAGCCGGTTCTTATCGTTCACTTAAAAGAGCCGGCTCTTATAGTTCACTTAAAAGAGCAGGCTCTTATAGTTCACTTAAAAGATCCGGTTCTTATCGTTCACTTAAAAAGAGCCGGCTCTTATGGTTCACTTAAAAGAGCCGGCTCTTATGGTTCACTTAAAAGAGCAGGCTCTTATGGTTCACTTAAAAGATCCGGTTCTTATCGTTCACCTAAAAAGAGCCGGCTCTTATGGTTCACTTAAAAGAGCCGGCTCTTATAGTTCACTTAAAAGAGCCGGCTCTTATGGTTCACTTAAAAGAGCCGGCTCTTATAGTTCACTTAAAAGAGCCGGCTCTTATGGTTCACTTAAAAGATCCGGTTCTTATCGTTCACTTAAAAAGAGCCGGCTCTTATAGTTCACTTAAAAGAGCAGGCTCTTATGGTTCACTTAAAAGATCCGGTTCTTATCGTTCACTTAAAAAGAGCCGGCTCTTATAGTTCACTTAAAAGAGCCGGCTCTTATGGTTCACTTAAAAAGAGCCGGCTCTTTGAACCGGCTCGTTCGCATCCCACACATCACTACTGGGAGAAAGATGGCGGCGGGCTCCGATTTGCTGGATGATGTTTTCTTCAACACAGAGGTGGACGAAAAAGTAGTTAGTGATCTCGTCGGATCTCTGGAGTCTGAACTAACAGGAGCAGTGCACGTCAACACACCCACCAGCAGGGTCCAGACGTCTGCACTAAACCACGTCGGCGGTAACTCAGCTGTAGGGAGTATTTCCAATGTCCAGGGCAGCAACATGGGACTTTCACAACAAGAGCTCGCGAAAGCAGGTAAGACAGCTGCCCAGTACTGTTAGATAACATTACCTCCTTTCAACTGGTTTATAGCTAACTTCACTTGTTGTTTTCATGTGTTTCCGCTGCTGTAGGAACAGGAGGTGTCATTAACAGTACGGGGTCCAACAAGCATTCAAGTATGGATGGAGGAGCAGCCGGGACCACGTCGAGCATCACAGCCGCTCAGAGTGCGTCGAAGCCGGGCGCAGCTAGTGGAGTCGTCGCGGTGGTGTCAGATGCAGCAGCTGTATCTGGTGGTGGTGGTGTTGTTGTTGGGAAAACTGGAGGTGGTGGTGTTCAAACTTTGAATGGAAGTGCCGTGTTGATGAACTGTCACATCACAGCAGCAGCAGGAGGCAGCAGCATTAACTCTGAGCCGGCTGCTGTCACGGTTGTCAACAACAACGGACCTGTTTCTGTGAGCAAAGGAGGCGCAACAGTTTTGTCTGCAGCAACAACAACAACAACACCAGCAAGTACTATCATAAGAACTCCTTCTTCAAGTGCTGTGATTTCATCTCAGCCCTCTGTGTGTAAAAGTGTGCCCACTGTCACGCTGGTGAGGCCACCTATGCAAACTCCCACCAACACCAACACCATCACATCTCATCCAACCACAGTGTTAACATCACCAGTCAGTGTCACCTGCACGGCCGGCTCTAAAACCATCATGCAGACAACAACAGCGACTCTGAGGAACCCTCAGACTGTTTTGCAAAACGTGAGGACTTCAGTGCCATCGTCAACAATAGCTGCTGCCACTTCTCCAGGTGGAATACGAGCTATTGCTCCACAGGTGTTGGCCCCAAGACTCACCCAGCAGCCTCAACAAAACGCCCCAAATATCCAAAACATCCAACTCCCCCCAGGTAACACTCAGTGTAAAGCCTAACAGCTTTTAAGAGCATCTGGAAGTTTGTGTCTGACATGTTGGGTGTGTGTAACAGTGTCTAGGTCAGGGGTCAGCAACATTTATTATCAAAAGAGCCATTTTAGGCAAATAAAATAAATCTGTCTGGAGCTGCAAAACATTTGAGCATTGTGATGAAGGTAACACAGTTTATAGTCTAAGTATATAGTATATAATTCTAATGCAGTGAGGGCCAAAGTGCAGATGTACTACAGAGCATTAGGGCCACATTGAGGGAAAAAAGTCATAATATTATGAGTATAAAGTCATAACTTAACGAGAAAAAAGTCGTAATATAACGAGAATAAAGTCATAGCTTGACGAGAAAAAAAGTCGTAATATAACGAGAATAAAGTCATAACTTAACGAGAAAAAAGTCGTAATATAACGAGAATAAAGTCATAGCTTGACGAGAAAAAAAGTCGTAATATTACGAGAATAAAGTCATAACTTAACGAGAATAAAGTCATAACTCAACGAGAAAAAAGTCGTAATATAACGAGAATAAAGTCATAGCTTGACGAGAAAAAAGTCATAATTTTACGAGAAAAAAAGAAAATAACACGTAAAATTATTACTTTATAATTTATTCTCATAATATTACGACTTTTTTTCTCGTAAACCTATGACTTTATTCTCGAAATATTACGACTTTATTCTCGAAATCTCAGATTTGCCTCAATGTGACCCTAATACTCCGTCGTACCGTAGACCTACAACAATGATAAATAAAAACTAAAATGTAAACAAAAAACAGTTATTCATTTCCATTTTTATAAAATGAGGAGCCGCAGGTTGCTGACCCCTGGTCTAGGCTATGTAATAACTTTGTCAGAAACTTGTTGCTATCAAACACAACTTTGTTTTATTGGTTTCTTAGCTGCTCTTCTGTGAATAGGCAAGGAATGGTTTGAGACTTTGTCTTTTGAGACCACAAACAGCAGATTAGAGGTGGACAAGGTTCTAACTGCAGACCAGATAAAAAGCCTTGAGGGCAGTCAGCCCACCTATTCCTATAGTTTATCAAACTAACATTCTGTTGCAATCTATTGATTCAAACTGCTCTCATATCAACAACTATTTACTGTGTATCTCTAAGTATATAATCTATATGTGTGTGTGTGTTTGCAAAGGCTAATTGTTAGACTGCTTCTCTCTGACCTCAGATATTACCTCAAGGTTTTGCACTGGTAGATTTAGATTTTACCCTCAGCGGTAAATTAATGGGATAATTTCAGATTTTCTTTGGCATAAGGAAGTATGTAAATAATAATATCAATGCATGGAAATTAGCTGTGACTGGGAGTCCTTATTTAGAGCCATCCCAGCCAGAGAGTGAATGGTCAGACCTAAATAAGCTACAACAAAACAGGGCATATAAACAATAACATTGTATTCACACCATTATAACATGTATCTACCTACAACTCAGCACAAAACGTTTTTGCTTTTGCTGCTTAATCCTCCCGTCCAGTGTCTCAGTAACTTGGTATTACTTTTTTGAAGGCCAGTGTGTTACTATGTACTGAAGCTCAGTCACTTAAAGGGGCTGACCCGAATACTTCGACCGTTGCCATGATAATTGACCTCAAAATCAGTATTCAAATGCTTCGTTTTTGTATGTTATGAAGTAGTTTTGTATGTTATAATAATGTATAAATCCCCAAATAGCCCATGAAATAAGGAATAATCCCACAATTCATATTCAACATTAATTATTATTAGTTATTCTCAGATGGATATTGCCCTTTTTGTGTGTAGATGTGTGTGTGTGTGTGTACAGTGGTGTGGTAATGGCACAGTGGAGACAGACAGACTGAAGAACATGTCAGCCTGTTGAGCCGCGCCACGAAGCTTGGAATACCTCCAATTATTACACGTCTGTGTTGAATACTTGATTCTGATTGGTCAATCACAGCGTTCTGCCTCTATAACAGACCGTTGCTATGTATAGCAGACCGTTGCTATGTATAGCAGACCGTTGCTATGTATAGCAGACCGTTGCTATGGGCGCAGCTCTGATGTCGGACTCTGGCGGACCGTTTTTGTGTCAAAATATTGATTTCTTAAGTAAGTAGCCGTGTAATAAGCGGGATAATGTACAGCTATCGGGTCATTGTTGTGAAAGAATCCCCTTCAGGGTGATGAGAGACCCCGATGCGAGGGTGAAGCATCGCCCTGTCTGGGATTCTTTCACAACAATGACCGGCTCACTGTACATTATCCCTTACATATTACTCACCAAAGCTTCGAAGCCCAAAAGATGGTATTTTTGGGACAGCCCTAGTCACTTATCACACAGCCAGTCACCTGTTCGATGGAAAATTGGTAAGCTATAACACCAGACTCCAGTTCATAGTAATACACTGGCCTACAATAAAGTATCAGCAGAAAAAAAAAGTCTTACTTTGTTGTTGTACTGTGTACTGCTTGTAGATGCTCACCACTTCTAATTACACGTTGTGTTGCGGCTTGAAATGTTTTTGATTTTGTTTGTTTGTCTGACCCGTCGCTGACTGGCTAGAAATCTCTGAACACAGACCTCCCAGCGGAGGCAACGTCCATGAATCGATAGCCTTCGGATGAATAATTCATACCCCATCATGTCAGAAAATCCATGCATACATGCAGTATATTAGTGAGACTGATTAGGGCAGAAAAAGCCCTGACCTTTGACGTCATTTGCCCGTTGCAGGCATGGTCTTGGTTCGCAGTGAGAGCGGGCAGCTTCTGGTGATTCACCAGCAGACCTTGGCTCAGATGCAGGCTCAGTCGCAGTCCCAAAGCGCCATGACACCACGACCTGCAGCCCCCACCAGCACTCCACCTGTCCAGATCACCTCTCTACAGGTACCAGGACTGCTGGACACAGTCACACACAGAAAACATGACTCATTCATGTTAGGTAGTGACGCATGTATCTGATATGCTGGATCAGTATTTACATGAATAATGACCTTATTAAACAGATCAGATATCTGTGACAGATGTGACTGTGGCACTTTAAATACTGTTTCTTTGTCACTGTTGTTATATGTTTACTGTACCAGCACAATTCTTCAAACCCTTTTAGATCTATATAATTAAAATGAACACAAGCTTTACAAGGATGTTGGTGTAAACATCTTCACTTATAGTTAAGAAGTGAGGTCTCATATAACATTGCACACAGAAATGATGATCCCAATAATTTACACACTGCAGGTATGCATATTTGAAACTGAAAGGAAAAAAGAGCACTCACATTGGATCAGTAACGGTGTACACAATCACAATAATGAACACATCTTCAATAAGGTTTCAGTGTCATAGGTAAAGTTAGTCCAACTGTGGTATACAATATATACCATGTTACTGTAATGAGAAACCCTGCTCGATCTGATACATTTTATAATGCAGTTTGAATTACATTTTGGTTACTGGTTTCACATGCACACCTTCCTGCATGGTAAATGACCAATTAAAATAATTCTCAGCGTGGACTGATTTAATTTAGTTTTACATCCAACTTTAAAATGAGAAAAGAAAACGAAAGAAACCAAAGTAAAAAATTGTGTGTGAAAAAAAAAAAAATGTTCTTCTTTATTTTTTTCTTCCAAACGCAGTTTAAAGCAGCAACTTAAAGAAATATATTATACATTTTCATTGGAGGAAAAAATAATTAGCACATGATTACTTGTTCAATTTACATAGTGTCATATGTGTAATACCTCCTTTCATATCCCCTGTTGTTCTGCAGGCTCCAGGCGCGTCACTGCTGACTCGCCCGGTTACCCCCACCACCATTATTAAACAAGGTTCCACGGTCCAGACCACTGTGACGGCCACCACCACACTGCAGAGACCTCCTGTGCTGCAGGTAACTGCACCACACATCCCTGTTGGGCATTCAATTCCCTGGTATAGAGGGAATAAAGGGTATAACGTTATCAAGCACCAAACACCATTAAAAGTTACACGCCCTGAAGAAGGCTGTTTATACCGATACGCGTGGGTTGTAGCCCATCTCATAATGTGCCAGCAATGTCTATATGTTTAGTATTTCACAATAAAATGGCCATCTCATTAAAGGCTTTTTTAACTTTTTGCCAGAAGAGCGCCTTGGACCTTCCTTCTTTTGTGACCATTAAACGTTACCCAGTTCCATTACACCAAACCTGGTTCTTGCTGGCACTGAACAGTCTGTAACAATCCAGTTAAAGAAAACCATTTGATCTGTATTAGACATGCTGTTAATTGGCCATGTTACACTTTGAGAGCAGTCAGTTTTGGTTTCATTTAGCCACAAACATAAAAGGTGTTTCACAGGGTCTGAAACTTCTCACGCATGTGGTCTCCACATGGACAGCGTTGTTGCTACGCTTGCCATGCTCAATGAAAGGATGAGCTTTTACATCAAGGCCAGCGCATTTGTTTTCATTTCTGTGTCTTCTTTGGGTGGCCCGTTTGGCTCACTTTAAAAACGTTGCTGGTTGTGTTAATCTGTCTTGTGATTTATGGTTGGCCAGGTTGCCAAGGAATTTTCCTTAAAACATTTTCATGGGTTTTCATTGTCTGTTTTGCACATTATGTTTTTCTATTGTTAATTTAACGGGAAGGGAAGAGTCCATGTTGTACACGTAGTATATACATATCAATGAGGGTTCTGTGATAGCAAACATACAATATCAAGCACAACTCTTCCCTGGGAAAAATTAAGCTTGGGGAGAAAAATGGCATTGTAATAAAGTTGAATGTACTGTTCCCCGGGACCAGACATGTCAAACCTGTTATTCTGACCTTGTCACTTTCCTGAGTCTCATGTCATGACTGCATATTATTCACTGACTCATATAGAACACCATCATGCTGGGAGGAACTGCCTCCACCCCGGGACAGCCGCTGGGGACGCCCACCACGGTGCAGCCTGGTTCTGCAGCCACAGCAGTAACACAGAGGTTAACCGGGACCCCTGTCGCTCCAACAGCTATCTCAGCTGTAAGAGAGAAGTACTAACCTTGAACGCTTTTGTCTTTGTCATTTTTCCAGACTAAATATACAGATACTTATTCATTTTGGGGGTGGTCTGCTTTACATTTCTACTGTATGCCTGATGTGTGTAATTAAGGGGCAAATGCCATTTGTGTGTTTTTGCTTGCAGGAGACACTGGAGAATGTAAAAAAGTGTAGAAACTTTCTGTCTACGTTGATCAAGCTGGCATCCAGTGGGAAACAGTCCTCGGAGACTACGGCCAACGTCAAGGAGCTGGTCAAGAGTTTGCTGGTACATTTCTCACCTCTTCTTCTTTTTCTGTCTTTTTCCATCATCCATCTCTCTCTCACCATCTCTGTGTTCAAATTTGATCTCTATGTCCTCATCTTCATACCCTCCTGTCATTCCTTCAGTCTGTTTTGTTAATGGTCACATATTATGCTAATTTCCAGGTTCATACTTGTATTTTGTGATTCTACTAGAATCCGACCATACCTTTATATTCCTCATACTGTCTGCCTGAATATACCTGTATTTACCCTCTGTCTGAAACACTCCGTTTTATTAGCTTGGGTCCATGTTTACTTCCTGTCAGCTGTCATTCACATACACTGGTTGTGTCTGAAATTCCATACTAACGTGCTATTTAGTATTATTATTATTTAGTAACAGTATGTGAGATCTTTTAGTATGTCATAAACCTTAGTATGAAACCAATTTTTTTCAAATTGCATGCTATTTCTAGTGAAATATTACTGTATGCAAACACTGAACACTATGGTGGCATAAATATCCCACAATGCAATGCTGTAGAGACGACAACATTAATAACAGATGTTGGCGGACAGCTCTGTAACATCAGTAACGCTTCAATTTAAGTGTAAGTGTCAGATTTTACTTTGCTAGGTAGTAGTAATACATTTTTTTAATTAGTTTTTAATTGATTCGCACAAATCATAGTTAGGTTACATGAGGTTGGTTACCATGGTTACACATCTCCAACCAGCAAGGACGCTCTCAGGAAGTGACGGCGTAAATTACAGTGCGTCCGAAAAGATACCTGCTACTGTTTATTCACACAAAAGTATGTTGAACGATAGTACACATATTGGGTATGTTGTGCATAGTATGCGATTTCAGACGAAGCCAATACAACCGGAAATAAACTGGGACACATTTTGAATATTTACGTTCAAAATTGTGAAATGGTCTAAATATTGTGGATTTGTGACAACACAACGTTATAGAAATCCTGACGGCTTGTTTCAGAGGCAGAGTTTCTGAATACAGGCTGTGTGTATTTCTCCATGGGTTGAGCGTTTCGATACTTTCACAGTATTTATATAGCACTTTAACCTGCTTTAGAATTAAAAAAGACATGAACATCTCACTTTTTACAATATGGGACCTTTAACTTGTGTTTTTTTTGTTCTGATCCATCCTCTGTGTTTATTGTACAACAGGAAGCGAAGATCGAGCCAGAAGATTTCACCAGTAGGTTATACCGGGAGCTCAACTCCTCACCACAGCCGTACCTTGTGCCTTTCCTGAAGGTGAGATCAGCGACACACCAGCAGATATGCAAATATAATAGTTAATGCTGCATGTAACAGGCTTTGGAAACTCAGACCTTGTTTGACAATTATCCACGCCATGATGCGGAGGATTCACAGCTTGCTGCGCTTCAGTGCCACATGCAAACTTGTACCTCTGTTAGACCAACGTGGTGACATAGCCTCACAACTCTGCTCCCAACCAGGGCTTAATTTAGCTGCCCGTTTAATACCTGGTTTCAGTACCCATCCCTAGTGGTGTGCATGGAACTGAAATTGCACAAACAGGTCTTGTTCAAACAGTTATGTCACAGCAGTGTGTTATGAATGGGTTAAACAATGGGTTTATTATCCTGCACCAAAACACAAGGTTTGTGTGGTTAAGTTGTATAACACCAACATGCGCAAACTGTTTCTGAAACCTTTTAGAAGTTCTCAAAGAGAGAAAAAAGGAGTCTTTTGTCTTAATACACAGTGCGGTCTGAGCATTGTGTGCTGCATAATGATACTGCTTCCTGCTACTCCTCTTTACAAATTGTTTTTTTTGTGCTCTTGCAAAATAAATATATTGTGCACACCAAACTGAGTGTATGTGCACAGAGATATACTCAGGAATTCTTCCTCTCACCGTCACCCACCTCTCTCTGCATTTCCTCATCCAAAAACACAGAAAGTGCAACCAACCAGATTGTCATCCTTCAAGTTTTTCCAAAGTTGCTACTGAAAGATGGCTTTTATCAGGCTAATTGGAATAGAAATAGGCATAAATGTCTGAAAAAAAACATGCTGTGGAAGAGCAGAATTATGAATGTAATCATTTTCTTTATGTTTGAGGGTAACGGGACAGGAAAGAAAGAAATACTTGATGCTACTGTCAGTTTACGCAGATATCACTTAGTCTTTTTTTTACAGTTGGATTTGGTACACCTCTTTCTATACTGAGATCACTTCACTGTTCAGACAGTTCTCTTTACCAACATGCAGCTCAGCACAACAGTTAATCTCACATCCAAAGTGCACTAATGCAACCAAAACACTTCATACACATCTCAGGATCAGTTCCTGAGATGGGTTGTGAACCACTCTGTGAATGATTAAACAGTTAAGGAATTTTTGAATCATGTTGTCATTGATTTTTTTTTTGTCAAAGCAATTAAAAGTGGTCCACATTGACTTCTGTTGTGCTGACCGTGTGAGTTTTGAAAAAGTTAACTCAGAATTGAGAAAATGTGTGTTGCCAATTCTGAATATCAAAATTGCTTAATTATGAATTTGGAATTAGCCACATCATCATTGAGAACAACATACTTTACTCTTCCGGTAAAGACAGTGCAGAGAGTCAACAGGAAATACAGCGATTTGCATGTACAATGATGTGAGAGTACATTTATTATCAGATTTTTTTTTTTCTGCAAGAAAAAGCTTTTCTGTTTACTTTTTGATAATCACATGCATCATTAAATCAGTTTAACCATAATCAAAATAAATCTAAAAACACAACATATTCATCAGTGTGTCATTTATTGAATTTGCACTGGGAAATGCTGCTAAGTAGTCATCATTACAAATAGCTCTTGCACTGTTTTCCCAATGGGAAGTCTCATAATAAAAATGTGAAATCAAAGCAAAAAACAAAAGAGCCTTTATTAAATTCTCGTTAGAGATTAAATTAAATTCTCTGCACTTCTTTTCGTTTTCAGCACAGTATATGATAGAAACTGCACCTTTTATCCCTAAGTGCTGTTACTTTTGCTCATTTCCATTTTTATTTTTTTTCGATTTCCAGGCAATATTTGCATAGACTTCAGAAGCCACCGTTCTAACGCGCCTTGAGTTTCTGGATATGTGCCGGAAACTGTGTTGTATGTTTAACCTTTCAATGGCCTGTTTTTAAAAGTTTCAACTGGAAATTTGTGCCTTGACCTGTTTAGAATTACTTTGGGAAGACCAAACATTGAAAATAATTTGGGTAATGCTTTCACAACTGAGCTGGCAGTTATTTTACAAAGCGGGAAAGCTTCTGGAAAACGTGTGGCAGCACATGTTGATGAGCAAATACTGTTTTGTTCAGGGCAGGAGACCAACGGCTTTCCTAATGCAGTTATAGGTTATACTGATGGTGTCGACCATCATGTGGGTTATTTCTCACGCAAGTTCAACAAGCACCAAGCCAGATAGTCATCAGATACAGATCATAACCCACATGTACAACCAGAACCAGCGACTCATGCAGTGGGCTCTGATCGTGCAAGGCCACCTCTTAGAAATTCATCCCAAAAACGGTTCAGAATATGTGTTTACAGATGCCCTGTCTAGAGTGTGGATTTGATAATATTTGGATAACAAAAAAAACGTTTTGTGTTTTAAGGGGATCATGTGAATAACCCTTTTTCAGTCTTTTGTATGAATGCATGCTGAGTAGGATGTGTGGTCCAAGATGCCCACTTCCTGGTTAGCAACCGGAGAATCCTGATTGGAGCGGCGCCTGGTCCAACTCTCCAATTAGGGAGTTGCGATTCGGGGAACAAGCTGTGTATACAGTATATATACATATATATACTGAGCTAGCTCGCTACTGTACCTCTCGATCTGATTGACAGATGTTTACAGTTCAGATCTTCATTGTTTGTTAAACTAACGCACTCGCTTATCTCCCTGAGGACTGGGTGCACATTCTTTTCCTTTGTAGTTTGCATTTTTGTTCTTGTCTGTCGAAATCTAAGCTCCTTGGAAATAAATAACTTTATTTTACCAAATTCATGTGGTTTTATGTTGCTTCCCTTTCCCCTAGGGAGCTGGGCCGCAACAACAAATCTATCCTGTGTGGAAAGGACTCAGTGACTTTGTCAAACTGTACACACGTTCACTCTTTCTGTCCTCTGTCTGCCTGCAGAGAAGTCTCCCAGCCCTGCGTCAGATGACCACAGACTCCGAGCTCTTCATCCAGCAGAGCCTGCTGCCTCTGCCCAGCATTCAGCCTGCTGCGGCAGTCTCCACGGCACTCACCGCCGTGGTGCTGCGACCTCCTCTCTCCACGGCCCCCACTACGGCCACCAGCACTGCCGCAACCAAAACCACAGTTATCAGCCTCACTCAGACACATCACTGTAAACCTGGACTGGTAATTTATCATTGCCTGCTTCTGAGATTTAACTTCTGCTCTTACGTCTGTGCTTTTATTCTGTGTTTCTCATTCTTTGTCTCTGAATGTGCGTAGATAGTGCCCCAGCAACAGGGGACGACGGTGAGGCCACAGGTGACGCTGGCTCAGTCTCCCATGGTAACGCTCAGAGGACAATCTCACAGCCGCATCATTGTGGGCCAGCAACAGGTGGTCAAACAGCTGCAGACAGGTGTGTGTTCAACAGTCACTTACAGGTCTTTTACACAGTGAACTGAATATGCAGTTGTTTCCCTCTGACTCTGTTTGTATTTGATCTTTCACCAATTACTATGTACGTTATGGAATTGCAGCCACCTTGTGGATATAGTCTGTAATTGCAGGATACTAAGCACGTACAAAGATGCCAAATCTGATATCTAAAGAAATTTTAAATTAGATTCACATCACAGTGCATGATTTGAACGGTACACTGACCATTTAACTCTCAGTACAATTCATTCTTCTCAACTAGCAGGCAATAATCATCTGAATTTGCTTACGGCTTTTGTGTGTCTCCATTAATTCCAGCAGTGAAGCAGACGTTGGCTCCTGCGGCCAAAGGAGTGCAACTGGTCAGTCAGGCCTCTCTCACTGCTGCTCAGAAGAACAAGCTGAGAGAAGCAGGAGGGGGAACCTTCAGGTGTGTGACACATTCAGATAAATATCATCAGTGTGTCTTCAAGCTTCAGTAGGTAGAACGTTTTTGGCATCATTGGGTAAAGATTCCATAATAATCTTTCTGCATATTGTTATTCAAATGATCTGAGAGAAAACTAGACTTCTGCACCTCCTCATGGCTCTGTTCTAGCCTGTGACAGGAGACTTTGGCCAATCACAGGTCATATCAGAGAGAGCGTTCCTATTGAGCGTTCTGATTGGCTGTGCTCCGGCTGGCGGGCGGTGCTTTATATTTCCTCAGCTGATTTGAACATAGCTGCCGGGTCAAAAACTTTCTCATTTTATAGTTAAACAGCCCACTACAAGATGTATCTGAAAACATTTAAGGCGAGAAATAGGCATTAGAGTAACAGAATATTGATTCATATTTGATCAGCGCTGCCTAGTTTGACCGTTTGATCAGAGTTTGCAAGTGATTGACAGAAAAATAACCGACCCATGAGTCCGGAGTTTCAATATTTGACATTCTCAAAAGCCTTTGAGAATTTACAGAATCTTTTTTATTATTATATTTGATGTTGGAGCTATGTCAGCAGTTAGCAAATACATGCAAAAACTTACATTAATAAGTTTTTTGCATCTATTTCTTGATGGTAAACTAAATATCTTGGGTTTCAAACCATGGGTTTGTCATGGAATGGATAATAGATTTGTTTTTTTCCACTATTTTCTGACATTTTATAGACCAAAATACATATTAATTGATTAATGAAGAATCTATTTGTCACATTAATCTATAATGAAAGTAATTGTTAATTGCAGCCTTTATGTATTTTCACTGATATGAGCAGATTGAGATGAAGGTGTTCTGCCTTACTGAGATATTGACTTGAACAATTTTAAGTTTTTATGGTAGCTACGTCAGCCTATATCAATACCAGACCCAGGTCAGTTATTATTTTCATTTACTACTCTCACCAGCATGGTACGCTATATCCAGGGCATTTTGTCATCCTGCTCTCGTCTGTTTCTGTGTGTGGATTTTATTTTTGTGAACACAACACCTCAACAGGAATACATAGTTAAAAAGTAAGACCACAGATATCCCGTAGTCTTGGTGGACCTTGCTCCTTAAAGTTTCATGATGTGGAAAAAACTAATTTTCTGATAATAGAGGGTATGCAGTGATACGATGAAGTCCCTATAGTCGGGCATTGTGGATTCATGTGGGGGAAAAGGATATAGAAAACACTGCAGAAATGGTGAAAAGCAACTGCACAAACAGACTGAGAATGCACCATGCAATATTGAGTCAATAAAATTGGAAACTAGGAGAAAGGATTTAGCCATAACAGATTATGGAAAAATAAAAAGAGGAAACCCGACATTAAGACTGAAAATAGCGCTTTTATATGTCCTCAGGCGTTGTTTAGTGTGACATTACTTCACCAGAGCGGAACCACACACATTTAAACATATGTGTGCAGAATGTTTGGGTCCTGTTGACTTTTCCTGCTGTCTGTTCATATTTTACCAACCTTATGTTGTTTCTTTCAAATCTTTTTTATTGTTTTATTTGTAGACATGGCAAAAGTCATCTTATCAAATGTAGAATGTAACACATTGTCCTTGACATGAAATAAAACAGAAAAGGGACCAACCCTTCCCCCCACCCAAACCCATGTTGGTCTCGGTCACATGAAAGGGAAAAAGAAGAAATAATAATAAAAAATAAATAATAATAATAATAATAAATTAAACTAATAAAAAAAAGTAAATAAATAGAAAAAAAATAAATAAAATATTATGAGAGAAAAAAAGTATATGAAATCAGATAATGGACTTAGCAAAAAAAAAAAGGAAATAAAGAGGGTCGTTGGAGAGGCGTTAATGAAGATCCCTCTCTCCTCTCTCTCCCTTATGTTGTTTAATGATAAATTGGGGAGACTATCCCTTTAACACAGACACATTTGCTAATTTATGCAGTAATTATCTTAACTAATTACCTCATAAGTATAATTGTTATGGGTAATATATCATGGAAGTTTCACCTTTTCTGACACTGTTGATAAAAACTTAACAGTTATCTGCATTTACAAAGACAATACATCTTAAATGTCACCAAGGGGCAATTTAGCTTGCAGACAGCAGTCAATGATAATAAATACAGACATAGATAGGATTTTTTACAGAGCTATTGTATTGGATTGCATTAGACTGTACAGGTGGAACTAATAGACTAGTTTATGCTTTGAACTTGTGAGCATAAAACAGTGATTTGATTCAAGAGCCCATGAATTTTTGTTATGCCTCCAATCAATCAATCAAACTTTATTTTTATAGCACCTTTCAAACAAATCAAATGCACGTAACCAAAAAAAAAAGAAAAAAACCTCAGGAAGAGCAACAGAGGAGGCATCCCCCTTCCAGGATGGACAGACGTGCAATAGATGTTGTTTGTACAGAGTAACAACATAATGAAAATACAACATAGACAATCCATATGACAAAAAATAATACATAAAATGTGCACCATGTCATCTGCACCATGGTACCTTGAGAGAGGACCAGATTTTTGAGACAAAGCAGAGTAACCACACTGTGTCTGTCTTAGATGTATCCTAAGTTATTCCGATGGCATACGTTTTGTTTGTAGGGAAATGAGAGGTTTTGATTCGGTATCTAATAGCTACAGTAGATTTAAGCTACAAAACAACCAAAGAAGCATATATATCAGTACAGTAAAACGTTTTCATTTTTTTTCATTTTTATATAATTTCATATTGCTGAAGCCAGAGTGATTCATCCAATTGATCTATTTTTAATTTATTTTTTGACATTGGCATTTCTTATATCTGTTCCAATGAATGACGCATCCCAACGGGTGCATTCTTTGTTGTTTTCATCACAATTTCATCTAGATGTCCCTGGGTAAGAGGTGGGGATCAGAGGGTATTGCTCTCTGCCACAGTGTCTTTTTGAAAATACACCACCGGGTGGCACCAAAGATGGAACAATCAAATGCTACACATAACTGCCTTAGAAGCTTACATAGTGTGGTATGCTTTGATATATTATGAACTGCACTGATGGTTTTATAAGTTGTTTTGTCAGACTCAATTGTCTTTTTCCAGCTGTGGGAGACAACTGCAGCTAAATGACACTATTGAGATTATTTTGTATGAATGTACCCTGACAAAAACAGAGATCTCACTTTTACACACTTAAATGTGTAAATTGTGTTGCTGTTTATGTCTGACTTGTCACTTTTTTTTATTTCATTCAGGGATGATGATGATATCAATGATGTGGCCTCCATGGCAGGAGTCAACTTGTCGGAGGAGAGCGCACGTATCTTAGCAACCAACTCCGAGCTTGTTGGCAAGGTGACTCGTTCCTGTAAGGATGAGGCCTTCCTCGCCACCTCTTTGCTCACCCGGAGAGCTCTGGAGATTGGTGAGACGCATAAGCGTAACAGAAAACATACAGCAAGTTCTCGCTTTTTAAAGGTTGACACTGTTTCAAACTGTCTAAATCGTTATCCTCACTCCTCCTGTTGTGACAGGTAAGAAGTTTGGTGTCAGCGAGTTGGGCACGGATGTGATCAACTACATTTCCCACGCTACACAGCAGCGACTACAAAACCTGCTGGAAAAGGTGTCGCTAGTGGCACAGCACAAAAACATAACCTTTAAGGTGAGTATTAATTACAGTAATTTGAGAGCTGGTGAGACCCGTTGCCATTTACTCTGTTTTACCTGTTGTACCTTTCTCTGCCTTTCCTTGCAACGTCTTCCCTTCATTCATCCTGCAGGAGGATGAGCGGTGTGAGCAGGTCGGCGACGTGCGAGCCCAGCTTAAATTCTTCGAGCAGCTGGATCAGATGGAGAAGCAAAGGAAGGAAGAGCAGGAGAGAGAGATTCTCTTGAAGGCTGCCAAGGTAACAATATATAAACAAAACACCATAATTGCAAAGTCAAGTCGAGTGAGCGACCTCAGGTCAGTGTTATTAGTATACATTTCCTCGGCTGCTAACAGTCAGATCTGCTAACAACGAGCAAGTGAATGAATAAAACAATTGATTGAATAAATTGAACATATCCATCATAAAATATTAAAATGTCCTCCACCTGCAGTCTCGGTCACGGCAAGAGGACCCTGAGCAGCTCAGACTGAAACAAAAGGCCAAAGAGGTACGATTATGCTACGATAAGTGACTATATGATTTGCTGTCTTTTGCTGAAACATTATGATGAGTTGGTCTGTGAGACTAATCTGCGTGTTATTGCTTGTATTCCAGATGCAGCAGCAGGAGCTGGCCCAGATCAGACAGAGAGAAGCCAACCTAACGGCGCTGGCAGCAATCGGCCCGAGGAAAAAGCGGAAAATGGACTCTCCTGTTAGGGGCTCCAGTGCGGAGGTGAGCAATATGGAGCCATTTGGCATAAAAAAAAGGGTTGTGCTTATTTGGAGTCACAGTGGAAACCGTTTATAGTGATCATGTCTGGCCGGGTCAAATTGACCACTGTAAGCGGATGATTATTATAACCACTTTTTTATTTATTTATTTATTTATTTCTCATGCAGATTACCATCTAATTGATATTTGTATATTTAGTATATGAATATAAAGTAATGAAACGGGCTGCTCCGCTATTTATGGTAAATGGACTTGAATTTCTACAGTGCCTTTCTAGTCTTCCGACCCCTCAAAGCGGTTTACTACATGTCAGCATTCACCCATTCACACACACATTCATACACTGATGGCAGAGTCTGCCATGCAAGGTGCCAACCGGCCCATCAAGATCTAATTTAAATGGCCTGCTTGGGGTGGGGCTTTGCCGGGTTTAGGCGAGCTCTGCGCCATCACAGCGTGGGTGGTGCGTGCAGAACTCCACACCTTTGCCGGAGCTCCTCGCTCACCCAATGAGTGGCATGGAGGGAGGCGGGTGCCGTTCCTCTGCATGTTCTGCCGAGAAAATTACTTTCCTTTTCCCATCATCATCTCTATGTGCACTCAGCACCAGCCTCAGGTGGCCAGCTGGAAAGCAGACGGTCCGCGAGCCAAATCATCAAGGGAGTAAAGAGAAAAACAAAACAAAAACTGAATTAATGTTAGCCTACTGTAATTTTGAGATGTTTTTTTATCAATCAATATCAGTTGATTAAAATATTTAATCGCGATTGATCACATGATTGTCAATAGTTAATCACGATAAATCGCAAATTAATCGCACATTTTTTATTTGTTCAAAATAAACATTAAAGGGGGATTTGTCAAAAATGTAATACTCTTATCAACATGTGCGTGGGAAAATATGCTTGCTTTATGCAAATGTATGTATATATTTATTACTGGAAATCAATTACCACACAAAACAATGACAAATATTGCCCCAAACTGCATGTGATTATCATAAAGTGGGCATGTCTGTAAAGGGGAGACTCCTGGGTACCCGTAGAAGCCATTTTCATTCACATATCTTGAGGTCAGAGGTCAAGAGACCCCTTTGAAAATGTCCATGACAGTTTTTCCTTGCCTAAATTTAGCGTAAGTATGGAGCGTTATTTAGACTCCTTCGCAACAAGCTACTATGACATGGTTGGTACCGATGGATTACCTAGGTTTCCCTAGTTTCATATGATGTCAGTATCTTCACTCTAGCTTTAAAACTGAGCCTGGTACAACCTAAAAAGAGCAAGTAAAAATGTGTTAAAAAAACGAGTGCCGCTAAAACAATTTTGCGTTAACGCGTTATTATCGCATTAACTTTGACAGCCTGAAAAAAAAGAAAACAAAAATTGTTAGCGTTAGTCTACCGTAGTTTAAAATGTTTTTCCATATGTTGTCATGTATGAAAAGACCCATAATGAACACTGTAATCGGACTACTTGATTACTGTATGCAAATTATTTAAATAGCATTTGTATAGGAAAGGTTCTGTCCCAAGCTTTTTGATCCATATAAGCAGTTGATCATTGAAAGCGTGATCACTATAAGCGGTTTCCATTGTATTTCAAATCTACAAAGCAAAGGTCAATAAAAGACTAAATGTCTGTCTTGTGTTTGCTCCTTTTTTACGCCCCCAGGGCTCAGGGTCGGGCCCCTCTCAGCCTGGAGGCTCCGGTGGAGCAGGCTCCAGACAGTTTATGCGACAGCGCATCACCAGAGTCAACCTCAAGGACCTGCTCTTCTGCCTGGAGAATGAAAGGGGGACCAGTCACTCACACCTGCTCTATAAAGGCTTCCTCAAATAGCACCCGCATTTAAAATGACTAGTCTCGCTCAGTGGCATTAAGGGAAGCAGAGTTGACTGTCAGCTCAGACCCTTTCTGCCGGTACTTCCTTTGATCACCCGCTGCTGAATGATGAGACGTCCGTCTGTGGGAAGAGAATTATCTGGAACACTGAAGAGACGTCTTCTTTTAAAAGCCTCTTCAAGCACAGGTCTTTTGTATTTTCAGAGGAGCAAATAATCTGAACTCGGCCCTGATTTCAGCGTGCCTCTTGGCTCGGTTTGCTCTTTAGAGACCAGTTGCACCCAACCACGCTTCGGTCATGCACTGCCTCATGCTGCACACAAGAAAAAAACGTCTTTAACTGAACCGAGCACTTCAGACCCCGAAGACCTCGTCAGTGTCGTTTTGCACTGACATCCGTGTTGTAGCAGCAAATCTCTGTGAAGTGGTTCCATTATAGATTAACGTGCAACAAAGCCTGATTTGACAAAACCGCAGTAATGTGCTCTTGATCATGTGAACGTACACACTCTGTTTATTTAAGTTCTTAACAGAGATTTTAATTTATCACACATTTCTACTATATTTTAGCACAGCTTTAATGCCTGTGGATTGTTTTTTCAGAGACTAATCTTGACTAGCCTTGTCATCTGCTGAGTTGCCTTCTTAACAAATTAAGCCATACGGATTTAGAATGTGTTGATCAGCTTCAGTAACTTCATCTAGCCAAAAGCTCTCTCCAGATTTGTAGGATGTGTGCTTTAATGTTTTGTTGTGCGCTTTCTTTCTTTGTCTCGATTGGATACAGAAATGATTGTTTATATGTCATGTGTTGTGCATGATGTAATCACAGCATTTGAACTCTCGGCTCCCGACACAATGGTTGAAAGTTTCCCGCCTTTTTTTCAGATTCTAGCACATTTTACTACAAAGACTACATATACTTTACATTCCTATCGATCATTTGTGAAGCACACCGTTACTGTTCCCACCTCCCCCTACAGTCAGCAGCTTTCAATCATCTTCCTTAGATATAACCTTCTATCACAGTGCACATCCTCTCCAAAGTAATTGATTTTCGGCACTTTATCGTTGCACACATTCATTTGAAAAGTCTGCAGATTTTGTTTTGTGTTAAATGTACTGGTTGGAAGAAGATAAAATTAAATTATTGACTGTGGAAAATTAATTATGAAAATAATAATGTGGATTTGGTTCTGTGTTTTTCGAATAATGTTACAAAGAAGCTTTCACGTCTTTCATAAATGCCACCCAAAGAGCTGCAGACTTTTCAAATTAGAGTGTGTAATGTTTAAATAAGCTTTGACTGAAATATCTTTGGGCAGGGTGGATCTCAAGCACATGTTATGTCTTTGCTTTTTGTACCATAAAAAAAATAATAGTTGGGAAATGAAGTGGTTGTTAGTAATGTAAAGTATCCAGGCTGTGTAGCTCATGGGCTATAATGTGAATTTTAAATAATTAAGTTTAAATGAATCCCAATAATGTTATTGATTTCATCCATTTAAGTGAATCACACATTTTTCCAAATAAGTTGTATGTCCACATTTTTATATTTATGAATGATGGAGGACGATCATGTTGGGCGAACACGGGCATGAAATGCAGAACGAGGACTGCACTTTGACTGATCACTTTTCTAAAACTAGTCGAATCAGATGAACATACCCACTTTATAACTTTTTATATTTTCAGTGCACATACTAATTTTGGTCTTTATACTTTTTGTCATTTTATGAAAGAATGTTTATTGGCAAATTTTATTACTGTATATATTTAAGTTTGCTACTTGTAGGTTTATCAGTTGACAACGTCAAATTGGGCAAATTTGTCTTATTTTTAGTACAGTAGATATGACGAATAAGACAAATACATGATACTTTCTTGCCAATATCTTGTACATTTTGCACAGCCACTTGTTTATATGTAAATATATGAATTTAAAAAAAAAGTTTTTAATTGCTATTTTATAATGGATTGAAAGAGAATTAAAACAAAAAAACAAAAGATATCTTGATTGTCATTCATACAATAGTTCACATTGTGAAGCCTAAAATACTCAGAAAGCACTCAAGCATTGTCCTGTATTTTCTTTGACCTGTCAGCAGTATTTGTGAACACAAACTGTCCAAGAAGCAGTAGAATTAAGTTAGAAAGTGGAATGTGTAAACGGGCATCAATAGAGATAGAACAATATAATTCATTATAATCAATCTGGATTTGATGCTAATTTGTTTTATCTACAGTTATAATGAGAAACAGTGTGAAAGAAGTACAACCAACTCAGTCATAAAGCACATTACAGTAGGATAATAAATACATTTTGCTATTTGTAAAGACAATGTTTATAAAAATGACTTTTACTGTAAAGTCACTGTATTTTCTTATTGATTTGAAGAAATATTTTTGACATAAGGTGGTTACTTACTGCTAGTGATGCTGATACGTAGCTGGCAGCTTGTTGCACATTAACTGTATTATTCAGCAAAACACTTCAATATATGCAAAGAGCTCTGAGTAGAAGCAAGCAGCCGAAATATGCTAAAGTTGATGTTTTCTGTTGCGGTTGATTAACACTTTTGAATGTGTGTGTTTTGATTTCAGATGTTTTTGTTAAATGGTCTCATTTGCTGCTTCTCAACTGTGAAATCTTTTATCCACAGGATCTGTTAACAGATCTGTCCATGCATCAATCTCACTACCCGACCGGTCAGTAACTCATTTCTCATAATGTATAAAAAATCTGACCTATCCCTTTAGCAGTTTTCTAGATTTTGCTATTTTCTATTTTGTAATTATTACTTTTTCAAACGATTAGATTTGACAGTTTACATCTGAGAGGTAATTTTTGATCGTCCCTTCCTCGCTGGAACGCAGACATTTGTGATAAATAGGCTGAAAATCAAAAATAATTACTGTTTTCTTTCAAATATTTCCCCCTATAATTGATTATAATTGATCGGTTAGAGAGGGGGATTAGAAAGCACAAAAGCAAACACTGAAAGATTACCAATATGTGCATGGATTAAATTACATTCTGATTTCAGAAAGAAACATCACATGAGCGTTCCATTTATCACTATCATGACTATTCCTAAAATAATCATCCCTAGCAGTGCTTTTGTGCATGCTCTTGAAACAAATGTCCTTATCACATGAAATCCATAAGAATTATATCCAAAACCAAAATGTCCTCCCAGAAAAAGAGAAATGTTGTGTTATAAAAAGCAATCAGGTCTTTAGTGGCTGCACAAATTGCCGAAATCCAATCCTTCATGCACACATATTCATTTTAAAAAACATCATTTTTAATATTCTGAATTTAAAGCTTATTCAGCAGCGCTGCAGACGGAGAATGATAAGGGCATGTCCTCAAAATCAAATAATTAGGAGCCCATTACTGCTTGATAAGACAATACACCAAGAATACATTTCCTTCTAACCTTGAAACATGACAAAAAGATGTTTTGTCCATAATAAATATGATTTTAATTATTGGCTACGACTATTATCTCCCCATCACCTCCTTATATAGGCTAACAAGTCGTTGTACGATGGTAATGGCAGTCCTTGTCTGATTAAGATCAAGGTTTGTGACATAAGAGTAAGAAATTGACAGATCAATATGATTTAACTGAGTTTAGTGGTTCATTCAAAGGTCTTTTGCAATCCACCATGTTCTTAAATCCCAGTAAATAGTGAGAGGTAGAGGAGATTGACTGAATGATGGAGAACTAAAGAGGTGAGTGTTGTACAAATTGTGAAGTCTTTTATTTTCTCATGAAAGTGTTCCGTCAAACATTTCCAGAGTTAACTCTTCAGAGGACTGAAGTGGAAAGTGGCATTATGCATACTCGGAGCTAATACAATTTCTATTGTTATTTTAAGAAGCAGGTACAGTAGCTACTTGTGGTGTCATTGTGATGATGTAACCTTCATATTGACCTTGGTTACGGAACAGACTGAGTGAAACTTAAAACTTATAAATGTTGAAATATCTGATTTTACAGCAGGCATACCACATTAAGTTTATTCCAGTATGTATTGACTATTTCTAAAGGTGCTAAATGTGATATACAGAGCATTAATATAGCATTAAACAACTATTGCCTATGTGAAGATATAGAGGAGTAATGTCTACCTGAGCAGAGCATGAGGTCACTCTCCCTCTGTGTGGGTATGTAATCAAAGTTTCTCTTTGCATGTTCGTGCATGTGAGCGTGCCCCACTGGCTAGCTCACGGCTGCTGCTCTGCACTGCACTCATATGGCGGTTACAGCTGATAACGGCGTCCCAACCGACAGCGTCGTCATGGAAACTAGCATCCACCCTCCGGCTCCGCCCAGGTAAACACTGTTATCTCTGTCAGCACTTTCGCCTTTGTTTGCACTGTTAGCTGCGAGCCACCAGATCGCTGTTGCCATGTTGAGACTAAAAAAAAATGCTCCCAATCCCGTATTTAGCACTTTTAAAAAACTCTTCATATCCAAAAACCATAGACTGTATTATAAGTAGACATAGCCCCCCCGACATCACCCATTGGTTTGTGGACTGCCGTTTTGAAGCCTTGAGTTTGGCATTTTGGCTGTCGTAATCTTGGTATTTGCAACCAGAAGTGACATGGTGAATAAGACATTTTTTGGCGATCAAAAAGGTCATAATTAACTTTCATAAACTGAAAACACACTGAAAGGGAAAAGTTTTAAGACAAAACCACAGACTACACCCAGATTAGACAGCGCCTTGGTAGCGACCTGTCAATCACAAGGTAGCCACGCCCTAAAGCATACCCTGCTTTATGGTCTATTTGACTCTAAATGGGACCATAATTTACTAAATGAACATCATGCTGTATTGAAGAAGACTTGAAACTAGCGATTGAGAGCATAAACTCATGTTTACAATGTTTACTGAGGTAATAAATCAAGTGAGAAGTAGAGTCATTTTCTCATAGACTCATAGACATAGACACTTCCGCATTGGCTTCACTTTTCAGACCCGGAGTTGCCCACTGCCAAAAACCCGAAAACATATATACAGAGCTGTCGTGTGATCAAGGTGTAAAATATCCAACTGCTTCACTAACGGTGAATAAGAGCAAAGTGTTGTGGCCTTAAAGGCGACAATGACAAAACAAACAGGCTTAAATCATTGGGTCCTTTGTTTTATCATGTTCACAAAAATGGCTTAGTCTATTCTAGGCAATAAAAATAATATTTATGAGTTCCGGGATTGAGTGAATGAAGCTGTTCATGGTACAATAGTTAGGAGTTCCACTGTCGTTATTCACTTGCTGGTGTGACATTTTATGAATATGGGATATTTTAAAGTGATCTACTGCATCAGTATGAAGGCTATTTGAGGTCCTTGGCAATAGTGTTACATTGATGCAAAGACACAGTGCAGCATACGTTGACTCAAAATCAAGTTCCTTATAAAACAATATGGACAGGCTTTTTCACGGATGGAAATAGCGAATTACATTTACTCTTGTTTCTGTAACAAAATCTTTTTTGTGTGCACTTGAGTAGCCTATTTTTTTAAATCAATTTTACTAGTATTTTTTATCTCTAGTATTGTACATGGCTACATTTCAAGTCTCTCACAGAGTAAAAAGTCCCATGATAAACTGCGAGAATGGAGCAAAAGAAAGGAGGACGTAATAGAGGACTGTTCACGACTATTCCTTTTGAAAGAGCAACGTTCCACTCCAACACTCGACCAACCAACTTCATCACTACCTCACAGATTGCCCTTCAGACAGGTGAGTACAACAACACATTTTTTGTGATGGCTGTAAATAACTGCAGCTCTTCTTTTTTTTGCTGTAATATGTTTTGTAGCTGTGGATGTTGTGGAGTTTATCTTGTTGATACTTCTCTGCTCTGGTGATTTTTTATTCTGCTGTTGATTAAATAAGAAGTGTCAGGTTATTTAATTTATGTGGCTTAATAATGCTTGTTGCACCCAGTGGTGTCCACTGCTCGTTTTATTTATTGTCGGTAATGGGTTTAGTCTAGTTTCTGATTAATTCTAGTGAGGAAGGTGGTTGTATATTTATAATTGATAATCAGTTTTGTGCACAGGTTGCAAAGTGATGTCTGTAAAAAAAAATAATATATGTTGGTTTGGACATACCACTGTATGGTATGGACTGTGGTGTGTTTGACATGTTAATGCACTTGATTTTGTAGCATAAATGTGTTATTTAATTTAATCGGTCTATCAAAACATAATCATATACAGGACATTTTTTTCTTTACCATCACTACACTTCGCAGATTCATATTAATTATATACAATTTTATCAACAATTTAATTTAATATATCTTAATTTATCCCTTGGTGCAATTCACGAGCTAAAAATGAGCCCCACCTTTAGTAAAGTACTAATTAATGCATCAATAATTATAATTATTTAATATAATATACATTGTTCTGTGTAATGAACTGTACTTTTACTATTCTGATGCTAATACTCACGTACTTTTACTTAAGTAACTTTTTGAATGCAGGACTTTTTGAATTGCTACTTTTACTTAAGTAAAAGATCTGAATACTTCTTCCACCACTGCACAGCTGTCGCACAGCTGTCTCATTGTGTTGGGACTGTTCACAGTCTAAAAGAATAGTGTATGGTTCATCATTACAGTTACAGATCTCTGGTCAGTGTAGAAAGCAGCTTTAATGTGTTTGTACCTGAAGAGCAGAGCAGAGCGGATCCACAGGAGGGCACTGTCGCATCACCTTAGAAGCAAACACATTCATGTCTGACTGAACATGTGTCACCTGTCATCATAGCTTGTCTGACCTGGGCGCATATATCTTTTATCACCATATGCTAGAACTTGGGAAATAACTGAGTCCTATTAATTAAAACAGTAATTTCGTTTGATATGCACATGAATATGTTACTTTTGTTTCTAAGGAGATCAGCTGCTATATAATTTTATGATTTGCATTTGCTTTATGATTTTTTTTCAGAGGATCCTATACACAAAACACACAGATGGACATATCCGTTATGGATCACATCAACGCACTTTCTCGTATTCCTCCAGATTTGGTGGATTTGAGGCTTAGAAAGTTGTTTGTTCTGCTCCCTCTGCAGACACGGTATCTCATGCCTGTAGTTGCCCAAACCGTTGTCTTCGTTGTCTTGATATCCAGGCATATGCAGACCTCTAAGTCTTCTCCAATATGAGTTGTCAGGCTATATTTGCTTATGTTACTCTGGGATACAAAACTCAATTCCACTGTCTTGTTTGATTTTACATAATGAGATGCTGCTGGCTGCTCACAGGATAATGTCTTTGAGTGACAGCTATGAAGATGAGTGAATAAATTTCACACATTTTGATGTGTTCTAGAAGTGCAGTTGCCAAAAAGTGGGCAACGACTTCATTGAGCACCTGTACCACCTGCATAGGCCTAGTGTTGCAAATGGTTTAAATAAAGCACTCTGGTGATTTATAAATGAGTTTTATAAATTTTTGGGAAGTATTCACTTTGAAACATAGATTATTGTTTGTGACCAGGAATAAAGTGAACATTACTCTCCCGGTATGAAAAGATAATGAGTCAATAAGACAAATTAGACCTCTTTATCACTTGAAAATGTTCACTAATAATTCAACGCTGACAGCTTAAGTTAAGTTAAAATATATTTATGTCAGGCGACCTGCAGAAATAAGTGATGATGCAAAGTGCAGCACAGCTGAAAGTGAAACTTCTTAGTCATTGATTGTTAATTAATTAATGTCATGGAACTTAAACTTGGTTTCAATAACATTAGATATTTGTAATTAAATAAGAAGCCATCAGTTGAACATTGATTTATGTGTAGCAGTACGGGACGTAACCTTTTCCCACCCCATCACATTTCAAAAAGAACAGACAAAACACCAGAAAGCTGTAAGAGTCTACAGCAGAGTCTACAATTCTAACATACTGATGTTTAGCAGGTATAATGTTCACCATCTTAGTTTAGTGTGTTAGCATGCTAACATTTGCTGATAATTAGCACTAAACACAGCGTAAAGCTGAGGCTGATGTCATTAGTTTTGCAGTTATTTGGTCATAAACCAAAGAATTGGACAAATTAAAATTGAGTGATTACAATTTATCCTGAGGGGGACATGAAGGTATGTACCAAGCTTCAAAGCAATCCATTAATTTTACTTAAACCTGCAGTAGGCAGAATATTTTTGGCATCATTGGGCAAAAAATCCATAATAACTGTGATGACTTATGACTTCCGCACCTCCTAATGGCTCTGTTTTCAGGCTTTAACAAATCCAGCCCGTGACAGAAGACTTTGGCCAATCACAGGTCATTTCAGAGAGAGAGAGAGCGTTTCTATTGGCTGTTCATTCAACGCAGGCAGCTGTCATTCACATCAAACGGTCAAACTAGGCAGCGTTGCCTATTTTTGAAAACATTTGAGGTGAGAAATAGGCATTACAGTAACAGAATATTGATTCTTATTTGATTAGCGCTGCCTAGTTTGACCATTTGATCGGAGTTTGCGGATGATTGACAGCTGCTCAGAGATGGCAGTCTCCAGCTCGGCTCTGATTGGTTGTTTTTTTTGCTTTAAAACCACCAATGTGAACCTAGTGGTGGCGCTAAAGGTAAAGTCAGTCATTCACCAAAGTCAGAAGGAAACATCCTCTGGGGACCAAGAACATCAGTATAAATTTTCATGACAATCCATATAATGATTGCTGAGATATTTCATCATGGACTAAAGTGGTGGACAGACAGACAAACCGAGTATCAGACCAATATTGCCATCCTTAGAGCCAATAATAGTGTTCATGTAGCAACCCAGTGCCTATTCAACAATTCTGGGAAACAAATGCAAACCACACAAACCAATTATTGGTGTGTATTAAGGCTTTTGCCATCAGACCGCATCATCATCATCAACAGAGTTTCTAGGCGACAACCTCGCTGTGCTCTGCTCAGCAGTGTTTTTACAGAACATAATCCGAAATAATTCACCAAACCCAAATCCTCCAGTAAAAGTGGTTTGCCACTGTTAAACCGTGGTTGTCAACCTTACCGTGGTAATCAGAACAGAGGGATAAATGTCCCCAACAGCAGCTGTCCAGATGAAAAGCGTGCATAACTCGGCATGAGTTAAAGAATTATTTCAGGTCCGTGCAAGTGTTTGTTTTTCTTTCTGACATTTCTCTGTCGGAGGATTTCAGGAGGCGTACTAGAGGTTTTGGCCTTACATCTGTCATCCGCCCTGTGTGTTGAACTCTGCTCCCATCACTCGGAAAGATGTTGCTGGTTGAGCCTTGGCGGTTATAAGGTGTAGATGGAGCTCCAGCTATAAGAGAGGAATGTTTTTATGGCCTGTAAATATTTACAACAAAAGTCAACATAAACAATAATCCAACTCAAACATTAATAGATTAGAAAGTAAACCCTACTGTATATTAAATCTTTTACCAGACGACAAGATGGCAGTTTTCATAAGCTATAATATAAAGTTTCACTGTTATTTTTTTTTTTTGAGCAGCATCCAGCAGCGCCATCAATTTCAAAATATCCTCCCAGATGCACCTTCGACATTTTGAAACTCCACATCCTGAGCTGGAAGGACTTTTAGAGATTAGAAGGGGCATTACTCATGTTGTAACAAAATCAGGAAGTTTAAATACAAAGTACTACAAATGAATAAGAATTAAATGGAACCCAGCTCAACAGAGATGAAAGCATATAAATACAATGTAAACACATTGGTGTATTTTTCATGAAATTCAACGATTATAATGACAAACTATGGCCCCTTTTTCCTAATTCTTCTTCATGTTTTCTGCTCTGTTCTTCATGTTTCTAGTGAGAAACAGCTGTAAATGCCAAAGTAAGGAATCAATAAATTGACTCTAGACAGGATGTTCTCTCCATCCTCACTATGGTACTTAAACCTGCAGTAGGCAGAATATCTTTGGCATCATTGGGCAAAAATTCTATAATAACCTTTCAGCATATTGTAATTCAAGTGTTCTGAGAGAAAACTAGACTTCTGCACCTCCTCGTGACTCTGTTTTCAGGCTTTAACAAATTTAGCCTGTGGCGTGAGACTTTGGCCAATCACAGGTCATTTCAGAGAGAGAGCGTTCCTATTGGATGTTCATTCAACGGAGGCAGCTGTCAATCACTCGCGAACTCTGATGAATGAAAAGAAAATGAGAGCGTTTGCTCCGGCTAGTGGGTGGTGCTTGGTATTTCCTCAACTGATCTCAACATGGCTGCCGGGTCACAAACTTTCTAATTTTACAGCTAAACAGTATACTACAAGATGTTTCTGACAACATTTGAGGCGAGAAATAGGCATTACAGTAACAGAATATTGATTCATATTTGATCAGCGCTGCCGTTTGATCAGAATTTGCGAGTGATTGACAGCTGCTCAGAGACGGCAGGCTCCAGATCAGCTCTGATTGGTTGTTAACAGTGAAATGTTACTGCATATGCGTACTAAAAAAAACTGCCTGACAAAAAAAAAAGAAGAAAGTCTGAAAATATCTAAAATTGAATTTGGACGTTGATGCGTGGAAAATGAAAAGATAGATGTCAAGATTATACATTATCTCACTGAATCAGAAATGCCAGTTTGATTTCCAAGTTAATAAATCAGCAGAAAAAAATTCTGTCTTGACATTCTGCAGCTGTCAGATCTGAAAGGTTTGGTTTAGGATTATAATGAGAAACGTTCAAGCTTTTAAATACTTGCACAGTCTGCTACTTTTCACCCAGCAGTACTGCGTGTGTGTGTGTGTGTGTGTGTGTGTGTGTGTGTGTGTGTGTGTGTGTGTGTGTGTGTGTGTCTGTGTGTGTGTACAGAGAGAGAGAGGCAAAAGAGTGAAACAGACAACAACCATAATTATCAGCGCTATAGTTATTGGTGTATGTACAATGTTTTAGCACTTAATTATCTGCACCACATTTCAACAAATCATTGTTTACTGAGTAATTTAAATGCAGTGTGTTATGATTTTCTTTCGACAAAAATAATTGTTTTGGGAGTTTTTTAGGACATGCTAGGTTGGAAACAGCTGGTTATTTCCACAGATGATTGACTGGTTGGAGTGGTTATACTGGCTTGTAATTGCTGGACTGACAGTTGTGCAGTGACTTGGCAGCCATGCTGGAGGCAGGTTCCTAAATCACATTTTTCTCTAAAAGGTCAGGGTAAGCCCACGCTGTAGAGGAAACTTCATGGCATTAAATCAATCCGGGGCTAGACAACCTCTCATCGCTAACAATAACATTACAATTCTGAGTGATCACCATCATCCCATAATGCATTTTTCTTGTGTATTGGATGACATTACTCCACTCAGCGAGGCAGACGTGGTTATCCAGAGGTTTCTTGAACATGTCATAAGATGCAGCTCTCTCACAGGTCTGGTCACAGTTGATCATTAAAGCTGCAGTGGGTAGAATTAGAGCAAATATGATTTAAAAAAGTTTATGTAAATTTTCATAAAACAGTCACCATATCCTGACAGTAGTGCATGAGACAGGTAATCTCAAAATAATCATGTTCCTCTGTGTCCTCCGGTGCGCCTAATGGCATCTGCAAGATTTCACAGACTGATATCATCAGAGCCGAGCTGGAGCCTTGCCGTCTCTGAGGAGCTGTCAATCACTCGCAAACTCCGATCAGACGGTGAAACTAGGCAGCGCTGATATCAAATATGAATCAATGCTCTGTTACTGTAATGCCTATTTCGTGCCTCAAATGTTTTCATAAACATCTTGTAGTGTACTGTTTAGCTGTAAAATGACAAAGTTTGTGACCCGGCAGCCATATTGAGATCAGAAATACCAAGCACCGGCCACTAGCCGGAGCAATCTTTCGCATTTTACAGCTAAACAGTACACTACAAGATGTTTCTGAAGACATCTGAGGCGAGAAATATGCATTACAGTGATAAAATATTGATAATATTTGATCAGCGCTGTCTAGTTTGACCGTTTTATTGGAGTTTGCGAGTGATTGACAGCTGCCTCCGTTGAATGAACAGCCAATAGGAACGCTCTCTCTCTGAAATGACCTGTGATTGGCCAAAGTCTCCCATCACATAGATTTTTTAAAGCTTGAAAACAGAGTCATGAGGAGGTGCAGAAGTCTAGTTTTCTCTCAGAACACTTGAATTACAATATGCTGAAAGGTTATTATGGAATTTTTGCCCACTGATGCCAAAAACATTCTGCCTACTGCAGGTTTAAGGAATACCGCCATCATCAAGACAAAGAGTCCAATGATCACCCAAAAATAATTATGTTGGCAGTAATTAGCATTGCCTTTGTCCTCTGTGGAATTATTATGCCACAAGAAAACACACTGTATTATCACAGACCCAAGTGATCCTGCTGGTGTTGTCTGTATTTTCACCATGCTTTATATGTTGGATATGGATTTCCATTACTCAGCTCATTCTGATAGAGGAGGTCCCTCAGGGCTGAGAAACAACCTCCGCCTGCATCCTCTGCGCATAATTGAACAAATTAGCCATGAACAGCTGTTACCTGTTAAAATGACCCGCTTTCATTTTATCGCCATGGACAAGAGGTCTGATAGCATCTGCATGCTACAGCTGTCAGCCATTCTGATTAGCTCGCCGATTCCTGCTTTCAATATATCATGACAAACATAATTACCTCAACATCTCTTTTTATGGATTCTACAAATCGCCAGGCGCACACAGCATGCCAAGTGTCCATAAATTACAGCCACGGTCTACTGGTAGCTGCTCCACTTGGCTGCTTGGACTTTGTCAAACCACTTTCCTTTGAGAGAAAGAAGGTCTTAATGTTACTGTAAGAAAAATAAGAGTGTGATCATTGTAGAAGTACATGAACTTTACCTCGCAGTCTCACTGCAAGGGTCTCATTGTGGGTTCAAGCTCCTGCAACCCCGTGAAGTGGAGAGGGAACACTGGCTGTGACATTGTCTCTCTTCTAATCAAGCAGAGTGAGCTCAAGAATGAAGACCGGGGCAATAATGGCCATTCATAAAGTTTCAGCATTCATACGATAGATGTTAAGTGGCTATAAAAGAATACTTGTAATGTGTCTCTACAGGTTAATTGCCTTAAAGTGACTGTAAAGAACTGACCCTGTGAGGGATTTTAAACATAAGTGCGCCGTGAAGGTGAACATTTCCATATCTGAATGAATAAGAAAAAGAAAAATAACTAAACTTTCAAGTCTCTTGGTAAGGTCATAGATCATCTGAAGTTCTGATAGAATAAAGAGTTGCTTTTAGAGCAAGCAAAAGAGAATCACAAAAATGAAAGCTTTAATATTTAATATTTTTATGTTATCAATGGATCAAATGATTATGTGTAATGTGAAGAGTTGCTAGCTGTCACGAACCCAAAGATAATTACCACTCAACTCTTCCTCTCTGCTGTACGGAGCGTTATAGCCATTCATTACACGGCTTTGTTGAATACTCGATTCTGATTGGTCAACCACACCATTCTATGGTCTGTTATTTCTTTATAGCAGACCGTTTCTATGGACACAGTTCTGATGTCAGACTCTGGCGGAGCGTTTTTGTGTCAAATTTTTGTGTCAAATTAAAAATAAAAAATAAAATCAAGTTCACAGGTTATCAATCATCCTTTCTGTACACTTTTTCTAAAATTTAATTTGGTCTCTACATATGTTGTAAAAAAGATTATGATGATGAATAGTAAATGGTAAATGGACTGCATTTATGTATAACTTTTATTCAAAGTGCTTTACACTTTTCCTGTCATTCACACACTCACACACCAATGACAAAAAGCTGCCAGCTACCAAGTGAGAAAATACATTTTCACACCATGAAAGGATTACCTGAGGAAAAATAATGAATTTAAAGAGCGGTGTCCAAATGGAGGATCTCTCACTCTCCCCTTTTTTTTTTTTTTTTTAGCAAGCAAGCAAGGGATATTTATTGTCCACTGGTGTAAGCAGAGTTTGTCATCATCTATCTATTATTCATTAAATCTGTATAATTGCTGCAAGTTCCATCACACTTTACTAATTGCCTGAATAAAATGTAGACTGTATATGAAGACAAATAATTCTTACACAAAACACACCTTAAATCTGCAGTGGGTATAGAAATGGAGCAAATATGATTAAAGAAAGTTAGTTTTTTATAAAATGGTAGTGCCTGAGACAGGTAATCTGAAAAAAAACATGTGCCTCTGTGTCCTCCGGTGCTCCTAATGACACCTGCAAGATTTCACAGACCGGAGGAAAACAACCAATCAGAGCCGAGCTGGAGCCTTGCCGTCTCTGAGCAGCTGTCAATCACTCGCAAACTCCGACCAAAGTCTCCTGTCACGGGTTAGATTTTTTAAAGCCTGAAAACATAGAATTACACTTGAATAAACACTTGAATTACAATACTGTATGCTGAACGGTTATTATGGGATTTTTGCCCAATGATGCCAAAATATTCTGCCTACTGCAGCTTTAATCTGGTTGTGTCTTTTTATGGTTGGGAAGGGCTACAAATGTGAAATGTGTTGTCAGTTTGTCCCGAGAGCAGAGTAACAACAGGCAGTAATTGATTTGTACTTTAAAACGTTACTATAGCTGCATGTGTAGGCCTATGTTTTCATATTTTCACTTAACACTTGAACTAATGCTTAGCTACTGTTCCTTGGGAGCTGGGGGAAATTTTGCAATAAATGGCGAACATCTGTCTAAAAGATTCACAGCAGCAGTCAGCTTCACCCTTTGAAATACTGCACATTATTTAGCGTGCCAAATGATGTATCATTTTAGAGGCATCTCAAATGATCCTTATCCTTGATTATGTGGTCACGCAGTGCACCAGTCAACAGCTGACCTTTTATAGTCATAAACACAACGGGGGGTTTTGATCTGTACATCTTCAGCAGTCAGAGAGAGAGAGAAGGGTGTAGTGGAGAGGATCGGTTATCTACAGATTGTCTCGCTGGTGCAGAATAGAGATTTGGAATAGATATCTTTTGGACGCAACACTGTTAAAACTCCAAACTTGGAAACTTCCAGTCCTAGAGGCTGCAGTGATTACACAAACCATCATGAAATTTAGTTTAAAGTGCTCAGTAGTATCATAAAACAAGCCAAAGGAAGATGGAAACTCAATTAGTTAAGTCCCCCATACGGGAGACAGTAACCTCTTGAGACCGTATCTTGTGTGGAAATGAAGAAAATGGAAGATTTGGAACCGAGCAAGAGTACAAAGGGGATTTGAATGTAAGACATTTCACACAGCAAAACAATAAGTGCTTTTTTTTTCTGGCATGGGTTTTCTCAGCCTGCTTATTGTATTTTTCCAATTCCCAGTACTGTGTCTTCAGATTAATATTTTAGTTATTAAGGCATGAAAGTAAAGAGTTTATTGTCACGCTAAGATCTCATAAATCAAACACGTCAGTCCACTTCTTGGCGAGAATTTAATAGGAACTAAATCATCTGGATGTGGATTGCTTATTTCTGATGAAAAGATTTCATCAGAAGATTTCAAAAATGCTGCTGTTCATGCTTGTTAATATAGTTGATGCAACAATTTAGGCTTCTGTATATGATATCCACACACACACACAGCAGAGAGGATGTCAAAGCAATACCTAATGCAGTAGCTCCATCAGAGCTGTATCTTGAAGCTCTGTGTAGGTAAGTACTGACAGATGGTCGGATCATGTTGACAGAGTGTGTGCGCATGTGAGTGATAGATAGCTACTCTGTGAATAGCTGTGGAGCATAATATGATTTGGTTGTAAGAATGGAATCTAAATCTGATTTCAGGCAGTACTATGGGCCCAGAGCTTCACTCCTTTATGTCTGTCCCTCGCCAGCCATAATGTGGTCAGCTGCAGCTGTTCTCTCCGGGGTGTGGTCTCGCTGACCCGGGAGGAAACATTATCGCTTCCAATCTCAGCTCTTAGACGCCTTTATGCCTCTTTGAAATGACTCTCATCATATCATAACACTACCTGCCACTGTGGTTCCTTAGAAAAGCTCTGTATGAATCGAATGTCTTGTGTTGATGTGACCGGCGGAAAGGCCGGTGTAAACTTTCACGATTGTTTCCCTGCGTGGTTTTGTGGTTCTCTTGACTGTTTGAACCCTCTCTCATTTCTCTTGAGAGCCCACTCCCCCCCCCTACAGTGCAGCTACTCTCTGAAAGGATTAGATGAGGAGTTCACCGCGGGGGCATCAGGCAATCTGCATACAATAGCCCACCACGGCTGTGAATAAATCAACATTGATGTAAGACAATAAAGCCAATGCGGTGCGACTATTTGTTTATTCTTATTACACAGAGCGGCGCACTTTGGATCATTCGGAGTATAAATGCATTACTTGGAGAGGACTCAGAACACAGGCTGCCGCTGCCATCTCTATTTCACTCTTTGTGTGCTATGTCTGGGTCCAGAGGCGGTCCAGCAGTCCACTAAAGCAGCCATTAGATAGATATCCAATCGAACTTGGGCCATTCCCTCCTTACCTCATCTTCCTCTGTCCCTCACATCCTCCGGCCATCATAGAGGAAATGAAAGTCACTGATGGAGAATATGAGGAAATGTATGGATAGATGGATGACTGGTCTGACTGTGTCTACAGAGCTCCCTCAGGGAAGATATAGGCCTATCTTTACCTGGCTATATGGTAACGTTTGATCACAAATATCAGGAAAAAGTACACACCCCGATGCGTTTGATGTCTTATTCACATCTGAAGTACAATTTCTAATCTAAGATAAAACAATAATTTATTATCTAAACCAATGGGAAACATCTGGGACATCAGTATGATATAGCCAATAGTCAACTCTGATTTCGAGGCTTCCCACAGACATAATCCCCTTCTCTGATAGTGTAGAAGAATTAATATCTGGATTATGACTTTTGTTGTTTATTGATTCAGATGTTTTCTTTATGTTTTCTCTCTGTTATTGTGTTTATCCCAGATATGTAATTACTTAACGAAAGCCTTGAGTAAGAGATATAAAGTAAAGTAGTCCTTTATTTCTCTTGAGTAACAGCATCAGTCATCTTGTCTGGTTCATCATCATGAGAAAGTAAGCATTTGGAATTAGCAACTGTGGCAGATGTCTACGCACTGAAGCAATGAGCATGAACATTATACTGAGGAAATGTTTTATGTCATGTATGTATCTCTCTGGATATTTGTTGCACAATAATTCAAGAACAATATACAGTGCTTAAATCATGGATATCCATAATTGGAATGCAAATTACTACATTTATCTCAAATACCATACGTTAAAACTCATTTAGATGCATGAATAGTTATTGGTTATTGGGTAATGTTTTTCTTCTCCATACTGGCCATGAAGTGATCCCTTCCTACAGTGCATAAGTGTTGGGGGACTAAATCTACAGTCCTCTTTCTGTGATAAATGCATAGCTGGAGCTAATATGAGGCAGATGAGTTATTTAAGGCTGGCACACTTAAAGATTTTAAATTTTAAAGGATCTATTTCTTTCAGCATTGCAGATATCATTACAACACAATTTCCCCCTTTAAAAAAGTAAACTAAATTTCAGAATATCTTACTGTGTAAATGTTTGTCTAGATGAGAAAAAAATAATTTGTTAGAATCTTGTAGCAAGATTGCAAGTTGTTTTATTGGATAGAAAAAAAAAATATTTCTGGGAGACAAATTTATAATTAGACTATGTGATTTGTTTTTCTTTTAAAAAAAACTTTTTTTCTTCAAACATACTGAGTAGCCTGACATCATTATTTAAATCACCACTAGCTGTGACATAGCTCACTTATCGGTTTAGAGCCAAGTACCACCCATGTGTTTTATGAGGATAAGTATTTTGACAGAGTAATTAAGGCATTAATTAACTTAGTTAATGATGTCGTTAGTATAACTTGTTGTGCTTAATATATCATTGTGACTATGGAGGGACATTGCTTAGTTTAAACTCAACTTTTTTCTTTAAAATTCTGTTTTCTGGATGAATAGTTCTTAAAACATTTATGGTTTCTGACAAATCTCTTATTAATAAATAATTTCAAATGAAATGTTATATGGGTCATCCACAGGGACAAAAGCATTTGTTAGACAAAGAAGAGAGAAAAGGTAAAGCAAGTGTAGGTATAATAGATGAGTCGGAGCAGTTTGTGGGGATTTTTTTTATATTTTTGCAAAATACATCTCTTAGACTCCTGGGCGCCTCCCTTGGGAGGTGTTCCAGGCACGACCAGCTGGGAGGAGACCACGGGGAAGACCCAGGACTAGGTGGAGAGATTATATCTCTACTCTGGCCTGGGAACGCCTCGGGATCCCCCAGTCAGAGCTGGTTAATGTGGCCCGGGAAAGGGAAGTTTGGGGTCCCCTGCTGGAGCTGTTGCCCCCGCGACCCGATCCCGGATAAGCGGTTGAAGATGGATGGATGGATGGACATCTCTTAGACTCATCTTCAACTGTTACAATGTTCCAGGGAAAATTGGATTTCTGTCTGCGTACATGTTGTATTTATCAAGTCAAAAACATTTCAAAGAATACAAAGTACTACACATTCACTTCTCAGGAGTGAATTAGTTTTTCCAATATTGTTGGTGCCTATTTAAACAAGAACACATGAATGAATTCAGATTACTTTCGGGTGCGCAGTTTTTCAAAAACGCAGCCTTTTCACTAAAAGGGAAAGATGAATTGGTGCTTTTATGGAGTCTAGCGTTCGGTTAATGCTGACCCATTCATTCAGCAGACATATAATGAGCTTTTACAAAATGCAGTTACTGGTGATGTCAGTGGCATTAACGTCATGGGATGCTCCGGTCAAGTGCACAAAGGGAGAAAATGCAGCACTTAATCTCACATTATATGACGATATCACCTCGTCTCCTGGCAAGTCACAGCGCCATTTGTGCCTGTTTATGTGTTAGTTTTGTCTGGGTCTGCCTGATCCGAGCTTCAGCACTGTAGCCAAAATAAAATCCAACCAGACGGAGATTTCATTTGCGATGATGCTTTGTGTGTTTAATGATATATGGGAGCCAGGCTTGTGTGTAGTGTCACATCGAGTGCGAGAGAAGCTGTTCTTCTGTCATTGTAGTTTTTGTCAGTTAAAGGAATAGTTTAACTTTTTGGGAAATATTCACTTTCTTGTCGAGAGTTAGATGAGAAGATTGATACCACTCTTGTATGTAAAAGTGGTATTGATCTTCTCATCAAACTCAGCAAGAAAGTGAATAAGCATATTGCAAATGTAGAACTATTACTTTAAAAGTAGGGAAGGTAATCTTAGGAGACTAGCAAGAGTAGCGAGAAAGTTGCTAAGTCGGCAACAATAGCAGCCCGTCCCTTCAGGCCTCCCTGTAAAGCCACTCCCCCAAAATGATCCTTATTCAATTCAATTCAGCTATTCTGCTACCAGCTGGAAAGTCCCGTGAAAAGTTGCCGTGGACTTTGGTGAAGTGGCGCTTGACGTTACACCTTCTACCGACTGACACGCTCACACTGCAAATGAGACACACAAACTTGTATTCACATTTGTGAAAAAAAACTCATCATGAAAATAGTATGTTTTTTTGCCTTTTCTTGGCCTGGCTATTTTCCGCGGTCATTGTCAAATCTGTTGTGTGCTTGCTTATCCTGCTAACATCGCCTAATGTTACGGCGTCACTGATGTAACCAAACTTGGCAGCAACATAACTCGTTTAATTGACAGCTGATTGGTAAAATAATCAGTTTGTGTCAGAAGGGGGCGGGATGTCTGTGAATTGGATTGGATAGATATAGATATGTCTGATATTATAAACAGTTCAACCTCTTTTCCATAGCATGCAGGGAAAGTGGTGATCTGTAAAACTTAGCGAGTAAAGCTGGTCAAATAAGCACGCCTCGATATCAGTTGTATACCACCCACATGTATAAATACACAGGATCAAAATTCAGCATGGGGGCAAGTCTATTAATCATGTGACTGTTACCTGAATTAATCCATCTTGACTTATTCTTTCAACCCTGGAGTCTGGCTGGCGGGAGGGCAGGAGCAGGTTTCACTATACCCTCAGTTTTCTTGTAGTTTGAGGAGACAGATTTGTGAGTTCATGTGTGAGCAGTGTGTAACGGCAAGGTTTATTCTGTCTACATGTGCATTGATGTGCTCTGACAGGTCAATCAATGAGGAGGGGATGCAGTCCGCTGTTGGCTCATTGACCTGCTGTGCTAAAAGAGAACAAGTAGGGTCATCTCACCCTGCTCCATACTGTCTTGGCTGCCTGCGCTGATTGCTAACTCAGTTTCTTTTCTACCTTTTGGTTAAGATTTCAGACAGAGCTGAAATTCCAATAAAGAAGTTGTAGGCTATTGTTGACATGCAGTCATGATAATTCACTGCAAGGTGCAGTGCCTGCAACATATTGTCAAAAGATCCTACTGGTGGTTTTAGCCCATAAACTACAAATGCATGTCACATTGAACAATTAATTGCCATTTTTTGTTTGATTTTTTCTTGTTGCAAATATTACATTATGATTGCCTAAAAGACTGTTTTGAAAACTAAAATTGGAAAATTCAGACATTTTAGATCTTTGAGAGTTAGGTACTCCTCCACCAATTAAATTACTGTTTAAAGAATTTTTAATAATCTAATAATTTAACCAAAGTGCTTTGAAGAAAAGCATTGATTTTAAGAATGTATTTGATGAAAGTAACTCCATTATTTGATGCTTCCTTATTTTCTGTATTATGTGTGCTCATCTGACAGTGTCAGACTTTGTAAATGTGCCCAAATGTATTTCCTGCTGCAGTGTTTGCCGTTTCCTAGCAAAGCCAATCTAATAAAACTTATTAAAAACATAACATTTACTTGACCAAGTTCAAACACGTTTTGTTTCTTGGTTCAGAGAAAGTCAACAAAACAAGAAAACATATTTGCAATAGGAACTGGACAAAATACTCATCTTAAAGTTGTGTGGTCGTACAAAATGTGATATAAAAGTCAGACTATAGTATGCCACAAAAAAAGATATAAAAAAAAGTCATGGTAAAATGTCATGGTAGGCTAGTATTTCATCAACAAATCATTGTATAGTATGCCATAAAAATGTCATTTAGTATGCAATACTTGTTATTTTAAAGGCCCTTCTAGGGACGTTTATTGGAAATTAGCAGTAGTTATAAATGCTGTCATACATTGCATTGGATAATTGTTGTGAAATGCTCAAAATCAACTTATAATTCGTTTTTTTTGTTCAGCCCCTCCGGCAGATTCTTTTTGCCATCTTTACTTTGTCACTGTTTCTCCAAGGTGCTTTTGGTAGTCCACGTATATCTGTACTTTTGGCAGGACCAACATAGTCAATGATCTGAGACATAACATTCAAGAAATTGTACACCATGGCATCATATGATGTCAATGTGGGTAATATATACTTGGAAAAATCATTAATGTAAATTTGTTAATTAATGAATCAATATTAATCTGTTCAAAGGAGCATATTACAGAAAAAATATGCAATAATGGTCGGAAATTACAACATCTAGAACAGCTGTTATTGTGATATCAAGACCTTTGGAAACGACAAGGTCAAGTGTGTGACCCTTTGCATGGGTGGACACGGTGACATATTGTTTTAAATCAAATGATTCTAGTAAACTGATGAATTGTTTTGTATCTGAGTAGTTGCTGTCATCAACATGAATATTGAAATCACCCGTAATGATGCAGTCAAAATCACTTAGGATTTTAGATAAAAGCTCACCATATTCTTCCAGAAAACCATGTCTCAGTTTAGGAGGATGACAGAGAGTAAGAAAAAGTACACCAGGAGATAAGGAATTAATAACTTGACAGAAGTATTCAAAACTCTGGTAAAAATATCCTTATATACTGTACAACAGCAACTCCCCCGCGCTTTCTATTAGTCCAAGTGCAATTTATAGTTAGCAGGTGATGTTTCAATCAGCTCCATATTACCAGGTTGATCGAGCCAGGTTGTTTTTAGTAGGATATAGTGTAGTTTGTGAGAAGTAATGATGACATTAACAATGAAAGTCTTTTTACCTTGAGATCTAACATTAAGCACTGCAAGTTTCAGAGTGTGAGAGGTATTGGCAGGGACTGACAGAGATGGTTTGATGTGTACAAAACAGCTAGTAAATCTCTGAGATTTTCTTACTTGATGAAATTCAATAGAGGATGTCAGTGTGGGACTGAAGGGTTTTGCAGGAATGTGAGCTTGATGTTCATATAGATGAGAGAAGAGACCTGCAAGATTAGGTGGAGGCGATCATGTTTAAAGAGATCCGTTTCTGTTAAAAGGTGGTGAAGTTGTATAGGTAGGGAATGCTTTTGGTACAGCAGTAGTTAAACCAGATGTGCAGGTGCTAGTCGGCTAAACTAAACGGGATGAGGGCAGTGGGCCTGAGATCATGCATTTTGCTAATGTTTAAAACACTGTCCATGACTCAGACAAAATCCTCTTTAATTTTCTTGGATTGCTGCATCTTTAGGTTGTTGATGCCCACATGAACCAAGGCCAATTGAAAGAGGCTGGGTCACGCCTCATCAACACGTCATATCTTTGGGGTACAACACATGCGCAGTAAAATCTGGTCTGCACTCGCAGAAATTGAGCCAACCGCAACCATGGATGTATTAAGAGAACGCAAAGCACGTCCGCAGCTTCAGTTACACTGCACATGTGTTTTGCCCCTTACCCCAAGACCCGTGTCCGCCCATGTCCCAACCTCTTTCAATTGGCCTTGACATGCACCACAACAGTCGAGGAAGATGGGTGATGACGTAGTAGCTGTAGGCCGGAGTTGATATGTCTAATTAGAGCACCCGGGTGGCACGCGGTGCAGCACCTGTTGATTTGCACATGGTGGACCACGGAAGACCCGGCAAGCAGAAAGGGGTATAGTTGGTGTGATTGTCCTCAACAACTGCTTCGGTGGACGTCCCTGGGTGTGCACCGACAGAGGAGCGAGATGGAGGTACCGATTGACGCTCGACTACCGGGCGAGAGCAGGTCGCAGTAGTGGTGTGTTTCTTCGGGTGACGGGCAGACTGCCCCGGCATGGTCCGAGAGGACGCTGGTCGCGGTGCAATCGATGGCATGGAGGATTGGGACTGCTCACACAGAAGTGGGAATTCCTGCTCAGAGAGAGCAGTTGGAGAGCCTCCGGCATAGAGTAGCGAGGGGAGCGCTTGCCTCGCTGCTTTCCGCCCTTCACCAAAGTCCAGGGGCTCAGGGGTGGAACCATGCATCTTCTCTCATAGCTGGTCGGGCATCAGATGGGGCCGAATTACCCACTGCGAGAATGGACCCGGACAAAGGCAGGGTGGTGTAGGGAGTCCGGTGGGTAGGGGCAGAGGATTTGGAGCAGGGGATGTCCTTAGCCTGGGCAGTGGCGATTATGGATAACTGCATGATAATTTCATCTGTGTTCCTCAAATCCTCTCGCAGGCGACAGATGTCTTCAGTTATCTGTGAGTAGACAGGCAAACAATTCTCACCCACACCCATGGTCACAACAGGTTTTTATTAAAAAGTTCATATAACGGTGATAGTATAGCATAGCATAAAATGTCATCAAAAAGTCATTGTGTAGCATGTAAAATATGTCAAAGTATAGTATGTAAAAAAAAAGTGATACAAAAGTCACAGTATAGTATGTCGAAAAAAGTGATAAAAACGTCATAGTATAGTATGTCGACAAACGTCATCATATAGTATGTCAAAAAAAGAGAACAAAAGTGATAGTATAGTATGTCAAAAAAAGTGATAAAAAAGTGATAATATAGTATGTCGAAAAAGTGATAAAAAGAAGTCATAGTATAGTATGTCGAAAAAAGACATATTATAGTATGTCAAAAATAGTGATAAAAACATCATAGTATAGTAGGTCAAAAAAAGTGATAAAAAAAAGTAATAGAATAGTATGTCGAAAAAAGTGTTAAAAACATCATAGTATAGTAGGTCAAAAAAAGTGATAAAAAAAAGTAATAGAATAGTATGTCGAAAAAAGTGTTAAAAACCTCATAGTATAGTATGTCAAAAAAAGTGACAAAAAAAAGTCATAGTATAGTATGTCGAAAAAAAGGTTATGATTTGAGTATATTTTTTATGTTAAATGTAGTACCTGAGGGTTTCTGGACAATATTTGTTTTCCAAATTGATTGATTGTAATTGTTTTCCAAATTGGAATTGATTTCCAAAAATAAATATAAACATACATTTGCCCACTCCCATGTTGATAAGAGTATGAAATACTTGATAAATCACCCTTTGAGGTACATTTTGAACAGATAAAAAAATGTGCGTTTAATTTGCGATTAATCACAGACAATCATGCGATTAATCACGATTAAATATTGACAGACATATCGATTGTGAGCCCTAAAAAAACAGGAAGTGCTCATCTTTGTATTTTCCTACCGAGTCACTGCATTTCCTCTCCTTCATCTGGGATCATTATTCCACCTTGGAAGAAAACTCTGACAGGCACAGCTGACAAATGAACAGCCTTAATTGTTTTGATTATTTTAGCGTATGTTTGTTCATGGTTGGCACTAAAACTAATTTGGAATATGATAGTCAATCATCCACATATTAAACCAGCACAAACAGAAGAAAATCATAATTTAAAATTGTTTTGATTCCAAGATCATGAAAATGTTTCCTGGCCGAGATTATTGCCTTTTTATGCAGAACTAGAAAAATCACTTACATGTGAGAAAAAAAGCTTTATTCTTTTTCTTTACACTGTCACAATGACATGCAAATTCATAAAGGCGTCTTAATGAGATGTATGCTGGCGTGCAAGTGTGCACAGCATGTGTGCCGATCTTTCTTTTCCTTACCGTCACACCCCTATCTCACAGTATAATACAGTTAACATGCAATTTGTATGAAAATTACTATATATATGTAGGATTAGGGTGATATTCAGAAGAGGCAGAGCTGACACACTGAACATGTTTTAGGTATTCTGTATGATGAAAGTATTATTGATTTTGTTTTGAAGTAATTTGTTCTTGCCATAATTTATCACAACTAATCAATGGGCGATGCCTCACCACTGTGTAATGTACATGTACTAATGTAACACTAAATTGAAATGTATCTTAGTGCAACGTTGCCTGTGTGTCATGGACACTTCAAAAAAGCCACTTTGAAAATAACACGGGCGTGAGATAAGGCATAGTTTGCAGAAATCAGTGGGTGACAGAGAAAAGACAGAAAGCAGTGTTCTTATAAGGAGGGGAAATTTTATTTATAACACACGGTGCTGACAGGGAGTCTCCGGCTCAGCGTCTATATTACAAGGTTGATCTGCAAGGCTGCGCATTTACTGTACGGTATTTGGAAACCAAGATTGCAGTGGCACTATAAACACACGCTCGAAACAACAGATTCTTTCCCTTTTTTTTTTCCTTTTCTTAATTTTCTTACAAAATGGTACAAACAACAATACAAAATATTTGTGCTGTTGACAATTTACAAAAAAAGTATTTTGACTTGATAACTGTGCAATCATTTTTTCAGCTTTTTTTCTCTTCCGTTTGAAACTATGTGAGTATGGTACACCAGAATCCCTTCTGGACTGCAACCTCGGTCATGCGGGCTGCGACACATTTTAAAATGTTGTATGGTTACTGTAATAGAACTCATCTGTCCATTATAAAAAGACACATGCAAAAAGCTCCAATTGTACAGGTACAGTTCGCCTAACTTGGTCTGTTTAGCTTCAAGCAAATACTACATTATGTACACTTGGACTTGAGCAGTATCGGGAGAACTCGTATGAAACACTGCTCCCTGTCTGTCTTTGTAGTTCTGGCCATAACAGAGCAAAAGTCTGGCTTCTGCTGGAGCCTCCCGTGTGTCCATGGTCAGGCAGTGTCCCGAGCGAGACCAAATGTCCTTTAACTAACACCAGTCAGAGAGGCAGAGGAGCCGTTGTTGACACAGCCAGAAGACAGTGGTGGACTAGAGCAGTGCAATAGTTCTTCCTTCATTCTATCGTTTTGCTAATTCTCCCCTCACTTTAGCAAGAGAACGTCAATAAGACAAGTGGACCAAGTATGTAACAAGTAATGATCAATCTTCCTTCATTTCCCCTCACAAATTGCATTTAAATGGGGGGTCAAGTTTGACCGACTCCATTGATGATTTGCTGCCGCGAGTCATTAATAACATTCAGTATCCTAATGGCATTGTGTCACATATGTATGCATGTATGACACAGTTATAAAGGTCAGTTACCTTGTGTAAAGTGTGTGTGTAGGCCTCCTGCTATGTTTGGCCCTGAGCCCGGTCTGAACATCTGATTAGAAAGCATGATCATTTCATTGAGCAGGTCTTTATTCTGTGAATACTGGATGGCCTTGGGTAATGTTGGAGCTCTGCAGCTGAATTAGAACAATGCTGAAAGGGCTCATATAATATAGACCACTCACATATATACAGTAAGGCCTAGAGGAGTGAGTGTGTGCTAGTATAGACTGTACAAGTTGGTTTGAAGTGGAACCTTTTCACCACGACGATGAAGCTAAACTTGAACAGCGAAGTATGGCTGTAAGCTCATAGTAGAATCATACAGATTCTCTTAAATGCACAAAACTGCAGTGAAAGAAAATGCAAAGACACACACAGAAACAGATAAATCATGTTACCAAATGTATAAAAATGTTCTGTATATACAACATGTATATGTCAGAAATAATCACAAATAGCAGAAAGTAACAGCTGTGTTTATTTTGTGATGATATTTTGCAGGCTGAGGAGCAATCGGATAGATAAGCGCTTATCAAGCAGCAAGTGGTGGAAACGGTTTCCACTCTGAGCTGACAGCTATTCTGAAAATCACCGCTGTCAGTTTCTACACTGCAAGGTATGTATTAATCTAAATCAAGAAAATTCCTACCCTGTTAACCTTATTAGTTATACTATGACCGTCCTTCCCTTGTTTATAGTCTAATCAAACTATCATCCTTCATTGTTATGGCATGATGAATGTCTTCATTAGCATGTCATATTTTCCATTTATGTCTTCCTTAATTAATTAATTATTTTCCATTCCTCTGAAAATATAGTTACAATTATTACCATTTATGAAAACTAGAGACTGTTTTTTATCTACAGCTAGCCTTCTATATGAACCATGAGCAGTATGGAGGACCACAAGAGTCACGTTAATAGTAATAGAGCATTTAATTGATTAATAACTAATTGTACAATACAAAAAGGTATTAATAAAGTTGTTTACAAATTCATTCATTAATCTATGAATAACTGGACAAAATTACAAAGTATTTCATTATTTGACATTTTAATGGGCAATAAAAATAATTATGAAAAGAATTTACAAATAATATATTAATCCATCACTAAATAGTTCAAATTAAAAAGGGATTTATTTATTTCTCTTTTGAAACTGCATTTTCAAATAGAATTTTAAATTCTATTATTTATTTCTATATTCGTTCATGTATGTTAAAATGATTTACTTATTGACTGTTTTATGGTGTTTTTGTAAATCCCTTTTTTAATTTGAACTATTTGTTGATGGATTCATATTTCATTTGTAAATTCTTTTCATAATTATTTTTATTGCCCATTAAAATGTCCAATAATTAAATACTTTGTTGTTTTGTCCATTTAGTCATAGATTGATAAATTAATTTGTAAACACATTTATTAATGCCTATTTTTATTGTACAATTAGTTATTAATCAATTAAATGCTCTATTACTATTTACGTGACTCTTGTGGTCCTCCATAGAGCAGGTGAGGAACATTTGAAAAGCAGCTAGAGAAAAATGAGAGGTGGAAGATCCCTCCAAGCATTCATCATGTTCATAATTAATAGACCAGAGGCCTGTACTATGAAGCAGGATTTGGGGTTAGCGAGGTAACTTCAGGGTTAACCCTGGGTTTTCCGTCCTACGACGGTGGTTCACTTCTTACCGAGGTAGATCGCCATGGTAACTTATGCTGAATAGCTAACCTGGTCCGGAGCAGGTTATGTTCCAGATAGGAGATCAACTAGTATAAAAGCACCGCCTACGGACCAATCAGAGCTCGGTGCGCGGATTGTATGATAATATTTCACAAATACAAAGAACTTTAAGTCATAATCCAGACTAAAAGCAACACAGTTTAAACTGATAAATGCAGGAAGGACAGCTGGCTTTATATTGTGGATACTTACCATTTTGAATTTTGTTTTTATATTCCTTTTTTACTTGCTCTCAAGTCCATTTCACACCGAAGGGTCAGGGATGCAGCTGAAAGAAGGTTGAAATAGTCATACACGCCAAAACTCTACCAAAGGGGATAATGAAGTGCAATTAACTCAACCATTACACTTCTGAAAGCTATTTATAATATCACTGCCCCATCTTGACGACTATATCTGACTTTTGAATGTTCCGTTAAATTAATAAATCTGTTAATTTACACATTCACACATTGGCATTTTTTTCTTTTTCCAGCTGTCCTTCCTGCATTTGGCAGCTTCAAATGTGTTACTTTTAGTCTGGATTATGTGTTTAACTTCTTTGTATTTGTCTAATATATTTCGCTCTTTCTTTGTAAAATGTGCCGCTGTGCCTGTCTGTCCGCAAGGCTTTAGACTTGTCCATGTTTGTGATTGGTCATATGCTGCAAACGCCGCCCCGTTTATGTGAACGCGCTCACAGCCAGATTATGAAACCCTGTGTTGATTTACCGAGTTGATAACCACCGTTGTAGGACATTTTAGCGTGATCTCGTTTGTTAGGGATAGTTAAGCCAGATAATAAGATACCCTGGGTATGTTGAACTCGCTTCGTAGTACAGGCCTCTGGTCAATCCACATCAAGCTGAAACTGGCTACAACCGAGGAGCGTTTCAATGGGCACTCAGAAGACAAGGAATGATTAAACCTTTCTATCACTCACCAGCATCTCCCTGGTCCCTCTTTGAAATGTTTTGCACATTTAATACAAAAGGCTAAAGCTCTTTTTTTTTGTCCAGTTCTCTATGTGCAGGTCTCGGGGTCTGAAATGTGATTACAAAAGCCCATGTGTAGTGCTGCCTTTTTCATTAAGTCACAACAAAACTGTCTTTCAAAACGTCTGTCTTTTAAAGGCGCTATTACTGAAACTTTAGTTTTGCAAGTCTGCTTTGATAATATGCAGAACTTCATAACAGACTTTCCCTTCCTCTAACTTCTTTTCAAAACCTCTTGAACTTGCAGCCAAACATTTCAGGAGAAAATTTCAGATGAATGAAATGCTGCCTGAAGAGAGACAGATTGTGAAGGCGCTAAATCCCTGGCTGAGGCTCAATTCCCCCAGTTTCTGTGACAGGGACCAGCACAGAAGTTTTGTATATTAAAAGTTTGCTGAGAAACAACAGTGAATCAAAAAAAAGAGAGAAAGGGATCTCAGAATAGGGGCTTGTAAACCATATGTAACGCCATCGGAGCTATTTGAAGTCATCTAGTATTTTCTTTTCCCTCATGTTTGTACAGTTTATATAGTTTTCTTTGACACATTTACCACACAATAACATGGTGCCATGTTAATTACCTTTGGGTGAAGGGATAAACATGCAAACCTTAAATCATCTTAAAAGGCAAAGTCTCCTTAAAATAACCCTCATACGTACTTCATATACAATAACATTAGAGAGGTAACACACACGACTTGTCAATCTTCAAAATTCTGTAACAAGCCTTATCGAGATTTGTGCAAATACTGAGAGCTCAAAACAAACACAGCTGCTATTGAAGCCACGATAAACAAAGACACGCGATGCATTTCTTCTCTAAGACAGTCCCATTACGTATTTTAGTGATTTCTTCAGTAATCACATTCAAGTTGGCTGTGATCTAGGAGCACAGATATGCCTGACTTGAAAAGTTAATGATTTGTTCATAACTTACAGACACACTGTAGGCCTATGTACAGTACGTCTACATAAAGCGTCCCCTCGTAAGCCAGTCAATGCTGCTCTGAAACCGGCACTGACATCTCCTGCAGCTACCACAGCCCTGCAGGGCGATAGAAATGACAAGGGAAGGTCTGAGTTAAAGGGTCAGGGGTCATATGGGGGCATGTAAGCCCAGAAAATGGCAACCAATCCTGAGTTAGCGGGAGTCTGCTAAAATACGCACCACTGAAGGCACTTTTTAAACAACAGTGCTTCTGTTCTAAGTAATTCAAGTTCAAGAAAGAATAAACCAGGGCCCTCCGTACAGGAAGGACTTTCATATCTGTGTTCTTCTTTTTTTCCCCTTTTGTTCCCCTCAGACAAAGCAAGCAGCTCAACCTAAAGCTTCTGCAGAGAGGCGGGCGGGGGCTGACAGCGAGGGAAAAGTGAAAACCCTCAGGAATAGGGAACGGCTTGAATCAAAGGGGAATGGGGACAAAAAAAAGCTACACAAACTAAAAAGGGAAAACAATCGGACTACTAAAACCTAAACCCTACATCTAGCATAAAAACTAAAATGAAAAAAAAAAAAAATAGCACAAGCGTTTGAAAATACAAACTATGAGAAGCCTGCAATTCAGAGCTTCCATTTCAGTCTTAGAGCAGGAGACGGTTGAGAAGAGCACCCGAAACTGACTCACACACCGGCCCTCTGTGGTGGGTAATTTGATTGGTTGGTTGGTCAGTGTGAACATGTCATTGTTAACTTGTGTTCAATAAGAGCGGAATAGCCCCATGTGTTAGAGGGGCAGAGCATGGCAGGCCAGCTGACGGGACGAGGGGGTGTGTTTGTTTGTGTGTGTGGGACTGACTGACACAGATTTAGTCTTCATCGCCTCCTCCGTACATGTCGGCCAGCTTCTTGAAGCGGGGACCCCAGTCGTTAAGGTAGTCATAGTCCTGGTCCCCCGTGCTGGATGAGTTGAGGGAGCTGACGGAGCCAGCGGTGGAGCCGCTGCCCTCGTAGTCGAACACCAGCAGGGAGTCGTACGGAGGAGCTGTGGGGTCATTGTCTGCTGCTCGCAAACCCTAAACCAGACAAAGAGGAGGAAGTTAGCGGTCAGTACTCAACATGCAGTGATGAAAAAAGACAGGTTGATGGAAAAGCAACAAGTTGTTGGAAGTCAACGCCAGCGATTCACTATTGCACACACGAGTCAATTTTTTGAAGCAGAGGAGAATGGTAAATGGACTTGCGTATATATAGCGCCTTTCTAGTCTTCTGAATACTCAAACCGCTTTAAAACATTCATCCATTTAGACACATTCATACACTGATGGCAGAGGATACCATACAAGGTTCATCAGGATCTAAAGGCTCATTCACACACACACACACACACACACACACACACACACCCACACATACACGCAACCGATGGCACATCCTTCCGAAAAAAATTCACCCTTCGCTAACTACAATATGCATGTTAAGCTCCAATAAACATTCACAGTATACTGTAGGCTAATTTGTTGGCGGAGTATTGTGAATGAAGAGGCCATTAAAATCGAGGTAAAGCCAATATATTGTTTCTTTGAAGCTAAGTTTATGTTCAGTTATGACTCCCTATAGCTTTCATTACTAATTCTAAAAATACTTGGTCATATATTTCTCATGATGCAACCGAAAGCATCCATTCCTTATAGGTAGGTAAATGCTTACGTCTTTCTTTTTGTTATAAATGTGTAGTCTACGAGCCCCAGGCTGAGAAAAACCCTGTGACATCATCAGGGTTATTTCCTCAGAGCCATAGAAGACATTATACAACTATAACGTTTTATTACACGGCTGTGTTGAATACTCAATTCTGATTGGTCAATCACGGCGTTCTGCGGTCTGTAATTTCTGTATAACAGACCGTTGCTATGTATAACAGACCGTTGCTATGGGCGCAGTTCAGATGTCGGACTCTGACGGACCTTTTTTTGTGTCAGAATATTGATTTCTTCAGTAAGTAGCCGTGTAATAAGCGGGATAATGTACAGCTAGCGGGTCATTGTTGTGAAAGAATCCCCTTCAGGGCGATGAGAGACCGGGGTGCAGCATCGCCCTGTCTGGGATTCTTTCACAGCAATGACCCGCTAGCTGTTCATTATCCCTTACATAATGTGCTGTTAAACTCACCTTTATGTGTAAATTGATACTCATTGTAATGAATGACCCTTTCATAGTGTTATATTATTGTATGTATTCTGTAATTGAATTATTAGCAGCATTTTGCTGCAGCTGGTCAAGATTTTACTTCTACTTTGTATACTGATCGGTAGTTAAATCTAAAACAATAAATCTTGGTCCATCTTGGTCTTATGAAATACATTTATTTCATAAGCTGGTATTTGTATGTATAATCTCAATATTCTACTTCTAGTTACTATAACTAAGTTGAACTTTCTGCTATTAGCATTTATCAATTCCATCTTTATCGTAGCCCTATGTTCAGTCTCACATCTGTTTGAGAAACATATACTGTATACAGCCAAATTAAGGATACATGGCATTGTACATGGAAAATGATTGGAAAGACATAATATTGTTGTGCTGTACTCATACTCTGCTCCGTACTTGTACAATAAAGTTGAGTCTAATCTAATAACAGTGTATACTGTAATGTTTGTCACCATACTTGAGTTCTGAAATGTAATATTCAACAAGCTACTTTGGTAGATTTTGGAATAACTGAATAAATAAAATAAGAAAACAGCATAAATAGTTCAACCACTACTGGCTTCATAGAGGCAAGTTCCTATGGTATAGCTCAGTAGGCCTAAATTATTACAACCGTTACTTAATCAGGTAGTCTCATTGAGCTCAGGATCTCTTTTGGAAGAGAGGCCTGAGAACAGCAGAAGAAATGGAACAGAGACGAGACACAAAACCAAACACAGCCAGTCACACACAAACTCATACAAACAGCATCAGAAACAATCTCACACACCTTCATAATTAATTACCTGTAAGGTGTTCATGTTTAAAAAAACAACAACTAACGGGATGTATTGGTCAGGTCTGAATTTGATTCATCAATATTTTGTTACTGTTACATTAATGAGATGTAAACAGATCTGTATGTTTTCTGCCGGCGTGCAAACCCCCACATGTTTCTTAGAATGACAAATGAGGGCCGTTGACCTGAAGGTTAGGCAGGTGAAGAGAACGGACTTCATCCACTTCACTGAAATACAGAGAGATGCTACGGATAGAAACCTAAAAAGCCTCAACCCCCGGGGGTACAGTGCGTGGCAGGAACACCATGTGTTTGCTGTGTTTGTGTTTTACCAGACTGCTGGAGCGAGATCAGGTGAGTACATGTGTGAGCGGGGGAGAGAGAGGGAGAGAGAGAGAGAGAGAGAGAGAGAGAGAGGGAGAGTCAAGGCTGGATGAATCAAAGCTGAACAGCTGCCAACACCTCTCGAGTGTGAACGTGTTGTCACGAGTCTGTCAATCAGCATTTTCTCGCATCGGTGTGCCAACGCTGGAGTTGTGTGTGTGTGCGAATAAAGCTGGCGCCATGAGAGCAGCTGTAAAGTATAACAAAACTCTATGCTGTTCCCATCACCGCCATACTGGCGTTTACATATTGAACAGCATCCAGATATGAGTAATCACATTAAATGTCAGATCGATGGAAAGTGGAAGTGAGAGGCCCGGCTCACTCTGGGAGGAACAATCTAATGACGGCTGAGCTCTCGTGCATGTGAAATGTGTGTCCGCTGTGCGAGTGTAAATTCACCTCGTGGATGAAGTCCCCGATGTCTCCAGGGTGGGGCACAACAGGTCTGATTGGGTACTGGGACTCGGGGATGATGGGACGTTCGTCCACCCTGCGGACACCAGGCGGCTTGCTGATGATGTGCTCCAAGGAGTCGGGCTGCTGCAGCTGGCTCAGGTCGTAGTCCTATACACACCAACACGGGCATACAGATGTAAGTTGGCGCGGGAGGTCGACACAGGAAGCATGTGTGTGTGCGGGTGTATGTCTCTCACGATCTCACCTGGTCCTCCTCTCCTCCTCCCTCTTCGTCGTATTTGAGGATGTTGTCTCTGACATCGTCTTCGGGGTCGATGAGCAGCTGCTTGGTGTGCCTCTCCTTCTCTCTGCGCTTGATCCACACCACAAACAACAGCACCATGCCTGCACCGACACACACGTGAACATGATTTAGGGGACACGGCAATAATCTGATCAGGAAATACTTTACCTTAATCATTAATAATAAGTCTGTGAGGCTGTAATTGCTGTAGGGACAGCGGTGCTTTGAGCTAAATGCTCAAGCCGGCATACTAACATGCTAACAATGACAAGCAGGTATAATGTTTACTGTGTTCACCATCTTAGTTTAGCATGCTAATTAGCACAAAACACAAAGAATGTCATTAACATTGCAGATATTTGGTCATAAACCTTTTAGACATTTCGACCCGATGATAGTACTAGAGTGCAAATTCATGGGATCACCAACATTTTTACAATTCATCTTGAGGGGGACATGCTTGTGCATACTAAATTTGATAGCAATCCATCCAATAGCTGTTGAGATATTTCACTTAAAGAACCAGTGTGTATAATTTAGTGGTGTGGTTTGCAGATTGCAATCAACTGAATACCCCTCCGCTCTCTCCTCCCTTTTCAAGCATGTCGGAGAACCACAGTGGCCTTCAGGTAATGTCAAAAAGCTACTGTAGAAACATGGCAGACTCCACTCCCTATGTAGATATGAAGGGCTCATTCTAATCTAACGAAAACACAACTATTCTTAATTTCAGGTGATTATACACTAATGAAAACATAGTTATGAATATTTTATTCCATTTCTGCTAATAGATCCCTTGAAATGTTACACACTGTTCCTTTAAAACCACAAATATCAACCTCAAGGTGATGCTAGAGGAAAAGTTAAGGGGGTCACCAACATCATCTGAGAACCATGAATGTTTGTACACAAGTTTGCGCCACTATATTTAGTAGATGTTGAAATATTTTGCAGGATACGTGTAAAAGGTGGAAACTTTGCCTTGCTTGTGGTTCTATTTGAAAAGTCAGAGGATCAACAATGTCAGAGTCTGACACGAGAACTCTGTTCACAACTCCTTTCCTCCCAACAGTCAGTGTTGTTTTCTTTTAACCCTGACCACAATCTTTCCCTAACTTCACCAAAGTACTTTTTATTCCTAAACCTAACCAAACTGTAACTATAGCAGTGGCAGATCAAAAGATAATCATTTTAGTAAAAGTCATATTTCAAAAGTCCTCCTCATTTAACATTATTTTTCGTAGCTTTGTTGTCGTTTCTTTTCTTCCCCTTGTGTTGTTTGTCTTCCTTGAAAGAGAAATTTCAAACCTCAATGGGCTCTACTTGATCAAATAAACATAACAATAAATAAAAGAATAAATGTGAATCGCTTCCAAAACTTGTATTGATGGTAGTAGTAGCAATGAAAAGAATGAGTCATTCACAAACAACATCCAACATTTTGAAATATGCAGGAAAAACCCAACAGCAGCAGGTGAATTTATCTATAAGACTTGTCTATATGTACGAGCAATGCAACCCACGGCAACAAAGTAAGCCAGCGGCATGAATCGCTGGCATGACAGATAGCAGCAGATATTTACCCTACCAGGAAAAGAAGACAGGAACCTCCTTGTCAAGAGATGCTGGAGGAGATTCCAGCAGTCGCGGCATTAATCCATTATACAAACTATTGTTCATGTTGTTGTATTGCAGCCTGGTGAATGTTTAATGACTGAGCCCTGAACTGCATTTTTTGGCAGAAAGGCAAATCAAAGACAATCCACAGGCAGCTTTAACTTTTTGCTTGGTGTATATGTGTGTGTGTGACATGTCTGTAAGTAGTGAGGTGTCAGTGTATGAATGCGATATGAACAGCTGATACTCACTGAGGAGAATGATGATGCACATGAGGATGGAGATGATGGCTCCGGTTCCCAAGCCGGCGGCCGCCACGGCCCCGAGGGTGGTGCAGTCTCCGTGTTCGTCGCAGGGACACACCTTCACTTTGATGACCGACCTGTTGGACAACGGAGGGTTCCCCGAGTCGGACACTATTACAGGGACCTCGTACACCCCCGGCTCTAAATATACCTGGTACTGCAGCCTTAGACGGGCGTAATCACCTGTGGAGTGAAGAGGAAACAGACAAGTTACCAGAGAGACAGTAACTAATCATCACATGTATATTTATTTTTAATACCCCAAAATGACCATCAATTTTCAAAATAATTACTTCTGACCAAAATCTTAAACATTGCTTCCACATAGGGCATTATGGTTGATATTAATATCACAGTATTAATTAGAATGTTTTTTCATTATCAATATATATATACAGTATATACACACACTATTGAAAATGTATGTAAAAAAAACATTTTGTATAATACAATGATCAGCATCCCACTATTATGCATTACATAATTCAAAGATTAACTAATTTAAAAGAAAAACTAATTTTGTTGGTTTTAAATAGCAATTTGCTTGAAATTATGAATTTAGACCACAGTATTTTATAAAAAAAAAAAAATAGAAAATAAAAAAAACATGATCAAATATGATCATAACGTCATGTATTACTTCCATATATACTGTAAGTAGTTTAGTATAATATACAGTATAGCACACATGGGTGAGAAAGATGTAAGGAGCTTTATAATCAAGCATCTGATGAGATTTTGGTCAGAGTTAGTATATAAAATAATTATAGTAAAGGGTTGGACGAATGCTACACTATGTTTTGCTTGACATGTAACATTCCATACGCTGATCATATATTCAGTTTCATATGTTCTCTAGTGTCGTCATTCTACGCCAACACCTCCTCACCACTGATCCGAGAAATCGTCCAGTTGCGCTTGATGCTGGTGGGAAAGTTGGGCAGCTCGAAGACAAAAGGTCCGGCGTTGGGGTCTGTGTCGGCGTCAGCTGCAGTGATGTTGACACCGTGGACGTTCTTGTTCACCCGCTCACAGATCTGAGACTCCTTGGGTATGAGCGCTGGGGGGTTGTCATTTATATCTATCAGATAGATCTGCAGCGTGCCAGTGCCGCTGGCTGCAGGAGAGCCTGGGAGCAGAAAGAGAGAGAAGAGGAAATAGTATCATGACGGGATGACAAGAGAAGATGTGAGCAGTGAAAGGGACGATTGAGAGAGAAGAGGGACAGGAGCTGAAGGCCGACTGAGCGGAGGCACGTATAATGAAAGAGAACAAAAAAGAGAGATAAAAGGAATGAGAAGAGGTGAAAGGAACCTCGGTCTATTCACAATGGTGAGGTTAGAGGTAGGGATGCTGTAGAACCGGAGGAGGATTTTTTACCCTTGACAGAAATACTTTTGACAGTTGTGCTTTCCAGCTCCTCTTTTAGCCTCAGAGCCAAATCAAAGCCATCAGAGTCGATCCAGATGCAGGCACGGCACATTCAATCGCCTAGAGGCGGCTTAGGTACAATAATGATGACTGTAACACAATCAAACAAGTCCTTGTCTGTGTGTATTTACACTAAACTCGGAGAGCCATCTATGATTGTGTAGATAAAGGCACGTCTGCCTGCAATATTAACAATGTATTTCTGAAAGGTGAACAGGGAATTCTCATAATCACCTACGTATATGTACTTGTAAATGCACATACTGTATGCCTATGTGCTTATGTATATACAGTATCTCTACTGCATGCTCACATACATACAAAAATGGTTGTGACTTTCCCACATTGCAGACTATAGCAGCTTATCATAAAATGATTAGTATTTTATTTATTTAACTGAGACAAAACACATTCATTAACTCCATTATTCTTTGATAGAAATTTGTCAGATTTTTGTTTTTTGTTAGTTTTTTGTTAGTGGACCCGTTGTGTTAAACCATTAGGAAAAAAGTAATTAGCCACATATGTATGTGTGTAAAACTGTATGTTTAACAGATTCCTAAAGTGAGTCAGTTTCACTTACTGTAGAGGGCAATATGATCACATTTAGTTACAAATTAAACTATTAATTAAAAAAAAATTAGGAATCTGTTGAACACACAGTTGCTATAGCACTGGATTGGCTTATTATAGCTGCATACATTTGTACATAAATATGTGGCTAATTAGGCAGCTATATTAAAGGTGTGATATTCTCTTTAACGAACTGCAGACTTTACACCAATGTTGCACAGTCCATGTTGTAAGTTTGTTGAAATTATTAAGGCAACTGGAGAAATTTGGTCGGACGCTCCTATGGGCAGGCATTGCAGGTGCTGCTTTACCACAATATTGTCAGCCTTGGACTGTAATAACATGCACTGATGCACACAGACACACACCTCATCTGCAGACACAATCCTGAAGCCCTTTGCATTGATTGAACAGAGCAACAGACCATCAGCAACAGCATTTATAGAGAATTGGGAGTAAAGAATAGACACTTTAAAGAATCAGAGCGAGATAGTAGAGTGGGGAGAAGAATGCATGAATGTGTACGTGTAGTATGAAAATGTGGCAAGGAGAAATTTGAAGGAAAAAAAAAAAGAGCGCTTAGGCGTAAAGCTCAGAGGTGTTTATTGAGTGTGTGTCAGGGGGCGACGACCCTTAGCTGCCTCCAATTACGAGTCATTTCCCCGCCACGCCCCACTGGCTGAGCTATTGGATGGAATCATGCGACCCCAGGGCCCATCCCTGGGATGAGATAAGGGCGATGTAATTTACAGAGATTTATGCAAAGCTGACAGATCTGCCAATTAAACATGGCAACCGAGCAAGACATTTGCCACAAGAAGAGTGAGCCACAGCTAAAGACGGAGGCTGTAAGTGAGTCAGTCGACAGTGTGAGTTCTGTCTGACTGGTAATACTACGATTAATATTGTACATCACTACAACTGATTGAAGACTTATCAAGTGATCGCTAATGGATGTGGCACTGGAGCTGTAGTTGAGTTTCACAACAGTTTGAGCTGGAGTTTAAGAAAAACATAACTGAGAAGTAGTCTACATATTTTTAAAGCCTGTGTTAAGAAGACCAGTCAGGTTCAAGGTTTAATAGTCTAGAGGTGAATCAAATAGACACTTCACACATAATCCACTTATATCACCTAATAGTTATGTCAGAACTGGACTATTCACACATAAAGTGAATAACACACAAATTATGTACAGTGTTAGCACTTTACCATGAAAAAGCTACACTTTTTCCTGACCTTGAATGGTTAAGGTTAGGCATTGACCTCGAATGGTTATGGTTAGGCATTGACCTCGAATGGTTATGGTTAGGCATTGACCTTGAATGGTTGAGGTTAGGCATTGACCTTAAATGGTTAAGGTTAGGCATTGACCTGGAATGGTTATGGTTATGCATTGACCTCGAATGGTTATGGTTATGCATTGACCTCGAATGGTTATGGTTAGGCATTGACCTCGAATGGTTGAGGTTAGGCATTGACCTTGAATAGTTATGGTTAGGCATTGACCTCAAATGGTTAAGGTTAGGCATTGACCTCAAATGGTTAAGGTTAGGCATTGACCTTGAATGGTTAAGGTTAGGCATTGACCTTGAATGGTTAAGATAAGGATAGGTTGTCGAGCAGCGAGCCTCGCACAAGCTTTTTCAATCTGGTAAAATCACTGCATTCTTCTCATTCTGACAACATATTACTTTATAGTTATACTAGAATTACATCATAGTCTATGTCATGAATACATCAATTAAAAATCACACCCTTTAGGTAGCCATATTAACCCACTTATATATGATACTCTTTAAAATATCCAACAGCTTCTAAAAGCTTTAAATGCATTAGAGGAATCTTTGATTTGACTGTCACTATTTCAGCATTATCCAACAATTTTATGGTGGACACACGTTATACGCATACATACTGAATGTACAGTATTTAATGCAACTTTAACACATGTATACTGAACCATAAACGTGTGGTTCATAAATACACACTCAGAAACACACAGGGAGGCTTTCCCATTCTGCAGCTTTGTTAATCCCAGCCATGTATGGGGGACATGTGGAAGCAGCTTGCCACAGTTGATAGGAGAATTATGTGGGTTTTAACCAGCTAAATAAATAATTATGTTTGTGTAAATTCCTCAAAAGGATTTGTATTAACTCCTTTTTTTGATGGTGGCTCAGAGATGTGAGGCATGGTGAAAAGACTTGTAGCGAGCCTTCCATATGTTCTTTGAAGAGCACATAAACACATAAACCATAGGTGTTCAAACAGGAAGACGTGTGTCAGGAGGGTCTGAAGCAGTCAGATTGTGTCGGGGGCCGACATAAATACATGGTAACAAATACAAGTGTGCTCCTCGCCGTGCTGTCACCACCTCTCCATGTCTCGCCCTACTATCCTTACTGTCTCATAGTACTTCTTACCATAATCCCTCTAACGTTATGACAGCTGGCACTCCAGCAACACCCACATAGTCAGACTGATGTACACACACACAAACATGCATACAGAACTTTAACTGCTTGTTTCTCATCTTTTGGACTTCCCACCGCTTCAATATCAGCCAAACACGCAGCTCTAAATTGTGCACATTACAGAGGTCAGGTGGAGAAAAAAACGTCTTCTTCAAGGATATAGATATTTAAATGAAAAGAAGTCCAGGAAATGACAGGGAAAGAAATTAGATGTTTGTGAAGTTCAAACAACAGGAGCGAGTCAACCTCTAATCCCGCTGCCTCTTCCTTCCCATCAGCACAGCAGGTTACACGTCATGGTGTCTGATATTGTCAATCATCGCCGAAAGAAAAAAGTACGGAAACACACACATATGCTGCTCACATCAATGTGTTTCAAATGAGATCATTCTTCACACATGCTCACACCTATAAATACACCAGTGTTTCAAAGCCAGCTCAACTTAAGGTAAACACACCAGTGCACTGCACGTCACTGATAAGGCAATTTAGGGAGAGGGGTGGGGGGAACCTTTTTAGTTGAGAAAAAGCACTCACTTCCACTTGAGAAAAAGGAGAACTTATTTGTGTGCTGTGATTGAGTTTGTGCTCGGTTAAACTCGAGTTTCAACTTTGAGGCAGAACAAATATATATGCCACGTTGTGAGAAAGGGAAGGAGGAGGCAGTCATGGACAGAAGATAAGAAGGATGAGAGGAGAGGATCAAGAGTGTGACCAGGTTGTGTGAATCCAGGATTTTCTCTAACTCTACCCCAGCTGCACTGCACTTGAATGCTGCAGAGCTTCCATGTCCTTATATCCCTCTAAAGCTACACAAATGTCTCCATTTTCATCAAACAGTAAGCAACATTTTCCATGTATTTACCGACATATCGGATCATTTCTAACAATGATTCAAATTCTCAACATTCAACAGTTGACCTTACGGTCATAAGCACGGAGTATAGTATAGTATAGTGCTTTTTAGGCTATTTCATACATGTTTAGATGTATATTATACTGTCGTACCAGGCAATGGTCTAACCAAATCAGAATGCTATTGAGGATTACAAAGAAATTGCCAGTCCTGTAACCCAATGTCATAATTCCTAAATGTTAAATACTAAAACTACCACTAGGGCTGGGTATAGGGACTCTATACCTTTAAGATATCGACCAAAACAACCCAGTACCAAGTAGTATCAAAACTTCTCCAGTCAAATGATGCCTGCAATCGATACTTTTTGTGGCCAAATCTAGGAAAAGACGACTGTTTTGCTCGCAGCCAATCACTGCGAGCGTTCTTCGATTTACTGTATTGAGACGTGTGATTGGCTCACTCCCGCAGCAGTTGCAACCCATACAGCTGGGATTGCCTGCCTGCACATGGCTCTGAACATGGAGATGTCTGAGCCGACGCCTAGCAGCTAACGGTGCTATCGGTGTATACAGCGCCAACAACGGCAACAAGTGCTGACAAAGCTAACACGTAACGTGGCGGGGGGGTTGTGGCCGTTACGGTTCTGCGACACTGCAGTCCTGCACCCATGGGTCGGAGGACGGCATTATCAGCGGTAACCACTATATGTGCGCTGTGCAGTGCGGCCGATTAGCCAGTGGGACGCACACAGCTTCCAGTCACATAATGGGAATTGGATGAAGTAATCTATTGGTATCATTAGCACTTTAAGGCTACTGGTAATGGCATTGTAATTTTTTTTAACAATACCTGGCCTTACTACCACAGAGCAATGATCAGTAGTAAATGGAATCAGAATAGAAAAGTTAGCATGATAGTATCTCCATAATCAAAAACAAACGGCTCAAATGTACTGTAACTGTACTGTAATGTCATGTAATGTAATGTGTCCTTTTTATGATGTGTGTGTTATTATTTTAGCAAATCCACTTATATTTGTAATGTCATAATAATAGTAATTTAATTTATAAAACATTTTGAACTTCATTTTTTGGCATTAACTGTTTTTGGGGCTGTAAAATGAACTGTGCAGGAAAACGTGGGAATGAGGACATCCAAAGAAGGAGCAAAGAAAGGGAAGCGGCAACCTTGATCACTCTGATTTTAGATAAAAAATAGTCACTGATAAAAACATGTGCATTCAGAGAAACTCTTACCATTGTCTGTTGCCAGGAATGTGGCTTCATATACGTTGTTTTTCACATAGATAGACTCTCGGTCGAGCATCGCCGTGGTTACAATCTGCCCATTGGTTCTGTTGATGGACAACCAGTCCGCCGGGTCGTTCAGCTTTGAATACCTAAAGACACACAAGGACAAATCGATGGAAAAGTTAGCGCTGGCGCTTCCGTGTTTACAAGCAATTGAAAATGTTCTCTTGCGTATGTGCGTACAAAGATTGCCTGCACGTACACACACTCAGAAAATCACAAAAGCCTGACCTTCACACAGTTTAATTCTTCATTGACTTCTCCTCCAGAGCCTGCAGCCTACAGTCAATTTCACCTCATTTCTCACTCCTGTGTAGCAGGCATTGAAGTCAATTACCTCCCTAGTTAAGCACCGCTGCAGCTGCCTGTGTGTGTGTTGCATGTACATATTCTAGGAAGTGTTTGCTTGTGCTGGGGAGGGCTAAACTGCCTGGCAGGGTGATGTGCATGCATGTTTTTAATGCTTGTATGTTTGCAAATGTCACTGTGTGTGTATGGGAAGGCTGTGCATAGGGTGGAGACAGGATGATAGGATCTCGGTACTGATCGTCAAACAGGAAAGTGGATGTGGTAGCAGGTGGCGACATCCCCTGGGATAAAGGGCATGGATGGAACAGGGGATCATCTCTAGGATTGAATCCCAATCTCACTCTGATCTAACTGTTCTTGTTTCTCGGGCGTTTGTCGCTTCCGGCTCGTTCCACACTTTCAATTCTATCAGATCCCTCTCAGCCCATGCCGCCTCACCTCATCTTGCCGTGCTTTTGTATTCATACATTTTCTTATCCCCGTCTGTATCTTCTCATCCTCGTCTCATTCCCTCTGTGATGCACAGTTCATCAACTGCCACCTCTCCTGGCTGCAATCTCGCGTTGGTGTGCGAAACATCGTCCGTGGACATCTTGGCCTTACGCAACAAGGTTTCCACATCAATCCGACTTCATTTACTGGATGTCAGCTTGGGCAATAAGGCCATGTTATGTGACAGAACACAACCAGCTTTTAAATCCATTTAAATTGAAATAGACTTGACCTTAACCTTGCTTTTATATTTATTGAATTGTAGTGTATTTACTGTCCGTGTGTGCAGCCCACTTGTTTATTCCTGTTCGATTAAATACTGCATGTACATTTCTACTTACATGGAGGAGAGTGAAAGCCTGAGGGGTTGGGTGGCGGTAAGGAGTGGGGGGGTGGACAGAGAGTATAATCTCTCTCCTGCAGTTAGGGAGGTGGGATTTTACCAGCAGGCAGTGGGCATGATCCCAGGCGTAGCGCAGTGCGGGGAAGGGGATCACAGAGATGACATTCCCACACTCTAGACGGTTTCACACAGGCTAGCCAAGCCCACCGCCACTAACTGGCGGACTGTGAAATCACCACCAGGACTACAGCGAGTCCATCACAGTGGGAGGGTGGGATGAAAGAGTGAGGAATATGATCAGGAATGGGTAGGAGGGGAAGACAGGGAGAGGTGACATTCGGAAGTAGCAGCATGGCTGTATGATCTGGTTTTAATATCCTCATTAGGACTGACTTGATACCTACCGCTATTCTGTGTCCAACTGCATCTCTATTGGCTTTATCATGCCAAACTCACTGTCTCTGTCTGAGCTGAGAGAAAAAAAAAATCTTTTTGTCTTTCCAGTGGAGGGCAAACAAACTGGTGCACTTTTTACTGAGCAGACGGAAATTAAAGGGTCATTTCACCCAAATACCAGGAACATTGTTCTGGGAAAAAACATGCTATAGAATTTATTAAATGAATAGTTTGACACTTTGTCAAACACGCTGTCTTTCCAACGGTTAGACGATTGATGGCACTCTCATATATGTACGCTAAATATGAAGATAGAGTTAACAGATGATTAGTTTAGCAATTAGCCGGTTGTTGTGTCCAACATGGTCACTTTCCTATTGCTTCTGGCCAGAAGGAGGATACTTCTATCTTGGAAATCTTCCACTCCGCCCCTACACTCTACTTGGCTCAGTGACATGTTCATCCTCCATTTGGAGAAAGTAAAGTACACCCTCACAGGTTCCACAGACTCATCCTATAAGAGGTGGCAACCGTTTTTGACTTATTTTCAGAACTTGTCTGTAACCCCACCAGATTAGGACCTAAATTGTCTAATATCTGTCATGGATATATGACATATGACTTTGAGAATCTATCACAAAAGTATGTAAAGTTTGGTGATCTTTCAAAGTCCTTATGGTTACTTGGGTTTATTTATTTATCTATTTTAGTTATTTAAAAAAAATACTATTATTATTATTATTATTATTATTATTATTATTTTTATTTAATTAAAAATATATATTTTTCAATTATTATTTATGTTATTTTGTATTTTATATATATATATATATATATATATATATATATATATATATATATATATATATATATACTGTATATATTATGTTTTTTATCTTTTTTTTTTATTTCATTTAGATTTATATAATTCAATTTATCTATTTACCTATTTATTTATTTTTAAATCCCCATCTTTCATTGTTATTGTTATTAATTGTTATAATTGTGTTTTTTTTCTTCTTTCTTTGTCATCCTTAAATTCCCTTGGTGTGGTGTACCTTTTTTTTCAATATCGATTGTGGTGCCCTTTTTACATTATACTTGCATCAATAAAAATGTTGAAACTAAAATGTTGAGCAGTGGTAAAAAGCTAGCATGGCTCTGTCCAAAGTTTGAAGAATCTGCCTACCAGTCCCTTTAAAGCTCATTAATTAACACAGCATTCTGTATCTGTGTGTTTGTTTAATCAGTCCACAAAACTGGAGCCTGGAGTCTGCTAATTGCCTGGCAACCTCACAGTGACAAGACACTGGTCTCGGCCAAGAAATAGCCCGCCACATAACCCCCCATAAAACCACAACTTGCTGTTCTTTCACTTCAGTTTGTGTACAAAAAAAACAACAGAAAAAAAACACACTGACATATAACATGTTTATTAGCTTTAGAGGTGTTGGTGGATTTTTTTTTTTTACCTCTTGACAGAGCCAGGCTAGTCGTTTCCCTTTGCTTCCAGTCATTATGCTAAGCTATTATATTTATATTTAGCATACAGACATGAGAGTGGTATCTATCTTCTCATCTAACCTTCAGCTCGTGTTTACTCTAGTGTTCTTTTGGAACAAAAATGTGGTTTGAATGTTAGATTTTGTGTGAAAGTTTAATTATTCCTTCCTGTGGCTCATTTCCAATGCTTTCCCGAGCTCTCCTCTACCTGAAGGTTTCTCTCATTTGGGACTTGGTTGGTGTGCGAGTAGAGCTGGATGTATGATTAGGCCTGGCAGGTTAGTGATCTTAGCGAACAGCAGGGAGAGGTATGACATTTCTTTTTCAAACCCCTGACCCTGAGGATGAAAAATGCATGTCTCAAGCTTAGCCAAGGAGGTTTGGGTAATCATTTATGCCAGTGTCTCCAATCCCATGTCTCGACCTTACTGGTCGGGTGTCTGACAGGTGATGCATGATGCCTCACTCTCCCCCCCACCTGCCCCTGCTCCTGTCCACATCGCATCCTCCCCAATCCCAACAGGACACTGTCAGTCTGTCCCTCCTTTGATAAGCACCTCTCAAGTTCAAACCTTGACCCGGAGTCAGCTCAGCATCCTCAGCTCCTCTCCGCCTCCCTCCTCCTATCCCTTAGGTCTTTTTTCACCTTACTTTCGACTTTTACGACTCCCTCTAAATCTTCTCCTTGTCTCTCTTCTCTTTATGCATCCCCACCATCCATTTACAAAGACATACAGCTCTTTGTCATATGCAAAGACATACGCCATAAATTACACGTAGCGCAAACTGTGCTGTCATATATAAATGTCTCCCCGATGCAAACAGACTTGTCAGCTAACTATTTGATTGATGGGGTTTTGGAGGTATGCACACTGAGATCAGTTCTGTGTGATAAAAGTTTGAAAATGAAAGTGAAACAGGGTGATGCAAACACTTACAGGGCTTTAGCTGATTGGCAAGAATGAGCCCCTGAATTTCTTTTTCTTCAGAATAATGAGAATTCAAGAGATGAGCTGTGATTAGTGTCCTTGCATAACAGTCTAGAGTAGATACCTTTTATAGGACTGGTGTAAAGCAGGGGGATTGATAGTGATCCTATCCAGATGGATCTAAATGAATGAGGTGGAGGATTTGCCATCTCGACAGTCCTGCTTGCTCGCGTGATGAGAACAGAGGAGGGAGATTTGGTCTGTGTTAAGGAGACCGTGACAGACCACAGCGTGTTTGCAAAAGGCTAACTTATTTCCAAGATGTAAAGTACTGCAGTCTTGCACGGGTCATGGAAAAGCAGGGAGGAAACCAAAGAGGTCAAAGTGAATTCAACAGAGAGAGAAGATAACAGAGAGATACAGAGGGAAAGCAGAGAGAGAGAGAGCCCAGCTGGTGACTTTGGCGTCTTCCTAAATTATAATGTACACCCAATTTACTCTCATTTGCTGCGAAATTAGCTGGGAAATTTGCTCAGATCTTTTCCCCAGAGAAAATGGGAAGGAAGGGGCTGTGTGTGAGGGTTGGAAGGAGGTGGCATTAATGCCACAGCCGTGTTATCAACTCAATTAGTGCACTACACAATGCCGGTTATACATTACACCAATACACTATAATCTATAAGGAATAGGGCTGTCAATCAATTAAAATATTGAATCGCAAATGAATCGCACATTTTTTATCTGTTCAAAATGTCCCTTAAAGGGAGATTTGTCAAGTATTTAATACTCTTATCAACATGGGAGGTGGGGAAATATGCTTGCTTTATGCAAATGTATGTATATATTTATTACTGGAAATCAATTAACAACACAAAACAGTAACAAATATTGTCCAGAAACCCTCACAGGTGCTGCATTTAGCATAAAACAATATGCTCAAATCATAACATGGCAAACTGCAGCCCAACAGGCAACAACAGCTGTCAGTGTGTCAGTGTGCTGACTTGACTATGACTTGCCCCAAGCATCATGTGATTATCATAAAGTGCATGTCTGTAAAGGGGAGACTCGTGGGTACCCATAGAACCCATTTTCATTCACATATTTTGAGGTCAGAGGTCAAGGGACCCCTTTGAAAATGGCCATGCCAGTTTTTCCTCGCCAAAATGTAGCGTAACTTTGGAGCGTTATTCAGGTTCCTTCGCGACAAGCAAGTATGACATGGTTGGCACAAATGGATTCCTTAGGTTTGTCTAGGTTCATATAATGCCAGTATCTTCACTCTAGCTTTAAAACTAATTCATTAATCTAAGCATTAAAGAAATAAGTGGCGTTAAAAACGATTTTGCATTTGATAGCCCTAATAAGGACATTCTACATGTGACCACGAGGGGAAACACACCTAATCTTTCTCTTTGCAACGTCAATACAGAGCAAAGTGTACTTAATAGATTACCTCTAAGTTTGAAAGACCATAATGCAGTCAGTGCTAATGTCAAGTCGACAGCAGGACTGAGGAAAAGGCCTGCTGGTCATTTAAAGGTTGGTTTACATTTAAAATCCAGAGAGGCTTAGCGCAGAGAAAGAACACTGCAGGTGGACATAATGCTGTGTCAGGCGTTTGGGCTTGTGCCAGCTGTTCTCTTTATTCTCCCCCCTCCCTCCATCCTGTTCTCTCTCTCTCTGCTTGTGTGTGTGTGTGTGTGCACCTGCATGTATGTGCTCATGAAATCTACAGAATGCACACGCTCCTGATTACCCCAGAGGCTATTGCTCCCTATTAACCTCACCCTCCTCACTAAGAGTTCTCCGGTGGCTCATAAACTCCGCACAGTGAGACTTTGAGAGATGGGTGATGCCAAAATATAGTCCCCTTGTTGAACTTTGACCCCTAACTACTGACATGGAACCTATCCAAAAGTCTTTTTAGCCTGCTGTTAGTGCATACGGAGGGATTTCTGCCAGGCTTGTACTTACAATGCAGCTAGCCAGACTTCAATCGGGCAACACTTCTCTGGGTCCAGGGACTGTCCATATGTAATAAAACTTATCCAATAAGATCTAAATTATCTTGCACCAGAAGGAATTTAAAATAACGGCATGCTGTTAAAATGTCAGAATAGGATTGCCATTCTGTAGTCCGATCTATTGTAGTCACTCCGTACCTGATTGTCTGCTGCATCTGTAGTCGGTCGGGATCGGCGGCTGAGAAGGTCGTCAGGCTGGTGCCAGCGGGGACGCCCTCCTCATAGCGGATGGGTTTTGGGTTCGTGGGGAAGTAAGGGGGTTCGTTGACGTCCTGGACAGATATGGTGACGCCGGCTGTGGACTGGAGCGAGGACTGGATGCCGCTGGCTAGGTGGGCCTGGTTGGACACCACCACCGTCAGCATGAAGGCACGGTTCATCTCAAAGTCTACTGGCTGAAGGGAGGAAGGAAGATAATGACAGCGTGTGAGAAGAGAACGCAGTTTAAACATTATACAATTCTTTTTTTCTTGGTAAACAGGCAAAGATAGTTTGCAAATACTGAAATCCAGCATGAGGGATCAAATAAAGCACTGTGTACATCAGTAATGTTGCACCAAGACCCTTAATAGCCATATTTGACTCTATAATAATTGTATTTGTGCTTGTTTGATGGAATGTCCCTTGTCTCACATATTTTATTACAAGATTGCACATAATTATATGAAAATATACAGTGGGTAGACATGAACACATTTAATACAATCAAGTACAAAATATCACACAAGTTAATAGCCACCTCTGTGACACAGTCTGAACAGAAATGGGACATTATAAACTATATTTATTTGGTATTTATTGCAGCGTTGTCCTTGTTCTGAACTGTATTTATCATGTCCTCTTGTATATATAATTTTATCTGATTTTTTCAGTGAGAAAAATATGTGAAACTTTATTATTGTAAAATAAAATAAAAATGAATGCATTCTTTACTTGAAACTACATTCTTCATTATTGATTTACAGGTAAAGAAGATAGGAAATAAAGCCTTTTCTCGTTATGTATGGTCAACGATCATTACTACAATTAGTAGTATCATTACTTTTTATGAGCAAACCATGTCAAGCATTCAAGCATACTGATGATAGTGTGAAAACCCCTGTCAACATTTCTCTTTTGTGGATGCGTTGAACCTTGTTGATGATAAAGGACGTAATAAATGAACAGATGCCACGTCAAGTGTTCCCCTGATGAATTGGACCCATATTCTCTCTAAACTACTAACCAACACAAACACACTCATACACACATCCTGAGAGGAGGGAGCAGGGCTTAGTCTATTCATAGGGTGCTGTCATGGCTCTGCCTTTTGAATGTGTGCGTGTATATGTGTACTCTCACAGGGGTTTTTACCGGCTGAGCCTAAACCACAGTGACAGTTCCGTGCTCTCCTAATGAAGACTACACCATCAGGTTCAAATGACAACAACAACAAGCAAGGAAATAAAAAAGAGAACAAACACAGTGCTTGTAGGTCCTGCTGGCACATTTCGAAATAGGCGGCTGATGATTACCGCCGCAAGGCTCGTGTCTGTGGTGTCTGACGGTGACGTTAATGATTCTGAGCACATCTGTATGTTGCATTGAGTGTTATTAGTGGACAGTGTGGCAGCACAGCTCTGATATATATAAAAAGCATTCTTAATCAGGCAGCCTGTTTGACAAGGGCACTTGAGTGGATGTGTTTGTGTGTGTGTGTTACAGTTTGTATGTGTACACACACGTAGATATGGGTAAATGGGATCTCATACTGTAGGTGTGTATTCGTGTGTGACCCCACTGGTGCACTGGGAACCCATTTACAAGCACACCACGCTCAAGACTCTTTGATCTACTGCCAGTGGTATTCAGAGCACAGGGGGGTCTAGAGTATAGCTGTAGGCTAACTAAAACATGCATACACACTCGGACACACTCGCCCTGAGGGAAGCCAGAGGGGTGAGAGGTCAATAACACGGCTTCCATCTTTTGCCCATGAGCCATCACATCTTACATCTCCTCTGTATCGCTTCACTCGTTCCTCTCTTTCCCTCTTACTTAATTTGTTCCGTCGGACTCCAACTTCTCAACCCTCTGGTATTCTCACCTCTACCCCCGCCCCAACACCACCTCCCCCCACCCTGTGATCTACACACTCTGTGAGTCTCTCAATCCTTGGAAATCTGTCTTCGCCTCACTTCTCCTCCTCCTCCTCTCTACTTCTGTGTTTATCATAAGCTGTGATTTACATATCTTAATGACTCATTCGAAACCGAGCGGCTCTGTTTGTGTATTTTTACGGGCGCTTGTTTGTCGACTGGCTCTATTACTGTGCGGGAAAATGAGAATGCGTCTCATAAACTCCCCGGAGAGCGGTGTAAATGTGTGACATGTTCTGGTTAAGACCTCAGCCCTTGTTTACAGAGGAGCCCGGGTCCCTCGTGGGAGATTGCCGCATACCTGGGTGTCAGTGTGATTCGATGTGTCTGTACTAGCAGATGCAGCTTGGTAAAAATAGGAACACATAGGTAGCGCCTTCTTATGGCGTCTTGATTTTACCTATATTGAGTCTGATGTCAACCAATCCGGCTCCCTTTTTCCCAGAGCAAGCTGAAGCCCCTCTGTTTACTTGTTGAGACAGTCTATTTCTCATTTCTTCCCAGGGGGTGTCCTGTCTCTTATTTTATGATTTCCTGATAACCTCCCATGGGTCCCGATGGAAGCTCACGGCTACCCGGCTGCCTGCTGAATTTTACATCAGGGAGTGAGAGGAATGGATTATAAGAGGCAGTCATCTAGAGATAATGAAGAGAAGCAAAATGCCAATGCTCATTGCTCAAGGTGCTGTGGGAATTACAGGGTGATGTTATTGCTATTTTTTAAACATTATTATAGGATGTGAGATGGGATTTGCAGGAGTCAGATGAGCAAGGAGAATACCTGGGGGTCCTCAGGGTTACGCGAATAAACAAGTTTCTTCAAAACGCATGCAACATGATAAGCACATTTATAGCGAGCCACTCAAGGATGAACACAGAAAAAGCCGCAGGCCATTCAGCAGGACATACATCTACACACTTTACATACACACACATAATATAAGCTGAGTATCATACAGCTACTATTATTCTGTTATCTATTTCCGATATTTCTTTTCAAAATGGGTAAAAACCCTCCAGACAACCTCCATCTGAGAGGTTGAACACTAACACAGCAGGTTGTTACAAGACATGGTTTTGTTGTTGCTGCCATTTACCACAGCAGCTAGAACATTATGAGTGTATAAAACCCGTTGCCTTTGTAATTGAGAAATCAATACCTAATTTGCTACAGTGGTCTCGCCAGCCATTGTGTTTAAGTCTGTGTGTGAGTGTATGAGCTGTTTCTGAAGGGCGCAGCGGCCTCCAATCCCTCATTTGGACATAAGGGTGAATGTGAAAGGCAAAAGACCCCCGGCCTGTCCCCATTTAACTCTGTAGTCTATTATTATTGTGCTTAAATCCAGAGGGGATCTGACAGTCAGTACAGAAAAAGAGATGACACTGTTTCTAAGATGGGCATGTTCTGATAGGCCGGTGTCTTACCTTCACCACGGTGACCATGCCGTCGTTGGAGACAGGGTCAGTGCGGATGGTGAAGTGCCCAGACGGGTCTCCGCTGATGATCCTGTAGATGGCGTTCCAGTTAGGCGAGTGCGGTTGGTCAGCATCTATCACCGTCAGATTGGCCACCACAAGATCCACTCGGTTCTCTGGGACCTCACCGGAAAACTGCAGGAAGTAGAGTAAAATGTTACCTCGTGATCTGTTGCTTCAAAATATTTTTATAGAGACTGTTAGCTGAAGGTCTTTTGGGATCCATTGAAATGTTTGAGTGTGGCAATTTCTAGAAAAAAGAAAAAAAAACAGATTGCCTATCTCTCATTTTCATTTTTTTCTTTATAGAGCCAGTCCTCCTTTCAGGTTTTCAGGTAGAGTAAGTTTAATGATCTTGCTTTTTTACCACAGCTGAGCGGTAAGCAAGCAGTAAAAACAGATGCACACCAGCAAACACATGCACACAGGGGCGTTGTTCCAGTTTCAGTATTTTCTGCTTTTTTTCCTGCATTCCCAGCGCCCATCCTTGACAAGCAATAATATTTCATTCCTTTGAAAGCCGGAGTGACAAAGGAGGAGAGAATGGGTGAGCAGAAAGGAGCCAGCAGTGGGGAGGGTTAAAACAGCTGTTTGAGTGTATATGAGTGGCTTTTAGTTGTCCCCGTGCTGTGTAAACACATGTGCTTTGTCCTGATAAGCCTGATGAGGAGTGAGCCGCTGTCTGTCATATGTCTGTTATGGTGGGGATTGATCAAAGCTGTACAGGCTCAGGGGATAAAGCCCACAAAGACGAACCAACAACAGCAACGCTGTAAAACACAATTTCGACCGCAGCCCCACCTACACGGACAGCCAATCAACTCTTAACCAATTACGTGAGGTCAGAAGGGTGAGCACGTTGGCGCGTCTTCACCTCATCTGGAGGCAACAGGCATGTAGCATCATACAGTTACCGTGTCACCATGGGTAACAGGCGTGGAAGAGCCACTGAGCCGCTTATGCGAGTGTAGGATATCAAAGAGCAAAGCCCCAGACCAAACACTCCAACAGACCATAATACCCTGCCTGGCAACCCTCGCATCACCCAGCAAACAGCCGACAGCAGCGGGCAGATTAGGGGGCTGCGTCAGGAGAGCTGTTCAGAGACTCAATGACATTCTTAAGACAACAGACAAGTCCGGGTGGTCCTGATGCACTGCCTGCATTGGATAAGTAGGCAGGCTGTCGTATGTTGGTGTGTGTGTGTGCGTGCTCGAACGGTTTATTACTGTGGTTTGGTTCAGGGACTCCCCGATGCCAATTCAATAAAATAAAACTTCAGAGACGGCTCTTGAGCTCCTAAGGGCCCTTGAGCATCTTCTTTCTCAGCACATAGTAACAAGTAAGGGCAAGAGTTAACCAGACATGATGGAAGACTTTGAAGGGTCAACCACAGCTCTTATTTTCAACAACACCCCAGTTTAAGATTTCTACTCTCGTTAGCTCTTTATAGGGCGGGTGGAGTTACAGGCATCCAGAGCTCCAGTAATAAAAGTCGTACTTGTTTTTCCCCGCAGGAAATCTTAAATGGCACGGCAGTTTTTTAATTCCCTTTAACTATAGCATTAGTGCAATCACTTAGCAAATCAGTCTTGGTGGTGAAACTTACAAAAACTTTAGGAGGTAAAGGAAGTCAACTGTCGACAGTCCCATCGAACTTCGCAGTAAGTACCCTCCAATCACTGAAGTTAAATCATCTGTGATTTTAGATTGCAATGGAGAAGTGTTCAGAATATGCTTAAACTATATATCCTGCAGCTCTGATTTATATGCTGTAGTATTAAAGTGTGTAGGTTTTAGCGACATCTAGCAGATTGAAACCTCTCCTGTGTGCCAAGCGTGTAGGAGAACTACGGTGGCCAACGCAAAAACGTGAATGGCCCTATCTAAGAGCTGTTGTAAGAGTAGCGTAGGTCATTTGGAGAAGAGTCAGTGCGTAGTATGTGTGTCTGTGGGAAGTGAGTGGCGAAGCGAGAGAGAGAGAGCGGCGGTAGCGGATGTGTGTGAGCGAACAAGTGAGCTAGTGGAGCAGAAGAGAGAGTTAGCTTAGCTCTGAGAATATCAAGTGAATGTTCAGTGGAAGTTGTAGTTTGTGCAGAAATAAATGCTGCAGCTCCGCAAAATCAACAGAGGTTTCCTGTGCAGTGGTGTAAATATCGACGATGCAACCGGTGCGACGCACCGGGGCCCAGAAGCTGTCAGGGACCCAAAAATCCCCTTCCTACACTGTCCACACTGAATCTGTTACGTGCACTTCTGTCATGTAAACAAAACACGTAGTCAACCTATCAGCTGTGTGCTCGAGATCAGACTGGAGACGTCACCGCTTATCTTCCTTCGTTTGCTCTTTTTAAACAGAAAACACACATTCAACACTGGCGATCTCCCTCCAGCCAGATGCCTCCTTATTAAGGTTTTTGTAGTGAGATGAGGAGGTATCGTATCAGATAACTCCTCATTTCAACTTCACCAATCAGCCCCTCCTCATCCATTGAGGCGATTTTAAGGCGGACATGGTTCTTAAGCAGTGCTGTAATTGTTACGTCTCGTATGTTGGAATGGTGAGCCTCTCCATGGTGGCATAGCAATTGTCTATTTTGCAATTGTCTGGAATGGTTGCGTGTGTGTGCACAAGCGTGCGCTGGTGTTTGAGGTGAAGGCCCAAGAGAAAAATTTGCACTGGGGCCAATCACAATTATGTTATGTTATCGACTCCGGCCCAAGCAGGAAAAGTTAACGGAGTGGTTGTCCATTCTGGGCTACTGTAGAAACATGGCGGCCAGCTCTGTAAAGAGAGGACCCGCTCTGTATGTAGATAAAAACGGTTCCTTCTAAGCTAACAAAAACACAATGAGTCTTATTTTCAGGTGATTATAGACTAAAGAAACATAGTTATTAATACTATATTCCAAATCGATCCCCCTAATTGTTACACTGGTCCTTTAAATGCCCCTCAACATACCAGAATAAAGCAAAAAAGGTTGTGGGAATGTTGACATTAACATTTTCAAAGAGACAATAGCATTTCTCCGTTGAGTATTCAGGTTGCATTTAAGACTTAACTTTCAAATGGGAAATTAAAGTGTTTTGTTTTTTTCCCAATAGCCAGCAGGTCCTCCAGATTCTCCATTATATTCAGTTTAATTGTTCTATTTCTTTAAGAATCCAGCTTTTATCTTTGTGATGGTGAGCTTTGACGTCTGGTAGCGTTGTTGTCAATAATGGATTGTGATTCAACATTTGTGATTTTGAACATAGAGCATTTCAATCCCTCTTGGAAAAACCTCGGGGTTGTTCTCTTTCTTTCACTCCTTCAATGATTTATTAGCTGAATACTGCATTGTATTGTACTATATACTGTGGTGGGGTTTGTTTCAACAGTGAGTTGTTGTATGACTGCTGTCTTTCAGCAGAGCTTTTCTCCGATCAGGTATTTTTTCTATTCTACGATCCTGTATCTTGTCCTCAACTGCTGGACTAAAGGAAAGGAGGGACACGCTCTTTGATTGTGATTGGCACAGAGTGCAGTTGGCTTTCTCGCAGCACTTGACACAGCATCTCTTGCCAATGCTCGCACCCTTCTGTCATTATTTTGGCAGCGGTGAAAGACTAAAGGAGGCAAGAGGAGGTGAGAGGAGTGAGAGAGGCGAAGTGACAGGGAACTTCATCATAGGAACCTTGTGAGGATGGTAAAGGAAGGAGACAAAAGGAAGCAGTGCAGTAAATCCTGCACAGTGGTTGCATTAGCGTAGCTCTCCCTAAAAATACATCCTGTACCATGTGAGATTAGGGGTGTGAGAAAGTATCACGATATTACGTTTTGTGATACTGTATCGATTCTCAAAAACGCTATTGATTTTTAATTAATAGTTGACATGTTAAGATTAACTCTGTCAATACTTCCTTGCTTACAGTATCGCGATATATTGAATCGTAACCCTGTATCGCGATACGTATCATATCGCCAGATTCTTGCCAACACACAGCCCTATGTGAGACAGTCGTCGTGGCAATGCTGTATGCGTAAACAAACAAAAGAGGTGATTAACTATTTTTCATTTCATCTCATCTATCTACATCACAGAAATAATGCAAAGTATGTATGCAGCCCTGAATAAGCACCCAGAGCCTTCACATCCGTACACGTACACCACCCTTTTGCCGCCTTGAAAAATAGGGCAGCCTCTGATAGGCATGATGAAATATTAATCATCAACATTAAAGACAAATTCCCCAAACTTTATATTTCTGGGACACGTTGAAAGATCTATGGGGTTTATTGCAAACACTAAATATTTGCATAATGGCCTGCATTCTCAACAAAATGGCTTTTATGTTATCCCACCGCTAAAATGGGTGATTTACGAAGGGAGTGGGTAAAAGTGCTCTGCTCATCGCGGCTCCAAAACCTCCACTAAAGTTTATCATCAATTTCCATGATGGTATTAACTTCCCTCTGTGGCGATGATGGAAATGCACTTAAACATGGTGGAATACAGTTAGCGAATATCAATCTATTACTAGCCACTATCATCAATACGTCACCATCAGTAGGGAATCTTAAATCAGAGGGGGATGCCGAGTCAGGGAAGGCCTTTGATTTACAACGGGGTATGTCTACGCTTTATCACTGCCGCTGTAGGAAATAGCTCCTGTGACCAAATAATCCTTCATGCGTTCTCCTCTCCCCATCATTCTCTCATCACGTTTTGTCTTTGAGTCTACACGGTGGTCCGCTCATCAACTCATTTTCCCTCTTTGTTCCCTTTTTTGCTCGCCATCTCCTTTGTGTGTATCCTTTTTCTTCCTCTGCCCTCTCTCCTGTACACCTCCTGCTGTGTGTGATGTAGCGGCTCTCTGATGAGCTCTATGGTTGACACATGCTTACCGCCAGTGCTAACTCATCATCATAAGGGTCTTAATAGCCCCCAGGGCAAATGCTAATGCTAGCTCCTCTGCTACCACCTCAAAGAGACCGAGCCTCACTGTAGTGCTGATACCGCCCCTCAGCCGCTCTCCCTGCAGTTGCAGAGCTAAGCACCTTATCTACCCAACAGGCCCGTGCTCTCATCACTGCTGATAGAAAAGGCACACATGCTGAATAATTCCGACACCTGAAGCCAAACTGACTCCTACGATGAAAGATTTTTCATCATAACAAGAAAACCGAGACACGTCGACTCCACTTTTGACCATCTTTACCTCTCTAAACAAAATGCACGGCTCTGCCACATCGAATAAAAATGTGACTCTTGAGAATTTCATTAAAAAAACATGCAAATAATGGCTCTGCAATTTTTTTCCAGCTGCCAGAGAGAAATACTGCTGCCACCTCAGCCGTTCCACCCGCACATCTAAATAAACATTTAGCAGCACGGAGAGAAACAAGCGGAGTTAATATTAACTTAAGAGAGAGAGAGTGGAATAAATTGAAGTAAACTTTTTTAACAACACTAAATCTCCCGCTTCACTTAATCATTTAGTGATGATGTTGCTGAATCGCACCACGCTGATACATTACATACAGTACATTACTTTGGACTTTTAATTTTTACCTCGCTCTCGATAATGACCTTCTGTAATGTAATCATCATTTTAAATATCACTATGACGACAACAATCATTAACGATTTGCTGGCTCTAGTTTTCTTGCTGATGAAAGTCAATAATATGGATTAGTTTTTCCTTCTCTGTGTGTGTGTGTGTGTGTGTGTGTGTGTGTGCAGCCATCCTCTACAAGGAAATGAGTAAGTACCCTTTGCACTTCATAGCCCTCCTTCACTGTCTTTGTGTAAATCTTCGTTTGTAACGACATAACAGTGTTGTAGTCATTTCCTTTTTCCTTTCCTCATTCCCTCCCCTTTTCATTCTCCTTCCCTCTCTTCTTCAAAGCCTGTCACTCCCTAGCCTTTTCTATTTATTTTTCTCCGACATACTAATCATTTCCACCCTCTTCTCTGAATCCAACCCCCCCCTCCTTCCTTTCCCCTTATTTGTAGCAACTCACAGTTCTGGAGGTCAGCATGGGAGGGTTGTCGTTGATGTCCGTGACAGTGATGATGGCAGTAGCTGTGTTGGAAAGGCCGAAGTTCAGGTTGCCCTCCATGTCCGTGGCCTGCACGATGATGGTATACTGGGACACTTTCTGTAAAAAGGCAGAAACAGAAGAAAAAAAAACAGTGTGTGCAGTTATTCATCTGCGAAAAGCTTTGTCTTCCTCCGGTCTACAGCAACAGCCACGCAGTGTGATTCCCAGAGGAGTGTTTCTGTTCTATAGTAGCCATCCATGCTCTCATTTGAAACACAGAATCACAGGGGTGAAGTTCTTTCATTCGACTGAGTTGAAACCTCCTCGGCGGAACGTATCCAGACTTCACACCGTCTGAAGGCTCCCCATGGGTATGTCATCAAAGACGCCGCTCATTCGGTGTCACTGATGGACAGATGTGAAGACAATGATCCGACTGACAGAGATTAATAGACTATCTATGCAGCAATAATACCAGGGAATGATGAATGCCATTTCATCTTTTGAAATGACACAGTGTCACTTCACTGGAAGCTGAAATATGGTTCTCTTATTTGTATTTTTGTACTTGAGTGCACTCCCTCTCTTTGCCAGCATCCTTCGTCTCCTCTTCTGTCCCACGGTGCAGTTAATGGGCTGCAGGAAGGATGGAGCCCGGGAGCTGACTGTCTGGGTATAATGCGTCTCGTCACTGAGATTCCCAATTACATTCCCAGTGTCTCTCTCACCTGCTAATTACCGAGTAAATATCCCAATTAGGCCAGGACGCCACATCAGGAGGATTAGACAGGTCCTCTCAGTTCCTCTCATCTCGATGCTAGACGAGATGCTGAACTCCAACCTTGTACACACACCCTCATTAACACCCACACACACACACACACACCTCTCTTTCTCCATATATTGTTCAGAGGCGGTGACTGCTTGACTGTCCCATCAGCCAGTGTACAGCGTGTACACAACACTCTCACTAATTAGACAAGGGAGTAATTATGTAGAGCTCCTCTGAACCTCTCAGCATTGCAACAACACCGCAGCATACCCCAGCTTCCTCTGGAGGACTGAGGTCTGTTACTGTCAACAAGCTCTTAAAAGTCCACTGCAGACCAGTGGAAACCTTTAGAAGAGAATCAGTGTGGGAGTTTATAAAGGGAAGGAAGAAAACATTTCAAAAGTGAAGAACAGAGGAGAGGATAAGAGACAGCAGGGGGATGCAGCCAAGGCGCAAGGGAGGAGGACTACTAAAAATAGATGCCTGTGTTGTTGTTTTTTTTTGTTTTTTTTTGTAGCACCTAACGCCTCCAACACCCCAGCCCAAGAAGGAAAGGGAGATGCAGAAACTTTCAAAGTTTCAAAGGGCCAAAGTGCTGACTAAAAGTGGACATGGGAAGCACCGCAGTGTGCTGTGTAGCATCTTTTTGTGAAGTTTATGTACAATACATCAGCTCCTTTTTTTTCTTGCAAGGTTTGAGACTTCTTATCTGCTCTATAGGGAAACAAAAGTTGCAGGAAAACAGAAGTGTGTATGCTACAGAAAGAGTGTTTAGTGTAGTTGTGATGGTTAAAGGGCCTAAAGGTTAGAGAAGCAAGCTTGTAACCACTCTTCCACTTTCCCCACCCCATTTACACCATGCAATGTGGATGTGTTGTCTGGATAATGTCACGTGACCTTGGACATTTGCATTTACATCTAGTATTAATAAACATTCTCGTTCTCTCGATTCTGCCCTCATTGTGATCAGATAATATCTGATTATGTAGGCAGAGCTGGAGGATTTATCACCAAACACGGCAGGTCCCAGGTCAAGGAAATCAACGCTACTCTATGGGCTCAACTTATTGTTCCTTTGCCGAGGTAAATGGTAAATGGTCTGCATATCTATAGCGCTTTTCTACCTCAATGGAGAGCACTTTACAAATGGCCTCGTATTTACCCATTCACACACACACCCACTCACACGCCGCTGGCGACGGAGCTGCCTTGCAAGGTGCCGGCCTGCCCAGCGTCTTGCCCAAGGACACTTCGACATGTGGACAGGAAGAGGCCATCACAAATTCCCATCACAAGCCAAGGTGACATCTTCAAATTACTTGTTTTGTTCTCAGCAGTCCAATACCCAAATATATTCAATTTAAAATGATATACTGTAAAAGAGAGAGGCATAACCCTCACATATTTTTCAGTGAATCAACTAAGTGTTTCAAAACTACTCGCAGTAAAATGTATTTCTCCTTATCCAGATAACATATCCCAATATAGATCACGTATTAATGCCAAGTATTAAAGGGGTCTACAGTATATTTGGCTGGTAAAAGTGACCAGTGATATGCCTTTGAGTAAGGCCCTTAAAGCTGCAGTGGGTAGAAATGGAGCAAATATCATTAAAAAAAGTTAGTTTTATAAAATGGTCACTATATCCTGACAGTAGTTCATGAGACAGGTAATCTAAAAAAATCATGTCCCTCCGTGTCCTTCGGTTCTCCTAATGGCATCTGCAAGATTTCACAGACCGGACGAAAACAACCAATCAGAGCTGATCTGGAGTCTGCCGTCTCTGAGCAGCTGTCAATCACTCACCCACTCCGATCAAACGGTCAAACTAGACAGCGTTGATCAAATATGAATCAATATTCTGTTACTGTAATGCCTATTTCTCACCATAAATGTTTTCATAAACATCTTGTAGTGTACTGTTTAGCTGTAAAATGAGAAGGTTTGTGACCCGACAGCCATGTTGAGATCAGTGGAGGAAATACCAAGCACCACCCACCAGTTGGAGCACAGCCAATAGGAACCCTCTCTCTCTCTGAAATGACCTGTGATTGGTCAAAGTCTCCTGTCACGGGCTAGATCTTTTAAAGCCTGAAAACAGAGCCATGAGGAGGTTCAGAAGTCTAGTTTTCTCTCAGAACACTTGAATTACAATATGCTGAAAGGTTATTATGGAATTTTTGCCCATAGATGCCAAAGATATTCTGCCTACTGAAGCTTTAACCCAAATCTGCTCCAGTGGAGCTTCTCAGTGGTCAACAGATCACATTGAGGTTGGGCATATTCAAGGTGTGAATGTGTATCACGCAGCTCCTAAAAATTACATTCACATACAACTAAACTGCATTCTCAATTATATTTGGAAGGTAACGTATTTTGTTGCAGATTAAGTTTGTCTTTTACATATCAAGGCAAGGCAGCTTTATTTGTATAGCACATTTCAGCAACAGGACAGGTATTATATCAGAAATACCTTTGTAAGTCTGCGGACCGCCGCAACAAGTGACGTAGTACTACGAACGACGCGCAGAGCAGGTGACGTAGTATATCGAGCGACCGTGAATGAAAATACATTGAATAAAAACGTTATTGAATAATAACGGGTATAACGGGAAGTCCACTACTGGGGGGCAGGAGGGGTGGTGGATGGATCCAACAAACAACAGACTTTCCCCCAAGGTACACCCGGTGTTCGTGTCCCGTGTGAAACATAGTCATTTCTTGCGTTTTCGTTTTATTTTGAAGTAAAATTAAGCCAAACCATGATGTATTCTTACTAAGCCTTACCCAGTAGTTTTGTTGCCTGAACCTAACTAAATAGATTTGTTGTGTTATTGTTTTATTTTGTTTTCATTTACAACATTAATTGCATGTTTAAAACTGTTTAAAACACCAACTGTAATCCGGGAGAAAATACGTTTCAATCAAATGTATTGTGGTAATGCAGTTTAGTTGTATGGGAACATCATTTTGTGGGAGACAGGGTTGGTATAATGCAGTGACTGCGAGCAGGGTGAGGGCTCTCAGTGGTAAATAATGGGTAAATAATATGGTAAAAAAAATGTAAGAGCTTGGGATGATTTATGTCTGTATGGGTCTTCACAAGTATAGCTGTACAAACATGCTTGTGTGTGTGTGTGTGTGTGTGTGTATAGTGGGGATAGGAGTTTAATCCTACATTAGGGGTGACTGGTTGGATTAGCAGAATACAGAAAAAAACAGCGTAAAAATAAGCAGCAGTTCAGCTGAGACATTTTTACTCCATGTCCCACTCATACCCCTCTCTCTCCCTCCCTCTGGCACCCTCATGTGTCATCCTGCTTCTCTGTCTCCATCACCCTATTTCACTGCCAAATTCACACTCACTTCCTCCCAACTCATTGTAATACCCCGTCTGCCCAGCTCTGCTTTTGTTCTATTGCTCCCTTCAGTTTTCCGTTTTTTTCCCCTCAATTGCCTGTGTTTTATCGAGTGTAGATGTGATTATATGGGCTTTTGTGTTTGTCTGACAGGTGTCAAGGGCATTCCATCTCAGATATTTCCACTTTATCTTTACCACACAAACACAAACACACACACAGCCACACACACACACACACACAGCACAACGTGAGCAGTCCACTGCAGCGTGATGTGTTGTTAATAGGTCTGTCACTTGTGACAGTTTGGGAGGACGATCTGTCTCAGAGATTTCTTTGCAGAGTTGTCACTGACACATCCATGTCGCGAGAATAAACACATTTGGATCTTGTCACAACTTTTATAGCTCTATAAACAAGGTGACCGCAAAAGAAGGCAATTTACTGTAAAACAAAATAAAAATAAATGAGCGTGTGCGTGTGTGGTGACAAATGGGCTAGACAACATTTGTAAGACGCATCTCAGAGTGTCATCAGAGTAAACAATGCTGTTAGGAGCTGCGCTTCATAAACAAGGATAAAAGGTGCATCATCTGGCCAGCTATAATTCATTCAGACTGTGTTGACACATACAACTCCATTGGTCACAGATTTTAACGACTAAAAGCATTATACAATCCTTGTTTGTTTTTTGCTTAATTTTGCATGATTTCATCTCTGTAAAACATTAGTGAATTAGTGAATGCTTTGGAATAGAGAAGACCAACCTCTCGATCGAGACCGGGCGCCACCGTCACGATATCTCCAGTCTCACTGTTGATGGTGAACATGTTGGGGATGGGGCTGTGCGGCGTCTGGGACAGGATTCGGTAGCGCACCATCCCGTTAGCCGTGGTGTTGTCGTCACCGTCAAACGCCGACACGTGCATCACATATGTTCCTGATGAGGAAAATAATATTTGTCAACATATATGTCCAAGCAGCCCGAAACAAGCAAGACTAGATGACTTTTGAAAACATGAAATAACAGAATCCCCCTTTTAGAAAAGAAAAGATGAATTCATAAGCAGCAAAACACCCCCTTACTCAATACACCTTAGATTAGTTTAGCTTAAGACATTGTTGTGTACCTGACATCACTAAATCCGTTTGCGGACTTCCTGACTCACCTCTACTTTTGCTACTGTTACAGTATGTTTCAACATGTCACAGATAAACATCTCAATGGCTATATCCATAGGCTGTATACATAGATGGACGGCGCGTCCCCACTTCCTCCTACTGTACAAAAGTGAAGCCAAAATATCCCGGATACGGGAGCTGCCATCTGACATTTACAGCCAGAATCTGCACAGTAGTGATGGGGGGCTGGAGACACGGTATCTGTTTGGCTAGAAAGACACAACAACTGACCAAAATATCTCTTTAACTACATTTATGATGAAATTGACACATGTTCTATTGGACAGACTCAGTTGACAGTTATGGAAAGTTAAAGGTACATCTCCTCTCTTGTACAATCCCAGAGCCTTCAGCTGTCAATCATGACAGCATCAACTATAGCATCAAATAACTAACTAAAACTAAACTTATTTTATCTATCATTTTGTGCTATTGTGTCTTTTATTGGATGGTTTAAAGTGAAACAAAAAGAGGTACAAAATGCACTGTGCACAGTGCACTACTCTGCTTAAATCCCCCATCCTACAAACACATGTTAATGACAGATGCAGTATTGGTAATAATCATACTGATATTGTTTCACGTGTGCATAAACATGGATAATAAACCACCTGGATGTCCCATAAGAGTTTGATAACACTTGCTGTAATGTGAATTGATCTTTACAGAATTATGTCTGCAGAGAAATGTTGCACACCTGTTCTGTAAATAATAAAGACTCCAACAACTTCAAGCACAGATAAAATTGTTACCACATTTTATGGCCACATAACATCACATCATATTCAGCATTTACTGAACAGGCTGCAAATATAATGTTCAACTGACCAAAAGAAAAGGCTCTTGAACGTCCTACAAGCAGATTCTGATGACCGATATTGCTAATCGCATTGTTCTGATACTAATTACTACATAAAAACAAGCTAATAGACCTCTTGCTTACATTGATTGAATTGTTTAAAACCTGTTCTAATAATAAGCACAAATAAGCATAGACGTATTATGCAGACTCAGTTCTGTTGGAGAGAATAAGCCACTATCCTTCCATGAATGCACCACTTGTTTGCTGCCTCCACACACTCATATAACTCTGTGGGATCACTGCCTGTCACCCAATCTCTCCATCTCTCTCTCCCTCCTGCTCTCCCTCTCTCTCTCTCTCTCTCGCAGCCGATTCTAATTGCCAGAGATAGTGATATCATGCCAGTGACAGCCCCTGTCCGAGGATAATTGTAACCGCAGCTCCCATTTCAAACTTCATTACATTTCAAAGCAACATTTGTCAATGACTCGGCCACAGGGAGCACTCTAAAGGCCTCTCAGCGAGACGAGGAAAAAAATAAAAAAAGCCGGCAGGAAGAGAGGGAGGGAGGGAGAGGAAAAGAGAGAAATAGAGGACAGACTCCATATTTGGTTGGATTCCAAGTGGAGTGACTCTCAGTCCTCCACCCATCGCTTTTTTTTTTTTCAAGAGATGGAGGGATAGAGAGAAGGAGATGAAGAATCACAACGTGTCACACATCGCTGGGGTAATTTCATTAAGCTGCACTCTTAGGGGGTTTAATGTGGACCCTTTGTACGGGCGTCCTAAGCTGTGCCTGACAGGATTAGGTCCCCATAATGACTCTTTAATTTGCAAACTAATTCAAGTCTGTAATTGGCCTTCCATTGAAACCACTGGAGCTCTAAACTCTAAAACTCTCCTTTTTTATGATTATTGTTCAGCTGAATGTCATGCATGCCACAGAGACTTGTCTGCTGTGTGGGGTGAAGCGGAGGGGGGGAGGGGACAGCGGCGGCGGCGAGAAAGAAAAGAAAAAAGGAAATGAGAACCTGAACACCTCTTGAGATCACCTCTGGTGCAATAAACTCTGACTCATCAGGCTCGCATGCACACAGAGAGCTCATCTCCGTGATTCTTCCGCTCTGAGGTTAGACATAAAATGACCCAGTGGTGCTACAGCGTGGTACATTTAATCCTCAATCTCCTCTCCATCCTGAGCACCCTCTTTGGTTTATGGCCGCTGCTGCAGCCAGCTCAATGAAAAGCCACTGTAAGAGACAGATTCCCCGTCTGTCTGCTAAATCAAGGGGAATGGAAAACTCTCCGTAGCGTACAAAGATTCAGTGGTGTAGTCAGACTTTTAACGACACCAATCTCTCCTGATATACTAGTCGCTCTTCCTCCGTCCACCCATGTCCAAACACGTCACCCCTTCACATATTTCTTTAATCTCTCTACTCCCGCTTCATCCATCTATCCAACCATGCTTCGTTACCTGGTTTAGAGCCTTCATCCACGGAGCCATTGTAGACCTGGTTTTTGAACTCTGGTCTGTTATCGTTCATGTCGATGACGAAGATGTACAGGTCGATGGGGTTCTCAACCTGGTTCCCGTTCATGTCCACAGCATGTGCTCGCAGCTGGGAGACACAAAAACACAAGAAATGAGGTTAGATTAGAACCATTACGGGAGCAGGAAGTAATGAGCTGATAAATAATGTACGATGAGTCTGCGATGTAGAATATTGGTTTTATGGAGAAAATTATTTAGGGTAAACATTTGGTGTTTGATGGATTTCTCATGGAATGAACAAGGGCCTATCCATCTAACAACATTTATTTACATCAAGGGTGCAATTTCCACCGAGGACGGGGCTTTCTTGTCTTTCAAAATCCTATTTTTGTCTCTACCACTTTTGCCGTTTTAGTTTGTTTTATGTGTCTGCATACAAGGAGGAATAAATGCTTCGGCCTCCTCTGAATGCATTTGTGGAAAAGGGATCATGAACAGGTGAAAGGTGTGACATTTTATTATTCTAATGAAAGACACTACAGCTGAACATCAGTCAAAGTCATCACTGTTCCAGTATTGATTTCTAGTGAGGTTATTTCAGATTTCTTTAGTCTAGTATAGTTCAGTTTAAAGTCTTTACTAGGGGTGGAATCACGAGTTTCATCACAATACAATATTATATTGATTCTTTGGACAATGATACAATATTTGCTGATATCACAAAGTCTGTCACGATACGATTTCAATTTGATTCAATACAGGGGCCTGCAATCGATATGAGACATTATTATACAGCTTTGTTGAATACTCGATTCTGATTGGTCAATCACGGCGTTCTACGGTCTGTTATTTCTTTATAGCAGACCGTTGCTATGTATAACATACCGTTGCTATGGGCCCAGGTCTGATGTCGGACTCTGGCGGACCGTTTTTGTGTCAAATTATTGATTTCTTAAGTAAGTAGCCGTGTATTAAGTGGGATAATGTACAGCTAGTGGGTCATTGTTGTGAAATAAACCCTGACAGGGCAGTGCAGCACCCCAACGCATAGCGTCGTCCTGGAGGGGTTTATTTCACAATAATGACTGGCTCGCTGTACATTATCCCTCACATATCATATGTCCATTTAACACATTCAGATACATTTATATAAACCCAAGAAAAACAACTAAAATATGATTCGATCCAGATTGATGTATCGTTACACCACCAGTCTTTACATGCTTTATTTATTTAGTTGCGTTTTAATTTGTAGGTTAATGGTTAGAGATGTAAATACTTAAAACAACATATTTCAATAGTTGAATATAACCTTTCACTTTAACCGTCTCCACTCAGGAGTGGACAAAAGAAAGGGAGAACCAGCATAAATAAAACACCAACAAACTGAAAATGTTCTTATGCTTCAAGGTGACATCTTTCACAGAAACAGAAAAACACCTCTGTTTTCTGAATTTGTCATTCAGCTCATGAATACAAAGGCTGATAAAATCTTTATTATTGAATTATACAGTATAACAGTTTCAAAAAGATTCCCTAAACCTATACAACAATATGAGGAAGGGTGAGAAGTGAAATTTGGGATATTTTTCTTGCAGAGAAATTGCATTTGCGATCATGTACTTTCTCCAGACTTCTTATCTCTTTTACACTTGGTACCCGGAAGTTTTTATCTCAGCAGAAACCAAAACAAGATACATCTTATTTTATTGGAAGTTGGCTCTGATGTAAAGGCAAGGTGTCTGTTTCAGGATCACGGCGTTGGATCCCAGGCCAACATTCTGTCTGGTTTTGTTTGAAACAGGGTTCTGAAATCTCTCCGCTTCCCTCTGAAGCCACAAACACAGCGAGCCCATCTCAAATTCATCTCAGCTGTGCTCAGATCAATGGAATCGCCAACTAGGGTTTCTCACAAAGTTTGGACATGGAGTTATTACTGGAATCAATACATGCTGTAAAATGTGTCTTGACTGCTTTCTCTCTTATGAACTCTGGAGGAGAAAAGACAAAGAATTGAATGAATGAAAATGAGAGCAACAGCATTATCAGGGAAGTTTAAATACTTGAGGTTTGTATTTTCACGCCGTACTTGAAGGTCAAACTAACAGACTGAAAAGGCATAGCAAAATGAACTCCTTGGTTCCCTCTAAAGCTCACCTTACCTGGGAATGTTTATATCCCTGAACATGACTTATTCAGTGATATATCCTGTCAGCTGAAAGCACCGGGGATGTTTAGTTTATATCATACAAGGGTGTGGGGGGGGGTTGCAGAATTCAGATACTATCTACATCCTGCTCCTAACAACATGGGCCGGTAAATATTTATTCAGTTAAAATGTCAGCAATCAATTCCAGGCCCCTCCACCTTATTTGATGTTAGGGATATTCATCTGAGGGAAGGGTAACGGGAAAAAGTGACAGAATTGGAAGCGGCTGGAGGGAAAAATGAGAACATGTTAGGAACAGATAGAGAAGAAAGATGGGAAATTGTAACACGAGCAGATTCTTTCTTTCGTCGTGTTTGGAGAATTGAGGGAAAGGTACTCTTCACATCTCAGCATGCCTGATGGGAAAAAACGCTACATGGCCGCTGCAAGAGCACGAGAGCCAGATAAGTAAAACAGCCTGCAGGCTTGTTGTGGCAGAAAACAGAATAACAGCACTCTCCATAGGCTCCTTCTCCTCAGAGAGGTGAAGATCCTCTCCACCGCCGCCCGTCCTCTCCTCTCCACCGTCTGCTTACACTCTGCACCTCCACCAAAACCGCGTCTTCGGGCCACACTGAGGTTAATTTGACTTTACTTTTTCCACTGCATTGTCTGATCTGTCCTGCACCCAATATCCTGAACGGTGCCATCGCATCGTGCATCTCGCCTTGCTGTAACAGACTAGGCCCCTTATCTCCACCCACCCTCATCCCTCCATCCCTCACGCACCCACACAGCCTAATTCAATAACAGCAAGAAGTCAGAGATTACCGCCATGTTTAAAGAAGGCAAAATGTAATGCTGGGTCCACATTAAAGTTATTATCTTGAAAGGCAGGTGGAGAAAACAGACCGTACCGGGCAGCGCTCGACATTTGGCAAAGAGGTAGCATCCTGATACAGATAACAGCAAACCCCAGAAGCTCCACGTTTTTTTTTTTTTTTTCCCCTCATAAGAATGCATCTCGTTGCATGGCTGGTTTTGAATTTCAGACTGCTCATTCTTTTGAAATAAAAAGAACTAGACCGTAACTTTGTTCTGTCCTTGCATGAAATATGAAGTAAACAAAAGAGAGAGCACAAAGTCAAATTCTAACTTTGTGTGTGTTGAAGCTTTGCTCAGTAAATAAAATCTTGCCTGTCTTGAAAGTTCTCAGATTGAGGAAGTTCATGTTTTATACAGCACAGTTTAATTGCTTTCAGCATCTAGTGCGAGAGGCCTTTAATTGAAGTGCAACACCTTTCTTCATCTGTTTACACGCACATCTTTACCTTGTCTCATCTGGTTTCTCCCTGAAATTTGTATTCCACACCGACCAGCGCTTTCACTCTACAACAAACATGGAGTTTAACTTAAGCAGCCTTCAGCAAGCCTCTGCCTTTCTTAACAAATCACCTCATTGATTGGAGTTTCTCTCGGGTATAAATCTGCTCAGCTCCCACTAAAAGGTTGGGCTTGCCAGCTTGCCAGGATTGTAAGTGAAGACTAGGTTTCCCATATGAATACAAGGATAGCGGCAGGTACAGAGACAGAGGAAACCAGAGACAGAAAGTGATGAACTCAGTGCGGTTGCTCACTACATCAAAGCCTCGGAGCTCTCTTTCCACGGCAGCGGAAAGACTAGCTTAGGCAGCAATACGACAAGTTAGTACTTTCCTAAACTTTAAATGCACTCTGCCCAACTGTTTGTTATTCCTATGACATGACCAGCATGGAAAGCACAAAGGTGAGAGGAGAGGCGTCGTACGTAATTTGATTCTAATGAGGTAGCGCCGAGACAGGTGTCTTGTCCAATTTGGTTTTGGATCAACACAGCACGGACGGAACAAAGATGGCCATGCATGCTGCACTGGGCCAAGAACGTTTTTACATGACTGTTTATGTACAGGTTAATAAAAAACAAAAACAATATACAGTGCGCTAATAAGTCAGCTTTAAAGGTGTATTTTTGAACTTTGGAAAGAGGCAGGTATGTTGTTCTACAGTAGCTCTCCAGCTATAGTCCCCTACTAAGGTGCAGGAGGTCAGTTGCCGTCAGTAGGAAAATTAATATTTAAACATTTTCTGAGAATTTGATGAAAGGATCGATACCACTCCCATGACTGTGCAATAAATATAAAGCTAGTGGCAGGAGATGATTAGCTTAACGTAGGGGGAAACAGCTACCCTTCCATCATCACTGTGCATCAAACATTTAATTGTTCCTCACGGTGATCAAAGTACAAGAACACACACACAACTCTTCAACGAAATGCTTTTACTGCTGTGTTATAGTGTGTTTGTGCTTAATGTAATGCGATATCTTTATGTAATGCTTGTAGAATGGATTTAATTCAATGATTTTTAAAGCTGATTTGTTTTTTTTTCATTAGTTGTTAGGTTAGCAAATATGTTAGAATAATGAAAGCATAAATCAAATCTGAAACAATTGTCTGTTATCTCATGCAAATTTTATTTTTACTACTACAAGATAGGGCTTTTATATATACAGTATGTAGGTCAAACTTCACACACACACACACACACACACAGTATATATATGTATACATACATATACATGTTTTTCTTTCCTTGCAATTATTTTATAGGCATTTTATAATGTAGAACTACACTGATTCTGATTTAGACCCCTTTATGTTGACGTGGTATAGAGAGACGTACATGTATGTGTTAAAGGGTTAATTGGCTGTATAGTATTGTCTGGGTTTCATTTCAAAGCTGTTCTAATTGTGTATTTGACTGTCTGTGAGTGTGTGTGTGTGTGTGTGTGTGGGAGAGAGAGATACACACTCACATGGTAAGAAGAGCGATGTTCTCGATCAAGAGGTTTGGTGACGAACATCTTTCCAATCACGGGGTCGATATTGAACACCTCATTGGGCGGTTGATCTGCTCCCACCCCAGTGATGCTGTATCGGATCGAGATGTCCTTGTCCTGGTCCGAACGGATCTGCATCATAAAAAACAAAGAGGAACAGTCAGTCAATCAATCAATCAATCAATCAATCAATCAATCAATCAATCAATCAATCAATCAATCATTAAGGTGTTTATTGAAGTCTCATACTGTGCTTCACCGGGACTTTATTCCTCTCTTGCACCGAGGAAACTAAACTCAAACACACAGTAACCAGGACCGACCTGCACCTATTGGTGCTGTGGGGTGTTTATTATTCAAAGACCAGTTTGTGATATACAGCCCCAGAGTTTAATAATTTTGTCTTTAGTACACAACCTCAGAAATCTGATATTGCATATTATTCACTGGAAACAGGCACACAGACACACAATCACACACACACACACACACACACACATTCATCACAGTTTGGCGTTTCTCGCTACACATACTCAAGGATTCCATTAGTGCTGCCGCAGGGAGCGCTACGCATTCTGTTTGGCAGAATTGGACTGCTTCAAAGAGAAATTTAAATTCAATATTTCGGGGAGCGAGAAATGAAATCAACATATATTTACTGTTAACTGACAGTCAGGTAGTGATTTATTAAAATTCGCCAGAGTCAAGCTGGGAATACAGACAGGTTGTGAACAAAAATGACAATTAGATAGGAAAGTGAGGTAGCAATTGTTGTGTAATTAGGGAAGCAACAACAGGCAACATAACAATAAACAACCATTTTGAGGAGGCAAAAAAAAAATTGGGCCAGAAGAAAATAATAGTCTCAAACCCAGGGGGTGCACACGAGAAGAAAATTATTGAATAACTGTGGGAGAAGGGATGCAGAATGTTCTTTAAGAAAATAGGCCTGCTTACGTTGGTGCAGCTTTCCTTTCCAGCTAGACAGCTAATAGGTGCATTAAGTGCACTGCTGGGCCTGTGATTTGGACTGAAGTGCTGTATAATTGGGACTCATTTGGAGGAGTTTTTCAATTTAGTGCCCAAATAGAGTCCAAGCATCCCATCTCTGTCCATTAACTACATGACAACCCGTGAACATCAGCCGGTGTATCAAAATGACTCAATCATACACTTACTCTAGTATACGGGGGCACACACTGTACACACACACACACACACAAACACAGACGAATGGCCAACCTTTTTTCTTCTAATCAATGACTATTTCAGTGGAGAGCCTGAGTGCACCAGAAGAGTAAGACTGTCCAAAGTTGTCTCCATCTTTCACCACTCGAGGAACCAATTTAGCCACACTTTTGACACACTAGGAATTCTGCCCTGCTGAGAAAATAGCTGGAGCAATTAACAAGGACAAGGAACGGACATACAGTATTAGACAGGTGTCATCCTGACTCTTCCTGCTGCTGGAGTAAAAACCTGTCACCATTACCGACACCGCTATTATCGCTATTTTCCCTCCTCCTCCTCTTCATCAGCCTCGACATCATCATCAACTTCCCATTAGAGAGATCCGGTTGAGGTGCGTCTTTCTTTCTAATCAAACAAATGCGATCAGTTATATAGACGCCTTCCCTGTATGAATGCAAGAGGAGCTGTCACAACATCCAGCTAATGCTATTTGTGCATGTCTGTATGTGTGTTTTCTTTGGGGAATAGGGGGAGGAGAACGTCAGAATGCTCGGCACATATCTCGGCGAATTACTGCTGACAGCTAGGATAATTAACGAGCTGCAGGCATCAGCTGCAATTACTTCAAAAGAAACTCTACCCGTTAAACACCAACAAACTAACAAATATCCAGCCAGCAGCTCAGTTGAACTCTCAATGTACTGCCATTACCCTCCTCTATAGGCTAGGCAAAGCAAAGAGACTGCAGCACACTGACTCCATCTACAGTACCTCTCCTGTCACATTAGGAAATACAAGCAATTATTACACATCCCGCTGCCAAACTGTCTCCCCCTCTCATTCATCCCCCTTTCTTTTCTCCTCCCCTCTCCTTGTCTCTACGTTCCTTGGCCCTCCCCTCTCCTCTCCAAACGCCTTCTCTCTCATCTCTCATCACTCTCTCTCTCTCTCTCTCTCTCTCTTTCTTCGCTTCAGGTCTCCGTGGGGACAGAAGCCATGCATGGAAAATGAAATTACTTCAATCCGTTGGCCTTGGCAGTGGCGTACAAATCCTCACCAGTTAGGAAGTGATAGCTCTCCATAATTCCATTTGGGTTTCCCCCGCCCCCTTGATTTCCCACCCATTTCCAAGTCGGCCTGCTTGAGGTGGTGGTGGGGTGGGAGAGATCCAGCTGCATGTTTCCACAGCCAATCAGCTCTCCCTCCCACAACGTTCAAAACTGGTGAGGGATGGCGCCAGAATTCCTTATCCTCATCTGTTTCTACCAAACTCAGGATTAATAACGAATGTAATACATCACACGCACATGGGAACGCATTAACAGATCGAATAAAGGATGTAGGCTAGCTGTTGCTGCATCTTATCAGCCTCCTCCTTTCATCACTGAATATTGTGACAGGCGGGATTTCAATAGTGAGCAGCTCTCGCTATCATTCTGCCATTTCGGCTTCAGAAAGGGAGGGAATGTGTTGGAAAAAAAGCCCAGCGTGAGATGAGCACCAAGAGCTTCTCATAACTGCATTAGTACTTTTTATTTCCTTTAATGAAAAGAGGGAAACTCTCTTGTCTCCATTGCTACACTGCTATCTGGCTCCTCACACAATAAAATGTCCAACGTCTCCATTGGGTAATAAATAACAGAGGAATTCATTTTCAAGAGCGCCAATAATAATAAAAAACTGTTTTTGCTTTCATTATGTTTCTCGTTCCTTCTAATTGTTCTTCTATTGTCTTGCTAGTGTGTGTATGTGTGTCTATAGAGAGAGAGAGATAGAGAGAATAGAGGAGAAGCGCTCAGCTAAGGGAGATTGATAGTGAGAGTGGGAGAGAGAGAGAGAGAGAGAGAGAGAGAGAGAGAGAGCCATGACTGTATCATCCGGCATCAGAAACCAGACACTGTCTAAATGACCTATTTGTCGACGGATCAAAGCAATTCCCTTCATTACTGACAACTTGTCTGCTTCTTAAGGAGATCTTATCAGTGAGCTTAGCTCCCTTCTGCCAGGCAAAACTGAATCAAATGAGAAATTATCATGGCACCGGGTCTTCGGGGAAAACAGAGAAGAGGAGATGAAGAGAGGGGAATGAATAACACAGAAGCGCCGTTCTACCACGACAGTTACTGGGGTGCAGAGGAATTAATCCTCACTTAAAAATGCATGTTAACTAACACTTTAAAATGTGTCAAACTGCTACTACATAGACTTGTGACTGCACTGCATGCTGGAGATATACACGGCCACATGTTTTAATCATATCACGATGAAATGAATCCAAATTGCAACTACTGACTGTACTTATATTGAGTGACCAGAAATCAAAACCCATGTAGAGTGTAATGCAGTCCAATAGAAGTTGATGCTTCTAATATTAAATCCACCCCAATAACCATACACATGTAAACACCTTTAAATATACGGCTATCCAATGAAACACCAGCATAAACTACAGTACAGCATCGAAAATGATCACAGATGAATGAACATCCTAAGAGAGTCAACAAAAACACAGAGAATTATCATTATATTATTATTAGTACCTTTGCAGTTTCCCTCAGCTCCACGGAGCTTTATAGCAAGTTTCAGCTCATTGTTTTGGTTTTCAGACCGCAACTTAGGTTTATGTTCACCTGTATTACTCAACTGAGGTCGTTTTTGGCCACAGCAGGCAGCTGTTTAAAGTAAAAAGCTCTAAACCCATTACCTGCCCAGGGCAGCATCAAACGACAGACACATTTAACAACTAGCTGGTGAAAAGGTGGAGCATTTAGCAGCTAAAGAGACAGATACTGTATTTCCACCAGGAGTTGGTGGAGACCAAAAACGCTAAATGCTAATGTTGCTTTATATCTGCTGTAAATGAGCATGACCTTTTTTAAGGCACAATGTATTTTCTTTTGCTTTATATTTTCTCATTTTTGGAGAGTAAATAAAAAAGTATCCTTTTAAAGGTGCTATATGCGAGATTGGGAGCCTCTGCACGGCTCTCAACATGGCGACACCTAATGGTGCTAACAGCGCTAACAGTGAAAACAATGGAAACCGGAGGTTGGGTGCTACGCTTCTGCGATGGTGCCGTCGGTCGGGATGTGGCGTTATCAGCTAGTCAGTGGGGCACGCTCACATGCACGAACATGCACTTAAAGAATGCGGGGCTGACCCGGCTATGTCAACAAAACACAAAGAAGCTCTGATTACAACACACACAGAAGGAGAGCGACTTCATTCTCTGCTCAGGTAGACATTACTCATCTATATTGTATCTTTACAGAGCAAATAGTGTTTTCCTGCTAAATTGATGTTCCGGATATCGTATAGAGCACCTGTAAAAATCTAAAACCATATGTCTACCGGCTCTGCCCCTAAACATAACCTACTCAAGTTATCCTGGCTCGACTCGGCTGGCTCTATTTTTTAAGGTGTTTCAAGTTCAAACGATGGGCCTCTCTGCTTTGTGTGATACCAGAGCGTTCCTGAGCATATTACCATTGCACTTGTTTGCCTTTCAGCCCACGCAACTCTCACCATGGCAGATTAGAAGAGAAGGCGCTATATGTAAACAAAGGGGAGGAACACGGAGAGGCTTAGAGCTTCAGTATACTCTATTCGAAATAGAATTTGCTGTTTTCACAGACACCGTCTATGCCAGTATACTCATTGTGTTTGCAGTTCCGTCCTCACCAGATGGAGGTGCTGTGAAAGTGATGATACCGGAAAAAATTACCGCCTCACCGTTGTATGCCTCTGCTAACCAGTCAAGCTGCAGTTATCTGTCCAGACTCTAATATATGTAGTGAAGAAGGCATTTAATAAAAGGTGTTGAGTGTATTTTTGGCCAAATGGAAGTTATCACTATATTGACATGTATGATTCCATTGAATAATTTCCAGTGAGAAACATGCTGTCGTCACTTAGACTATTTTTACAGAGGAGTACAGAGAACTGATAGAGCGCTACGTCACATGGTGCAACAACAAGCTCATTATCAGCAAAACCAATGAGCTTGTGGTGGACTACCAGAGAAACAGGAAGCCCCATATCCTGGTTGTTATCCAGAGAGAGGGAGTGAAGTAGATGGACTTGTACCTTGGGGTCCAAATCAATACAAAGCTGGACTGGACTCACAACACTGAAGCCCTCTTCAGGAAGGGACAGAGCAGAAGGTTTTTCCTGAGGAGACTCAGATCCTTCAGAGTGTGCGACAGGCTCCTGCAGATCTCCTATTAGTCTGTAGTAGCCAGTGCTCTGTTCTTCACGTTGGTGTGCTGGATGGTGGAAGGCCAGCTCGGTGAGGCAATGGCAGTGAGGAGAGCGAGGACAAAATCAAAGCCATCTTGGATAACCCTTCTCATGCTCTCTACAATGAGCTGTGGCACATTGGCTCATTGCAGAGAGAAGGATGAAGGACAACATCAAAGCACGGGAGTTGTTCCTCATCCGACTCGAGGATCGAAGGATAGAGGTTGTCGTTTGCTGTACAGATTGTGAAGCACCCATTTTTGATTTGCGACATAGGGATATAAAATTAAAACTGATTTGACTTGACTTTGTTAAACTTTGTTGTTCTTATTCTGCTGTAGTGTGTAAGTTCACTGAGAGGTACAAAAAAACGAGTCAAATTCCTTGTATACGTTCATATGCTTGGCCAGCAAAGCTGATGCTGATAGATCACAAAGTTGTAGACAATGATTCAAATATGGATGTTGCCGCAAAGGAGCTACCAATTCTAAAACATGTATGCTTCACACACATCTTCAACCCAGCAGCACAGAAGATCAATACGATCACAACAGTTTCAAGGTGGGCACCCAAGATTAGCGTCGCCAATTCAGTATCCGACCAATTGTGAAATATGGTCACAATCTCTCCTTCTGTTCCTGAGTTATGGCCAGAAAAGTGTTTTTGCAGAACATTATGGTGTCACTGTGAACTTGACCTTTGACCTTTTGGATATAAAATGTCATCACTTCACCATTTTATCCTAATTTGTTGAAAGTTTTGTCATAATTAGCATATTCATTCTTGAGTTATGGCCAAAAACGTGTTTTGTGAGGTCACAGTGACCTTGACCTTTGACCACCAAAGTGTAATCAGTTCATCCTTGAGTCCAAGTGGATGTTTGTGCCAAATTTTAAGAAATTCCCTTCCAGGCATTCCTCAGATATAGTGGGATGGATCGACAAAAACCTGAAAACAAAATGCCTCGAGCCACGGCTGTCGCATAAAAAGAAGAAGATTTAGAACAAACCTTGGCACTGTTTCAACAGAAACACTAAAGGAGATGGTATTACCTATACCAAGCAAGGGAATTCGAAAGGAGAGATTATTATATTAATGATGGATGAGGAGGCGAATATATGCCAGCCAGATTGATGATCTCACAAAACGAGTGACCCCTTTCATTTAAAACCCACCCGTCCATCCATCAATCAGGTTAAAAAGCAGTCCATCTCACTGACAAAACAGTGGTCATGAAGCAATTAGCTCCGTGTCAAAATCAGTGCATGAGGAAAGTATTTCATACATGATGTGTATTCTGTATTTTGATATGGACCACAATTCAACACTACATAACTGCTTTGCTCTATGCTAGTTTTCTATACAGTACCTCTTATTCAATCTGCAGGCTACCTGACAGATGCATAAATAAAAGAGCTGACCAGATGTTTTCTGTTCTTTTTCTTTAGTGATTCGGTGCATGTATTGGTACAGCCATTGTACACCAGGTCAGCACAGATTATAATTCATCTTCTCCATACGTGGACGTTTTTGAAGTACAGGTATGATTGAAGGTAATCTGCAGTTTAGCATGTACATGGAAGTTCAATTACCATATGCACTGCTGTAATATTCTTGGGGCGTTGTGGGTGAAAAGCAATTACCATAGAAATGATACAACTATCTTGGGACTGTACTTAAGATCCTTGTGTATTCAGGACGTTTGTTCAGATGATGGGCCCTATTTAAACGATCTATAGCGCATGGTCTTAAGTGCATGGCGTAAGTGCATTTAGGGGGTGTACCAACTGTATTTTTGCTAGTTAAATGGCGCATGATCTGGGCGCAAAGTAAGGCGCAAATGGGTTGTATTTAGTCTCTTAATTAGTTAATCATAGGTGTGTTTTTGGCCTAATAGTTATCGATCCGATCAGTGTCATCTCGCATTCCTTTTAAAAGCCCTGGCACATTGCTATTTAACTGGAAAATTGAAGAAGCGAGTGGTTTTCTGTTCTCACTTTGCACATGATCAGACCACATACGGGAGCAGTGGACCTTCTGCCTCGGCAGTCTCCCAACCCTCTGTCCCATCAACGACTCCATTTCACTGCAAATGAGAAAATGCACCAATAACCTATTTAACTGAGGAGGACAGCGCTACTGCACGTCCCTCTGTGTGTAACAAGCAGAGTGTATGCGTGTTGTGAACCTGCTTATGTAGTCACATCTTACTGAGTAATGTGCCCTTTAAATAGCAGGAAAATACTGTGCCATTGACTTGACATCAACCAGGTTTTTGTTGCGCAATCGCTTTCTGCTGCCTCAAGATAGCAATGCGCCTGACCACACCTCATTTTAAGACCAACATGCCCATGGGCACACAGATGGGCGTAAGTACATTTTCTACTTACACAACGTGGGCACTGGATGTAAAAAAAGACAACTGCGTCAGTCTGAAACTTGCAATAGGGCCCATTGAGGTTTTTTTATCGTCACATTTTCCTCTACAAAAAAAGAGGAAAATGGGAAATGTTGATATTTGGAGTGATGTTTTTACTTAGCCCATTTTACTGAAGCACATGACATAAGACAGATATATATAACAGAAGTGACTGACAGTGGTTGCAACATGGAAACAAACTGACCGCATGTTACTGTTCTTGCCAGAGAACGAGGCAAACAAGAGCCTCAGTAAGACTCGTCTATAAAAATACTGTGAGACAGACATTTCCTGCATTTGGCTAAACAAAACCTTCAATTTCAAACACATTTAAAGGAAGGTTTCCTTTCAACTTGAATCACCTTGCAGCTTTTGTGCTTTATATCTTCCAGACAGCTTCAAACGATTGGCAGTCTGCTTCTGTTTGATAATAGAAGACATCTACAGTTTTTAGATGAATGAGGAGTCATTTTTACTGTAAGGTTGGAAATAAACAAGTAAGGGATAATGTACGGCGAGCTGCTCATTTTTCTGAAATAAACCGGGCAACAGGGCTTCGCGTCAGGGTCCAGAGGGTCTTGCAATCGCCCTGAAGGGGTTTATTTCACAAAAATGGCTATAAAGAAATAACAAACTAGAACGCAGTGATTGACCAATCAGAATTGAGTATTCAACAAAGCCATATAATAAAAAGAAATAACACACCGCAAAAGATATATACTGTGACCATATAAAGTATATTCAGCATTCTTATAAATGTAGATATTATTATTGTGACAAATGCAAAACTGTACGAAACAAACCACACAAAAAGCAGTGCCATGAAATGGAGCAACACGCTGCTTTGAGTTGGTAGTTCCAGAAAATCTTCAAAGTACAAAGTATCACTGTCTGGCTTATGCATGTCATACACATACATAAAAAGAAACACACACACACACAAACACAAACACACAGGCCTGTCATGAGAGTGCCAATTAGGTGCGCTGTAGTGCGCTGCTGGTACAGAGAATGACACTGGTTCAGTGAGCGGTAGGACAGCAGAAACAGTCACTTGCAGACAGCAAAGTAACAGCAAACCCCTAAAGAGCTGAAAGCCAGGCCTTTCACGGCTCTAAAGCCCAACAAACAGGGATAGCGACTCCAAACACAAATGCAGGCAGGGACAATCAGAGAGATTTGTTCCTTCAACAGTACAGTAAAGCCTAACAGGCAGGCGAGAAATACAGGTAATGGCCAACAGGTCACAAACAAACTGGTTAACTCTTAAGAAAAAGAGCCTCTACAAGAGAAAGGTTTTTAGGTGGCATTGCGTATCACACGCACACTCCATCTGCCAAATGCACTCTGGTGAATGCACAGGGATAAAACAAAAAAAAGACACCTTGTGTGTTTTGCTGCGAGTCAGCAAAGTGTCTGCATTAAAAGCTTTCCTGTGGCCTTTTTTAAACACAGACTTTTGCTCAGGCTTTGATGTTGAGCATTGTATCTCTTCAAAAGGTAGCACAGGATTGATGTTGAGTATCTCAGTGTGAAGTTTGGATTTTCAAAAATGCACGTACTAACTTAAACATAAAACAGAAACTGCATAACATCTTACAGACGTACCTGTGGCTATATGTTTGAGAGAGAGAGAGTCCTGTTAAATCTGTGAGAACGATGTACATCCAGCGTAATGTTTTACGCTAGTGGTGTGGCAATGTCGGTCTGCCGGTTCACCACTTTGGTCCAGATTGAAATATCTCCAAAATATTGGATTTACCAGGTTTACCATGAAGTTTTGTACCTGCATTCATAGCTCCCAGAGGAGAGATCCCCTGACTATTCCTTCTAGTGCCACCAGGAGGTTGACATTTGTGGTTTTGAGTGAAATGAAGTAATTACTATGATATTTAGTACAACCAGTCATGGCCCCCTCATGATGAACTGTAATAACCAGTGCGTTACTCCGGGGTGTAAAACATGAAGCCGGTGCAGAAGTTTCTTAAACTTGCATTCTTTCTAATAGCCAGCAGGAGGCGACTCCTCTGGTTGCAAAAAGAAGTGTGAGTGTATAGAAGTCTATGAGAAAATGACCCTACTTCTCACTTGATTTATTACCTCAGTAAACATTGTAAACACAAGTTTCTGGTCTCTATAAAAATTGAACCCTTTCACAGTGTGTTTTCAGTTCATGAAAGTTAATTATAACTTTTTTGGCCACCTAAAAATGTCTTATTCAGAGAACTTAGTTCCACTCTCTCGTGTCACTTCCGGTTTGCAAAAAACCCAGATGACGCCGGCCAAAAACCAAGATGGCAACGGCCAAAACGCCGAACTTGAGGCTTTAAAACGGCAGTCAACAAACCAATGGGTGACGTCACAGCGACTACGTCCACTTCTTATATACAGTCTATGGAAATTACTTTAGTGATCCCTAATTTTTAATCTAATGCCATCGTCAGGTAACAATTTAGATTTGTCATATTTTGTGTTTGTTGCTAATTAGCAAATGCGATCTGCTAACATTCTAAACTATGTTGGTGAACATGGTAAACATTATTCCTGCTAAACATCGACATGTAGGTTGCTCTGCTGGTTAAATATCAGTTGAGTGCTCTTCTTCTCTCCTCAATTACCTCTATTGTGTTTCAATATAGCCAAACTCATGATTTACAACACCTGTATTGTGCGATCGACTATATTGACAATTTAAAAGGAATGATCACAGAGTTAGTTAGAGGCAACAGAAAGTTTTAACTCTACCGCTCACACAGCTCCCAGTTATGTATGGACAGGCTTATATCATTGCTTTTGAAAAGCTCAGTTTTTCCCATCTGCACTAAAATGTGAGAATGTCATTTTCAGATTCACAGAGGCGACAGATAGGCCAAATAGATGCATTTTCAGATTCATCCGCCTTAGTGGTCCGTGTGAGTGTGTGACAGAACGAAACGGAGAGATAGGGTACTTTTGTGTCATTTTGAATGATAGCTAGAACTGACGGAGGTGAGATTATTAAAAAGACCTTCCTCTGCATTAGTGAAAATAACATGTAATGGAAGTTAAGCAGTGAATGACTTTTTCCAATTATTGCAGTGTGAAAGGAGTCGGGTCTTTAATAGTGCAGGCTTATGGCAAATTAGAGGTGCTATTCTCCCTGGAGGTAACAATGGAATGACTCGCCCTCCTCACTCCCCTCTTCCAGGCAGGGAGAATGAAAATAAGGCAGGCATTGTAGTGGCAGACAAAGAGCTGCCGCACCCCTTAGCTTTGGCTTTGCCGGGTTAGAGTGTGAGGGCTACCATCTCACTATTACCTCTCTCTCTCTCTCTCTCTCTCTCTCTCTCTCTCTCTCTCTCTCTCTCTCTCTCTCTCTCTCTCTCTCTCTCTCTCTCTCTCTTTCATTAAGGTATTGATTAAATTGTGAAATCGGGAGTGTGATGGATGCATGAATGACTTCTCTAGTCGCTCCCCTAGGCTTTGACAAGGACAATATCAAGGACCCCCTGTTACTCCCTTTTCCTCCCTTGTCCCTTCATCCCTAGGAAAACCAATCTGGGTAATTAGAGGAAAGAGTGTTGGAGACTTGTAGGAGAGCAAGGGGGTGAGGAGTGGCATGAAATCTGCTGCTATTGCACTTTCCCCCAGCCATTTACTCCCCCCCAACCCCAATACCCACACACACACACACACACACACACACACACACACACACACACACACACACACACACACACACACACACACCCCCACACACACACACACACACACACACACACACACACACACACACACACACACACACACACACACACACACACACACCCCCACACACACACCCCCACACACACACACACACACACACACACACACACACACACACACACACTTTTGTGTTGTCCACCTTTCAAACACCACTTTCTCCCTCTTCTCCCCCATCCCCTTCCTTCTCCTCACTTTCTAAATCCATCAGGCAGCAGTGAAGGGGAGAAATGCAGACTAGAGGGAAAATAGAGGGAAGAAAGAGCGAGGAGAGCGCGAATAAGGGAGGGGGAGGGGCGAAAATGAAAGTGGCTGCGAATTGACTGCATCAGCAAAACTCTGTGGCAGAGCATGAGCCCTTTTGGCTGGAAACCTGGAAACAGGAAGTTTAGAGAAGTTTGCCAGGACTTGTTTGACAGGACATCCGTTTGGCAAGATGGATCTATAATTGTGAGGCAGAGGATAGAGTTGTTCTCCCTAGACCAGACATGTGACCTTTGTGGGATCCCATGCTGCTGGAAAAAGAATCACATTGTCTTTTTCAATCTAGTCAGTGACATCATTGCATGGACATATTTCCAGTGGACACAGCTGAAGGGCTTTTTGGAAAGTAAAGCATACAGTGCGTTCCTCCTCAGCCAACGGGGGCAAACACTTCGAGGTATCATGAGGTAAACAGATGTCTAAGGACCCAGATGTGAGTGGAGAAGCAAAGGAGGAAAAGGTGTTCAGGTAGAGGCGGGAGCAGCGTGCGCGTCTGATGTTTGACTGGAAGCCTGACAAAATGGGCTGCTCCCTGCCAAGCCAGCGCCTGCCAAGCACAGGCAGAAACTGAAGAGGGGCTGGACCTCGCCATGCTGCTGCTGGGCGTTTTGAAAAGTTGCACATTCACGTGTACATGCACGCAAACACAAAGACAAACTCATGTGTAAACACATGGCCGCACTGCAGCCTCTAAGTGTGTGTCAGAATGTTTCCCAGGATGTTCTGGCTCCCACTAACCAAGCGAGGGATTCTGCTTGGCAAACTCCACCTCAGCGAGAGTCCAGCTGTCATGTTGACAAATGGACCTTGGAAGAGTGAGGAGGTGTGCGTGTATGTTTGTGGAGCCATGCATCCGTGTCTGTGGACTCACACCTGCGTATTTTTCACTCGAGCACGCGCATCATAAGGATGACACACAGATGGCTGGCGCGCACGTGGCTTTTTTGCTTTTTCAAAAAGCAGCTGGCCTGTCATTGCCCGATTGATACAGATCAGAAAATGGATCGGAGCCAGCCGAGGTCAGTCTCTGTGAACCTCTCTCTATTCCCGGAAGTCATCGTGAAAACACTGCCGAATATCTGGAAACCCACCAGCCGCCCCGGCCGCTTGGCTTTGACGTCGACTCCTCTTTTAAAGCGATGACAACGACTACATAGCAACCAGAACAAATCACCTTATATAAAGAAGCATTTTGCACGGCCTCAGATGAACCATAACCCTGTCTGTCCCCCTGTACACCGCAATGCCAGGCGCTGTGCAAAGAGCGATGCATCACTCTGGTTTTATGAACAATGTGGGATGTTAACGCTTTTATAGAGCGTTAGGAGGAAATGTTCTTTTCTCCCTTGAAAATGGAGAGCAAATAAAAATGTGTAAAGCAGCGTCGGGGAGTATTGGCCGGAGATGCTCGCAAGCGAGAAGCAATGAGAAACCTGAAAAGTTATAAAATACCAGCAACTTAAACTGGAGCTGTTTCATCTAAAGATGCTGTAAAGCATTTCATTGCACAGTGAGGAGTTTTATTACACACACGCACCGTGGTAATGTACGCTCGCTTGTACCAGATCTTAATGTGTGGTTGTCTGTACTCCTTCGTGTCTGTGTCTGTATGGTTAGGGGGTTTTACCAGCACACAAAAACACAATCACCCTATGACAGTATCCATTATACTTGCATGAAAAGATTCTGACTGAGGCCTTTCATTTTAAATGACAAAGTAAATAGGATCAGATTATTCTGGCGCAGGCCTCGATTTTGATTTTACCTCCAGGAAAGAAAGAGCCAAAGAGGAGGAAATGGGAAATACAAGCACATTAAGTGAGATTAGAATTTTACATCACATGACTTGCATCCAAAAGCGCCTTCAATTCAATTCCACGCCCAAGGACTTTTCCCCCTCGCAATTACTCTTTTTCTTTCATTTGCTCTAAATGCTGTTGCTTTGTGTTGAATCACATTTTAATCTGTTAGGTCTGTCTCTCGGGCAAACATCACTGAGCAGAGGTGGGAGGAAAGTATTACCTGATGGGACAACTGCCATGCCTGCATCTCTTTCTTCTTCTCTGCCTACATCCTTTCCTCTGTATCTACTTTTCTACTCTACGCTCATTCTGTCTGTCTGTCTGTCTGACTGCCAACCCGTCTGTCGACATGTCCTTCCTATTTGACCGACCTTCACATATCTCCAGCAATCACTGCCACCCTCAGTCCCCCCTGCTTCATCACTGGTCCCTGCCTCCCTGAGTCCCCCTCCGAATATCTCTCCTCCAATTTCACTGCACATTATTTTTTCATGTCTTGAGAGGAAAAGAGATTCTTGGCTCTCCTTCATCCTACTGATCCACAGGGTCGCCGAGGCCAACCTCCAGGGGACCAGACAGAAGCTGTTTGTTAAGCTGTTATTTATCTCCTTCATAAAGTCCTCCTCATCTCCTATTAAAGAGCCCAGAACTGTTGCCCTTGACTCACACATAACTCTTGTGTCTTTTGGTGAGATGATTTACTGTTTAATTTAACACCAACCGAACCCAGGAGGGAGCCCGCCTGGTGCTGCCTGATGTCATATCAGAGAGGAATGTGTTGGGGGAGGATTTGCGAACATGTGTGCGCGCTTATCTCAATTTGTGTGTGTGTGTGTGTGTGCATCTGTGCGGTCTGTGCCTGTATGAGTGAGTGGGTGGCTGAGGCAGTTTTTTGTGTTGTTGTTTGTTTTGTTACTGTAAAGCCTTAGTAGTAGCAGCTCTGGGCTGGGTGTGCGCAACAAGGCCACGGCTGGAAATCTATAAAAAATAAACCGTAGCTGAGAATGCCTGATGAACATGTTTCTTCACTTCACACCACTAATTTCAAAATAATGAGATATTAAAAGAGTGAAAATTACATTTCGGTCTCACTTCCCTGAACACAAGAGGAAACAAAGGGCAAATGCGCTTGACAAATATGAATGTTGTAACAATTTGTCTTTCTCGTCAATACCAGGAGATTGCAGGAGACTCCATTTCCTGAGGGTGATAAATGTAATTACATTGATCTCACTAATTTCATTAGAGGAAAGGAAATGAAGTTCATAAGGTATTTGTTATACGCCAAGACAAGACTACTTTATGAAGAGTGTGTGTGTGTGGGGGGGGTCTGGCTCTTAGGAAAATTATGGATCTTTGAGGGGAAACAAGAATCAGAACTAAGCACACAGATATGAGCTGATGAAGAATCCATAAATCTATCCCCTTCCTATTTCATGATTGCACTCGACCACCTCCTTGCGTGACATACTAAGGTGCTCACCTCTTCTCTTAGAGACCCGAGTCTCACGCTATTCAGAACATGGTTAAATTGCTTTTATGTTCAAATGTTTCATTAATGACTGGACTTGTCAAAAAAGACAGTGGTGAGCATGTTCCTCCATTACAAAGACTCCATTAGCAAGAGTAACAATGTAAAGCACTCTCAACTTCTTCTGCTGTTTTACTCCTGCCATCATAACTCAGGACCGGCTATCCAGATTCACCCTAGCTGTCACAAGAACAGACTTTTCTCTTACTCTCTTTTTTTTTTTTTTTTTTTACTAATAAATGGTCATATCTGAATACATCTCTTTTACGCTAGTGTGCCAAGGATGATGCACTTGTGCATGAATAGAACAGGTATTATCTGAGATTATGCTTTGAGCACAATGCAGCACATCTCAGTTTAGTGAGTTACCATGAATAGAATGTCATTAGTTTTGCAAGTATAGACCGGAATTGCATTGCTAGGCAACAGTCTGGGTCTATTGGTGACTTCAAATGGGGTTGTGTTTACCGTGTTCACAAGAAGAGTCCATATGAACGCTGACATCTTGTGGTAATAATGACCTTGTAAGTGGAAAGTTTCTGAAAGCTCAGAGTTAACGACTTGTGACGTGTTTGTTGACGTTATCAGAAATGGTGGAGGCCATGGAAGTTGATTTTTCGGTGCATAATAAGTTAATATAGTGTAATTTTAGTCGTGTATTGTTTATCTTTGTAATTTAATAATATGTGTGTGAATAAATGGTATATGTATCTTTTCGGACGCAGTGAGCTGCAATTCACATCGTCACTTCCTGAGACCCTCCTTGCCGGTTTGAGACGCGTAACCATGGTAACCCGTGCCAACCTCATGTGAACAAAACGATAATTTGTGAGAATCAAAAGTCTGAACAAATTTTAAAAACTATATTACACCTTGCAAAGGGAAATATTATTCTTTAACTTAAGTAAATTAAGTTTGTTATTGATGTTACAGAGCTAGCCGTCAACGTCTGTTATGAATGTTGTCGTCACTACCACGTTGCATTATGGGATATTTATGCTGCCGTATTGGCATACTGTAATATTTCACCAGAAATAGTATGCAATTCACATACTATTGGTTTCATACAAAGGTTTTGGACAAGCTAAAAATTCTCACATACTGTTTTAGCTACTAAATAGCATGATATATGGAATTTCAGATGCAACCATTCACATACACTGCAACAGGAAATGGGACACATTTGGAATGTTTACGTTCACAACTGTGAAATGGTCTAGTCATAAAACAAAGTACTAAAAAGATTTAAATTTTGATCTGACGGTGGTGCAACAGCAAAGGTTAAGGGATCACCAAAGTTATTACAATCCATCGTGAGGGTCTTGTCAAAGTCCATATCAAAATTCATGGCAATCCAGCCAATAGTTATAGATACATTTAACTAAAATCCCAAAATGTCAACTGCTGCTGGTGGCGCTAGAGCAAAAGTCAGGGGATCAGCCATAGACTGTATATAACAAGTGGACGTAGTCACCGTGACGTCACCCATTGATTTGTGGACTGCCGTTTTGAAGGCTTGAGCTGTTGCCATCTTGGTTTTTGGCTGTCTTGGTTATTTGAAACCAGAAGTGACACGAGAGGGTGGAGCTAACTACAACTGAATGCTGAATAACATATTTTTAGACGACCAAAAAGGTTATAATTAACTTCCATGAACTGAAAACACACTGTGAACGGGTTAGTTATAAAACAAAAACGCGGACAAGACCTGTCAATCACAAGGTAGCCACGTCCTAAAGCATAACCTGACTTATGGCCTATTTCACTTTAAATGGGACCATAATTTACTAAATGAACATCATTCTGTATTGAAGAAGACTTGAAACTAGCAATTGAGACCAGAAACTAGTGTTTACAATGTTTACTGAGGTAATAAATCAAGTGAGAAGTAGGCTCATTTTCTCATAGACTTCTATATAATCAGACTTAGACCAGAGGAGACGCCCCCTGCTGGCTATTAGAAAGAATGCAAGTTTAAGGCACATCCCCATTAGCTTCACTTTTCAGACTTGGAGTTGCCCACTGGGATCAGCAAGGTCAGTAGACTTCATTCTCTGGGGACCATGAATGACTGTATTAAATTTCATGGCAATCCATCCGATAGTTGTTGAGATATTTTAGTCCGGACCAAAATAATGGATCTACCGACCAACATTGCCACCCATAGAGCCGAGGTGCTAGCATGTCTTAAAAAAAAAAAGGGTTCAGTAAGTATCAAACTGCACATTTAGCCAAATGATTTGCAAAGTCTCCAAACAGGGGGTAGTTTGTGCTGGAAGAAAACTCGCAGCTGGGGTTAAGAAAGGAAATACCTCGTGTGAATTCTTCAGGAGGGGAAATCAAACAAAAAAGCCAAGAGTTTAAACTAGCCAAGATGTGTTACTGAGTAAAACAAAGAGCAAATGAGATGCTGACCCGACTGTTTGCGCTCTTCCCCCCAGAGTGGACCAAGGTCTCGCTTTCCTTTTTTCCTCCCTCTTCAAACTCTGCAAGAGGTCCGCCCATATCTGAAAGAAGTTTATTGTTTCTTTCTTTTCTTCCCCGGCCTGATTGAGTTTATGTAGTGTGTGAAGTGAACGTGTGTGTGTTGAAGTTGTTCGCCTGCCAAGTAAAAGGACCTTAGCGGTGCACAAGAACATCGAAAGAATAAAAGACGAAACATAGCCCCGAACAAAATATGCTTGAATACATATACAGCAGTGCACATCCTGTATGGTTCATGTGTTTGATAGACTTAGTGTGACCACACATTTCAGTGTTTTCACAGCCTGAATTTATTAAGCCCAGAAAATGAGTTCTGCGCCGTTCAACATTAGTAAAGCGTTCCATATGGGCGGCAATGCGGTTTCCTAGTGACCGAGCTCTGGATCGGACTGTGATCCTTAAATACTCGCATCCCTGCGTTTCACCATCCTGCGGTTTTCTCTGGTGGACTAAAAAAAAAAAAAAAACAAGATGGAATCCTGTTTTTCTGGCTTAGTTTTTTCCTCTCTTTGTTCAGGGATAAAGCAGAAATGCGACCAAACAAAACCCCCAAACAATGAGCATATACAAAGGCAACAACGTGGCACATGCGCTTTACTGATCCTTTGTTTGCTGACTGTGTAGGACAAGTCATTTCTCTCTGCTTGTGTATGCACGGGTATGTTTATTTGTGATTGGGTGTGTGTGCTTGTGAGCGTATACGTCTCAGTAGGAAGGAGTAGAAAAGGATGAAGTGGGCAGACTGGAGCGGTGTAGTGCTGGTGTTGGCCGGGTGGTGGGTGACTCGAGGGACGAGGCCGCGAACAGCAGTTCTCCGGGAAGTCTATCAGACCTAAACACAAACACAGACGCGCCTCTAATCCTGGTCTAGCCCTACATTCCCTTTCTCGTTCCTTTCTTTTTCTCGTGTTCTCTATCAAACCCACCCGTCTTTGTCCCCTCCTCCAATGCAATCAGCTCCAGCTCACTTGTACAGTATGTTGCTTTTTGTTCCTCCTTTCCTTTCAGTTTTTGTTTCTTTTTTTGTCTGTCTCTCTGGTGTTTTTGTTGTTGCCGTGTCTGTCAGTGAAGCGGAGCTGTCATTAATCACTGGTAAACGTACGCAGACACCTCGGGAGGGGGGGGGGTTCTTTCATTCTGTTCAGAAAATGCTTTTCTCAACGCGCTCCGCGGAGAGAGAAGTAGAAACTGGAGCACAGGTGTTGCAGCGGGTACAGTAAACACAACCAGATGCACCGCAACACACATCAAATCAGATACAAATGTCGGCATTTTGCATACTGTTTAACATTCAGGCTGCTTTTTATTAGACATATTTTCTAAAGCTATAAATGCCTACAATAAATTACTGGGATAAACGACTTGTCGATAACATTGCAGGATATCAAACAAACCTCTTTCTCTTCATACAGTCAATAAAGGGCTTAAGACAAGTACCCATTTATTTGGCTTATTGCTCTCGCAGCTGCTGTTTCTCTCTATGGTATTGCTGTCAATATAATGTCCTGTGATTACTGACGGATGCAGCCACACTTAATCGGAATATCTGGCTTCTCTGTCTCAAGGACAGCCGGCAGACAACGAAGACAGACATAAAAGAAGAATTTTCTTCCAAGGAAATAATATCCAATAAGACATTTTTGCATCTCTTATTCCAGCTCTCAAAATAAATGTCCTTTCTCTCTCTGTCTGTTAGAGAAACATTAAGATATTACCCAGAGCAGAGGAGCTTTAGAAGTGAATTGACAACAGGTTTCTTAGAAAAGAAGAGAGGTTGAAAAGAAGATCATAAACTTTGGAACAACCTTCCCCATTTCATCATATCTGCTGAATCTGTGGTTAGTGTTAAGCGGCTGCTGACAATTCATTTCTATAGGTTTTATTTTGTGTGCTTTTGTAACGGTTTTAAAAAGTGTTATATGAATAAAATGACTATTATAAAAGAAGAGAAAAGACTGAGAACAAGGACAAAAGTGATGCAATGGGTGAACAAGAAGAAGAAAAGAGATGGTGAGAAAAGATGTCTAGATACACCTCAGCCAGTAAAGGAAAGCTACGTATAACTAGCAATGCTGTGACTAAGTCACATTTTCTGCTTGTTAGTCTTAACAGAATTGTTTGACATTATAAAAATGCTCGTTCACTGTCTTGTGGAGAGCTGGTTGAAAAGATCAATACCACTGTCATATCTGTCCATTACAGTGCTCGAAGTGGAAAAAAGTGCCAGTACTACTCTTATTCACATGTTGGCGTGTGTATCGGCCGGTATCAGCAATCTCTTGCAACTTATTCCTATTTATTCATTATTTCTTTAAGCATGTTATACTGTGTCAGTCATAATCAGTTGTTAATTTATTGCTATATTATTGTACGTGGGCGATGCATCTCCTATAGTACACCTATACTACTCGAATTATATTCCCACTGCAACATTATAGGGTTAAGGAGGTGTGTTTGTACATTTACCCATAGTGTTCATAGTTAAAGTGCTTTCCTGTGCTATTTGTCGCCCCTATAGTAGGGTGTCCTTCAGGTTTTAGGAGCAGTGTCCCAGTCAAGATGCTCATACATATTATCCAGCAGGATAAAGAGACATATTCTGAATTTCAACAGTGAATAAAAGATCCTAGGAGATATTGGGTTTGGGGGTCCTACCCCAAGACAATTGGAAGGTTTTTGATTTAGAACTATGCAATTTTAAATAATTTTGGACCATTATTATAACCAATTAAATTATTATTTTATTATTTTACACATATCAAAGCATTCGTATAAACATTTAATTCTTCTGGAAATGTTTGCCCTGTAAAATCATATTCTAAAAATAGAGCAGATTAAGAAAACGTTTAAATAATGTTTCATGAATTATATTTGTTCACAAATAAAAAAAAAAGTTATGACGAACAGTTCACCAATTATTAAAAAAAAAACATGAACATTTTATTGATTAATTACAGCACCCTCGTTCTCAACCCCCTTTGCCCGTGCTGTCCGTTGGCTCGTCCAGATACTCCCCACAAAGTTTTTATGTTCATGCGGCTTATGAGGCGCGGCACAAGTTAGTAAGTTAGTTACGCTGTATCTAAACTTCTGTATTTACTCCTAATGCTAGGCTAGTCGTCTTTGGCTGTAGCTTCATATTAATGGACAGATATGACGGGGCATCAATTTTCTCATCCAACTGTGGGCGATTTACCGAATAAGCATATTTCACAAAACTTCAAACTAATTCTTTAAAATGGTAATGCTTATAAATATAAAGTGTTATCTGTGTTAATAGTCAGATACAGTGTTTAAAATCTTCTCTTTTCAATTTGGTACCATGACCCTCACCTACACTAACAACTCTGACTGGCCAAAACAACGTCGGTCTCTCACTCCGCCCGTTATTATCTCACAAACGAGTGTCAGCAAACAGTCCAATAAAAAAGGCATTTTACTGGACAACCGTTTATTTATACCCCGTCTTGCTCCTTGGCTAAATTGTTGTTTCATCGGGGTTTTGTCCATTTTTCTGCTGACGGCTGTTCTAATAGAGGGTTAAGGGAGTTGGGTGGTGGTGGTGGTGTGGGGGTGTTACGTTGAATCTTTATTTACCCGAGCAGAAGAAATCGATGCCTCTCTGCCGTAGGAGAGGTGTGTGGATCAATGGAAGGTTTCAAAAAGCCTCTGTGAAAAATCAATGTCCCTTACATGCTATTGATGGCTGTTTGGCCGCAGAAGAAAGAGAACGACAAAGAACACCCGTTTATTGTGAAAAATTACTCCCCCCTCTCGCTTTGTTTTAGTCTTTCTGGATATTTCCCTCTCTTTGTTTTCTCTAGCACGGCCTTGTGTTTCTGTTTCCTCAACAAGGCTCTCTTTGAAAGACTTTCAGTTTGTCTTTTTTTTTTTTTAAAGTTATGCACCACTCATACCGATCTATTGTAAGCAGACTTTTTACTTTTACTTGAGTAGATTTTTAGAGAATTTTTTTTTTTTTATTACTTTACTCCTACTACTACTTATTCCTTTTACTCCGTCAAATATGGATACATTCATTGGGTTACTTTTATTAATTCACCGTTTAATGCATTTATGCACATTGGCGGTCTGCTGATGACAGGTCTGCTGGCCCTCTGTTATCATACCGCAGCCATTAACCATTTAACTAGTCATGTTGACCTTGTATATCTCTAGCAGATAGATGGCACAGCATTTTATCATAAACTGACCATAAATACAGGTGTATGTTCATTTCTTTACCTTCATCTGAGGAAGACTATCTGTGGTGGAAATGAGGTCAGCCATATCCTCATGAATAAAAAAAGAGGGCCTGTATTTTCTCCTTTTTCTTTGACTTATGAAGTTACTCGCTACTCAAGTCCTTTTTTTTGGGTGGACACTTTTGACACTCAAATAGGTTTTTTGATGACTACTTTTACTTCTACTTGAGTACAGCTTTTTTATCATGCACAGCAGCTGGATTATCGCGATGTCACGAGATCACGCGAGAATTGCGGGATCGCATATCACAAAAAAATCCATCTTATCAGGCTTCAAGTAATGCGTTTTGTGTCCGGCAAGCCAGAGCACGGACCAATCAGCATCCAGTGAGGAGCTACTGGCAGCTATGGGCGTGGTTTAGGTGTGTGTGCTGCGACACAGAGAGGCGACTGTTCATTCTAAACAACAATGGCGGCTCCTGAAGAACGGCACTGAAGGCAATGTTTTCGCTCTTCTCCTGATTGGCTTTGGCAACAGTTTGATTGACAGATGGCTCATCCACTCGCCTGCCACGTATTTTTTGAAAGTGCCTGCCCTTTCCTAAGCAGCTTTCAACGACAGCTTCTCAGATGGTTCTGTGTAACAAACCATCTGGCAGGTCAGGTTATACAGTTTTTGGCTACTCTACCCACCTCTGGCTGTAAGGAAGCACAGCACGGCTGTCCATCATCTGGGAGGACAAAAACGAGGGGAAATCTGTGATGCTAATACCCGGCTACATTCAGTACAACTCTGTGACACGAGAGAGGGTGATAAGGTCTAATATTATGCCACAGAGTTACAGCATGCGAGCACTACTTGATGTACAGTGGAAGGATGAAGCAATTATTTCAGCGCTGCTATTAATAAAAAGCAGTCAATAACATCTCGTTGAGCTCTGACACCGTCTTGGCTTTAGAGAGCAGCGGGAGTAAAGTTCTGCCAAGACTTTACCTATAAGCAGTCAACATTTCCCTCGAGCCATGTCAGGCTGTGAGCTCAGAGGCCAGTCAGAAGGGCCTCTGTCCTGACATCTGCCCAATCCTGTGCCGGCCTGATCAAAGTGACAGTGCTGCAGACCTGCGGAGATACAGGTGAGGGCTGCTGTCACCCCGCCTGTCCAACTGACGGCAACTTGGTCAGGGCAGGGAGAAAAGCGGCGGGATGGTGGGGAAGGCCGCTGCCTGCATGTCACTCAGTGCTGCGCTGGATGACAGAACAGCCCATTAGGAAAGGGACTGACTTCACAGGCCATTAGGGGAGGCATCACACAGCCACAGCACACAGAGCACTGAGTAATGGCACAGTTGGGAGAGAGACAGGAGAGGAGACAGAAAGACCGCAAGATCTGTTGCAACATATTCCAAATTAAACAAGAAAATTGTGATTAACACATTAAATGTCAGAGGAAGAAAAACGATTTTTGCTTGGATTATTTGAGTGAGTTTTGACTGAGAGAAATAGAAAGAGATGCAAACAAGCCTAAATTCTCAAGAGGAGGACTAAAGAGGTTACAAAAGTGGACTAAACGCATAAACAATCAGTATGGCAAAATCATTCCCATGCCATCCACACCCCAGAGCCGTCTCCTTGTTAAAATCTCTAGTTCTCAGTATGGCCCTGCCTGCCCTCCAGTCATCATTAACGAGAGAGACGGGAGCCCGAGAGCCCAGCGGAGGCATCAACACGCATCACTTCTCCTCGGCTCTGAACGCTCCACTCTCAGCAATCCACCAGCCCCTGACGGACTTATTTACTGCACAAAGTGGATTGTGTTTGGCTGCACACTATACTTCCAAATGTTCCTTTGATACCCTCTCTCTCTCTTTCTCCCTTCCCCGTCCCCCCCCCTCTGTCTCTCTCTGGTTCGGACCAGCTCACGGAAACAAATAGCAGAACTGTCTGACCAGTTTATGACTGGTGCAGCACTACTGAAGGGGCGCGGCGGGCGGAGATGAGAGGGCCACACTGTGCCAGGCCGATGGGACACACTCCAACTCCAAAACAAAGACTTACAAAACTCTCCCCTCTTTGACTTGATATTTTTGTTTCGCTGTGAAAAAAAAAAAAAGTTTCCTTCAAGCAGCTCCCCAGGCTTTTCCCTGGGGATTGGATAAAACCCGGTAGAAAAACAAAGAGCAGAAACAAAGGGAAAGAAATGCCTCTTTTGCACAATTTAAGACCCAAAAGAGATAAACTGTGAGAGTTTTGTAAACAGTGAGGAGAAGCTGATGGCTACTGTAGATATCCCAAATAAAGACAGAAGGAGAGAGGGTGCCGGGAATGAAGCAGCGGTCTCCTGGAATGATGCTTTTTGATGCATTACAGCGCGCACCGCGAGCTCAGAGTCTAGAGCTTTGCTATGAGAGAGACAAACTGCGCGTTCTGTTGTGACAGAATGTCTGAATTTTAAGCACTCGGCAGCTCGAGCCTTTTCGCACAACAACACATTTACACAAACATTTATTTATTCATGTTTCTCTTTCTCTCAGACAGGCGTGTACAGGCTCGACCTCCAACCCTCGCCATGTTGTGTTTATATTTTGCACTTATCAAAACTAGCAGTTTTTGCATGAATCTAATTTGCAGTGATGGGAGTCTGTTGTTGTTGCCACATTCAAATCTGGAATGCTAAATGAGGACAGGTTTACTGAATAATGATTAGGCACCAACAGCTGAAGTGTTACTATTTCTATATTCCTGCTTCTTAAGACGTGGATGCAGTTTATTGTTCGTGTCGTTACCTCTGATTCATCTAAGTTTAAACCCCTCATGTCCTTACTGGGGCAGAGGGGATGAACTACTGTCCTGCTCTTTGGGGCTGGGGAATAACAGCTTTTCATACTTTCTCCTTATATCTCACAGGGGAGCCAGAGTTATGGCTTCAGTAAAGATTCTGTGACAAATTGTATTGTTATAAAGGAGCTGTAAAAATAGTACTGAACTTCGGGCAACCTTTCTGAAATGGCCTGATAAAGGAAAAGAAAGGAGGGGAAATAATCATTCGTTTCACTGTGAACCCAATGGACCTCACACTGTGGGAGAGTTTAGCTGCTTTGGAGCCTGCCCTACGTCTGAGGGGAAAACCTCTCAGGGCAGTGAGGGCTCTTTAAATACATTAAGATTTTGTGGCTATAATTACACCACATAATCATCTGTGAGGATGTGGAGAACAAACCCAGCTAACGTATTTGTGTTCTTTATCACCGTCCATCACACACCCCCAATCAGCCGCAAAGCGCCCTCAAGAAATCCCAGCTGTAAACTCAGAACAAATCAGTGACGCGGCACATCAAATCTGTCACTTACGCTGACGAGCATCTGAGGGAACGGGCCTCGAGAATTTTCCGCCACGTTGATTGGTGGGATCACCCAGTCCCTCTTCTGCCGCCGTAGACCCTTGGAGCTGTTCAGGCCGGACCCTGAGAACATGATGACAGGAGGTGGTGCTTGGGACGCCTCCTTCCTCTCTTTTCTCTCAGCGACTTTCCCCTCTTCCTCTGTGACCTTTAAGACAAACACAAGGCTTTATTTAGGAGGCTGGATGTGCTGTTAATGATAACAGTAACTGATGTGATGCCCGAGTCGTTTCTGTCTCAAAGAAGAAACTCACGGGACAACAAGAAAAACATTGCAGTTTTGTTAATCAGGTTAAACAGATATGTTTAAAATCTTTGTGACCTGTTAAAGGTCCCATATTATAAAAAAGTGCGATTTTCATGTTTTTTTATTATAAAGCAGGCCTAAGTCCTATATAAATACTGTGAAAGTATCGAAACACTCAATCCACAGGTAAATACACACAGCCCGTATTCAGAAACTCTGCATTTGAAACAAGCTGTTAGGATTTCTGCCCATTCGTGATGTCACAAATATACAATATGTAGACACAATTTTAAATGTAAACATTCTAAATGTGTCCCAGTTTATTCCTGGTTGCAGTGTATGTGAATGTCATCAGCTGACAGGAAGTATACATGGACCCAAGCTGTTGTCTAGCAACGCAATTCTGTTGCAATTCCGTCAAAATGCGCTAAAAACAGAGCATTTAAGACAGAGGGTAAATACAGGTATATTCAAGCAGACAGCATGAGGAAAATAAAGTTTTTTTTTAACATTACAGCATGAAAACATGTTCTAGTAAAAACACAAAATACAAGTATGAACCTGAAAATTAGCATGATATGGGACCTTTAAATCCTGCGAATTCCTTTGCCACTGTGTTAGTGAATAAGTTGTTCCAGATGATAGGTTTAACTAACTACCATCATAAACACAGGATAAGGATGCTCAAGACTGTTTTTTGTGTTGTTTGTTCACTGCTGGTGTAGAGGTGCATAATTCAGGGAACTCAGATACCAGTAAAATTGGCTCCTGCCTCATTTTCCATGTTGTGGTTTCTATGGTTGCCTTAGTGGCAGGTTGGAAAAGAAGAAGCCTTTCTGTTTGTGTTCAAAACGTGACGTTTCATTCAGTTTTACAACATGTTAGAACGTGTTGCTTTTAAGTTTCACTTTGACAACGTAGTAGGCCCCTAATGACACACATGTATGGTGCTTATAGCGACTGATAACGCCTATTTAATAGCCTGATAACAGTTGAATCAGGTGGTTTAGACAACATAGAAAAACCTCAACCATCATCATTTCAGATGGCACAGGTTGCTGTCTGAAAGTATTACTCTAAGTACAAGTAAATGTGTTATAACAATAGTCTCCATCACGAGAGTCTTCCTTTCGACACTGTGGTGCTACGTGTGCATCTATTATTTGTGTCTGTAACCCGCAGCAATTCTGTCATCACTATAACTGAAGAGAATGTGTGATGTTGCTATGGAAACAAAGTGCTATGGATCCACTCACACACTAATTCACACTTTCATGCATTCATTCACTCGCTCACTCGATGGCTCAATCACTGACTCAATAAATCACTTGTTCGCTAGCAGTTAGTCCTTCTTCTTCTAATTGGCGATTAGGAAGCTTGGCAAACAGAACAAGGATCATTCTCACACCTCCATGCTCTAATACTCCTCAGACACTCTGTATGTACAGAAGTGTATAGCATACTATCAGAGCAAAAACATCAAGTGTGAACACTTTACATTTTTAGAAATATGATGCTGGGCCTTTGTGACACCTTCATAAAGGAAAACCCACTGGAATCCTCACATGGCTGAATTCTTTAACGGAACAACTGCAAATTTAATTTGTCAAATGCCACATCATGATGCATCAAACTTGCTCTGAATTTTGAGCACGAGCAGATAACCAGCAGATGTTTTTCAATAACCCATCATATTCTTAAGGAAAAAAAAGAAGATATTGCATCTTGTACTATGTGTTTGGATTCAGTTGACTTCTTTCTCTTTATCCACGTTTTGGCTCTCATAAAGTCGGATGATAAACTCCTAATAAATCCCCATAAAAAAAAAAGCCTGAAATAATAACAACAAAAAAGGAAGACAGAAAAAGAAAAAAAAGGATGCTGTAACAAAAGCAGACTTTAAATGAATGTATTTATTAAATAGACTATTTATTGTGTGTAATGACGCTGAATAGAAGAATAGGAGATTTTCAAAATTGGCCCGAGAGCTGAACAAAAGGCATATAATTGATGTTTTAATTATTTTACCATATTAGTTGAAGCTACACGGCAATTAGGGAATTCATTACAGTGAGAAAACATAAACTAAATGGAAATTACAAGCTTACATGCTCTCTTAGCAAACCAGACATAAACATATCATCTGTTTTACTAATCTACACAATTCCTTTCCTATTTACCACTTTGACTGTTTGCTCATGTAAGTTGTTAACTGTGATATTTCCAAAAGCATAAAATATAATATCTGTAGTGTTTCATATAAGCAACACAAACAATGTATTAAATGATGTCTGTTAAACATCCTAGTTCATTTTATTCATGCATCAACACACACATATTAAGGTTCTATGAATCCTTTCCTGAGGGTTTGTAAGTGCGTGTGCATATATGTGGAAGAGACCATAAACTATTCACTTTGTCAACACCGGGTATAAAAAGCCTATTAACTCATACAGTATTCTCCCATCATACATTTCCCTCACAGGCTCCCTGCAGGCAGAGAGAAATGACCACCACAAACCTGTCTTTTTGAAGGATGCTCAAATAAGGAACTTGAAAGGAGCCCATTTCCAATCTCCTCATGAGCATTAACTCACCCGTGAGTCAGAAGATCTACATCAAATGCTGAAGCTATAAGACATATCACCCATCTAAATTAATGCCCTCATGTGGAAATGCTGCAAAACACATGAAGGTGAACTGCAGAGATTCTGCTCCCTCACAAATGCTTCCAGAGTGGATAGAAGCAATCACAAGTCATTGAAAATACAGTAAGAGACCTTTAATTGTGCACCACAGGGCTAGTTAAGGCACCGGAGCGTAGATAATCAATTTGCTTCTAAATGCAAGTACATTACACATATCAGTATGTCTATGTCAAGGTTACTGTACACAGGCTCCACTATCTCAAGGCTTAACCACCACATGCTTGGTGTCTCAGGGGCCCTAGTAAGCGAGCTGTATATAAGTGATCTAAAGGTCAGATTAAATTGGCAATCTGGAGAGTTGTTCTACAGTAAGTTTACCAACATATCTCAGGGTTACAAGCCAACGCACACATGTCAAGAATTCAGTCAAGAACATCATCGCTGAAGCTCTGCCTCAGTTGCGCTCTCTGTCTCAATCACGTTCCCCTGAGCTATCCCTTGCTCCTGTGCTCCCCCCCCTGCCCTTCTCTTGCAGTGTTATTGTTTTTCTCAGTCTCTCCTCCCAGTCAGCGGGTCTTGACAGCTTGTCTCAATAATGGTGATTCCTCGAACACTGAGCTGCGTCAGGCCGATGGTGCACCAGCAGGTAAAACAGCAGCACAGGAGCTTCACCTACCAAAGACTCCTAACACCATGCCCCAACAAATGTCATTCATTCAACCGTTATTTATAAAGGGTGGTCCGATGATAGCAGTTGTTGCGCATGGGTGCTCTGTGAACCAGTGGGCTATCTACCTCTGGCTCTGTGAAGGGAAGCCAACACGGAAGTGCCTTAAACTTGCATTCTTTCTAATAGCCAGCAGAGGGCGACGACTCTGGTTGCAAAAAGAAGTCTGATTGTATAGAAGTCTATGAGAAAATGACCCTACTTCTCACTTGATTTATTACCTCAGTAAACATTGTAAACGTGAGTTTATGGTCTCAAACACTAGTTTCAAGTCTTCTTCAATACAGCATGATGTTCATTTAGTAAATTATGGTCCCATTTAGAGTCAAATAGACCATAAAGTAGGGTATGCTTTAGGGCGTGGCTACCTTGTGATTGACAGGTCGCTACCATGGAGCTGTCCGGTCTGGGAGTTGTCTGTGTTTCGGTCTTACAACTTTAACCCTTTCACAGTGTGTTTTCAGTTCATGAAAGTTAATTATAACATTTTTGGTCGCCTAAAAATATCTTATTCAGCGTTCAGTTGTGTTTATCTCCACCCATTTGTGTCACTTCTGGTTCATTCTGGCCAAAATGGCAAACTTACAGTGACTACGTTCTTATGTACAATCTATGTTGTGAACACAGGTCTATAAAAGCAAAACTCAAACATTTAGACACATTAAGAGTGTATGAAACTGCATATGAAATATGAGAATAAAATGTAAAAAAGGTTAAAAAGGGTATCAAACCAGCTTTAAATAAAATGTGCACCTAACGGGATCCCCACAGGTAAAAAAAAAGTGTCTAAAAGGTAAAGATATTAATAGATATTAATTTATGGGTAAGGCTATGAAGAAATGAGATGCAGTCGAGCCTGCTGGGTCTGCTGTTTGCATCTTTTTATTTTCATCTTTGCCAGTAAAACTTTAGTAATCACAAATATAGTGATTAGGCGAGACATCTGTTTAGCCTTGAGGCTTCTTTCCTTGTTGGCCAAGGGAGTGTGTAGCCCATGTATTTCATTATGCGTCTAGTTGTGGGTCTTACGTTAAGGCCGGGAAATGATTTATAGTTAAATGTAACTGCGAGTAAACTACTTGTTTTTTTTTAATGAAATGCTGGATAAGGGTAGCGGCCAAACTGAAGACTCTAGCAGCCCTGATGTAACTGTGCACACCAACAGTACTGTGTTATAGAAAGAGAATAGGTGGTGATGCAAGACGGGGTACGGGGGAAAAAAAATAAACAATTGGAAACCACTCTCCAGAGATGATAGAGAAAACTGTTCATTTTCATTACAGTAAAGAAAACAGTGCAGGCAGAGAGTGAGGAATATACCGTATGTGTGTGTGTGTGTGTATGTGGGTGGGAGGGTGTTCATGTCAAGAGTGTAAGAAAAATCTGGTCTCATGAATTCGGGAGCATAAGAGAAAGAGGTTCAATCACCATACATTTACATAATAAGAGGGTGGTGTTTTTAATACCTCTTCCATTTTTTTTCATTTTATATTACTTCTGTGCAATATGTAGCCTTACAGTTCCTCCCCCAGCAGTTGACATTTGAGAATAAAAATAAAATACAACACAGGAGCAGGCTACAGTGTTGGAAGATGGCAAATGGCTTCTGGCACATATTGAAAGTTTCGGGGTCCTGTACAATGCAGTCTATAAAAAGTGTTTTCTCTTTATCTCTCTCTGTTTGTTCTCGCCTGGTCAACGTCCCTCAGAGGTTTGGCTTGTATCTGCCAGCAGAAACAATGCTTTCAAGGCTGACTTCATTAGATGGACGCCCAGGAGAAAAGCTTTTAAGGCTGCTTTAAAGGAAATGTGTCAAGCAACCTGGCATATGGTGCGTACGTGTTTGTGTGGGTGGGTAGGGGTGTGGGGTGGGGAGGGATATGGGCTAAGGTGTCATGTTTAGTTTCATCAACCAGGCGCTACATTTCAGACATCATGTACTATGCAATCCAGGGCACTCTCAGCAACAGTACAGAAGGAGAGGTGGTTACACAGGTAAAGGAATGAGGTATTAAGCTGAAAGAAAGACAGGATTTGCTGCTCTATCTGGGCATTACAGGTGGAAAAATCTTGATTCTAAAAGCCTTTACACACTGGGGGCATGACGAATAAACGAATACTTGCCTGCGAATATTATACTGTAAGTCTAGGGCTTTAATTGTGAATGGTAAGAATGGAAGAAGTGGATCTGGTCTGCGCTGCCTTTGTCATGCTTGAAAGGAGTTATAGAGTTTCCCGTCTTGCTTCGGACTGCGGAGTCTCCGTGTTGTTTCATAAATATAGGCGCAACTAAACCAGTTCCGCAAAAACAGAAAATTGATTTGTTGACTTTGTTCTGAAAAAAAGCAAAAAGAAAGCACACTTTTCACTGCGTAATATTCACGTTCTTTGTGAAAGTATTCATGACAAAAAACACCCTTAAATAATAAAATATATTGACGTGCGAATTAACTGCACAAAAAAAAACCCTGCTGGTGTGTAGCGACCTTCATGCCTACAAAATTTTTACTCTCAAATGTTTGTAATTTGAAGTATTATAATTTTTTTGGCCTCTTGGGCGCAGCAAAAACAAGCTGTAAACAACAATGACATATTATTACCTTTTAAGGTGATAAGTTATCTATTTACAAGGGCTGTCACGCATTTGTCATTTGTAACGCAAATTTGTTTTAACGCCACTAATTTCTTTAACACATTAATGCAACTTGCATCAGTTTCGAGGCTAGAGTGAATATACAGGTATCATATGAAACTAAAAAAACTAAAGAATCCATTGGTACCAGCCATGTCATACTAGCTTGTCGTGAAGGAAGCTAAATAACGCTCGAAACTCACCCTAAATTTTGGTGAGGAAAAATGGTCACTTTCAAAGGGGTCCCTTGACCTCTGACCTCAAGATATGTGAATGAAAATGGGTTCTATGGGTACCAACGAGTCTCCCCTTTAAAGACATGCCCACTTTATGATAATCACATGCAGTTTTGGGCAAGTCATAGTCAAGTCAGCACACTGACACGCTGACAGCTGTTGTTGCCTGTTGGGCTGCAGTTTGCCATGTTAGGATTTGAGCATATTTTTTTATGCTAAATGCAGTACCTGTGAGGGTTTCTGGACAATATTTATCATTGTTTTGTACAGACGTTTGCACAAAGCAAGCATATTTACCCACTCTCATGTTGATAAGAGCATTAAATACTTGACAAATCTCCTTATGAACATAAAAAAATGTGTCATTAATATGCGATTAATCGCAATTAAATCTTTTAAGCGATTGACAGCCCTACTATTTACACGTTGAGTATACATGAAGCAACCAGAGCATGCATTCGGTCATGTCATGCACACTTCATGAATGCAGCATTCAATCTCCTTTTAGCTCTGCTTTGGTCTCCACCAACTCCTGAGGGAAATATCTGGCCCTTTAGTTGCTAAATGCACTACTGTGTTCAACCAGCTAGTTGCTGTTCCATTTGGGGTGTTAGTGGGGTTTTTGTGCTGTATGAAAGTGGCTTAAGGGAGTTAAAACCCCTGAAACAGACGAAAACTTGATCATACTCACAAGCCTGAGCAGCTTGCTCTCATGCTCACGGCCCAAAAAGCACCACTACTCTAGCCTCCTCCTCTTGTACTGTGTTGGCAGTCCGTATAAGAGACAGACTATAGCCATCCAAACACACATGTTACCATATTGCATGTTCGCTGTACTGTGTGACAAGTTCACTGAAACATGCACATGATCCTTTGCATTCGGTCCATATTCAGGAGACCAGACCAACGTCTGCCAAGCGCAACATGCTTGTGTGCACAAACAGGGTTTGTCAGCAGAGCGGGATGAGACAGATGTGAGCTGGATCTGGACAAATGTATTCTTTTTCTTCAGAGAGAGGGAGGCTTAGTGGGGTTGACTGCAGGGGATCGTTGCCCCACATCCCACCAGTGGGATGTGGGGAGGCAGAGGTGGGGCGAAACATGTTTGGGATGGAATGAGGGGGATGAGGAGAAGGGTAGTCAAAAGCAGATGTGGCCCCCCTCCCCTCCCCTTGCCTAAATAAGTCATGCTCCAGATCCTTTTATCTACACGTGCTAACAGGTACTAGTGAGTTCCCCGAGGATAGATGTAGAAAGAAAAAGATAGAGAGAATAAAAAAAAACCAGAGAAAGAGACAGAGAGTTAGAGAAAGGGCTGTGCCCATCACTGCTGCAAAACGCTTAAGCGGGCTTTTCTCTAGCCAAGGTGTAATTCTGATCAAAACCCTGCAGCTCTGATTCACTCCTTCTTATTCATACTCACACAGAAAGAGAGAAAGTACAGGAAGGTGATGAAATTGATTAAAAAAACAGGTTAAGCGGAGATGTCAGCACATTTATTCAAGCTATTATGAAAGTTGAAGGATAAGGAGAAGCAGCAAACTATCAGGAGTTATACATACATAAACCTCTGCATGTATGAGAGCATTGGTGAGATAAAAGAAAGCATTCTGTATAATGGGACATTGGCAGAGGTAGTGATGATACTAAGACAAGAGGGTAGTATCAAGGATACAACCACAAGAAAATAAATAAAATATAATAAAGAAATGAATAGAGCAAACCATTAAAAAAAACAAAAACATAAAGAAACATCCAATATACAAAACACTTTGGAGACTATAACATTCATACTGTGTGCTACTAACATGGGGAAGTCAGGATTCGACCAGGAGGTGCAGGATGTTGGTGCAGTACAGGGGGTCGCTCAGACAATGGGGAAAACATCGAGCTTGAGGGACCTAACATAATCTAAGAAGGGTAACCAATTTAGACAATTTTAGAGCCACGAATGGAGTTTTTAATTTTCTCTAATTTCACAAAAGATAGGTCATCCCTTATCCAATGGGTATGAAAGGGGGGATGAGGACTTTTTCAGTGCATCAGAATAACACGCCTCACTAGCAATGTGAGAAAAGCTCAACAAAATAAGATGTCAGTGAATGGTCAGTGGGTAGGAAACCAAACAGGCCACCTGAAGGTGAGGGGTGGGTGGTAGCAGATGTCACGGCTGAGAGTGAGTCAAAGACAGAATAAAGATAGGGCAGAACAAGTCAAAAACATGTGGGTGAGATTAGCTGGTCCTAGGTGACATTTATCACAATTTGGATCATTGCCCGGATAGATGCGAGGTAGTTTGCTTTCAGATCAGTGGACTCTGTGAACTACTTCGACTTTAAAACCCCTGCAAAGAAGAACAAATAGATGATGTGTGGACATGTTTCAAAACAGACATCAGTCTCTCTCTCTATATATTGAGATCCTCGGACCAAATAGTGCGTAGATTGTCAGAGGCTGAAGGTTTGCATGTGAAGGGATTGTTGTACAAGCTTTGAAATGGTACCCTTGAGGTAAGGATTAATATTAACTAGAATTACTCGCGGTTGTATGCCTCAGTGAACCAGTCAAGTTGCAGTTTTCATCCATCTGTCCAAAATGTAATCATTTTATCATATTAGATCGTCATAATTAGCATATGATATGAATTATTGAGTTATGTCCAAAAACGTGTCTTGTGAGGTCACACTGAAATTGACCTTTGACCACCACATTCTAATCAGGTCATCCTCGAGTCCAAGCGGACATTTGTACCAAATTTGAAGAAATTCCCTCCACGGCTATCGCTGGCGCGGAGGCATAAAAATGCTGTGACCCAGGTAGAAGGAGGGATAGCAGGGAAAACTGGGGAAGTGCATACGAATAAAGTCTCAGATTTGTAAATATCTGTAGATGTGGGACCTCGGCAAATTGAATACACGAGTCAACTGATCAAAGGATGCAAATGTTCCATCAGTGTAAAGATGCTTTACAGAGACAATCCCATGGTCTTCCCAGGTTGCAAACAGTAATAGAGGGAGGGAACAGAGGATTGGAGTGTGCAGGGGATGGAAGAGGTATCGTCTGGAATCCAAAGTGGCATTTAAGTTGAGTCCAGATCTTGATGCAGTTTTTAACTATAATATTATTCGAGTATGTCTATGATAATAATGCCAGGGGGAGGGACAAGAGAGACATTAGAAAGGAAAAAACGCACGAGGCGTCCTCAATCTGCAGCCATGGCGGGGGTTGATTGTTAATTCAACACCAGTGCAATATAGTTTGAATTTTTGCAGCCCAGAAGTAAAATAAAAAGTTTTTTGAATTCTGGGGATTTTTTTTTGTTCCATCTAAACTGAGAAATAAAGCTATCAAGTGAGTGAAAAAAATATTTTTTGGAATGAAAACCGGTATACATTTAAAGAAGCTATCAGAAGTTTTAAGGACAGCTTCACAGAGATTTTAAGGATGTGTTTCTTTCCTCGATCCGGCACAGAGGACGGCGTACACTCTGGCATGAAACCCTGCACATAGCTCAGATAAAACCTATCGGCTCCAATCATAAGACACTTTACGCCCCAAACAAAGACACAACCACACATGGACCATACACAGCGATTCAAATTTTACGCAACATTTGCATAATTCACACTTGATCTGACATAATCTTTAAAAAAAAAAAAAAAGCAAACAAATAACATTCTCGCACACATACCCCGACACACACGCTTACGCACACTGACGCTATGTGAACAGGAGTCACTGAGTGTGAAATGGATGCGGCCCCCCAGCACTGGTGCCTTCGCCAGCTGGCGGTGGTCCCAGCTCTTCCCCTCCATGCCACTGCCTCCCCAAAACCCTGCACGCTTTGATATCAGCCAGCCCCTGGCTACCCAGACATCTGGAAGTTATTATTCAACAGAGCACACCACAAAGCGCCATTTCCATAATGAAACATCACATTTTGTTTCAGTGCCATGCTTTCTGCTCCCGCTCGCGCCGCATACATGTTTGTACTGATGTGTAGCGTATTTCTGACCTCTGGCCCTGTCTAGCTCTCGAACTGTTCGTCTGTCTGTTCATGACTCCTCAGGATCTTCCCATTAGTCGACTCGCTGGAAATTGAAGTAGAATAGCCAGTCACTTGACCTTTAGCACACTGTTGTTTAACGCTGAAGCTCAGTCACACCATACTGACCAGTGAATCACTTGAAGTAGCCTAAGCCACAAAAATGTGAGAATGAAGGCCAACCTATTTTAGAGCCAGAATAACACACTCATCCTTACACCCACTAGCACTGATAGATCCTCTGTTGGCCAATGTCCCACTCCGCCTCCCTAATTCTCTCTATGATTCTATTACTGACTTTGTGCCATCTCTTCTTTTTTTTTTCTGCCCATGCACACTACAAAGAAATTCCAGCTGAAAGCTTCTGGGTTTAAATTGTTTTTGAAGTGCCAGCTCTCAAAATTTAAATACTCAAATAAAGTTAAACTATTTGAAAAATGCAGACATGTTAAATCATTCACACTAACTTTGCTGGCATCAGAGAGGGTTTTGCATTGATTTCATTTTCATCATTTCCTTACAGACATATATAAAGTGCAGTATATTATGGGCTATGATTAACTCAAGACTCAAAGCAATAGCAGTGTAGCTCAAAATAGTCTCTGAAATCCATCTAAAATGTTTTTAAAATCTCTGTTTACATATCTGACTTATGTGTGTGAGAGTGTTTGTCTGTGTATCGGGCTTAGCACTAGAATAAAGTGATGTCTTGTGAGGGGGTTTGCTGCCTTCTGGCCTTGTGTATCAAGTGTATGCAGCCACCCACAACCATGAACTGGAATAAGTAGGTAAAGTGAATAAAAGTTTAACCCCCTGTACCCTAGCCCTATTCCTTGAAAAAAAAAAAAACACCTAAAATAACTACCCAAAATTAATCAGGACTAGCTCCTCAACCATAAGATGTATATGCATACACAGTATGTGGTCTCCTTTGAAAGGTAAGGAGCTAAGGAATATGAAAATAAGATTTGCATCCTCGCCTCGTATAAAATCTTAATTTCAATGTCAATATCCCCATTAAAACCAAGACCCCGAAGACAATGATGGAACTGAATGTATTCTACTACTCCTGGACTACAACTGCAACTATAACTTTGATGAAAATGAATACAAAATACAATTACAAAGATATACTCATGCAGTCTCCATGTTTTGGTCATGTTTATTGTTTATATATTGACTGTTAACTGGGAGTTTTACTTCAAAACACTATTTATTTCCATATAGCCATGTTATAAATAATATAAATATCCCATTAAAGTCATGAGAGCATAGATTTTCTCCAATGATACACTAACTGGTAACACTGGATGAAAAGGTGTTAATTTCTGCAATGACAGTTGCCCATTTACACATCCAGCATATACGGGGCAACACTAGCAGACGTTTGGAGTCGTGTTCTTGGCCACGTGATGAATGGAAGTCCAATATTTACTCTCCTTTATGCTGTGTTTTGTACTTCACTGACTCCTGAGAAGAATATTTGGCTCTTTAGTTGTTGAATGCTCCACTATGTTCACCAGCAAGTTGCTACCTGTGTCTGTCTCCACTATCTTTCTCTCGCTCTCTGCCCGCTGAGCAGCTGACCGGCTCTCGTTCTTTGGAGGCGGACCATTAAATTAGTTCATAAAATAACAAACCCCGGCCATCACCATCGCCTAACCCCATTGCCTACTATTGTCCATATTTTAAGGACCCTCTCGCCTGCCGTCCTGCTTTATGGCGCATGCTGCGGGCATATACAGATTTCGGAGGACACCGGCGGCATTGAAAAAAGTCTGCCCTTTCACAACTGCTCCCTGACTGCAAACGTAACACCCTTAAACTAGCAGCCCACTTCCATGTATCGGTAGAGTTGGCTTTCACACCTGGGAAGCAGCTGAGTCGGGTGATACTGTAATTCTGTGAGTCATTAAAGCACTTTATTTCACATTATCGTCATTTAATCCATTGTTATTAGGAATATATAGATTTAAAGCTGCTTTGAGTGTTATAGAGTGTTTCTATAGCTGGTAAGTGGCAGCTGGTTCCCGCCAAAAACCAAGTCTTAGTGGATCCTTGTCAGTCATTATGTCTTGTAAGTGATACATCTGATTTGATCTTGTCAGGAACTTACTGGCCCACCTCCAGCATGAGATGTCTAGAATTGCATTGTGTTAGTGAACACAGGCCTTTAATCCGTGTGTTCTCGTTACCTAATCTGATCAACACTTGTGCTGATATTGACTATCAGATCTGGCCTTGTGGTTCTGTAGTCATGGGGACGGTGGAGCGCAGGCTTCTCAGTCCTCGCCTGACCTCTGACAGCTTTTAAATAGAGGAGGAAGAGTCAAGGACCCCTGGGGTATCCAAGGCACAGGATGTTTTCCAATAACAGCTTATGGCTGAGGGGAATCATACTCTCCCCCTGTGGCACTGTGATTCTATCACTTTCAGCCATGTGCCACCACTACTTGTTTTTGCTCCCGTCTCTCTCTCTCTCACTCTCTCTCTAAAACCCCAAGGAGTTTTGACCTGATTCTTGGCTGCTGCTATCACCAGACCACTGGAGAAAAAATGTATAGGAAGAAGAAACTCAACTGGCATGATAATTGAAATTTGAAGCATGATATTTGCGTGTGTGTGCTTGTGCTCAGTGAGAGTAAAAACTCACCTCATTTTCAGTTTGTTGAAGTGATGGTGGGTCAATTAGGGCCAGTTGGACCACGGTCTCCCAGGCATGTGTGTGTGGACCGCTTGCTGTCAGTTTAAACTGGACCGGTTCGTCCAGGCTGGCTCCCTCTCCCTGGGCAAAGATGGACCCATCTGTCCGCACGCTGAAGATAGGGTCGCTGCTCTGGAACACCACAGCTTCATTTCCCATGCAGTCATCGAACTTCACTGTGGACAAGAGAATTGAGAGGTTTAATATGCTATTCATTAAAGTGTGCATTGTCTCGTCATGTAGCAGTTGAAACTGCTGCTCTCAGTCATAGAGATGCACACACACTCACACACATACAGTACACCTGCAGTACACAGAGATTGTATCATTGTGACTGTTTTTTTCCACTGGTTAATCTCACCAGTAGTCTCCATTAGTTATAGGTTAAACATCACTCTTGAGGATTGTTCTCTCCAGCTACATGTGAAAAAAACAACTGCCATGTGATGGTGTGGTGTGTTGTTATTGTAGAGGGGGTGAAACATTGCTCCTAATCAGGTGGATACCTCAGGGTCTGAAATGTGAAGTCAATGCGGAAGTGCCTTAAACTTGCATTCTTTCTAATAGCCAGCAGGGGGCGACTCCTCTGGTTGCAAAAAGAAGTCTGATTGTATAGAAGTCTATGAGAAAATGACCCTACTTCTCACTTGATTTATTACCTCAGTAAACATTGTAAACATGAATTTATGGTCTCAATCGCTAGTTTAAAAACTTCTTCAATACAGCATGATGTTCATTTAGTAAATTTAGAGTCAAATAGACCATAAAGCAGGGTATGCTTTAGGGCGTGGCTGCCTTGTGATTGACAGGGCACTACCACAACATTGTCTGGTCTGGGTGTTGTCTGAGTTTTGGTCGTTAACCGTTTCACAGTGTGTTTTCAGTTCATGAAAGTTAATTGTAACATTTTTGGTCACCTAAAACTGTCTTATTGAGCGTTCTGTGTTAATTATGGTCTATGGTCTTAATTTATATTGGTCTTAATTAACTGCTACAATTACAGAGAAGAAGTCCTGGCCATAAGACTAATAAAACTGGTTACTTTTTAAAGAAATGCATACTGTAGCAGAAGGGAAACTAAATGATATATGCAGGGAGTAACCTACAGAAGCACAACATTCAAACTGTCAGCCTCTTCTGCATTTATATCCATAAATAAAGCAAACATAAACTGCACTTTTCTGTCAGGAAATATTGATTCCACCAGTGTTGTGGCAATTTAACGGTACTATGCTTTTTTCCCCCTGACTGACAAATACTATGCTTTTAGCTTTTAATATGAAGGCCAAATCGCTGTATTTCTAGTCTTTCTCCAGTTATCTCTGGCAGCTCGACTCAGCTCTCAGCCATGAGGTCATCTGCCTTCACCATGATTGCCGTCCCATCCTCTTCTTTCTACGCTTTGTTTTTACACTGATATGAAATAAACAGAAGACATATATGAAAACCACAAACACTCTAAGCAGCACTTGACACATCACTATCTCGTCGTAAAAATAGATTGTAGACCAGGGAATGGCCAGGTTCATTGCATGTTTCACCCATTTTCTTCCAATCATAAACTTTGCATCTCTGCTATTCATTTTCTAAAGCTTTCTTTCACACATGCATGGGTTTTCATGTCAGTATAAATGTATTGTAAATGTGCTTGAGGAAACTTAAAAACCTGCTTGAGATAGGTGTCATATGCGCTTCTATTTATGTAAAAGGTTTGTTGTTGTTGCGTGGCGCTGCAGTTGAAAGGGATTGATTTGAACAGAGTGTATCTTGATTCAGAATTCCAGTTTTCTCATACATTTTCAAATCTAATGGCCCGCAACCATTTTTATCCTCCTCAATTGGCTCATTGTGTTTGTATGAGAAGATAAAAAAAAACTTTAAAACCGTTGTTATTAGTAGAGCCCACCATTTGGCATTTATATGTCACACTTAACCAGGCACTGCTAATAACAACCCTGCGGGGAATTGTCTCCCTGCACTTACAAAGCATGGCTTATTTGTAAGTATCCGCACAGTGTATACTGTATATGGTCAAATCAATTGTATTTATAGAACCGAAAAACACTTATCACCTCAAAATACTTTTCAGTTTGTACAGCATATGACTCTCAATAATAAAAAAACACCCTCACAAAAAGTATGTGTATGTCTCTGCATAAAGTATATGTGCATATTCCACGTAAACATTTTGTGTAGGTTATTTGTAACAAGGACACAAAGTCACACCATGCTGTGCAGAAACAGAGAAAACAGAACTCTGACTGCATTGAGAGAAATAATAGTTTCAAACAGAAAATGAAATGATCTGAAATAGCAATTTGTCTGAGCAGGAACTGAATGAAACTCAAGCCTCAATCAACAGAGCTTCCTGGCACTACACTCCAACTATATTGATTAGAAACTCTCGCTAATATGCAGCAAACGAGCTTGAAATATCAAAAAAACTCTTCCTTCAAAACTGAACATTACGTACAATACAATAAGTAGAAGATATGATACTCGAAAAACAACACGGTACACACACAGAAAAGTAATCAGAGGGAGGCCGAGACAGGAAAGAAAATCTTCAGTATGGACATAAAATTAATTTTCTATCACATGAAGATGGTACTGTGTTGTACCAGCTCAGTATGGAGCTCTCTGCCAGTGCACTCTTGTGTTTGATCTCTTATGAGACTCTCACGCAGTTCATGTGAAGATGAGAAGATGAGTCACAGATGAGTGTAGCCCATGTGGCCTCCCATCCTCATCTCCTTCATCCCTCACGGCGCCCGCAGTGTTTCCTCTCGGGGATTACAATGTCTAGACGGCGCATCGTAGGAAACCCTGGGCTGAAGGCCGTAACTCACTGCCGCATCTTCTCTTCCTCTCTTCCCACGTCTCTACGACAGCTGAAACAACTGCCTTCCATTACAGAAAGTAAACTGTGAGTAAAACCGGCTTTTTGTTCTGTCTGGCCCTAAATATGCTAGCGATCATGTCAGTACCCTTCTCTCTAAGGCGAAACGTCCAGACAGCCACTCAGCGCTGAGTCAGAGGGGACAGCTCTTCAACACTGAGTGCAGCAGGTGCTGCACAAGTGTCCTGGTCTAGACAGGAGGAGACGGGACATAAGAGATGGATTACATCAACCCAAAAGGCAGAAAAGCCTCTGCTGTTTATCAAATTGTTTCTCTCTTTGTGTAGCTGAACACTTCAACTCCAAACAAACCACTAAAAAAGCCTGCTTGCTGTTTTCTGTTTGTCTCATTCTCTTTCCTTTTTTGTCTTATCCCATCTCATTTCTTTTACCGATATTTTTTGCAGATTCTCAAAGATTAGATTTGGAAGGTGGGGGGCGACGATAACAAACACACCAGTTGGCAAACGTCTCTGTGCAAATAGAGTTTTGGAAGGCTGCCTGATTATAATAACAATAAGAAAATCAAACTCAAACTCAAAGCATGCTTCATTGTATTTGTAAGTCCTCATATCTGCAAACAGTGGGAAAAAAAAACACAAGCAGCATGTGGTTTGTTGTCCCATCTCTCACTGTCCTCCAATTATTGTCTCTTCTCTCTCTGGGCGAGGCACGCATCCACTGGTACAGCAGTCAAAGAACACATGTGTACGCCTGGGTCTTAACTACCAAAGAAGGGTTAATTATTTCATTTTTTTATCTTTCAAAAATAATCATGTTCATTTTGAATATTAAAAAAAACTGAAATCTAGGGAACATTCTGTACATGAACTACAAAGACGGTACAGTGACAGCCTCATGATGGACTGGCCACCTGCCCAGGGTGCCTTTTTACATCTCAACTTGTTTGTCAAAGATAATACAATAAAAAATAAATCCCATTTAATTTATCAATTCTTTCCTTTCACCAGGAAACAGTCTTGTCTTAAAGCAGCAGTGGGTAGAATTGGTGCAAATATGATTAAAACAAGTTATTTTTTATAAAACAATCACTATATCCTGACAGTAGTGCATGATACAGGTAATCTGGAAAAAATCATGTGCCTCTGTGTCCTCCGGTGCTCCTAATGGCATCTGCAAGATTTCACAGACCGGAGGAAAACAACCAATCAGAGCCAAGCTGGAGCCTGCTGTCTCTGAGCAGCTGTCAATCAGTCACAAACTCCTACTGTTTAGCTGTAAAATGAGAAAGTTTGTGGCCCAGCAGCCATGTTGAAATCAGTTGAGGAAATACCAAGCACCGACCAGCCGGAGCAAACTTTCTCATTTCACGGCTAAACAGTACACTACAAGATGTTTCTGAAAACATTTGAGGCGAGAAATAGGCATTACACTAACATGTTGATTCATATTTGATCAACGCTGCCTAGTTTGACCGTTTCATCGGAGTTTGCGACTGATTGACAGCTGCCTGTGATGAATGAACAGCCGATAGCAACGCTCTCTCTCTGAAATGAGAGAGAGCGTGAAATGACTCTCTGAAAATGATTGGCCAAAGTCTCCCGTCACAGGCTAGATTTTTTAAAGCCTGAAAACAGAGCCATGATGAAGTGCAGAAGTCTAGTTTTCTCTCAGAACACTTGAATTACAATATACTGAAAGGTCAACTACAGGAACTTTAGCCCACTGATCCCAAAAACATTCTGCCTATTGCAGGTTTAAGCCACGATCTCTCTTGTGGTGATTTAATATGCTGCTCGCTATTTGTTTATTGGTCAAAAAAAAATCTCTCAGTGAAAATCAGTAAAAGCCAAAATTGATGAGCCAATAAATGAGGTAAGTTGTAGTGTATGCTGTAGGCGTATAATCGGTCCCTGTGTGTGTGTATGTAGGCATTCATTCTCTATGATTGCCTTCGTGTCTCAACAATGACAAGCTGAACTAACTGCACCAATACCCACACACAAATGGAGTGACAGGCTGCGTAAAGAGTACCCAGAGGGTCTTGTTCTTGCACCAATTAAAGAAAAAGAAAAAGACAGTGCCAATTTTACCCCTCCATCAACACACACACACGCACACAACCACACACACACACACACAAACCTCCAATAGCTCCTCTTTCACTCAGTCGGGTCGATACTGCTATAAGAGAGATTATAAAATCGGCCAACAACAGAGCAATGGAGCCCAACGGCACAGTGCTGCACATTAACAAGTCGTCTAAAGCAGTGGGCCCAGGTTGTGCATTGATCTGGCAAATAACACAGACGCCCCAGTGTGCCAAGCAGCCAGCCCGGCACTTCTCCACCGTCTAGACAATGTGAGCAGTCACACCACAGAAATGTTACAAATGCTGCTACCGCACATGGAGGGAATATATTCTGTGATTTCTCTATCACCATGGCTTGGAAGGCGGTGAAATGGTGTGTTGCTTGGATGATATCACACCCCCCAAACCGCATCTTCCCCACTTTTCTAATTAAAGTTCCCTTCTCCCTACGACAAGACAAGGACGAGGAGGAGAGCAACGCTGAAAAGAGTTGTGACCTTCTTGTGGTGTTCTCTGGACAACGTGACAGGAAGTAGGTGACAAGTGTTGAAAGGGAAGTGAGAAAGGGATACAGTCGTGGGAGAAAGAGAGAGAGAGAGAAAGCTGAGGAGTGACAGAGAGAAGGTGAGAGGAGAGGGGGGGGAGAAGGGAAGGGAAGGGCAGAGAGAGAGATTGATGAAAGGATGGAGAGAGTGTGTGGAGGTGGCAATCAGAGAGACAGCGAAATGAGCGAAAGACCATTAAAGAGGAGAAAGAGAAGAGGCGGAGAAGCTCATAGGCAGATCGCTAAAGTGGAGCTCTCCAGAGGCAGCAGAGTTTATGGCTGCAGCCGTTTAAATTGTTCAAAGTACGGCGCGTTGAATGCGTCAGATGTCACCGTGCCCTACAAAACAGTAAGGAAACCACTCGTACTATACCAGTCCGGATCTCGGCTACAATCAAGCCCATTGAGGACAAGAGAGGAGGAAGTAGAAAGAGGAGGATGAAGATGATGATGAGGAGGAGGAGCGGGAGGTGGAGGTGGGGGATGGGGAGGGCAGCGGAGCGGATGGGGGCCTGGCGCTGGGGATCCTGGCTCAGTGAACTGGCTCCCTCTCACACAGCCACATTGGAATGGATGGGATGCTCAGATGGCTGTTTAAACAGGTTAATTGGGCCGGCCTCCCGAGACACAGGGACAGATGGATAGATGGATGGAATGAAAGAGGAGAGGAAGAGAGAGCAAAAGAGCGACAAAGGGAGAGCGATGGAGCTCAGAGGGATGGAAACAGGGTGGGATGAAGAGACGGTTGGTGAGAGACGAGTATGGCTGCCGATCAGAAGCACCGTGGGGAGCGAGCGGTCTAATCAGAGTAGAGCGGGGCTCTACAGTGGGCTGGGCCCTCAGCGGCTGACTAAACAGAGCCAGGTCTACTGTTCACCACTGATCCACTATGAAGGGAGACAAACTTCTGATGGAAGGGTGTTTAAAGCGATGTTAGAGTCCCATCAGGGAGCTGGTTCATTGAAGCCAATCATGGGGAGCGGCTCATCCCTCCATCCTTTCCAGAAACCTACAAACGCATGATGGCAGTGACCAGCTCGCATTAAACACACAAACATAAACACAAACTGAAAGGAAAGACTGAACACAGAGCTGTTTCAAATTTTGTATGACCATCCAGAAAAAGAGTTCAGAGACAATACATCAAACTAAATATGTATTTGCCATTAGGGATGCACCGATACCAATATCAGGCCTATACTGACTCAAATAGTTGGATTGGGTATTGTGACTATGGGGTCGATCTATTCAAATCAGGTCTATGTTTATATACTATATACATTATATACTGAAATTTTAATTCCTGTTTAAGTTTTGACCAATTTGCTGCTGCATTAAAAAGGTTTAGGTTCTGGTCCTCTCTCTAGTGTCCATGGTGGAGAGGAGGTTGTGTTGCTCTGGCTCTATCTATTTGGTGTGGAGAGGAGGTTGTGTTGCTCTGGCTCTATATATTTGGTGTGGAGAGGAGGTTGTGTTGCTCTGGTTCTGTTTGGCGATGCCGGCAGGTTGCTTGAAATCCTCCTGGATCCACCTACTCACATATGTTCACATTATATGTATTCATTTTTGTCATATGGATTGTCTATGTTGTATTTTCATTGTGTTATTACTCTATACACACGACATCTATTGCACGTCTGTCCATCCTGGAAGGGGGATCCCTCCTCTGTTGATCTTCCTGAGATTTTTCTTCCATTTTTTCTTTTCTCCCTGTTAAAAAGTTTTTTTTGGGGGGAGTTTTTCCTTATCCGTTGAGAGGGTCGCACTGTAAAGGACAGAGGGTGTCGTATCGCACACAGATTGTAAAGCCTCTTGAGGCAAATTTGTGATTTTGGGCTATACAAATAAAATAGACTTGACTTGTTTACACTTGAATTTGAATTCCTGTTAATTTTAAAGATTTTTTTTTACCTAATCGCTGGTGTACAATTTATTATTTTAATAATACTTTTTTTTTAAATTTATATTATGTATTTATTTGTTATATTTTGTTTTACAAAGTTAGGAAATAAATGTTTAAGTCGGGCCTGATGTTGCCTTACACATAAAAGAATGATCCCAGTCACTTCCACAAAGAGAGTTATACAGCTTATTAATTAAACACTGGTATCGGATTGCTACTCTGTATTGGCAGAAACCCAAAGCCCAGGTATCGGGACTGAAAAAGTCGTGCATTCCTATGTTCCATTTACCTTATTTATGAAAAGAAACAGAGGTTGTATAAAGCACAAATATATATATAGTATGAGACAAAACTAAAAGCTACTTACCAGTCAAGTATGCATCAAGGCAAAGCTATCACATTAGTTCAACTTTTCAAAGCGGCTTGCGTTCAATTACCTCACTGTTTTATGTTTTTTGTGTATTTTATGTCCATATGCACACGGGGAATTATGAACTGCTGTAATGTTTGACAACTACAAAGTCACAACATATTGAAAAGATGAGGTGAGAGTATTTAACAGACAAAAACATGATGGCTAATGTTAATCACAGCTTCACAAAGTTTGTTGTTTCACTGTTCTATTTCAGTGGTGAGAGAAAGGTGTTGTTTGGTTTGGAGGAAATAGAGAATTTGCAAGGGAAAAAAAGATAATTCGTAGGCATAAGCTGAATGATGATTGTGAATGGGAATGAGGAAAAAAAATCTCATTAGCTTTTAAAAATAATGCTTTCGTTCTGGGCTCTTAAATATTTTCTTGTTTTGAACTTTGGTTATGTAACAACTTTGTTGTTTCCTAGTTTCTGTTCCTCTAAACTTTCCCTGCCTTGCTTATACAGCAACACCATTCTACTGCAGCGGACTGTGCACCATAAAGTGAATGTAGAGTTGTGTGTGTGTCCTGGATATGGATGGCCTGTGGTGTCTTATGTAAAATTAAGCAGCTTTACTCTGTGTTTTGTTTGGTTGAACACCAGCACACTTTACTTCACTGCTCCGCTTTCTCTGGGTGGAAATCCAAAATGTCAGCATGAAATATTAGGCTGCAGATACCCCAAAACACCTCTCCTGGTTTTCTAGAAAATCCTATCTGTTATTACTGTCGTTGCACATTAAATTTTAATGGAATGAATGAGAGGAGGCTCAGACGCAAGGAAGGGCTTGAGGCAAACACAAAGCTACTAATAGCAGTATGCATGCGTCTGCTTTGTAAATCTGTGGGCACTCCTGCAAGTGTGGAGGTCATACGCCTCCTCAAAACATCTGCGCTTATTTTAAACCTTCTCTGTCAGCAACGGTTAAACACCAATTAAAAAGTTGCTGTGTGTGGACAACATGGTGCTGTTTATATATATATATATATATATATAGTCCAGTTGACTTGATTTTAAAAAATCTAATGAGTTGCAGTGCAAAGTCAAATTTCTTTCTTTTAAAAGGGCTTGAAGTGTTATGCACTTTTAATATGTATGGAAGTGGTATTATGACTTGCCAGCCAGCTTTACAGAAAACAAAATAATATTCTAATTAAAAGATCCACACTGCACATTGTATGTAAAATGAATTAATGCACTGCCGAGCATCTCGATTGGCTCTTCTCAAAGCGGAGGTGCTGTTGGACGGCTAATCAAGAGGCTGCTGCTGCAACTGTGGCTGAATAGTCTTGGAAGGAGGTCGACTAGTGCTAACAGGCTGGATGATCTCAGAGCTGCTGGAGGCTTGGCGTGCACTGTTGGCTAGTTACAGGCTGAATTATTTTTGCCTGTACACCTACTTTGAGTTCAACTTTCAAATTTGTGAGTCGGTTGTCCAAACTTTCTGCTCTGAATCAACATCAGTACTCAGTTTGGGGATGCAGTTATGCTGAAAAGGATGACATTTCCTGGGCTGCTGGAAGGTGATAGACACAGTGTGGGGGGGTTTCCTAATCTTCACAACAGTAGGAGGGAAGGAACTTACTCTGAAATTCACTAAATGGACTCCAGGATACTCTGCAACTTCCACCACAATTGAGTATCCTGACTGGTTGCATCACCGCCTATATGGCAACTATGAAAACGGCTTAGCACATCCCCAGGGCGATGCTGCCATCCATGGAGGACCTCTACACCCAAGCGGTGCAGGAAGAAGGCCAACAGGATTATCAGACACCCCAACCACCCCATCCACAAGACAGACGGTACCGTAGCAGCCGGTCCCGCACCGCCAGGCTCAGAGACGGCTTCATTCCGCAAGTCATAATACTTTTGAACTCATCACTATTGTCACTTTACCTTCATATACTTTTACGTACTGTTTTACAACCGATTTACCTCTCTGTATGTGTATTACTTCTCATTCCGCACATTTACTACATCCATGTTTACAGTTTATTCATTTTGCAATGACTGTCAACCACAAATACATTTCATTTTATATTTTATATATGCTATATTTTATCGCTATATTGCAATATTCTATGTCTTAGATTCCTATTTTTACCTGCATGATTTTTAGGGCTGACTTGGATGCTTTGAAGCTTCTACCGTTGCCATGGTAATCAACTTTTTTTATATATAAGTATGTAATAATAATGTATAAATCCCCAAATAGCCCATGAAATAAGGAGTAGAGTAGTGTTATTATGGTAAGGATGAGCGAGGCGAACAGTGTTACCACAGTTTTACGCTTGGCGGCTCACTTTACCGCAGCCTTGGAAAGGAAGGAGTGAGCAGAGAGGTACTGAATTGGTTGCAATCTGCAACCACACCACTTGATGCCGCCAAATCCTACACACTGTACCTTTAAATGGGCATTGTTGGAGGGTGCCTGAGATTTTCATTACCAATGACTGCTTCTCTGTAATTGTTGATATACATGTATGTGGCAACTTGAATGTAGTCTACAGACTGACTTGTGCAAAGAATGCTTACATTAAGGGGCCCTCAATATATGCAATGCATTTGTGCCTGTATTGCAAGAGTGTTTAAGCTCACAAATCAATAATGCACAAGGACACATGCACATTCATACACATATTCACAGGGGCCAACCACAAATAACACAAAGACATTGTTTTTGACTAATCAGCTTCTCTCTAATGACTGATTAGTATTCCTCTAAACATGCACAGAAGTGCCTGATTGGCCTTCATCAATTCTCAGCCATCTCTCCCAGCAAGGGGACCTGAACTGTTGCCTGAGCTGATCCAAACAATCACAGTGTGTTACTGCCTGCATGGCTCAGAAAAAAAGAAAAGGCAAAACCATATATGAAAGCACAAGGCCTACAAATGCCTGTTACCATGACCAAAATAATATTTTCATGAAGAGTGGCTCATTGAACCAACATGAAAAATATCAGTCTCTCTGAGACTGACAACTATATAAGTGTTTTACATGGACCGTCTCCAAATGGACGGGATTTCCTGTAGCTATCATGAGGTAGCTACGTATACGCCTCCAGCATAATCAAAAGCATATCCACTCATATTTGCTTCGTTATGTATTGTTTTTATTAATTAAAACTTGATCCCCCACTTCTCCTCGTCTGCATTGTGCACTTGTGGTGAGAAAAAATGGAAGACAGACAGAAAGAGGGCGAGACAGCAAGAAAGAGAGAGAATGAGAAAAGGAGAGACAATCATGTCTTTTGGCAATTAGGGCTGGCTTTAGTGGTGATTAGGAGAGAAGGCAGTGAGAGAGAGAGAGGGATCAGGCGGAATAAAGCGTCTCCCAGGAAGAGAAAAGCCCCTTTGTGGGAAAAAAAAGAAGAGGAAATAACAGCAGTAGGAAAGTAAGCCCAAACTTCCCCAACTTTCTTTACAGCAGTAGCCTGTGCAGCAAGTTTAGTTGCTCTGGAGCGCACACACACATACATACTTAGTTACACATTCAAAAGGTATTTACAGAGCAAACCACAGCCCATATCCCTACGCTCCTCTCATTCCCCCACAGCAGTCGTTTGGCCTTTTACCCTGCCTTTCTGTGGTTACAGGGGGAAAAAAACAAACTGTAAAACGCTCTGGTGGTTGCGGTTCAGTGAGTTTTTCTGGATCGATACAAATTCAATGACCGATTTGAAACATACAGTGTATCTGAGCCCTGGCCCAGATTTTGTATTTCTACTGTATGTACAACTATGCTGCAATGCCTAAAGCCCTGCAGCAAGCGATCTGATACTGTCCAACCAGGACTTGTGCAGCAGACTGAGGTCAGCATTATGTGTGTTTGTGTAACATGGTCTGGCGTCTGCAGGGCTGCTCATGGCTCTTGAGGTCTGAGAGAGGATGTTGGAGGTGGTGTTGATGTAGGCTGGAGAAAGACTGGGGAGGGCTGATGGCTGTCTCGTCTTTTGGTAGTGTACAGTTTACTCTGAGAGGGACTGCTGCCGTCAGCGATTTGCATCAGGTCAGGCTCTGCAGGATTTGGGTTTGCTTTCATGCATTCTAACCTTGCTAACCTTACTCCACCCTTTTGTCTGTTCAGTCCACCCTCAAGAGCAACCAAGATTAAGGTGCCACTTGTCTAGGACAGCGATCTCAAAGTCATCTATGTGTGTGTGTGTGTGTGTGTGTGTGTGTGTGTGTGTGTGTGTGTGTGTGTGTCTGTTTGTTAGGGCTGGGCAATATGGCTTATAAATAATATCTCGATAATTTTAGGCTACATTGTGATACAAAATACTATATATCTATATATTTTCATATTTTCTCTAAAATAAAATAAAATAAAATAAAATAAAATAAAATAAAATAAAATAAAATAAAATAAAATAAAATAAAATAAAATAAAATAGATTCGTACAATCATACCAGCGTGATTTTTCTAGCAAACTAATCTGAACACTCTGAGGTGGTGAACTGTCATATTGAAGTCAGATTGGTTTTTGGAAATGTATTCTTATTAAGTTTGACAAATTATTCACACAATTTAAATTCAATTATTCTCCAAAATACAGTTTGCAGGTGGTATTTTAAAAAAAGATTAATTTGACTGATTATTTAATATTTATTCATAGTTTATTTTTTATTTATTATTGACAGACTAACTGACAGATTAACTTATTGAATTTATGTGAAATTGCAAATCACATTCACCGGAAGATCACTTTTATTCTGAAGTCAGTTCTGGGTTGCGTTTATTTTGAAGACAGTTCTTACAGGCTCTTTCCGTAATGCCTAGTATATACACGTACCTCAAAAAAACGTGGGGGCTAGTTTGACAGTCTTTTTTGAAGTAGAGGCTGGCATCTTCCATCACCGTTTCTGACCTAAACAGATATAAACTCGCTTTGGCGCTTCACTTCTTCCGCTCTTTCCCTGTTCCCTGCTTCCCTCCTGATACAAAAACACACGCCCCATACACACATCCATGCTCATACGGCACACACACTCGCCCAGGAGAGTGTGTCTCTTAGAGGGAGAAAGCCGCAGGAGAAGCTAAACGCCAAAGCAAGTCTCATGCCGGCGGCTTAAAAATATTAAGTGACAATATTTGTACTCGATGTTCGCGATATAGTCATTTACCACATCCCACATTGAACAAGCGGGTACATTCAATATATCGCCCACTCCTAGTGTGTGCGCGCGCTTTCCTCTCCATCCGTTGTATCGATCAACCTCCTCTGGAACAGTTCCGAATCCCCACCCAGTCCCTATCCACTACAGTAACAGCTGCATCGCTTTATATTGTCTGTCACACTGGAAAACATGAGGAAAAATGCAGATACACTAGTGTTAAAAAAAGGCAGCTTTGTACGGGTCATAAAAAAAAACAAAGGCTTCAACTTTGCCTTTATTTCAGTGTTTGCCTGCAAGCATCAAATATGCTTGTTGTAAAGAAAAAGAAATCATTTTCATATTGTTTTCTCAAGCCTCCCCAAGGAAGCAAACAGCACAAAATTGCTTTCCCCAACTGCTGGAGGAAATACAGGGTGCATTTCTCAAATCTAATCAACATCTCTCCATCAAAACTTTAAGAAAAGGTTCTGTTTTTCCAATTGTAGGGGTCAGAGCATAAACCAGATTCCCTCTAGCCTTTAAACCGTGGAAAAACATACATGCAATTACACAATCTGTATGGAGGATAAGGAACATGGTTTTTCAGGAGTAAGAGGTTATATCGCTTCTTTTTTCCCTTGAAAGATAACCATCAGGCTGTGATCCCTAAATCCAGGGCTGATGGTGGACTACGATGGCTGAACCATGCAATTAGTGGGTCTGAAGTTTCACTGAGATAGGAACTGAGCTGAAAGTTCAACAAACGGCCGAATCAGTGACATGACTCCAAGAAAACGAGAGTAAGAACACTTTAGCAATTATCAATAGTGATCGTAGAAGTAAGTGTCACATGGGAGAAGTTTGCCTTCAGCTGCCAGAAATCTCCTTAACAAACCCACTTGGTTAGGTTTAGAAAAGTATGGTGTTTTGGGTTAAAATAAACCCTTTGTGGCAGAAAGCCCTGAAAGGTGCACAGACTTCTTAACACATTACAATTTGTATTTAAACGTCACGATATTTGCAAAATCTCTTCAATGCAAAACGGACAAAAACCTTTTTTCGTTATTGGACTTATTTTTTGCTGCTTGAGTAGAACCCTCAAAGCAAAAATTTCTTGTTTGAAGGTTTTCTTTTATTACAACACATGATCAGAGTTTAGTCAGAATAAATTCCTACCTTTTAATTGTGGTAAGATAATATGATTCAACAAATGACGTGTGCGTGGGTACATCCGGGAGTCCATACAGCATTGCGTACGCGTGTGTATAAACCTGCGAGCTAGAATACAGTGTCATCGAGCATGCTAAAGGAGAAACATTAGTCACTCATGATTACTAACAACATCTTCCTGAGGGCATTTGTGTCATTATGTGTGCGAGTACATGATGTTTTTCTATTATGTATCAGCCCTGAACCTTCTTGTTGAGCTGAATGAGCGGCCTTTACAGAGACGTGACAGAGGGGTGTTAAAACTGTCAGCTAAATGTGTCTTAGGGCTTATGGACAATAACAGGGCATAGCCCGAAGAATGACGGGGCTGAGTGGTTTTTAGTGTGTCCACATGAATGTGTTTGTGTGTGCGCACACACACACACACACACACAAACACGCGTTGAACGGTCCAAATATCTCTCCTGTGGGTGAAAGTGTGAAATGCAGGAACGCTTTGCTGCAACTGTTGATAAGGTGCACACTGATATGACGGGCCTGTCAGGTATAACACCTATACACTGGCAAACACCCGAAAAAGCTTCTCTCAAGCACATGCACACACACATACACACAGCATGGTGGAGAGAATCACAGAAGCTGGGGGCTGAAGGCGGCTGGCAGAGAACGGTTCCCAGAGGTACGAACACAGACAGCAGCCTAACAGCCCACCCCTCTCCACTACCTCCCCCAAACCAAATCCTCCAGTATACACACAAACAAACACATATGCTTCACAAACAAATGCACATGTATCATTTGTCAGACTGTCAAATGCGGCACTAACCTTCATTGCAGCTAATTGTTGTGCAATCTAGCAGGAGAAGGCCCTGGAGCGCTATTGGAGAGGCCTTGTGGTGTGTGTGTGTGGGGGGGCTTTTATGAGAGGAGGGCAAGTGTGTGCCTCGGCGGTTGTGAGGGATATACGCATAAATAAGCACATGTGCATCAGTGTGAGTTTAATGTGTGTGTGTGTGTGTGTGGTCTGCTTATGGTATGTTTTGTGTGTACGGGGGAAATAAATTAGCAGTGCTAGCAGGTTGCTCTGACAAGTCCTGTTAATGAGAACATCCTCCAGAGCCTTTTGGGCCGGGGAGAGAAACCAAAGGCCGTGATCATCTGTTCAGCCTGGAAGATGGCATGGAGGGAGGGAGGCTGCAGAACGGCAAAAAAAGCCTGCACAATTAGACCGCACCATCTGCAGGAGAGGTGCTAATGTCTAGTTGGAACTATGAGCGGTGGAAATGGGAAGAGGAAAAATAACTTTACTGTAGAAAAACAGGACCCAGAGGAAACGGAATAAAGTTCTACATAGACGGCTGAATGTTAACTAAACTGGAACTTTGTATTTAGTCTGGACATTTGCACACACTGCACTCATAACAGTAAAACGGCATGTGGTACTTAGAAGTCAAAAAAGCCCCTAGGCAAACATGCTGTAGTGATGTACAGCATTGTAGCAATGTCAAAAATTGCCAAAGGCATGTTGTCCCCATAGGATATGTGACAGAGTCAAAACATGTTAATACAAAGCTGCAAATTTTGTATTAAAAGTCTGGAATGTGAAAGAATAAAATACTTTGAACTGTCAAAGTGATTCATGCACTGTGTGTAAGAATAGTGTAAACTTGCTGCAATACGTCTATGCGTATCCGTGCATACTGTACTGTACATGATTTTGAGTTTGAGTTTTGAATGTGTGTGTGTGGTCGAACATGTGTGTATACAGTATGTGCACACACACACACACACACACAACGCACACACACACACGCACGTGATAAGTGCCAATTTGGCTGGAGTTGACTCACCTGCACCTGGCTTAGTGAGGAGAAGCCAACTGGCTCCTCATGAGTTTGGAAAATCACAAACCAAGTAGAAGGGGGTTTAGAAATGCATGAGGCGCTTCGCAGTGTAGCATTACCATGATTCATCTTCACAAAACTGCAAAAGCTTGTGATAATCGCTTTAGCTAATCCTTGCACGCTTCAGGCAAACAAGCATGGAGAGAGTGAAGGGGTGGTTCTTTAACCCCGGGGGGGGAGGACTGAACCGAGTGATGGCGCCGGTGTGGGTGAAACATAGTCAGGGTAGGACAACTGTGTGTGTGTGTGTGTCATAGCATGCCACATAGTCCTCACAAGTAAATCCAATCTCTGTTAAATTAAAAGCGTGGAAACTGTCCAGTTGAAATGAAACATGCCTTCAAGTCGTGAAGTGGAAGAAATCAAATAAAATTTTGCCACAAGTGCTCTGGGTTTGGTGCAACCCACAGAATTAGAATAGGAGTAGAATGGACAATCCCATTCTGTAGCAGGATGGTCAGAGGGGCGCCAATTTCTATGTTTAACGTTGCCATAGCGACTATCGTAGCGGGCTAACTTCCGTATAAACTCAACCGACTTGTGGCAAGTCGCGGACTCACTGAGGTGGGAAACAAGCGGTAGAGTAGTAACGTTACAAAGCATATAGAGCCAGAGTAAATGAGTACAATTTAAATACTAAATGCTTCATCCACACACTCTTGTCACAGCAGAGGAAAGCCCATGTCTATCACCAGAGGAGTGACAAGTTTGTTCGGCTCATTTTCCGTAACCAGAGTGGCGTTGAATCATTCATAGAATTAGTAAGCTAGCTAGCTAGTTAGCAGACAGCTGGCTAGTTAGCTCTCGGGATGGTTCCAAAGAGTATATAATCAAAGAGGCAAAACTGCCGCCATTTCGAACTAAAAACGCTTATTATATCTATATCTTATAGTTCAACACGGACTAATTCGGTAGAATATGACATTAGAATAGAAATTATTTTGTACAACACTTTTTATGTGGACTTTTGACTGGCGTCCGGTAGTCTCTTTCAGTCCAAAATGGCGCAAGCATAGCTTTGCTGCTGGGCGCTGATTTTTGCAATGGAACAAACAATTGACTTTCACTTCTTGGCAATATACGCTCTTTGGTGGTTCCACCATGATTTGGTGCTGCACTGATTACAGAAAATGAGCTGAACAATGAACTGGTGGCCAGCGGCAGCGCCGGGTCTAACCGGTCCCTCCACCGCCTTGGAGAGGGACCAACTCATGGACAAGCTACCTAACTAGCCAGCCAGCCGTCTTCGGGAGCTGCGTCCATTCTTTTCCCAGCGTGCTGCGACCACACACTCGCCGGCCCAACTGACGTTTGTTCTGTTGTCACCGTAACAACCAACAACATTCGCCATTATCTTTTGTACTAGTCAAATTACCACAGCAAACAGTTCAATGACCCTTCTCCTATTTCATTTCTATGGTTTCAACCAGTCACTACGTGTTTATTGGACAAATTCATTGTTTTGTGTGTTTGCAAAAAAACACACCTACTGTATACTATATGTATCATATTTACAATTTATTGTTAATATTTGCTATTTATTGCTTTTCTTTAATGGAGCGAGAAAATAAATATTTCACACGTTTGTACTTGCATGACCGGAATGACAATAAACACCTTGAATGTGTTTGCATAGCGTCATTGTCTTGGCTCGATCTGTGCACGCTAGCATCGCTATCCAGGCATATCCATCATTATCTATCACCCCTTTGACACAAACATTGCCTCTCATTCGTTGCTCTGCCTGGTTGCAAAGCCTCACCTGTGCTGCTTCTATTCCTAGATGCCTCCAGTAGAGCGAAAGCACAAAGGTTTACACCCAGACTGACACTTTCCTGGGATATGGCCTATAGACATGGCCACGAGATCACCTCATTAGCATCAGAAGGTGCTCTGCTCCCTGACAAGTGAGACTTCACTGCACTGCTCTCACAAAAAATAATGAGCAAATATAACCTCTAATGGCTAAATATAGGTAACCGCGGTCTCGAGAGACTCGGAGCAGAAAAACCATACGCTGCGAGAGGTGTCTCGGGCCCTCTCGAAAGTTTCGTCGCGGTGTGGGCGTGAGGAGTGCACAAAGTAAACAAAAGACTTTAAGAGGAGGAAGTGATAGTTGAACAGTGTTTGATGAGCGCTCTTAGCCTGTAGCTATAGCGCATTAGGCACAGATGAGCCCCAGCCAGCTCCCACACTGTTAATGTGAAACGCATTACAACTGCACAATGAGTTATGATTGCCATTAAAGAGCAAATGATTCAGACTTCACCGCTGGATTTAAAGGGCTGCGCCTGCTGTGCCCTGTCCTTTCTCATTCCTGCCCACGCTTACTCCGGTGACACTCCGGCGACAATCACTCCACTAGACTCGCCTCGCTGAGTGTGTCCACTCGCATTTGGCAAGCGTTTCCACTTTTTTGAACGCACACCGAGTACAGTGTGCTTCCAGCTTTTGAAGTCTCTGTCTGTAAACCTATTTGCGTCATTCTGTATGGAAGGAATCTTGAGCTGTGAAGTGCATGATGGCACTGACTGTGTGAAACACAGCAAATAGCTACTGCACTACATTAGTTTGAAAAAGTCGTGCATCTCTTTTGACTTAGCTACTAGGTGAGCTTAACCTTTTCTCTCTTCAAACATCCAAATCCTTTTTCTCTCTCTGCTTCTTTCGGTGCTAGCGGGAGTCCTAATAATGGCATCATGCATTTTGGTAAACCATGAGGGAGCAGTAGATGGGGACTAGTGTGGAGAGAGGAGGGGAAGAAAAGGGTAGAATCAGAGACGGAGAGACCTCTCTTTCGATTGGACTCTCTTTCTCGCCCACATCATCCATCTCTCCCTCTGGGGCTAGGAGGCTAGCTGTGAAATGAATGAGAGGCAGAGCGTGGGCAGACGCTAACGCTAAGATAATGACGCCGTTTTGTCAGCCCTGGCCTAAAGCTCCATCTCTTGGCACATGGAAGAGGAGGGAGACGGCAGGACAGTATGATGGAAGAGAGGCTACGTGGTTGCGAGCTAACAGTACAGAGAGCGTGCGTGTCTCACATCTCCAGGCGTCCGCCGTAAACAGGACGGAAGAGCATTTTGATACAGCCGTGTGATGACTACAAACACAGCTAACAGGCTAAGAGAGCTCTCACACTGTGTCAAGAGTGTCAGTGGTCAGAAACCTCAACCGCTTCTCTCCATCTACACCGCAGCTAGGAAAAGCTGAGAGCAATTATGGCGAAGAGAAAAAGTTTCCCCCTCCAAGAACATGTAATGAGAAGTACTCGAGGTGCGAGGCAATTCTTACAGTCTGTTTTAATATGTGGGCCCCAGTGAGCTGGCCTTGACCGCTGTGGAGAAAATAAAGTGGAGAAACCTGCATTTTTGGTTTATTAGGCTGCGATTCAAACTGCGAAAAGTTGACCAAATGAAACTATCAAAAGCAACGATTGGTACTAATTATCACTGCTGTTTAACATCAGACAAACAAACAAATAAACACACTGCAAGTACTAAATGTGTTCTCCACGGGTTGGACTGAGCCTCATTTATTTTAAGTCCTGCTGGAACTTGATTTGTGGCTGCGAACGCCCATGCTGTGCATCAGATACACGGCAGATGCTTAGTTACGACCAAACCAGTAAAGACAACACTTAACGGTACAGTCACACAATCAGGAGGAGGAGGGGGGGGACCAGAAAAAACGATAAGCGGGGAGAAAAATCATAAAGTGAAAAGCTTTGAAAACAGATAATTAGATCTGTGACAACAGAGCACAATAACAGTGTCAGCGGGGATGGAAAAGCCTGCATTGCATGAGACAACAGCACAATGCGTCTGTCTGAACTATTCTAATATACATCATATTCAATGACTGAGTCATATCTCGCATCACGCGAGCTGCTAATATGAGTAACGACGCCGAGACGGAGGAAAGTTTATCGTTCAATAAATCAGTTTTTGGCAAGTCGTCTCCCTGAGTCATTGGGTCTGCTCCCTCTGTCACGGCCGATCACTGGCTCAACAACAGCACAGTAAGAGACGAAAGTCCTGTCAGTGCCTCATTAGGCTGCTCATTAGGAAGCTGGCTGTATATTCAAACATTCTCCACGCCTGACCATTCGAGTCAAGGCTAAGTCATCTCTCTTGCTCCCGCTCGCAAGGCTGAGGGCTCAAGGTCAGTAGGATCCGTCATTATTAGTTCCGTTACATTTTCTCTGACTGGTTTGGATCTAACGATGCAATCCTGGGGTCAGACAGCCTCAGGCAATGTCTGCACGCCTAACCTCCCCTCCTCTAACATACAACTTTGCATTGTCTTGATGCTGTGATTCACTTCCTTTCATTTGGTCACACGACCCTTGCCTGCAGGCTCTTGACAGTATAATTGGAACTGAAACACACACTTCGATCAATCAACTGCCAGCTCTTGTTTCATGTTTATATACCAATTTCTTTTAAAGATTTATTGAATTAAGTAAAAAAAAAGACATTATTGCTGCATACATCAGTTAAAAGACACAAAGGCAACTGTCACCCACAGGTGCATCAGGTCTGACAGTGTGAGACAGTGTTTATGTCTGGTGGGTTGGGTCCCAGATGCTGCGTACTCTGGTATTGGCTGCGGTCAAAGAAGGACATGTGGAGGAGGTGGCACTGTCTGCTTCTGCCAGAACAAGTTTTCTGCCCTAGTGTTTGGCACCTGCCTCCCTGGCAGCCGAGCTGAGTCTGCATACAAGCGCTCCACATCTCTCTGTAAATAATCCATATTCCCCCGGAGAGATTTTCTACACAAAACCCTCACTCATTATACATGTTGCCTCTTGCTCCAACCACAACTTCTTTCATTTCGTCACCCTTCAACATTTATGTCTTTTTTTCCTGCAGATTTTTTAAAGAGTGCTGCCTTAAAAAAGTAACTTGTGTTCTCTATAACATTGTGAAATTTTAATATTATTTAGATGGAGGCTACAAATAAGCCCAGTGGGTTTTCTGCCTCTTCCTGCACTCTATATTATTTGTTATTTTGGTTATGTTTGTGTGTTCTCAAAGGAACAATATGTAGTACTGACAGCTAGCGTTGAAAATGGGTAACAGCAGTCCAAATTCAAAACATTGGAGTCGTGGTCCATCCTCTCCTCTGGTGTGACTGATAGAAGTTAGCGTCAATTTTCACAATTTGAAAGTTACCTTCCAGACATGATCGCGTTAGCCTCTGGCCAGCAGCATAAGTCAGAATCACTTCACCGGCTGTGTGTTTCAAATACTCGCTGCCTTGATAACCCAGCTGCACACGGACCACAGAGAGATGTGCCGAGGCTTTTCAGGTCGGGTAGAATCTAATGTTATGTTATCTGTGTTGATCCAGTTCGTTTACTTGCTTCCATGGCTGCAGAAGGCTGTTTGTGTGCCAATTTGTTTCATATGTGGCAACGGGTTGTTGAAACGGGCAGTGGACGGGATCACACCGGCCAAAACAAAAAGACGTTCTGGACCGGAATGGAGATTTCAAAGGAGAACATACTGGCTCTAGCATTGTTGTCGGAGAGGCCAGTATTTCAATTCAGCATGTTTCTTTAATCTCTGATGATGTATCATGGTCATTTTATGATTTATTCAAGTAAATGTATTACATATTGGTCCTTTAAATTGTGCAAAAATAAACTAAATAAACTAACACAGAGCTACAACATTATTTTCAAGTCTTTTGAAACAGCCTCTTTGAAACATTTGTAAATTTGTGTGTGCATGTTGTATCAGATCAGCTTCATGGTCCTTGGCATTGATTCTACAAGTCTGTAAACTCTACTGGAGGGATGAGCACCATTGGTCCAAAGGATATCCTTTCATTAAGTACATAATGGTGGCCAGTGGTGTCAAACCACCTCCTATTGAATTGTTCAGTTGTGTTCTGGTATCTGCAAAGGCCGTAGCACATGATTCACATCATTTTCATACTCATCAGAATACACAATTAACCCTGGCGCCCTGTATGAAAGCATCTACATTCACTATGCTTCGTTCTCCACTCAGTTATTCAGTGTTTTCCTTCAATTTGTCATCTATCTGTTTACAGAGAAACAAACAATGAAACTAATTCTTCGCAAATCAGTATCGACTGGACATTGGGAAAGGCAAAGCGCATAGCAATGAGGTGAATAGAAAGTAATCAAACAAGTCTATCTATCTGTTTCCCTGGATTTCCCATCGGAGCGGACAAGGGACTCACTAGTAAAGAATTGCAGGCAGGTTTAAATCTAAATGTGAACATCACCTCTGGGAAGGACAATTTAACTTGCTGAACAGTGATGTTGTTTGGAAAAGAGAGCGTGGAATAAATAGAAACCCGGAGACGAAGAAAAACCGCTAGGGCAACATATATCTAAAGAATCATCAACTTGGTCCATATCGTCTCCTTTAGGTCCAGTGGACACTTTTGTCATGTGGGGGGGGAGGCATCTGAGGAGGAAGGTGAGGAAAAACAGCAGGAGTGGAACAGGAGGTGCGGATGCAATTAAAAGGCAGGGTCAGAGGTGAGGGAGGATTGTGGGTGATTAATGCCCCGAACACTACAGACAACCCTTTGACACACACACACAACTCCTTTTTCATTGTTTTTCTTCCCCTTTCTACCAACTCTTGCATTTCAAAGTTCTTTTATTGCAGTGCATTGAACTAAAAAGTGAGGCTTTTCATTAAGAGGAAAATAAAAATAATGCACCACTCTTTAAACATATTAATTTTCAACCGTGGGCACCATTCAGTGCTGGCCTGTGGCTTCAAACCTCTCAGGGAGCTTACTACAATAGCGATATAAGTTGAAAAGCCCTTTCCCACCACAGTCCATTATAAATCAAATTACATTAGAAAACCCAAGTCCCCAGTCAAATTGAATTGGGTTTTCACACTTAAAATGGTATTATTGAATAACAGAATAAAGAACTGCAGAAGCCTAATTTGTGTGCTCATTTGTTTTTGTGTATTCCGCTTGCTTAATCTGCTTTTTTCCCTTCACAGTGGGTTTGAGCAGTGGCGCACACTTAGAGACATAATGAGTGTATCTTTGTGCCATAATTACTGGGTGCAAAACAAACTGTCGATACAGTTGAGAGGGCGAGATTCCACACAAACACAAGTATAAAGACGTGGACGGAAACACACATACACTTAGGCACGAGCACATACACACACAAACAAACTGCATAATCGGCTTTCATACGATCATTGATCTGTCCATTCAGCTGCTTCCCAGCTGGACAGAAGGTGAAAACAGAAGGTGAAAACAGCACTTTTGTTTATGCTGTCGTAAATGTTGAGCTTGTGTGGAAAGAGAACGGGAGGAGAGAAGGCCACATCGATATCAGCCAAATGGATACTTCTTGTTATAGTCCAAGCTACTTGTGTGTGAGATAGGAGACAATAGGCCTTGACTACTCTATGAAAGAGCTGGAGGGAAAATGAGGTGAGAAAATCTAATTGATATGGCTCTAAAACAGGATTAGTGACGGGCGCAATTACCAAATAAAGATTTAGTGATTTGCTGTTAGAAAACGGTAGGTGTGCTTCTGTTTGGCTGAGGCTCTTCTTTATGATGCCCTGTGGGTATACTATATTTAGTATATGGTGCAGTCGCCCCTCACAAACCTTCCTTCACTCTGCCTCACCAGGTGAAGGAAGAAAGATGATTATATGAAGCTGGAAAAACTACTTGGCACACAGGGTTCAAATGATCCTCCCACAGTGGAAACATGTAGTGAGTATGCTGTCGATATTGGATTGAGATGTTGCAATATAGAACAGGAACAGAAATATGGGTGTTTTTAGATCAATCAATCAATGAGTTCAAGATCAAGTGAGATGGAACTCGGGGTATAAAATAGGATTATTAGTTTTTCCTTTATATCCCTGCAAAGTTATTTTACATGCAAAGTCAAGCAATGTTGACTTTAAAGGTATGTGTGTAGGATTTGGTGACATCTAGTGGTGTGGTTGCAGATTGCAACCAACTGAGGACCCCTCCGCTCACTCCTCCCTTTCCAAGACTTCAGTAACATGAGCTGCTGAGTGCAAAACCGTGGTAACGCCGTTTGCCTCACTCTGACGCCACCCTTACCATAATAACACTACTTTAGGAGTCAGATGGCAGCTGGTAGTATCACGGTTTTGCACTCTGCTGCTGACGTTACCGCAGTTTCACAAGGATGTCGGAGAACTACGGTGGCATTCAGGTAACGTAAAAACACAAAAGGCTCTCACTAGAGCCAGTGTTTGGTTTGTCTGTTCTGGGCTTCTGTAGAAACATGGCGGAGCAACATGGCGGACTCCGTGAAGAGGACCCTCTATGTAGATATGAAGGGCTCACTCTAAGCTAACAAATACATGACGAATATTAGTTTCAGGTGATTATACACTAATGAAAACATAGTTATGAATGTTATATTCCATTTCTACTAATAGTGCCTGAAATGTTACACAACCTTTAATAAACAATAAAAGCAATATTAAAGGTTACAGTGATGAATTACCAAACTATTATCAAGTTTAAATTCATTCTGTAAGTTGATTTTCACATTGAAGGAAGAGAAATAAACTTAAACCTATGGAATTCTTTCAACAAACACTCAACAAATAGTGTAAACCATGCAAAGAATACTGGCAATGTCATTCAACACCATCAAAGCCATAATGAAAAACAGACTACACATCAATAAGCAACATACAAGATACGACAGTGACAGTTAAAGCCAACATCAGTGCTATCATCCACATAAAACGTAATGCCATGGCTGAGCCAACAGAGACTCTTTCCCAATTAATGTTGCTTAGCAGCACTCCAATCTTAAGTACCAATTACTTCTGGCAAAACTTGAAGATGGTCCCAGCGGAGCTCTTCTCTTGGAGCGAAAACACACCTATTCCCACAAACACACAGTGTGCACAGAACAATAAGTAGCTACAAGCAGAAGGAACTACCTATTAGTCAGTAGCCATTGCCCTCGTGGAACCGGGGTGGGATTTTGCTATGGCTGCCGCGGGGAAGGAAGACAATCCAGCTTTTCTGGATTCCCTCTGAGGGTATTTCAGAATAGAGCTGTCACTGACAAACCAGCTGGACACCGCTGCATGCCGGGAATAGAATCAAACTCCTACCTCTGCCTCATACAAATAGCGACTGATAAATTAAGAATGAGCCCAGACAAAGGCTCAAAACAAGCCACCGCTTGTAAAAGTGGACTGCAGCCAGGGGCAAGGGTAAGGGATGAGGGTGTAAGGGGTTGGGTTTGGTTGCACTGCTGGGGAAAAGAGGGACAAGGCACAATATCCAGCTGTGTCTGTGAATTTCCTGGTGACAAAACAGGGAATATTTTTTTGCATTCTCTTATTTGCCCCATGATGATCCTGTTAAACGGAAAGGTAAGTCAGCTTTATTTGATCTGTTATGGAAAGTGTTCCATTCTGATCAAGATCAACTCTGAAACGGACACTAAAAACAAGCAAGAAAGAAAGAGGCAGAGAGAAATAAAAAAATAACATGGAGTAAGTGGAGTGCTGCAGTGGAGGTGGAGATGTGTGGTCTGTCAGTAGGTCACTGTGTGGGGAGTATAATCAGAGGGAGGGAGTGGTGCATCATTATTCAGAGTGTGAAGCCGGCGGAGAGGCGCTGAGAGGTAAACCAGATGATGGAGGAGCCTATGATTCCCCTACTCCCCTCTATCGCTGCCCCCGAGTCCACCTCCGTTAAACCCTGAATCTGGAGCTGAGAGACGAGGAGTGCGCAGCAGCGAGTGCAGTGCTACCCATCACTATCGCAACGGGGAACATGATGCCGCATTTACTCTTAAATCAGAACATGGCAGGGGGTCAAGTGAGCTCATTGGCCTGTGTGTATGTGTGTGTGTGTGTGTTTGTGTATGTACAGTGTGCATGCATGGAAGGATGGATGGAGGTACGGGATACTATAAATCCATCTAGGATTGTTTTGTCTAGATTCTTTTTTTCAATTAATTGATTAATCATTTTGCCTATAAAATGTCAGAAAACAGTAAAAAATGCTAATTGGAAGTTCCAAGTTGCAGTCTTCCGATTGCTTGTTTTTCTCTGACCAAATTATATAAAACAAAGAAATGCAGCATTTCCTCATTTCACAAGCTTGAACCTTTGTAATTTTTTCATAATGAATACGTCTGTCAAAGTTAACGTGATAATAATGTGTTAACGCAAATTTGTTTTTAATGCCACTAATTTCTTTAACACATTAACGCAACTTGCATTTTTTTGGTTGTAGCGAGCTGGGTTTTAAAGCTAGAGTGAAAAAAAACCTAAGGAATCCATTAGTACCCACTATGACAAACTGTTATGTCGCAAAGGAGGATAAATAACGCCCCAAACCCCCCGAGGAATAACTCGAATGGCCATTTTCAAAGGGGTCCCTTGACCTCTGACCTCAAGATATGTGAATGAAATGGGTTCTATGTGTACCCACGAGTCTCCCCTTTACAGACATGCCCACTTTATGATAATCATATGCAGTTTGGGGCAAGTCATAGTCAAGTCAGCACACTGACACACTGACAGCTGTTGTTGCCTGTTATGAGTTTGCCATGTTAAAATTTGAGCATATTTCTTATGCTAAATGCAGTACCTGTGAGGGTTTCTGGACAATATTTGTCAGTGTTTTGTGTTGTTAATTGATTTCCAACAATAAACTAACTAATTGTTCTAGCCATATCTCTAACTAGCTATCATTTCCACTTTTATTAAGAGATTAGAATATATATTTGTTGTATATTATCTTAACTACATAACATATGTACATATTAAACATAAATCTGCCAAATAAATATAAAGATGTGAAACAGATATCTGCTTATCTGTGTTACATCTTCAATAAGACAGAGAGCAGCTCGAAAGAGATAAAGCGACTATCTGCTTTTTATCTTCAAAGATAGGTAAGCAGATGGGCGTTAAGTGAAACAGTCTGTTCTCTACGATGTGAATAGAGATTAATTGGAGAGTTGACGCTCTCATTCATACTTGAATTGTCCTTGCAACGGATCTCAGGAGCCGAAAGAATTACAGGCTACACCAGAACAATTAAGTCTGCCTCCTGTCCAGATGCTATCAGAGCGGCACACAGTAAACAGGAGCAGATAGGACCAGGCCCCAGGAACTGAAATGAATCACAGTCTGATACAGACGCTCCTCTCTCTCTCTCTCTCTCTCTCTCTCTTTCTCAACCCAACACAGATAAAAACACCACAGCTCCTGCCTCATGCTTGCATTCAGCCAAAGACCTTAATCTGTCCATTTTCAATTGGCTACATGTTTTCTAAAATGGAAAGATCTCCAGACGATATGAACTCTGATGAGCTTGGCAGCCACTGTGTGTATTTTAAGTGTGTAAGCAGGTATTTTCTGGTGCCTGTGTGAGTTTGCATGTGCAAAATAAATGGAGATGTAGACATTTTGCTCCCATCAGTGTGAGTCCTCCTGTCAGTGTGTGCCTGTGTATATACATGTGAGCTTTTACAGAGTACACACAAGCTATACAACGCACAGAACGGGAGAGATAAAGATGACACACGGGCAGACAGACAGAGCTGAGATAGGCTCTGTCAGCCCAGAGGTGGCTATCTGCTGCCTCACAAGTCCTCTCGGCTCTTCCCACCAGATTAACTGTCTAGCACGCTCGGTGCTGCTCTGAAACTGACAAATGTCACTCTGAAATAGTATTTGTGACTTGTGATTGATTTGTGAGAGCTCATCTAGCCTAGCAAAAAAGACACCGAAAAGCAAGAAGAATTGTTTTGCTTTTAAAAGGTTTTATGGTCGGCTTATAACACACTCTGTGCTTTGAACTAGCCTCCGTGAGTTGGAATTTCTGGCTAAAAGAGAGAGTTTTAAGTAATGCAGCCACATGCTGGAGAGGAGACAGAGCCGACAGAGATCAAGTAGCTCAGAGCAATAATGTTGTCGGAAGTCGAAAAGGGCCAAGACTCCGGCATTTGCTCTTCACCTCTATATATATATATTTATATATATATTTATATAGCTGGCTGAATATTTCGTCAGCTATTATTCCTTTTTATTTTTCTGCATTCCTTGCGTGGAAATCCTGCCAACATGTTCTTTCAGAGTACAAAACAGAATTTCCTGCCTAATACATGCATAATGGGATGAGGTAATGATAGGGATATGAAGCAGTTTGAGCTTCGTTCTGTCTTTATTCCCAACACAGTCTGTACTCGTCTCTCCAAAACCTGTCAGTATGTGTTTGTACGGCGAGCTGAAGGGACTGGTGTGTTCTGTTCCCGTGCAGCAAACAATATATCTTACAAATAACACACAGAAGTCCCAGAATGTTTTCAGACTAAGATTACATGCAAATTGAAATGTGAGAGCGTGAAGGCGAAACATTTGAAAGAGCGGCTCACATTCTCCCCACAGACATCTGGCGAAGTGAGCACAGTTTGCACCACATTATAATATCGTCCCTGACATCAGCGGCATTCAAAACTGCCGCTTCATGAATAGAGTAATGTTTCATTGCTGTTTGTGAAGAGGCACTCTGTGTGCTACATGATGATGCTGGCTGCTGCTGCCTACAGTAGCACGGGGAACAGGATGCAGTTGTAGACCTGTGAACTCTGTCATCCTTTATTGAAAATGACATGTACTTTTAGCACACATCGCTCCCAGGCTTTCTCCCCTGCACTGTCGGTTTTAAACACACTACTGGGAGCGCTCACCGAAAAACAGAGAGCACTACAGGCACACATAAAACACACAGGAGCTCATAGTCTTTGATTCTGGGACATAAAACACACTTAGATACAGATACTTCCTGTACACACACACACACATACACACACACACGCTGATTTAAGAGTCTCCTGGGTCGTCCTTTTCTGTACAATAATCCTTGTTAGAGATGCAGAGGCGTTGTAATGACAGCCATAACCATTCTGAAGCAGTTAGTCTTAGTACCACCTCAACCTCCAAGTCTGCTGGGAAGGCTACTTCACACACTCTTTTATTGCCTTCATGACCATTAGTATCTCAATTTTATTGCCGTCATCGTCACCATTTACCTGACAAACGCAGCCTCAGCAGGATTTCTCTTCTCCCCATTTCTCTCTCTCCCTCTCACATGCATGCGCACATTACAGATTAAAATGTTCCTCATTTGGTACAGTAACTGTTCGAGTATTGATTAAGCTGGACATGTTCACACAGATGGGCAAAAATCAACATCAAATTTATGATATTTGGATTCATATTTGGATCAAAGTCATCATCTGATCCTGGGCGTTTAGTGATTTTCTCCATGTCAACTAATTGTTTAATGGACTAAATGCTCTATACTGATAACTAATCTGATCATTTGGAGAATCAATTAATTATTCAATTAAAAACACCATTTAAAGGTGCAAAATTGGGAGCATTTCTATTGCCTCCGCATGGCTCTCAACATGGCGACGGCTGAGCCGGCGGCTCGTGGCTAACGGTGCTAACAGCGCTAATCCTGTGTTCACCCTACAAGCGACACCACCAACATTCTACAAGCCGACTCTTGCGTTACGGGCGTGATAGCTAAAAATAAAAAAATAATCTAAAAAAAAAAATGCCGTTAGCCAGATCCCAGTGCTATTTAACGACATAACAACGTCAACGGGCGCTTTAGCAACACTTCAACGGCGACTCGCCGACAATGTAGCTGGCAACGCTGGCCGTTTTGTTGCTTTTGTTGCTGGTAGCGTAGCATAACAGTGAAAACACCGGCAACAATGCTGACAGAGCCAACAGTGTTAACCTGGGCGGGGGGGAGGGGGGGGACCAGAGGGTGGGAGCTATGCTTCCGCGCCGCGACAACGCCATCGGTTTGGATGGCGTTATCAGCTGTAACCGGCGTTTGAGCGCAGTACAAAGCAACATCCGTGAGCTACCCGGTGGGGCACGCTCACATGCATGAAAAGCATGCACGGCCGGCCCGGCCTTGTCAACTCAGCTCAGAAAACTCAAATTACCACATACACAGAGGAGAGTGACTTCATTCTCTGCTCAGTTAGACAATACTCCTCTATATCTTTACATAGCAAATAGCTGTTTGCTGCTATAGTAATGTTCTGGATATCGTATAGAGCAACTTTTTTATTTGCTTTATTAAAAAAAAAGTGTGTTTGCTTGCTTTCCTTCATTTCAAACCTCAGAAAATGTAATTCTTTTGTGTTCAACATAAATTATTTAAAAAATTTGCCTTCTTCTTCTCCTGGTTGACAGGAATATTGGGATTTTCTACTCATTATACATTTTTATTTAACAAGCAATTTAAAACATGTATTGGTCGCCGCAGTCTTAGTTTGGACATGCTATGTTAAGAATATCAGTTTGAATGAATGTGATCCCATTCTTTCACCGTAGACATGCAAAGTTTAAGTGAGAGAGCTCGTGTAGACTGTAACTTTTGAAAACAGTTTACGAACCAACCCACAGTTCACTAGACCTACGTATAACCCAGACGAGAGTCTTGCAAACATGATGCAAAAAGAAAACATCAAGTTCGCTTCACCAAGGGCTATCTTGATGTATTTCTATTGCAGTAGCCCTGCCAGGACTCTGGTAATAGAAGATAGTGGTGCAGACGTACAGTTTGGGTCATGTACTGCTGAAATCAATACCGACTGATCCCACTGTGCTGACAGGCCACTGCACAGTCCTCTATGGACTCTTATGCCTGGCCCCTGGCCTGATAAATGCTGACTTCCAGAAACATGACACTACTGTGATGGACAAGCGTTTGTGTGAGAGTGTGTATGTGTGAGGGAAGATAGATGTGAACAGAAGGATCTCCAGGGCTGCTCGGATCTATCGAGGGATTGCTCTCTTAGTGTACAGTGTGCGGTGGCGGTGGTGGTTAAGTCCAGTCTGGCTGTATGTCTCAGATATCAGGGATATACCTCCTCTATAGCTCCATCCTTTCATTGGAGCTGAGATTACTCTAAGAGACAGCACGGACACCGTAATCCACAAAACACTTCTGTTCCCGCGGCTCTTAGGGCAGCGGGATTTCCTCTGATGCAGGTGCTATGAGTTGTGTGTGTGTGTGTGTCTGTTTGTTTGTTTGTGTGCTTAGTACCAAAATGCAATTACAGAGAGATTAGAGCGGATGATGTGCTGGCCAGAAGTGACAAATACACACATGTTGAATCTGCGGATTAAATCGGAAGTGTGTATATTTTGGTGCAGTAGTGTGTGTGTGCGTCACCATGTGTAATAATGTATAAAATGTTGTTTGTATATCTGTGTATGTCCATCTAGTTGCCTTGTATGTTTACATTCCTTCATCTGCCCATCACTCCTTTCATTTCCTTTCCTCCTTGTCTTTCTCATCATCCATCCATCAATTTGTGACAGTTTCCTGTTGAAAGGCATTTTAAAATTGAAAGAAAAAATTTGCCACCTTTTATGTGGATGTTCAATCAGATGGTAAATTTAGTCAACTGAAGCGATAAATTCCTCGGTGCTTGCTATATTGACTGAGAAAGCTGAGTTTTTCAGCTCGTGGAGCCATGCTAATTGTATCTAACTGCCGATGCAGTGGGCAACCTCCAGTTCATAAAAGCGAAGCCAATGCTGAAGTGCCTTCAACTTTCATTCTATCTAATAGCCAAATAAATATGGCTGAATATCTGAGTCAGCCCAAACACTGTAAAATGTATGCTCGTCTATGACATCCTCTGCACTCATATTTTGGGATGCCATTTTTGCTTTTGGAAATGTAGCTAGTTTACAAAACAAACAAATACAACAAGGGAATTCTGTTTTTGAGCGCCATCTACAGCCTCCTGGTTACCCAGAGGTGGAAGAATCCAACCTGAAATAGCAGCCTGTTGTTCTTCCTTGCATCCAACTATGTCACTGTCACGTCCAATGATGGCGCTGGATGCAGGAAGAACGACAAGTTTTGCAGTTGTGAACTCGCTTTTTAGGTCAACATAGCACGCACTGAGGAATTTATTGCTTCAATCGACTACATTTACCATCAACACTGATTGGAAATCCACATAAAAGGTGAAAAATGTTCCCTTTAAATTACTGATATATATTTTTTTTGTCCGATATTTTTCTTTATGTAGAAAAATATCTAAAACCAATCAATATGGCCATTAGTTATACCTCTTCTGTGAATGAGCAACCCACTCAAAGATCATCAAAAAGATTATTCAACAATTACTGCCCTTTGAAGCCGGTCTTTTTCATGTCATCACATGTGTGGTTAAGGCAGTAATAATTGATTTTTTTTACCACTTTGGGGCAGCAGAGCAAGCTACAAACACAGCAATTGGCATGTTATCATCTTATAAAGTTTTTGTGAACAAGGTGCTAGTTGACTATTTTCACATACAGCAGACACGGAGCAACATTAGCATTTCATTTGGCCACTCTACAGATATAAGTCCAATATCCATAGTTTTTTAGCTCTGGTTTTACATGATATCACATATCAGGTTCACTAGATATTAACATTGTTGTTTGGTTCTGGGGAGGTAGAGCACAGTGGGTTTGTCAGAGCTTTTTTGCCGAGAACTGCTGCCTGCTGTGGTCGAAAACAGGATGGATGAGAGAGTGAACCAAAACATTAAAGTTGCGACCTGTAAAACCAACAATGAGCTGAAAGATGCTAAAATGCTCCGTAGAGCTGAGTGGAACCGAAGGGTAAAGGGAAAACGCCTTTCAGTTTAAACAATCATTTGAGCTATTGCTAGTATGAAAATATTGATTGGTGCGGCTCTAAATTTGGAACAGCAAATGCACTTGTGGATCTCCATCCCAGCAGAAAGGGATACAGCTCAGCCACTGTGCTGTTTAACTGCTAACATGGGAGGAATAATAAGAGGACTGTCCTAAAGAAGATATAGTATGGGAAATCCTAATCTGAGAATAGTAAGGACACTGCATATGGATGCTGGTAGAAAGACATTGCAGCTGACAGCTATATAGTACACAGCCAGCACTGCCTACACATTATATGCAATTTTCCAGGTACAGTATATACTCCTCTATTTATGTCTCTTAGCAAAGTTCTTTGAAGTCCTATAGAAACCAATTGCTTTTCCAGTTCACTCCAGAAAAAAACAGAATGGGCTCTAATGAGCATCTCTGCTGCTGCTTGCCTTTAGTTGAGCAAGAGATGTATGCTAAGAGTAGAAACCATGCAGTACTTAAGATAATAGATTCTCAATGTCAAAGGTGAATGTTCTGCCTCAGGCCGTCCTCTGCTCTTCCTCAGCAGAAGGATCACCTCCATTTGTAAGAGTCTGAAAGCCTTGGAAGTTCAATGATAAACAGTCTTCTGACAAGTTAGTTTTGAACAGACTGCACGTCACTGCTGCAGCTTACAAGCAACCTTTTGATCCCCGCTGTATTAAGCATATGATTTCACGAAATGTGTGGTAGTCATGGTGTCAGCTCTCTATGCAAATATGCAAAAGAAATGTATTCAACAAGACAAACGGATGTGATCACAGCACTAATGCAAATGCAATGTTGTTCCTGAAGCTGATTTTGAAAGTAAAAGTAGGGATGTAATGTGTTCAACAATTTTTCACAATGTAATAAGACATGTGTTTTGAGTAATCAATTCAACACTGGGGTGCAAATAGTATGCATGAGGTGATAGCAGGGGTGTAGTAATTCTCAATAGACACACTTAATCTTGAACTTCTGAATTTATACTGGAACTCTGAAGCTCTGAAAACAACCTTGCACATGGACTTTTTCTTTTTTCCTGAGTTTTATTATATATATGTAATCTGGTAAAGTGCAGCTTTCTCTTTTTATCATTGCAAACATCTTTCTCACATTACTCTCTCATCTCATAGTAATACATTATATTTTTCATCAGCCAACATCCCCAACTCAACATCACAAGTTTGTCATCTGTCTCTTACCAAGGGCACAATCATTGCTCAGACTTCGGGGGTGACCGGGTGTGGAGTGATTGAGTGAGGAAGTGAGTAACAAAGAGGGAGAGTCTGTCTACTTCAATCATGGTTCTGATTATGTGGCTTGTAACGTAGCGGTTAACAACCCACCTCTTCTGCCCGTAACTCACAGAGACCTGTGATAACCTGCTTCATGGTACCGGTTATCCAGGATCACCAACGCTTTAGTGAAGCAAGTAACCCAAAGAGAGACAGAGACCTCAGGACAACAGCTAGCAATAAGGAGGTTGGCTGCTAGACGAGTTCTACAAACTCTGAAACTAAAAGGGCACTCGGAGAGCGCTGACCTCCGCTAAGGCCATGCCCTATCTCGCAATGTTCACGAAAGCGTATCCGCTCCGTGATTCGGATCCGCTCCAAAATGTTTTGGGTTCTTTCTTGGCCCATGCTACACCCTTCCACCATGTTTCATGAAAATAGCGACAGTGGTTTTTCCGTAATCCTGCTGACAAACAGACAAACCGAACCGAAAACATAACCTCCTTGGTGAAATTTCAATACAACACGTGACCGGTTGGCAGCAATTATTGTTATGCGAGTGTCTCAAAAATGCATTTTATCAGTCCACTTTCTGTCAGACTCTTTTGCCTCCACTACGTTGGCTCTCTTTACTGGAATGTGTGCATGCACATATAAACACACACACACACACACACACACACACACACACACACACACACACATACACTAATGGAATATCTTCTTCTTTTGTGGTACGCCACTACCCTTAGCACACCTCCACCATCCCCCGAGTGTAATTAAACACAGAAAAGTAAGCTTGAACCTGTATCTATGAATGATATTTCCTCTCCATGGGACGTGTCCCCCGGTCCCCCGTGGCAATTATGCACGTGTTTATAACGCTCTTTATTCCTTTATACTTGATTTCCCATCATTTCTTCAGTTTGGTGGTATAAATTATCTTAATTTTTACACCAATCTGTTTTTCCTCGAGAAGGTATTTTGTTTTCTCCTGTATTAAACAAGTTTGCACCACACATCTATAGTAAAAAGTTGAAAAGTCAAATAGTCCATACAAAACACTTAGCTTAGAAAAGCTCACTTAAGGAAGCTTTACCTTAATTAGAGTAAGAGAAAGAAATTTTAATTAGGGGGAAAAAAACGGTTATTATATTAAATTTTAGATGATGCCTTTCAGAATCAATCTTTAAACATATTCCTGGGGCAGATTCTCTTTTATTCATTGCTGAAAGCATGAGAATGATAGATATTTAAATTTCTGCAATTCAAATAAAGCCTCTGCAAGCACAATTCTCTTTCTACGGCATAGCAGTTTAGACAGGGGGAAACAGTCATTTCCTGCGCTGCACAGCTCAGCAAATAGTTGGACAGAAGGCCGATTGAGCGCAGAACCTATGAACAGGATTTTATTATCCGTGCTGAAGCATTGTTGATAAAAACTGTCACGTCTGGAGGAAGAGGTAAAATTAAACTAACACAACTCTCTTCTCCTCATCCTACTCCTGCCATGTCTTTGAAGACAATGCTTTGTTCAGCTGTGTTATTACATTATTAGCCGACAGACAATTTGTTTGACAGTGCTTCTAGAGAGAACTGTGATGTGCGGTACACATCGCCTCTTTCCCTTCTTCCTGGTTTCAATTAACAGTTTTCTGCTCTCCAAAACAGTCGGTGCACTTTTCTTTTCTTTCGTTTTTCATCTATCTTTTCAGTAAGTCAAGGACAGGCTATTAGGAATCCGCAGAGGCGGCATGTTCACTCACACGTTAATTGCTTGGAAGAGGAACATTTTTTTTTTTAGAAATGTAAGAAAAAGCAAGAACGCAAATCCCCACGAATTGTAACAGGGTTAACAGCTTGGAACAATACAGTGTGTTGGAGGAGGCTGCGATGTTTTGAAGATAACACCCCTCTCGCTAATATCGCGTTTTGCCAATTTGGTGACAACAGACAGCGAAACTCAACACTGTGCTGGCATGGCTGCTATCTTCACCACCATGTGATGAATGTATTGCAGTGGATACTGTATTTGTTAGCACGTTGTCAAAGTTAATATGCAGCAGAATGTAGGAAGCTGTCAGTGGAGTCAAGTAAGTATGTTTCACTGGGTCGGGCTCTGACAGTGTGTTTATGTGCAAACACGGTATGTGATTCCCAGGTACTCAAATGTTGTTTGACCAGGTGACTCCTAATTAAGGCTCAGAGAATGTCAGACATTGTAGTTGACCTATTCCCTCTTCACACTGTCAGTGCAGCAAGAAGACATCCATTATAGATATTCCAGGTATGTCAGGAGAATGTCAGAAAAAGACAAGTCCAGCATCGCTTCCCCCTCTCCACCCGTAGCTTTCTCCTCAAACGGAGAAGCACTATTTTCTTTTTGAGAAGGAAATCTCGCCGAGGTGCTAGAAGACATGTAGCGCTACTTCATTATGATTCCTCACTGAATAAAACCGCTGTCTTAACACTTCATAGGTCTCCCCGATTCCTTTTTTTAGGTGTGCAATTGCGGAAACACACACACATACCGGAGAAAACACAAGCATACAAACGCAGTCGCTGTGTACGCTCTGAATGACAGAGTTCTACCGGCTTTGCATGGGAATACAGATAATGCAGTCAGATGGCGAGGGAAAGCCATGTCAAACAGACAGGCCTTCAAACGAGGCGCCGGGCCTCCCTCTCCCTCTCGGTGAACTGACAGCCTCTGGCCTGAAATTCAAGCGGCGTCAGGATGTCAAACTCCACTATGTTTTGACACCCATTGCTGTCCTCAGCAGAAAGAGAAGAGGCAAAACAGCAGTGAGGGCTTTCTGTAAACACAAAATTCACAGTCCATTTGTGTTTTAGTTCCCATTGAATGCACAAACAGACCTCGCAGTGAAGCGCGCACACACTTGAGAGGGGAGAGCAATACGCGAGTCCTTTTTCCGACGCTCACTGTAATCAAAAAATACATTGACAGCTTCATATGTGGGCATTATGTTTATGTTTGAGTTTTCTGTAAAAGGTGCTCAAGTATTCTATTTACTTGTATTTCTGTGACATTTTCTAGAGGTATGAATAAAAGCAGTCGCATTGCCGGCACGAATGCTCTTAACGTTTTTGCATACAGCGTGCGAACCAAGTCGTGGCAGATGAGAAAATTATGCTGTTAAGTGCTCCTTGATCACAGAGATTGTTTGGAAGTGATCAGACTGAAGAGACTCGCTATTCACAAACTACACTACTTGAGTGAAACATGTTGGAGAATGTTTCCCCCCTCAGTGCTAAGGGTTAGATAGCAAGGCAGCTTAGCACCACCGTCGCAGTAAACAATGTCTCGCCTAAAAACATTATTACACTTCACTCCCTGACGCTTGACGCAACGGTCCGTTCTATTAGAGCACGGCCAACATGTACGGTAACTTTTCCACCTATGTGTGAAAGCCTGAAAGTAATTTCTTTAACAGATAAATGAACCAAGCAATGTTAGAGTCCATGACTGAAAGCAGCTGGATAAAACGAAGTAGAGAGAGAGAGAGGAGGGAGGGGGGGGTTGAGAAAGAGATAAAGAGGGAGAGAGACTGAGAGCAAATCTATTACTGATAGTGATTTGGTGCTTGCTGGAGAGGATGTGGAACAGAGGGGTCCATTCATGGGGCTCTTGTACCAATAGAAGAGATAAGAGAGTAGTGAAGCTCAACTAACTCTGTAATTACACTGCACACAAGTCTGCAGAGAGCGTTTTTTTCTTTATCATGGGACTGAGAGCTCCATATAAAACTCTCCAACAGATACTGCAAGGGTTAAAGGCATTTGAGTCTAAAGTAATCCCAAATATACTGTTATCACCTCTGCCATCTGCAAATCCTGTCAGGATGTAATTTGTGTGTCCAGGAGGATTGGTATGTATGTTTCCGCCATAGCGGCGAATCCGTCCTTTGGCCCCGGCGGTCTATGTGAATATTTGTCTCTGCTCGCTTCCAACAATGGTCTCCGTGCAAACCCCTTTCTTCCCGTCTACTGCAACCGACAGGAGGCAATTTTGTGATGTTATTTGGGTGATTTTATTTGCTCAGTAGGGCACCGTGCCCCCCAACCGCCACTGACACGTTTCTAGTTCTTCACAGTCTCCCCAGTGCACAGCCCACCTGAGAGATGGTAAAATCAGAGTAATGAAGTACGCAGCACACTGGCAAAGGCATCAATCAGACGACAGCAGGAGGACAGACAACAAAGGGAAAGAGAGCGGGGGTGGGGGGAGTAGCAGCACAGAAAAAAAGAGAATGGAATAAAAAGAAAGGCAACCAAGGGGATGAAATCGTAATGTGAAGCAACATGGGATGAAGAAAGTCATGCGCAGCTATGAAATATTACACAGCCGTACATTAAGGGAATGTAAGAGAGGGAGAAAGTGAAAAATAAATGTGAATGGGTCTAAAGAAGCAGAACAAGGCCAATAATCTGAGACCGGATATACCCTTTATGGACAGTGTTCCCCTCCCTTACCCTGCTTATTAAAGTTTCATGCTAAAATGAGTCAATATTAGATATGACATTTTCAGGGTGAGGTAGTCTGGGGCGGATATGGGAACAGGGTAAAGTTCTCATCTCATCTATCTATATATATCTATCCTAGGGCTGTCGCGGTGAAGGAATTTCCACTGCATGATAATGATTGGCTCAACAGCGCGATATGCAATATTATTGCAATTTTTTTCGCAAATGACTTAATTTATCCTGATTTTAGCACTTTAAAAATAAGCTTGATTGTTAGTCTATGATAAGGTATTTTGTTGCTTTTTAAAAGACAAAGATGACAATAAAGAAAGACTTGTTTATTGTTAAATACAGAACACAGAAGGGCAATGAGGCACAGCGATTTTTTTTTCTCCGGTTGCTATGATACGGAATATCCGCAGTAGGGCTGTGTATTGGCAAGAATCTGGTGATACAATATGTTTCATGATACCGGGGTGACAATTCAATATATTGCGATACTGTAAGCAAGGCGATATATTGCGATTTTTTAAAATTAAATTTTAGGAAAACTGTCGTAGTATTAAGAACACACCAGAAATACACCATTTTAGAATAGTAAAAAATAACACATTTATACTGCATGCCAAAAACTACATGTTTTTTTTTTGCCAAAAACTGCATGTGATTATCATAAAGTGGGCATGTCTGTAAAGGGGAGATTCATGGGTACACATAGAACCCATTTTCATTCACTTATCTTGAGGTCAGCGGATTCCTTAGGTTTTCTTTCATATGATGCCAGTAAATTCACTCTAGCTTTTAAACTGATCCCGCTACAACCTCCGAAAGACAAAATAGTGGCCGGGCCCAACCGATGGACCGTCGGATTTTTAAGAGGTAAATTAAAAATCAATACAATGTGATACAGTTTCACAACATATAATATTGCGATACTCGTGTGTATTGATATTTTCTTACACCCCTAATCTGCAGGAGTAAAAATATTGGCACAAGGTAGAGTACTTGTTCTGGATTAAAGGAAGGTTGAAGCACGTAGGAAGAAAGTACGGACCCGCCGGTCCGTGTGATCTCCATTGGGATGGGAAGGCTGGGTTAACAAAAGTGACAAGTGAGTTTTAACCAAAGTTGAAAATGTTTCATCTCTCAAGAAAAAAAAAATGCAGAATAGACGCTCAGCGCCTCGGTGTGCTGCTGGCATTTGTAGCAAAGTGTCATTGCAAAGAATTCAAAAAAGAAAAAAAAATTTGAACATCACGGTTGTGGCAGCTCGTCGACATCCCCTGCGGTTGGTTTGTCAATAGCGCAGTATTGCAATATCGCGACACCCTTATCCATCTATCTATCTATTTGGTAATATTCAGTATTTCATATTGGGCCATTTTCAGGCCTTTGCACTCTATTTGTGTTACTGCTCTTACGAAAAGAAATACTCCCCACTTTCACGCTGCTGCTTTCTCACCATTACAGACACACACACATGCGCGCACACACACACACACCACAGACAAACGGATGAAAAAGGCATACAACACACCTTTTTGAAATACAAAGCTTTGTGTGATGTTTCCTATTCTCTTATTCCTTACATTCTTAACCTCTGTTTGCCACATCTGTGCCTCATTACTTCCTTTCTGTGTTATTCTCAGTTTTTAGGATGTCTTGATCATAGGCAGCACAAAGACACAAAGTGACTGGGATCAATCCGTTCTTTGCAAAAAAAAAAAAGCCCAATGTGAAGGAAAATCAGTAGTGAAGATGGTTGTAGAAAACGATCCCTGGGTATTTTCCTTTCCTTTGAGGAGTGGGGAAGAAAGTGACGACTACATTTATAGATGAAAAGTGGTTGAGACACGCACTCAGTCAAGATACATACTTATAATTTGTTACATTGTTTGAAGATGAAGAGACGGGGCATGACTTAGAAAATAGTAAAAATGTGGAAAAATGACAATGCTTGACTTTTTGCAAGAGACAAATGTCATCCTCCGCTCTTTCATCCGTGTCTGCTGCTCTTCCTGTCGAACCTTTAAAGAGGTCGTTTGACAGGCCTGAAGCGGGCCACACCGGAACCGTGCAGCTAACAATCACAGCGCCTAACCTTTCATTTCCTGACTTCAAGTGGGGAAATCAAAGGCATCGAACAAATGATTCAGAGAGGAAGGGTGATAGAGACAAGGAGCTATAAAAGGCAGAGATAAGGGGAGTTAAAAGGGGGAGGAGAGAATAGCGAGAGACGTGATTGACAGTAAAAGACGGAGGTGACAGACTCGGCGAGAGCGCTCTTTATTTCACCGAGAGTAAAAAGGGCTTGTGGCGGAACAGCGGAGACGCAGCGGGAAGTCAGAAGAATTGGCAGACCAATTAGATGAAATGGTTTAAAGTTCAAAAATCCTCTTTCTATTCACATGCTCGGCCTACGTGGGCTTTTCTGCTCTCAGGGAGAGAGCGCAGACACATAATCTCCGAGCATTATACACCAATGCACATACATGCTCAGGGACGCTAGTTAAGTGTAAGATGGGGTTGATTAAAGCGAGTTTCCATACAGGATGAACTTATTTACATGCCGTTTCTTTCATGTGGCATTAGGACTAAACACAAATTAAACACGCCACATGCAAATTAATGCAAATTGCGACTGGAGGTGTGATCTCGTTGGAGCCGTTGGCAAATACGTGCGCACCGAGCGAGCACATCTTATTTCACTCTTTGCACACCATCCACTCGGTGTGCTTTGATCTGCCAATATCAATCTACATGGCTGCCTGCGAGGGCAGGGCGACAGACTAAATCAGACTTACATACTTCTTTTTCATCTCCTCCTGTTTAATCAGTATACATTTGGGGAAGTTTCCGAACATAGCTAATGATAGTAAGGTGAGTCAGTAGTCTAACGTCGGCGTTATAGCTGCTGGCCTGGTTTTAAGTTGGAGAGGAGGAGATGGTGTTAGGTTGTAATTTCACACCGTTTACTCGCGCTGCAGCTGGGGAGCGAATACAGATAGAAATGTTTCATTTTGTTTCTGAGGAATGTGGACAGAGAATTAAAATCTTACCAAAGGAAAGAAAAAAATTTTGATTAGGATGTGTGTGTGTGTTTGAGTGTGTGTGTAAGTACACTGTACAGTTTCCACCGTGTGGGGAACTGAGATGTTGGGACTTGGCATCTCTCCTCTTTAATGAGCATCTCTGGAGATGGCAGGTGCATGTTCAGCCACTCTTTTACAAGCTCAGCAACAAACAGGCCAGTCCTCTCTCTCTCTCCCACTGCAATTACCACTGTCATTAGCAGAATTACATTATCAACAACACCAAACAGGCGATATTGCTACTAAACCCACACAAAACACTCTCGAAGTAACTGGCATCAGCATACACACCTACAGTAGATCTATCGCAGCGATAACAAAAAAGTTGTCAAAGACGTTTCTTGATGTGTTTGAATCAAGGGATTATTGAGCCGTCGCCATGAGTGAGTTTCTGTTTTTGGAATGACCTCCCTAATGAGTTCAGCCTCCGTCAGAATCCTCTTTTAAAGCCCATTTTTAAAAACAAACATTTACGTAATTATCCTTACTTAATAATCCTTGAACTGCCTTTCATGTATTATTTTAATGATAACTATTTTGGCTAAGTTGCCATCTCATTTTTGTATTTTTTTCCACTTAATTTAATCTTTGTTGTCATCATTTAGTCACTTAATGTGCTTTGAAAATGGCTATGCCAATAATGATAATGCTGATGATTCATGGTAGCTGTAGTGGCGGTAGAAGTAATGGTGTCATCAGCAGTGGTTCCTCACTGCGGAGTTTGTTAACAAAGCAGATCTTTGGAGCCGTGCATCCCATAGTAATGCTGAGTGTGACTGGGACCCCAAAACCCAATAGGTGAGCACTATTATTATGTTTACTCTTTAAAGCCAGAGTAGTAGCAGGGGAAATCATCTACTTCTCTTTCACTGCTAATTCACTCTCTCTCCCAGTGTTTTCTCTCTCCGGCTAAACTTTGCTCCTCAGACTATAGATAACAAATACCTCCTGTGAGCTACTGGGAGGCGTTTAAAAGCCAAATAATGAACACATTCGGAATTTAAAACTCCAAAGGGGGACAAATCTGCAGTGTCGTGCAGAGGACCTTCATCAGCTATTTCTAAGTTTCAAGTTTGAGGCGAGTTTGTGGTCCTTCAGAAACACCACAGGGCGGGATAATTACTTGCTGTGCATCCTGAGGAGGCGTGTGTGTGTGTGTGTGTGTGTGTGTGTGTGGATGCTAGGTGTGTCTGTCTGCATACATAAATGGTAATCAGTGAGGGGCAGCAGGTGACAGATGGAGTCCCCTGTCAGTTTTGATAGCTTGATTTCGGATTAGGTTTAAAGGTGCAATGTGTAGGATCTGGTGACATCTAGCGGTGAGGTTGCCGATTGCAATCGACTGAAACTTCTCAATTGTGCCAAGCATGTAGGAAAACTATGGTGGCCCATACGAAAACATGAAAATGTGAATGGCCCTATCTCGAGCCAGCGTTTGGTTTGTTTGGGGCTACTGTGGAAACATAACGGCGGACTTTGTGAAGAGGACCTGCTCAGTGTTCATTTTGGCAGCTATTTTAGATTTAGTCTTAGTCTTAAAACGAAAATGCTTATTAGTTTTAGTCACATTTTAGTTATTTTTATCCTTCACAGTTTTAGTCTAGTTTTAGTTGACGACAACTCAAAACATTTTTGCCCAGTTCTAGTCACCAAAAAGTCATTACTTTTTAGTCAAAATTGTTTTCTCTCTTAATTGTTTTAGCTATTTTTTAGTCTTAGACCTGTGTGATTTTTTTTATTTTTTAGTCATCAGATTATATTGAACATTTCAGTCAATCTTTTGTAGCCAAAACCAATAATTTTGTCTTTTTAGCCAAATTTATTTTACATACGATTTAATCTTATAAAATAAAATGATTAGATTAGGAGACGATGGAAGGTGCCGAAAATAAAGTAAAGTTTTTATTTCTTAAACTACATTTTAGTCTCGTCTTTTTTCATCAACGGTAGTGCCGTATCGTCATCGTCTCGTCTTAGTCATGGAGAAAAAGGTTGTTGACAAATATAATATTTAATCCTAGTTCTAGTTAATGAAATTAACACTGAACCAGCTCCCAATGTAGATATAAACAGCTCATTCTAATGTAACGAAAACACAACAATTCATATTTTCAGGTGATTATACGCAAAAAAAAAAAACACACACTTATTAACATCATATTCCATTTCTGCAAATAGATCCCCCTAAATTTTACACACTGGTCCTTTAAGTCTTGTTATGTTAGCAGTCAGCACACACACATACAGGTTCAGCGTGCAAAACAAAAGTCCAGCATCCGCTTCACTGAGTTAGGAAACACATGAAAGCTCAGGGAATAAAGCGAGAGTGAAACCAAAACAAGTTTGTCATGCCATAGATGTTGTGTGTAGGTTGGCTAACCTGCTCGCACAGCTGGAGACGCAGAAAGCACAGGGAGCATTAGCCTCACTGGGTGGTTGCTTCTAGATGGAAGATCACACACTCCACACAAACAGCCACTACCCACCTCCCACTCCCTCCACTGGGTTCTGCGATTCAGTCGAGCAGGAGGGGAAGGGAGTGGGGGGGTTAGTGGGTGTTCATCCCTTTGAATTCCAGGAGCGACTATAGTTGAAGTCTGCGTGTTTTTCTCCAGTCATAGCTCACCTGGGGCTGCAGGGACCTCCATTTTTAAAGGGCGGCAGAGAGCCCTAATTGCTTCACGGTCTCCTTGAGCTGTGTGATGCGTTCACTCTGAACACGGACGTCTCACAGAGAGAAATTAAGGGGCCGTGGCAGGGAACATTGCCCATGTCCACTTTTAAAGACAACCCTTCGATGCACGCATGCACAGAGCCATGCACCGACAGACACACACACACAAACAAAGATTCGCTCTATGAGGTGTGAGCTGAGAGCTCTCTAATAGTCTGACTGGACCGGAATGAGTACCAGAGAGAGCTTAAGCACGCTACGCAACACTAACACTCAAACAGTAACTCAGCAAAGACTCAAGTTTGCCATGTCTTTTAATGCCTCGTATTATAATGAGGGACCCATTTCTAAAATCTCATCTTTTGTTACACATTAGAGATGATGTACAATGGAACTAAAAGAGCGCGCAGCACATTATGCCGATCCACTCACACTGCTCAGATACTGCATAAACCCTGGGTTTAATCAAGTCTAATTGTTGAGATTATGAGGACTTGTGTATGTTAATGCCTCGACAAACACCAGAACTGGAACATGTATTGTCCCCTAGGAGGGTTTACACATTTTTTCCTCTGCTATTAGTGCATGTTAAGCTGCGAGTCAGCTGAAGACAAATATGATAATAGCTAGTGGATTAAAATTAGCGCTTCCTCATAAAAAGTCATCTGGCTTTATTCATGACTGCCAACATCAAATTCTGGGTGAAAGTTAGGACTTTTTTTTCATGAATAATTAAGACATGTTGACGTGTTGTGAGCTAATTGCTGGTTCACTTCTGAGTCAAATAATACATGCAGCACTCTCTCCGCACTATGGAGACGCTGGCATGTTGACAATTACCGACTCACTTTGCAATTTGCACTATAGCTAAAACTTTATACTGCAGCCACTTCCCTTTTGAAAACTCTCATCCAAACAGATAAGAAAAGCATCTGACAGGCTAATTAATAATGAAAACTTCCCTCCACGCTGGAATTCTATTCCCCCAATAGGATTTCTATTAATGTTGATTGACCCTGGCTCACTCAGTGCCACTCTGGCACAGCTCTCTGCTACCCCTGTGCCTTCTGAGGTGCCAGTGCAGGTTAGCCGATACATGAATAATTCCCAGTGGACATTAACAGTAAGAAGTAGGGCAGAGGATTCGGCGGTGTGCTCCTCTTCCCACCCTCGCTCTCAATCCCCTCATCAGCAGGCTGTTAATATTTAATTATACAAGCTTCATTTCATACCCTCTGGCTGAAACCGTGAGGTGGAGATGGAGGTGCAGGGGACCATTATGAGGAAAAGTGATGAAATAGAATACCGGGGTTTGGCCGAGGATACAAGAAAGAGAAGAGGAAAAGAAGCAGCGTGCCGTTATGCCTGCAAGTTTAACTTTTATATGTGTTGTGCTGGAGCTGTTGCCCCCGCGACCCGATCCCGGATAAGCGGTTGAAGATGGACGGATGGATGTGTGGTGCTGTTGGACCCGCAAGAGGTGACGGCCTATTGCTCTAGAGAGAGCCTTTTGCGTTTTTACTTTTTACTGTTACTGAAGGCCACCGTAGTTCTCTGACATGCTTGTGAAACTGCGGTAACGTGAGGCACAGAATGAAAAACCGTGGTACCGCGAGCCGCCATCTGACTTCTGTTGCTCCTAAAGTAGTGTTATTATGGTAAGGCCGGCCTCTGAGTGAGGCGAACGCCATTACCACAGTTTTGCACTCGGCGGCTCACGTTACCGCAGTCTAAGAAAGGGAGGAGTGAGCGGAACCACATCACAATCAGCAACGACACCAGTAGATGCCGCCAAATCCTACATACTGTTCCTTTAATGGTGCTAAATGCGAGATTGGGAGCATTTCTATTGCCTCCGCACAGCTCTCAACATGGCGACGGCTGAGCAGGCGGCTCACAGCTAACGGTGCTAGCAGCGCTAACAGTGTAAAATACGGCAACAGTGCTGACAGAGATAACAGTGTTTAACTGGGGGGGAACCGGCTATATTAATGCTCTGAATGTCATATAGCGCACCTTTAATTAAGTAAGAAGATATAACTCATATTATACATTTCATCAACATATCAACTTTTTTGTAACTGCAAAATATTCACTTTCAACATTTTTCATTGTTTCTACTTTCCATATGTTCTAGGGCATGTATTATTCTCCTATATGTTCACAGGCTGATGTCATTCCAGCGCAATAATCCATCTTCCCTTCTCATGCTAATGCAATACGCACTACTGTGTTTGTCACAAACGGCCTCACTGATCTCTGTTCTGCGTATCCTGTATCTATTTCTTTTATCTTCCCTGCTCAGGCTATGTGAAGGCATCTCAGACTGCTGGTGCTTCTGTTGCCCGCTGATTGTACTTTAAAACTTTTCTGTAAAGTTCAAACTTTAAACTACAGATAACTCAGTGAAAGTTTCTAATCTTTGAACCATAATTAATTCTAATAACAGGGGATAACTGGATCTGCGGCTTCCTAAAATGTTTCCCGGTTCATATTTGCCGTTTCTTTTTCAGCAGATAAGTGCTCTGGCTTTTTCACATCACACATTATCTGACAGAGGGGAGGACTTTAATGATACAAACAGACAAATTAGGCTGCTGTGTACATTAGGATCCCTCTCTGTCTTCCTCCCCACTCTGTTTACATTTTTATACATGACCAATTTGGAGAGGTCTCCTGTCAGGTTTCCACGAGCTAATGATGAGTAGGCGCTGCTAAAAACTTTCTAGCAATGTGGAGGTGACGCGCACAGTTTATAAAGAATTATTCAAGAAATATGGAACTCGCATGTCGAGTATTTAATGTTGAAAATCCATCCTAATATTAGACCTTTGGGCTATTTCCTTTTTAACAAATCTTGTAGGAGTGAGATCTTGCAGATGAAGTGGTAGCGCATTAATAATTTATGCCTGAGCCTTTTTATAGAGCACAGCCCTTGAGATTCATAATGCTATTCACATTAGGGTCTCAGAAAAAAGTTTAAGTTTTAATAAATAGGTATTAAAACTTTAACTGATATTAATAGCAGCAATTAAAGGGCATGCTGTGGAGTTATGCATCATTTCTGTACTAGTAGAGTGGAAAAACCCACTCGGCAGAACCTCTCTTGGCTCTCTGTGTCTTTCACTCACTTTATCTTTCTCTCTCCTTAATTCCCACACACGCGTTCTTTATCTCACTTCATCACTGTCTCCTTTCCAAACAGATAATACAAGAGAATTGACACTCCATTGCAGGGATTGTGTAGAAGCATTAACATCTGTGCAAACCTTTTTATGGCGATCATGAATATAAAAAAAAAACTGTTCAGTCTGCTATAAATGCGCGAGACGCAGCATTTTACTCCACCTCATCATTCCATAATCAATTCACGGAACATTACTACTACAAGATGAGAGCGTCTGACCATCCGTGGTGGTGATTGATGAGCGATTTTTGCTCGTCTCCCACATCGTCGTTTCCTCTAGTGTGCCGGGTCAAATGGTGTGTGTTAGTCAGCCAATAGTCATTCATTTCAGTTTATGAAGTGGAACCTGTGCTGGGTGGTCATGCCATTAAAGACATTAGCATGCACGCCTTCGCTGCAGGTACCGAGCGCACGAATATGGGGCTGTTTTAACCAAAGCTCTATTTCACAGGTGACTGAAAGCATGCATGTTACTGTGGTTTCTCTCCACTGGCTCTCTCCAGTACGAGTGCAGCAGGCCTATCGCCATGGCCAGCTTTAGTAGCACTAGAGGGGCAATCTCTGTGGGATTTTTTTTCCTCTCTCTCTTTCAGTCTTTTTTTTTGTTTGCTCTGATGCACTACTGTGCCCGCGGAGATGTGGTGGAAGGGAGAAAAGAGAGTGTGTTTCCTTTATTCTGCAGTTCTGAACATGGGACTATAATGTTCTTGCCCGAGCCAAGAGAATGGCTACTGTGTTCTAATTTGTGTAGGGATTTATCCTGCTGCTTTGCTGGTGCAATGCTAAAGAGTCTTGATCAGTACGAGCAGTCAGAGAGGAATGAGATAGTGGAGTGAGGAAATGAAGACAGAAGAGAGGGGGAAGAAAGAGAGGAGCTCAAATAGAGAGAAAAGGTTCTGCTTCTTTGCTCCGGTGATTCCCGATGAAATTGATTCTCATACCTCCAGAGGTCTCCCACTGTCCCCCTTTCTCCCCTTCATCCCGCCTCCATTACATACCTGTCCGGAGGATGAATGATCTACACATTACCCATGAGTACTGCTGACCGGTACACGCATTCAGCGACTTCCCGCGCTTAGGGACCTCACACGCAACGCCGAAGAGACAGAACGGGAGAAGAGAAACGGTAAAGGATGGATAGAGGGAAGAGAAATGATGGAGATGAGCATGGGAAAGAGAAAGTCAAAGCGACTGAGGGGGGGGGGCCGCCAAAGTGACAAAAGGGTGAAAAAGAGAGGAGGTGTGATTAGGGCAGCAGATGGTGATGTGCAGGTGAAGGCGAGGGGTATAATAGAGCCAATGAGTTAGTGTATTAAGAGGAAGAGCAGGGGAATGAAGGATGAGGTTAAAATAAGATTAGGGATTCCCACTGAAAGTAGCGGAGATCAGATGGAGAATGAGGCTCAGGGAGCTGGTGCGTAGAGGGGGTTAGGCTCCCTCCAAATAGCTCGGGGGGGAGGCAATCAGGCGCTGGCGAAGGCTGTGCCTGTAGCGTCAACCCTGCAGTTCACCGCTGCTCTCCCGGGGGATAGGTGTCACTTGTGTGGAGAAAGAGAGCAGCCACTTTAATGAATGGAGCTCTTTATCTGAGCCTGAGCGGCGAGTTATTACCTACTGAGTAGACACTATGGAGCGGGCTCTATTTCCACGGCACTGATCCCTAGGGCATGCGGGAGAAAGCAGGAGGGAGAGGGGTGGAGAAGGGGGAAGAGGAAGTTCATATTTGGTGCCTTATTTTGTAACAGGGTATGACATATCTGGCCTCCGCGCTATAACAAAGCCCCGAAGCATGGTCGAGCATCGCTGACGAGGGGAGCATTAGTGTGGAAGGCTGCAGGAAAACCGCACAATAATAACACCCACTGGGAAGGCCTCAAACTGAGTGGAATCTCTGCTTCTACTAGGGAGATGGGATTGTTTTAAAAGTATTCAAGCAAGCATCTTTATAGCATAGGAAACTTTCTAAATCATGAAGTCAGTCTAATGAAATAAGGTCATACAAAAAAGGAGGGTTACCAAAGTAGGACGTAATTTCACTCTTATGAACACTGGGAGCATTTTCAATCTGAATTAATTCTCTGTTGGATTAAAACTCGGGAATCCTAGCAGGGATGTGTACGCATTTGGAAAATAACTGAAATCCATTTTAAAAAGGCAGAGCAGGTGCGCATTACCCATAAAGCCTGTGGGAAATGTCAACAACCACCCGCAGCCCAAAGGCGCTGGATTGGAGACTCTAAGCTGCCCTTAAGAATAAGTACGGGCGATAACTTAACATGTGTTAACCCCGTAATAGACTGACCTGACCTTCTGCTGGCATACCCAGCCTCTTGTGACTCTGCAGACAATGATCATAATTTGTATTATAATAATCTTTATGTATAAAGCACATCATTGCAAATAGATGCAATACAGTGTGCTTTACAAGAGGGTAAAACTAAAACAAAGAAAAGCACAAATGCAAATAAGTGATGAATTCATCAGCATCCCTGTATCATTTAGACTAGTATATACCTGTAATTGTCCCAGAATGCCCTTATACTGCCTGAGGATACAATCGAGGCCCAGCTGAGCTGAATGAGGAGGATGGAGCCAGTCTAAACCCTCTGTTCTCCGGCTCCGCGGGCTCTCAGAGCAGCCCGGATCCCCCGACGCCGCCTGATGGCTTTAATTGGTCTCCTCTGGTTCGGAGCAGAGCACAGGAATCCCTACCCACTAATGGAGTGAGCTGCAACCGGAGTGATAACTCTCATACGCCGGAGTGCGCACATCCATGTTCACTCACACAGTATGTGCACGCTCACCTGTATGTATGCACACACTGGCTCACTATATACACACACACATACACACAAATGTACAAAGTAAGCATTTAATCCAACCGGGAAGCCCGCCAACTCTCTCTGTCTCCCTCCTCTCTGCATTCAGACATAAATCCATACACCTGAAAACCTGCCATGAAAACCTGATCCTGTGTGAATATACTTTTCCCTCACATGCGATGTTGAAAAGACGAGTTGCTCCCTCCAGGAGCTGGCTGTTAGAGGGTATAGTGCTCAGGGACTATTCACCACAACCAAGGAGGGGTTAAAGGAAAGGAACGAGCGCCACGCATTCTAAAGCTAAAAACACACTATTGCGCCTCTTCCTGTTTTGCGCTTAATATGGCATTTCTCGGGTTCAACTCCACATGAAATCCCATCTGGTGCACTGATAAGCTATGCTTCAAAAGATGTAGGCAGGAGGGAAAATAAAATATGTAGAAAGAGAGTATCATGCAAGAGCTAATGTTATCACTGATAACTGATGCTTTTAGAGAAAAAATCCATCCATCAGAAATTTTGAGTAAGTAAGTTTAAAAGAAGAAAATGTTTTCCACTGTTGTCTCTCTGGGGAACGATTATAGATGTTATTATTCTCCCGGACAGATGCTGTTTGTACTGAGTAGACCATCTCCAGAGCATTGCAAGATGAGAGAAAGAGAGCAAGAAAGAGAGAAATACACAGGCAGACTGTAATACCACTGTCAGAAGAACAGTACATGAACCTCCTCTTTATCTAATGAGCATTAGACAGACAGAGACCACTCCCTATCTTGTATTGCTCAGGTGGGAATTACGGTGCTGAGGACGGGGAATTTGCTAAAAGCAACATAAACATCCCGCACACCCGGCAACTCCCCGCAGCAAACAGACCTTGAAAAAATACATGAAAGACAAACACGGCAAAATTGGCTGAGGGTAAACGGGATGGAAAGTCAATTGCAAATGATATCGGAAAAAAAGAGGAACTATGCAGCGGGAGCGTGATCTTCTTTAGCATTTAAGCTACGTGCATTTACTGACTGAACGAGTGCGCGATCTATCTGAAGTGCAAAGAAACAAAGCTGACAGAGAAGATCAATCCTCAAAACTCAACACATCTCAGCACCAGCTGTCACTCTAATTGCCTCCCCTCTACTGTCATCTTTAGCATCAATTCCATGCTAATGCTCCACCAGGTAGTGCTGCTTATGGGTCTGCAAAGATGCAACTTCCTCTAATGAGCATTGCATTTCCATACACAGTAGAGCACAAGCGTTATTTTTCTGTAGTGGCGACAGACCTTCTGCAAGTGCAGTTAAGTTGTGTACAGTATTCGTGCCATTATGGCATTGTGCCAATCTGGATTCTTAATGGGCTAAGCAGTGTTTACTTTTCAAAGACTTCCACATGAATTATTGATGGCTGCGAGCTGATTTGTGCTCGGAATTAGCCCAGAATAATCCATCTGGGCCTATCTTGCTTCCTAGGTGCCATGCCTCTCTCCGGGGTAAACAGGCTGACTGGAAACTTACGTAGCTTTGAACAGTAATTTGTTATCCTGATTCCTGCTGAGTGTCAAATGGTTACTTAAAGTGGCACAAAAAGCTGAGCTTAAGTGGACGGGCCCTGCGAGCATAACGGGACGGTGACCAAATGGCTTTAGTTGTCTCGCTGGAACCACAAGACATGCTTGGATAATGTCAAATGAATAAATTTACAAACCTTTTTTTTTTTTTTTTTTTATTAATCCTTGATCTGGGCTTATACAGTTGACTAATCATTTTGCAAATATGTGTTATCATTTGCCAAAGAGTAATTCCTGATCCCATCAGAGGAGCACAGCAACATTCCCAAAGAGACCAGGTGATCATCCTCTCCTCTCACCCTTATCCCTTTGTTAATTCATTTTAATTAATGAATTATTATTCTTTCTCCTCTTTCGACATCTTTAACCCTTTACTGTCATTCTACCTGCAAGTCAACTCCTTCTTCTGGTCACAAGATGTCTGTTTATTCAGTGTGGTTGCCTTGTCTTGCCCCTACAATGGTCTCCAAAGGAGAACGCCTCCGGAGCTTTTCTTTGTTTGGCTTCAAAGCAGGGAGGGAGTCCTGGGAATTCTACCATGTTGGGAGAGGGGAATGTGGGGCCTCAATACCTGAAGCAGCAAATATACCTCACAATGTGATACTTTATCATCCCCTCTTTGGCTCATCTCTCTTGCTCTCTGTGTATACTGTCGCTCATGCTACTGTGGTGTAGTTCGTCTACTTCTCAAAACTAACTAACTAATAAAACTGGTGTTAATTTTGTGAAGATTATCTTCCTGAAGAAAACGTGTAAGTATCATAAATGTTTGTTTGCCAAGGAGCTTGTTTTCTGCAATAATCCAAAACTCAATGGAAAAATCCCATTGGCTCTTTGTCGAGGGAACCCAGGGCGATGCTAACTTTCTGTTTGGCCTACAAAAATACATCATCCCTGGAGCATTTTATTGGCTTGTACTGTAAAAAATCAAGACAGCCCAGTTGCACAAAAAGGTGTATAAATGACACGGTCATTTGCAAGTCATATCACATGCAATTAGAACTTCCTTTCTTGCTTTTGGCGTGTCATTTATAAGCCATGTAGTCTGTACTGACTACAGTGTAAACGCATCAGCGTAAATATGCCACGCTCAGAGCTAGCGACGTACAATAAGAAGCGAGAACAACTGCTTATGGTGGGTGGGATTGGAGGTGGATGGGTCCAACAAACACAGGACTTTCAACCTGGAGACCGGTGTTCTTGTCCCAAAGTGTTGTTGAGTTGTTATGAAGTTACCTTAGCGAGGTTTGTGACGTGTTTTCCGAACTTCTGTTACGCTGTTTTCGTACGTATTTTACTTAGTTTACATACTTATTTTCATCAACCATGTTGTTTTTCCTTAACCCAAATAAGTGGTTTTGTTGCCTAAACCTAACCATGGCCGTTACCATAGTTTTGTTGTGTGGCATAAAAATGAGACGTTAAAAGGCTAAAATGCGTTGTCATGACACACGGAATTTCCTTGTAATGTCGTGCTATTTATTAGGGCCTCTTAGTCGATTAGCCGACTAATCGTCGCTTCGGTCTTAGTCGACTAAGATTTATTTAGTCGATTAGTCATTTTGAATGCTTTTTTCATGCTGAATGACTTATTTCCAAGAAACTTATGAGCACATCTCTGGTAAACACAAGATATAAAGTGGTGCTTTTGTGTGAATCTTTGTGGAGAAACTCAGTTTAACAGATCTGTGGATTAAATCAACTAATCTATTAGTCAACAAAATCGTACGAGGGTTAGTCAACTAAGAATTTCTTTGGCTGTGGACAGCCTTACTATTTATATGCCTTCCCGTGAGATCGGGTTGGAAACATATACTCAACAGAATGCACTGTGATTGTGTATATGGTAAAAATTACAATAGTTATTCGAGGAAGTGTGAAGGATGCTGGAGGAGAGCTGAAGTTAAGACACAACTTCTACATTTGAGACTTTCTTCCCACTGCGCTTGTGTGAGCGGTGCCAATTTGTCCAGACCCCGATTCATTTTCTTGGCCCTCTTTGGTGTTGCATCTGAAGTTAAAACTCTTGGATTAGATCCATCCCTCGGACAGAAATGAACCAGCCTGAGCAAAGAATAAAGACACGTTTCCTCAGCAGTCTGTCAGAGGCAACTGGCTCTGCATTCTTTCCTGTTTGTGGGTTTTCAACTATTCAACTTACTTATTAATTTCTGGCATGAGAATACCCATCTGCCATTACTGTGGTGACATGCTTTTGAGCAGTGGACGAGGTTTGAGAGCACAGCGCTGTAGAAGGAAAAAGCCTGCTTAATTAGTGCGAGTGTGGAGTCAGGAGATGTGTTTATCTCATTATGGGCATCTGAATGAATATTCACATGTCCTCGCTGTGAGAACGTGGAAAGAAATAATTAAAAGAGTGCAAAAAAGGACTAAACTATTTCAAAAGCTATTGTGAAATCTAATGTGTCTAATTGTTGCAATGAATGTGGCTATGGCAAACGGCGGAGGTTGTTTCATGTTTCACTGGTGTGTATTGTGCGCCGGTGTATGAACAAGTCTCACCACGATTCTCAGCAGCTCTTTCTCAAGTTTTTCAGGTATCCGTGTACTGAGCAGAGATTGATGTACTCTGTCTTCCACTCTCTGTCAGTCCCCCCCTGTCGGTATCCCTCTGTTTCACCCTGCTGAGCTAATCCAAGCTGGCCAAATCCCTCTGCCGAGCAGGCCCACATAGGAGCAGTCCTGCTGGGCGCAATATGCCACCCGCTTCCCTGGCAATGCCAGCCCCGTAGGGCTTCGAGCCCAACCGTGGCGTCTTGTCAGTAAACAGACAAAGATGTATGAATCATCTAAGTGACTCGGAGCAGGTAGTCCTCTGACAATAACATGTTGTCGAATCATGACAAAGAGTTATTTGCTCCATGGGATTACTGCGGCTCTGTTCCTGGGTGACACCGTACTGCCGCGGCACAAGCATCTCTGGGCTCGCAACCGCGCTCTAATCTTCCAGATACCTGCCACACACCATCAGGTACAGAGCTGATGCACCTTTTAAATGGAACCGCTCTACCAAAGAGAGTTATGATAAGCTGCAGTCTATCTCTCTATCAGTCAATTACATTCAGCCTGTATGGATGGCCTGAAAACTCCATCCACCAGTGCAATCAGTGTTGCACCCTGCTGAGCAGACCACAGAATATCAAATTAAGTTCATCCGTCAAGGGAACAGGCTGCTCTCATATCTAATTGGCAGTTGAGGCTTAAGAACAGGATTCTCTAAGAAAGAGTGGTGATCAGTTTACTTCCGTCTCCTTCCTTTTTGTTATACTTGTCTCTGCTTTTATCTGCTCTCTGTCTTTGCCTGAGAAATGTTTCAATGCTCAGACAGCCTTAATGAGTCTAATATGTGGGTCTGCTGAGGCTCTCTTTGTGTGGTTTTGTCTTCATCTTTATCACTGGCTAACACAATTGGGCATGTTGCAGGGTTTAGCCTGGCAAACAAAATGCATTATCAGCCTCTTGTGAGCAATAACGAAGAGCCTTTCACATCATTGCAGCAAAAAAAGCCAGTTTCTGCTTCACGCAGAGGTGACACCATTCACAACCTATGTCTTTTTTCACCAATCTTGTCACAGAGATTTCAATTATGCTCGTTCGCCAAGAACCTACAGTGTCTTCTGTTGGCATTTAAATCCTATATATCACGGACCTTATTAGTTGGCCTGAGGGAGTCAGTAGACAAGATCACGTCTATAACGACCCTCTCTCCTGTAGAGTACACACAGCTGAATAAAAATATAAAATAACAAATAAGGTCAAAGTAATCATGGTTCTCGTCGCAGGGATCCAGAGAAGAATGAGCAACACGCAGCTGAAAACAAACCTTGCATGTTCTCACATACTCATTCAGTCATTACTGCTACATAGGAAGCCCGAAAGCAGCTTCTGTTAGTGCAGCACACACAGGGCTTTGGGCAGTTTAACTGCATCCAAGAAAACACGTGGGAGTAAGTTGATGGTAGTTCAAATGCATTCAATTAGTTTAAGATTATAGTGTTTTCTTTGTGTGGGCAGCCTTGGAGAGCCAAAGCATAATTTTGAGCAGGAATGCAAACTTCAATTCAATTTAAACTAGCTCTGTGATATAATTTATATAAAAGGCTATTTATGCTGAAAGCAAGCAGGGGTGAGAATTACAGAGAAACTCACGATATCATACTATCACGAAGGTCAAACTACTAGAAAGCAGAACAGTTCTGGGGTTAACATGTTTAAAGAAAGGATTCAACTATGCCTCACTGAAATCTTTATAATCTAAATTGACAAACATCTCCTTCAAACAACTGCATTTATTCAAGTTTCTTGCTAAAAAAAAAATTCTACAAGATTAAATTTGAACACATCATAATATACCTTCGCCCAATACCTGTTTTTACTGAACAGAGCTAGAACGCATCGTAATGTAACTCAATGCAACCTCCGTTGGCGTTAGCTGTTATCTCTGTTATTTAGCGAAGCAGGAGTGTGCCGTCCACCGGCTGCTAACAGCTAACAATGCCTCCGAGCAACCACATGTGCAGCTCCTGGCCAGTGAACGAGGTGGGACTACTAAAATACACACACGCACGCGGTTGTTGCTCTCATCCGCATGCACAACATTGTTTAACACAGGTGTGTAGTACCAGTTTGTTACTGTGATAAAGTAAACGACAGGTTGTATTTGCCTTTTCTGGTTGAAAGCTGGTGTTGTTTATGGGAACTAGAGTTGGACTCTCCTTGAACCCACAAGGTCCTGGTATTGGATCAGCCACTCGAACTCCGTGCTAAAGACGCTAGCGCAGCTAACTAGTTTCTTTCCGGCCTGCGTGTTTTAATAAAAATATTGATATTTAGCGCCTGCCCATTGCTCTGGCGACCCATTATTCCAAAACCTCAATAGTCCAAAAAATGCCCCATTGGCCCATTTGTCCAACAGCCAGTTATTCCGAAAACAAAACACCCATTGTTCTGAAGGCCCAATTTTCTCGGCAATCTATCCAACAGTTGTCACGTTATTTCACTCTAAACAAAAAAGAGCCATTTCACTAACTGAGTGAAAACTGCTCGTGATGCTAGATTAAAAGTCGGGGGATCATTAAAGTCATTGGGTTTCAACCTCTGGGCAACATGGACATCTGTACCAAATTTCATGGCAATCCATCCAATAGTTTTGGAGACCTTTTGGTAAAAAATCTATAATATCAACCTGCTAGTGATGCAAAATGTAATGCAAACAAGCGAACATCAGATTGTTTCAGTTTTTACATATAAAGATGTCCTAACCTGCTCCGTGCGTCAGCGAACAAGCAAAACGATGTGTTGCTTGCTTGTAAGTCAGTAGTCTTCATCCTTTGGAGACCAAGAATAGCTGTGCAAATCCATCCAATAGCTGTTAAAGATATTACAGTCTGAACCAAAGTGGTGGTCTGCCCACCCGCCAACTAACATTGCCATCCCTAGAGCCATGCTGCAAGCCTGGCTTAAAATCTATGTACTGAACAATTGTTACGAATAAGGAACATACTGTCTGTGACTCCAGTCAACCAGGCCAAGATGGTGGGTACAGTAAGTTCTCTCTGCACTCTGAAAAGAATGCGTCATTGTTAACAAATGCCATCTTTGGGAAAATTATATTTAATCAAATAAAAATCACAGATCCCACGTATTTATAAATGCATTTGTTTGGTGCAAAGGGAGTGATAGATTATTAATGACAAACTTACGTATCTGTTATGCTCATTCAAGCCAGGGATATATGAATAAAAGAGGATTTTACAGTCTACAAAAATATACAATTGGCATACATGAGGTGCAGCAACTATTTTGACGAATAAAGTAATAAAATATGACACCCTGCTCCCACAAATTGAGTGTAATGGTGTACTTATTAAAATTACAACTCATATAGTTATAGTGAATCTGCACTTGGTACAATATTAACATGAAGCTGAAGAGCCATAGCTAGTACAACCTACTACTTTTTGCTACTACTATTATAAAGATGTGTCAATATGTATCATTGAGCTGCAAAAATTATCACAACTACATTTTATACATTGTGAGGGCAAAGGGATTTTTTTTGGTTATTCCTGCCACATTTAATCTCGTTTATTTAACCAAATACAACCAGCTAAATTAGATTAAAAATGTCTACGCCTGAGGTTAAGAGGTTGGTTTTTATGATGACAATTTTCAAGTAATGACTACAACTTCCTTAACACAATAAAAGTGGTCAGGACAGGATCAAGGGAGCGTGATGAGGTTTTAATTGCGTTACTTCTTTAATGAGACCACACAAGGTATCTCACACATCATTATTTACGCCTTAGCTAGGAGTCAACTGGATGTTTATTATTGTGTCTCTGAACAACACTGCAAAACTCATCCCAGTCTGGTGTGGCAATGGTGTCAGAGAGGCTTTCTGGAGCTGGATTTGCGAGGCTGTTAATAGCTGAGAAGATCACATGAGGATTACTGCATTGTGATTATCAGTTACCAATTTCGGGAATGAAGCTGTGGGCATTTCTAATTGCTATGTTAAACAGTGATGTGCTCTTTTGGAGTGCCGAAATAAACCAGCAGCCTAGTTTTTGCACTCTGCATGTCTGTATATAGGTTAAAGATAGCCTTAATTCTTATTTGAATGTGTTTTTGTAAGTCTGTGCTGTACTGTCAGAGGTAGCCTTTAGCTAATTGGTAAGTTACCAAACCCTCACAAGAGGAGGGGAGAAATATGGGAGGTGAATTATTAATAGACTTAAAAATTCTCAGCAGCTTTAGGCACAAAATAACATAGTGAATGGTGAACAGACTGCTCTTATATAGTGTTTGTCTATCTTAAAGAACAAAGCGATTAACAATTGGTCTCTCATTCACCCGTTCACACACACATATACACACCGATGGCGACAGAGCTGCTATGCAAAGTGCTGGCCTATCCATTGGGTTCAGTGTTTTGCCCGGAGGACCCAGCCGCCCCATATTCCTTAACAATGAACAGTTACAACATTTACATCAATCATTAGGACGCATGCAATCTTTAGGTCCAATCCTTGTAAAACTATAATTTCAATCAGTTTCCCGAAGTACTTTAAAGGAGGCTCAGCAAACTGAGAGTTACACGAGAGCCTGGGAGCAGCAGCTGCACAGTGACAGAAATGCACATATATTTATTTATTGTGTCTTAAGATTCCTCAGCTGGAGCTTAACAGGTAATTTCACATGAAGGAGAGAAATTACTGGTGTGAGGACAGAATATGTTTCCAATTTAGTGGTGGAAGAGAAGATATTGAACAAAATGTAATGAGGGGGAGATCTGGAAATTTCGAGAGGAGGGGAGTGGAGAGAGAGAAGTTGTGTAGTTTCCTTATGTTATGTTATGTATTAAGCTCACAGGTAAATTAACACGTGTGGCTAACAGGGATGTGATAGTGAGGAAATTTTCCCACCGGTTAATAAACTCGTGACAACACCAATGTTAACGATTACGCTGGACATTTTACAAGAAAAGATGACGCTCAATATCTGTAGCGCGCTGACTTTGATCTTTAACGTTGGATGGCTGTGTGTCTGGCCTTTCCTGTCGAGATCAACGTCATCAACGTTACGGTTCCCTGATAGCATTGTGTTTAAATCTGAAATATAGCCAAATAGGCGCTTTTGTTTATACGCTTTGACACCAAATTATTCGCCGTCGTCTCGTCTGTCAACTCTCGTTCCGTGTGTGAAATCTGACTCCTGCTAATCTGAGCTGAGACTCCGTACGGAGCCGACACTTTCACTTTCAGTTTGTAGCGTCCGTCGTCCGACTATGTATTGATAACACGGCGATGACAGCGAAAATTAACTAAATGGGTTTTATTTCTGTAAAAAAAAGCAAAACCACAGTGGGGGAGGTGGGTTCGTAATGTAATCGGTGTGTGCCCGACCACCGTGTAACACCGGTAACACCGACTACCACGGCAAGCCCAGTGGCTAATGGGGCAAAAAGCGCCTCTATCACTCCATTCCTCAGTTTTAGCATTCAAACACACAAACCCCTTCCCACTTTGACACTGACACACTTACTGATATACCAACAACACACTGCAGCACAACCACACATTAGGCTGCCATGTGTGTGCACCAGAGAAGGATAACTCTATCTAATAGGATTGAGAAGCAGAGATGAACTTGAAATGTTCAAAAAGGTTTAGCGATGTTGGCCTTTTGATTGATCTTCTGTCATGCTTTTTTAGCAGAATTGAGAAGCAGCGAAAAATCATGGATCACAGCGTGCATCTTGAATAGAGCGTGTGGAGTTGTTTACAATTTGCTCATCAAGGCGCGGGGTAAATCTCTCGCTCGCAGCTTACTTTTTTTCTCCACCTTCCTGCACATGACAGGAATCAATAGCCAGATTGCTCGTTCTCTGAATCTGTGTCATTCGTTTTCTTTTCTTCCAATCACTTTGCGGTGTATACCCTTGATGCCATGTTTGAGTCGTAAATCACCACCTTTGCAAAGTGGGAGGAGTGCCCACGCGAGTGTATGTGTGTGTTTGTGTGTGTGTGTGTACTGTATGTGGCTGCTTAGTGAGTGCGTGCACATGCATAAATGTTTTTGGATCTGCGTAAGAGAGACCACAGTTGCTTATTACCACATATCAGTGTGCCTGTCTTCTCGGAGCGGGTGTCTGAATGTTTCATCTAATCATTAAACGCTGACAGGCTTCACAGAGTAGCGCCACTGATCCCCGTCAGAGGAATACGGGGCCTGACTTCATTAGCCCTGTTAGTACTAAGCTGCTTTACCCTCACTCACGCCTGGCTTAACCAGCACATAGTGATAAATGCTGAGAGGAGAAGAAAAAGATAGGAAGAGGGGAAGAGGGGTGAAACAAAAAAGGAAAGCAGGGACAAAGGCATTTAAAGAGCAAGGCGAAAGGTGCCAAAGTCAGGTACAGAGGATGAGGAAGTGAGCGATGGGAGAGGAACGGGAGGGCACAGAGCGTGTGAACCTGGAGTTTTCAGAGGCAGGGGAGGGGTTGAAGCTCAAAGTGGTGTTTGAACCGAGAGGGATTTACAAATGCAAAAAACGAGCAAAACAATCAATTAACTTGTGTTGCAATTAATCAATTATTACGCTGGCACATTGACAGCCAAAGTGCTTAACTGAGATTCCATCGTGAGGCTCCAATGTGTTGAAGAATTAGCGTTGACCTCTGTGCACACATATGCATCCACACTCAGGCTAATTCATGCATCTAAGCACATAAAGATATGCACACACATCTTTGTTCTCAGCGTTATTTCACTAGTACATTCATCTGGTTTCTCTCCTACCAGAACCCCCCCACACCCACCCCCCACAACACTCTCAACACTCAGTCTTTTTCTCCTGCCAGCAGAGGTTTTTGGCTGGCTTAAGTACGCCCACAGGCCCCTGAGGGACAGCCCATGACGGATGGCACTGCTTGCGACTCCGATTCGATTCAGCCCATTTGATAAATTTATTGTTGGCATTTTGAAAATGAAATTAGAGGGACGTCTCCTGGAGACTGTTTTTCCAGCACAGGTGCCATAAATATACTTCATTTGGCAGAGGAGAGGGGAGGAGGAGTGTGTAAGGGGGTGGAGAGGTGTTGGATAAAGGATGTCATGGTAGTGGGGGGGTGGGCGGATAGGGGGGATGATCCACAGAAGTAGAGAACTAAAAGAATAAGGTCACGTTATAATGAGGTCCTGTATTAATCATGATATTGGTGAGGAACAGTAGTAAAGGTTATACAACCACTACCTAGACCTAAATACTATATGTGCTGCCCTTCAGTGTAACACATGTACAGTAGCATTGTACTCATTTAACAGATGGGAGACTCTCATGTTGAATATTAACAGATTGAGACTGCGGGGAGTTGATGTTGCCAGTGCGCACAAATGTCCTGCTTTTCTCCATTTTTCATGTTCAGGCACACACAAAAAACACACACATACACTTATACGGCAGTCTTGAAGAGATGTGCACACACACAAACACATGCTTTATGTACACTATCTTTGCCTCAAGGCCCCATGGCTCTTCGGTACCGATGGCGCTGTCATAGCTGTATAGCCATCTATAACTCACGGTGTATGAATGAATACTGCGGGCAATTTTTCTCCATGGCACTCTCAACGCGTGGGGCCGAGAGACAGTGAATGTTTTTGTTGACGCTTCTGACTAAACGGATTCGAATTGGACATGTTGGACGGGGCAAGAAAAGAAAGACATACAAACACACAGAAGTCAGACGCAGACATGGACACATGCGGGCTAACAAAAGTGAGCATTCATTCACTGTCAGGGGCCTCATGGCCTTATTTATCTCCCCCTCATTCAGAAACGTATGGGAGCGCGGCTGCGGAGGGATGATGTACGCCACGCCAGCCTCTGCTCCCCTTCAACATTTATCAGAGAGTGAGGCTCGGGAAAGCCACATCACTTACCTTTATAGGCCCATCTGACAGCGGCGTACACCTCATAGTCATCACACACAACGGTGTGTGTGTGTGTGTGTGTGTGTGTGTGTGTGTGTGTGTGTGTGTGTGTGTGTGTCTGTGTGGGTGAGGGCACACTAAGTGTAACCTGTCACACTATATCAATGCCTCCCGTACAGTATCTACAAGCATCTGAAGCTTTGTAAAGTGAAAAATGTTCCCCAGGATGCACTCCCGCTGTTTAGGTTTTTCAAATATACATGTGTTGTGCACATTATATCAGATGCAGGTGACAATGGAAATATTTTCACCTGCGTTTCTGTTCTGCTCTGGTAAGAGCGCGCGCAAAACAACACCTAAGTTCTTATAAGCGCGGCGGGGAATCAAAGAAAGTTTCAACAAAATCAGCAGGGAGCTCTCCTGAGTGATTGTGTGCTCTCTGCTTTGCAATCACGGAGTGTGACGCACCCTCTGCCATTAATGCATCTCCACTATGAAGAGTAGAGGGCCGGGACTGCTGGGTGCACACGCCTGCAGGCTGCCACTCATAACAAGACCCCTGGAGCTGTTTAGACACTTTGACTGTGTGGCCCCCATCATCTAACAAAATCAAAACAGCCCACAGGTACGTTTCTACAAACATCTCCCCCTCCTACATCTCCCCCGTCTCTCCCTGAAGAGCCACTATGCAAAAACAATCACCTCCCCCACCCTCACATTAACATACACATGAAAGTGTGGAGGAGTCTAAACAGAACTGTGATTAGTCTTAACAGAAAGCAATGCAAAACACCGACCGTGGGCTCTCTATCATGGCGGGATAGCGGGATAATTTAGTCGAGGTGTCAGTGGGTGTGAGTGATTGACTTTGTAATCAAACAGATTGTTCCGTAGCGGAAACGCCGAATGACTCAATTTCAAATCGACATCAACAACACCATGAAATGTTTTTCATGTCATTAGCAAAAAAAAAAATTGAGAATGCACACGGACACGCGGAGAGCAACACACCCACATGCCACCCATGTGAAAATGCACGGGGGTCCACAGGTGATTGATTGAGTGCTGTCTTACCTTTTTGTGATGACACTGTGGTATCTGTAGATAAAAGAGAGGAGACACACAGAGGGATGTGTTAGGAGCTGACAGGCGGCTGTATAGCAGACACATAAAATGCAGGAGATGACGGCCACGGCGGCGGCGGTTCGCTGGGAGGGAAGAGAGCCACCCAAGAGGATAAACAGACAGTGGGGAGGGGGCAGTCTCTCATCTCAGACTTGCAAAGAATATCCACTTTACCACACTCATGCACGCTTTGTTGTGCCTGAATATGCAAACACACTCAGGGACACATACAGTAGGACAGACCAGGTGGAAAAGGGAAAAAAAAAGCATCTGAGCAAACACATCGAAGAGAAGCCTCAAGTAGAAAGATGAGAGTCTCCAGACACCAGGAAACCCTTGATCTCTTACACAATTTACCCTGAGTGAGCTTTCTAATAAGACAGAAAAAAATAAAATAAAGCTTTGAGGTGCAGCGAGACAGAGCAAATCAAATCCTTTCAGTAAGCATTTTAGGTTCTTACTCAGAGCCCACTAGAGACACTCCTGGCCCACAAGACGTGGATCAAAACACGAGCTGCTCGGAGGGAAGGATGTACTGCAACACTGAACATTTACAAAAAAAAAGGGAGGCGTGTTTGTGAAAGAGAGAAAAATACATTAAATTTAGCTTATTGTTCTCATAAAATATTTACCAGGACAGTGTTTGTAAGCTCCCAAGGTTTCATTTTTATTTAATAGACTTGTCAAACTTGCAGGGATGCAAGAATAAATAAAAAGCAAAGGGACTTTGTACTTCCAGCAGTTGAAATCCTTTAGAACATTTCTCTACTGGCCGTGCGCCCAAAAAGCCCAAATGGCCACAGACATGGGAGGGGAATAATTGAATCCGGATGGATTTGTGGTGTGCTGGGCTGAGGAAGTGATAATCCAAAGCTCTGCCTAATTGCCAGAGTAAAGATGGCGCCCATTGTGGGGGTGGCCTCGGTGTTTATCGAGGCAGTGTGGCGTGGGATTGGACTGAGCATTAGGGCTTTACACACTTTTGTTTTGCGAGGTGTTACAGTGGATTTGAGCAAATATTGGCCCTCTGGTTATTACATGGTCTGATTGTCTGCTATGCGACTGTCCATAAGCTCTGCATGTCTACCCTAATCTGAGAGGAGGCTTCAAATAATTAGTTAGTGAAGCACTCTCACAGCCCGGCGCAGTCAACCTTATCACTAAAAGAAAATCCTTAGTCCATTTCCTTCTCACCCCAAAGGCTTACAAACTCTCACCACTGTTAAAACCGCATAGACGATAAAATATTACCCAACATGTCACAATCACTGGCCCATATCCTGCTCCTACTCAGCTGTTATGTAAAAGAAAGACTACAGTGTGTCAAACAGAAGTGTTCTGGCAAGTGCTAGTAGTGCAAGTAGACGGCCTTTAAAGTTTTGAAAGCAAACTACTCTGAGTAGATGATCAGGTTTCCAAAGATAGAGAACATTTTTAGAAAAACTCAGACAAAAAGAGAGAAAAGGAGAGAGACATTTACTACCTGTTTGGTCTGTAGTGATTAACATACCTGATTTTTATTCGATAAGATAATGAAACATCACATACATGGGGGGAAGCTGCCCCCTCTTAGTCGATTAGTCAACTAATTGGTCGTTTTGGTCTTGGTCGACTAAGATTTATTTAGTCGAGTATTCATTTTTTTATGCTTTTTCATGCTGAATTACTTATTTCCAAGAAACTCTAGTAAACCTCTAGTAAACATACGATTTAAAGTGGTGCTTGTGTGTGATTCTTTAATCTGTCGATCAAATCAACTGTGGCTGTCAATCGCTTAAAATATTTAATCACTATTAATCGTATGATTGTCTATGATTAATTGCAAATGAATTGCACATTTTTATCGGTTCAAAATGTACCTTAAAGGGAGATCTTTCAAGTATTTAATATTCTTATCATTTAACATTGGTACACTAACTCATGCAAAATAAAATACGGGTCTTTGGAGAACCATAACTGTCTTTTATTTGTGAACAAAGTTTTATTGGTTTACCTTTTTCCCCTTTATGGAGGAGGCATCGCATGAAAAAAATCTACTGAGATATTGTGTTGACATTGACAAAGTGCTCTGAGTGGTCGGAAGACTAGAAAGGCGCTGTATAAATCCATTTACCATTTACATTGCATAACACATTTACATCTATTCACTAAGGTAATCACATATTCACAATAAATGTACATAATTATACATTCACATAGCAACATGGAATGAAATACACAAATAAAAGCTGTGAGTAATACAGAAAAAGGATGTATAACCAGCTTAGCTTAAACTTTAAAATAAAATTTGAGTGCAGTTTATTACAAAATAATAATCTCCATTAACACCTTCTAAGCTCGTAATTGTAATTTAACTCACTCTTTACACCTGTCCTCATTCGTCTATTTGACCCCCTCCCCAGCGACCTGAACTGTAACTGTCTTAAACAAAACTGACATTGTCTTTGAGCTGGATATTCAAATATAAAAGTATAGAGCATCTGTTGACAGTTAAACATACCCAAAATCCAAAGTCTGTGCTCAACTACAATCAATCAATCTCCCATAATCATGTCCACAAACAAAACCAACAACAGTCCTAAATCTACCCTGACATCAGCTCTCTATTCCATATCTGTCTGCACCCGTCCTTGTGGGATGAACCTCCATCTCACAGATGAAATGTAATCATACATTTAAACTAGTTATTTTAAACTCTACTGTCGAGCATCAGTTTTACTTAATTTGAGTAAAACACAGTGCAGTGAATACATCACAATGAGTACAGTAGATGGCGCTCTCTGGGAAAGAGCTCGCAGAGTCTTAACCATTATTTAATTTTAATATGGCAAAGCATAATCTCAGTTATGGATTAATTAATTGCCCCCACGCTCAGTTACCTTCAGTAAACAGCAGGGTGCTACACCGCGTGCCACTTCCTCTCTGTGCACACTGATATTGGGTAGGGGAGAAATAAGAAGAAAATGGAGTACCATGCTCTCTATTAACACTGTTTTGATAATAATAAATAATGAACACACACACCAGTTTGGTGATAATCAATAATCAGAAGAAAGCCCTTCTTTCCTCAGCTGGGTCAGCGCAGAGACACCGCGCGGATTAGTGTCAGCACACATAAATAACTCTGCTGTTTAGGAACGTAAAGAAAACCTCCTTCATTGATTACTGCATTTCTTCCCAGCTATCGGTGGCTTATATGGATTTGGAGACTAATTTGCAGTGAATATGTGAGCAGTGTTTTGATGTGTCCATGCTCCCACAGCAGTACTCCTGTGGGTTTGAGCATTATGTAAAGTAGGCCGTATGTCAATAGAGCCAAATATGTATGGAAGCCTAGTAAAGTTAAGACTGCCCGAAATCATGCCCAAGGACACTAAAAGCTACATTTTGAAGACAAGTTTACAAAATAAGTATCTTCCAACTGTTTTGCTTTACTTTTAAGACATTTTACCTTCCGAAATTTAGCCTCTCACTGTCTAAGATGATGAAAGAAGAAGAAGAAGAGCGATTGAGAGGAAGACTGACACCAAGACAATTCATTATTCAGTAAACATGTACCCGCTTATTGTTAGACTTTAATGTACTATGATGTCTATAGTTTGAATGGAAAACAAGTCAAGAGGCAAACATAGACCAAAGCACATCTTTTATGGTTAATCAGGCATGCTTACAGAATATTAATGTTGACGTTTATGACATTCATTTCTCATTAACATTACATCTAATTACCCTTTGACTACTATCCAACACGTAGGAAGCAAATATACAGAAAAGAAGTAAAACATCAAGACATGAAAAACTGTCAACATGAAATTGCACTTAATGACAGCTTTCATTTACTGTATTCCCACAGGAGCAGATGGGGACGTGTTTGTGCTTGAATTAGTGAAAACCGGCCTATAATGCCACTGACTGACATCCACAGAAAATGGGTTAACACCAAACCTCGGGATCATAAATAAAAGAAAGAATCAATGCTTGCACACAGCAGGCAGTTACTACTGATTCTGCCACATGTTGACCGAGACATTACAGGGTTCAACACCGCCCCTGTGGCGCACATTGATTGCAGAAATGCGTCACCAGGAAGGTTTAAAGCCGTTTCAGACCAAGCATGGATTTTTGTCAACAAAATTTGCATTGAATTTTATAAAAAATGATTTTGTGGGTTCTTATGACCCCTGCGGAACATTCTTGCGGTGAAAAAATATTGGGACGGACCTCTATTTCAGCGAATTTCCGTCTGTGGAAATATATGTTTAACCAATGTAATCCTTTGTTCCAACTGATCGCTGACATTCGGCATAATGATTAGCCATGTGCTTCTCTTTGTTGCACGGAGAGTGTCTATTTTCGAAGCAATGGGTCTTGGAACAATAGTTGTTTGTTTTTGGGGTAACGGACTGTCGGACAAATTAGCTTTTTTCGGTGTAATGGGACATTTTTCAGACTATTGGTGTTTCGGAATAACAACTGGCAGTCCTCTTCTCAACACTCAATAATGTACGTCAAACACTACTACTTCATCAACCAAATAAAGGACAATATATGGCTTGAGATCGCCCAGCAGCTAAGATACAATAAAGATGGTAATGTAGCTGATATGCACTTGCTAATGTTATATGTTGCTAACGGAATGGGGCTGGCCACAACAGCTAGTGTTAGCATTACATTTGGGGTCTGATTAGTTGATGTAGTGTGTAGTCAACGTTATCCCCTTAGACATTCTCTGTCTGGATAGGTTTTTGTTGTATGGAGTCGTTACGGGCACTAAACTCATTTTGCCTCATTGACGAAAATGGAACACGGCAAGACGGATAATTCGCACCGGAACCAGTGTGAATAGTTGTCATGCTGAAAATTTGCATGCTGATTTTCCATATTCCCGCCCTGCATTTTCGCATTGCACTGGTAACAGAGCTAGCTAATCAGACACGCAGCTAACAACATGAACTCTGTTTCTTGGCCCATACAAAGAACCCAGCTTCAGTTGCTTCAGATCTTGTTCACTGCTGAAGATGTGTCATAATTAAGGATACTCAGACACTAAAATTAACTCTGCCATTGTTTTCCCCAGTGTGGTTCTTGTGGTTGCCATGGACATGCTAAGTGGCAAGCCAGAAAATGTGAACCGCTACCAAAACCAAAGTGCCAGCCAACCTCTTTCTGCTCGCCACTTCAGCCCATCTCAGCGGGAGGAAGTTTGTATGAGAAAACATTGGAAGCAGCAGTCGTAACCACCGGCTGGTTGAAGGAACCATTACAGCGGTCACATCATCATCTCACGTCACTCTACAGCAGTGGAGTCTTTCTTTGTCTGCAGTCATTTTTAGGAGAACCACGCGCTTCTTAGAGAGAAAAGAAAAACGATTCTCGGTGAAGTCGAAGTTGCCTTTTTATACTCTAATGCTCTCACATAACAAATGACAAAAAAAGTTGCCAAACTTGCAGAAAGTGCTGTGTTGTAAAAGTTGACAAACACGTTGTACCATAGATGATTGTCAGCATCGGTTTGCTGTCAGCACTTTTCTGCACAGTTTGGCACATTTTGTGCCATCTGTCACTTGTGAGCATCAAAATGTAGAACATTTTATGCAAGGAAAGCTTCAACTTGATTGAGAATGCTTCCTCTCTTTTGTGACCAATGAGCTGGTTCTTTCTACCCTTACTGCATGTCTAAATGAATGATCGGCACACCTGCACAGGACTAGACTGAAGCCATACACGTCGTGTGATGGATAAAACTTTAGTTAATGATGATAGTGAGAAAAACAGCATCAGCCGAAGGTACTCTTTTCTTAGCCCTCCGCACCTCTTTTACCATCTTCTTACTCTCATCTTCCTCGTGCCTTTCAACCTTACAAACACTGTGTTACACTTCTCCAGATGTGAGGACAGCTGGATCATTTCAACACACAAATGCTGTAGAGCCGCTCTTTCTAAGGGGTAGATTGTATTGTAAATACTGAAAATCTTTGAAATTCTCTGTTTGGTAATTAAGGGAAGCACAGTTCATTTTCTGATTGCCGCTCCGCTTTTCTAAAGTTTATACAGTCGGATTTCAGAGTTACTCGGATGCTCTCGGGTCATTAAACACAGCACGCAGAAGATAATGTGAGTACAGAAAAAAGCATTTTTATAATTAGTGCTAAAAATCACACTAAAACCACAGTTTTAGAGGCGTTATTAGTTCAAATCGACCTACAGCAGTCGCTGACATCCTGTACTGCAGATGGTCCATTACAGATGATGAGTAGCCAGGACCAGAGGTGAGGCCGTACATGCAGGCTGGCTCTCTGCTACTGCAGATGTATGCTCCGTGTATGTAAGTGTTAAGGAATCACCCCCTGATCCTTAACATACACTATACATCCCCAGACTGATTGAATTAGACTGCTATTGGAAACCTGTCTGCTATTGACCTCTTAAAGTTGTGGCCTTCCAGCAGTCCGCTCCGGGAATAGTTTTAATTACAGCCAGAAATTGGGTTCGATTTTATCCCCATCATGAAGTGAGGAATCCTTACAGCTAATCATCGCTTCATCAAGACAAATGTAAACTGCAAGTATGCATGTATAAATATATAATTATTGTGTGTGAGCATGATCGCATATGTGCATGTAAGTATATTCACACATGTAGCTGCATGTGAGCCGCCTATAGAACATAGTGTGCAGCAAAGTGTGCAGACCGCAGAGGAAACAAATGTGGCTGTCTGCAGATGATTAACCGCTATTGATATATCATCTCTATAATGTAATTAGGATGAATTCCAACACTGTAGCTGTTCGTCTCTTAATCACACTCACTGGTAGACAGTGACAGATCATCAGTTAAAGTTCCCAACTTAAACAGCTACTATGTGATGGATGGTGACACTAGTCAGTTGTGACCGTTGACCCGAATGTTAATGATTCTAAGAGGACTAAGTGATGGTAAATAAATCATGTGAAATCATGTATCATATAGACAGAATTCATGTTTTCTGCTGAAACACCCTCAACCAAAAAGCAATATCTTTGACAAGAACTGGGAAAAATTGATCATTTACATGGAACATGAAACATGATGCATGTGTTGTTGGAGAATATATACATGTTTAACTGCCCCTGACAACTGTTTTTGTTAAATGTTGTACTGTTCGCTGAAAATGCAAAATGAATATCAAAGTTTAAAAAAAACAAAAAACATCCTCAACCAAATGTTCCTACAATAATGCATGCGATGATGTGAATGACACGATAATGTGCAAGGCAAAGGAGCGCAATAAGAATTGCCGTTCTTGCTTTAGGCGTGTCATTTTTAAGCCATGTAGTCTGTACTGACTGCAATGTCAATGCATCCACGTGAATATGCTACGTTCAGAGCTAGTGGCGATGAATAAGACGTGAGAAACACTGCTTATGGCGGGCAGGAGGGGAGGTGGATGGGCCCAACAAACACAGGACTTTCAACCAAGAGACCGGTGTTTGGTTCAGAGAGGAAACGGTGTACGAGAGTCAATTTCCTGTATCTGCATCACATGGGTTTCGCCACCATTAACTCCAATGGGAGAAGTGAACATGAACACAGATCATGAATGATTCTTTCGCCCCATAGTCACCAAAGTAAATACTGGACCCATTTTCCACAAGCCACATTTCTTCCGAACATTCTGACACTAAAATTGCATTTTTCAGACGAACAAATGAGAAGAAAATTAACTTAGTTTGAGACATTTATCTGTCTCAGCAACACACTCTCGTGAGATCTGGCAACTAACGTTCACTAACAGCCTAGCTAACTACTTTTCGTAATGCTAAATATGGCGTATAGCCGTGAAAATATCTAATATTAGCAAAAGAAAATATAAATACAACATGCGAATATCTGCTTTCATCCATCCACACGACGTTCACACCACTTCCAAACGAGGAGGGAGTATAGAGGCGAACACGCCATGACCGCGCCCACTTAGGAGACAGGAAGTGTTTACCATTTCAAACAATTGGCGGAGCTTCTAATGAGTCATTTTTGTTCTAAAGCATCTTTGGTTACGTAAGTGACATTTGTCACATGTTTTAAGGTGACGTTTGTTTCAGGTACTGATGTTACGTTGTTTCTGTACTTATTTTAAGCCCAACCATGACATTTTTCCTAAACCTAATTAAGTGGTTTTATTGCGTAAACCTACGTGAGTGATGTTGTTGCCCCTGTTGGTACGCTTGTAGTAGCCTCGGCAAGGCAAAACGTGACACTGGCGTGTTATCCTCCAGTGGACAGGCAGGTCTATTACACGATTTGTCGTGATATTGAGTTGCAATCTCAGCACTGTGGTACATTCCCTGGCATTGTTGAGTGGCCAACTTCCACTCCTGGGGATATAACATCCTGAATGTCCATAGTGGACAATTTGTCTCCACATCTCTTGAGAGAGAATAAAAAATAAAGTCAGAACCACTGTTATTCTACCAGTGACAACAGGATACAGGGTGATGTCACATTTGGCAGGAAGCTCCAAATTACAGTCCAGATGAAAAGTCAGCGACGGCCAAAGACCATCATCCAGACAGAGACGGACAGCTTGTCACTGACTTTAATCATTATATTTAAACATCTGTGCCTGTTCCCATCCATCAATGGTTAAACACTGTTGGATGGGAAAGTTTACACAAAATTGTTTAAATTCAAAAATAGAAACCACAAGCAATTGTTAACCGTTTGCAATTTGCAAAAGCAAGTTGTCGTGGGACTAGCTACAGAGACATACATTAATATACTGTACTGACTTAGTAGTTGTATTGCGTCTTTTCCCCTGACATGTAAACACTTACATACTGTATTCATTAAACTAGTGTTTTAAAAGCACGTGCCTGTGCTCTTTTCACAGAAGAAAACAAGAAGACAGAACACAATCCTAGGTTTTAATTAGCCGAGTGTAGCGCATGCTCATCTGCTACGTATCCTGCACAGGGAGAGCGGGGAGCGCTGCCTTCTTGCTCATTATGTACTAATGAGTTGTCTATTAATGAAAATGGAAAGCATTTATTTTGTGAGCACAAAGGGTTCAGCTGGATTAATTACTGCACTACAGCAACAAAATGAAAACAGAAAGTGCGGCATCACTCTTGTGTGGCACATTACCCATTAACCAACTGTTATCAAGGCCTGGCGAATGCATGGTGCTGCACGACACACAGTAGGAGCAGAAACCGTTCGCACAGGCCATTAAAATTTAATGTAAGCTGCACTTTTGCCACTTTCAATATACTTCCTGTGGTGTTTTTAAACGCTTATTCTCATACATGTCCACTCACATTTTGTCACTGGAACATAAACACTTTGCCAGATCATAATAATAGAACAGAAAATACCAAGCACCGCCCACCAGCTGGAGCAAACTTTCTCATTTTACAGCTAAACAGTACACTACAAGATGTTTCTGAAAATATTTGAGGAGAGAAATAGGCATTACAGTAACAGAATATTGATTCATATTTGATCAGCGCTGCCTAGTTTGACCGGAGTTAGCGAGTGATTTACAGCTGCCTCCGTTGAATGAACAGCCAATAGGAACGCTCTCTCTCTGAAATGAGCTGTGATTGGCCAAAGTCTCCGGTCACGGGTTAGATTTTTCAAAGCCTGAAAACAGAGCCATGAGGAGGTGCAGAAAGTCTAGTTATCTCTCAGAACACTTTAATGACAATATGCTGAAAGGCTATTATGAATTTTTTGCCCCAATGATGCCAAAAACAACAACAGGAGTTGGAGATCATGTGATCGCAATGGAGGCTAAGTGATAAAGGGGGGACACAGAGGGAGGGAGCAGGAATGGCTAAGCAGAACCAGGCCTCGTCCTAAATCAATATAGCACCAAAAGTGTCATCTCTGTGATGATTTTGTTGTGCTGCATTGCTTTTCAAACGGTGATCAGAATCGTTCTAACTGCCCGCTAATATAGCTTGATTTCCCATCGGGCTCCCCTTGGAGAGGTATGGGGGGGGGGCGTGTGGGCTCTGGCAGCCTCAGCAGATGGTTCTTGATCAGATATTAGAGTCTGGGCAGCGAGGTCGTCTGGCCGTGAGAATCCTGCCCTGCCTGGGGGGATAACAGCCCCATCTGAACGTCCGGCTCCAGCTCTGGTTCCAGCGCCAGACGAATAACTCTGTGTCCCCGCCAGACTGCAGGGACGTTGGAGCGGTGATGGACTGCTGTCCTTAAGCCTTGTGACAATCTGGGCAAACCAAACTCAGAAACATGCTGTCTGTCTGTAGTTTATTTTTCCTCCAGGAATTTGTTTCACCCTATTTGGGCTGTACATGATTCGATGACAAATGGTTATGTAATTGCTACCGCTGTCTGTTCTCTTTTGTAAAAAAAAATAAAAAAATAATCGCACTGATAACCAAAATCCTACTTAGCTGGATTTGAATAAAATTTATCCTTTCATTTCCATCCCTATTGTAGGAATGTCTGGAGGAAATACAAACAGGAATACATTTAAAAAATCTGCGATTTGAAACATCAATTGTGTTGTATTATACGATGGGAGACGGAATAACAAGAAGGATCAAGTCTTTGTTGTTAAAATTGAATATTAATCTGAGGATGTCAGTGCATGTGAATGTCTTTTGAAAAAAAAAAAAAAAAAAGCACGATAAGATAAATCCTACTTAGACAACTCTGAATCATCTATTGACATTCCTATCTTCCGTTTTCCTCCTCCCGCCTCATCCGTCTGTCTCTCCCTCCTCCATCGACGAAGCCACAGAGAGAGAGAGAGAGAGAGAGAGAGAGAGAGAGCGGGGTGAATAAACACGACAATCTGAGCTTTATTTATCCTTTCCTCTGCGACAGTGGCAGTCTAAATGGCAGGGCTTCGGATATGACCTTCAGTTTGAGTGGTTCTCCATCAGTCATCACTGCCACCCACATATCAGACAGTGGATGAGAAGTAGTGGCACCCTCCGTCCTCCTCCCCATCTACTCTCCCTTTTTAACCTCCCCCACAGCTGTCCACAAGAGATTTCTCTCTTTTTTTAACTTTCCTGTCCCCCCATTTTTATCTTCTTTCTCTCCTTATCCTACCCTTGACCTATCTTTATTTGGCGCCTTTCTCTTCATCACCTCTTCCCATTGTTTTCTCTCTAAATGTGGTGCAGTCTTGGCAGGCATCTGGCATACGTGCCGGATTCTTAAGAGCAAAAAAATAATGGATACGTGGTTTCAACGTGAGGAAAATGAAAGAGGGGGCAGACGGAAGGGGGAGTAGGGAAGTCTGATTACAGTATTGAAAACGACAATAGTTAAGAGTGCCCATTATACAGTATGTGATGTATAAAACCCTCACGCCAAAACGCTTGAATCGACTCAATCAAAGACATTGTTTGTGTGAAAAACAGTAATGAAGACTGTCCACTCTACTTAATAGCACACATTTTGCAAGTGAAGTTTTCTTAAAACACTGCTAAATATCCTGAAGGAAATAAAATATTGGTTTCATAATCAGCACAAACACTCACACACAAAGACAAACTCGTACAAAAGCTTTTATACACACAAACATTCTGACAGAAAGCTTCAACATCAAAGCAGCAACAACTACATGTTGAGAGGATGTAGCCTTCTTCTTTTTATAACCTTGCTTTTTTTATCAGGATTTTTTTTTCCAACAAAAACATTATGCTTTACGTCATTTTATATAGATGAACGGTAAACCGGATGCTATACTACAGCAATAGATGCTCTTAAATTAGTTAGCCATACATATACGAGTATGCTGGAGAGGAGGGATGAAAGAAGAGACGGAGGTACGGAGTCGGACTCAAACCAAGACAACTGAGGGTTAAACCGCAGTAGCACATCATTTCAGTATCTTGTAATCTACATTTTCGGAGCTCGTGTTACAATAAATTATTCCACAAAATAATACCCAAAGCAATAATCTCTGTCTGAAGCATTCACCACAAAATAGCTTTAGGAATAATGTTTTGGTGGATTGGCGCCTTTTTTAAATATGTTTTATTGCTTACAATTTCATATACACACAAACAAATATTCATAACAAATGTGCTTATTTTCACCCTCGGTGCACTTCTCTCTAACCTCAATAATAAAGACGAGGTTTGAGCATGAGACAGAGAATTACATAGGCCTCGGGCTAGACTGTGCATCTGCAACCTATTCATCCAGTTAGAGCACTCGGCGTATAGCTGCAGCAAATCATGAGCTTATCCTTTGTGTGGAAACACTTTGGGATTAAATATAACGCTAATGTTAAGCATAAATAGTGGCTTATTCTTGTTATTGTTAACATATGACAAAAGGCTAAATAAACTACATGCTAGTGAGGTGTAAAGGTCAATGCTTTTAGTTTGACTAACAGGCACTATGAACACATGTAAACACTTCCAGGAACAGCCATTATGGATGCATAATAAAAAACAGCAAATGCACTGAAGTAAAATGGACGAGGACAATTTGACATTACCGTAAATGCTGCAATCATCCGTTAAAACAGCCCTTTATCTTAGGCATTAGGACACACTGAATTTGCAAATCTCAAATGGGCATACAGAGTTTTGTTATTTCATGAATTAGATTAGACTTATAACACGTAGGTGCCACTACATAGCATTTAGCTTTTGCCAATCTCTTTCTCTCTGTAGCAACTTAACTTTGTCCTTTATATAATGCTAACCACATAGAGTACAGAAACATGTCCTATGGCTGCTGTCTATATGGAAAATATATTAAAAGACGGGACCATCTGCGCTCTTTTCCGTTTTTTTTATAAAATGGAAACGCTCACTCAGTCATTAGCAAAATGCAGTGACGTATCAAAGTAAGCAAATCAATAAGGTTATGAATAATGTGAATGCTAGCACTAGCTGATTCAATGTTAGCTGTGCTAAGTTTGGAAATAAATGAAAGGTTTAGTTTGAATTGTTTGAAGTGGAGTTGTATGTATATGCTTGTGAGGTAAAATGATTGTTTTTGTGAATGGAGTCTGGTGGTTTTGAAGAGTGGAATATAATGGTTTCAGTTCCCCGTCAGAAAGGGCTGTCTGAAGGCGAGGTAAAGTGGCTGTGGACAGGGAAAAAACATATTTTAGCCATCTAAAAAAAAATAATATAGTGTACACTATATTTACAATATTTTCCCCACTTTAGCTTGCCATCAGACAGCCCTCTCTAACGGGGAACTGAGGCCATTATATTGCTGTCTTCAAAGCTACCAGACCAGACTCCATTCACAAAAAACAGTATTTTACATCACAAAACATCGGAGTTGCTGGTCTACTGCTGCATTGATCAGGTAGTTTGTTTGTGTTGTTGTGTGACTTTTGGATTCAAACTATCATGGCGTCCATACGGCGGTACATTGCTTAGCTTCCGTGTTGGTACTCCTGTCTGCTTTTAAAATATATATATATATTGCGCATGTAGCAGCGTGATCATGCAGAAACCTACGTCAGGTCACGTGGGACATAGCATGGGGAAATAGCATTTTGACACTATAACATATATATTTTGACCAAAATTTGAATGTTCAGATTTGAATACATAATCAACACCACTGTGAAGCTACAGAATCATATAAAAAACTCATAAAAAATAAATAAATAATGGACCTGCCCTTTAAGTAGGCTCCAACAATCACAGATAATAATTGAATAACTCGAATGAAATGTAAATGAAAGAAAACTTATTTCAATCCAATCCACTGCTTTATGTAAAAATGATCTCCAGTGTGCTAAAAAGTAGCTTGTCCTTACTCTCAAGGTCTTTCCACTTTAAAGACAACAACTTATTTATATATTTATTTATGTCTACTTTGGTTTTCCGGGATGTAGGAGAATGCAGCGGGTGAAGCCAACCTTGTGGAACTGTGTACGCCACACTACCACACACCTACATGTGTGTGATAAGACTGAGTTATGCTTTCTGGAGCTGCATGTAATTCACGAGCCATTGGCTGCAATTCACAAGCAATTCAGTGAAGTGGAAAAGTCTATCAGACTAGTCAGGTCAAGTTAACTTTTAAGTTTTGCACTGTGCATTACCAAAGACAGGTGAATTCAAACTGAGAATTTAAACTCAAGATGTCACTTGTGAAGGTTTGTATTTTATTATTAAAAAATAATAAAAATAAGTAAAAAGTACCTTTATTGTTACAAAATCAAGGTGGGTTCATGTGAAATCCTACAGACTAGAGAAATCAAATGTGTTGAATTGTATATAAAGTTCCATCATCACCCATTCCCTCATAGAAATGACCACCAGTAATAAATTCTCAGCCCGTGGGTAAGAGCATTGCCCCCACAATGCTGCAACATTGGTGTTTTTGATGGGTTTTTTTGTTATACGCAGAGTCAATGAGAGGCAGAGCGAAAAGGAAACTTCTAGACGTGCTTCCTTCAAGTCCAAAAATAGTAGATAACAACAGAATGTCTGTCAGTGTGAAGTCCAGTGAGACATTTCCAAAATCCGTTGTCTGTCAAAACGTGACACATACAAAGCGCAGTTAAAACTTCCAGCTAGCATTGTGACAGAGTTTCTATAAACCACTTGTGGATGCGCTGTAGCAGAACATGAAAAAAAAAAAACAGCCACACAACAGCCCCAGGGCCAGCAAAAGAGCGACAGTGTCTGCTACCTGCATGTCTAATTCAGAGCTGAAGACAGCTCCCCGGGCTTGAGGAGGATGAGGAGACTGAAGGAAGATACGATCCACTCTGAGTGCTGCAGCCTATTGGTTCTCTTAAAGCCAGATTGTGTCTTCAAGGTTTCCCAGTAGTTCGGCCATAGTGGCGTCTGTTGTAGGAATTCATTCATCGTTGTCATATCCCCACTGCAACATTGAAGGCAATGTTGTGTATTTATTGTCACAATTTTGAACCTAAATCGGAAATCGATCGAAATTAGCCTCCGCCCCGCCCAATCGCATGCGTGTGAAGGAAAACACAGCTGTACTCAAGAAATGTAACAGCCACTTCACTCAGGTTAAAACTATAATCCAGCATAAAAATCAACAAACATAAGCCACCATGTTCTGAACAGACACATTACATTATACACTAACAAAAGTAACATTTGCATTTTGGAACATGAAACAGCAAACTTAAACTAATCAGTCAAGTGCTCAGGACTAGGCAGGCATGATGGGAAATGTGTGCCGTCCCTGTCGCTCGCTGTCGCTACAATACTTAGGGCACTTCCTGCATGCCTATGGCATTTACACTTCATGAATTAGCCTAGCGGCCAGCGGACTTTATTTAGTAAGTTAGTAACTTTTCCTTACTCAACATAGCTTTTCTACTCTTACTTGGTTTACCGTTACGTCACTGCATCTCCTGACAGAACAACACCACGGTTGAATTTCAACCTACATGCAAGGTTTTTTCAACTCAACGTTGTTGAATCAGAGCAGCTAATATTGGCAGCGAGAGCAACAAGTTAGCGGGACTACCGAGTGCCGTCTCTCAGCACACAAGACAGAGGAAGAAGAGACCGTAAATGACAACAAAACCATATTTTTGTAGATTACAGCACACTTGTAATGCACTGCGGAAAGATTTCTGTTTTGTTTTTGTAATGATTATGTACTGAGGTGGGTCACACAGATACTGATAATGAAAAGATGCAGCTTTTTATATTGTAGACTGTCGTAGTTTAATTTTTTAAACACTTTCAGTTCTCTTTTTAAAGAAGAATGTGAAAGTGAAAATGACAGCTGACAGGGCATAAAGCCAATGATCTGTTTATCTTTAGTAATAAAGACTCCATAATCAACAATGGAATGTTTAAAATCGAAAATGGAATCGTGACCTTAAAATCGAAAGTCAATCGTGTATTTGGAGAATTCTGACACCCCTACTAAAGAAATGTGTAGTTACAGTCTTTCATTCACTTTGTGATATGGAGCAACAAAGGGGAGGTTTGAATTGTAAATGGCTTTGCTAGCTAGATTACAAAATACAGATGTGTCTGACTACTGAAAGGGAGACTGTTGGCATGTAATTAGAGACAATCCTAAGAACCTTTCTTTGCTGTGTTTTGTCCACCTCAGCCAGCCGGCTGTTGCAAAGCTGCTCTCTTTTATGACAGCTGGGATCTATAGAACAAGCATTTTGCTGGATATATGAGTGAAAATAAGAATGTTGCAAATGTGAAAAAATGTATTTGGCTGCAGCTCTCGCTGCAAACGGCTTTTACTAGATCATAAAACATCATTAGTCTAGCCTTATTGATAAAAGTAATTACTGAGCCTTTCTTTATGTGGTATCTTTGTAGCATACTTGTATTCTGTTTGGAGATACACAGATCTAACAGTAGCTCCTCTGCAACATCCTGCTGCAGAAGAATAAATCTGGCTTTAGACCTGGACACACCTGAGGCCCATCATCTTATGAATGAAGCCTTAAATCGCCCAGCATGTGGAAAAATTGGGTTAGACAGTTGGAAAGAAAGAGCCAAGCAGACAAACAGCTCAACAAGAACATATCTTGGAAAGCTAGTGGACCTCCTGCTCCCGGTGTTTTCTTTTTTGGCTCTGACCATCGAATCTCTCTCTCTCTTATTCTCTCCATCCATCCACCCAGGTAAAAAAAAAACAGTTTTCAAGGTTGTAGAGGGAACAACTATGCTATCACAGCTGTTCTTTGAGGACTATCAGCTCTCTCTCTCTCTCTCTGCTGTCCCTCTGAAGGGAGAACTGTTAGTAGTCCCATGATGAAGGAATGAGGGAGAAGGATTAGACTGAGATGGCGGGGTGGCTAATAGCGATAAAACACTTTGAGGACAACAAAAAAGACAGGAAGTTAAGACAACCAAGACATATTTGCCCAGTGGAATGACGAGTAAGATAAATAGACTTGGAGATGAAGGGAGTGAAGTGGGATAGAGGAGAAATGTGTTGATGCAGGGCCAGAGGAGGGATCAGCACACTCTGTCACACCCAACAGGCACCACTGTCAATCACACACACACAAACACAATAAGAAATAGAAAACCCTCACAAAAACACACAACTATTTTTCCGAACAAAAATGCACATACACATGGATATGTGAAATATAACCAAAATGCACACTAATAAACTAACATTTAAGGGTCTTATTGATAACATTTGTATGTAGGCATATACATCCACAGAGCCTTTAGAAAGGCGCTAAATAAAAGTATGGCTTTTCCAAAAAGAAATTATTATGATTGTTAATTAAACATTTAAAAAAAAATGTTGACGGGTCCAAAATGAATGTTTTGTTTATATCTGTGGAAGCTATCTGGCGTTTGGTTCCCACTTCTAACAAGGCTCCTGAGCCAATAGTATAACAACATTGGTATCACATGGTATCTCTGGGTCGTCAGCAATCATGTTGCCAGTTAAAAAAACAGATAATTAGCTGAGTTTGGCTGTAAGCGCCCGGCTTCACTCCGGAACCAATCCCAAGTGCCAATAAGGAGGCTGTCTCTGCCGTGCCTGGCTGCAATGACACTGGCGTCTCCATCAGGCTGCAGAATGTGGGAATATTTACCGTGGCAACAAGTGAAAACTGACGTTAGCACATATTAGCTGTCTTAGCTTAATCGTCCAATCAACAATAACCCATAACATTACAATTCGGCATATTTAAACAAAACCAACAAGAACTGTGAACAGCCATAGTCCTTTCAAGCTTAACTAAATGCAGTGGTTCTCAAACTGTGGGGGCATGACACACAGAAACATTAACCTACCTTCCACCTTCTGTTCCCTCCTCTCTCTCAAACACACGCAGAGCGAGCAACCCAGCACATCCGTCTCTGTAACTGTCTCAGTCCTCAGTGCAAAAGTCAAAAATGTATTGAAAAAAAGGTTGTGTTATTTTCCAAAAGTCTTCACATGTTTTTATCTAAAGAAATATTCTGCGTCAGTCCATATTTTTTCGTCGTTCAGCCTTTAAAAAACAACACTTTCACTGCAATTAAAAACTGTTTTCTCTCTCACACGCACTTGTAACGGGTCGGTCAAGCAGCAATCTAACAGCACCATGAATTACATTTATATAAATATTCTCTCAATATTTGCACTATCTGTTTGTATCATGTTTATTTTTGTTTATAGCTTATTTTGTAAATTGTACATTTTTATTCTTATTTTATTCTAACGTTTTATCTATTCTTTTGTTATTATACTGTTTTGACTTGCAGCAACAAAACCAAAGAAAATTCCTAGTGTATACCTCTTACACCTGGCAATAAACACCATTCTGATTCTGATTCTGATATAAATAATAATGAAGGGCGGTGGGAGATGCGGAGAGACCAGTGCGACAGTATGAGATCCAACAAATTCAGAAGACATTTAGAAACATTACATCCCAGTCACGTCAATTAAAAATAGTGGTTTGATAAAGTTTAATCCTCATTCTACAAAACTATTTAACATACTAGGACTCCCGACTTAATACACTATAAGAAACAACCATCATTGAAAAAAGTTAACTAATTTCTTCTCAAAACATTATTGGTTATATAATTAATGTCATCTGAAAAAAAATAACAGATTATTATTATTTTAGGAAAATTACAGTTAATTTGCGTGTAAATGAATGAATAAAAATGATTTCTTTCTCCACATGGGGGAATGTTATCAAAAAGTTTGAAAGAACAGCTTCAGTTCCCTGACATTATAGTTTGACATTATACAATGCATAACGAAGATGTGCAGGGGATTTAAAAGTGAGTGAACCAGAGTTGGTGATTGTTGGAAAGACTAACCGAGACGGTTTTGGTGAGTTTTATTTAATTTCTGTCAAGTTTGAATGAAGTGTGTTTTACGATGCTCCACCACTAGAACAGCTGATCTCCCAGCTGAAACTACGGCAGTGAGGGAGGGGGTGTGCGCACCGTGCCGTTACTCTACCACCATAAAATACATCATCCTCATCAACCATTACATATGCAGGTTGTGCAACAAACTGGCAACCACTTGTTGTGAAGTGAACGCAATAGAACGGGGCTGCACAATGCAACATCTAGTGGCTGAATGTTATCAATGTCATTGATCGCACCTTTAACATGCTCATTTCCAGTATAAAGAAAAAAGACTGCATTGGTATCTTTGAACATTTCTTTATATTTCTCTCTTTTATGCACATTTCAAAGTGAGACATATCTTTTCTGAAGCTCACCGGCCACGGGGTAAAAGAAACAAATAAAGATGTACTGTATATGAACTGTGCAAGTATCGACAGTAAGAGTTCTTTTCTTCTATCAATAAGCGAAGGAAGCAGGATGAGGAACAGCGTAGGAGAGAGGTGAGAACATGAACTGCATCTTTCAGAAAGAGTCACGGAGTGATAAAAGTAGTTATTGCTTCAGTTTGCTGCCCGCTCCTTTACATGGTTTACTGCATTGAACTGGTACACACTGGCACAAAGAGACACTCAGCCAAAGAGGTGTATCGAATGTCCGTCTGTGTTTTGGTATGAGAGTGTGCAATGTGCATGTTGGAGTACTTTTAAAAAACTACCTACAAAAGATTTAAAAAAAAAAAAATCGTTGCAGTTCATGGTTGAGTTATATTCAGGAAAAGTCACTGCACTTCAGAAATAAAGTAAATCGAACATGAGCTTCGAATAAATGAATGCAAACCCCCTCTAATGGACCTTTGGTACTTTCGTTTAGGTTTTCATCCCCCCAAGTACATTTATTGGCAAACAACAGTCACACCTGCACACTTCATAAAATAATGTGCACTGCACCAAAGCCAAAACACACTTGAAAAGTCTGCCCCCATGGAGTCTTCTGGAAACTCATTTTATTCACAGCATTAACCCTGTTATCACATGCACGTTTAAAACCATGCCAGCTTGTCCAGAAGTACGGAGGCAAAGCTTTTAAGCAAATGGCAGTTGTGTAAACTAAAATGGCAATGTTGAAAGTCAATTCAATAATAGCTGAAAGCCATTACAACATTGTCATTAACAAGGTTGCTGGAAATGCAATTAGCCCTCTCACACTGCTCACGGCAACAAGCAGGGAGAAGTTTCAGTAAAAAAAAAATAGAGAAAAAATGACAGAGGGACCTGAGAGGATGTTGCACTCCCTAAAAATACAGAGACAAAATAATAGAGAGGCTGAAGAAACTTTAGGAGTGAGTCCAAATCGACAATTGAGATGTGACAGAAGAGAAAGCGTCTACAATAGATCCTCCAATTTCCTCAATATTGAATTATTTATTTTACTTGGGTGCTGCATAAAGATGCAATGTGTAATGCCTGGCCACATGCTCCAACCAAATAGGGGGCAGCATTTCACTTCTACTACTGGGTCCATACAATCTAAATTTACAATCAGCAGTTATAAAAAAAAAGCCAAATACTAACTTAACAGCAGGGCAAGAATACGCTCTGAGAGCCGGTCAAAATAACTCTGCTATCTTATAATTTTCACGTGTGGTGTTGGCATATAGTTTACATTAGCCGTCTTTTTGTTCATTGTATTACATCCAGAGTGGCAGAAACAAGAAAACAACTTATATTTTCTTTTCGTCTTCCTCGCCACCAGGAGACTACTACGCCAGGAGGAGAGTGCACTGCAGATCCGGGAGACCGACCTTCAGTTTGTGACTCTAGCAACTCAAATTCAGTCAAGGACAAACCCCAGCGCCAAAGGTCTGATCCCAGAGGACTGACCAGACTCCCCACCGGATCAGAAAACTCTCTGCTGTTGCCGTTACCGGTTAGACCCAGCGGCCGCCCACTGTGACTCTCAGTGCTGGGATTTGCGTTGGCTGAATTTTGAGTTGCTACAGCTAACTGCTAACCGAAGCTCCGTTTCCTGGAGCTGCCGCCAACTCCCCACCAAGCGAAGTAGTTTCGAAGTAGGGGAGGACGAAACGAAAATAGCAGTTGTTTTCTCATTTCTGCCACTTTGGATTTCATCCAATAACCATACTAACAACACGTACACAGATTCTGTACATTCATTGACAAGCCCTCAGGGCAGCTCTTCTTCTTCGTACTCTCATGAGGGCAGACCGGGCGCTACAGTGACTCACTATCGCCTCTCGAGTGGCATTACAAGTCAGGATGGGCCGGGGCTAGCTGGTTAGCATGCTCATTTCAGTAGATATCTCTGCAACACATTACATAGACATCTTTGACACCAGGTCAATTTTTGTTTATGTGTTAAACTAAAATTCGGGCCATATCTTACACATTGCACCTTTAACCTAACTCCCCGCACTCCCAAACCTGAACACAGAAGCACAACAACAAAACATCATCCATGTCTTGAGCCGCAACAATCAATTTAGGGCTGTTTGAGACCAAGACCAAAAATAAAAAATGAGCCAGCTGAAGGCTGAAAGAGAAAGAATAATAGGAAGACAGACACACATAATTAGACAGACAGATATTTTCTTACAGTGACATCTCTTTTCTGTAATATGATGAGACTTTCACAAAGGCGCAGCTTCTGAAGAACCTTTTTCTCCTCCGAGGTTTAGTTGCTGTGAGAGCGCATTTGTTGAGATGTTTGTGAAGGAGGATGAGGTCATGGCTAAATGAATGATAGGCATCACTGTCGCACAGCAGACTTCCAGCAGGTCTCCTCAGAGATAAGAACCAGCTGTCTATCCCCAATACACTGTTGTCAAGGTCACTCCTCTGCTTGTTATGGAAAAGCCACCAACGTTAATTCTGAATCACAAAACTATTGTTCCTTAAGCAATGTAAGAAGTAATGACTTTCTTTCAAGACATCTTGGTGACTCAACACCTTATGTTCTTTTAAATGGGTGTTAATATAAAGAGCCATGGCTGTTTCACAATGTACAATTTTCACATCGGAGATCTCACAAGTGTAGTTATTAAAAGTTATTAAAACATAATTCAGCACCATTTACAAAGCGTTTCTACTTTCTACTTATCTGAAATGGCGCTTCACAAGGAGCTATTATAATATTTGAAGGTGTGTTGTTCTTGTATGTGGGCGGGGAGGTGCAGTTGGCTGCCATTGGTATCCCAGCGCAGCACTACGGCAGCAGACGGGAGGGTAATGAGGAGGCAAATATGATTAAAACCATCTCCTCAGGCTGCCTTGGACCTGCCATTAAACCAGCGGACACTCCTCATGCCTAATCCATCACACTGCTTAGCTCCCACAGAGAGCAAGGAGAGAGACGACTGTTTGTTACAACCCCCTCAAACCTCCAATCTCTCCTCCCTCAAACATAACTAACACTCCAGGAGGCTCACTCTTTATTAAAGATCTGCCACCGAAGGCCCTGGGCAGGGGTCTGGGGACATTCTGGGGAAAAACTGTGACTGCCTGGGTACAAATCTACGTGGGGAGTAAAGAGCCGGTCTCAAACGACTTTACGAGACCAAGCTGCTATACTGTAGATCTAACTATTAACACAGAACCATTCTCATTCCCAGGGCGTCAAATGTCAATGTTTTGTCACGGCCGTCAGCGTTGGATACCGGGCACATACGGCGCCCTTTAGCACCTGTATGGAACGCACCGTACTTTCCATTAAATACAATATAAACCCATCTGTGGCTCCAGTAAACAGAGAACTCAGAGAAAGTGCAAGTGTTTTCAGGCTTTAAAAAATCGAGCCTGTGACGGGAGACTTTGGCCAATCACAGGTCATTTCAGAGAGACGTTCCTATTAGCTGTGCTCCGGCCGATGGGCAGTGCTTGGTATTTCTTCAACTGATCTCAACATGGCTGCCGGGTCTCAAACTTTCTCATTTTACAGCTAAACAGTACACTACAAGGTGTTTCTGAAAAACATTTGAGGCGAGAAATAGGCATTACAGTAACAGAATATTGATTCATATTTGATCAGCGCTGCCTAGTTTGACCATTTGATCGGAGTTTGCGAGTGATTGACAGCTGCTCAGAGACGACAGGCTCCTGCTCGGCTCTGATTGGTTGTCCGGTCTGTGAAATCTTGCAGATGCCATTAGGAGCACCGGCAAACACAGAGGCATCTGATTTTTTTCAGATTATTCGTCTCAAGCACTTTTGTCAAGATGCCACAAAGTAAAATACTAGACTCAAGAAATAATTTTGTAAGAAGGACAGCCCATTGCAACTTACAGTACAGTATTTGGCGGCTCCAACCATAAACCTTCAGTGAAGTGAAGGCAATAAACATAAGCTCAAATTCTGTTTGGGAAAGAAAGCGAGAAACATTCACCCAATGATCGAGATTCTCTGCCAAGACACCTTGGTGTGCAAAACAGTGTGTGCCAGGAACAATAAATTACACAGAAAATTTGCATGAGATAACAGATCAAGATTATCTCATCAGCCCCCCCGATAGACTGTATCTACTGCCAGATAAACACACTGGGACATCAGCATACTATATTACTTCAATCCATTTACCTGTCTCTCTACTATAAACATTAAACCCAGCTGATATGGTGAAAGAGACACTGCGCTTTCGTCTAATGTCGATCCAGTTTTTTCAAGGAACTGTACAATGGACTATTTCGGCTATCGGGGATAATGCTGATGTAGATGTGGCTAATCTCATCTACTCTCGTCCTCGACACCAGCAACTCCCGCAGTCAGATAGCGAAACACCACCGTATAATCCCCTGAAGACACAAGAATCACGGATTACAGCTGGAGTGAATCCACAGGCGGCTCGCTGTTGAGCAGAACATGTTGGATTGTTGTGCAAAGCCTGTAGCATAATTATCAGCAGGAAGCACAGCCTGTGGAGAAATAAGGCATTGTGTGCCCTAGGCCCTTTAAATGAGCCCTGCAGACCAGCTGAAAGATGCTGATGCCTCTCTTTATTGAGGAAACGAGAGGCAGTCCCATTAAACGAACGAGAACTAACACTCGGTGCTAGAGTGCTGCATGAATGTGACTGCAAATGGAAGCAGCCATAACTGATACGGCTTTGCATTGTACGAATGCGTCACACCTAAAGAAAGAGGATGTATATGATGCGGGGTTCAACAGGTCCACCATCTTACAGCCAATCAATAAGAGGTACATTAATTATTTATTTGTACAATGGTGAGTATTGATATAGAGCTTAATAATGCCCAGTGCCTGTGGATTCACACAATGAGTACTGAACACATTTGCAGCTGTCAGTGCAGAACAACTTAACAACTGCAAATGAAAAGCATCAGAATCCAAGGAGAGCACATCTCTTTATGTTCTTCTGTTATGTATTGTGCTGAAAGATGCCTTGTTATGTAAAAAAAGGTCAGCATTCAGTGTGGTTGTGTCAAGATGCAAGGTTTTGCCTTTGTGCCTGTGTCAGTAAAGCAGGGAAATACAGTGTTTGACTTGTTTGTGTATCCTTGCAAAACAAATACAAAATCAGCACGTGGTCTCCTCCTTTCTGCTAGAAGTTCTACATCCATACTGAAAGAAGTGAACGCATGTTGACAGTATGTCTCCTCACACTTCTCTGTAACCAGACTTGTTGTCTGTCCTCTCTGCTTTGTACCTATATTATCATATAAAGCAGCCCTGTCTCCTAAAAACTATGTTCCCATAAAACTAAACTGCATTTTTAAACTAGGTTTGGGAAACGTATTTTGTCGCGGATTACATTTGTCTTTAATGTATCACAAATAGTCGGGGAAGGCTGCAAAGAGTGACATAGTACAATGAGCGACACGTAGATTAGGTGACGTAGTCTATCGAGCGGGCAATTAATGAACGTTAAATGGAATAATAACGAGTATATCGAGCGAGAAAGTCTACTACGGGCGGGTAGGTCATACAAACACAGGAATTTCCCCCAGGGGACCACTGTTTGTGTCCCGTGTGAAACCAAAAATCAATGTTCACTTACGTATTTACTTTAAGTCAAACTATGATGTCTTTATTTCAATTTACAACATTGACCGTGTGTTTAAAACTGTTTGAAAATACGACCGTTATCCGGTCGCAGTTCCCTGTATTTCATTACATTGGCTCCCTGCACCTGCTAGATCAGACTTCAAGATCCTACTTTTAATTCATAAAATATTACACAGACTTGCACCAACTTACTTATCAACCCTAGTCACTCCTCATATACCTGCTAGGGTTTTTACAATCACAAAATGCCGGTCTTCTGATTATTCCAAAAATGTATAAAACATCAGTAAGTGGTACGGCCTTCTCTTACCAAGGCCCCCTTCTCTGGAATTGTCTTCCTACCCCAATTCAAGAGGCTACCTCAGTCCAATCATTCAAAAGTAAACTCAAAACATCTTTGTGCACCAGCCTTCAAGCTCACTTAGTCCGCCTAAAATGCTAATTACTGTTATGTACTTAAAACTCTGTTCGTTTTTGTATATTTGCTCATATTGCTATTGTTTTCATAGTATAGAATGTGTGTCTAACTTTTCTGTTTGTAATGCTTTTGTATGAAGTTTATATCACTTACATTTGTTGTGTGTTTTGCTAATGTTGCACATAGCGTTTTTTTTATTATATATGCAGCCCTTTGAGGCATTCTTTGTGATATTGGGCTATAATAAACTTTGACTTGACTTCCCTCGAAACCTAATTGAGAATGCAGTTTAGTTGCGTGGGAACGTAATTTTGTAGGAGACAGGGTTGTATAAAATGACCACATCCTTTCACCCAAGAATTTGGTTTCTTGATTATAGCCTCTGATTTGATGCTTGACCATATACAGTATTTGAACCAAAACTTGATACCATTTGTTAGACATGACATCAGATCCCACATTGAAATCCTCAAGGGGCATGAGAGATATTTAAAGTGTGGTGGCAGACAAGAACCAGCAGCTATTCCCAACACAAAACAAAACCATGGCCTTGTTTGAAGGACATCTAAACTGGTTTCTTTTCTCATTGTACAATCTGATGGGAAATAGGTTTAAATTTCCACAAACCCAAACAAAATTAAACAAACAGTTATAGTTATATTAAATATTTTTGTAATATCTAAACACTGGTAAGTTAATCTTGTGAGAGCCAACTTCACCAACCAGAAAAAAATATTGCAATTATGGCACAGCACAGTACAGTCTGTCAGCTGAGAGTAGAAGGTGCCAAGACCAGTGATCCCATTACCATCTCTCTGCCTTTATAGGCATTAAACAATCCAGGAGGAGGGATGAGCTGATGGAGAAGACTGACCGCTCTGTTTACGTAGCTACAGGAAATGGGATTTTTCCTTTACACAGCGTACTGGAAAGTTCTCAGAACAAGAAACATGAAATCCAAACTTGGATCAGTGATTGATGTGGAGTTGAGGCTTGTAAGAAGATGGAAGCCGGGGGTTTGTTGTTGCAGCTATTAACTAGAAACCAGAGCCATATGTTTGATCTGCTCCTGATATCCTCCCTTCATGTATGAGGTTTATAATTCAATTTTTACTGCCTAATGGTGACAAGCCAAGTGTGTCACCTTTGTCAGAGTGGATCTTAACGCCGACGCCGGGCCAAGTTTCCCACCGAAAATATTTAGCGGGTTGAGCATGTGTGTTGCATTATCGGGCGCTCCCGGGGGCAAGTCAGTTTAGCTGGGACACAGAGAGAGATGAGAGCCAGATAAGTACAAGACCTTAATGTTTTATGACACCCAAGGACGCTTTCATCTCCTCGGCACTGACACGCAGAATATAAACACACACACATAGAACACAGAAACATATGCGCGCGCACACACACACTTCAGCAGCCAGTTACAATTTAATCATTTCAGTCAAGCATCGCATTGCTTGTCCAACCAAGCATATCTTTCCATCTCTTTTTCTATTTCTTTTCTTAACTTGGGAGAAATTTCAATTTTATATGTGTGTGCTCACCACCACTCTGTCTACTTTGGGGCAGCACTGTCTGTACCTCCTGCTTCTGTTTCCATAGTGACTGCGACAGAACATTTCCTCTGCAGTGATGGATTCTAAACTAACGTAGCAGCCATGATGACACGCAGATCAACTCTGCTGACAGCGGTGATAACTTTCTCCTCCTGAGCCTCAAACTCCCTCTTCCCCTGTACCCGTTTACTCATTTCCACACATCCATTCATTTGCATGTAAACACTTCTAGCACTGATGGATATGCATCTTGCATACTGAACTGCAGTGCGTGTCAGCCAGTGGTAAAATATCTAGTTACAGGCAGGAGTATAATCATCGGGCTTTCTGGTGTGCCATCAAAACTGCAGATGACAGGAAAATGGAGTCTACTCATGAGTCAAAAAAAAAAATGCAACACGCACAGCAATAAATAATTCTAATCCGTAGCTTTTGCAAGGGAAGCAATAAATCCCAAAAAGGATTTTTTCTCATACACCTGTTCTGCTGGAATAGATTTACACCTCAATGCTATAAGACGTATTGACATTTATATGCGGCACCTTTCTTCACCTACACTTACAGACCCCTGGATGACCTATATGCTATTTGTTGCCAGCCTAATGAATTTGCCATTATTAATTATTTCTTGACAGTGGGAACAGGTATAGCACAACTGCATGCTGCAGGGCACTAATGGGTAGACTCCACTCCGCTTCCCTGTGCCTGTTCCTTTTGAAGTGGTAATGGGCTTAAGGTGCGTGTAATTTCCTGCCGATAGCGGATGTGGGAGAGGGCCACACCTGGGCGCGCAGGATAAGGAAGTGGGACTCTGGGCTCTCCCGGCGGCGCTGCTGCTCACCGTCCCTGCTATCGTGGGGCTGATAAAGGAGCAGGTGTGGCACTGAAGTAGGATACTGATAATACCGGCAGAAGGGCTGTCCTTTAAACCGTGACGAGATGAACTGCCCAAACACTGAAGCTGGGATATGTTGAGTTAAGAGTCGCGGGGTTGATTAGAGCAACCGGTGACTGGAGTTGAATGGGGGACTATAGACTGGAATCTCTCTCGTTTAGAGGCAAAACGTAAAAGCATGTTGTGTATAGCAAACGCAGGAATATTTTTCAATGCACAGAGCACGGGAGTGATACCTAAGATAGCGTGCACTGCAGAGTAAACCTGTGGTTTCTAAATCATATTTAGGGGAAATACAGCGATGCATTGCCTTGACAGTCTGACACACCGAATTATAGATGAATTCAGAAATGTACCACAAAGGTTATATACTGCTTAAAGGAACAGTGTGTAACATCTCAGGGTATCTAATAGCAGAAATTGAATATAATATTCATCACTATGTTTTCATTAGTGTGTAATCCCCTGAAACTAAGAATCTAGCTTAGAATTAGCCCTTCATATCTACATAAGGACATTGGATGTATAAAGAGAACTGGATACAGCGTTGTAGGTAGGCTCCCATTCATTTTCTATGAGAGTTGTTCAGTGCCGCATGAAGCCAAAATGGCTCGACTGCCGAGTGATAAAGTACCCGGATCCTCCGCATCCATTGGGTGGATCATCCAGCGTTTTGTTTTTTTAACTCCGCCTCCCAGCCCTCAGTCTGGGTCTCATTCAGATGAACAGAGGAAGGAAAATAACTCTTGATTCGGCTATTAGTGCATTATACAACTTTTAGGACCTAATGATTTAAATAACGGCTATTCAAGTGTTCTTACTGGGAAGTTGATTCACCTAAAAAAAAATAATCCGCTGAGTTACAGACGTCTCTTTCCCAATGTAGATCTATGGGAAAAAGTATTTTTTGGGCCCAATGGCTTTACGTGACAAACACAGAAGTTGTAGTACCACCATTAAAATTTTTTGCATCAAAGCCTGGTACACTTCCTGGGGGCTTGCATAGGGAGCAGGTCTCTTCACAGAGTACGCAATAATACTCTGCAATGTTTCTACAGTAGCCCAGAACGTTCAAACCAATCACTGGCTCTAGAGAGAGAGACTTTCGCGTTTTTATGTTACCTGAAGGCCACCGTAGTTCTCCATCACACTTGTGAAACTGCGGCAAAGTGAGCCGCAGAGTGCAAAACCGTGATAACGCCAGCCGCCATGTGACTTCCGTTACTCCTAAAGCAGTGTTATTATTGGAAGGACGGCCTCTGAGCGAGGTGTTGCACGGTTTTGCACCCTACAGCTCACGTTACCGAAGTCTTGGAAAGGGAGGAGTGAGCGGAGGGGTAATCAGGTGGTTGCAATCTGCAACCAAACCACTAGATGCCACCAATTCCTACACACTGTACCTTTAATGATTACATTACTTACATTTTTTAAGAAAATATCAACTGCAACACATTCTCAATGTATTTCAAGGTGCTCCAGGATGCTCCAGTGTACTGGTTGAGTACCAAGGCACTTCATAAAACGACACTGTAGAAAATTCACCAGTGAAGGTTTAGAGGTATGTAGGTGGCTATGAGGATGGATGGCAGCCTCTGTGTCCTCTAAAGTCTCCTGTTGTAGGCCAGAGCTGAGTTCACCTTCATCTATCAGCGGCATCGCTGTGACCACTATAACTCATCTTCACCTACACAACAAGATATGGAGGGTGAATGTGGAGGTGGAGAGAGAGAGGACAGAAAAGTGGGAAAAAATAGAGATAGTAGAGAGAAGGATTCTTGGTGTCCTTGCTTGAATACCATCAATGCTGGTGTTTGTATGAAGCAAGTGTGTGCGTGTGTTCAACTCACTGTTTCTCATGGAGACTTAAAAAATGGAAAAACAGACAGACTCAGCTAGTACACACGCACACACTCAGAGAAAGTCAGCGTGTGTCAGAGGCTGGCTCTATTGGATTACCTGAGGACACACTGTCTGTCTTTATTGCAAAGGTCCTTGTCGATTAAAGTTGCTGATAAATTGATTATGCCTCAAGGCCACCTGCTGGGCGCCGTCTGGCAACAATCAGGCTCAATAGCAAATCAATATGGCATAAACTGGTTATCATAGCCCATATTGACCTTATCAAGGTATATGAAGATAAAGATCAGAGCTCAAAATATGGTCAACAAAAGAAAGGACGGGGTTAATCATGTCTGACCTGTCTCTTTGTATAACCGCCTAAATAAGCAACTAAAAGGAACCCAAAGACTTTGCCTTCAATGACGATTCGCTATGTCTTTTGATGGGGAAACGACAGGGAGATATTGTGTTGATGCATTTATGCATACGTGCGTGAGCGGGCGCGCGAGTGTGTCTTTCTGTCCGAGCAGGTGTTCCCCATCTCCTGAGGAGTGTTCTACATACAGTCACCTTGGGCTGTGTCTGTCCTGGTACTGCACACAGAGCACTGGGACGACCTGACGTCTAACGCTAACTGGGGGATTCCTGCGTATTCTCAGCAACAAGGATGAAAAAAGAAAGTCGTGAGAGAGAAAGACATCTGGTTAAAAAGGCAGAGATAGACACAGAGGCAGAGAAGTGAAGAAAGAGACGGAGATGTAGAAAGAGGGGGGATACACTGCAGAGAGAGGTAAACACACCAAATACCTTATCTCCAGGTTGTCAGACAGGAGTAAGGGATGTTATATCTTAACAATGCTGACTACTAGGGCTGGGACGATTCACCTATCTCCCGATTCGATACTATCACGAAACTTGGGTGCCGATTTGATATGTATTGCGATTTTTAAGTATTGGGATTCGATATTACGATTTATTGCAATTTTTGTTAACTTTTTTAACACTAGACCATGGGAAAAATGTAAATAATACACTTCTAGGGACTTTTACTTTGGAAAATATCTAAATTAATACAGTAAGAATGTTTGATTTTCAGCAAGTATGTAGTCTGAGATGTCCTGAAGGGAAATATATCAGTAATTGTCAGGAATTAGTTATTGAATTGTTTCCAGCAACCTGAAAATCAAAGAATAAAGACATTTCCCTCACAAATTAGTGGTATTTTCTTTCTAATTAATAAGGGACAAGTCATGTTTTATACTTCTGGTGAATATAATCCAATCAATGTTATTTCCATATTTGTATTTTGACCACGAAGATGCGAGTGACGACTGGCTTGACCACACGTTACGATACGATAACGTTTCCTGTCCATGACAAAGTTAGCATGCAGCTTTAGCCATGATGTCTAGCTCTTCCTGGCAATGTGTGAAACATTGCTGTTTGTTTCGGTGACGGATACGGACCAGAAATGGCGTCACGTTACTCAGACTACAACAATAAAAGTGGTAAATTCCTTCTACCTCAACATAGACTCAAATGAAGCAAATAAATCGATTCTGGCATTAAAAAATCTATTTCAAGAGGGTAAAAAAAAATAGGGGGATGGATTTTTTTTTCCCATGCCTACTGACTACCTGTCAATCATTTTGATGTATGACATGTTTGTACCTACTGTATGTCTAATGGTAGCCGTGCTATAATATCAAACTGTGGAGACAAAAAAAGAAGGGAGAAAAAAACAGAATAAGGAGGGCAGAGTGGACAGACAGAGGGATTGAAGGGTCTCTGTCCCCGTCTCCAACTTTCACCCTCCTCAGCAGATACTGTCAGATGAGAGCAGGGAGCAGGGCCGTGAGTGAAAGTGGTTAGTGGAGCAGAAAGACGAACAGAGGAAGTGAGAGAGAGAGAAAGAGGGAATGCACTGCAAAAAATGTCCAACTTAACGGCTCATTTAGTCTCACATACATTTTTAAATCTGTCGTAAATCCTACTTCAATTAAGAGGAGCGAAACATTCCTGGCAAATGGGCTGTGATAATTCCACCTGCTTCCAATATAGTTTCACTGATTGTTTCCTACAAAACAAGTGTAAACATACCGAGGCAAATCTAGAAAAATATGACATATAATTAAAAAAAATAAAAAAATAAGTGGTTGTATTGACACTAGAGCTGCAACGATATTAAATTAATCATCTATTATTTTGATAATCGATTGATCGGTTTGAGTATTTTTTTAAGAAAAAAACAATCCTGTGATTGCCGCTTCTTAAATGTGAATATATTCTGGTTTCTTTACTCCTCTATGACAGTTAACTGAATATTTTTGAGTTGAGAACAAAACAAAACATTTGAGGACGTCATCTTGAGCTTTGGGAAACACTGACCGACATTTTCATACATTTTATAGACCAAACAACTAATCAAATAATCGAGAAAATAATCGACAGACTAATCAACAATGAAAATAATCATTAGTTGCGGCCCTAATTGACAAAGAAACTATGAAAAAATATCTTTGTGATTTTCTTATTTTTTCAAAGAAAAAAAGACTCAATTCTAAATCGAACAACATCTTTTACAGTGTGGAATGAGCTCTGAAATAAAAATAAAAGGTGGCCAAAAAAAAAATGAAACAGATTGATAGATTGGGACAATGGGGCCAAAAGAAACAGAAGAAAAGAGCAGAGCAGAGCAGAGGGGAACTGGGGAGGAGAGGGGGGCCATTTTTATGTGGTGTGGGGATTAGGGGCATGACACCAATCCAAACAAAGCTAAAGACTAGAAAGGGGAGTTAATGGAGCACAAACAGAAAGGCGAGTTGGTGTTGCGCGGTCACACACACACACACACACATAGGCCACTTTGGAGAAACGCACAATAGTTCCTTTGGGTCATGACAATGAGGAAAGAAAAGGGAAGAAGGGGAACAGGGAGGTTGAAAGAAAGGTCAAGCATGGAAGGAAATCAAAAATCTGAGATTAATGAGAGAAATTATTAGGGCTATCAAACGATTAAACTATCTAATCGCATGATTGTCCATGATTAATCACAATTAATCACAAATGAATCGTACATTTTTTATCTGTTCAAAATCTACCAAAAAGGGAGACTTGTCAAGTATTTAATACTTATCAACATGGGAGTGGGCAAATATGCTGATTTATGCAAATGTATGTATATATTTATTACTGGAAATCAATTAACGACACAAAACAATGACAAATATTGTCCAGAAACCCTCACAGGTACTGCATTTAGCATAAGAAATATGCTCAAATCATAACATGGCAAACTGCAGCCCAACAGGCAACAACAGCTGTCAGTGTGTCAGTGTGCTGACTTGACCGAAACTGCATGTGATTATCATAAAGTGGGCATGTCTGTAAAGGGGAGACTCATTGGTACCCATAGAACCCATTTTTATTCACATATCTTGAGGTCAGAGGTCAAGGGACCCCTTTGAAAATGGCCATGACAGTTTTTCCTTTAAAAAATTTAGCACAAGTTTGGAGCGTTATTTAACCTCCTTCCCGACAAGCTAGTATGACATGGTTGGTGCCAAATGATTCCTTAGGACTCTAGTTTCATATGATACCAGTATCTTCACTCTAGCTTTAAAACTCTTCCCGCTACAACCTCCAAAAAATCGATTATATTAATGTGTTAAAGAAATTAGTGCCGTTAAAACAATTTTGCGTTAACATGTCATTATCGCGTTAACCTTGACAGCCAAAGAAATGATACATTTTAGGATGCAGTATCACAGAGAGAGGCTGATTGAGATTGAATGAGTCGAAGCCCCACTGGTGCAAATACACAAAAGCATGCAACAACCATCTCCTTCCCCCTCGTGTCTTCAAAATGTGATTGGGTCTTTGAAGCTGTGATGATGAGTGATGAAACGATAAGGTCGGCCCCTGAGATATCCTCTCTCTCAATGAGGAGGGGTGTTTCTGAAGATGCTGAGATACAGCAGTCGTCCAAAGAGAGAAAGCGGAGATGTGTGTGCGGAGATAACTGGCGTACAGAAGAAGCTCGCCGCCCTTATCACGTTTCAGACGGGTGAGAGATGAGAGCCTGCTCAATAGTATCTATGAAGACTGACACACCTGTCCGGTGTCGTCCTCTCTATTCTTTGATCTTTCACTTCCAAGTGTTCTTCGCTGTCAATGCGAGAAAAAGATACGGAGCCACTACAGCATTTTAACTCACTGCTTTAGACAACCAATGGTGTCATCTCACAGGCACCATGTGGTGTTTTAAAGACAGGATGGCCTGCACAAGTGGATTGGTCTACCAAAGCCAACCCTTTAGTGTATGTGTGTGTTCCATTCCTGCAACACTTTAACCTCTCCCCCCAGTTCTACATAATTTAGAGCACCTCAGGAAAACAGTCCAGCATAGCTCTCCACTCTGAAATGACGGCTATAAAAGCAATGTCCTTTGCCTGGGGCGGACTTTAATGCTACACACCATACGAGCCGCTAGTAAATGCCGGAGTTGTGCCATCTAGCAGAAACACCTTCACTGGAATGCAATTCGAGAAAAACTTGCTTTTTGTTATTCCAATCCCATTTCCATTAAAACTGACATTTCATCTAAAACCGAACCCCCCCTAGGGGAAACTAAGAGCTAGGGAGGAGATGAAGCAATAAAGATCTGTGTGTGTGTGTGTGTGTCCGTGTAGATTTGTCTGTCTGTGCTCTGCATGCATGCCAGCGTGTATTTTTCTGCATCTGGGCGAGATGGGATGACCTGAATGTGTAGGCAAATGTTGTGTGTACGCCCGTGTGATATAATGTTTTTAAAAGGCATCAGGAGCTAGAGTCTAAGCGCATGTAAGAGCCTGCGTGCTTGCCCTCGGGCCTCGCAATCCATCCTGTTCTTCCCCTGGATCAAGAGAAATGTCATTATTTGTAGCCATCAGTGAGAAATCAATGCAATTATGTTTTGAGCCTCCACTCTGCTCTTGCCCATAATGCATAATTTGTAAAGTCATAAACGACATTAACGCACGCTCCCTCCAGAGCTCTCCTCTCTTAACCCTTCATGGTGTGATCTCCTTTGATAGAAAATTAATTATTCGGTTTGCTGTGGAGGCTCGCGAGCTTGTTCCACTTTCCTCCACAGTGATGGAGTCGAGGGATCTGACACTATGATACTGTAGAGTTGGTCTAGGCTTTTGCACTTCTTATTCTACCACGGGAGAATGAGTGACAGGGGTGGAAATGCAACAAATATACACTCAACCTCGCACTCAGACATGCACATACATCCCAGACACACAAACTACTGCAGAATGTGGAACTAGATGGAAATGAGCTCAGTAGGCATTGTAACACAACGAGACATACTTCTGTTAGCTTCCAGCAAAGCAAAGCTCAATCTGTAGTTAATCCTCAGAAACACCCTGGAGTTTGTTGGGGGCCACTGTGTAGACACACGATAGAGACATGCCTCCTCTATACACCTGAGGATGGGATCAGTGGGAGCTAATTTTTAAAATAATGGAAAGATTCAAATAAAGCTCATATGGAAATGGCCAAACTCTGACTTCCGTTAGGTTTGCAGCACACTAAGACAGTGATTAATCAGGAAATAAACATAACAATCAGCTAGTTGTGCACACATCAATCATTGCTGAATTCAATTTACATGTCCTTGTCTCCTTATCCCACCCACTCATTAAAACGAATGTGTGGATTCATACTGAGAAGAATGAACTGCATGGGATTCCTAAAGTAGTAAAAAAAAAGATGATTTCTATGCTAAATGCAGTACCTGTGAGGGTCACTGTTTTGTGTTATTAATTGATTTCCAATCAAAAATATATACATACATTTGCATAACACAACCATATTTATCCACTCCCATGTTTAGAAGAGTATTAAATACTTGACAAATATCCCTTTAAAGGTACATTTTGAACAGATAAGAAATATGTGATTAATTGCATTTAATCATGGACAATCATGTGATCAATTGTGATTAAATATTTTAATTGATTGACTGCCCTGATAATGACATTACCCATCATTGCTTTTGTTATATAGAGAAAAAAGTATTCTGTCTTTTGTTGAGTTGAAAGTAAATTGAAGTGAAATGTGAACTGAAATGGATTTGTGCTTGTTTAACTGTAAACTGTGAAACCTGAGGTGACACAGTGAGTATGATATTGAAGCTGTACAATTTGATGGAAACCTCAGACAGATGATGGAAGCAGATAAAAGTACCAATCAATAAACGAGGAAACTGAGGCCTGTCACAGTGCAACCAGCCATGCCATTCAGATCTTTTTATTTTAAAAAAAAGACCTTTTTACACCTTTACCTCTATCCACCATGATTAAAACTGAATATGGTGTGTAAAACATGGATAAACATGTTTTTGTTTTTGTTTTTTTGCAGCAATATGCAAAATTCCCCATTAGAAAAACTGATGCAGTGATCAGTTCAAAACAATAAAGTATTCTAGCCAGTGAAGTCAACACAAAATACATATAACTATGCAGAACACAACACAGCAATGTAAATCAAGAACAATAATTTCTGTTAATGATACTGATACAAACAACCTCAGAAGCTTTATCCATATAAGCTGTGTTACTTCCGATGTAAATAAATATAATCATTCAATGGCATATTATGAGACTGCAGAACTTTCACCATATTTGACATAATTAAACAAAAACACAAAGGGTTTCAAGTGAGTAGGGATGCACTGATCTGACTTTTTTTATTCCCGATAGCGATATTTGGTCGTTGGGGTATCCGCCGATACCGAGTACCGATCCGATACCAGTGTTTAATTAATACAATGTATGGCTCACTGTGTGGAAGTGACTGGGATCATTCTTTTATGTGTAAGAAAACATCAAGCTTGACTTAAACATCGCTTTTCTAACTTAGTAAAACAAAATGTAACAAATAAATACATAGATATACATGTAATTGTTCGTTATTATTTAAATAATAAATCATACACCAGTAAATTGGTAAACAGAATTAAAAGTCTTCAAAGATAAACAGGAATTACAATTCAAGTGTAAACCTTTTTAACGCAGCAACAAATTGGTCAGAACTTAAACAGGAATTAAAATTACAGTATATAATGTATATGGTATATAAACATAGAATTGAATTTAACAGATTGGCCTCATTGTCACCGATATCTGCTCCAGCTATTTGAATCAGTATCGGCCCGATATCCGATCCGGCATCGGTATCGATGCATCATAAAAGTGAATTTTGATAGAAGCTGATTTCGATAGGAATTTGATAGTTTATGCACTGAAACTTCTGTTTCATTTTCATGTACTAGATACATACAGTCCACCAAAATGGTCACCAGAGAACAAATGTGACAGAGTAAGTATATGGCAGAGTCCTTATAGATGGCACTCCATCCAAGTGTTCATGGTTCCAAGGCCTCACATGAAACACAGCATACTATACAGACTGTGTTTTATCTTGGTCTTCCACTTTCCCAAACAGAGTCCCAGATGGGTTCCAGCTCCTCATCATCTACCAAGGCACTGCCTCTTGACCTAAAGTCAGTGTGTGTCCCCATGAAGCCAGAGTCCTGAGACAGTGACGACAAGCGCACACACATAAGATCCACAACTAACCCGTCTCTTTATGAAAGCAACCTCATTCCGGCTCTCCATTCTCACTGAAGGACTAACAGGTCAGTAGGTCGGCATGTTCTTGTTCCCTCCAAGGGCAACACATTTATTGCTAACTTGATGAGGAGGCACACCACCTGCTCTCTTGCTCTCAACTGCAGCTTCACTTTCATATATACGGTTTTATATTTTGTGATTGCTTTATCAATATTTATGTGTTACCATGTTATTTTTCAGGGGGCGAGTGCGGGGGGAATTACGTTGAATGGAAACGTAACGCGACCATACCTTAAGACTAAACCTAAATCAGGTTCCAAAATTAGTTCAAATGAGTTGCAGTTAATTGGGTTAATGAGCACGCTGATTTGTAATTTCTTCTCCTATGGGTAGTGTGAACCACAGTAAGCATCATTGTCATGTCAAATAACATGGCTTGTAAAGTGAAAGTGAAAAACAGCAGTCTTGCCTCTGCTCTATGCCACTAGTCCTCAAAGAGGCGACTACCCTGCAATTAATGTCTGTCTTTTGTATAGGGGAGACTACAGAGCACAGGCAAAGCCTGTTCCTCCAATTGAGGATGAAACAACAACTGGTCAACGTCAGATTAACAGGAGGCAGCGAGGATGAGTCCCCAATAGGAGTCGTTAGAATGCATATAGAAAGGGGGGCTGACCTGCCCCTTCTGCAAAGAGTCTCTTTTCTTGAGCAACAGCTGGGATGAAGACAGAACAGCTGGACAACCAGCAGTGGGTGATGTCAAACCGAGGCTCGTGCTTCCTCCAGCCAATGAAACATTTGAGCTGCGACTGAGATGAAGGCCCCAAAGAAGCATCACAACACAGCTGGGCACCAAGTAGCTGTCGTGTGTCTTTGTGCTTCAGGACAATCATTTCAAGCCACACGGGGCCATGACATGACACCTAATTGTGGCAACAGCTCTGGTGGCAATGTTTGTCTGTCTCACCATGGGATGTTAACTCAAGATTGTTAAAGGAAATAGATGTTTTGTCTCTCAGCAGCTGTGGGTTTATATAGGAAGCAACTAGCAGAAATGCCTCCACATACAGAGCATGGAGATGTCACCCAGAAGGTCATTCTGCCGCCACCCTTTTGTAAGTTACCCTCAATAAAGAAAGTCAGGTGTCACAGGGGGCCGAGGTGGGAGATGCAAACTGGGGGCAAAAGGGGTTGCAAGTGTAATTACTGCTTGACTGAAGACAGACAAGATGCTGTATCTGTCAACAGCAAAAGGTGAGTACAAAATATATGTTGCTCCTACATTTGACAAAGTCTATGTCGCAACCATAGACTTTATATAAAGATGGACGATGCGTCTCCACTTCCACATTCAAAAAAGTTCCGAATCAATACCTCCTTTATATAAATAAGAGCAATACTTGCATTTTCAAAAACTATTATTGAAAAACATTATTTTTTGATTATGGGCTGCTCAAAACGTCTGACACATCTCAAACAGCTGCCAAAGACAGTAATCTTAGACTACAGTCCTTCTCTGTGTTTTCATCTCATTCAGATGATGTTTTTGAGTTACATTTACTTTCTGGGTGGAAGCTCTTATCCACGTATGCCACACTATGAAAGCTTTCTTCAAGTTCAGCTCGAGGAGGAGGCTGGGAAAAAGTACATAAAGATCCCGAGGCAATAAGTGATAAAAGTAGACACGCACAGTGTAAAACCCACTATGGGTTCACAGGACCTGGCTGCTGTAAAGCTGTGGTTTATATACAGTATGTACAAATTGATTAGGCATTTGACAGAAAAGGACTGACAATCTTGGCTTGATGGATATATCAAATAAAACTCTAAATATTTGCGAGCTACCTCTTCTCAAATGTAAGAGTTTGTTGCTTTATATGTTTTTATCTTATTGTAAGTTGAATACTTGAAAACATTTTAAGACATCATTTTTTGCTTTTATAACACGGGATGGGCATCTGCAATTTACATTTTTTGATTTACAGTGCAGTTCATAAGCGTGTTTGTTGTACGTTGGTCGACAACAGCAACTGAGAGCAGGTGGCATTCAGGATCAGCCGTTTTTTAGATTAACTAAAGGCCAGGGTTAGCCATCTAACTTATTTATGTGTATACAAATGCTTTATAATTCATAACCACATGCTCCCTTGTAAAATCAAAATGAGAGAACACTATTGGGCTTGTAGGTGTACAGCACTATAGTGTACTTACAAGCTTGATCACATATATAAATGCTGATCTTGGTATTAAAGAACTAAGACAATCTGGGATCTTTAAATCTTGATGTAAAACCATTTTATTTTCTCTATATCTTATTGTTGTTGGGATTTAACACAAGTCTCTTTAATGCAGCATAGAGAGTGAAAGTTTGGTTGAGGCTTGGCTAGCTTAGCAGTCGTTCAGTTTAGTGTGTGGAGCTCAGCACTTTGCCAATGGGGTCCTCAAGGCATATGAAGGTGATCTACTATGGCATATTTTTTTTATACATAGGATCCTGCTAACACAGTTTCTCTTCTTCCTGAGAGACAGCAGATCCTACCGCCCCAGTCAGTTATGTGTCAGCGTCTTGAAGTTTGGTTGTGTTGCTGGAATCCATTTGTACAGTAACCGCTTACAATCAAAGCCATTCATGCCATTAACAGTAGTAGTAAGTCTACAGTGGGGGTGATACTTAAAGGGGAACTATGCCCTTTTTCAAAATTCATACATGTTATTCCTATCGTCTAAGATAGTCCACAAAAATATTAGTAAACATGAAAAACTCTCTCCAAAATCCAAAAAGTAGAGTGCTAAAACTCAAACTTGTGATGTCATAAGGTATAAAGTCTGGAGCTGCTCCATAGACAATGAATTGGAGACTGATTTTGTGGACTCACAGAATGTTTGTTTTCTTTTTTATACCCAAATTAACTTGTAAATGTTCCCATATACTCAGATCATTCCCTTGGGTGCTCTCAGTGTCGTCTAGAACATCTCTCCTAATTCATTGTGTATGGAGCGGCGCCAGACTTTATACTCTATGACATCACAAGTTTGAGTTTTAGCACTCGGTTTGGGGATTTTGAAGAGGGTTGTTCATGTTTACTAATATTTTTTGGACTATCTTAGACCGTAGGAATAACATGTATGAATTTTAACAATGGGCTTTGTTCCCCTTTAAGTATATTTCGGGTGGATTATCACTTTACTTATTGGTGCATTTCTCATAAATTGTGGCATTCAGTGTCTTTAAACTTAAAGTGGCCATGCTATTTTCATAGTAATGGGGTATTAAATGACAACATGAAAACAATGTGAGAATGTGAAAGAAGTCCTCGTAGTGAGAGAATTATGACACAAATCTGCTGCTCCTTTCGGCTTTACAGAGCTTTGTAGCGATTTTCAGCTCATTGTTAAGCTGGCCGGTCTGCAACTTAACCGTTCACCGTCTCTCTCACTGTCCTTTTTGATGTTGTTGTACTCATACGTTACTCCCACCACTAGTATCTGATGATATTAAGATTAGATTAGTCTGTTGCCATCACAAACCAACTGCTGTTGCAAATGTTTGTTATTAAGTCCACACTATAAATGCTGTACCGTAATTGCTCATTTAAAAATTTAAAAAACAAATGTACTGATCATAAGATTTCCAACTGAAATCAACATCTATCCGCCACTTATCAGCCCATTAAAAAGAGTTATATTCTGCTTCATTATGATGTGATAGTTAACATTCATATTGTTTTTCACTCCGGAAATAAAAACGAAATGGAAGAGGACGTAGAAGAGAGAGGTTTAATCTGCAGACTGACAGAGAACAGGATGCAGAAGACAAGAATGCGCGGACTGTGAAGGCTGCTGAGTGTAAGTATAGGTCAAAGTTCAGGTTGTTCCGTAAACCCTTAATGGAGGCTAAATTAGTGGACTGAGGGGTCAGCTAATTAAGGGTGGCTCCAACTAGCATATTTCTACCTTAATAATTCAACCTCTTTGGTAAATTATTCATTAAAAACCTGCATGCAGCCAGTCCCTTTTAGTGAGGGCATGGCAAACACACACATGAACACACACACAAACATGTACCTGTACATAAAGGCACATATACGCTCAGACTAGTGCTCGAAATGGCCAGATTTCATTGGTAGCAGCCATTGTGAGTTCAAGGGTGTTATATAAAAGAAAATATACCATTAGAGGGTATAGGTTTTATCTTTTCTTCCTTCGTTATATCATCTTGAGGAAGGCGTTTTCTCATTTCCAATTTCTGTAGGTCATTCTGGTGAAAATAAGTAATATGATTTCCATGTGAACATTATCATAGAGCACATCCATCTTATGTTAAATAATGTAAAGTCAACTCCTCGACCTTTCCTTAGAAACAGCCCCTTTATGTTCCTAACATTTTTTCACATAAACAGTAAAAACCTTCACAATTCAAAACCACAGTGAGGACAATAAGAAACAGCTTGAAATGAGATTAAATTGACCCCCGTTAACCCGTGTTTAAGACATAATACATTTCTTATATCTTTAGTGTCGCATTTCCATGTATTTCTGCGAAAAACCCACGATTCCTCAGCACACAAACTTGGATGTTCATGTTTCAAGTGTTTTTGTTGCAGCTCTAGCTCCAGATGCAGTATATGAACTTTTAAGTATATTCTATTATGTATAATTGTATGCCCTCTGAGTGCTGTCTAGTTTAATCTGTGAAACATGCTGGGGATGTTACTTAACTAGTAAGAGGTGCCTGATGCACACTATTCAGAGGAAGAAAGTGCTTCAACTCAAAACCAACCTTTGAGTTTTCACTACCCTGACTGTGTGGGTGTGTTCCAGTTAGGGCTGGGCAATAAACGGATATCATATCAATATCATGATATGAGACTAGATATTGTCTCAGATTTTGGATATCGTAATATCGCATAAGTGTTGTCTTTTCCTGGTTTTATTGGCTGCATTACAGTAAAGTGATGTACTTTTCTTAACTTACCAGACTGTTCTATAGCTCTTCTCTACTTAAAATTCTACCCTCATTGCACATAAAGCATTATATTAACAGCGTCAGATTCTGTAGCTTCACCTTTATTCGACTGCACCGGCAAAGCAAAGCCCCCACAACTCCGCTCACATCCACTCTCTCCTTCTCATTTTTCCACAACATGTGGCCTCAGATAAGTAATGTAATCTTGGAAAAGGTTACGTCTCTAAAACAAGGCAATCATATTAAAAGCTAATGGATACATAAAATCAAGAGCTCATAGGTGATGATTAATCAACTGCTGAAATGCACTGTGCTTAAATCAGTTTAGACTGAATTAATCCCCAACCAGCCACTGTTCCCGTCCTCTGGGCAATTTAGTGAGAAAATACAATTACGGCCTATGAGTTACACCTCACTGGTTCATCTCACCTCTGTGGTGCTCCGGTGTGCCAAACCATGCCTGTGTGACTCAGTAGGCGCCTGCCACAGCCCCAGCTCAGTACTGACATGATTAAAAAGAAAAATATATATTTGTTTAATATATATTTAATATATTTATTAGGGCTTTCAAAGTTAACGAGATAATTCGTTTGCGTTCGATAACGCATTAACGCTATCAACCTTTTGGATATTGGAGCGGGCTCAGTTTTAAATGTAGAGTGAAGATACATTGCATCATATGAAACTATGTTATACTAGCTTGTCGAGAAGGAGGTTAAATAACGCTCCAAACTTGCGCTACATTTTGGGCGGGGAAAAACTGGCATGGTCATTTTCAAAGGGGTCCATTTGACCTCTGACCTCAAGGTATGTGAATGAAAATGGGTTCTCTGGGTACCCACAAGTCTCCCATTTACAGACATGCCCACTTTATGATAATCACATGCAGTTTGGGGTAAGTCATAGTCAAGTCAGCACACTGACACATTGACAGCTGTTGTTGCCCGTTGGGCTTGAGTTTGCCATGTTATGATTTAAGCATATATTTTGTATGCTAAATGCAGTATCTGTGAGGGTTTCTGGACAATATTTGCATAAAGCAGCATATTTACCCACTCCCATGTTGATAAGAGTATTAAATATTCAACAAATCTCCCTTTTTCTATTTTGAACAGATAAAAAAAAGTGTGATTTATATGCGATTAAATATTCTAATCGATTGAGAGCTCTAATATTTATCAAACCCTGTGATGGAAGCTTAGAATCAATGCATCTACAGCAAAATGTGGTGAGTGTCTCGATTCAATCGTTTTTCTGACTAGGCCTTTCATGTCCACATCTCCTCACTCAGGTATGACAGTCTGCTGAGTGAGAGAATTGAAACTATACTTTTGGAAGCATGATAAAGAGAGGAGCACATGCTGGGTCTATTTTATAGCGCTCTGGGCTCTGTTCTTGCCTCTCTCTTTTTTAGCGTATATCACGCAGTTTGAGGGGCCGGGATACTCTTCTCAGAGTTCCTCCTTCCTAATCTGTCTTGAACAAACTCTGGCAACATAACGCCACACATTTCATCCTTAGCTTCTCATTACCCGCTCAGCCAGAGCACCAGAGCTGTGCTCCTCTAGGCCTGACTGCAGAGTGGGTCAACATGCAGAGCTCTGCCCAAGGACAGGCTTGGTGCATCTTTGATCCCACCCATTTTGTGACCATATGTACTGTATGAACTGTATGTGTGTGTGTGTGTGTGTGTGTGTGTGTGTGTGTGTGTGTGTGTGTGTGTGTGTATGACGTATTTGTGCTTGTTTACTACAAAGTTACAGGGCAGTTTTAGTGCATTGAGTTGCCCAGGGAGAAGAGGCATTTCTACATAAATCCTTTAACTATAAATCTTCAAAGCAGCCTCAAACTAGCTGACCATAGCAGATGCCTACAGTACAACAGTGCTACAGTGGCCATTACGAATTATGTGTCTGAAGTGTTGTAAATTCAAATTTGTAATAAATTAGGACTGGAGCTCCACAACAGTCAATCTTTTCATCAAAAGCACTTCTTGAGCTGTCCTTGAGAGCCAAAGTCATGAGACCATGAGCTAAATACATAAAAAATAGCAGATACAAATTATGGTAAATTCGCCTTTCTAGTCTTCTGACCACTAAAAACGCTTTAAACTACATGTCAGCATTCACATACACTGATACAGAGGCTGCCATGCAAGGTGCCAACCTGCCCATCAGGATCTAATCAAAATACTCATTCACACACTGATGGCGCAGCCTTAATTTAGGGTTAAGTATCTTGTTCAAGGATATTTTGACATGTGACTGGAGGAGCTTAGTGGGCGACCTCTACCTCTGAACCACAGCTCATATAAATATGGTTCTTTTAAAAGTCATATTCTGGTGACTAGTTATGGTGACTGGGTCTATTTCTTATAAACAGTCTAAGTTCTACAAGTTGCACAAATTCTGTGCCATCAATGTTCAATTTTCCCCTGTGTTATCGAAAATGGTATTGAATATCAACATTTTTCAAGGTATTGTATCAACGTTTGAAATTCCAGTATTGTGACAACACTAATAAATATATCGTTTTAAAAATTGTTCTAACTCAAGTGGATGGCAGAGACCACAACACAACTATAACGACAACGACAGTAGCAAACGATATCGTTGGGATCTCATTCAGAGCAATTTGATGAACGATAGAAACATTGACAGCCAATCCATCCGAATGTCAGGGCGTCACGTCGGACACAGCTGGAGCGTGCAGCACATGCTTGGCACCGCAGTTTACAGCACATCAGTGTGGATGCTCACATCGGTATCGTTCTAGGTGTGGCAAATGTCTCACGTTGCTGTAGCACCACGATAGGCAAAATGCCGTCAAATGTTGCAGAATGGCTCAGTGTCATGAACATGTGTCATCTATATTAGCATATATATTTGTCATCCAAATATGTTACCAAATTAATAACGATTGAATTAAATTGCATCACTCCCCATGGGTAGTAATTCAGGGACAGTAATTCTACAATTGGAAGTGATTTTACAATTAGTTCTTAGTGATTAAGAAGGTCTGCTGCTTTCATGTTGCACCGTATGTGTAATAAAAAGTCAATTTTCTACAAAGCTAGATTTCTATTCACATCTGAGCCACAACATCGTCTGGAAAAGGATGTGAGTATCACTTACTTCCTCTTGAAGATGTGGATGGTTTTTAAATTTAAATGAACATCTCTACTTCAGTGAATCACCTCTCCGCTCCCTCTTCATATTTCTTTGCATGTCTTTCTCGAGCGCACTCCTTTCATCATGCTAAGAAACTACAGGATGTGTCATGCTTGTTCTCATCTCCTCAAGAATGTTTTAAGCTGAATAGGTCAGCGCTGGACTCCTGTCGGACGACTGTGTGCACGTTTGTGCGCCCGTGTTTGCTTGTGTAAATCACGCTTGCTGTTTATTGGTCGCTACTTGTCTGTAAATGTGTTTTCTGGGAGAGCGTGTGCTCGAGTGTGTGTACTCATTCTGTCATTCTGGTTTCCGTTCTCTCAGATGCCCAATGAGAGAAGCAAATCCACTCAGAGAAACAAATAGTCCCCCTGTTGTGAGTGTGAAGTGGCCATAAAGAGAGAGGGCCGAGTGAGAAACAAAGGGGAGAGCGAGCAGGTACCTACAAGTGAGAGTTACAATGTGTACTCTCTCTCCCTCCCCTTCTCTCTCTCGCTCTCTTCATCATCTATCTATCCTTGCCTTTCTCGTCTTCACCTGAACGGTCTCTCCCTTTTTGCCTTTACCTCCTGCCCTCATTTGCATGCCTTTTCATGGGAAAACATCCCCGCGTTTGACAGTGGAAATTAATTTCCGTATCGCTGAATATACTTATAACAGTGAATTCTACAGCAGTTTGCTGAGGAAGGATCTTGCTTTGGAATCCATTTATCCTTAAGAAAACCCTATAACTCAGCTCCAGCATGCTTTGAAACACACACATAATAGCACGCGGTGTTGAGTTAGGGAGGTGCGCGGGGGGGGGGTTCTGCTTTGGCTTACAGTTTAGCCCTGCCGCTGTTATTTCTGCGGTCAGTCCCTTTGTACTGGGATCCATATTCAAATATTAGGGATTTATGGGTATTGATGTTTTTAACCTCTTTCTGCTGACATGTTAGAATTCAGAATAGCGTTCCTGGGTAATGGCAAGGCAGTGATGCGGATGCATAGTTTATGGATACTGTTTGAATGTCAAACTGAGAAAACCACTAGCACAGCACAAGAGACAAAAAAGCGTAGCTAGGGAGCGAGGGAGGGAGTAAAACACTGAGAACGGGAGAAAAAAAAAAGACAAAGAAAGATAGAGCAGATTAAGGGTGCATTGCTGTGTCTGAGCTTCATAGGCATATAAGCTTGATTCATGCAAATCAATGAGGTTGTCAACGTCTCAGACGTGGCCACAATGGCTCTTTTATGCAGGCTAAAGCTCAGCACTCTTCTTGATCGCTACAGGGCAATAATTATTGAGCATATCCAGCCAATACGCCGTGTCTCTGCTTACAGAAACTGTCAACCCCACATTTAAATGACAGCAGCTCGATAACGCTGGAATATCACATGAAAATGCTTCATCTTGTGCACACATACTCCTCCCCCCCCCCTCACTGACTCCTATTTTGAATTCCATTCTGTCAGCTCTCTGAGCATGGCTAAACACCAGCAAATGAATTCAGTAGGTGGTGATGTGTGTCGGGTACTGCATGTAATAATCCATATTAAAATTCCATAATTGGAGTCTAATTAGAGAGGCAATAAAGTCTACTCCAAACTCTAATGCAGTCGTCTCTGAGCAAAGTACGTCTAACTTTTTTCTCCCATGAGGCACTTGACAGTAGAAGAGAAGGTGCTTTCACTACGCTGCCACGGCATCAACAGCTCAGCTCTTAGATCAAGTTTTACTTTGAATGTTTCTGTGCTCAGAGGTGAGTGCTCAGCTTTAAGAAGACTTCCAGCTTTGTTCTGTTTCATGAAGGGAGACTGTAGCCATCAAGAGACCCGGCGGTGACTGATGTAGAGTGACCCTGGGTAACAGCGATCCGTCTATCTGCCATCACTTCAGTGTTCCTATCAAAAAACTAAGCTAAAATAAAGATCCGTGACAGATATATCTTATTTGAATGTGTCATAATCGGTCATAAAAGCAAGGGATGATCACAGGCCATGCAGGTGTTGGTGAGAAAGTGTTTTCTTTGCCTTTTAACTGCATCATTAGCACGAGGCGTCGCAGTAACACCAAGCACACAGGTGCCACATCCTTGTGAAAAGATACATCTTCCTCTCCAAAACAAATGTGAAACTAATGGAGTGACGCTGGCAGTGATTTGGCCGTGTACACCTCATATACTACTACTCAGCACTGTTTCATCCCGTCAGCAGTAAAATGCTAACACCTTCTGCACCATGTCCCAGATTTGGACCATTTGCATAAACTGCCATCTTAAATTATTCACAGCTGCTGTCTTTGCTTTTCTGACTAATTATATGTTGAGCTCCTGTGTTTTCTTTCCACCATTTAGACAAGGAGAGGGTACCAACACTAGCTCCGACACACATACCCATGCACATGGCACACGCATGCATCAGCTCCACAAAGATCAGCAACGGTCATCTGACTTGTGTTTGATATTATACTGTATAATATTTTTTACGAGTATGTTTTTTTTTTTTTTTTACCTTACCACAGTTCCTCAATTGCCTTTCACTTGATTTAGTATTTTACCTCTTATTTAGTGGATTACAACAGGTCCAATCCCAAACATTAAGACTGATTGCTACAGTTTTTGTTTAAAGAATTGAAGAACCACTAAAAACATCCCCAACATCAGCCAAACCTTTGAGCGTCAGCAAGCCTTTGGTATATGTTTGAGAAAGGACAAGGTGTCTCTAAACATATCACATTTCAGGAGTTAAAGTCAGAGACGAGAGAAAATTGGACAGGCTAACTTCTAACTCAAGATTTCAAACTCAATTTATTATTAGTTTTGGTTACGATAACAGCATCAAATAACAGCTGTTTTCTCCCGTACACCTTTCCTTCTAAGGCCCTGTTCAGACCTGGCATTACCTAGCATCCTGAGTGATCCAAATGTACAGGTGTGAACGCACACAAGATGCATTGAGGACGCATTGAGATCCGATCGCTCAGACCACATCCAGAGGTGGTCTGGGCCGCATACCACATTCTTTTAGCAGTGTGTATGCAAATGCGAGCCTGGGCCACATTGAAGGACTGCCTACTCAACTGACGTATGTGTGTGTGTCAGTGTGTGTTACTCAGTGAGAGAGGTGATCCACAACAGCTTGTATAGCCGAGGGTTACGTTTCGCCTATAATTTATGAAGGTAATAAAATAACGGCAAACACTTTATTACTCCCAGATTGTCAACAGTAGTGCATAACCACGTCACTCATTCCGTTCTGACCTTTCACGAAAGAAGTTCTAGACATATAGCCTACACCGCATCAAGAGGCAACTCAACAAAAAAAGCTTAAAATATAGGTATATAGCTTTATAGCGTGTCGGTGTTTTGTTTCGGTGTTCTGCACAGATCTGATACGTGCCTGCCCATCCGGCTCTCTGAAGCTCTGGCGCCATTGCCTAGCAAAGGCCGCTGTGTCGGTGCAACGGCCTGGTAGACAATTACCTTATGATTTAGGTTCATAACATTTACCTGAATTCACAAATATGTTGGATATTACTACTCCTGTATCCTGCCAGTTAAAAACAATACATGGTTTGTAAATGAAAATGAAAGGCCAAGTGTTTATTTGCATATAGAGCGAGGAAATGAGATACGATGTGGAGATGCATTTTAGTGCCTAAGTGTGAACTGACAGGTTAGAGCTATAAACTTGTGATTGGATCACCCAAGACGTATGTTAATGCCAGGTCTGAACAGGGCTTAATAAAGTAGAGAGAAGAGCATGACTGCAGTTCCAAATATGTTTGTGTCTTCTACCAATATTTAAAGCTCACTAGCAGAAAAACTCCACTTTCTCGTCTGTAAATAGTCCAGCACCAGGTCTTAATTAACAATAGTGCATTTAAAGTAACTCTACCGTGGCTGTGCCCATTTGCATCTTCGGCGTTCGTAAACACTCCACTCACTAAATTGAAAACATGCGGCTACGCATACGTTTGTGACTAGGAAGGTAACTCGCAGTAAGCTCAGTAAATCAACCCGGGAGTCTTGGTGAATACAAACACAGACGCACAGCTTATGCCTGTAACATCAACAAAAAAGCAAAACTGGTACAAACACACATGCCTTTTTCTGTTGCGCTCTTTTCAGTAATTCCACGTCTAGACAGATCTGTGGCGATCAATCAAAGCGGACTACTGTAGCTGACAATCTGGCATTCTCTCTAGAACCTCACTTTTTCCTCCCCAGTCACTGATTTCCTCATTATCAACTAATCTGAGTTCAATAGTTGAACTCGACAGAACTTGGCAATTCCTTAATTACTATTAGGTCCTCCTCATCCCTCCGAGCAAATACTGATTTACACTTCCATTAGAAAGCATTAGGTACCTCGTCCTTCTTTCCTTCCTTCCTATTCTCTTACTTCTTTCCTGTCCCTTGTGTGTGTGTGTGTGTGTGTGTTTGTATAATTGAGTGTGTGCATGTGTTGTACATGTTTTTATATTATATTCTATAATATTCATATAGTGATGTGTCAGCACTGCTGAAGGGCATTCGTCATCATCTCCTGGAAGCCACAGATAAGTGTTGCCAAGAAGATAATCACACTGATGTTTCAGAGGCTACACACACACACACACACACACACACACACTCACACACACACACACACACACTTATAACACACATATAATCACACTTATACTACACATATGGCGTACGCCTGTTGGAAGGTTTGTATATTTTCCGCGCCACCGGAAAGCCCTAATCTAATCCGGAGCGAGTTCCTCCAATAAATAACTGAAAATTGTGATTTCGTTCACAACCCGGATATAGCAGCTCTTAATATTTCTCCACTTACTGCCACTTTCACCCCTGCTTTCTCTTCATACTCACACACACTGATGCGAGTAATTCTTTGTGAGAAGCTATTCTGGGATGTCTCGCACAACTCTCATATCTGACTCTCACAATAGCAGCTTACATACCAAGGAATCCTTCTTCTGTTATTTTGAGTACAGACGAGTCGGGGAAACAATGGGAGAAAATACTACTCGTAGAAACGGAGCAATGAAAATGTTTCACGATGCTTATTCTGGCATGTAGAGTGAGCCCCCTCCTTTCTCGCCTTCTCCTTTTTCCTCACTCTGTCTCTCTAGGCAGTGCTACCTAGGGAGCTGTTTTGCTGAATAACTATTTCCAAATTAACATATTCTATTGCCCGCTTACCTGCTTTGTTATGCAGGAGCCAAGCACTGGTATTAAATATTAAACTTAAGTGCCAAGATGAGAAGATATGTCACCTTTCTAACTGTACACACGGCTGTAAAACTATTTTATGCATCTCCAATCTATATAAATATTGGAGCAGAATAAAGGGCAGTTAGAAGAGATGTGAGTGAAGGCAGAGCGTGAAATCACCTTCATAAATCATACTGTTTACCGTTGAATGACGTATCTCATTCATCAGTCTGAAAACCAGTTGATGTAAAATATGTCTGGGCCTGATGATGAAGCTGCTGGTGTCTGAGGCAACAATAACCTTGTGTGAGTGAGTGTGAGCGAGTGTGTAATGTGTTTGGACAGGGCTGTGGTCCCTGATGGTTACACTTGATGGGAGGTAGGCTATTCCTTTTCCAAATGGCATCTTGGTTTGGGAGAAAGTGTACGTTTCTTTCTAAAGATACTAAAACTGACACAAATAATATGACACTGTTCTTTAAAAGGCCTTTCTAGAGCTGACAACCTTGTGTATGATTTATTGATTTTTGCAGGGGATGCTCAGTTTTTCCTTTCAATGCTACTTTGCAAAGGCTCGTGGCCTTGAGGTTTGACCAGCAAGAATCTTCTATCACAGAAGGACTCTGTGGACACGCCGTCACTTTGTCAGCTGCGGCGGAGGTTATACTGTAAACATCCTTTCACTCTACAGTATATTGCCACCCAGCCTCTCTGTTGTCCTTGTGTCACAGCATTGGTGAGAAATATGCTGGATTTCCGGACATCTGCTGTGACTGTACCGCTAGCAGATGGATGAGTAGTGTAGCACGTAATGACAAGCCTTCATGCCTTCTGTAAAGTCACATGATCATAATTCAGAATACTAATACTCAATGTGTCTGACAGGAGATCGTGCGTCACCCTCACTGACCCCACAGTTCTATGACTATCTTTCCTCACTTGTGACTGGCCGACAGCTCGGTTAGACAGCTGATGTTACGCCCTGTCATTGTTTACTTTGAGTGTTGGCCTGAACAAAACCCTTGAGACTGCCGGTTATCTCTCTTGGACACACAAGGACATTGGTGACTCAAGGAGAGAGGGGCATTCTGGTCACATATGAAACATGACAGCAGGACATGCACAGGACAGTCGCGGTGTAGGAAAAAAGAGAAGGAAGATTTGGGAAATACATAAAAATGATACCTTATATCTCACAGTGGCCTTATAATACATGTGAAGTGTTTTCAATAAACAAACAAGCAAATAAAATAAATATGAGAATGACCTTATCGCTGTAGTTAAAACTGTTGATCTACAAGAAGTCCCTATAGCAAATATCCACGGTTTCAAAAATATACATTTCATTATTTATTTCTTCAATCACATCATTGTACACTTCCAACACAAATGGAAAAACATAATCTACCTCATACAGTATGGTCTGCTAATGCTTTTAGCAACCTTTTGTATGTGTGTGCCTCGATGCACACGGCAAAACACAAATACAACCAAAGACAAAAGACAAAACGCAAATATTACTCATCAAGTTAATGCCATTAACTATTTGGTCCGTATACATTTTCTTAAATTGAATAATACTTGAACAACATTTAAAATTAGTCCCCCGAGAATTCAACTTCCACTTCATTTTATGTTGATTTTGGCGGCCCCTGTGGACAAAAGCGGTAGTGTTTCAGAACACTGGAGTCCCTTTAGAAAACCTCTCATTTTACTGGAGCAGAGTCTGACAGTCTGCCCCGTGCAGTCCTGGTTCTGGTTCTCCCGTGCCTTCCTTCCCTCCAGCGGGTCCAGCAATACCGCCTGGGCCTCCAGCAGCGGGGCGGAACAGCAAGGCGGAACAGCGAGGCGGAGGAGCGAGGCGGAGGAGCGAGGCGGAGCAGCGAGGCGCTCATAGACTGTATATAAGAGGTGGACGTAGTCATCGTGACATCACCCATTGGTTTGTGGACTGCCGTTTTGAATCCTGAAGTTCGGCATTTTGTTTCGTCGTCCACTTGGTTTTTGGCGACAAAGTAATAAATCAAGAGAGAAGTAGGGTCATTTTCTCATAGACTTCAATACAATCTGACTTCTTTTTGCAACCAGAGAAGTCGCCCCCTGCTGGCTATTAGATAGAAACATGGGTGTGTCCATGGCGGGCTGGTCGCTGCTGGAGGCCCCGCTGGAGTCTGAGGTGAAAGAGTTTCTGGTGAAATGTTTCAAAATCGTTTTGTCTGATTTCGCAAGGAATCAGACCTGATGACAGGCATTAACTACTGTATATAGAAATAGCCAGTCTTCTCGATGATGGTCTCGTTTGCTTATATAGGTCATATAGAGGCTTCAGTATTAAATTAAGACTGTTTCATAACCAGTTAAACCTCCTTGTAGTAACTTTAATGTAGATGTGATGATCGTCAACCCAAATGCCCGATGCACCCGTTGTTAAGTTCACTTCTTATTTCCAATTTCTCGCGTATCAGTCTCTCCACAACTTCAATCACATTATTTCCCTCACAATTTTCAGGGAGACAGTCGATCCTCAGATTCTTGCTGTGGGCTCAGCCTTCAAGATCTTCATATTTTACTTCCAATTGACTCTTGACGGAGTTTGGATCAGCAGCATACTGATAATCATTTCATGGTCTTCATTTTCAGCGAGCCTTGATATTGCTGCATGTATTCTTTCTCAATTCCCCCACCTCTTCGCCGGGTTCATTGTTCTCTTTCTTGAGCATTTCAAAGTTTACTGAAGTTTCCATCTGGAATTCTCTGATGTCTTTAAATATTTCAGCGATAGCCCACATGCCTTCTATATTTTCACCAGGTTGATTGCTTTTTTTCGGGTTGACTGTTTGAGCAGAGCTCCGTTTGTTTTGCAGAATTTCTTCACCTCAGTTGACATTCTATTTTTTTCACACCACTAACTCACTCAAGATTCTCTTAGTTGAGCTGTAATGTTTTATTTAGGCAGCACATAAGTCTGATAGTCTGATATCAGTCTGAACATTTAAGTTTGGGGCGTGGCGTGTCACAATCACCGGCAGACCAGCAGCCATCTCGTATGTTGTAACACATGCCAAATCAAACATGTCAACTGCATTTTTGGGCTTTATAATATATCAATCATTCATTCTTTAAATAAAAGCGGTGGTCGTAGTTGACTTTCGGCACCAAAATGGCACAGATTGATGCTGAAAATACTGCATTGCTGACTCTTCAGCAGCGGTTTCCACAGTGATCATACCGAGCTGTGCTGCCTCATGCAAAAGATGGAGAGAATGTAAAAGAGTGAGAACAGGAAAATGAAAATAAAGCGTACATTGTAATGCCCCTGGTCGCCCAGCTAATGACTACGCTGAATGCGGTTGCTCCGGGGACTCTTTCTAACCTTTATTCCTCCCTAAATAATAGCTCTAACGCCAGCGAGTTCCAACTCTGTAATCTACATATAATTGGAGGGGGAGAACCACTTCCTTAGCAGGGAATAGGAGTCTTTATAGCTAGTATCTTCAAATTAAACCCTCTGCATAGCTGATCAGTATCGCCTCAAATGCAGCCTGTGCTCACGAGGCTGTGATAGTATGTGTGGGATCGGTTAGGCATTTCACTTTCACCTGCTCTAATATGCATCTCGGTGAGCGGGATTACATTTGCTGCTGATATTAAATTGCATCAGCACTAGAGACAGCAAACTGAGATTTCTCTTTCCCTCACAAAAATGGAGATTGGTGCATCAGTTATGCCTCATAATACAAGCTGCCTGCTACCATTTGTTTCGTGTGTGTTTGGTTCTAGGATTGGATATTCATTAAAAAGCGTGTGTACATTCAGATACATGCAATCAGTACTTGTTAGTAAAATACACCATGAGCATAACCATATATCACTTATTGTCCGACTCCAGAGGTTCTTTGGATGATAGGATGATTTGATTTAAAGGTACAGTGTGTAGGATTTGGCGACATCTAGTAGTGTGGTTATGATTGCAACCGAGTACCCCTCCACTCACTCGTCCCTTTCCAAGACTGCGGTAATGTGAGCCACCAAGTGCAAAACCCTGGTAACGCCGTTTACCTCCCTCAGAGGCCATCCTTACCATAATAACACTACTTTAGGAGTCAGACGGCGGCTGGCGGTACCACGGTTTTGCACTCTGCGGCTCACGTTATCGCAGTTTCACAAGTATGTCGGAGAACTACGGTGGCCTTCAGGTAACGTAAAAACACAAAAAAGGCTCTCTCTAGAGCCAGAGTTTTGGTTTGTCCATTCTCGGCTATTGTAGAAACAAGGTGGAGCAACATGGCGGACTCTTTGAAGAGGACCCGCCCTCTATGTAGATATGAAGGGATCATTCTAAGCTAATGAAAACACAACAATTTTTGTAGTTTCAGGTGATTAAACATAAAGGCAAACATAGTTATGAACATTATGTTCCATTTCTGCCAAATAGATCCTCCAAAATGTTACACACTAGTCCTTTAAAGTGTTTTGCTATTATTAGAATACAACAGCCTGACATTTCAGCTTCCTAAATAAAGAATCCTCCAAAATATCTGTCATAGTGCCAAAACAGCTATATCCATGTGAAAGCACTGGCTGAGTGAATTGCTCCGTGACTCTTATGAAGCAGGTGCTAAGATCTTCCTGCAGTGAGGAGGTTTGTTGGAGCACTACATTAAAGCGATGGAACCGCGATGGGTGAATACCAAATAGTTAGTAAATGCAAGCTGAGGCTAGGTACGGCTCCCACCGATAAAAGACCTTCTAGATCATAACAGTGTGGCTGCTGCTGTCATTTCACGAGAAGCCCCTCCGCCGTTAACTGTGACACACACACACACATGCACTGACACACCGTAGGACGACACACATTTGGACGCACACAGAGCTATTTTTGACAATATCATCGGGGGGATATAAAGAAAGAAATAGGATTTTCAGCGTTCAAGCAGCTATTGATTACTGCTCACACACTGGGTGTGTGTTTTCACAAAACTACATCCATCCCTCATTTCTTCATTGCAGGTAACAATGCACATAGGCACGGGGCCTGTCAAAACAAGCCACAACAAAGCCTTGCAATCGGCTTGACTCAGCCCATCTAGTACCACCTAAACTACGATTTCCCTCATCCAGTTCTCTCCTTTGTCCAGAATCAATGACTGTCACGACTTTACACTGCTGTTAGCATTGAGGTTTGTTGGCACTTACTTTCTCTGGGGAGCTTAATGATGTAGGCGACAGAAAAAGTGAAGGAAGAAGAAGAAGAAGAAAGGGATAGCCAAGGAGGATGGGAGCGGAGGCTAATCATTTTACATAATTATTTTATTCTTACCTGTTTTCCAAGAGGTCAGCAAGGCGGAGGACAGACATGTAAAAGAAAAGAGGTTCTGTTAGGAATACACTTATAAATACAGATGAAATACACACAAGTTTGCATCCACGTAAATTCAATTATAAATATAGGTATGCCTCGGCTTTGTTACATTTCTTTTCTCCACTGAAAGTTGCATTGGCAGCTGAACGTTGGCAGCATCAATACTGCAAGAGATCAAGCCCTGTGATTTCACTTTTTTCTTGTTTCTCCCTCTCTCTCACTTTCTTTCTCTCTCTTAAATACACAGACACACACACACACACACACAGAAGTAACTGGGAATGGTCTCACACCTATATACACACAAATAATTCTTGAACAGATAACACTCCACAAAATATCTCCATGTCCCCTGGCACAAACAGCCATGCACCAAAAACAGCACAAAGTACTGGTGTGAATAATTTAGAATCTGTGATTGTAAAACTCCAGCATAGTGCATGTATTGTTACTTTCTATCATGACAGATTTTTGGGGTTGCCCCATTAGCTGGCCGTGGACAGATTGTGATTTACATTGTGCAGCCATGCAGCACTATTCTCAAGCGTGGACAGCGGGCTAATGGAGGCACACACGCAGCTTTTATTAGCTGTGAAATCCAATGGCATCAAATATTAAACACTTCATTATGGGGCACTGCTTGTCTTGTTCCACAGAACAGCCACTTAAACCCACAACAGCCAGGAGAAAATAAAGAGAAGGGGGAATATGCAATGACAGCAGTAATTACTGGAAATCTATTTTATAAGATGTGTTTGTCATGGGGAAATTGCAATGCGTTTGTGTATGTATGTACGTGTGTCGCATGTGAGCGCATGTGCACGTGCCAATTTGTGCGCTTGTACTCATCAGCCTGCAACAAGCACAGGGTTGTTTGTTAATAATTAATCCCTATATATCAAAACAAGAGTAGTTTTCTCGCTGGACAGAGTGTGTTTAATAAAACAAAATGTTCCCATTACGTCGCAGCCTGTTGCAGCCTGATTTAGCAGCTTACGCCAAGTAAGGGTGTAAGAAAATATCAATACACAAGTATCGGGATATTGTGTTTTGCAATACTGTATTGAGGCTGTATTGATTTTTATTTACCTCTTAAAAATCTGGCACCTTTTCGGGAGTTGTAGCGGGCTCATTTTTAAAACTAGAGTAGAAAAGGAAGAAATCCATTGGTACCAACCATGTCATGGGACTATCACGGCCATTTTCAAAGCAGTCCCTTGACCTCTGACCTCAATATATGTGACTGAAAATAGGTTCTATGGGTACCCATGAATCTCCCCTTTACAGACATGCCCACTTTATGATCATCACATGCAGTTTTGGGCAAAAAAAACCCAGTATAAATGTGTTAATTTCACAGATTATAAAAATTATGTGTTTGAATATTTCTGCATACTGGGGTCCCTAAACAGTCTTGGAACTACATAAATTGGGTATCACTGCAAAGCTGAGACTCTTGTGGATCCAATGAGCCAAATTGTATTAATGTGTGAGGATGTGAGTCCCCATCGTAGCCATTTCAGTTTTTTATACAAGATTTTATACATATGGTGGTTTGTTCTTTATACTACGACAGTTTTCCTAAAATTAGCAATATACTGCCTTGCTTACAGTATCGCAATATATTGAGTTGTTACCCCATAGTATCATGATTTGTATCGTATCACCTGATTCTTGCCAATACACAGCCCTAACGTCAAGCGTACTTGGTGTTGGTGAGGGGTGACCAAACAGAGAAAGGCCCAAAACAAGAGGAGAGAGACTGGAAAAGACAGACAGAGAGAAAGAGAGAGAATGGACAGTCAGTGAGAGAATGGGACAGGGAATTGGAGGAAAACCAGACAGGCAGTCGTCAGAGCTCATGAGTGACAGCTTCACCGATGACCTCTGAATGATTTATCTCTGGACATTCTTCTGTCTATCAGAGCATCAGAGGCCATTAACATCAGAGGACGCAGTGAGTGGGGAAAGAGTGGCGCCTTGGCTCATCTGTCATTACTTAAAAGTTGACCGCCGAGACGAGAGCCCTCCTGTCCTCCTGTCCTCTAATATGCAGACATTTCTCTGAGGAAAAGTTACTGAGAGTTAAAGGTCTCACCATTTTATTTTATTTTATTCTATTTTTTCATAAAAATGATCAAACCTTTGCCGCATTAATCAATCGTAATCTGGCCCACCTTGACCATTGTATCACAGAGCCTGAGGAGGAGCTGGCTTCGACTCACTCCGACTCCCGAGTGCGATTGATATTCATAGAGGTTTCTTTCAAGCAGCTCGTATTTGTCTGCTACCGAAGGGGTTAAAGTCCTGTTTTGAAATAAAGGCTGCAAAAAAGCACAAAGAGTTTAATCTCTGCTCACACTGAGAGGGAGCTGGCATGCAATTACGTGCGGTTGTTTTATTCATTAATGTACTTTATTTTATTGAAAATTATTTTACTTCAGTAAGCGCTTTGGCCTTTAGGCCCAACAAACCGCGGCAAGCTGTGCCAAGATTGAGATCGCAACCCCGACAGCTTTGGAGCAGACCGCTACTTTCCTGTAAATGTACAAAAAAAGAAGAAAAAGCAAGGAAAAAACAGCACGGAGTGATAGTTGTGCTGACATCTGTTTATGCCGGTCTCAGCTTTTGAGAGAAAAACGCACTAACGGTTATGCTCATACATTTTCATCAACCAAATTCAGTGCTAACGGACCATTAAAACAGTAATAGGATAACAGCAATTAAGCCCTGGGCCATGGGAGAGACGGAAACACTAGAGATAAAAGTGATGAGAGGAGGAGGAGAGAGGAGAGGTACGGACGAGCGGGGAAAAACGAATAAACTGAGAGACCCAAAAAAACAGCGATAAAGTCTAAAGCATAATGTCGTGCTGTCCTAGAAGCCTGAGTTCGGTGGGGGATTCAGGGGCGGTGGAAATGAAAGACGGGGGAAGTGTTTAGGATTCAATTAGCCTTGCCTCTCCTCGTTAGAGCGGGCCATGGCTGACAGCTGGAGGGGAAGGCAGGGAGGCCCATACATCCTCCCTCTACTGCAGATGACATCGCAGCCACTCGCAGCATTATCAGGTGGTAGATTGTAGACAATATCGACGGTGGCTTGTTTACAACTATCAGCATCACTGATTGAATTACTGCGTCGGAATGAACGCGCCCTCTCCGCCTCTGAACATAAGTGCTGACAGATCTGAAAACACGTCATATCAACTGGCGCAGTCACATAAAAAGTTATCAGAGTGAACAGCATGTCAAATTATGTGTATATACAACTTCTCTCAAGTCGTAGCCTTGAATCATCGGATCAATTCAAAATGTTAGATCTCAAAAGTTGTTTTTCCTCCATCAACCGACAGAATCTAAATGTTTTATTCCTGCTTTAGGGAGGTGAAACTTCCATCACTTGGGCTTGGCTATGATGCGAGGGGGGGGAAAGAGCTTATTTATTGATGGCATAAGTAAGCCAAAAGACACTGTCAGAGTGTGAACAGTGTACAGTTAATGGTAACGTGAACTATGGACAATAAGACCTGACCTGAGGAGGCAGTGGATTATGATGCTGCTGCACCTCAATGAATAATTTGGACAGCGCCAATAATGAAGTAATAAACAGCATCCATCCCCTGCCCTCAAATCAGTTAGGAGCAGGCAGAGATGGGAACCATTGATTTTTCTCCATGGCCCTGGATGTTCTGTGGATCTCGTCTGCAGACTGCCAACTATGTGCATCAATACAGACGTGCCTTGCTTAGCCGATGGCACCCTTCAAAAGGCGGAAAGGGGGAGGAGGGAGCCGGTTTGTGTCCAGGGGTCATTTTAGAAGACGGTACTTGCTCCGGTTTGGAGTTCAGGAGAAACTATTGTGTCGTCATGCTGATAAGAACAAGTGTGTGTGCGTTTGTATTTGAGAAAAAGTGAGACAGACTGACAGAGATAACGTGTTCAAAAGCTACTTGAAAGAGAAATATTTTGTCTGTGTTGAACCAACGATTAGGATGCTTCTCGCGCCTACTGTGGAGAAGTAAACAAAAACAGACTTTATAGATGCAGAGTATTATAAGTAACGCTATCCATAATTCATTTATTTGTGTATTTAATTTATAATTCATTATCTCTCTATATAAACGTGACAAATCATCACTGATGGTTCTCAGTTCTCAAGCGATCAAAAATGCATTGATTTTTAGGTTGTAGCGGGCTCAGTATTAAAGCTAGAGTGAATGTACTGGCATCATGTGAAACTAGAATAACCCATCCATCCATCTATACGTATTAGATACTTGACAATTTAAGGTACATTTTGAACAGATAAAAAATGTGTGATTCATTTGCGATAAATCGTGAGTAACTATTTTAATCGATTGACAGCCCTATTCATTATATTTCCATTAGAGGTTATTGAGACTGATCTGCATATTACTATATTTCAAACACACACACCTGCCTCTAGTGTCTCCAGCTGTGTCAATGAGAGACCGGACATCTTCCATTAGATCTCCTAATAGAGCTCAACCAGGTAAGAGTGTTCAGCCTAATCAACCCTGTCACTACACACATCACCACCGCTGTTTGTGTTTTCAATTATGCTCCTCGCTCGCACCGATGCTTCGCGTGTGTGTTCCGCGTGCGCGTTCGTGCATCTGAGCCAATCACTTGTACAGGTTGCCGTGCACGACACTCGGCGGGTAATCATGGGACTGTCAGTGACATGCCAGCTCTGATGGGCATCCACCATTAATATTTATGATGCCCTGAATCAGCCCCACACTGAGCACTGTGACAGCAATCACCCCGGTTTTTTAATATCCCCATCCAGATCAATTCTGATTAGCATTTCAAGCGCTCGGTGGAGCCGCGCAGTCTGCTGAACTTCGCCTTGTTCTCGGAGATGAAGAGAGGCAGAGGGGGAGCGAGGCAGACGAGCAAAACGCAGCTGAAGTTAAACCAGAAATGAAATGTTTGCCATCTGACAACCAAAGTGGAGAGAAACTGATGTCTTGTTCTTAAATGGAAAAATTGGAGGTGACAGTGCTGGGATTTTGAATATGAATAAAGCAGCAAACAATAAAAAAAAAATGATTCAGCCAGTGAAGCAGTCACATGGTGAGCCCCATGCCAGCAGGGGACCCAGATGTAAAACCCTGGCTAAAGTACCTGGGTAGGAATTTGCATATTTCTTATTGTTGATATGGGAAGTGACATTTTCTGGCATTAGAGGTAAGCTTTGGAGGCTCCTGTGAGCTTGGTCTCTTCTCTACCACCGCCGTCGTGCCATTTTATAAACCTTTGTGTGGACTGAGCTCCTTTTGTCTTCTTCCGAAAGACAAACCAATCTGCTTATCTCGAAATCCAGAGGGAGCGAAGGCGTTTGTTTCCGCAGATCGAAAATAATACGCAGGAGAGGATAGTAACCTTCTGAGCAACTGAATCAGTGGGAGGAGGCGGATTGTGTCAGTGTGTGTGTGTGTGTGTGTGTGTGTGTGTGTGTGTGTGTGCGTGTGTGTCTCTGGATCCGCGCAAACAAGTGTGTTTATGTGTAAGAGAAAGCCTCTGCTGGCCTTAAGGCGCCCCCACAGATGTTTATTTGTAGTGACAGCGAGGTTTGTTCTCTCTGTGTTCCTCTTTATCACACTGAACTGATTGTATGGCTGCAGCCAGATCCCACAGAGAGGACACAATCACCGCCACGACAGATATGCATGAGTAAGCAATACAGCTCTATGAATTCACAGACATAACCCATCAGCTTGGATCAGCAGTCTTCGCTGAGAAAAATAAATATAAGCAAAGAGGGACAGCAGGCAACGTACTGAATATGGAATGTTAATTTGGTCCTTTTTTTTTTTAACGATGTATTATTTATGAGGGATACACTGAAAGGTTTGAGGTAAATCTTAAAAGATCATAGACATTCCCTGAGCTCCAAGTGTGGAAAAAGTCATCTGAAAAAATCAAACAAATGATAGACACTGGCTGGCATTCTGGAAGAAAGGAATGGAGAAGAACAGGCAGGATGGAGCGGGTATGGGAGCGACTCCGTTGGGGAACAAAATGCTCTTTGCGGCTTTAGTGAAAATAATGACTCACCAAATGGAGCACTTTAAGGAAATTCACACTCAACTCTCTTGGCTCTCTTCCTTTTCCATTCTCTCTCGTCTCTGCTTCCCTCTCGCTCCTCGCTTCACTGTTACATTGTCTTTTTGCCTCCCATGAGGGATATCACAAGGTTCCCACATAGAGGCACTCTCATCCCTTCCACTCTTGTGTCTGCTAACACACACACACTCCATATACACACACAGGTAGGTGGCATACACCTGCAAATCCCCAGTGTGAATCTTGACCTTTTCACACGAGTCATGTTTCCCATAAATATCTTCTTTTGTGTGCTTGCTTTTCAATGTGTCTATATGTGTGCTTGTCTCTGTCTCTATCGTGTGTGTGCGTGTGTCTCTGTGTGTCTCTGTCTGTGTTTCACTGCAGAGTTGACCTTTCCATCCCTGCTTTGTCCCAGATTAGAACTGACACCGCCCTCTGCTACAGACCAAACTGATACACATGCGGACACCGGCACACACAGGACACACACACACACTGACAGGATAAAAACACATGCATGCAGACACATGCAGGCATGCGCTATTTACAGGTGAAAACTTTGCATCTCCAGATGTTACTGTAAGGACCTCCTTTAAAGCTTGATTAAAAAATGCTGTTTGACCTTTTTAGTGCGTCCTAAAAGGAACTTAGGTTGGATAATTTTCTCAACTCACATAGAAGCTTGTAAACACTCAACTTCATCCAACAAAACTAAATGCAAACATCAGCATGCTAACATGCTCACAATGACATTGCTAAAATACAGTTTAGTTGAGGAGTGTGCCACGGTTAGCGAGGTATGTTGAGCCTAAAGCCAGAGTTTTCAATGTCACGATGAAGGTGGCTCTCTTTTAACCTAGCTACTGTAGATCGCCATGGTAACTTATGCTGCACACCTAACCTGCTTCGGACCATTTTAAGTTCTGAGTGTTGTATTGAAATCAGCTGAGAGAATACGCTGAGTTGTAACGTTATTAATGCAGGAAGGAAGTTCAGTTCACTATATTATTAATAGTATGAAGTTTATTTGCATATGAAATACCTTCAAACTATAACATAACGTTACCACTTGGATATTATGGTTCTGATTTGCTGTAGTCTGTTTTCTACTACTGGTATTACAGCTACTAGAATACAAATAGGAAAATGCATTAGTCTATCGGTATTAATCACTGATGATATTCTGCTATAGAATATGTAGTTGTCACGTTAGAAATAATCGGGAGAGAGTACACCGAGTGGTAAAATAAATATACTAACTTATGAATATATAGAAAAGTATTTTTTTTTTGCCGGTATTCCTCTCTTTTTTATTCAACAACTGAGTTGCTTTTTGCTGTAATAATTTTTTATATTCTTCACAGGTAGCGATCGGTGGCACACAATCAGTCCAGTTTGTGCCGTAGTAGAGTCGAATGACGCACCAAACGACCCTTTTTATGGAAAAGTGCACAGAACCTGAGGAAGGAAGCCTGCAGGTTGACAAAGACTTTAGGGGCTTTAGGCTTTGTCGAGCCAGCTAACAATGCACAGCTGAGGCTCATGGGAATGTCTGGCATTTAAACCAAAGTACTTGCCAGCACCTGATTATGGCGCTAGAGGAAGCACTCAAGGAAAGGATCACTAAAATTATTACAATTCGTCAGGAGGGAGACATGAATGTCTGCAACAGATTTCATAGCAATCCATCCAACAGCTGTTGAGATACTTAATTCTGGACAAAAGTGGCGGACCAACCAACCAACAGAGAGACAGATGAAGAACATAGATACAAGATGATTAGAACAAATACAAGGTTTTCACTGGGCAACAACAATGAACACACTAGCCTACTGTATATCTACAGATGCAGATAATCAAGTATCTAAGAACACATGCGGGGGTGGACGGATAAAAGTGACACTTGCCAGCCAATATAACAATACCAAGTGCTACAGCCCCAAAAGTTACTACAGCGTTATCTGAACGGACCGGACTTATATGACTTAGGATCTACAGTATGTGGTGTTGGTGGTGGACGTGGCTCTGTCTCGGTGGGAGAGAGACCAGAGAATAAAGCTCAAGACGGAGCTGAGCAACACTCCATTTCACTGATCGCTGAGCAGCCTCTCAGCCACTGCCACGGGGGGATAGACTCACTTACCTGGCCTGAATGTGTCTGAGTGTGTATGTGAATGTACGTATCTATCTTTCTCTGGTTGAGTGTGTGATACTGTTTTCTATATTTCCACCTGTGAATGTGAATATATGTTAAAGTGTGTGTGTGTGTGAGGGGTGTATATGACGTGGGGCATGCTTCTTTCCACAGCAACCCTTACTGTGTGACTAGCTGCTTGGACGATGAGTTCTGTGCTTGGTCATTTAACCCGAGCACTGACCCTCATCGCTCATTGCTCTGGTGACAGGAGGGGCGACAAAGAAGTCAAAACCTCTGGATTGCACAAGGTTCAGGGCACAGTCTGGCCTGTTGTGTTTTTTTTATTTTATGTGTACTTCGTAAAAACACGCACAGACAGAGAATAATGATGAAGAGGCAACTCTGAGAGAATTCTGCTTGCACAAATACACCTGTGTCCCTTTCCTCTCAGACACATGAGCTGGCCATTTTACTACTGACCTTGTCTGCATGCTTCAAAACGGTCTGAGTTTTTCAGTCTCTGTTCGTATATAAAGTTACTATGGAGACGCACAAGGATGAAATACCAACAAAGTTGAATACCCAATAGATACAGTACTATCCATTAGAGGTGGAAGAAAATATTGATAAACATGAGTATCGGGATATTATGTTTTGCGATACTGTATAGATTCTCCAAAACGCTGTATCGATTTTTTATTAACCTCTTAAAAATCTGACGGCCCGCTGGCGGACCCGGCCGCTATTCAGTCTTTCGGAGGTTGTAGTGGGCACAGTTAAGGTGAAGGTATCATATGAACTTAGAAAACCTAAGGAGTCCATTGGTTCCATGTCATACTTGCATGTCACAGAGGAAGCTAAATGATGCTCCAACATTACACTCAATTTTGGCGAGGAAAAACTGGCATGGCCATTTTCAATGGGGTCCCTCGACCTATGTGAATGAAAAAGGGTTCTATGGGTACCCACGAGTCCCCCTTTATTCTAAAATTGTGTATTTGAATATTCCTGCATACTGGGGTCCCTAAAACAGTCTTGGAATTGCATAAATTGGGTATCACTGTAAAGCTGAGACTCTTATGGATCTAATGAATCCAATTGTATTCATGTGTGATGAAGTTAGTCCCCATAGTAACAATTTCACATAGTGACTATTTTTACTTTATACAACATATGGTGGTGTGTCTTTATACCATGACAGTTTTCCTAAATTCGGATTGAAAAATCGCCTTGCTTACATTATCACAAAGAATTGTTCCCCCTGCATCCTGATACATATGAATACACAGCCCTACTACCCATCAATATATTCTTTTTTTCTACTGAGCGGGACATTTTACAGCTGAAAGACAAACTTGTTGGTCCTATTTGGTGACAAACAATGCAATGTCGACAATGTTTCTGAATCGCTTCGCATATATTTTGGCACTCATGTAATGCAATTTCTTGTTATTCCACTTTTCTTGTTCTTATCAGCTATCATATACACAGATTCGGATGTCTCTGCAACAGGGCAGGAGCTCAAACAGAGCGTTTCAGAGAGTAGGGTGAAAAAGAGGTGCTGCAGCACAGCCGCTATGAGAAAAATAAAGTGTTTTTTTGAACATTAAAGGATGTAAACATGCTTGTAGTAGAAACCCAAAATACAAGTATGCACCTGGAAATGAGCATAATAGGTAATCTTTTAGGAATTTTCCTAAAAAACGACATATAGAATTAAAAAATAATCCCTCTCAATCATCACTCATGACCCACTAGAAGTGTGTGGCCGTGGCCGTATCTGCAGAAACCCCGCCCGCTGCCTGTATTTTCTTATTCTGCTATGTTCGGGACATTTCTGGGCATCAACTTCTATAAAACGTAGTGACCAGGTGCCAGATCGTGAGCACGCATCCAGGACAAAGCTATGAAAATGGCGGACACAGCGCAGAAAAAAATGCAAATATAGCCAAACGCAGAATGGACAAAGCTTGTTCCCAAATGAGAGTGAATCTGAGGTTGGCTTTCACCCGCTGGCGAGCAAAATCAGGGGGGGCGCGAGCTTCCGGTGTCGTAGAGCCGGAGAGGAGGGGCCAATTTTGAATATTGTGTTTACAAACCGCAACCAGCAAATCCTTTTCCCTTTAAGCTCAATGTTTTTGCACTGTAAAAGGAAGAAACTGACACAACCACAGAGAAAAGCTTGAAACCCTCATACATAAAAAGACCAGCACGGGAATTCGACCCCACGACCTCCTTATTGTAAGGTGAAATCATTTTTCCACATGCCATTCCAAAAACACACACAAGCTCAAACAAACACAACAAAGAAGCAGTAGCACACAAATATTTCACACGTATCCACACACACACACATGAAAATGTAGATGCCAGTGGCTGTATCATAAAGTCATTCCCTGCAGAGAGAAAAGAGCAACTGTAGCGCCAAGGGAGGGAATGGATAAGAGCAGCGAATATGTATGAAAATGAGACAAACAGAAAGTATCACAATAGAGATGGAGAGTGTCTTGGAAAAAGGAGAGAGAGAGAGAGACAGCGAGATCAGGGGGTGGTGTAGTGAGAGAGCCTAAAGAGTTAACATTTCATGAACTCTTATTGTCACTATGTGAGCAGATGCTAAGAATAAACTGGGCCTTTGTGGAAATCTTAGGAGCGATCCATACGGGAGGAATATTAAAACATCTGCCTCCAGTGCCTGGTGCAAAAGAGACAAAAGAAAGAGGTGATGAAAAAGTGACAAACAGCTCATGTCTGCCTTTAAAAGAGGTTAGGAAGTGAGACTGAGTAAATCTGAAAGGCCAGATGGTTTACTGAACAGTGATTGGAGACCAATAGGGACTTACTGTGGTTCTTATTTTACCACCGCTATGTGCAGCCTCCATTTCTTATTTTAGAATCAAAAGCATGATATCACTTCAACTTAAATCCCCCTGACAATATATTGAGTTCAGCTAATGACTGTTTAGTATCACTGTGTCAGGACACCACGAAGACAGAAAGCAAAGATTAAAAAGAACGGAAGAAAGAAAAATGGTGTGACTGATGAGGAGCTCTTATAAACATGCTGATTCATTCATCTGCAAGCGCAGCGAAGCACTTCCTTTGGGAAAGAGGGGTCAAACACATTAGCTCCCCGCATTGAGCGAGTGCAGTGCTTTTAGAGAACTGCGAGTGCTAGCCTGTCAGTGATGCGCCACCTCTGCCTCCTCCCCAGCGTCTCGCAGGACAAAGTGACAGAACTCCAGGGAGCACGCTTTTAAAAAATGCAAATTGACCACTCAAGTTTACTTCACCTTTATTAAAAAAAAATAACTTCAGAAATAATAAATTCCGAGAATGTATTGAGGTGTCGCAGGGCATCTATGCGCCGTCACGCCGCATGTACCGTTATACGCGGGTAAACAAAAGAAACAATAACAAAAGCTTGTAAAATAAAACCGTGTTTTCCACGGGGATGTAAAAGTGTTTTTTAATTAGCACTGTGTAACCACATGTGCGCTTGGCACTGGGATATTTAGAGTTAATAAACTTTTCATATTACTTTTATGTTTCATGCATTTTTCAGAAATCCCCACAGCCCTCTTTTAAAGGCCTGGAGGTCTTACTAATCAGACCCCGGCTCTTTTTTATGAACACATCAATATTAATACAAATACAGAAGCGTGGATTAACACAACTTTAATGCCTGCTGATACAAGTGATTCTGTGGTCTGGTATAATTAATGGAAAGGATTGTAGTTTATATTGCATGTTAACATTCCCTTTAGGAGTCCGTATGAGTCACAGAGTCAATGGAGGGTTCCCAGGGCTCATAACATGGTGTAATTAAGTCTAAACTCTAGGACGGACAAACACACTCCTGTGTGCTTTTACAAATACAACTGAAACTAGTATACACATGAAGGGTGTAAGAGGACACTGCATAAGACTATTACTTTACAGCTGATCCCAAAAATATAATATAATAATACAATCTCAAACATCAACATAATTGCTACTTGAATGTTATCAGAGTGACTGAAGCTGATTTATCAAATGAACTATTCTCTGCCTGATCACAAGAAGCACTTTGTGATGTGATATCATTAAGCATGATAAACACCAGATTAAGTGAATGACACTCAATCCACAAAACACAAACCTCTATCTGCTCTAGTGTTGCTAGTCAGTAGCCGACTGTGAGGATTGTAGGACTAGGCAGCTCCCAGCTGTATTTGAGTCAAAGTATGGCTGAGGGAAATGATTCGATTAAATCCATTTTTTTTGTTTGTGTTTAAAATGTCTGTTGTGAAAATTGATTTTAGCTGCCACAAAAGGCGTACTTTAGTCTTGACAGTCCTGTAAACCCTTGACGTGACTATAGTGCACCTGCCGCATAGCTGTGTGGGATAACTCATAACTGTATTTTTGGATATGCGTAACTATGACAGCCTTGCAGGTGGTGCAGGTCTTTTTTTTTTATTCTTGCTCAACTGTCATGCATATAATGTCCTAACAATGTGATGTTTCAATCGAGATCTAAATCCTTGACTCGTCCCCAAGCCTGAAAAAAAGGGTTTTCGTTTTTGGGTTGCATCGGCTAGAATTTAAAAGGATAGTTTGGATGTTTTGAAGTGGGGTTGTATGAAGTACTTAACCGTAGTCAGTGTATTACCTATAGTAGATGACAGTATGCTATATTTAGAATATTTTCGCCAGTTTACTGTGCCGTGAGACAGTTATACTGTCTGTGATTCTGACGGGGAACTGAAGCCGTTATCTATGCTCCAAGGAAGGTAGAAAGAGAAGATGTCAGGCGTCATCATCGCGTCATATTTTGGGGGTACAACACATGCGCAGTCTGCACACGCCAAAATTGAGCCAATAGCAACGCACGACCGTAGCACACTAATTTTACCCCGCTGAACACGAGAGTCGCTGGTCTACCGCTGCCTCGATCGGTTTGTGTGTTTGTGCTACTGTGTGACTTTGATGAATCGGAACTAACCAAAGACACATAGTAGCCCATAAAATTACCATTTTTTTCAATGGAGTCTGGTGGCTTTGGCGAGAGCATAGATGGATACAACGGCTTCCCGTCAGAAAGTTTCATGGCAATGTAAACCGGTGAAAATATTCTAAATATAGCGTACACTTAAACTGATATTGATTTTTTTAGGTGAGCCTTTCTTTTAGGTGGCTAAAAGATGTTTTGTTGCCAGACCCGTCCACAGCAGTACATTGCTTTGCTCCTGTGTCAGTAACTCCTGTCTGCTTCTCCAAGCTGGGGGCGTGCCAACCGCCATCTACTGTAGGTAATGCACTCACTATGGATAAGTACCTCATGCAACCCCACTTCTAAACACCCAAACTATCTCTTTAAATCAAAGTGTTGTGGAACACTCCAAGGGTAAATGAAACATTCCTATAATTCTCCTTTACTGGAGGTAAACAACCCCTATTTCCCTGCCAGTCAAACATGCCCACAGCGAGCCAGGCACTTGAATCAGGGGGAATCATTGCGTGAAATGCACACTTCAGCGCTATGCCTCGGCACCGAGGCCCCGAGGAAGGAAAGTGTGTCATTGGTGAAAACCATCCCTTCGCCACGGCCAAGTGAGACGTGGTCCCCCGAGTAAATATAGATCTCATTTATTACATCTTATTTAAATGCGTCATTATGCCCAATGGGCAACTGTAGCTGCACTGTCTGCTGCTGGAAGTAGTGCATAAATTCACCGGCTAGATTGGATATTGCTTTCAGAATGGCTCTCTGGAGTGGTGTTCAGGCCATTCTTAGCGCGGAGGATTGATTGGAATTGCACATCTCTTTCTTCTTCCTTTATTTTTAGTTACATGTGCGTCGAAGTATATTAATGTGCGTACGTGTGTGGACAATGGTTGAAGGGTGGGGGGGACACGCCATTAGAAGGATTCAGAATAATTAATATTTTAATCACAGCATCTATGAGCTCCTTAAAAACCTGACAAGCTCAGATGAGGTAACTTCCCATTTCCTGTGTAACAGGAAATGTTATCACAAGGCCTCTAGAGCTCAAATGGACTTGTATAATCAGCTGGCGAAAATCATTTTAGAAATTGCCTTTTTATTATTAGAAACACTCCATTACATCCTGATATAAATACATGAGGTAGACCGTATGAAAGGTGCTAATGTTTCCCTCGTCCTCCTCCGAACCCACAGCCTCTAAAAAATACCGTGCGTGCAAAATTTATTGGATGCGTTGACACCCCCATCCTCGACTGGGTGGGTGGCTAAGTGAAAAGGTATGAAATTAAACAAATTAATTCTGCTCTTTGACTGGCTGACAGCCTCGGGGCCTGTCACTGCTGCTTAGTGTGATGCTAAGGGGGAGATGAGGAGGAGGAGAGGCCTGTGGTGGAGAAGCCAAGCCTGGGCGTCAACGGTCAAGCTTGGACACGACGCTCAGCGGGCCTAAGGGATACCAGCGGAGCAAAGACAGCTGATGAAAGGAAATAGACAAGGAAGGAGGAGAAAAGCGGGAAAAGAAAGACCGAGACAGAGAGGGTTGAAGACAGAAAGAGAAACAAAGGGAATGAGAAAAAGAGAGAATATAGCTAGAGGTAACTGAAAAATACAAGGGAGAAGGAATGATGGGGATGGCGGGGGGGGGGGGGGCACCTTCAAAGTGTTGAAGCAGTTGAAATTTATTGCAAATAACTGCTCCTGATGCTCCGCCGTTTCAATTTCACACAACACAATTCCACAGCTCTGGAGCAAATGTGTCCCTGTCAGCATCACTTAGGCCTCGGCTGCTCTCTGCCTCACACCTCTGCCTTCTCCTCCTTCTCCTTCACCTTCGCTCTTTCGTCTCTCTCACTCTCTCTCTCTCTCTCTCTCTCTCTCTCTCTTTCTCCTCTCTCACCTTATCCCTTCCATCTCTTTTTAATGTTCTTTTTAAATGGTTAGGCCACTGCCGACAGACAGAGATAGAGAGAGGTGGGAAATGGGCAGTGAATGAGCGAGGAGAGACAATAGACTGTGGAAAAATGGGGAAAAAGAAAAGAGGGGGGAGATGGAAAGATGGGAGAGGAAGAGAGACAGAGGACGAAGTTAAAGGTGCTAAATACAGGATTGGGACGATCTATTTCCTCTCAATGGTTCTCAACATGGCAGTGGCAAGCTTGAGGCTGACAGCTAACGGTGCAAACAGCACTAAACAGTGCAAACAACAGCGAAAGCACTGACGGAGCTAACCTGAGGGGGAACCACACAGTGCGCGCTACGCTTCCGTAATCGCTGTTTGAGAGCAGTGCAGAGCAGCAGCCGTGAGCTAGCCAGTTGGGCACACTCACATGCATTAAAAGGCATGTACGACCGGTCCGGATATGTCAAAAAAGCAAGGAGAAGCTCTGATTACAACACACACAAAGGGAGAGTGACTTCATTCTCTGCTCAGGTAGACATTACTCCTCTATATCTTTACATAGCAAATAGTTGTTGGCTATGCTTTGGTATATTAATGCTCTGATTATCTAATTTAGCACCTTTAAAAGGTAGAGTCGGTAGTGTTGTTCAAATACATTGTTATATTTGTTGAAATTCTTATTACATTCCGACAGCAATCAATAAATCAAATGCTCTGACAAAAAAATAAAATAAATTTAGTATCTGTGGCTGTCTCAGGACTGTAATAAGTCCGACCAATCATCTCATTCGGCCTGAATGTAATGATTGGACGGCCTTCCTGCCTGCCTGCACCACCGAAGTCTTCCACAAGCTGCTAGCTTGACAGCTGCAGCTACTAACCGTAGCCATGTTCGTTGTTTACGTTCATTATGATAATTTGGGGGGAGTGGCTTTGGAGGGAGGCCTGAATCGACAGGTTGTCAGTGTTGCCGACTTAACGACTTTATCGCTAGATTTAGTGACTTTTGGAGCTACTGCTGCTACTTTCAATGAAAAAGAGTTGGCAACACTAGGCAGTGTTTTTCAGTTGGATCATTTTTAAAATCTAGTGTATTCTTAGTTTCTCAGCTAGTTATTAGCTACCTTTAAAGGATGTGCAAAAAAGAGAAAAAATAAGGGCAAAAGTGAGGGGTGAGGGGCGCATCTAGATTGTGCCAGCCAATAATCAAACCAGTGTGAAAGCACGAAAGAGATGTGCAGCAACCAGAGGAAGCCTATTAAAGCTCTGGTAATAAAACACTCACTGTTCATTAGTGGGCTGACACCAAACTCTCCTGTATTTAAGGTTCTGGCACGGGATTCTCACCGCAGTCAACTTCCTACACCATCACCACAGTGGGTAAGACAGGTTGGAGGGATGGAGGGATGGAGAGATAAAGGGATGCACAGAGAGTTAAAAAAGAATATTATTCATTTGGGCCATGTTGTGAATAATTTATGACTAGGATGAGGGGCAGCTCTGGATCCATAATGAGGCGGAGGCCACTGTTTGGTAGACTTTCATCTTCCACAGTCTAAAGACCCCTAATCCTGGCATTAAAATCGCCAAATTGAGCTCTGGTGTAACTTTAACTGTCTCTCTATATATCTACATATTATGCACATGAGAATCAGCTGCGTTTGCTGGTACACCACAGCTGGATTAGCCACTGTATGCTTCAGCAGCAGCATCATGAGTACTGGCAGCAGCATCTGAGTGGCAGGAGGAATCAGTCAGGGAATCAGCCTGAGAGACGAGTGCTGAGGCAGAGAGAGGAGCGGCAAAGACAAGCAGGCAGAGAGAAAGAGAGAAAGAGCAAAAGAGAGAGCTCCACTCAGTCTGCAGTGGTTTGATAAGAGTTATTATTTCATTATCTCTCCCTGGGCCTAGTCCTGAGCTGGCATACACAGGCACATGTACAAGCACACACACACATATACATACAGATATACATATACACACAGAAAAGAACGAGGGGGAATGGGGGGGAGGGGGAGCAAAGAAGGAGAGAGAATGCAGATTAAGGGAATTTTAATGAGGAGGATAAGGAAAAACAGGCCAGAGAGCACTTATTACAAGTTAGCGCTGAAACTGCAAGGGAAACAGTTGTTCCACCTTTTACTACTAGCCTATTTATTTGACCGTGTTTCATTAGTCGCACACAAACACAGCACAGCACGTGTGTGCAGTCCTCACACGGGGGGTGGTTGCATCTGCCTGGATGGCATAAAAGTGTCATTTTATGCTTGCCTAAGCGATCTCTCCAGAACTGCTCAGTTTGGTGCTGGGCCAAGGATCAACTTTTGGAACAAATTATGTCCCTTTAAACCTGCAGTAGACTACAAGTTTTTGGCATCATTGGGCAAAAATGCCATAATAACCTTTCAGCATATTGTTATTCAAGTGTTCTGAGTGATAAATAGACTCCTGTACCTCCTCTTGGCTCTGTTTTCAGGCTTTAAAAATGTTTGCCCGAGACGGGAGACTTTGGTCAATCACAGGTCATTTCAGAGAGAGTGAGAGCGTTCCTATTGGCTGTGCTCCGACTGGTGGGCGGTGCTTGGTGTTTCCTCAGCAGATCTCAACATGGCTGCTGGGTCACAAACTTTCTAATTTTACAACTAAACAGTGCACTACAAGATGATTCTGAAAACATTTGAGAGAAATAGGCATTACAGTAACAGAATATTGATTCATATTTGATCAGTGCTGCCTAGTTTGACTATCTGATCGGAGTTCACAAGTGATTGACAGCTGCTCAGAGACGGCAGCTGGATTTTTTTTCAGATTACCTGTCTCATGCACTACTGTCCGGATATAGTGACCGTTTTATAAAAATTACTTTTTTTAATCATATTTGCTCCAATTCTACCCACTGCAGCTTTAATGTGGACATGATGGACTGATCACGTGTCACAATACCAGGATTGTGACTTTTTGCTACTGGGATACCATGATATTTTGAATCTTTGAAAAAGAAGAGGAAGTTTGGCTTCACAGTTGATCACCCATCGCAGTCAGCACTGTAAGCAAATTCAATTTTTCACTTCTGTCATCAGCTTTGTCGACCAGTTTAGGAAAAACCTGGATTCAATTCAAAGTGTGGTGGGCTGTTTGATGTTAGTATCATATCCTCAGCGGGATGTTTGTCCCCATTAGAGGTTTATTTGTCCCGCTGACTGGCATGAAGCCAAACAGAAGCTGCAGGCTTCTTTTCTTAAAGCTCCAAACCACCATCACTGTCAAGCGTAGAACGCACACCATATACACTTCCACAAAAATGCAATGGCTCGCAGTGTAAACCAATACAAAATACATTAAGGTTTTGATAAGTGCAATGTATGTTTCATACCCACCTTTAACCCCGCATAAATACATTTATTTAGTTTTAATAAAGCATCTGGAGACGTTTTGGAGTTCTGTATTTGAAGATCATAGCGTGCAGTGAAATATAAATAGCAGTGAAATTGGATTTTGTTTTTTCAAATGAGACAGTCATGGGTCAAAAAAGGGACACATCAAGATCATGCCAGTCACCTACAGCTGACAGACCAGTGACAGGCGAGGACCGCACTTCTGACATGTTCAGGGCATGTCACAACAAAGCCATGACAACAGATGTGGATTCACTGATGCATATTAAGAATATGCACTCACAGGTATACTGTAGTGCAAAACAAGATGAAACACATGCACGCTAAACTGCACACACAAATACACTCACACACCTGGCACTACCAACAATGAAAATCTTAAAGGGGACCTATTATGCTTTTGTGCTTTTCCCCTTTCCTTTAGTGTGTTGTATGGTTTTTTTGTGCATGTAAAAGGTCTGCAAAGTTACAAAGCCCAAAGTCCACACCAAAGGGAGAAACACTGCTCCTGAACTGCCTGAAACGCATTGATTGAAGTCCTGCCTTTTCTCCTGTAACATGGTGATGTCACCAAGTCACAAATGTGCATAACATCTGCCTAGCAACTACTTTGGTATGCCCTCAAACTAAGCTTATTAGAGCGGAGCTGGAGCGGAGTCCGAAGAGTTTGGTTCGGTTGACCTATCACAACAGAGTGGGCCAGCTGACCAATCAGAGTAGACTGGGCTTTTCAAGAGGAGGGCGGAGCAGGAGCTCAAATAGAGCGTTTCAGACAGAGGTTGGAAAGAGGTGCTGCAGCACAGCTGCTATGATAACAATAAAGCGTTTTTTTAACATTAAATTATGTAAACATGTTATAGTAGAAACAAGGCTGTACAACTAATCGGATATTAATCCACGATTAAGATTTTGGCTTCCCACAATTAAATGAACATGATCAACTGCGATATTGATGTTTAAAATGTATGCTCCACTCTTGGAAAACTCTGCTGTATACCAAATCAAATACTTCCTAAACTAACAGCCGAAAAACTTTCCCGAATGTTGCGGCTGCAGTCCAGAGTAGAAGAGTAATATTTGGGGTAAAAAGTTTTGATACAATTTTATTTATATTTTGCTTCTAGGAGATGCACTTTGAATAAGGACCAGTCTTATATTGATGCAAAGATTTGTGCAATAAAAATATTTTGTCCCTAAAATCATTGAATAATCATGATAAATAATCGTGATCTCAATATTGATCAAAATAATCGTGATCATAATTTTGGCCATAATCGGCAGCCCTAGTAGAAACTCAAAATACAAGTATGCACCTGAAAATGAGCATTATAGATCCTCTTTAAACGCAAACCCCCGTAGCTCTCTCCTTATTGGACACCACTTCTTGTCCAGCTGACGAACAAATAGCGAATACTTCCATGTGTGTTTTCTCATCTACAGTATTTCCTCCACCTCCTCCATTTTCACAGACGAGATGTAAGTAGGGAGGACTCGAAAAAACATATTTTTGTGAAATGAGAGACACTTTTCCACTCAAGCTTTCCCTGAAATTTTGTCAGTGACTGATGACAATGCACAGCTGGATCAGCTGCCAGAGAGTTTGTATTTGCACAGATAAATGTCAAAACAGTGAGAGTGCACAGTTAGCACTATTATTTTTTCAGTCCTTTCCTGCCAACAACTAAGTCAATGCTGTTATTTGGACTGTGCTGGTTAGCTCCACTCAATCAGCTGCTGTATGAGGAGCGGATATTCACTGTCCATGTCCACTTCAACATAAGATTGTATTTTCTTTCTCAAGCCTCTTCTGGAAAGCTTCCTCGCCTCTCGCTGGTATGTCCTTAATAGATGGTGGGCCTGATTAATTTCTGAATGATACAAGGATAGTGGACGATGCAGCCACAGATGATGTGCTGTCAGCTAAATAAGCTCACTTCCTGCTTAAGTGGTGAGCATACATTAATAGAGCGGAAAGGGGGTTAAAGAAGAGGGCAGGCAGGGTGGAGGAGGCAGGACTCTTCGTGAAACAATGGTGCTTGAAAGACAAGACGGCATTGTGGTCATTCCACACGCACGAGTGGACTTGAGTGCATGCACGAGTCTGTGGGCACTTATGAAGACAGGTATGTTTAAGTAACAGGAAAAGAGCGCGGTTGAGAGCAGGCTGTGCGAGTGATACAGTAATAGCTCTGACATTTTTGCAATGACATTTTTACGTAGCTCTACAAAGTGCCAGGTACAAAGGGGGCGAGACGCGGAGAAGAGAGAGGAATAAGAAATGGAATGCAAAAAAAAAAAAGCAGTGTAATTATAATAAAATGCTCAAAAGATGAAGAGTAATTGTTGAAATAGTTTTTTTGCTCTTTTTAATTCAGCGTGAGCGTTACAGTGCTTTCTCTCTAGAGTGACCCACCTCCCTCTCTGTGTCCCTGGGGCAGGTGGAGCTCAGGGAAGCGGGGGCTGCTGGTGCTTGGCAGGAACCATGTGGCCATGCTCAGCCCTTCATACTTCATTAGTGTCTCCTGTTTGCTCCCTACGCCTTTTTTTCCTCCATCCCCTCCCATTCCACCGCCATCCCGACCTCATTTATTGCCACAGTCTCCGGGGGAATTGGCTCTCCCTCAGGATGTCCGACACAGGAAAAAGGTGTTTGTGTGTCTGTGTGCTTACACCATGCACCTGAGCAATACAGCAGTAGAGTGCAGAGTGTTGAAGCCAATAGATTTGGTGTTTCCAAGGCCCCCTTGATCGTGCCTTAGGCTTCCATCTCTCATTTGCAATACACCTTAAGTCAGAGGTATGAAAGGCATGAAGCCAGCGAAGCCTTGACCTACTCACTCACCTAACCACTCCAACCCAAGCCCTCCATCTCACAGAGAGGATTAAGTCATCACTCCTGCACTTTGGGTTTGATCTGCTGTATAAAAAATAATTAGGGCTGTCAATCAATTAAAACATTTAATCGTGATTAACCGCATGATTGTCCATGATTAATCGTGATTTATCGCAACTTAATCGCAGAAATTCTACCTGTTCAAAATGTACCTTAAAGGGAGATTTGTCAAGTATTTAATACTTTTATCAACATGGGAGTGGGTAAATATGGTTGCTTAATACAAATGTATAAACTTAGCCCGCTACAACCTCCGAAAGATTGATTGCGTTAATGCGTTCACACATGCACGAATGAACAGACATAAACACATCAAATGAGAACAAGCATACATGTGCATATGCACCTGCAAAAGTTCTCTTCCAATGGGGATAAGTACCTGCCTCTGCCCTGATAAAAGCAGCAGGTGCACACACACACACACATACACACACAAACACACACACACCTTTACAGTATAGGAGAAAAATGAATAAGTGGTTGTATATTGCAGACCGGCCACTCTGACCCTTTTAGCACCCATTTCACTTGCAGTCCCTCAGTTTCTCATTCTTTCTATCCAGCAACCTCATCCCTCACTCCAGTTTCACAGAAAGCCCTTAACTAACAAGAATTGTGTGTGTGTGTGTGTGTGTGTGTGTGTGTGAGTGTGTGAGTGTGTGTGGGTGTGTATGTGTTTTTGTGCGTGCGTGCATGTACGTGTGTGCGTGCGTTGAACACAGCTGGATAAGTAGCCCAGTGATGTTGCTAGGTGCGCGGCCTGCATCTCTGACACATTAAAATCCGAAAGGATGCTGTAAACTCACTATCGAGGTGTCCACTGACTACCTTTTCCCTGATAATCAGAGACGCCGAATTAATTTCATAATTTCTGACTCAATTAATTTTCTTATTATATCACATTTGATTTGTATAATGTTTTGTAAATGAAGTTTTCAGATTTGGGATTTTATTTGTTTAATTTGCAGATACATTTTCAACATAAAACACAAATATAACCATAATTATAACCATATAACATCAAACACGAGTTTAACACTACAATTTGACAAAAATTTTATTGGAGACCCACTCAAATAACCACATGTGGTTCACAGGGACTCACTACATTGAAGACCTATGAACTCCACTGAGTAGTACAGCTGATGCAGCAGCAGCTTGTTATGGAGTCACAACATAAATTAAATCATGTTAAGGTCTGAGATATATTGTATCTTTTTAAAAAAAAAAGATGTTTGGCTTTTTGCCTTTATTGGATGGTGGCAGTGATAGTGATGAAAGGGGGAGAGAGAGGGGATGACATGCAGCAAAGGGCCGCTCTACCAGGTGAGCTACCCAAAATATTGTATATTTGAATAAAAAAATCCAATTGAATGACAATTTTCTTTATAAATTGCAGGTACTATTGACCTGCTGATATTTCTTATGTGTAGAAAATCACATTTAGACCAGCAAATTGGATGGAAATCCACCTGCTAGCTCACACTGATTGGATCTAATGTAACTGTTTTCTGACCTAAGTGAGCTTGAAAAGGCTGATAATTGAATGAATTCGCCTACTGCTCTCTCTACACAGGAGACAACGGGAAGTAATTCCTCACAAAGAGAGACAAAGCGCGGTGGTGTTCCCACAGTTTAAAGCACTTGCTGTAAAGACATATCGCAATATCCACTCTTACTTTAAATGCTTTATTCCTAAAAATAGCTGGAGCCAAAAACCACATCTCATGTATACTGAAATGAGAATACTTCAAGTGGTTTGTACCCACAACTTTCCCAGTGCTTCTAACCATGGGAAGAGGCTAAAGACACATTTAAAAGGGACAGAAAACAATCCCACCGCTTGTCCCTGTGCACCGGAAGAAAGTGGTCATGTTGGGGCCAACATGTTGGGAAACATTTCCCATGGTCCCTCCAGGAAAACTGAACGCCCACAATGTAATTACAATGGGGTGAATGCATGGTCAAAAAACAAATGTTTACTTGCCGTGTTAGGTGACTGTCACCAGGGAGGCATTATGCTGGCCGTGACTATGAAACGCAAAGAATGTATTCAATACATTAGGTTGCTTTCAACAGCTAGTACATACGCTGCGGGACTCCAGCCAAGGCCTTGTCACTGAGATAGATCTGTGATTACTGTATAAAGCAGACCAAGGAGGCTTTGCCCACGAGAAACAAAAGCAGACACATAGGGAAGATCAAGGATGAGAGCAATAATGGAGCGGGGAGAGAGAGAGAGAGAGAGAGCTGAGGAGGGAGGGACGAACGCGAAGCCGAACAGATTGAAAGTGTCAGCGCCCCACTTTACAGCAGATGGGGATTTCACGATGCACAGCTCTCCTCTCGTTCACTATTTACTATTCTCCCACTTAGGCTTAGCGAGAAGCAACTCTTTAGTGAGACTGGCATGGCTCTTGTCTAAATACATTCATATTCTGCTGCACAAACAAGTGCAACACAATCCAGCGCGGTGATATGAATTCGTCAGCAGCAATATACGTCTATAAGAACAAATAACGACGAGCACACAGACGCAAAAAAATATTCTCTTCAAGCAAAAAAAGAAACCAGAGGCATTACAGTGTAATTGGCTTGATACGCACACAAACACACACATCCTGCTGTCTCCATCCTCAAGGACTGCTGCAGGTTCAGGCGTAGCGCACCCAGCTTGGTAATGAGGGAGAAAACTAATATTTGGAGTGCATTAATATTGTTGATCTGAGGTGGCGCTGAGACTACGCACGCCAGCCAACGCTTGTTTGTGAAATATGCCGGTGTTTGTGTACTGGAAGTGCAGTGGCGGCCAGGCGGAGAGCATCACTCAGCCATACGCTGGGCAGCTGAACCCTGCAGATCTGCTTGCACTTGCACTCGACAGCAATCCATCCTCAAACCTCTATTACTCCTACTCTCTATGTGCACAGATGCACGTAGTACACGCACACGCCACGCAGGCATACATTACAAGCACACATGAGCAAAACCAGATAGTCATTTACAGAGTAGGAGAAGGAAATTGGACCAATTTACAGGTTTGTTTACACACATCATCATGCCTATACGTCTGCTTCTCTCTTTCTTTCGAATGTGATGAAATCAACCCTCACAATCAATCTACACTATATAATCATTCTGGGCTTTCTCAAGAAAACAAACATGTCTTATCATTTACAGTTTTCTATCTGTAAAGAAAAATACAGGAATTGGCATTTACTTAATACATTTTATTTTAAAAAATTAAATAAAAAAAGATTTATGATACAAAAATCGGCCTGAAAATGAGGTCATACTTGATTATTTTTCAGATTAATATTTGTAATGCAAACAATCTGTAGTTTCACTGTTTGCTTTTTTTAAAATTACTGAACTTTGAACTTTTATTTTCTCCACTTAATTTTACCTGAAGTGTACTCTGAGCTGTTCTGGTATAACAACCATAATGAAGTGACAATAAATTTAATTATGATTAGTACAATTGTGATTATTTTTGGGTGAAAATCCATAAAAACACTGTTCTCATACTCCACTGTAGCACCAATGTTAAACTTCCAAAATGATATGCATATTTTCACTCAATTTAATCAAACACCAAACCAAATATCTTGGTATTATTGTTTTATCATAATGGGGGAATCTTAGTGAGAAACCTTTTGATTAAAGATATAACAGTCAGAGCATAGCAACACACATAACTACACCCTATCACCTCCCTACATAATAGATTATTGTCACTATCTTTGAATTTGAATCACAAGTATATGCTTTTCTGTGGTCTTTTAAAAAGTGTAATGTGAAGATATGGTCAGAATTTTAGTTTAAAAAACATAAAAAAATAACAATCTCAATAGAATTTGAAGAAGTAATAGTGTTGACCTTGTGTCAAAGACGTCTATGTATTGTTTTGCAGAGATATCTACTGAAATGAGCATGCTAACCAGCTAGCACTGGCCTGTCCTGTCTCGTTTTCTACCTCGAGAGGTGACAGTGAGTCACTGTAGCGTCTAGTCTGCCCTCATGAGAGGATAAAGATTAAATCCAAAAGGGGCAGAAATGAGAAAACAACTTTCTCGTATTTTTGTTTCGTCCTCCCCACCTCCAGGAGACTAATTTGCCTGTATGTGCGGTGGCAACTCAAGAAGGCGAAAGTTCAGTTAACGGAGCTGAGGCAGTTCAAATTTTATCATCAACAACAGAAAGTTTGCTGATCTGGCAGGGAGGTCAGACCCCTGGTGTCGGGGTTTGCGCTGGCTGAATTTGAGTTGCTACAGCCGTTAACTGAAGGTCCGTCTCCTGGAGCTGCCGCCTGTTCTGCCTCCCTGTTCTCAAACCAACTAAAGACCGTACAGACCCTGGTTAGTGGCAGAGTAAACACAACATAGCAGGGTTCCAGACTCAATTTTTACATTGGTTGCACTGGTGCACCAGCACATCATTTAGATGCACCCAACATTTTTTACTGCGCCTTTTGGCACCGCAATAATACATTTTAAGCGTTTTGCCAGTTCCAGGCCTACACTAGGGATGTCACGATAGCAACATTTTTGTAGTTGATACCAATACTAGTGAAATTCCATGATTCTCGATACCAATTCGATACCACGGTAAAAAACAAAAGTAAAAAACAATAAATCCCATGTACTTCAACATTCACTCCTTTATTACAGTTTGCATCCTGGTTTTTTGTCAGGAAGTTAAACAGGTCATAATTCCCTCTCTATTATCTATTTTATATTGCTGGGAAAACATCTCCTGCAAACAACTAGATTAATTCAAGTTTCTCGCCAAAGACTACATTTTACGAGATTACATTTGAATACATCACGATACCGTTAGAATTTACCATCGCCCAAAACTCATCTTTACCGAATAGAGCCTGAACGCATCATAATGTACCACATACTCTGTCGAATTCTTGCCCTGCTGTTAGTTAGTAGTTGTAGTAGGCTATATGACTATAAATTTAGATTGTATGGACCCAGTAGGAGAGGTGAAATGCTGCCGCCTATTTGTTTGGAGCATGAGGCTGAGAATTACACATCACACATTGGACCTTTAAACAACAGAGAGGATAGAGAAAGCTTTTCAAGTACAGTTGTTTCCCTGCTGTGACGTGCAACAGAGCAGTGGAGGTGCTGTTATACTCTATAGGGGATTTGGCCTGAGGTCACACAGAAGGATACATGGGGTGTCACTTCCATTTATTCCTGGCTCCAACAGTCTGGTTTACAGTGTTATGGTGAATCTGCTGAGCAGAGGGGTGGGAAGGAAAAAGGATGGGAGGGAGAGGGTATTTGAAATGTTGAACCACAGCTATTACTCCTTTGCCCGAAGAGTCAATGTGTGTGACTCAATTGTGACACAATTTTCTAATGATGCAAAGCGATTTTCTAATGCTGCCTTCTCCTCTAACGGGAGCCTGCAAATGAGTTGTGCTGATCCCATTGTCTCCTTGTCTCAATCACTGGTGTGTCACTGAGGCCAGTGCCAGGTCACGCACACACAGATTTGTCTTGTGTCCGTGCCAAAGCAAAGGTGACAGGGATGACACCATAACAAGGATGACTCACCCTTTCAAGCTGGGCATAAAGACATCAGCCATTTGCGTTTGCCAGCCCTAGGTTAATTTGTCTTGACTGGAGAAATAAAAAAAAGTTGTAGGAAAAAAATAGATTTTTTTTATGTCCCTGCTGTAGGACATCCAGATCCTGGTGGACAGTGTGTGTCTCTATTAATGGCTGTTATTTTAGCTCTCTTACCTCACTGGACTGCCTGATTAAAAATGAAATCTCTAATAAAGCTGATATCTCTCTGGCTACCAAAATTTCCCCAGCGCACTAAATAGGCCAAATGTGGCCCAGTCCCTAACCTCCATTAAAACCCCACACCAACAACACACACACACTCCCCAGTCCAATACTTCACAATCTCATAGAGCCATTCTGGCAACCGCAGCTTCCATACAGATTGTATCTCCAGCGTGGCAGTGTCAGGCTGCATCAAGGCCTGGTGCAGGCATTAGCACATGCGGCTAACCAGGGAGGCTGCAGATTGAATTACGGCTCCGCCTCATGTGGGCAGAATGAGCAGAAACACATGTGCCGCTGTCGCTGATTTAATGAGCACATTAAGCACATCAGCACACTCACCATAAAGCGTCTGCACAGACATCTGCATGTTGTCGTAATAAGGAATCATCTTACTGGATGCGAGTGAAACCGATGCATCCCGTTCTTTTTTTTTTTTCTCTCTGTGAGGAGAAGTCAGTTTAAGGTCAAGATCGCTGGAAAAGATCAAAACTGAGTCGTTGTTTTGGAGAAAAAATGTTTTTTCCGTACGCACTAAAATGCATAACCACTTGTTTCTGATGGAGAGCAGTTTAGTAAACCTACATTTTTGGATGTTAAAAAAAAAACTCTTTCAAAACAGAGTATATCACTGGACCGTGTCTGGTCAGACTGGGAATTTGTGGCTAAATTATTACACAAATAGTCAGTAGTCATGTCTATAATGTTAAATCCAAAGGTACATGTCCACTAGGTCTGATCTGATCTGATTGGTCCCTGGTATTAAATCTTAAATCTCTGTTATTCCATTTAAACAATTCACCAAAATCTACTTCTGAAAACATTTTAAGCGAGGCTTTTAGCCTTTAGGCTTTTCTATTTGTAGGGCTGGCCCTCTGCGGTCCAGCCAAAAAACTGCTCCTATGTGGAGGCAATGCCAAAATATTGAAGTAAAGACATATCTTATATCTTATTTTTCAAACTTTAGCCAGTTTATTTTGGAAATGGCCACAAAAAATATTTCATTGTCCTGTTCACAGGGAGAAGATGTACTGAGATATATAATATATAAGATAGGTGTATGAACATGCTACACCAGCCACCGTTATCAATATTACCAAACAAACTCAAACTGAACTTCCTGTAAGGTCCGACATGCACAAACAAAGCGAGTGCTACACACCAACAACAGGGACACGAGACAAAGGGAGCAGTTAGCATCATCGCATCTTAACTAAGAAGCTTCAGTTGGCCCCAATCAATAGTTATTTACTCCCTCCAACTGGCTGGAGACAAAAAAGAGAAAGAGAGAGAAAGAGAGGGAATATGTGTGTGAGTGAGAGAAAGATGCTGAGTAACAAGGCAATCAATTTCAGTTGTAAAAAAAAAAAAAAAAAAAGAACCAAAAGTCCAGTGCTGCTCGGAAATGAGAAAAAAATCGGAACTCAAAAGCAACTAATAAACGTCAAACCATGTGTTCTTTTATAATCACTCCATCCATCTTGCTCCGCATGCTGCATATGCTGTATATGGTATATGTGTGAGCAGCCGGGTGGAAACCAATCGGGTGAAACCTGCTCTCTGGACCTGGGTGATGCTGCCCCCTGATAGGCTGCTGCTTTACAGGAGAAATGTGTTATTCTCTAGAGCGAAGAGTGGGAGGATGAATGGGGGAAGAGACATCATCTAAAAACACGTGTGTGGGTATGAATGTGTGTGTGTGTGTGTGTTTCCGTGTGCACGTGTGTGTTTGTAAGTGTGATTGTATCAACGAGTGTGCTCAAAAACCTGTGGGGAGAAGTGTGTTCGAAAAGGTGAAGAGTTGTACAAATGAGGGACTGTATTGGCAAGCCTGGACTGAGAGAGACTGAGATGGCGAGGGCAAGGAGATAAGAGAGCCACAGCAAACAGCAAGTCAGACCAAGTAATGGAAAAAAGGAGGGGTTGGAGAGAAAGAGAGAGAGAGAGAGAGAGAGAGAGAGGGGTGTACGGGGTGTTCATGAATACCTGGGAAATTGTGAGAGGAAAAGCAGGCTGTCTGGCCCTGATATCCAGCCTAACAGTTGTACAGCTTGAACCAGTGTTGCTCTGTCGTGCCGGGCTGTAAAGGCTCAGACAGAGACAGCATGAAGACATTAGAGGTCACATCCCATCCTTACAACACCAGCCCTGTAATTGAATCTAAATTAAAGCCAGTGCTCAAATAATCCATCCCACAGATCACTGCTGAGTATGTTACAACCCAAAGCGGGAGCTCTGTCCTGTACAGTACATTAAAACCCTTCATTACCACGAATAAATCGCCTAACAAGATATGAAGTGCCACTCCACATTGGATTCTCCTCTATACAAGGGGAGCCCGGTGCACCCTGGGATATGGAGGGAAGAGGGAGACGCGTGGTAGGGGTGAGGGGGGGGGAAAGAGAGAGAAGCGAGATAGTCCAATCACTGTCAGCGACTATGAATTATACATGAGTCGTAGTTTTAACACTGTCTACTCACTCCCCCGCTTTGTCGCTATTAAATATTCACACCAACATCTTTGTAGGCCATTGTTAATTACTCATCACAACAACAAAAGGTCTCAACCGGAAATTGCTAGTGCCAACCTCCATTAGTATGTGTATGAAGCTCACAGATAGCACTATCAGATCAGATAGGTAGCGGCACGTCTTCCTTTTCTTTCGCTGAGGCTGTCTGGGATTTGTGCTACAAACTGTGTCAATGGTACACACGGTACCTTCGGCAAATCTACCAAACATTGCAAAGTTCATGTGAATTGAAAATGCACAACTCTGTTAAACTGGCAAAGGTAGACTTGAGAAGTTTTTTTTATCCACACCCTGCTGGTTGACCCAGAATACAGAACGGAGTAACGGTGAGCACATTGCTAAACTGGTGTGTTTGGCAAGTGTGGATTTTTACTTTTGGCAGGCAAACATTCAAGAAGGTTTTGGAGGAACAGGAAGAAAGTTTATTTACTACTGGAATCTCAAAAGTTGGCAAACCTGTGAAATGCAGCACAGGTGTTTGGATTCATGGATCAGCTCACCTATGTAAATCACAAAACAAAAAAAAGTACCCCTAGTTCAGATAGTTTGGGTTTTACAGACCAATTTTTTAAGATATTTGCCTCAGAAATATCTGCTGCCAACCCTATACGATAGAATTTAGATAACTGACATACATTAATGAACAAATGTCATTACGAATATGTCAGCAAGGCCCTTGAGAGCTGTGACTGGTGTTGCTGTCAGTTCCAAAATGATAAATGTATAAAGTTAGTTTGGTGTACTGATGAAATTATATATTTTTCTACAATGTACTTAAACCTGCAGTAAGCAGAACGTTTTTGGCATCATTTGGAAAAAATACCATAATAACCTTTCAGCATATTGTAATTCAAGTGATCTGAGAGAAAACTAGACTTCTGCACCTCCTCATGGCTCTGTTTTCAGGCTTTAAAAAGCCTGTAAACAAAGAACGTTTGCTCCGGCTGGTGGACGGTGCTTGGTGTTTCCTAAACAGATCTCAACATGGCTGCTGGATCACAAACTTTCTCATTTTACAGCTTAAAAGTACGCTACAAGATGTTTTTGAAAACATTTGAGACGAAAAATGGGCATTACAGTAACAGAATATTGATTCATATTTGATCAGCGCTGCCTAGTTTGACCGTTTGATCGGAGTTTGCGAGTGATTGACAGCTGCTCAGAGACGACAGACTCCAGCTCGGCTCTGTCTCATGCACTGCTGTTAGGATATAGTGACCGTTTTATAAAAATAACTTTTTTTTTCAAAATCATATTTGCTCCAATTCTACCTACTGCTGCTTTAAATATATTTACTTTAAGGTCTGATTGTGGTATACTATATGTTCTACAATCAGACCTTCCTCATGCTGATATTAATGTCGCCTCATACTGGAGGAGTCAAACCTGCTTTTGCATTAGGGGTACTAATATAAACGTAAAAACTATGCCATAATGCACCCTTGCATGTAAACATGAACCTAAGCAAGTATAGACATTAAATATCTATACCTACGGTAAAATCTTATGCTGGCTGACTGTTTACTGTATATCTGGTAACTTGAAAAGCATTCCTTCCTTTAACCCATCCGGCAGCATCAGATGGGAGACACAGAAAAACACCAGTGCCGACAAACACCCTTTGAAAAACATATTTTTTTTCCACCAAGGGAGAGAACAAAGTGAGCAGGCAACAAGAGTTTTGCCCCCAGAAGCTGAAATGTACACACTTTAATCCTGAGCTAAGCGCCGACACACAGGAACCTTGAGCTGGGTGGCTTTAGTCTACTGGCCTGGCTAACAAGGCTGCAGGGACTTGCTGGAAAGTCACGAGGCAGAAAGTGCAGAAATTCCTTTTAATAATACTGTATTTTTTTTTTTGTCACAGAGAGAGAGTGCTGCAAATGTATCCACACATGTAAATTTGGATTAGCACGAATGCATTATAATGTTTAATAGCACCCCGGTGTGGTTCCACTCCTCCAGTCAGCCCGCTGAGCAAAGTGAAGGACTGTGTGAGTGTGCATGTGTGTGTTGAGGGTGGTGGCGGTGGGGGGGGGGGTGGATGGTGTAAACACGCCAGCCTACATGGATTGGGCTAATATCCAGTTTGTTCCCTCTCGCCTCAGCTCCACGGTGGCTGCAACGCAATTTCTTCCAATTGACCTCCCTGCCACCAGCACAATCACTCTCCACCGGAGACACAACGGCCCCAGAATACGGAGCAGCCAGCAGCGCTAGCCCGACGCTGGAGGAGCCAGCGCTGAAAGGAGGTGGGGATTGAACCGACCGCGAGGCGGAAATGAGATGAATTAGAGAGCGAGAGGGAGGAGGCACAGGGAGGTGAAAGAGTAAATTTATTCTGTGGTGTAGTGGCAGTGACAAAGCACAAACATTTAGAGATCAGCTAAGGAGGAAATTAGAAGCATTACAGCCAGCCCTGGTTGTTTCCCAGCTTTCTCTCTGTCTGACTTTTACTTGTTTCGGTCTGAACGGCATTAATGGAACTGTAGAACTGTAAGGCGACTGATAAAGTAAACACATAAAAAGGCTGACCTCTGCTGAAAGCTTGTAGGTGAATGATACGAGCGTTATGACAACTATAAGAGAGCTGGATTCTGTCGGTATACAAATGTCTATAAGTAACATTGCAATAATACAAACATGAGGGAATTGCCCAAAGGCCAGGAACTAGATTTATGAGAGCAATAGCCCAGCCAAAGGCTAAAAGGCTTTATAACGGCAAAGGATTTCCAATAAAAGTGAGGTTGGAGCCCTCTAAGAGCAGCACTCTCAAGTAATAGGATTAGTAGAAGTCAAGAGCGCAGCCATCTTAACTCTTTGTGTTGCAGAAATCGCTGAGAAGCATCTCTGTCGAAGCCGACGCAGCTGTGCTGATGGTGCAAGAAAACCCCTGAACCTGCTCCATGACGTTGGACTCTCGCCCTTTGACCTCAAACACACACGTGTCGTCTGCCACGTTGATGAACAGCAGGAAACAACCATTCAGTTTGAATAGTATTTGGGTGCCCATTCGATATGTATTGTGATTTTTAAGTATTGCAATTCAATAATATGATTTTTGTGATTTTTGTTAACTTGTTTTAACACTAGACCATGGGGAAAAAGTCACACCCTTCTAGGGACTTTTACTTTGAAAAAATATCTAAATTAATACAGTAAGAATGTTGGATTCTCAGCATCTATATGTAGTCAGAGATGTCCTGAAGTTAAATATATCCGTCATTGTCAGGCATTATTTATGAATACATTGCCCTCATAAATTTGTGGTATTTTGTATTTAATTTATAAGGGACATGAAATGTTTTATACTTCTGGTGAATATATTCCTTCAATCTTATTCCCCTTTATGTATTTTGTATAAACAGTTCCTGTTGTTAACACTTTTTTTGGAAAACCGGATGTAGTCACACATGTATAGTTCCGCTAATTTCTCTAAGGCCTTCCGCCGTTTTCTGCTTTGTTGATTCGGCTCGCTGCGGGCGGATACGGAACGGATATGACGTCACGTTACTCTGACTACGACAATAAAAGCGGTAACTTCACTCTATCTCCGCATAGACTCAAATGAAGCAAATATATTGATTCTGGCATTAAAAAACAAAGTTATTTCAAAATCGAAAAAGGTGAATCGATTTTTTTCCCCACCCCTAGTGATTAGCAACACTCCTCCGGATCATGTTCAACTAGGGAGAGACCAAGGAAGCACTGACGGACTAGAGTTCAAGAGATGTAAAGGGATAGTTGAAAGTGAGTAATATGTGGAGTAATGAATTGATGGCTCCCGGCTTATCTCTCATTCTCCCTCCATTCAACGCAAACTGCTGACTGCACCATGTCCGTCCGTCCCCCCCCCCCCCCCCCCCATCCCCCTCTTTACCACCTCGCCCGTGGCAACTCTCTGGGACCTGTTCTTCTCATTTCTTTAAATGTTAAATGAAATTAGCGCAATGCACCAGTGAGTTCATTTTTCCCACTGAAAATCACTTGGTAATCTGCTCTGCACATGAAAGCAAGGCGCCAGGGCACCTGAAGGTCGGCCACTCTGTGCTCACCATGCACTTCCCCTTTTCAAACATAGGAGTAAAAACATTGATTTTTTTTTTTTTGTCCACCACCTCCTCCGTCTCCCCCCCCCTGCAGACTTATTCCTCCGTCTCTCTTTCTCTCTCTTTCTCTTTCTGCAGGATTTGTAAGAGGCAGCGTGTTTTGGCTCTCCATTAAACTCGGTGAGCCAGCAGATGAGCAGGGCATCCTCACTCTGCCAGTGTTTTTTGTGAATATGTGTGTGGAAGCATATATGTGCACATAGGTATGAATATGCTTAAGTGTACACATGAGACAAGCTGCTATTTTCCTCTCTGCCCTATGAGTATACTTAAGTGCAGCCCGCTTCTTTTACCCACAATGCCTAGTAGGCTCATTTCTGCAACTTCCCCATATATTCCCTAATGGCTCGATGGGTCTTTCAGTTCCTAGACGTGGCTGTCCAAATCACCACGCCAGAGTCTCAGTGCAAAAAAAAAAAGCGCACCCCCTCAGCTTTCTGGGAGCGCTCACAATGCTGACGACTCTCTGCTTCTTTTCCCCTACAGAGACAAACTCCGCTGCGGAAGTGCTAACCACCGCTGGGAATTGAGCTGCAGGAGGATAGAGCGGTGGAGAGCAATGAGTGGTGGAATTGCGCAGAGATTTAATTCACCTCTGAGGAGATGGCAGCTTAATGTATATAAATGCACTATAAGGAGAGGAATGAGGGGAGAAAGGCAGCTGCTGCAGGGGGGATCATCATGGCAATCTCAAAGCTAAAGAGTGGAGACATAATACAAGATAATTCAATATATTACTACCCTAGTATAAATGCACAGCCCTAAAGCTGAGAACAGCCCGCTCTGGCTGTTTGTTTGCTGCTGCTGCTGTGGCGACGGCAGCGGTCATAAAAAACTGATTTCTCGTGACAGTAAGAGATAAGAGGATGAAAATAAAAACATTCTTTTCTTTGTTAAAGCTAAAGAAAGTCAAAACAAATAGCTGTGCTGAACACATACCATCTGTTGTACAGTATAGGCTTCAAATGCAGATGGCAAATCCTACAAAACAAATATTCCTTATCAACCAACAATATCATTCATATACATTAAGAATTATTTTTTTTGCATTTGTTTGCTTTGTGTGTGTGATGGATAAAATAGAAACCGCCTGGTAATAAGAAGTCCAAGATATTTCAATCATGAACTTTGAATAATAGGGGTGTAACGATACGTTTTTACAACGATACGATACGTATCACTTTCCATGCTTCCGATAAGATTAAAGGACGATATTTGGCTCATCTAGAGCGATACGATACGATTCAATGACTTGAAATCAAAACAGTAACTTTGTTTTGCCAAAAATTCAATCAGTGTGACTGGATACTGGACAGTGCAGGTCAGGATTCCTCAAAGTTGTTCTTGTAAGGGAATAAGGGAAAAATCAATTATTGATATAAACAAGTAAACACATCGATTAATCACAAATACATAGGCCTTTTATTTTGAAAATAATAAAAAGTGCAACTTCAGGACCTGCTGCTTCAATTCTCAAGATACAAGGCGGTGCATTATTTAACACAAAATAAACCAACTTCTATTCAAGTTAAATGAACAGTGGTTTAACCTTCTGCTTCTGTTCTCATTTTCAAAGCAAAAGAAAGAGCAATAATATTTCACAAAAAATAAAATGCCGCCAACTTCTCTACAGGTCGAATGAACGGTGGTTAAACCACCTGCTTCTGTACATAATAATATAATATTTAACAAAAAAATAAAGTGCATGGCGTCTCAGTAGGTGCGTGGAAAGGTTGGTTGTGTTGCGGTTGTATTTTATCTGGCCTTTGCATATTCTGCAAACGGCGGGCGATTTATCAAGGACATCTCCCTTTTTGCAAAAAAACACAATGTTTCCACACTGGACCCCAAAAGCGGCTTGAAAATCCCTCGCTCTTCTGGCTCTTCCTCGCCATCAGCCATCCTTCGTTTCGTTGCCGTCTTTCTGAGATTGGCGCTGCTGGCGCATGCTGATGACGTCATACACGGGGAGCGTGAACCGGAGTAACATTTAACATTTCTTTATTATTAAAAGTGCTAAAATAATACAGCCATATAATGTTTGTCGTGCTTAAATACAAGGTGCAAATACTTAGTATCGATACAATAAATTATTGACCAAGCAAATTGATTTTAGATGAAAAGGACAACTTGCCGAGTACCTATCGATGTAGCTGGATTGTAGGAATATAAATCGACACATAGATGTAGTAGATGAATCGTTACACCCCTAAAGAATCATATTTGTTTTATTTCTGCAGGGTCAATCAGCAGTGATGACACTCAAGAAGGGGAGGGGGGTTCTGTTGCTCTCTGTTAGTCTGCCATGTGATGCCCAGACAGTCTATCCTGACCATCTACTGTCCTCACATCCCTACTGGCTTCCTTTTCGCTCCTCATGAGGCCTACATCTCCAGAGTTTGGTTTCGTCCACATCGTGCAGAAAGCTAGCCACTGTCCACAGCCATGGGCTCCAGAGTGTCAGATCTGGGGCACGCTATGACACTCGGGTCTGGCTTTCATTCCACCCTCACACACTGACACTTTGTTCACTGTCACACTCCGCCAGGACGTGCTAAGAAAACAAAACTACAACTGTTCGGTCACTGCTCGCCCAATGTGCAAACAGACACACATATGTAGGCCCAAATACATACACTTTTGCACATGTAGATGCACACACACACACAGACACACACATACCCCTCCCTCTGTAAACTGCTCAGCTGGAAGAATACTGTGTCAGCTATTGCGCGGTGGGAGAGGGAAGCAAAAAGACAGACAGGGACAGAAAGAGTGAAAATAAGCTCAGATAAAGAATTGAATATGTAGGAGAGGATTCATGAGGAAGGCAGCATGAAAGATGCACGGCGACATGGAGGAATATTAAGAGCAAGAATAGAGTGAGAGCTCAGAAATAGACAAGAGACACAGCGACAGACAAGTGGAAAAAGAAGAAAGGGAAGGATGGACAAAAAAAAAAGCAGAGAATCAGTCTTAGTTTGCGTTTGGCATTCTTCTCGCCGTCCTGTCTGTGTCTTGTCCAGCTACTCAACTGTGCAGCCCAGCTATTCAAAAGCCTCTCAAATAGCCTTTCACATTGGGCTCCGACATTTTCGGCGACTTCCTCCCACTTCATCTTACTCTCTCCATCTCTAAACCCCCCTACCGCCACCTCACCTCCTCAGTGTGAGACACTTTTGGCAGAGGGGGAAAGTTGCATGTGATTTCTCTCAAAACTTCTCCCTCCTCTTTTTCCTCACATGTACACCTTAAAAAAGAAAGAGCATAGTTCTCTGAAAAAGTTGGGTTACAAGGGCGGACATATTTGAATATAATGAATACAATGCAATATGTGCAAAAATGTCTAATACTAGTGACTAGGGCTGCAAATAATGATTATTTTCATTTTCAATTAATCTGTAAAATGCCAGAAAATGGTGAAATATGTCCGTAAGTGTTTCCCAAAGCCTAAAATGACGTCCTAAAATGTCTTGTTTTTTCCACAACTCAAAGATATTCAGTTTACTGTCATAGAGTAAAGAAACCAGAAAATATTCACATTTAAGAAGCTGGAATGAGAGAATTTTGACTTTTTTTTTCTTTAAAAAATGACTCAAACTGATTATCAAAGTAGTTGGCGATTTATTTAATAGTTGACAACTAATCGATTAATCGTTGCAGCTCTATTAGTGACTTTACTAAATGCTAATAATGCATAAACATACAGTCCCGTCCGCCCATTATCCCTTCAATCCCACTATAACCCCATCCAACAACACCTAATGAAAAAGGGAAAGAACACTCCTGCGTTATAAAAGGCATGGGGTGAGTTTAATTAAACAATGCTAATGAGCAACTAATTAAAAGCTTTCCGATCAAAACAAGCCAGTAATTACCTGGAGCAGAGATGGATAATGAGCACACTACAATCACTGGCAGACAGGCAAACCCATGGAGACCCGAGTAGATCAATTCCCTAAGTATTAATGACCACTCTCTTTTTTCTCTGTCATCCTCTCCTCTGTGTCTTTCTCTGCTCCAACTCTTTCAGTATGTCACACCGCTGAGAGCTCGAGCAAAAGGCTGACATGAAGCCGGGAAATGAGCTGAGGAAATACCGTAGCTTGAGTGTTGTGACAGAAACATCAAACATGCTTCTTATGCCAATGTCACTCACTCACTGTCTATCTCGCACTCTTTCTCACACACACACACTTCCTCTATCTATGTATTGATTCTAATCTTTGTGTCCTTTAGTGGTTTCACTGGTCTTCACATTTTCTCTCTGAATGGCAATTAGCCTCTCTGGATGAAATGAATTTCACTTTCTGGCCACATTGACAGGTATGTGTCCATGACTGGCTTCTCTCTTTTCTTGCGCTCCAGGAAAATCCAAGGCTGCGGTTGAAAAGCATTTTTATAGTTATACTTTGTATATAGTCGTTGCTTAGGGAGGTTCCTAACGGAGTAAAATGACCCGGATGTATCTAAATGGCAGCCATAATAAGAGCTGTTCAAAGTCTCTAAATTGCTAAGGAAAGGTGCTTCAATGCTTCCTTTATTATCTCCTTTAGCAGAGGATACAATGGACCATCCTTTACCAAAGGAAAGGAGATAATGCAGTCCCACAATTCCTTTGCGGCCGCCACTTTTAAAGCGACGCACCATTCGGCCGTTCAGAATAACAAACGATATGCTTATCTTGCATATTATTTTCATACAGTCATTTACTAATTGGGATCATGTTGATAAATATGAATGGGCAGTGATTACCATATTATTTCACTTTATTTGTATTTATGTATATTTCGAGTACAACAAATACAATGAACAGTAAACATATAGCAAACTATGAACATAAATAAATATTACATCCAAAAAGGAGTAGGAAGGAATATATATATTTAATGGTTCTACTCCATAACTCATAAAATAACTTTATCATATACACTTTGTGGTAGCCTATAGGCTATTCCTTTTTTATTTCAATTCCAACCGGTAATGAAGTGATATTTTTCAGTGGTTGTCCACGTTAGGTCAGATAATCCTTTAGTATATGTTGATGTAAAGTGTTACAGCAGCAGAAGGACCTCTCTTTCACACACCGCACACACCGCAGGTGAAGCAGTCCGTCACTGAATGAGATATTCAAGAACGCACGGGGGGAGGCACCGCATTTTGTTGTCCATCTTCGGACCACGGCAGACCCCGCGTCACTAACATCTGCCGCCATCGCATCATGATCACGGATTCTATAGTGTAAGTGCAGTCGGATTCTCTTAACGCCACGGTTGTCTTTTCCTAAATCCTTCTGAATTCTCCTTCACATCTTTTCTTGATCTCATGACGTTTTCCATCGAGGTCAAGGAAAAGTGGTTAGGAAAAGACTTTTCGACCGCAGCCCAAGACTTGGCTGTCAGGGTCCCCGCCACAGAGACTGGAGGAGTCGCCACAGAGACTGGAGGAGTCGCCACATCTAAACCGCTCTGATGTAGCAGGATTATAGCCATGGCAATGCTGTATCCATCCAGGCCAAGTAGGAAGGGCAGGTGAGAGGAGAGAGGGATGAAAGATCGGTAATAATGAAATTCTAACTGATAGACAAACAAACCCAGAGGCCTGTTAGATGAGACAGGAGATGGTGAAGAAAAGTAGAAAAAGGAGCGAGATGGGAAGACAAAAGAGCAGGAAAGTGATCAGAATGCGCTTGGACACAGGAATATGATGAATGGCCAGAAAGAATAAGGCAGGACATGGGGGGATATGCAGAGACAGATCCAGCGACGGGGAAGAAAGAGAGATAAATAGATGGATAGATAGCAATGCCCTCTCGGCATTTTTCATCCTTTTGATCCTCTCCTCGCAACTAAAAAGATTATCAGTTTCTCAGAAACGCCTCAGTCAACAGGGAACAGTCTGCATCATCTGTTTCCTCTTGTCTCTTTTTTCCTCTCAAGCAACTCGACAGAAGGCTTTTGACTGCTTGTTGTTGTAAATATCTATACAGCTGTTATGTGGGGACAGTGGTGTATTATTAAATATCTATGTGTCATGACTCAAAAATTGAATACTTCTGAGGACACCAGTTTTATTGGAATCCTTGATGTATTTGATGCAATTAGCCATAACTTATGTAGTGCAGCGCATCCACTCATACAGAGCTGGTGGAGTTTATTGCTCCCTCCTCCCTGCGCTCCTCACCCTGGCTGTGTGAACCATTTAACCAGGTGGGCAGATCAAAACAGCACCTGCTGTGGGCAGCTGAAATATTAATCAATGCGGATGAATACAAAAAAAGCATTGTATACAGAAAGCAAGGTCCACTTTTTTACTTTTTAAAAAGATGTATTAAAAGTTCCTTATTTTGAATCAAGCGCAGGCTTTATTATTGATGACATTATCAATTCTAAACAATTCATGCAGTTAATTTCAAGGAGGGTTTAATCATTTTCTCTATTGTTTGAACTACGCAGTCAGAGAGCATGAGTGGCATGCAAATGCACCAGCCAGTACTGAGACACTCTGTGGCTTGATGAGTCTCGCTGATGAAGCCTCAGTGATGGAATCATATGGTGAGGCATGTGGAACTGCAGAGACCCTAAATGCTAATTGATTGATTAAATGAGAGAAGTGGGTTAAAAACAACAACACAATTCTCTATCTATTAGGGTTGAGCCGAATGCTTCGAGGCTTCGACCGTTGCCATGGTATTCGACCTCCAAAACACTACTCGAATGCTTTGTTTTTTAGTTTTTTTTATATATATATAAATAAAGGTATGTAATAATAATGTATAATTCCCAAAATAGCCCATGAAATGAGGAATAATCCCACAACATTATTCATGTTCAACATTAATTATTAGTAGTTATTCTCAGACGGATATCGCCGTTTGTTGTGTGTAGAGGTGTGTGGGTGTACAGTAGTGCAGCAGCGGCACTGAAACAGGGGAGATGGAGAGAGAGAGACAGACAGACAGACAGACAGACAGACAGAAGAACCTTTTATCATATACTATTAACTATTAACCTCTTAGCAGGACACTCTTCTGTCTTTCAGAGGTTGCAGCAGGCTCAGTCTTACAGCTGGAGTGAAGATACTGGTATCATATGAAACTTGACAAGGAATCCATTGGCACCTAACTGTCATTTCAGCTTGTCGGGAAGAACGCAAAATAACGCTCCAAAGTTACGCAAACTTTTGGCGAGAAAAAAATGGCATGGCCATTTTCAAAGGGGTCCCTTGACCTCTGACCTCAAGATATGTGAATGAAAACTGATGGCAATATATCGCAATGTATCTTATCTCAATATTCATGTTATCTCAAAATGTTTAAAATGGCAATAAGATCGTATCGTGACTTAAGTATCATGATTCCCACCCCCTATTATTCATATAATGTTTTTGTCCAGAGCTGAATAAAATGTTCCCGGCGTCAGAGCATCTCAGACGCTATGACCTCTCAATAGAGGGAAAATGTCAAATTGTTGGAGCTCTACGCCTGCAGCTGATACTACAGTACAACCCGATCTAACTCCAGCAGAGAAAGGTGTGAAGGGACAAGGTCACGTTCAGCTGTCCATTTTTGAATGTCACACGCACCCAAAATGCAAAAATAAGGCATTTATTGGATTTTGTCAAACCAGTGGACACAAAGCTAAGCCAGTTCTACTTGCCTGAGTGGTCAGGTACTAAGTACTGTATCAATACAGTACAGGGCAGGTCTTTGGGTTGATGAACTTTAACAAATCCTAAATTCTTTTCGGACAGGCATGTAAACAGACAATGGATTAGTGTCCGTCCATGTTAATACTAAGCAAGAATGTGAGCATACAAATGGGTTTTGCCCATCCCAAACCTCCTGCAGTAGTTTTTCACCAGTGATACTGTTGCAATGCCTGTGTTAGAGCTTTAAAGCAAAAAGGGCAAATTATCTATTCTGAGCTTGTTACACAGTGGGTCATAGAGTACACTCTCACTCAAAACACCCTCCACACACATTTAAATTAACCAAAGATGCTTCACTGTGTCCTTCCCTAAACCATCCCTCCAAACAGATGCATAAACAAGGTAGGAATGATTTCACAAACAATTTAGCAACAAGCTGTGACAGATGTTCACTTGAGCTGCTGTGTGGGCAGCCAGTTCTTTTCCTCCCACCGAGACAAACAGAGTAGAGCTACACACTTTAGCAGAATACTTTACATACATGTATACACACAGACATTCACACAAATATATGAACACAGTTATGTGCTCTGTTTGAAATCGTATACTAACATACTATTCATACTAAGTATGACATGAAATTGAGTATGTAGTGCGTTCCAACTGCCTAGTATGTATATGAATGTTTACTACATTAGCAAGAGTTTCTGATACGTTGCTCACATGTGACGTGAGCTTACTGGACACACTCAACCGGCCCAAAATGCATTGCGCCTCTTCAGACTGTGCAATGGTGGACTTCGAGGCAGACGGTTAAGATCATTAACCGGTTGAACAAAACAATGACAAATGGCGAGTGACATTAACGTAGACTAAAGAAGAAAAACGTGGGAGCTCACATATATAATGCACTGTAGAAAAAACATTTAACTTAAATGTTTAATCATTTCAATTTGCCTTAAAATAATACTGGGAAATAGTAAATTGAGTGGAAGACGTAATGTTGATTTACATTTGTGATAAACAATTTTCACTCTAGGGTAGCTCAGACCAGTAATGTCGTGACCGATACAGTCATGTGATGCAGAGAAGATGTATTGCTTGAGCAGGGTCTGAAACTAGCACCCACCATATGTGAGTAAATTGTTGGCAGTGGCAGGTAAAATCGTCTGGCCATGACTTTGGTGGACAGGGAAAACACTAGGGATGGGAATCGAGAATCAGTTCCTGTTGTGAATCGGTTTCTAGTTGTCCGATTCCTTGGAATCGTATAACTCTGTGACTATTGATTCGTCTTATTGATGCCTTAAGACATAACGGCATACGCATGCTGTATCATGTTTGGGACCGGAGCCATGGCGGAGGAAAAAAATTAGAAATAATCCTGAGGGGACGCATCCTATTTTGAACATCCGATGCTACATTGTGAACAACAAATATGTGTTGAAATTGGCAGAAGGAGAGCTAGTAACGTTAGCTGTCAGCACGCGGTGGGCAGTACAGTCTTGCTTGGCTAAATAATGGAGCAAACAGCTAACGTTATTTGAGGTTCAGCTCCACCACCACTCCATTTCATTGCCCATTTTTTTTAATTAGCCAAGTTAGGTTGTGTTGTCACTGCTAAGTTGACGCCGCCTGGAGCCCCCCACTTTGATCTTCACAACGTCTCTTCAGAAACCTCTGGGTGACGTCACAGAGACTACGTCCGTATTTTATACAGTCTATGGTTAGTACGTGATATCGAACACAACCATACTTCACAAATTGAGGCCTGACCACTGTGAGGAAATACTACAATATTTCACCCCCATCATTGTCTCTTCTTCTATCCTCCCCTAAACACTATGGTGGATAAACAGTAGTTCATTATTTGAAATCTGGTCTGATGGAGATTCAGCGTACGTCTCTGTGTTGGATATGTATTGGTGAACTGGATTTGTGCTTGCGGCTGTAAGGGGGTTTCCAGTGCGGGTCTGAAGCTTCAGCCTCTGCAGGACAAAAGCAGCAGACTCTGGCAGACAGCTACCTCAGATCACACTACATGTATCTCCCTCCTCTCCTGACTACTCTCATCTCCTGTCCTCTCTTTTCCACTTTTCTCCTCTCCTGTGAGGAAGAGGGGGAGGGAAGACAGATAAGGCCGCTTCCTCAGAAATTACCTATCACAGTTTGGCAATGTGTTCAGCATTGCTGTCTGAGAAAATGCTGAATTTGTCAATCCAGTTCAACTGAAAGGAATATGTGAGCTCAATTTTTAGCTGTCGTTTTAAATGAGTCAAGTGCTGTAGGTGTATGGATATCAGAGTGCGTGCTGCATAGCTAAAATGGGAAACAAATCACACTCTGCGGCTTTTATTCACATTTGTTTATACCGAGATAAACCCGGAGTGAGGGCCCTCACAACCTACGATCTGAGGACATTCATCACCGGCAGCAAAGCAGCGAGGTAAAGATTACTCTCTGGGGCTGCATGGCAGTCTACACACTACAGCAGATATACAGTATAACTGCTACAGCAGTTCTCTGCAGTGGTACCATGAGAGGCCATCATAAATTATAATAAAACAGCATGGCAGGACCCAGCACACTGTTATTACCAAATCTGCAGTTATAAAGCACAGAAGTAATTGTGGGTAATGTGTATTTATCACTTACAGACTGCAAGGGGTTCGCTTATTCATTATCTCACTGCTCATTTCTGTGGGAGTTGCGTAGGATGTATCCCAGTTATCCACAGATCCTCCTCTTGAATCAGAGACCACCATCAGTTAGCACCACTCCTCTAACCCCAAATATAGATGATGAACAGCTCTCTCTCAGTATCCATCCAATATATTTTTCAAGTGGACCTCGGGCCTTTAGGGGCCTCTCGTTTCACAAAGGCAATTTCCATGATGTTCAGACGTTCGGAGGCTGTAGTCACTCTCCTACTCAGCGTAGCCCCTTACTTTGGTTGACTAAGTGTTTATAAGAAACGTCTCGCCCGCTCTACTCCGTCTCCGTGTATGCCTGGGAGAGATGTAGCGCTGCTGTGTTGCGTTGATGTTTTATGCTCTATCTGGGACGCATCTCTTAGTAACATGCCGCAGCCTAACTGGATCACAGATAAAGTGATATGATTGGAACAGATGGTTCTAGGTTCGCTCGCTACCACTCGGGCTTCCTGTAGGGGCCTGAAATAGAACAGAAGGTCTGAAAGGACAAACAATGCCAACGGTGACAGTCGCGGAGGTGTCGTTCAGGGTGGCATATCTTCAAAGATTACGCAACTCGTCTCATGACAGTGGGACACATGAAGCAATGAGTGGTTTCTGAAGAGATGTTTGAAGCGTGAGGTTTGGACTAGTACTAGGAAGAAATCACTAATTATCTTCATCATACTCATTTCTAGAAATGGCTCGATACCACTTTTTAATGTCTGATCCAGCAACCTTGAGTGTCTGCCGATACCGATACCAATCCAATACCGTCTTTTTCCCTCTCTTAAAAAACTAAGTTTGATAAATTGAATAACTTTCGTTACTTCGCAGATTCAGGTTATTAATACAAAATATAATGAACTAATCAATGATGATGTATTATTATTGATTAAACTACCCAACAGTATATAAAGTCATTAAAATTACCTCCACATTTATCAGCTGCAACATTAAAGTGATGAACACTTTAATGCATCAATAATTAGAATACAATAATATATATTATTCTGCATAATGAGTCATTTTGGTACTTTAAATATATGTTGATCTTAATACTGATGTACTTTTACCAGAGTAGCCTAATATTTTAAGTTTAAGTTTTTCTTCCATCTCTGTATGTTAATATTAGTTTATTGAAAAGTTAAAAGGGTTTCCTTTCACTCACATGCACCCATTTTTCAACATTTGGGGCATAAGCCCCAGCAAAGCCAAAGAGTGGATGAGCCAGACTGAGCCCCGGCACAGACGCCGACATAGAAGAGCACATGTGACGGAAAGGGATCACATCGGATTATACTTTTTTTTTTTTCTCCGATATCAGATCCAGTCATTTTGGCCAGTATCGGACCAATACCGGTACTGAGTATCGGATCAGCGCATCCCTACTCATTTCTGATAAAAAAACTCCACTTGGATCAACGAGACTGACTGGGAGATTAGTTTGCTTTACTTCCCTTGTAACTCAAACGGGATGTGAAAACTTCGATGTGCTGCTGGGGTGGACTGAGTGACTAATGTAACATCTGGTACTACAGGACTGATTGTGACACCTGGGAAAAGGGCTACGCTGTACACATTGCCCCTCTCCAATCAGGAAGACATTCCTCTCATCACACGAGTGAAATATGATTCTCCATTATTACCTACCAGCATTCTAAATGTCAGGCTGGATTTGTAAATGATATGCTACTCCTAATTATGCTGATATTTCCAAGAGCAAAACAAACCTCTCTCGTTCGCTCTCTCTCGTCTCTCCTCCTCCTCTCGACCTCTCTCTGGAATTTTTTCTTTTTTATATTTAAAATGTTACTGCCTTTTTTGGGGGAGAAGAGCAATTCCATTAGCACGGGAAACACTTAAATCTAACATTTAAGAACACTCATATAACAGGTGTCCTTTTAACATCTTGGACTATTAATGTCTTGAGGGTTAGAACAGCTGTCGATGAGAATCAGAGAGTCGCCAACTCAAATCCCCAGATGTTTCCAGTCCCCCAGACTGACTGGGTCTAGGTGGTGGAAATGAATGAGTAAAACACACCACTCAGCTGCTCTAATGGAGCTGCCAAATGTTCACCTATCCTGTAGACATTACAACACGGCAGCAGCACTGGAAACTGTCACGTGTAAGTGCATGAAAGTGTGCAGTCCTCTTTCCATGTGACTTTTCCACAATGTGGATAAGTATAACATTAAAAAAAATGAAATGCTGAACTTTTGTATTATGTTCAATTTCTATTGCACTTTCAAGTTCTCCCGCTGTAATGGTTGCGTTAAAACTTTGGCCACTGTATCCATTACCCTAAAGTGTCAAAATGTCAGCGGCAGAAAAGTATTTAAGTGCTGTGTGATAATAGAGTATGCTGAGGACGTGCGATGGTGATGTATGAGTTTACCGCAGGGGTTAAGGCAGCCTTTGAGCTATGTCAGATGAGTCTTCTGGCTCCAATAGGCAGCATTGGCCCTGAGGGTCAACGAATAGGTCACGCTAAGACATCTCACGGGAGATGAAAGATCGCTCCAACATCTTCACCCACTGGGTATTACTATCATCATTAGAGATGTTTTTCACAACATAGCCTTGGGATAGAATAAATGAGCCTTTAGAAAGAATAAATGACTGGTCTGAAGAAGGCCTTTACGTTACCACTGTAAGGGCAGAACTCCATGAGTCCCCGGCCTCCATTAGAGGAGACGATGATATTCTCTTTTGTGGCCTCCCCACGGCCCTCTAACAGTGTGAGATGAGTGGAGGTTTCAGCTGTAGCCACCAGAGAGACAGCCGTACTGACTTCAGCTACTACCATTCAGATGTGGAGACTGAATGAAAAAAAGTTGACACATTTGAAAGACGCTTTGTCGAGAGCGAGAGAGAGAGCGAGAGAGCGAGAGAGAGAGAGAGAGAGAGCACATTAAGGGCTCCAGACGGTCTGCAAGAGGAGCGTGGGCTAGTAGTCGGTCCTGATCTGAGAACGCCGACAAAGAGCCAGCAAGCACAGGGCAGACTCAGGCATCCCATTAGCCTTTGAGTCTAAATGTCAGTGTCTCCACTGGCCTAGTTCAGCAGGCTATTCCCTTCTCCCCCCCCTCCCCCCTGAGGCCCACAGTGCAAAAATACAAACAGAAGCAGAAAAAGAAAATCAAATGTCATGTGAGACTATTACAATGAAGTACAATCTTTGTCTCACTTGCCTCCTGCTGATCATGCAAATGTGTCATTTTTGAGATTTCCCCAAAAAAAAGATCCCCATTGTGGATTGAAGAAAGCGGGATACATTTTCTTAAAACGTCAAAATTAATGTTACTTATACAGTAAGTTTATACAACCTCAATCATGCATTGTTGGTGCTGAACTGGAATCTTTTAGGTAGAAAAGCTGTATTGCTGTGTAATTGTCTCTGTGTATTAATGTACTCGTGTGTGTGCGTATATGCATGTATGTAATAGGGATGTGATGGGGAGGACATTTTTCCACCGGTTAATAAACTTGTGACAACCCCGGTGATGCAGGTTTCCACCTGGCGCTGCTCCGCTGCGCACACCGGCTGTGACCGCTCCGTCCTCCTCATGGCGTTTACCTCATTAACATTATGGTTCCCTTACGGCATTCGGTTTAAATACGAAATATTGCCAAATAGGCACTTTTGCTTTTCGCTTCGACACCAAATCCTCCGCCATTGTCTCTAGTCTGTCAACTCTCTCTCATCGTGTGTGTGTGTAAAATCTGACACCTGCTACTCTGAGCTGAGACTCCGTACGGAGCAGACACATTCACTTTCAGTTTATAGTGTCCGTCGTCCGACTATGTTCTGATAACACGACGCTGATACGCGAAAACTGACTCTTTATTTCTGTAAAAATAAAAAAATAAAACCAACGGTGGTGGCGATGTGCATGTAATATAATCGGTGTGTGCCCTACCACCGTGCACCACCGTGCACCACCGTGCACCACCGGTAACACTGACTACCGCGACAAGCCTAGTATGTATGCGGGTGTTTTTGTGTCTGTGCACTTCATGTCCGTCCCGGTTGCTGCAGCCCGAGGCCCTGCCCTGAGAGTGGCCCTTGATGCCTGAGTGCTCTGTGTGACATTTCCTAGTAAAGGCCATTGTAAACAAAAGCATCTCCACAAGGAGTAACAACACAAATTCTCTACCTTCCTCATCCTAATCTCTCCTTTTCAGATTCTCTTTACAGCACAAGAAAATCTCTTTGTCCGTCTGCCAATTTTCCAGACTACAGAGTGGAGAGAACTGGTGGAGAGATTCTCAGTCTCCTATTACTTTTCCTGTAAGCTCCATTCTCTGTACCATTAACTGGTTGTCCAGGCGTTATGCATACTTGAGGTTAAATACACCGCTTAAGGGGAAAAATCTTTTTACTTAGCTTTAAGTAAACCTCTGCAGAGTGAGCTATTTAAGATAGATGCCACAGTTGGCCTATTAAGGAGCTTTAACGATGGAAACAAATGGACACTGAGGAGGATAGTTTGTGAGCCAGCACGACTGCGGACTAATTTATACACTCTAAACATGGCAACAGAAGCTAACTGGTGCCGAAAGACTCACACAGCACGCAACTGGCATGCAAAGCACTTGCTGTCTCTCTCTCTCTCTCTGTCTGTCTTTGCACTAATTGCATTGTGCTGTTTTAGCAGGCATAAGTATACTCTCTCCAATTTGTTGTACAATAGAATTGCATTAACAACATCTGCATTGTACTCCCGGCCCCAATCCATACACTGCTCCATTTCACTACAACACTGTCTCTCTTTCCATCATTACTAGTAGCACACATTGTGTGCATTATTGGTTTGAATTTGAATTCCCCAACCATCTTCTGTTTAGTGCATATTACTAGGGATGACAATCATCAGAGGCCCCATGATGCAATATTATCACGATACTTAAGTCACAATACGATATTGCGATTTTAAACAATTTGCGATATAGTGAGTATTGCTATAAAATGGATTACATTTGTTCAACTGCAAATTATGCAGTTTGTCAACATCTCTTTTATCTAATAACATACAGTTTTCAGTCTGTTCATCAGAGTTTTCATTCACATATCTTGAGGTCAGAGGTCAAAGGACCCCTTTAAAAATGGCCATGCCAGTTTTTCCTCGCCAAAATGTATCGTAACTTTGGAGCGTTATTTAGCGTTCTTCGCAAAAAGCTAACATGACATGGTTGGTACCAAGCTTTAAGACTAAACCCAACAACTTCTGAAAGACAGAACCGCAGCCAGGCCTGCCATCGGATTGTTAAGAGGTTAATAGTGTATATGATAAAAGATTGATACTTGACATCCGTGTATCGACACAATATTGCCACGCAAAATAATAAGGCGATACTTTGTTGGACCGATTTCTTTGCGATTTCGAACACAATCATACTTTACAGATTGAGGCCGTGTGAATATGAATCCCATCATCCCATCTTCTGTTTAGCGTTTATTACTAGGGGTGGGAATCACCAGAGGCCCCATGATACGATAATATCGCGATACTTAAGTCACAATACGAGCTTTAAGACTGAGCCTACTACAACCTATGAAAGACAGAACAGCAGCCAGGCCCACCGTCGGATTGTTAAGAGGTTAACAGTTTCTATGATAAAAGATTGATACTTGACGTCCGTGTATCGATACAATATTGCCACGCAAAATATCGCAATACGTTGCTGTATCGATTTTTTTCCCCCACCATTATTTGTTACCGTAAATACTCGTATCCTCCTCTCTCCTCACACATACATTGATATATTACATGCAATACCAACTGAATCTGTCAGTAAAAGAAAAGGTAGAAATTAATGACTAGTGTTGGCTTACGACTTGGTTTTTGCCATGGCAACATATCTGGGTTTTCATCCACATTCAGAAAAGGCAAAAAAAACAGTTGGCCAACTTCCATCCCAAGTGCTCAGAGGCCATCCATCGCTTTCCATCTTATCTCATCCCATCCCAAACAGCAATTAGCTAAACCTAAGCCACCGAGGTCTAAATCGCATCCAGCATCTCTGGCTTTGGTTCACCATCCCATTACACACATTCCATGCAACTAACCTCCTTTTTATGACGCACACACCACATCCCCTCGCCCCTCACCCACCACTCGCACACTCCACTGAGCTTGCCTGGGTTTGAGGCTAACCTATCCACCATCCACTGTGCTCTGCAGTGCAGTGTGAAGGTTAAACATTATCAAAGGGAGTATGGGATTGAGGACAACTGCCAATCTCCCATTACTGTAAGCCGCCAGTGTGGTTGCAGTGGTTTTAGTGTCGGCACAGTTAATGGTAACATTTTTCTCTGCATTTCAGCAGCACCGGGACACAGTTACTGCTCACACCAGCCAAAGGGAGGCTAAGTGTGGCGTGGGATGCCATTCTTAAAGATATAAACAGACACAAAGCTGACTGTTAGCGCTTTAAGTCTACAAATAAATATCACTTTAAATGTCTAGAATCCATTTGGAAAAAAAATAACATTGCAATTTCACTGAGATGCATTCTGGCTGCTGTTGTTTGGAAATTAGATTAAGATGCTGTTAGCAACTTTGAATAGACTGCATGATCCAAATTAAATACAGAAATACATACAAGGAAATTAAATCACAACACTCTTAAGCTCAATTACCCCTGGTGGAACTCAATGGGATGTGGAAACAGTAACCACACACAAACACACAGAGGCAGAGAGAGAGAGAAAGAGACAAAGGACAAACTGAGACGCATCGAGACTGATAAAAAATGCAGGAAGCTGGTTTAGCAGTGGCTGCGATGTCGCTAGGGAATTCACACAATTGTTGACTTCCATGTAGAGAGAGACAATGAGTTCAGCTTCATTGACTTCTACAGAGGCAGTGAAGCACAGTAATTACCATGGCTCAGACAGAGGAGGCGCTACCACCACAAACACTCAGCGCTGTGGAGGAACAAAAACAAAACACACAGACACACTTTAACCTTAACTACATTTTAAACTAATGCACACAGTCACAAGAGGAAAATATACGGCAACAAAGGCAGAGATTATTCTTCAGCCCCAAGAAGCAGAAGACGAGTAGAAGTGGTTGCAATTGCAAGTGATAGAGGCGGATAAACAACATCACAGGGGTGGGGATGTGCTACAGAATAGGAACACATAGACCGAGAAGTATGAAAAAATGAGGAATGAGAATCCCCAAACAATCTAATCTGTCCTTGAGTGCCCTCCTACTGCAGCATTGTTCTGTCGGAGCCAGATAAGTTGGGAGGCGCTGCAGTGAGTGAACAGAGGAGAGGAGAGGAGAGAAAAAGAAAAAATCAATGATAAGAGTCTCCACTTGCCACAGTAAAGGACTGAGGTGGGGGTGGAGGAGGGTGGAGTTGGGGCAGACTAAAGAGGACGTAGCGAATAGAGAAAAGGGGTGTGATGTTGACTTGCATTGATCCTGGTGTGGGTATGAGCATTTATTCATCTCTGCAACAACCACAACCAACCAACAACAATCACGAATACCATAATGTCACCACACAAGGCCAAATGTTGTTAACTACTATTGGTGTGAAAGAACTGTTTCACCTATGTATCGCAATTTTATTTGAAATAGATTCTTTAAAGCCAGAATCGATTTATTTGCTTTATTTGAGTCTATGCCGAGGTAAAAGGAAGGCACCGCTTTTATTGTTGTGGTCAGAGTAATGTCACGTCACGCCGTTTCAAAAAAACAAAACAAAGCCGCGGAGGAGGGTCCACAGGGATACAACCTGCGTCCTCGCATTTTAAATCCAAAGTGGTAAACACCGCGGTCAAGCCAGCCATCGCTCTCATCTCCGTGGTCAATTCAGCCAACGCTACAACTGTAGAGCACCCATATACTGACATTTATGTTAAATGCATTCAAACAGCCCCGATGGAGCTGACCATGGATGTATAAAAAGAACGGAGCTAACAGTAAGAGCTAGCGACGGACTTGGCAAAGTTAGCAGAATTATATACACATGACTATTTCAAAATAAGGTGTTAACAAAGGGAAGTGTTTATACAAAATACATATAATGAAAAGTATAAAACATGTTAAGTGGGAAATAATTTGGGGTTGCTGGAAAAGTTGTAATAAATGATGCAAGACAATGACTGATATATTTGACTTCAGGACATCTCTGACTACATACATGCCGAAAATCAAACAATTTTATTGTATTAATTTAGATATTTTCCAAAGTAAAAGTCCCTAGAAGTGTATGATTCAACTTTTCCCCATGGTCTAGTGTTAAAAAAAAAGTGAACAAAAATCGTAATAAATTGTAACATCGAATCACAATACTTGAAAATCACAATACATATTGAATCAGCACCCAAGTATCATGATAGCATTGAATCGGGAGATAAGTGTATAAGTACAGTACAGTCATATAAGCTACTTTTTGTGAATGTTTCAAACGCACATTGTTATTCCAGGTTTTCTCTCTGGCCCAGTAATAGGTGGCAAGAGAGAAAAGGAGCCCATTCCTCCAAGTCCAAGATAAGCAAATCCCTTTTCCCCTGATGGTGACATGAGAATACTTTATGCTTAATGTGAAGACGTCCCATCAGATAGGTGTAATATATACAACCTCTTTGTCTTCCACTGCAGGTCAACCATCCACGGCCTGCTTAATTCATTAAACGCTATCTTAAGTGGCTGAACTGATGGACTTCCATTATTAAAAAAGTTTCACAGCAAGTCATCCAATACAATTATGGTATCTAAATTAAAGTTAAATATTTAGAAAAATCTCCCTAAAGCTGCTAGAGGGACGGAACGAGATGTTTTATGTGTTCATTTCCAAGAAAAAATCTGACTGCAAACAGATGAAGAATAAAATGATTTGCTGCGAGTCTGTTCTGAATTTCCTGAGTGCTGTGGTGGTCTCTGTCCAAACATTCAGCGGTTAGGAAAGAAAGCATGCTTGCTCATGTTCATATTCAAAAGCTGGATCTAACAGGACAAAGACTTCTGTCATCGTTTCAGGAGAGAATATGAAGGTGATCCAAGTATTTGGCTGCAACAAGGATTAGACACAATATATCAGTACAGAAGGCCACGTTCATACTGGCTGAACCAGATGGTAAAAGGGGCCAACTCTGTTACTGGGTAGAGTCTAAACCCTCTAGTCATAGAGGTAGTGGAAAAAAAGATGCTGGCAAAACTGATGGCGAAGGGAGCATAATCACTCATCGCTTCATTCCATCAATAATGCTAATTGCCATCCAGTTCCTTACTTTAGTGAGCAATAAGCAGTTGTTGCCTCTCACACAGAGTCCACAAATTTTGCTTTGCTCATTGTGGCCTGACAAGGTTCAGACATTGGCATGGTTCAGGGGTGCTGTCAGTGTGTAGACTGAAAAAAAAGGAGAGAGAAAAATCACTCTGTGGGCAATAAGGTCAGACTTTATCCCAGCAGATGACTGACAAGTGTTCTCCTTCACAGAAACATCAACATGAATGCTTCTAGCAGCTGACTGACACTGGACAAATGCCCGCCTTGCTAGTCTGTCCTTGGGTTAGGTTTCACCTTTCTAAACTGGAAAAAAAACAGCAAAAAACTCAGAGCACAGTTAAAATTGTTGCCTCCATTCTAAACCACTCCCCAAAGCGTCCTCATTGGCCTGGCTGCTGCTGCCAACTATCAATTATAAGTGGACATTGTCCAGACACTTTTGTCATAAAAACTCACAAGATTTAATCTACAGTAGCTTGGTAAGGGGAGTTTGATGAGATCTCTCTCTTTGCACGCTGAGTTACGCACTGCTGCTCCACAACTCTGATAATTAACAGATGTGTAAATACAAGTTTGAAAGATGTATGTAGTGTAGTTACTTAGCTTTCCAGCCCAACATGTCAGTGTGTAGCATACTGTATGTGTCAGTACATGACAATGAGTGAGATGATTTCACAGTTAAATTTGTTTAGCTATGCCAGCAGCATGGCTCCATGCAGGGCAATATCAGTCTGTCTAAACAACTATTGGATAGATTGTCATAAAATGTTTATAATCTCCAGAGTTTTGGGGTAAAAATGTCTCCGCAAGTATCGGATGGATGGACAGGAAATTTGGTAGAGACATCCATGGTCCACCTCAGGGTGATTTGCTGAACTTTGCTGATCCCTTAACTAGGGCTGTCAATGGATTAAAATATTTAATCAAGATTGATCGCATGATTGTCCATAGTTAATCGCAATTAATTGCAAATTAATCGCACCCTTTTTATCTGTTCAAAATGTACCTTAAAGGGAGATTTGTCATATATTTAATACTCTTATCAACATGGGAGTGGGCAAATAGGCTTGCTTTATGCAAATGTATGTATATATTTATGATTGGAAAAGCAATTAACAACACAAAGCAATGACAGATATTGTCCAGAAACCCTCACAGGTACTGCATTTAGCATACAAAATATGCTCAAATCATAACATGGCAAACTGCAGCCCAACAGGCAACAACAGCTGTCAGTGTGTCAGTGTGCTGACTTGACTATGACTTGCCCCAAACTGCATGTGATTATCACAAAGTGGGCATGTCTGTAAAGGGGAGAGTTCAAGGGACCCATTTGAAAATGGCTAGTATGACATGGTTGGTACCAATGAATTCATTAGGTTTTCTAGTTTCATTTGATACCAGCACCTTCACTCTGGCTTTAAAACTGAGCCCGCTACAACCTAAACAAACGCGAGTTGCTTTAATGTGTTATAGAAATTAGTGGCGTTTAAACAAATTTGCGTTAACACTTTATTATTGCGTTAATTTTGACAGTCTTATACCCTTAACTTTAATCCAGCACATCATCAGGTCAACATTTCGAAGTGTTCAATACTTTGGTTTCTGAACAAATACCTGCAAAACTAAAGACATTTCCATTAGTCTCAGCAGTACTTTTGGAACATGAGAAGATAGTGGTGGTAAAATAGCAAACATTATACCTGATAACCATCAGCATGTTGATGGAAGCATTTAGAACAAACAATGTAAAGCGGTTGTGCACATCCAAAACCGTTGCAGGCCGGTGCTGGTCCAAAAGAAGACGGCAATGAAAATACAAATAAAGGGCCGCAACACTGTAGCTCCCTTAAGTGCAATTTATTAGCACATCCACAAGTGACTTTTCGAGCATCTGCTCATCACTTGTGAATTCGCTAATAAATTGCACTTAAGGGGGCTATAGTCTGCGAGCATATAGAACAAAGACAGCACCGCTGTACATAAGTACAGACTCACAGAGCCGCTAGCGAGGCTGCACACTCTTGTTTTAACCATTAACTCAATTCTATCCATCTATTTATCCGTCTTGATCAATCTATCTATTCACACACACACACACACACACACACACATACAGAGCTACATGTTCTGTTAAGCGGAAGGAGTTTCTTTGTTTTTTGGCATAGATTAGTGTTTCAGCTGTGAGGTAAGGACAGACCAATTTGTCAAGAGAGAGCATGGAGCTAATCACATCAAAGGAACTGCTACCCAGGCTAATATCAGCCCACGAGCAGGATGCCTCATTCATTAGTCTGCATCTGCAGGACAAATCACTTCTATGCTGACATACAAAAGCAACGCACACGCAAGCGAGATTATGCCGGGTAAAACTTGCGGCGGGCTATTGACATGAGATAAACAACGCTGAAAATATTTGATTTGATTAATTCGTTGTGACATCACGTTTAACTTTGCGAATTGTTTTTTCCGTGCGACGGCTCGCTCCGTACATCTCTACATGGTAAAGTGGTGCTGCAATGCACACTGCAGCAATCATGTGTATGCAAATGTGTGTGTGTGTGTGTGTGTGTGTGTGTTCGCTTCAAAGAAAAATGGCTTTTCCTTTATTATGGCACAGTTCCATTTCGAACGCCTCAGTCTGTCCTCTGCTCGAGTGGAAATGTGGATGAAATGGATGAAAGATGTTTCCGCGTCTTCTCTATAAGAAGGAGCAGGCGTCTGTGAAGAATATTCTACCTTCATAGCTATAATAGAACAGAGTTGTGCCCTTCAATGCGGTATCATTTGTCTCCATTTTCTCTGTCCAGTGGGTATCACATCCGACTCAGCATTTCCACACACCCTCCTCTGAGGAGACGAGCACTCCTCTAGGGCTTTTCTGGCCAGAGACGAGATTGCAGTTAAGGTGGAAGACCACAGCTATTCAAACTTTCTGGACCAAAATGTTGCCAGTCGCTGGGTAGAAACCAAACCACTAAGATGCCTATTTACTTAACACAGTTAGTATTAGTGTTGCACGGTATACTGATACTAGAAAGGTATCGCGATACCCTGCCGTTAAAAATGGTACAATACCCCGTTTTATTAGTAACAATACTTGAATGACAGTATTTTAATACGAGCCGTGAATTGTGTCGATGTTCTTGATTTTAGCAGCTTTATCGTCATCACAGAACTTCATCTGAATTTATTATCGTTTTGTGGGTTTTTGTTTTGGAAGCCTGTCGTCTTCTGTGCTTCCTTAACACTCTCCGCCTTAACTGTTACTAATGTGCCAGCATGGGTGCTATATTTTACAAAAGAAAAGCCTTATTAAATGCTGTTTAATGAGTGATATTAAGAATTTTTACATTTAAACATTTTTAATTAATAAAAAATATGTTTAAGTTCCTTGTTTTGTCATCTGTTATTCCATTGCTTTTCCTGATGTTCTAGATAACATTATATTTTAAGTATCGAGATATTTAGGCAGGGTTTAGTATCGAAGGCAGATGTTTTGGTATCGTGACAACACTAGTCATTATACTGCAGCATGTCAGCCACAAGTACTTTATAGTCAAAGCAAGCATCAACCAGCAAGAAGCAATTGAAGAGTCTTTTCATTTGAGCTGCTCACATCTTTACCAGCTCTGTCAACTCACTGATGGTCTCTATTTGAAGAAAATACCAACTGTGCTTTTTTTACCGTGGCTGATACGAGTGTTTACATTGTTACATCCCTGATAACGTGGTCATCAGTAATGAGGATGAGAAGCTATATAAAGCCTCTGTGACTGGCAGCTAATTCAAGCTCATACGTGTTGCCTGTCACATGGCTGCGATGGTGTTATTACGCTCTGCCTCTGTTCCGTAAAACCCTTTTCATCACGGATGCCGACGATGCTGTTGTTGTGAGGTGCTGTAGCATGATGAGGCCAAGTCTTTTATCACCGTATCCAATGATTGTCTTTATTCTGCTTTTTTCTATTTCCATTTCTGTTCATCTCATTCGGCGGAAGAGAAAAAAAAAAAACTTTCTCGAGTTCAATCTTCACCAACCCCGGCACCTCCGATTTTACACACTTGTGCGCTGCTTGCTCACACAAACAAGACATATGCGCGCACACACTGTGATGCGTAAAGAAAATGAACACATCCCTGATTTCCAAACCTATTTTCTTAAAAACACAACGGGAACTGTCAAATTGCTTTTTCGCTAAACTTTGTGATTTACCAAACTATGAATAACTTGTGCATAAATTAAGTGAGGGGGATAATGAGAAATGCCACGCTTGTGTGATGAGAGGAAATGAAACGCAGCAGTGGCCAATCAACTCGTTGAAGATTAGAAATAGAAACAACAACCTCACCTGACATAAAGAAACACGTTGAGGATGAAAAACCTGACTGGAGAGTCAATAAGCTTTCATAAGTTTGGTGTCTGACCATCTGTAAATGACGGGGCAGGAGTTTCTGTGTGGACGGGGGGAGAGCCACCATAAGATGCACTGTCTTCTTAGCCGTTCCTCCTAGCTGGGGGGTATTTCTGTTCCTCTGTTCTCTCCGTAGCTTTGAAGCTCTCATGCCTCTGATCTGTCATCTATTTCTTGCCTCCCATGCTGTCCAGCGTGCGTCTGCTCATGAGCAGGACAATGTGACAGCACTGCAGCCAACTCACAGTGGGAAAGGTGGCCGGGCCTGTCTTTTGGAACAGCCAGACTATGCTAATGCAAATCCATTAAAAGATCTTGGTTCTGATGCATCGGTTAAATATTAGCTGGCTGCTGTGTGATTCTTGTCATTTTGTCCAGATTAGCTACAGCCATCTAAAACGTATGCATTTATAAACAACAGAAATCAAATGTTTCACAACGGGGTGTGCTTTCTTTTTTCTCTTTTTAACACCGTGCCTTTTCATTTACCACTGGGCTCTGCAAACAGGCTGCCAACTACTTTATCATGTGGAAGGCTTTCGGCCACAAGCTGAAGGATCAACACTGCTGAGAGTTCAGTGGATCCAGACTTTGTTAGGTGGTGTTGCTTGGTCAACAGCGAAGACACCCAGGCAATACAAACAATAATCTCTTTTTTTGTCCCCGTCTCTGTCTCCTAATTCTTTCTCCCCCGCAGCCCGGGGGTGTCTGCCTGGGAGGCACGTCAGCGTGTATCTCCCTACGGTCTGTCTCTCTGCCACCGTGGCAAATCAATTCTTAATAAACCATCTGAAGGCTTCCTCTGCTATACCTTTCATTTCCCCTCCTCAAAGCTGCAGGGCAAATTAGCCTGCCAAGAGGATGAGAGGGAGCAAGCGGCAGAAGAAAGCAAGAGAGAGAGAGAGAGAGAGAGAGAGAGAGAGGGGGATGAAAAAAAACGACCCAACACCTACAATTAAATTAACAAATCACTGTTCTTAATTAATCGGGGAATTACAAGCAGAACTGTGGGTTTGAGACGTGACTGACATGGCTAGCGCTCCTTGCATCTGCTTTTGTTGGTGCTGCCGGGGTGGGGAAGCCGAGGGGAGGTAAAGGAGGAGAGGAAAGGCAGATGAAAGCTTAATAAAAACTCTCCGCAGAGCCCCCCGAGCAGAATAGCGAGGCTGTTACTTCTACTCCTCCTCCCCTCCTTTCTTTGGTTTCCTCTTCCTCCCACTCTCTCATATCCTCGTCATTCCTCCCTTGCTTAGTTTCTCTCCCCTACCACCCCGACTATCTCTATCCCTCGCACATTACCCCCCTGCTGCCTCCCGTCTCCCTCTCTACCTTTCGCTGGGTCTGAAACCTATGTTTGCTAATGAGGTGGGATTGACAGCTGGATTACACCATCGCTTTGTAATCCTTTTATTCCTCTGTTTAGGATAATCACCCCCCCCCCCCCCAGACCAGGGCCTTGCCTCGTGCCTCTAGGGACAGTCAACAATGTATGTGTCTGCTTGTGTGCATGTATAAAAAGCCTATGCATGCATGTGCAGTATTTAATTGTGTCTGACTAACCTCTTCCAAAAGCCCAGTTCATAGGAGGGCAATAAAACATTCATTATCTCCACTCTGCACTGAGGCCAACAATATGCCAATCATCATGCACGACCTCCAACACTCTGCTGCATAGTTCATAAACCGTCGAATGGTATAGAGTGAACTACGGCTGCATGAGGCTGTCTGAAACGCAATGAATACGAAAAATCAGGTAACACTTAATTTTACAGGTCCGCAAATTTCATGGTAATTAGGTGATAATTAGCAAGAAACCTATTTGAAATTTCTTTGGAATTACTGCCAAATTACCCCAATATTTACCTAAATTTATCCCAAATTACCCTATTATAAACATTATTTAATGATTATATGCTAAAATAGAATATAATCGTTAAAATAGGGCCCTTAGGCTTGAGAAGCGTCAGTGCGCTGCTCTTCATCGGAGGTGGAAAACCCAAACTAATAGAAGACACTTCTGATCAGGAACAAATCTCACCATTGTGTGACTTATTGTCTACACAGATGTAACCTGGTAGCTGATGTAATGATTCAGGAAGTTTTTTAAGAAATTTCAAATAAGTTATTTGCTTATTATTATCTATTTACCATCAGACATGAAAATAAAGCATATTAATTAACTTTGTATTCTTTTCCTGGAAATGTATTACATAAATTACCAGCTATTTGGAAATACCAGAATATAATGATTACATAATGTTTATAATAAAGTAATTTGCGATACATTTTTAGGTATATATTTGTTGTAATTTGGCAGTAATTCCAAAGAAATTTCAAATAGGTTACTTTCTAATCATCACCTAATTACCATGAAATTTGTGGACCTGTAAAATTAAGTGTTACCAAAAATCATCATATTCAGGGATGGTAAATCCATTATTAAATGGGCTCCTGGGCTAAAGATTGTAGTATTTATTATCACGTTGCAGCCTCTCCCTGCTCTGTGTCAGAGCTCTCCACACACATAAACACACAGCGAAGTCAGCAAAACAGCTGATCTGAGAGGCCACGGTGGAGACAGTGAAATAAAATTGACGACAACTACGCTCGTTACTGTGAGTACGTAAGTGCAATAAAACTTTGCAAGTGTAAAGCCAAGATACGTTCATTCACCTCATCATTACACCTGTTCAACAAGCATAAATATGATGAAACTGTTAAACGTGTAGGATTTTTCAATCTGCTCTGTCTGCTGTCTCTCATCCAACGGAAGGCGTGAAGCGGTGATGCACTGTTATTGACAAGGGTGCAGACTAGGGAGCCTCCGTGTTATTAATTTATTATCTTCATAAAGTAAAGGAGCAACGTAACCCTCAGCTACACACGCTAAAACAAAAGCTGGCAGTAGTCTAACTGTTTAGGTTAGTTTGCTATGTATCTTACTTGTAAACTTATCTGCTGTCTCCTACCACCAGCGCTACCTGCAGTGGTTCACATCAGCAGAGGGAGGAGGAATGACTGATGCTGACTGATGTCCGTGTCCTTCAGTCTTTATAAGCTTCACTCAGTATTTTCACGTCAGGAATATGATTTATCTTATTGACATTTTACATTTGTTTCCAGTGATATATTGAGTTTATAGTGACTTTGCTGTTGTAAACATTACTGTTGCTGCTCTAGAAACAACATTTAGCCTTGTTATATTTAAAACATATGTATAGCTAATATGCACACTTCATTGTTTGTTTATTTATGTCATATCGTCATCGAAATATTGAACAATGTTATCGCACATCGCGGATTTTCCTCATATCGTGCAGGCCTAGAGTGAACCCATCTTCTGTCCATCCAAGTCCAAGCTTAGATTAGAGAAAGTATCCCTGCTGGCCAACCTGTCTGAAGCTCCTCATCCCTTCCTACCCTAGAGATGAGCAAACACTGTCTTCTCTTCAGAGTGTGGCTGCTCCTCTAGCCCTTCTCCTCCTCCTCCTCCTCCTCCTCCTCCTCCTCCTCCTCCTTTCCTTCCCCCCCCACTCCCTCACAGGAGCCCGTTCCCTCGGCGGCCACAGGATTCACTTTGTTTTTGATCATTCTCAGATTCAGAGCTAGACAACTTATCTGCTTCTCTACATTCTCCCAGGGCCAGAGGAGGAAAGCGGGGCCTTTTATTACCCTCGCTCTCTGCCTCTTCCTCTGATGTGCTGAAAAAGACAATAGACCGATAGGGAGAGGGAGAAGAAAGGAATTCTGGCCAGTGTGCTTTTTAAAAGTGTGTTGGTCCCGAGGCTTGAAGCGGCTGCCTCTCTAGCCTACATTTAATCATGGAGTTTGACCAATAGTAGTAATACAAGGCCTTTTGTAGCCTTACAGACAGAGAAATGCTGCAGTGTCACATACCAATCTTTAACATTGAGCCCTGGCTCAGAGTTGTATAGAATATCAGTAAAAGTATAATTACAGTTCTCCATACAGTAGCAGTCGCCCTCTATTGCAGAGAATGAAGCCTTGATATTGAAATGAACTAGTTATGTTGTGAATATTCTGCATGCCTCTGATTCTCCAGGTTCTTTAGAAGAAGCGAGCCTTACAAACAAACAGCGAGGCTAGTAGCTGAATTCAACAACAAATTACTGTTTACACTATGTAAAAATCAAATTCCTGCTAATCACGTTGGACTTTTTGCAGCACAGAACTATGTTTGAAATGATAACACTGCGGTGAGCACTGCAGTAGAGATCCAAAAGCAGACTCAATACAGCACTGTGGATTGCATTGTAGCCATATGGTCATCTTCAATTTATAAGTGAATGTAGTCATTGCTCAATGCAAATGTTAACTGAGTAATTGAGTATGTGGAACTCATTCACACTCCATGACAACCAAACAAAACGCTCTGAAGAAGGCTCCGTGTCGACACGTACACGTATGTCTATTGTGATGTGAGCCAATTAAACAGGTGAAATGCTCGTATTTTGTCCTCCTTGATTTTGAAATCTGGGATGTGCTACTCTATCACATTTTTTATACTCCATGACAACCTTTGCTACAGCTACGATGAAGACAATTTTCCATTAACCATAAAAACACAACAACAAACTATAATTTGGCCCATCACTTACACTTTGACGTCATGCATCATGAGACCATTATGTACAAACAGCAACAGTGATTTTACGAGATAAAGTTTAGTTTAGAAATGACCGTTTCACTGTCTTTTCTTGAAAATGCAGATACGTACAGTATAATTCTACAACATCAGCCTTTACTTTAAAGCTTCAGTAGGCAGAATATCTTTGGCATCATTGGAAAAAAAATCCATAATAACCTTTCAGCATATTGTAATTCACGTGTTCTGAGAGATAACTAGACTTCTGCACCTCATCATGGCTCTGTTTTCAGGCTTTAAAAAATCTCGTGACGGAGGACTTTGACCAATCACAGGTCATTTCAGAGAGAGCATTCCTATTGGCTGTTCATTCACGGCTGCCGGGTCACAAACTTTCTCATTTTACAGCTAAACAGTACACTACAAGATGTTTCTGAAAATATTTTATGCAACAAATAGGCATTACAGTAACAGAATATTGATTCATATTTAATCAGCGCTGCCTAGTTTGACAGTTTGATCTGAGTTTGCGAGTGATGGACAGCTGATGCTGCTTTTGTGCTAATCCTATACGTCCGTGAAAATATATGGCTGCCCACATGCTTCGACACATATACTCACACATAGAGGCCTTTTAATTATTCAATATTTATCAGTATTTTTTAGAGTTGAGCATACATCAGCACTCTGCTACAGTATATGCACTCTGATCTTCTGAACAGCTGCTCATTTCTCCGCGGCCATGATACTTCAATCAACACAGTGGTGGATAAATAAATGACACTTTTTGAAATGACTAGTCAATTATAATTAGTCAACCAAAAGAAGAGAAGATTTTTTTTGAGTCGCATACCAAGCAAAATATTCACTCGTTCAAGCTTCTGAAATCCTAACATTTTCTCATCATTCAAATTGTAAAGTAAGAATGTATATATCAAATTGACCGTTAGTGTTAGTTGCGGCTCTAAATCAATGAGGTCTAGTGAATCATGGAGCAATTATTTTGAAGGTCTCCAACTCTGCAAAAAATGTCCTTGTGCAGCAATTCAACCACAACCTCAAAGGAGTGCTTAACTAGCCAGCTAACTCTGCACCAAACTACAGAGAGATAGAAGGATCCCCCGTTTGGGGAAATCAATAATAATCCGTCAAAAAAGAGCCAACATCTATCTTGACACGAATCATCAGACACTGCTAGCAAAGATCAGAGCTCCTCTGGAAGCGCCTTTGTTAGCCCCTTATTAGCTTTTAGCCTGTTGAATAGCGTAGGTCCAGACACCACGGGACTAGTCATTGTCTTCTGATTAATTAACATTACTGGCACTCTGTTTGCCAACCCCCAACCCCTCTATCCTTTTCTCCCTCCGTCCCCCGTGTTCCCGCACGGCTTCCTTGTTCAGAGGCGATGACTCGACTGTGTGCTGAACTTAAGAACTTAATGGGGAACATTCACAGGGAGTTCAGGACACAATTAGTGATTACCAGACAGCCGTGTCTTCTGAGGGATTCCATCCTTCGTTTCATCCTCCCTTTAACAAAGACGAGGGATCTCCAAGCAAAAGGAATAGCATATGAGGCTGTAATGCTCTTGGATTTGTCCTGCCCACATTCTCAGAGAGATCATAGACTGCTGCTGGTTGATTAGAAAAAGTGTGAGAAATAGACAGAAGTCTCTCTTTAATTAACAATAATGATCCGGCGTCAGTTTGGAGGGGAACTATAGGCAGGGAGGAGAGATAATTGAGGGCTGGGTTAGAGGTGAGAACGCTGAACCATTTTTAATATTCCTTCTTTTTATACCACAGTTTATGAGGAGTTTTCATAACAATGGCTGTAAATGAGCTTTTAGTTCGCTTCTCTTTAATTGTGTTTTGTAACAAGAAACTGGAGTTTTTCTGAAGAGGAGGAGGAGAAGAGGAAAATTTGCAAACGGAGCTCATGCATTTTTAATTTCGCTCAGTGCTTAAATAGTAATAGAAACTGAAAGTTGAAATAATCTTCAACTGCAGAATGGTGTCACCCGTGTCTCTGCCACCAGTCTTCATCACAGCACAGCAACAAAATAAAAAGTGATGGAGTGGCGACAGCTGAATCAAACCCTTTATTGGTTGCCTTCGCAGTGGCGTCATTTCTAACGTAATCAATTAGGCTTGAATTAAAACACTGCCATATAGACAAACGGAGGCAGTGGGGGGAGTGAGTGGGCAGGAAGAGGACAACCCAACGTTTGGGCCCAGGCCAAAGCTATTCTGGAGTAGTGGGCGGCCTGGGAGGGGAAATTTAGATCCCATTTGTTTTAGAGTGCCATAATGGGTTTTTGTGCTTCTTTGTGTATGTGTTTGCATGAATGTGCAATAGCAGTGAGCAGCGCAAAATATATGATAATGTGCTTGCTGCTTTAGGGTCCACAGCCTTATCTTAGACTTCCTCTTCCACCCTGTTGCGAGGAAAGTGTCTCTCTCCCATCCACTACACCCTCTATTTCACCCTCCCTCTGACACTAGCCTAGCTGAAGGACATGGTCAGTGCGACTCTCGAGCAAAAGAGAAAACAGCCTTGTAGGCTTATCGTTATCCTGCTAGTGTAATCCCTGTCCACCGCATCACCGGCAAAAGAGCGGCCCTGGGAGCGCCTCGCATTGCTCTTGCTCCTGGTGACAAACTATTTTACCAAAGACAGCAGGGACACCTTAGAGCAGCCGCTGTGGAGTCTTAATCTGACACCACCAACGAAAAAAACAAAACTCCTAACCGCAGACAAAATGTGCATACGTGTATGAGAGAGAGAGGGAGTAGAGAGCTAGTAGTGTCCCCTTGTCGTCTCACAGCCCATGCAGACCATCTGTGCATTAAAGAGCTTGAGTCCAAGCAAAGTATTTAAATGCGTTTAATGTCTTCAGGAGGGCCATAACCTTGGTCCTGTAGGACCCCAGAAGGCCCATCATTCCAAGGCAGGAGGTCTCTTAATGGACCAAGCAGATGACAAGGATGCAGAGTTCACACACGTTCACACACGTTCACACACACACACACACACACACACACACAGACACCGCAGAGTAACTCAATCTGCAGGAAGTCTCCCTCATTTGTTCATCCACTCTCCTCTTCCCTCCCTCCCTGTCTCCTTTGTCCCTCCACTCAAAACAAAAGGGAGAAAGATGTCAAAAATCTCATTAAAAAATAATGCCCTCCACCTGCTTGCTTTCTTTTTCTCATTCTCTCCTGCTTGCCTTTCTAATGACCAGCTTGGAAAAAACCTGGCAAATACCCGCCATGCACAGAGCGCCGGACAACTACCTCAGTGTGCGCATTCGACCACAAAACGCATACCAAGCACACGAAAGCACACACAGCATGGGTTCCCAAGCCTCACAATATTAATCAAAAGGAACTCCTGCAGGTGTAACACTTGACCCCTCCCTCCCCCCCCCCTTGCTTATCTCATAAACCACTCAAGTCTAGACCTTAACAGGGTAAGAAATGCTCAACCATGCCACTAAATCATCTATATGAGCCTCTCTGGAAAATCCAAACACAATTCTGGAAAACTATTGGACACATACATCAGGCCTGAGGTTCCCCGTTAAGTAAATATGTGTCAACTCGCTTCTTTTCTAACAGCTCCCTGCGGTCAGATTAGCCTTTGGCCTGTAGCGCATAAAGCCAGCACCTCAGTATGTCTGCGGCGTCTTCACCGCTTTATAAGACATCCAACAAATGTCAGCCTCACGCGTCTCCGTAATTAATAACCAACGGAAAACGGATGTGTCTGCGCCCGTCTCCGTGACTGAATATCCTCACAAAAATTAGCCATAAAGCGTGTAATAGTTCAAACAGATGGCGGAGAGAGAGAGAGAGAATAAGGATTTGTGTTGTTATTTTGCATTGTAGCAGGAGATTAGATGGTTATATGGGGAGGAAGGGGAGGAGGGGGTTGCAGAAGGAAAACATGAATGATTCAGAACAACGAAGAGAAAGAATCATAGAGAGATAGGACTTGGCAAAAGATTAGAATAAAGTAAGACACCAAGATCTGAAACTACTAATGAGAGGAAACAATGAGAGTGATTTAGGCAGAAACAGGAAAAAAAACAAAAGGAGGCTATACTCCAACAATGTCTAATCTCCATGAGGACGCCTGTCTGCTATCGACCCAGATAACACTGCGGGCTGGGTATCATGAGAGTTGGGGCAAAAGGTAAACAGCGAATCAAAACAATCTAATTCTGTTTGAGGGTGAAGGGAAAGAGAAAATTGATGTATTGTCCGTGGAGCGTGTGAAAAGAAATGGCATCTTTTATTCAGCCATCCTATGAGTCACTCCTTCGAAGTGGACTTCTGTCCCCCACATCACCGGCACTCTGAACCACTGAAGAGTGTGTGTCAGCTCGGAGGGGAAGGTCATTTTACTCTAATTCTTGGTGTATTATTAACATCTAAGGCACAGCATGCATCCTGTAAGGTTATTTGTGATATTGAGCCTATGGAAATAGTGCATCAAACTGGAGGTGAAATTGAGACTTACTGTATTCTGCGCTTCAAGTTGCAAAATGATGTTCAGAATACAAAGCACAACGCAAAGTAAGCCTGGCTAGTGGATTTTGAAAAATCAACTAAAGCCTCACAGGAAAGCTTCACCAACCAAAGGCAAGTGAAACTCATCACCCGGGGCCTTCTGGGTGCCCGCTGGAAGAGATTTTTGGAAATATCATCCTGGAGAAAATTACAGCTCTGAACAATTTGTTTTATTCAGAATGCAAAGCTCTCTCAATCATTTCTTCTGGTTTCTGGTTATCCCCCTAGTGGGCAACGGCCAAGCTGTGAATATGATAGAAACAAGGTGGCACTGTAGGGAGAGAGAAGGGATCTGGGTCAGAGAGGCAAAGCACAGATTTAAATGCCATCAGCTGCAATGTGAAGCTCTACTGAATGGCAGCGTATAAAGACACTGTACTAGACATCGAGTGTGTGAGTGTGTGAGTGTGTGAGTGTGTACGTAAGAGGGTGAGAGAGAGTGTGTGTATGTAAGGATGAGAGCGACAGAGTGCTTACAGTGCATCAGAAAATGTATTTATGAGTACAATAGCAATCCTGAGGCTGGCCAGGAGGGTTAAGGACAGATATGGTCACCTTAATGCAGACATTCAGGCCATTCATTCGGGCTGATGAGCTACTGGAGGGGATCAAATTTTCAAAACGAAGCCAAGCATCAGTGGAGTTTCTAGAAACAAAGTGATGACTGCAGAGAAAAATCTCCAATTCCCTCTGAGAAGCTGCACTGTGGACGTCAGCATTGTTATAGCTCAGGTACAGACATGTCCAGAAGGATACACACATAGAATTCACCAATGAATCTCTCTCTCTCACACACACACACACACACACACACACACACACACACACACACACACACACACACACAAACACACACACATACGCTGAGACAAACACAACCACAGTAGAAGTGAGGAGGCTGCCCAAAACCACCAGTAACCCAAACAAAGTCCAAGGTCAGCAGAGTGGGCTCACTGAGCTGAAACCACCGTCCCTGGCTTTCATTACCAGGAACAGAATCAGCAGAGGGATGCAGGGACACATGGGATGAGGTTACGTTAGCTGGCTCTGTTTATCTGAGCGAGTTTGGCCGGGGCCCAACTCCTACTCACTCGTCTGTGGGATACAAAACACTCCAAACATCATGGCAGCATCTATTGTTGATTCAAATATCAAACTTTCAAATTATCTTAACAACCAACTGTGCTTTTCGACACCGCTGAAACAGACTCTGACTGAGTACCTAACATTGTTATACAGATTTTACAGCAGCAGAAACTGTTTTTTTTTTTAGTTTGCGAGTGTGTGTCAGTCATTCAGGGTGTAACATTAACCAGGCCTGGCGGAGCGCTACCTCTAATGGTGCCGAGAGTGGTAAAGAAACAGTCATAGCTCTAATGGAAACCAGGCATAAAAGAGAGCAAAAGTCTTCAGAATTGAATGCGTCATACATACAGTACATGTACGTATGCACACACACACACACACACAACAAAAATTAGATCTCTCACTCTTTAAAATCCATTATCTCACCTCTTAAACCCCTACTGTTTCTCTGCTGTTCATATAAAGGCAGAAATCAATTTGCTGCCATTATGTGAACTATAATTACCGCCTCGCGGTTGTATGCCTCCGCAAACCAGTCAAGTCTCAATTTATATCCATGTCCAACACATTCTCATCCCAACTCGTCACATACCGACTTGCCGTCACTTTATTTTTGCCATCAAAACCACTATAGTTACCCTTGTCGTCACTTTAGGATTAGGCAACAAAACTACTATAGATTTAGGTTTAGGAAAGAACTACATGGTTGGGCTTAAAATTACTACATTTGTACAGTGAAAATAATGAAAACACAAAAGGCGATCTCCTGTATGAGAGCCTTGTGTTTGTAACGCCCTGGGAATGAGAACAGGCTGCCATGTCTGTCCAAAATGTTATCAGTTCATCATTTCATACTATCAGACATTTGTGTGAAATTGTCATAATAAGAATATGGATTCTTGGGTTATGGCCAAAGACGTGGTTTGTGAGGTCACAGTGACCTTTGACCACCAGAATTTAATCTAGTTTGTGCCAAATTTGAAGAAATTCCCTCCAGGCTTTCATGAGATATTGCGTTCACGAGAATGGGACGGATGGACGGACAACCCCAAACATAATGCCTCCAGCCAACGGCTCATAAAAGCAAAATAAAAACGCCCTCTGATCCAAATTCATCAGTAACTGTAAGATATGCAAGTCATATCTTACAGCACAGTCGTTAACTTTGGCAACTGGGTTTTCCAGACAAATAGAGCGTGAATCAATACACTCAGCAGGAACAATGCAGAGCGTAGAATTTACACTCAGAAATGTTTATAAGAAACACCGTGTTGTTTATCAATGAAAACTCAGACGGCAGAAAAAAAACAGAATTTTAAGGAGGGGAACAAAATGAGCATCACTGCTGATTAAAAGAAAATGAATCAAAAAGAAAGTTCTGGAAAGCTGAAAATGACTCATGGAGATGGCTGAGAATGACAATGACTAACAAATTGAGATGCTGAAGAAATGATGAAAAAGTGAAGAGCTGTTTTTGTTAAACAAAGATGCAATATCAGAACTAAATTAATTTCATACACTCAACATTTTTTTAAAGTACCATTTCAGATATATTATCCATTATTTATTTAGCCTTGGTTTTATTCTCAGCTCTGGGCTTTGTCGTCATATTTGCTGTCATGGTTTCAATGACTACGCTAGTCTTTTCAATTTTATGCAATTTGGTAGTTCAGAGTGACTCAAAATGATCAAATGTGAGATGTAACGCCCTCCTCCTCCCTGCCGACCTCCTGTCTAGACCCACACATCCTCCCCATCATGGCCAAGGTCCTAGTTCTGTCCTTCCCATTATTCCCCAGTGGCTAACATGAATATATATATATATATATATATGTTTGTGTGTGTATGTGTGTGTGTGTGCGTGTGTGCGTGCGTGGGTGTGTGCATGAGTGGGTGTCATTACTCCTGCCCCCATCTGACGGTTTTGGGTTAAACAATGTTATTATTAAAGCCTTTTCCAGAGTAGCTTCCTGCCTCCCTCCAGTGACACCCTTACCAACTATAAATCAACTGCCTGAGCCCTGTAAATCACATACAGTGTGTGTGTGGGTGTGTGTGTGTGTGTGTGTGTGTGGGTGTGTGTGTCTGGCCACTGCAGCTGTGCTCTCAGACGCACATGAAGATGACATTGCAGCTGTGAGTGTGTGACGGCCCGAGATGAGCACCTGTTACTTTAGCAAGGTCCTTCCAAACAACACGGGAAAAATAAATGATGAATGTTAAATGAAAGCATATGCTCTGAATGTGATTAAAAGGAGAACTGTAAATGAATTACAAGTCGGTATGTTTTATGAGTGGAGAGACTATCGTGGTTTATTTGCTCTCGGCAATGTTTGGAGCTGACTTTTTGTGTGGCTTATGTTAGAAAAATTGTGGCAGTAAAAATCCCACTAAAACATCTTTTGTTAGTGGTAAATTGAATTCCTAATACCGAAAACAACCCCGTTAGACCTCTGAAGATTAGTTTATGTCTGAGCGGAGACACAGAGACAATTTCATCTCTCTCTGAGACCAAACCAGATAAATAATGCTCTCTGAAATCCTCGGCTCCTGTGCAGCAGTGATGGCTCATTCTGTGATTGTTTGTGATTGTGTTGACACCCCCTGCTGGGCTGAAGACATCACTACCACACGGAGAGCAAGCTCACCACCAGCGACAAACGTCCCATATCCAATCCCACATCCAAGCAGGCCACAACACACTGAAGTTAATGAAACACTAAAAGCCCTTCTTCCAGACGTATATCACTCCAGCAAACACAAATATAGACACAAGAGAGACAGCAAACCCAAAAATAATATACTGAACCCTATCGCAGTGTATATCCGTAGTCTGACGCGCCTATGTGCACACTCAAGAGAGAGAGTCTAGACAGCTGTATCCCCGCCAGGTCCCTCACTGCTAAGGAGAGTGAGAAATATATATTGTGCAGCTGCCGAAGACACTGTCGACCCACAAAAGAGCTATTGTGCGCCCACAGCAAAACAATACAGCTTAGCTGAGCTATGAGGAAAAAAACCATTGGGATCAATAGAGAATTGCAATTAGCCCACATTGGCAGGAGCAGTGCCAGATTAGACACAGGATGTCGATTCCATTTCCTGCACTATCGGGCCCTCAAACTTGGTTGGCTCACTGTGTAATTGGAACAACACGCATACAACTGTGGTAAGACGTAGTGTGAAGGTGACAGTGCATAAGATTAGTGATGAAGATGCTGATGATAATGCCGAAGAGGTGGAGCAATGTCGAAAAATAAATTCTAGCATGTAACATGCAAGCATTTTAGAGGAGCTTAATTTATAGCATGTATTGCAGCCACGTGCTTAAACAATTTGAAAACGTGTGTGGTGCTTTTGTCTGAATCACCACATTTCAACAGCATACCGATGTACTGCTCCCGATCAGGCCATTTCTGTAATTCACAGATGCAGTTGTTTACAATATTTGATGTCATCCTCAGCTTCAAACACAAAGTTTTTGATCAATTTTCCAGATGCATAAATGCCACTTCCACAATTTGAAAACGACACGGCCTGGCATTGAAAAGAAAACACATCACCACTCCACGTCTTTCCTTTCACTGGCCTTAATGCAGCGAGGGTATCTCTTCTACTCACTCACTCGCCAAATTAAAAAGGTCTTACCTTTGCGTATGCCCTGGCCTTGCAGTACATCCCTTGAAATCAGCACAGAGTAGAAGCTTTGTGAGAAGCCAGGTCGGCAGGGACCTTTGGATACATGCTCACCATTATTCCTCTGGAAGGGAAGAGGATACAAAACAAGACATCGATAAACATGGATTTCCATTGATTTCTTGCTTCTTTTTTGGCCCTGAGCCTGGGAGAAAGGCAGTGTATCGTACAGCGGTTAGCGGAAATATATATTCAACAAGTTTACCAACTACATGCTGGGCAGGCACACGGCTGATTAAATATGTCAGATAATATCTGATAAAATGGTCTGCGTGTAACTTGCTCCATAAAGAAATCAGCCATGATGAAAAGAGGACTTTTTTTTTTAAGAATTGTATAGGGTTAAGTGAGACACACACACACAAAAAGAAAACAGCATGAATGCAGCAGAATTGTCTCATCCTGTGGGTCAGAAAGGTCCAGAGAAATAAAGAGGAAGCGAGGTGTGTGTGTTTGTACACTATACTCAAATGGTCTGCAGAAAACTTTGCACCCAACATTTAGTAGCTCACTGCTGGTTAAATGAAATGATCTGACCCACTACAACCACCACACAGATGAATGTGTGTGTGTGCACAAACCACGCACCAGTGCCAAGTGGCATGGCTGGAGTCTGAATGAAGAGGAGGCACTTGCTCCTCTCCTCTCTTGGGAAAGAGTAAAACATCTTTGTGTAATTTTTCCTAAATTGACATGGCATGAGAGTATAGCATGGCTTCTTTAAGTCACAAAAGCTGCAGAGAGAGAAAGATGTAGCAGAGCTGGCGTGGCAGATCCGTTAGAGGAGTATAGCCCACCAGGCGCCCACTTAATTCAGCTTGTATTGATTAAATGACGAGGAGAGGTTGAAAAGCACCTTTTCAACTTGAAAGGTGAACTTTTGGAAAGAAGCCTTATAAGAGGAAGGTTCTGCTAAAAAATAAATAAAGATGGCTTTATTAGTTTGATAGAATAAAAAAAAAGGGATCATCATGCACTGTCATTTTAACTTGTGTAGGATTGTATTAAAAAAAAATGTGACGAGGATCAGGGCAGGACAGTAGCCTATACTGGAATGTTACTTTTCATCTTTATATTTAAATTCATCAGGGAAACAATCAGCAGTACTTGTAGGGAAATAAGAACCAGAGCTGCGCTGCTGCAGCATCACCAACACCACACTGGACTCCATCCGACTTTTACCCAAAGCTTATTGCACCTTGAGACTGCTGCACTCTCACAACTTCACAAGCTGTACTAAAATAAAAACAGAATAGAAATCTCTCACCCAGAATGTGTCAAGAAGAAGAGCTGCTGTCAGGACCAGAGCGAAGTCAGATCTCATCGTGGCGAGCAGGCGAGATCAGGTCTGCCTGGACGAGGAAGAACCACACAGAGAGAGAGGGTAGATGATCGTAATGATTCTCCAGTAATAGTGTTAATTCCTCCTCCTTCTTCTTCTTTGCTCACACACTGTTCCGTTACGTCCTCTCCTCTCCTCTCCGTTGTGAGTGTTGCTGCAGCTCTGCCCCTGACTTTCCCCCGGTTGGCTCTCTCTCTCATCTGCAGGTAAAGCGCTCCGCTCAGCACCGAGGCGCAGCCAGCGTCACTCTCTCTCTCTCTCTCTCTCTCTCGCTCTCTCTTTCTCTCCAACCAAACCCTCCTATCCTCTACGATCCGATCACCCGGTGCAGGGAGAACTACTCCACACACACGCACTTAAAGAAACATTCGTTGGATCAAACACCGCTGCTGACGTCTTTTTCGAGGTCCCCGGTATTTTTTTAATCCCTCTCCTGTGGCGACCTAAAAAGGGCTGCGCAGATTTATGGTTGCAAATGAAAGAGTCGGTATCCAAGTGTATGGAGAAGTCATTTAACCATTAGCTGTGAAAGTTCCAACGCTGCTTTGCAAGCTTCAACATGTGATATGTGCATTATTATTAGATGTGGACGGTTAACTAATCGGGCAGATGTGCGCAGAATTCAGAAAATTAATAGGCTGGTCTGCTTTCAATTATTCTCATTTAAGCGTCCATCAAGATTCAGTTTGGACAAACTTTGCAAACACGGAGTAGATGCATGTGTCACGTGTGCAGTAGGTGTGTACCACATGACCTGCAGGTGATCAGCACAAATGGGGGGAAAAAATATGCTTTAATCCAACCCATCCCTCCAAACCCCTCCTCTATATGCTCCATCGCAATCAGTGGGACTATGATGGAGTATTGAGACTATGATGGAGTATTATAGGGCCACATTGAGGGGAAAAAACAATCTGAGGTTTCGAGAATAAAGTCATAATATTACAAGAATAAAGTCATAAGTTTACCACAACATTTTTTTGTAATATTATGAGAATAGAGTCATAATTTTACAAGAAAAATGTTGTATTATTATGAGAATAAAGTCATAGGTTTACAGCAAAAAAACAATTTTTTATATTATGAGAATAAAGTCATTACTTTACGAGAAAAAAAGTCGTAATATTATGAGAATAAAGTCATAATATTTCGAGAATAAGTCATAACTTTACGAGAAAAAAAAGTTGTAATATTATTAGAATAAAGTGATAGGTTTACGACATTTTTTTTTGGTAATATTATGACAATAAAGTCATAACTTAACGAGAAAAAAGTCGTAATATTATGAGAATAAAGTTATAATATTTCGAGAATAAAGTCATAACTTTACGAGAAAAAAAAGTTGTAATATTATGAGAATAAAGTCATAATATTATAAAGTAGTAATTCTACATGTTATTTTATTTTGGAAAATTCTTTTTATTCCTTTTCTTTTTTTTTCCAAACATAACATACCAAACATTACAAACCATAACACCGGTGCCATAATACAAAAAGAATTTGATCTTACATTTAATATTCAGGATGTACATACATAAATACACACATACACATCGCCTCCCACTCCCACACAGAGACAGGTCCAGCCTTCTTCCCACCCCTAGAGGTGAAGTTACAGAAAAAATAACATAAAAATAATTTTGAAAATAATTTAATTAGTTAAATAGAATTTAAAGTAAGGAGTACTACAGTAGTATAATTCATGGTGGTAATATAGAAACCTTAAATAAATTAATTAATTATTTAATTAAATAAATATAAAGAAAAACATTTTTATTTTAGAGGGGAAACAGAGCAGCATGGAGCATCTTGTGAAGTAAAACTTTAGTATAGGTTTCACAAATAACAAAATACTTAATCTGTCTATTTCCTCTCGCCCGTTGGTTGCTGGTAATGTGTTTTCCGAAAAGAAAAAAAATTTCCCCTCAAAATTTTAGGATTTAAAGTCTCGTATTATTATGCTTTTTTCTCATAATATTCCGACTTTTTTTTCTCGTAAAGTTTTGACTTTATTCTCGTAATATTCCGACTTTTTTCCTTGTAAAGTTATGACTTTATGCTTTTAATATTGCAACTTTTTTCCCGTAAAGTCATGGCTTTATTCTCGTAATATTACGACTTTTTTTCCTTGAAATAGTATGATTTATTTTCTCGTAATATTATGACTTTATTCCCCCCTCAATGTGGTCCTAATACTCCGTCATATGAGACCACTTACTTCTGTACTAAAAGCATCTCATCACACTGATGGGTTCTTCCCTGTATGATAACGCCATAAGTCTACACCATCACGATACTTGGGTGCCGATTCGATATGTATTGCGATTCAATATTACGATTTATTTAATTGAGATTTTTGTTAACACTTTTTAACACTAGACCATGGGGAAAAGTTGAATCATACACTTCTAGGGACTTTTACTTAGGAAAATGTCTAAATTAATACAGTAAAAATGTTTGATTCTCAGCATGTGTGTAGTCAGAATGAAGTCAAATATATCAGTCATTGTACAATAATGTTTCCTGTCCATGACAGAGTTAGCATGCAGCTTTAAGCATGATGTCTAGCTCTGCTTTTCCTGCAATGTGTGAAACCCAAAGTGTTTCCATACTTTACTGTATGTGTAGTGTTTACCACTTTGGATTTAAAATGTGAGGGTTCAAGTCGTATCCACACGGAGCCGCTGCCGTTTTCTACTTTTTCATTTCGGCTGGCTGCGGCCGGCTGCGGTTTGTTTTGGTTGACGGATACGGAACGGATAGGATGTCACATTACTCTGACTACAACAATAAAAGTAGTAACTCCCTTCTACCTCCGCATAGACTCAAAAGAAGCATATATATATCGGTTCTGGCGTTAAAAAAATTATTTCAAAATCATTAAAAAAAAACACTCCCAGTGATAAATACATCATGAACCATACTTTCAGTTGTTTTAATTTTCCCTCCAACCCAACATTTCTCGTAGATCCCTTTGCATGATGAAATAACATTAGTGTCAATCTGTGATGTGTGTAATAAGTGTACTTATTTGTTTTCTGTGATAAATATTCTGACATGAAGACTGCAGTAGCAACTGTCACAGTCTACACACTAAAACTAGGAATCTCTTTGACAAATGGTGTGTGTGTGAAATTGAAATGCTTTATACGAATACAGAAAGAAAGTGTTGACCTCCAGTCTGCTTTGGTGGGAGCTTTTGTATCTTTTCATAGGGCTTGTTATGTCATGAAGCATTGCTCAACAGCAGTTTTCTTTTTGTGGAGATGTGGTTAATACTGTAGTATTGGATTTTGATTATCGCACGGCACAGGCTCGCTTCGCTTGCACTTACTTGGATGAACTCACCGAATACATAGCCTACCTTTTTGCAACAAATCTAACACTGTCTCTGAAACTGAGACTATAAAAGGGAATTTTTAACAAAAGACAAGTTGAACAAAGGTCAGTTAAAAAGGTTTTCAAAGTGAATCCAAAGGTCTCACGAAAACCTGAACTTAGCTCTCTTTGGACGAGCTTCTTTCGTTTCCAAAAAACTGTTCTTCTGATTAAAAAATGTTGACAAGGCCATGTTTTAATTTTACCTTGCATCTGTGTGCATGCAGTTCAAAACCACCTCTTACCATTAGCAGTCTGTGTACCTGAACAGTGTCTCATGGCTACATAAAAAAAACAGCATAACATGGAGGCTGGCCTGTCTGTCTGGCCTTTAGAGCTACTAATGACCCTTCTATTCTGCCGTCTCTGATTGGCAGACTGGTCTATATATATGCTTAGTGAGCCAATGGGCTCTAATCCTATCAAAAAGAGTATGACTCTGCATTAGTGGGCGGCTGCTCAGCCAATTTCCTCTGTGTGACACCCAGGCATTTTACCACCTCTCTCATCCCAATCCCCTCGGTCCCAAGGATGAGCTTCAACACTTCCATCCAGTCCTTTTTATTGCTGATGGGCTCTGTGACATGGTTATGATTTTTGTCCTGTTAAATGCTGTGATTGGCAGGTCTCTCTCTCTCTGTGTGTGGTGTGTGTGTGGCCCCAGAGTAGGATTCAATATGCGGTAATGTCAGAACAACGCTTTCACCATTCAGAACATCAATACTGGACAATTCTGCAAAATCCCAAATTACATTATGATTCATCCAAATGATTCATTCCTGCAATATCTGCACATGGCAACTACAGTGTGGTTAGCTATGGTTCAGCAACTAAAACTTGGTTAAGGCTTGAAAAAGACTATGGTTAATGTGGGGGTATAATGTACGGTTAAGAATAGGTACAAAATGTAGTTATGGTTTTATGTGTGGGGATATTCACACTGAGATGAGCAACGACAGCCATTCAAGCTGTGTTGGCACAGTGGGAATGGTTTACACAGGACAGCAGGTAAAAGGCATTGTTTACCTTGATGACGTGTTGGAGATGTGCTGATCCACACACCACAGTACAGCCTGTCATTTGCATTTCTTCATCCAACAGCTCACTGTGGCTGTTTCTGCTTGTACTTTTCCTCCTGCAATATTTATAACAAATCTGCTGAAACAAATGGTGCAGAGTACAATATTTCCATATCTTGTTGTGTAGACCAATTTGTATTGAGAAATAGCACTGATTACTAAGTTCTGCTCATAGACTGTATATAAGAAGAGGACGTAGTCACTGTGATGTCAGCCATTGGTTTGTGTACTACGGTTTGGAAGCCTTGAGTTCAGCTTTTTGGTCGTCGCCATCTTGGTACTTTGCAACCAGAAGTGACAGGAGAGGGTGGAGCTAAGTACAAACGAACGCGGAATAAGACCTTTTTAGGAGACCAAAATGTTAATACTAACTTTCATGAACTGAAAACACACTGTGAAAGGGTTAAAGTTGTAAGACGAAAACATAGACAACTCCCAGACCGGACAACGCCGTGGTAGCGACCTGTCAATCACTAGGTAGCCACGCCCTAAAGCATTCCCTGCTTTATGGTCTATTTCACTCTAAATGGCACCATAATTTACTAAATGAACATCATGCTGTATTGAAAAAGACTTGAAGCTAGCGATTGAGACCATAAACTCATGTTTACAATGTTTACTGAGGTAATATATCAAGGGAGAAGTAGGGTCATTTTCTCATAGACTTCTATACAATCAGACTTCTTTTTGCAACCAGAGGAGTCGCCCCCTGCTGGCTGTTAGAAAGAATGCAAGTTTAAGGCACTTCCGCATTGGCTTCACTTTTCAGACCCGTAGGTTGCCGTCTGGTTCTGCTAACTCTGTGACAAATACTTCCTATAGCTGGTTGACTATAAAAGCCCCCTGCTGGTTTGCAGGTGTAGAGCAGCAATAGCAGGAAGTGCTCAGTTTGCAATAGTAGTAGCTCTAAATACAGCTATAGTGTTTGGTAAATAGTGATAAGTTGACATCTGAAAGTACTAAGAGGACTGAAACTAAACTCCAAACCACAGAAATTCAGTTAAAGGATGCAAAAGGACTGCAAGCTGAACACAGAGAGACTTTTAAACAGTGCCATCTCTCTAGTCATTAGCATGGCCACACATTTGTTGAGCCAATTAGTTTAGCATGAGACACAGCTTTGGTTTAAGGGCAGAGCCCATGTCAGGTTGGCTGCAGTTGGCGCTAACAAGCAGCACCACAACAGCACAGGTTAGCGCGACTGCCCCTTGCTAGGAGGCCAAAGAGAAAACGCATGTTCACAGTTTAGCGCAGCATGGCACAATTAAATTTTGGTCTCAGCTGTGAGAGTCAGACCCACTACATGCCCAATCCACCCACCCTGACCTCCACTAGCTTGCTGTTGAAGTCACGAGACTATGATTCATTCTGAATTTCTTCACTTCAGTAGTGCATTCGATCAGTTGCTGGCTCAAACTGTTTAGTTCAGGCATATACGAGCACCTTTTACAAGGTTAATAGCTCAGCAGTCACCTATTTGCAACAGAGTTATCACTTCACAATCATTTTTGTAGCGTTTGTGGTCTCCTAGTAAGCTTTTAACCATGTTGTAAACACAGTTTATCACAGCTGAGCATACAACGTTGAGCCAGTATAGTCTGTTCAGTCTGAAGATTGATTGTGTAAATGATCTGTTAGCACATGTACTGAACCCCTCAATACTGAATGTTGGCATGGGATGTAAATGGCGTGCTGCAGAACTGCTCAATATGAGCCTAATTCCTTAGTACACTGGGCTGTGTTAGACTGTGAAAGCCTTTACAATTTCAGCCAGAAGTCTTCAGTGAAACAATGTTTTTCAACCTGGTTTAAAGTCGATCTTAATAATATTTATATTTAATTTTCAAAATTGTAATATAAGAAATCATTTTACAGGACCAATTAGCTTGTTTCATTGTTTGTTTTAATATACGGTGTGTATCCAGGACTCCTTGGAGCAGCTGAGTTGATTACTCTGGTTAAATACCCCTTTAAACCAATTTGGATCATTTAAAAAAGTGCATGCTTGTTGAGCAAATAAAACATATTGGACATGGTAACATTTTTTGCATTATCTTCTTCTTCTTATTCTTTGTTTAATGTAGTTGAGCCCACTAAAGACTACTGGATTTGCAGATACAGGCCAAACTAAATTATTCCCTCACCGAAACATTGCATTCCACGTAGTGTCACAAGTTCTACAGTTATCTACAGTCTTTTTGTCTGTCATCCATTAATAACTGAATGTTGGATATACTGCTAATTTTGTTTCAGGGAAGTGCAGATTTTACATTTCATTACGTTTCATTGCATAATCATCTGTTGATAATTTGACAGCACTGTTCCTCCCCCACAACCATAGGACGTGTTATACTTGCTTTGAAATGTTTGAACTTTTTCTGTATCTATTTGTGGCATTGTTTAGGGGAAAACAACAAAATGATGCCAGGTATGATATGGCAACAGGGGAAAAGATCAGAATTTCAAACATGTTTTTTGCTTTTGGACAGTTCATGCTTTATTACTGAGCCTTCACTACATGGCTCAAAACACATATATGAACAAAAATCCAAATTGACTAAAAAAGTCAGATTAGCAATCAGAATAATGTGATTGGGGATGGCAGGATTGTGACTGCCCTCCATATTAATGATTGATGTAACTTTCATACCATAAGAGGTGGTAAAAAAATAGGTGTCCGAGATATTGGTTTCATTGTATGGTGCAGAAGGTTAAAAGCTCCAGTGAATCAAATGTAGTGTCATTGCATAACGTTCAAAGTCATCTATGCTTTGAGAGAAGGGTAGCTAGAAGCAGTGATTGAACATTCATTATTCATGTTTGTAAGCACCGAATTGCTCGGTGATGTAGAAACAACTTACTGTACATGATTTTTCATGCAGTATTGTTGATAGTATGTTAACCGTAATTGTATAGTAGGAGCAACGATTTTTTTTAAATATCCTAGATCCAATATTGGCAAAGAAAATCTACTTTAGCTAGTTAAATGCTAAAATGCTAAATAGCACGTTGCATTGTTCTTCACTCCTCCCTTCAATTCACATACTGTAGTCAAGCACTGCATTCTGACCCCACACCATGACGCCAGCTACAGTAGCTAATCAACCACTAACGTTAGCATACTAACATTTGTGTTACAGCATTATTGATGACAAAGATGACATTATTGGTGCCTTCAAATGAAACTCAAATGAAAGTCGGGAGAATACTGCTGCTAAGCAACGGCAATATTAACGTTACTGTCGTCGTCTAGAAGCCACAGAGGCTAACAATTTAGCAAGCTAGCAAGTGGGTAACATAATGCAGGAAATGCAAAGGCATAATGACAGAGGACAAAGATGAGGCAGTTGGGAATATCAACATTTTCCTCAAACCTAGTACAAAATTACTAAGAAAAACAATATATGACTAAAATTACAATATATTAACTTATGCACCGAAAAATGAACTTCCATGTCAACAACATCAACAAACAGGTCACAACTCGTGAACTCTGAGCTTTCAGAAACTTTCCACTTACGAGGTCATGAATAGAAAAAGAGGGGGGCGTTCATATGGACTCTTCTCGTGAACACAGTAAACACATAAACCCATTTGAAGGCACCGTGCAACTGCACTGTTGGATAAATACAAAACACATTTGGCTCACTTACTCAGTAGTCGGCTGTTCTCTTGTGTCTTTTGTCCTTTGTTGTTTCTCTCCACTTATCTTTTTTGACAGATTTAGGCACTGTGTGGACCCATTCCAAGCTTCCGCTGCTTTTATCTGCAGCAGAATAGAAAACAACCTATAGTGAAAGTGTGCACCAAAACTCTCTGAGTCTTTTTGACTTGAAGGGAAAGCACAGGTGGAACTAATGACAGTAACGATGTCTCAGTTCCATTTACAGTATGGCTGTATTCCAAACCGCCTACATACTACTGACGAACGCAGTATGCAGTATGGAACGGTTAAAGTGATGTATTTACAGTATGCTAGACGAGGCTTTAGCCTTTAAACCAGCTTTTAAAGCACTGGACAAAAAACAAATTCATACCACTATTACAATATCATCGAAAAATACAACTTAGATTTTGTTGTTTATGTTATGTTTGTTTACGTTATACGGAATCATCAAAGAGGGGAGACGGTAAATATAAAACATTGATCGACAAAGTTGACGTTACTCAAACTGCTTTTTCAGTTACAGAAACAAAATAGTGGAATGATATCCCGACAGATATTAGAGTAATGTTAAAAAGAGTTATGTTGTCTCAGCAGGTATCTCTCGCCGGCTGGCGAGCGAGCTACATGTACACCCGCGGGCGATTGTGGAGCTTTTCAACTCCAAAAAGGCAGATAAACACAGGTTCCTGTTAATTTATAATGGACATTTGTGTTGTGATATTTAAACAAACTATCCGTCAACAAGGAAATAAAAGCCCTTCGTCTACGAGACCGGTCTCTAGAGAGAGCTCCAGCCAGCTCATAGCTCTGTGAGCCCGGCAGGCGCTAGCTAGCTGTCACGGTAGTTTGTGGAGCTTCTAAACTCCGAAAACGTTGCAGCAAATGTTCGATTCGCTAATATCGTAAAACTGTAAATATTCAAAATCTACACAGTTGAATTCTCGCCTCAAAAACTTTCAGAAGTGAATTTAGTGATAAAATAACTACGAAAAATGTAAAAAAAAACAAGCCGTTTTTGGGCTGCTGCTGTTGTTGTAACTGTACCCTGTAGCGGTCTAGCACTTTGCATTGTGGGATACAGTAGGCGAGGTAGACTGGTCTGATGCGTACTGGAGATTTTTGACATACTGTAAATGTTGCTTTTGTTCGCATACTAGTACATACTACATTTTTGCCAAATTAGTACGTACTACTAGTATAGTATGCGGTTTAAAATACAGCCCATGTCTCCCAATAAGCCATGCCACTGAGGCAGCTCACTCACTACCAGGGTCACAGAACCTGAGAACCTAAATAGAATGCAGCCATCATTAATTAATTATCTATTTTATTTATTCAGTTTATTTCTCATGGACAGTGCATATTAATGAACATTACTGTAAATATCCCAGAATTAGCCAGGAGGCAGGTTTTCATCCAGTCCCTGGCCAGGTGTGAAATTAGCAGCCTAAAATCAGCCTTAAATCAATACATTTAAACAATAATCATGATGTAAGTCACATCAATTACAGTAAAAGTAAAACACAGACAGACATAAGCAGAACACAGACATGGGCAGCAGCAGTAAAAGCAGAGTAAATCACGGTCCAACAGAGCAAAAACAAACAATTACAGAACAGCTTCAATTTGAGAACAGCTTTGCAAAGACAGACATAAATAAAGACAGATATGAGCAACAGACAGTAGCACTTAAGTAAGTCAAGCAACAGGGCAGTTTAGCAGCATACGAGTTGTGTATTGACAGACTTTTGCCAAATGACGAAGACATCCAAACTAGTGCTGACAGATTTGGTGGCTTGTAAGTCATGTTTTTAACTGTATAGAAAAGGACCTGTAAGAACCTGCATTAAAGGATCAGTGTGTCACAATTAGGGGGATCTATTGGCTGAAATTGAATATTATATTAATAAGTATGTTTTCTTTAGTGTATAATCACCTGATGATATGAATCGTTGTGTTTTCGTTACCTTAGAATGAGTTTATATCTACATAGGGAGCAGGTCCCCTCTCCACGGAGTCCGCCTTGTTGCACCGCCATGTTTGTACAGTAGCCTAGAATGGACAAACCAAACTCTTAACTTTTCCTGCTTGGGCCGAAGTCAATAACGTTACTCGCTCCCGTCGCCGCTGCTCTCTCTCTCTTGCTTCACCACTCACTTTCCACGTACACCTACACTCTATGCACTGGCTCTGCTCCAAATGGCTCTAGAGAGGGCCATTTGTGTTTTCGTGTCAGCCACAGTAGCTCTCCAACATGCTTGGCAAACGGGAGAGGCTTCAGTCGGTTGCAATCTCCTCACCTCACCGCTAAAAAACGCCTGATCCTACACACTGGACCTTTAATTCAACCTGTGCTGTTACGGCAATGACATGTCAAAATGTCTGAGATTAAAAAAAAGCTCTATTCAACAAATAGTGTGTCCCAATACCATACTACATAATAATTAAACAGGTTTTGACTCTTATGCATGTTTACAATGGAAACATTACTAAATTAAGTATACTCCAAAAAGTTGGTTTGTATAGGACAAAACATTGAGTGTAGCCTACTGTTCATGAATGTATAAAAATGGTGCTGTTGACGTACACTATTGTCTCACAATGCATGTCACAAATGGAGATGCTACTCGCAACTGAGAAAAATAATGAATTACAAATGGTGTTGAGACATTACCAGAAACAACTTGGAAAATAAAAAAAGATAAGAATTAAATATTGAGAGCAAAATGTTTTCTTCCTCTTTGTGAAGTTTAATTGGCAGTAGCTTTTCAAAGTTTTGACTGACGCCCAATGGCTCCTGTATTGTATTGCATCATTTCCTGTTAGCAGTTTGTGTACTAACTGCAATAACAGTATAGTATAAAGATATGTTAATAGTATACAATCAGTATGTAGTATGGAATTGGGACACAGCATTATTTGCTCTGGATAGCTCTTTGTAAACACGGCAAACACTAGGAACTAGGTTTCTTGCTGCAAAATTCACAGACTCTCTGCCAGTGATGTTAAGTAGTGGCTATTTTTCAGCATGTCTTTGGCAGAGTTTCAGAGACACGCTGCTCATTGTTAGGGCTGCTAATGGAGCATTAGCCAAACACCAAACAACTATTATACAGTGATAATGCTGAAAATTGTTAGTGTTTTTATTTTAAAACAGGATATATTTATAGCATTTCAACTGAGAAAAACCTGGTTAGTTCTAGGAATCCTCTCCAGCTCTGGGGAGCTTTGAATCATTCAGGGGGCCTAGGGGCGGTCCTGCTCCAAAATCTGGACGCCATTTGACAGTGATTACAGAGAATCTAAATTGGAATTTATATTTCAAGATATATTTGCCAGCTGGAAGGTTTATTGTCTGTTTGAAGGTAGTGGAATTGCTGCTCAGTTACTGAATGAATCCCATTTTACAGTATATAGATACCAAAACAAGATTGAATTTAACTGATAATTCACACGCAAAACACATCTCTTGAGTAGCAATTTTTAAAGCAGGACCTGCCCAACAATCAGTTTTTATTCGCCAAATACATACAAACAAGGAATTTGACTCCGGCTTTATGCATCTCTCCAGGCGTACTTACACAGAAATAACAATAACTGCTTGGGACAAGGACAACAAAGCTGGACAAATAAAGGTGAGGAATAGACAGGACTGTTACACAAGTACTGGAAAAACAACAATATAATAAGAATAAAATAAACATTTCTATATACAAGTCAAGTGGACTGCAGTTAACAAAGTCTGTGTGCAAAGGAGCTGGGAGCAATGGGAGCCGGGGAACAGCGTCTATCTGCCAAACTCCCATTGAGGCTTGCCACTGTACTGTGTACAGGGTGCTTCATTATGTCATCTCATATTACTGTATTCAAAATACTTAAATAAACTCAAGCCCAGGGAGTAGTAAACAGCCAGACAGCCCAGGTCTAATGGCAGTTAAAGAAAGTAGGGGAGACAGGCGGCTTCGCTTTAAGCTGTCCGTAAGCATATTCTTAGAGGCCCGGTCATCTTGCTCTCCTGATAATGATGCTTTCATTAGCCATCGGGATGGCATGTCCCATACATACACTTAGGGATCTCTCTCCGTTTGTCTCCATATCTCTCTCAGTGAACTGATTTAGTCGCAGTCTAGGTTTCACGTTTATATTCCGGTCCCTACTTCACTCTGAGCCCATTAATGCAAATTATACTGAGAAAAGAAAGAGAGTGAAAGTGCAAAGGGTAAAAAAGTAAACCCACTGAGTGTGGTACCAATCTTTATAAAAAACTATTATGTGCCACCAGGGACCTTCCTCTGAGTCTGAATAGTCGCTCAAGACACACAAATTCTCTTGTCACTGTTGCTGGACTAGCTTGTCACAAAATAAGTTTTTTGGAAAATCGGCTTCTCACGCTGGACAAGGATATGATCCCATCCATTCCTTCTGGATTATGCTGCCGCTGGGGTTTCCTCGTCCTGGCCCCAGTATCCTGTGGTATTGCCCGTGGTTGACTCAGGAGGCAGGGCCCTCAAAGGTTGATGATGGATTCAAAGACTCGCTGACAGCTCTGGAACAATGACCCAGGCAGGGATCGGGGAAATTGTGGGCTTGGAGCAATACAGAATACTATTGTTTGATTTCCCATCTTTGATGGAGACACAGTGGAAAGAAAAATGCAGCTGGATATCCCCAGTGACACGGCAGCGGCATGAAGCCTTATGATATTTAGACATCACAAAGGCAGCTGCAAAGTGGTCAGCTGAACAATGTGGAGCAGCGGGTCCCACAGCCTGTGAAAATCCACATGGCAAGTGAATAAAAAGAAATGGTCAGGGGAATGCTGCATTGTGCCATTAAAATGTATTCATCTCTTAAATGAGTGACGCAAATCCTACGGTGTGTTTGAGAGCCTTAAAGTTCTTTTTTCTTTAAATGAGTGAGGTACCATATATGTGGACAGGTATTTATACCTATATCCTTTGAACCCCCTACTCTACTATTATCCCAAATGCATCACAATGAAGGGCTGAGAGAAGAAAGCTGATATGAATGGTACTGTATTATCTACCATAGTTTAGTATGGGCTTTCATGTGCAGCTGTCAATCACATTTCTATCTTTAGTAGAGCTGGACTATGAGAACAGGCCAATCCGCCAAATCATTTCCCATTCTCTTTCATAAACAAAAGCTCCATCATATATTGTTGCCAGTGTCTGGAAAAACCCTGGAAACGTGTGCTTTCATGTGCAGAAGCCATGATGCATGTGCTACGGCCTACGAATGGCCAAATATGTGAGAAGAGAGGTGCTAAAGTGATTCCTAGGCAGGGGGAATTTTTAGCAGCTATGGGAGGCACTCAGTGGAGATGCCCCTAAGGCTGATAGGACGCTTTGATCAGAGATGGAGGGACACGCCTGTTAAAAATCAGCAGCCGCCCGTTCCCCCAACATCTCTTTGTATTCCTCTCTTTCTCTATCCCTCTTTCTCCCTCTCCATCGCGGTCTTTCTATCTCCTCTCTTTACATCCCTCCCGCTCTCATTTTTCCTACCTTCCCTCCACCTCTTTTGTCTCTTCGCCTACGTCTCTCTCTTTCCAACTTTCTGTGTCTCGCTTGTGCAAACATAGACATACCAAAGGGTCAGAGCAGCCGCCTTGTTTCCACCATGCTCCAGCTCATTCCAGCTCCCCAGGTGGTTGCTCAGTCATGCTCACAGGAGGCGGTAGCACTGGACAGATGGCCCATAGAGCTCCTATCATACCCATAAGACAGGCGGTGTTAATAAGCACGTAGCCCACACAAAGGCATGCACATATATATGAAAATATACATACTAGGGGTGGGGGAAAAAACAATTCACCTATGTATCGCGTTTTTTCTTTTACGATTTTTAAATACATTTTTAATGCCAGAATCTATATATCTGCTTCATTTGAGTCTATGCGGAGGTAGAAGGAAGTTATTATTTTATTGTTGTAGTCTGAGTAACATGACGTCATATCCGTTCCGTATCTGTCAAAAGCAAAACAAACAGCAGCAGGCCACAGCGAGCCGAGAAAGTTGAAAACAGCAGAGGGTCCGTGTGGATACGACCTGCACGCTCACATTTTAAATCCAAAGTGGAACTGTATATACAAAATACATATATGGAAATAAGATTGATGGATTATATTCACCAGAAGTATAAAACATTACATGTCCCTTAAAATTCAAAAAGAAAATACCACTAATTTGTGAGGGAAATGTCTTTATTCTTTGATTTTGGGGTTGCTGATAAAAAATGTTATAAATAATGACTGATATATTTGACTTCAGGACATCCCTGACTACATACTTGCTGAAAATCAAACATTTTTTACTGTATTAATTTAGATATTTCCAAAGTAAAAGTCCCTAGAAGTGTATGATTCAACTTTTTCCCACGGTAGTGTTAAAAAAGTTAACAAAAATCGCAATACATATCAAATCCACACCCGAGTATCGAATCTGGTGATAGGTGAATTGTCCCAGCCCTAATACATATGACAATATACATACACTAATAAATCTCACAAATCCAATCTTTGTGAAATAAATGCACAAAAACAAACAATCAGCCGCAGCTATACACTGATTCTAGATCTCTGTGCCGTTCAATATGATATTTCAATCGCTTTGATTTCACAGCAACGTATTTATTTGTGCAAACACTCTCCCAGTGATTTGGTTTAGTGGTTTACTTTATGTCTTTTCCAAGGTTGGTGCAGTGTGGGGATTCTCTGACACTGAGCAACAGTAGTGAGTAAATTATTCCATTCAATTATCTGAGCATTTGCTCAATATAAATACCATCTGGGTGCTTGAAATAGATTAGTTTAAGGCCATACTAAATTATTAAACTATTCCCAGTGAACGAGTCCCTATTCCCCTTTAAATGAGGCAGACTTATGGGGTTCATACCAAGCCTCTGGTCGTCTGACGGCACTTAAATCGTGTCTGCCTGGAACACTGCGGCAGGATTCCCAACAGGAACATGAAAACGGGGTCCACCACCACTTGACCCTCACTTTTTTTCCACTGCCCAAACATTTCCCAGACTAACAGGCCTGGCCTAACTAGCATAAGGATAGAAATAGAGAAATGTATGCTTGGGCGAGCTCTAACTCAGGATGAGATATTAGCTTTCTGATTTACCATAGACCGCAATGTATTCGGCAGGGGGAGTTCTCCACCACATTAGCACATACTTCAACATGACCTCAATCACTCTTTTCTCTCTCACACACGTTGATTCAGCTCCATCAGACAACAGACCCACAGCAAAGCACTTCTCATTTATTTGGCACGCTCCCTCCGGAGGTCCAAATCAAAACGTGAACATATGGCTGCATTGCAATGTGCAGACACTACTACCCCCTAAACCGCCTTAGCTCAGTGCTCCAGGGGCTCGGATGCCTTGACAGTACACACAGCAACTCACATACAGTATACTTGACATCTAAAATGCTTTCAGCTCTGTGTGAAAGGAGTTTTAATCATTTTATGACCTGTAAGGCATCAATAAAATGTCCTTGCCAGGGAATATTCTTTTACCAGAGACATAAATTAATATGAGACCTCTTACCAGATATAATGTCTTCAAGGAAACACTCAAAGAAAGAATTCAAAGATGTCTGTCTCGATCATGAAATAATGTTGAAGATTTTGCGTCTGAATAGAAGCTTCAACTGGACAAACAAGAAAACAAATGCTTCAATAACTTTACAAACAATCTGAGACGCAATCTAAAAACTCAATTGGTGGAATCAGCGTGAAAGGTTTTAATTGGCCGTGGTGCACATGGTAATTAAAAAACATATAATCACGTTGCTTTCCTGCGTCTGTTCACTGTTCTGTTAGGAATCTGACACAGTCAGTAACATTTGTCAATCCAAGATTTTACGACTTGTTTACACTTACATGTAGGATTTTCAACCAGGTGCTATATTTTTCAGAACAGTGTTTTACCTTGAATTACACTGTTAAGAATTTCCCAGTAAAATAACAGTAAAGAACTGGCAGCAGGGTTGCCATTATTCTACTGTAAAATTAACATTATTATACTGTCGCTGAAATTTACAGCTTTGTACTGTTAATGAAAAATACAGTATATACTGGTTTTTTGATTAATTTCACAGTATTTTACAGTTAATTTACTGTTTAAGGATACATTATATAGCTGTTTTTCACCTTTCTTTTACATTATCTTACTGATTTGTTTCAATGCACTATTTAGGTTGTATTTTTTACATACATTTTTAATAAACATTATTTTTTGCCTAGATGAATAGACTTAGCAGGTTACAGACATAGGAATAGTCACACTAAATACAATTAAAGGCACTTGTTAAGAAAAAGGCTATAATTAAGGCTATAAGGCCCAAAATGTCTGTCTATAGCTGGCTACAAGCACAGAATGCAAACCATAACAACATGTGAGTGAAGAACAGAGCTAATTCACTGATTTTCCAATCATGTACAATGTGTGAGAAAAGAACATCTACAGCTTATCTTATTGCACTTTATTTTTTATTTTCATATGAAGTTCAACACAGCGCCAACAAAAACCTGACACAGATAACAAACCAAATTTCAGAAGAAATAGCATTTCTGAAGACATCTGTCAATCTTACTAACCTTACTTTGTGGAACAGTTACAGAGAGTTGAGCTATATCATAGAGTTAAAACAAAACTCAAGTAATATTTTGCCTTATATCATGTAACATGTGAATATACTGAATATATTGCTGAGCCTTAAGGCATATCAGTGGTACAAATAAAAAAAAAAATTAACATTAAATACAAAATAATTTGTCTATATACTAATGAGCACCAACACCACCAGACATGTGACATCATGTCCAAGTATGAATATTCAGGCTCTAACAAGGCACATGGATAAGTGTGGAAGTCCAAGTATTGGGCGATAATGGGGGAGTGAGTTAGTGAATGACTTATGGCCCACTCAAAGACACCAGTTCTCTCAATCCAGCCTTGGTAGCCCGCTGACTGTGTGAGAGAGAGATATATGAGTTCCAACACAACTTTCATTGTAACTTCTCACATACAAAATCAGCGTGTGTACCCCTCATTTCCTCTTATCATGTATGTAATGTAAACTCACCATTTTAAATGAAGTCCCACTCAAGTCCATGAGTCCCATCAGCAGAGTGGATACATGTGGATATACGGTTGTAGTCTTGTCTTGTAGTTCGTGAATTTGCCAGTTTTCTTTGAGAAGACTTTGCCCTGTCCATCCTTGGTGCCTCTCTCAGGGTTTATTCCTACGGTGCACCTGAAAAATGATAGTGTTTCTTCAGGCACTGTGTAAAAATCAAGTTGTGTGAATCACTTAGATTAATGCCACAATAAAAATACAGGTTTTACTGAAAGTATCTAACCTTGAGATTAACTTGAGCGTGCAGGTGTAGAAGGTGGAAAATAATGCAGCAAGCCCCATCAAGAAGGTGGGCTGGATCCCCTCACATATGAAGTGGCCCTCAAGGCTGACCATCCAGCGCCAATAGCTTCCTGCTGTTTCACCTGAAACTCAGAAAGAAATTTCCTCAGTCAACTTCATGGATTTTTAGTCAATGTTTGAAATGAATTGTGTTGAGTGGTGTGCATTACTGGTTGAGAAACGTTTTTTTGATCAATTATGAATATTCTGACCATCTGATCTATAGAACATGTGGTTTTCAGATATCATTCAAAAACACTAGTTAGCTAGTAAATAAACTTGCCTTCAATTTTGTATCTGCTCTGCTGAATTACCACCCAATAACCAACATGCACTGAAGTCTTAATGCTACTTTAAATGTTGAAGGGACTTCCATAGACTGTAACATGTATACACCGTCGTTATGCATGAATTCACTGGCAAAATACATGTGTCAGCACATTAACTTAGATATTAACTTGAATACATAGAAATTAAAATGAGCTCCTTGTGTTGTCCGATTAATGTGCAATCATCTGTGAAATTCTAGCTAGCTGTTGAATCCCTCTATCATGACATGCACATATTCTGTTATGCAAACTAACTGGAAACATCACTGATAAACTTTGCACAGATTTATTAATTAAATAAAATTACTACTCACCAAATAATCAGTAAGATGGGAATGGATGAAGAAAAGAACGGATCCAGCCTCACATGTGCAGATCAGGTGAAATGCTCTTCCCAGAATTAAAAAAATACTGCATCAAACTGTTATTCATGATACTTTAGACAGTTGATCAGCAGTAAAGTGCTGTTTTTTAAGAATACATTATAGTTCAGTTAAAAAACGGCCTATGAGCGTAATTTAACAGATTTTCTTTTGTATTAACAGTAAAGCACTGTTTTTAGCAATAACAGGTTAATACTGTTGAAATTCTGCTGTAAATTAACAGCAATTGTTTACAGTGTAGAGATAAAATGTGTGTTTGTGTTCTGAGGGGAATTTGATTAATCAGTATCAACCCCTCTACTTCCCTGCCAAGTACTTAAAAGCAAACCTTTTCTTTACTGCACACGAATAAGATCTAGGTGATAAGTGTAAGTTGGAATAGTGTCTGGGGCTTAGATGAAGATGTATGCTATGGGATGCTTTTTTAAAGATGGAATCTGACAGGAGAAAGCACTTAAAGGTTCTCTATACGATATCTAGAGCATTTATATACAAGCATCAAACAACTATTTGCTTTGTAAAGATATAGAGGAGTATTGTCTATCTGAGCAGGAAATTAAGATAGAGGCTCTCCTTCTGTGTGTTATTCCAGCCGCGCATGCTTTTAGTGCATGTTTGGTCATGTGAGCGTGCCCCACCGGCTTGCTTACGGCCGCCGCTCTGCACTGCTATCATATGGCGGTAACAGCTGACAATGCTGTCCCGACCGACGGCGCCATTGCGGAAGCGTAGCACCCAAACCTTCGGTTCCTCCCAGGTTAACACCGTTAGCTCTGTCAGTACTGCTGCCGTTGTTTTCACGTTTAGCACCGTAAGCACCATTAGCTACAACCCGCCGGTTCAGCCAATCGCCATGTTGAGAGCCGTGCGAATGCAATAGAAATGCTCCCAATCATGCATTTGGCAAATCTCTAGCAAGTGTATACACTAGATTTTAAAAAATTATCCAACTGAAAAACCGAGCCCAGTGTTGCCAGCTCTGTTAGGCAGACAGGCAAGTAGCCCAAATGTAATGATTGGACTGGCTACTACAGTACTGCCACAGCCACAGATACCGATTTTTTTGTCAGAGCATTTGATTTATTGATTGCTGTTAAGATGCAAAGAGCATTTTAACAAATATAACAAAAAAATGTTTTTGAAGATTACTAACCATGGCTTTAATATAAAAAAATCAATTATGTGCAACGGCTACATTTATTCTGTAGCCACAAGTAGTAGTTTGTTTAACATGCTTTCAATAGAGAAAGTTGCATACCTCAATAGTGTCACTCAGTCAAAGCCCTTTCTTGTTTCTAGTTGCAACCACCATAACATTTTTAAAGACTGATCTAAATTGTTAGCTGGCACCTTGAACGAGCATTCAGGCGCTGTACAAAAGGCTCGTCGGTAGGCGCAGCCTCTTCATTGCACTTCTTTTTCATAGGGCTCAGGTGTCCCCGAGCAAGGCCTCTTCACAATAAGATCCTCCATTCATCAGTTCCACCTAGCATGGAAATGAAACACAAAAAGAAAGCACTGTTACCAGCATTTTGGAAACAAGGGCTCAGACACTCCATCAAGCAGCACATCATCAAAACACACTTTGAAAGAAAAATAACTTCCTCGATCTTACCGCAGATCATGAGAGCCATTTTTCAAAGACCAAGTAATGGAAATTATGAAAAGGCAATTTCACCCTTGGGTAGAATTGGGGCGATCGAGTGCAATGCCGGCATTGTGCTTTATAATGTCGGGTTGTAAACACTGAGATACAGGCCTGCAAGTTGTTGACACATCTTGGTGCATGGTAATGTTATAGCCATAGCACCAAAATGTCCACAGTTCAGAGAACAGAATAAGGGGGACAGACAGTAGCATTAAGTTCACTCTGTGTCCTCCGCTCTTTAGCTTCACTACTTTAAAGGTGCAGTGTGTAGGATTTGGTGGCATCTAGGGGTGAGGTTGCAGATTGCAACCAACTGAAAGTTCTCCCGTGTGCCAAGCATGTAGGAGGACTATGGTGGCCGACATGAAAACGTGAATGGCCATATCTAAAGCCAGTGTTTGGTTTGTTCATTCTAGGCTACTGTAGAAAGATGATGGCCGGCTCCATGAAGAGGACCTGCTCCGTATGTAGAAATAAACAACTCATTCTAAGGTAACGGAGAAACAACCATTCATATTTTCAGGTGATTATACACAACAGAAAACATACTTATTATTATTATTATATTCCATTTCTGCCAATAGATCCCCTTAAATGCTTCACACTCTTCCTTTAAAACCAAGTTTTTATGTTTGTACCATTCTATTATACCCAAAGCATTGTAGACAAGCCATCGCATTAGATGGTTTGAAAGGAGCGCAGCTCAATTACTGTTGGAAATATGTGAATCACAAAATAATCATTTGTGGCGCCTGCACACCATTGTTGTTTTCTGTTTCGATCACTAGAAACACAAGTACCAAAGTAATGAAAAAGAAAAAGCAGTATCACAAACAATTTTCAAAAAATAAGGTAGAACACTGAAATGTGATAGATTCAGTGAGGCAATTACACAGCCCCACTTTACAAACTCAAAAGTGATTTAATTCATGAATGCATGTAAGATACAGAATTGGCATAATTTTTTTGTATTTATTATACAAGATTTTTTTTACTATATCATGCAGGGTTTTGTGTTCTGACCTTGTATTTTAATGGAAAAGTTAAAGGGTTTTTAGATTTGAATACAGCCACTTATAGGAACTGCAGCTTGAAGCACCTCCACACTTGTTTCAGCTACTCACATGGGTGGATATTACTTTCTGTAATATAAATACAATTTCAAATAACCCAGAACTTGACAAACTGCATGTTTAAATCTTGATGATTACAGTGAATTCTGTAATTCTCATGGTGTCTGTATAGCGAACTGTACTGGCTGACTGAAACTTGGGCAGTAACATCACAGTGTGTGTTTAATTTAATTTGCCCAGCTCTCCAACTCTAACTTAACATACTTTTATCCCAGTATTTCCTACTGGGGCTGTTGGATTTGTTTATCAGCTGAGTCATCAAAGTCTTGGTGGTACTGAGACTGGTGTAGCATTTATGCCAATCCATGTTCCACAGTAGGAATATACTGTAGAAGTCTGATTTTGGCCCATTACAGATATATCGGTATTGGTGTGTATGTTGTCCAATTTGTGCCGATATGATTTTTTTTTTTTTTTTACCGAATATAATGCAGAAAAAGATGCTTTGATAATTTATAAATGGTTGGGGGTTAGATCGATTCCTCCTTTCCACAGGATTGCTACCAAAAAAGAGATCAAAAAGGGATTTCTCTCTACTACGTTGTACCCATTTGTATTTTATCAAAGAGTAGAACTGTGCAAACAAGGTTCCGTTGATCTTAGTGCATGTACTTTTTGCTTCTCTACTGATGTTGTGGTCTTTTGTGCATTCAAACAACATAAGCGCTGTGAGCACCCTGACTAGTTTAATCTGTCACATAACTGCAATGATGGCTGACCGAAAGAGGAGCATCGTTTGGAGCTATTTCACAGCTGTGAATTAAAAAGTCGCAAACTGCGATGTGTGTTGATGCATTCACTTCATAAATCATGATACTGCTCTCCCTTACATGAAAGTACATAAGCCGCTTTTAAAGTAACAATATGTAGAACAGCTAGCATTCAAAATGGGTAACAGCAGTCCAAATTTCAAAACTTTGGAGCCGTGGCCGGTCGGCTCCTTTGGTGTGACTGATAGCAGCGCACATTTTCGCAATTTGAGGGTTGAGGGCCAGCAGCAGTCGGAATCACTTCACCGGCTGTGTGTCTCAAATATATGACTGATGGCATATCATGGTCATTTTATGATTTATTACAGTAAACATATTACATATTGGTCCTTTAATAATAAAATTCAATATCAACATTGGTGATTCTGGCCCTGTATTACTTGGTATCGGATCGAAACCAAATTTTGCGATACAGCTCACCCTTAGAAAAGGTGCCATCACAAAGGTCGTCCAACAGAACGCGCTCTGAGTGAAGGAAGTAGCCCGTTGGTCGTGGTACGGTTGCTAAAAATAGTAACACACTACCAGAATATGTCTGCTGATCCTCGCCTCGAAACCCGTGTCACCCAAACCTCATGCCATTAATATTTAGCAAACACACATGCATAGATGGTTCTAAGGTGGATCTTTTATCGTTGCCGTTATAATGACGGTCATTTATCATTATTATCGCTATTTCCTATTGGCTTTATTATCGCAGATCGTCGAGCTATTAATGCTATAAATAGTAACATTAACGCGCTACCAAAACACGGCTGATGATCATCGCCTCGTATCCCGTGTTGTAATGATATGAAAGATGTAATTGGCTTTATTATTAAGGCGGTTCAAACGGTGTGTTAATATTGTCTGTTGTGCTTAATCTATGGTAGAAATTAAGCAGTGTGTGCTGTATGTAAATATTACAATATTTTGTTTATCACAAGCATTGACTATTAACTTTATACACTTGCCATTGTGATTAATTAATAGCCTATCATTTAGGAACAGGACAGAATAGTTTATATATAATATTATAATATAATTTAATATAATATAGGCTAATAAAATAGATTATTATTATTTTTTTTATCACAAGCATTGACTATTAACTTTATACACTTGCAATTGTGATTAATTAATAGCCTATCATTTAGGAACAGGACAGAATAGTTTATATATAATATTATAATATAATTTAATATAATGTAGGCTAATAAAATAGATTATTATTAATACTATTATTACTAGAAGAGTATATATATATTTATTGAATATATAATATAATTCAGTGGTATGCTGTACATTGTATTTGAATGAAAAAGAACACTTGTATTGAGTCATCTTAATAACATATTTATTATAAACAAATTTTAAAAAACAGTACAGTAATAAAATCAGTGCAATCAGTGGTATATACATTTATCAACAATAAAATCAACAGGAATACAATGTAATGGAACAAAATAGAACAGAATATATATGTATATATATATAATACAATAAAAAAAATATATTATAAATACTATTGTTACTAGAATAATATATATATAATATAATGCAATATAATAAAATATAATATAATATAATACCATATAATATAATATAATACCATGTAATAGAATAGAATAGAATATAGTATCGTATAATAGAATATAATAGATTATTATTAATACTATATTACTAGAATACAATACAGTATATGAAATAGTATATAATACAATACAATATAGGCTAATGTGAACAGAGTTATCAGGGTCGAGTATCTTTTTTTGTGCCATATCCCCGGGCTTCAAGTGCAGCCCTCCACTCAGCCAGAGTCACGGTGGCTGTGGCCTGGCAGTACCAATTCCCAAAGTACTGTTGGTGGGTGGCAGGGTCCCGCTCCCTCTGACACTGCTTGCAGGTGATGGCGTCACTCTTCCTAGAGTATTTCCTCTTCCTTTTGCCACTCTGTTCCTCCTCCTGTCTTTTCCTCTTGTGGTAATTTTGAGTGGTGTAAGGCACATCTGTCAGGGAAGAACCTGCAGGAACCACAGATTGGAAGGCAGGCAAGAGAGGTTGTGGTGCAGGCAGGTGAGGTTGGGCTGCACACAGGAGAGGTCTGGGCGCAAGCAGGAGAGGTCTGAGAGGTTGGGGAGCTGCCTGGAGAGGCGGCTCGAGAGCTGCAAGGAAGGGCGGCCTAAGACCAGCAGATGGAGTTATGTTCAGTCTTTGTTTTAGCTGGGCCATCCCTGCAGTATTAGGGGGCAAAACAAAGATGTGGGGATTTGCCACACTGCTGTTAGGCATACAGGGTCTGCCTTTCCTTTCAACTGCAGGAGGCAGGCTCTCTGGGCTGACGAAGGTGATTTTTGAGGTGGAGATGGCCTGCTCGCAAAGAGGCTGAGGGCCGTGGTGAGGTGGAGGGCGGCTGTGTGGTGGTTGCAGCTCGCGAAGAGGCTGAGGGCCGTGGTGAGCTGGAGGGCGGCTGTGTGGAGGTGGCAGCTCGCAAAGAGGCTGAGGGCCGTGGTGAGGTGGAGGGCGGCTGTGTGGAGGTTGCAGCTCGTGAAGAGGCTGAGGGCCGTGGTGAGGTGGAGGGCGGCTGTGTGGAGGTGGCAGCAGCAGCAGTGGCAGGTTGGCTCTGGCTTCTAGCGGATCTCACCTCCCGCTTGACCTGGATGGCATAACGGCCTGCCGGATAATGTGAGATGTACCCCTGGAAGACTCTTTTGTTGACGAGGTTGTTGTGTGAATCAGAGTTTCCTGACTCCTCTGACATTGATGCCACCACATAACCCGCATACCCCAACGCATTTTCTGCCACCCATTGAAAAGTTTGGCCCCTGAATATCCCAAACTGCATCTGATGTTGGCCCAGGACATGCTGCATATTCTCCGGGTCTCCACCGCGACGCAGAACAGCCATCTTCGCAGACTCTTTCACCCTCTCAGGCGACAGAGCCCGCACTCATGGCCTGTTCTCCCTCTTAATTCGTTTTGCTTCCTCTGTGTCAAAGAGGCTAGCATGGCCATCCCCCCTCCTCCTAAATTTAGGCTCCATTCTGTATGATTGGGGGAAAAAGAAAAAAAACACAGTGAGAATATGCTTGGTCTGTCCTCTTATATTGTAAAATTATGGCTATATTTCACTACAGAATAGTGATCCAGCAAACTAAGAATGTCATTGCATTGATAACTTGTTTATTTATGCATATGACAATACATCCTTGTATCCTGATCTCCAATCTAGCTAAACTAACATAAATTACACTCTGTGTCCATTACTTCTCATGCAAAAGAGGTTATGCAACATTTAGTTGCCTCTGTCTGTCTGTGATACAGTGTTTTCTAATAATGTACTTACTATACAGAATCTGTAAACAATTTAATTTTTTAAAACTAGTTACCAGGTGAGTACCTTACTGGACCTATGCATTACATGTCTTATTCTCAACTGCTTTACAACCTGTAACTTAACACTATAACATTCTGAAACAATTCATATACACAGGGGCTAAATTAGCATACTCAGCAAAATACCAAATACATAGACTGATCCACACATAAAGAGTGGAAACATAGATTACGTTGGTAAACTGTGGACTACGTATTTTCTGTCTTGTACTATTGATTAACGTTAACGTCAGTGTTATTACCAAATAGCCAGCCCGTTATTAACTGTAGGGCTACATAATGTTCTATGTAAACAGACAGGCTAACACACTAGTGTTGTCAGCTGCCTAAAATAAAGCATAGTGTCATATCAGCTGACGTCAGCTGGTTATGAATGGAGAATCGTTCGCGACTTCAACTAGTGTGAGATAGCCAGGTTACGTGGATATGACATTAGCTCGAGGGCGGCCTCCGATTGGTCAAATCTTGGTAGAATCTTGGTAGCGATACGCAAGATGATTGGCTCTGAAATGATGGATGAGCTCGACCGACAGGCGACGGGGAGCGCCACAATACTGTGGCAAGAAGCATGGAATGAGAGACAAGAAACCGTCTCAGCAGTTCCAACCCAACATTAATCAACACAGGTGACTTAAAGTTGCTGTAGCAAAATACAGCTGGCAAGAAATGTAATAGCCACCTCACTAATGGTTAAAACTATTAACCAGCACAAAAACTGACAAAATACCAACATAAGTCACAATGTTCTGAACAGACACATACATCACAAACACTCACAAAAAGTAAAAAGTGTGGCTTTTGAATATAAAACAGCAAACTGAAACTATTAGGTCCAGCACTTGGCAGTACGCAGGCATGTTGGGAAATGAGGGCCGTGGCTATCGCTGCAATACTCTCAGCACAGGCAGAGTACGCATCACAGTTGAGCAGACGGTGGTGCGGAGTTAAGCGACGTCTTCACGGTAAGTTGCCGACTAGTTTGTGAAATAAATTGCTAGAAAGTAAATAAACAATGACACTATTATTTTCCCTTTTTCAATATAACTCCAATATGTTCCTATCTCTGACAACCGTCATGTGACTCGTGCTCATGCCCCCCTTGTGTCTTACTTCCTAATATCGGTATCAGCCCCAAAAATCCAATATCGGTCGGGCTTTAGTATTTTATTTTACAAAATCTCTGCAAATGGAAAAAGAAACCTACTAACATACCAAAATGTGTGCTACTTACTGCACTTTATTTACCCCAGATCCTGCATGTCTTCAGTGGAAATCACAACACACACAGCAAGCTTAAGCAATCAGAGTTCAGCTCACATTTGCGGCCAGACATTGTGGTTAACTGTAAACGTATCATTCTTATCCACTAGCAGTAACAACTTTTTTTATAGTCTGTAAATGAGCCTAGTTAAATGAAAAAAATGAGGCAATCATGAACCAGATAATTAAGAGTGTAACCTAACAGGCCAAAGAAGATTATTTCTACATACATCTGCACCTGAGTATTACTCACTATAATCTTCTGTGTTTTTATTTCACCCCTCAGGCCTTGCATTAAAAATTGCATAAATAGTGACATTTAACAGATTTCAAAGAATACCAATAACGCTGACAACCACTGAACAGCATGTCAGCACTACACAAAAATATGTATGAGATCAAATTCTTTAAAAAAATGAGGGATTATTTATTTTCTTGTCACATTCTAGAGGTCTTATTTTCACCCTGGAAAACTTGCATTATAATTTTTTTTGCAGTATTGCCACCTTGAGGTGAGAATCTGCTTTCCCCTCTCTGACCTTTGGCTGATAACGCACTAGTCTGGAATTAAGGAGAAACTTTGTCCCAGCCCTGGGTTGGATTTGATATATCCTGCATAAGCTCCCTCTGCTCATATCCATGTGCGTATATATGTGTGCAGGAATGTATTTACACATATTGCAGATCCATTCCTATGAATTATGCATATGGTTGTGCTGTTTTAGGGCACTGTCAGTGATGCGGCACTTTATGGGATAGCTAAGAGAAGTTAAGCATCTGGACCTAGCTGCTTTTCCTGTCTCCCACCTCTGCATCTGAGAATTATATATTTTTTTAAAATAGCAGAGATGCATTGTACTACAGGGTGCAGTGCGTAAAAAACCCTCATAAACTTTGCTGACCTATTGTCTTTACATAAGAAGACTACAAACAGGTTTACTATCCGTTTCAGCCTTTGCAAACTGCAACAAGACACACTAGAGCTCCTTTTACCTTTGCTATAAATCACAATTACACATTACCGGTTATGCTAATGAGTAATCAGTAATTAAGATAATTAATGCATCAATTAGCAAACACTTCTATGTAATCATACTTGTGTTCCAACAGCATGTTTGCAATATTAGTATGAACCACAGGCTTAAAACACTGAAGGGTTATAGTGTTGTTTCAAAGAAATACATTTTCCTTCATAAATATGCAAAAAGCTGCAGCAAAGACCTCTAAAATCTGTTCACACTAATACAGCTGGTTAAAGGTGTAAGGTGTATAGTGTATAATAATATGTCTCTACACCCACAGATTCAACCCGTGATGACACCGTGACATATTTGGTGAGGGAGACATACAATGTGTTCATGGCGACTCTAGAAATTCTCTCATGCTTGCAACGAGCTTAGCTCAGGTCTGTTGTCACCGACGTTTGTAGTGCAGTGTGAAAGCAGACAGGCCAGGTGTGCATAAGGTCAATAATATGTCTCTTTGTTGTGCTTGTGGTGTGATTAACCTGTCTGGCACCTGTAACTCTGTCTGAACTCAGGTCAGTGACACTGGTGGCAGAGATTGTTAACCCAGCTGGTGCCTGTGACTCCAGCTACTTAATGCCTGAACTTGGATCGGTTAGACTTATTAGTGCATGGCAGGCCACCTGGGAAGTTGAACTTAGGTCAGTTGGATAGTTAATAGGAGACTAAGATCCATTTGCGTCTGTGTGCTGTCATGTAGCCCTGACAGTTAGTTTGACCCCATGCGGCGAGTTATATGAGACGACATCCTGCTGTTTCTTAGTGTTTAATGCACACAGCATTTTGTGAGACCAGGAGACGGGCTGGACTCATGTTGAACATCAACTGTAATGTACACATACTAGGGCTGTCAAAGTTAACGCGATAATAACGCGTTAACGCAAATACCTTTTAACGCCACTAATTTCTTTAACGCATTAACGCAATCGATCTTCCGGAGGTTGTACTAGGGTCAGTTTTAAAGCTAGAGTGAAGATACTGGTATCATATGAAACTAGAAAAACTATTAACTACTAACTACCATGACATACTAGCTCGTAAAGGAGGCTAAATAACGCTCCAAACTTACTCTAAATTTTTGCAAGGAAAAATTGTCATAGCCATTTTCAAAGGGGTCCCTTGAACTCTGACCTCAGGATTTGTGAATGAAAATGGGTTCCATGGGTACTCATAAGTCTCCCCTTAACAGACATGCCCACTTTATGATAATCACATGCAGTTTGGGGCAAGTCATAGTCAAGTCAGCATACTGACACACTGACAGCTGTTATTGCCTGTTGGGCTCGAGTTTGCCATGTTATGATTTCAGCATATTTTTAATGCTAAATGCAGTATCTGTGAAGGTTTCTGAACAATATTTGTCATTGTTTTGTGTTGTTAATTGATTTACAATAATAAATATATACATATATTTGCATAAAGCAAGCATATTTGCCCACTCCTGTGTTGATAAGAGCATTAAATACTTGACAAATCTCCCTTTAAGATACATTTTGAACAAATAAAAAATGTGCGATTAATCACGATTAATCATGGACAATTGTGTGATTGATCGCGATTAAATATTTTATTCGATTGACAGCCCTAACACGTACTGTACAGACACTGTAACTATACAAATGAGCTCTCAGAGGGTGTGGAGTTGTGGGGAGAGATGGCTGTTGGCAAGGAATGAATGAATGTAAAGCATGCATATGAACTCCTGTGTGTGCACACATTGGTTCTAAATGTGTTTGTGTATAAATCACCTACATAAATTCAAGGTCTTATTGATAAACTCGTCCTGTAGAAGAATCTCCTCTGGAGTTTACCCTTTTAATAATAAGGACAAAAATGTTAAGTAGCATAAATAATGCACTGATATGTGCTTATTGCTTTTTAATATGTGGTTACCTCATGCATAAAACATGAGTCATCCATAGAATAAGGTCTCTTGATAATGACATCTTTATATATTCATGCATATTGTAGAAGCCACACTAAAGCAGTGCACTACAACAAGGACACAGTGTTACATATGCAAAGCATAACTCGTAGATACTGTGGCAAGACAGAGTAAAACAGATCATGTCTAGTGTTTGTAAATGAAAGCAGGTCTCTGATTTACCAATCTCAGATTCTGCATTCACATGTAGATTCTGCTGGCAACGGCACACAATTTTGACATCGGAAGCGTTCTGATTTCCGTTTGTAGTCCCAGTAACAGATCACGTTCTTATAATTAGCTTGTAAACTGGCTACCTGTGAAACAATGCGGTTGTACATGTCGTCTCTCATCTCCAACTCCAGTCTCGCATCTCAAGTTGCTAATCAGTCTGTAAACAATGAGCAGCGCACAGAAAAGAAAGTCTTGGCCCGGTTATCTGCTGGCTGCACCGGAACCCCAGATATATAGCCCCTCGCCCCCAGAGGCTTATCCGTCGTCAGACCGATGGGTTACGGGATTGCTGATTTACATATCTTTATTTGACACCTACATATCCATCATGTCACTGTGCTAATATGGTCTAAAAGCATTGGATGCAGAAGGGTTGCTAGTGGTTGTTGTAGTTTTCAGTTCATAAGCCGTGTTTCCATTCAATTGTCAAGTTAATTTAAAGCAAACTTTTGAAATGTCGCAAAAAACGAATGCATATCGGGCGTGTTTCCATCAACTGGTTTGGAGCGAATAAACTCGGCTATGCATGGCTGCCAGTAGACGGAGTAGAAGAAGAAGTAGAGGTTGCAAACCAGAAACAAAATAAATCGTCTTAGCCCATGTACGATAGAAAAATTAAGAGAAGTCTTGAGGAATTTGTTTAATTTGGACAAGTTGTAATTTTTCTTTCATGTCAGCTAGCATTGGCCATGTTTCATGTTGTCTGGAGACAAGCATCCGCATATCCAAGAAGACGCTAACAACAGAAACAGCTGATCAGTCACGTGAGTTAAATGTTCGCTACGTCAGAATTTATTGGACAAAGGCGTTTACGTAACCCAGTTAGCGCAGCAACTCTTTTTCAGCCAAGGCGTAAACCACCTCAAGCGCGCATAAAAGCTTTTTTTGCGCAGTTATTTAAAACAAAAGTTTTATTGACTTTTGCCATACAGCTTTTTCTAATGTTATCCTTTAAAATGCGCACAAAAATATATGTGAATGGAAACACGGCCGTTGTTTGCATCGCTACTCCATATGGTTGAAACATACCAACGTTAAACCAGGTACCACCATTTCCAGCTGATAAATGACTGTACGCTACTGTACCTGTTACAGGGCTGATGAAAGGAAGAGGCTGATAAAGACAGTGGTGCACCAAACCTTGCAAAACTCTTGCAAATGACATGCAAACTACAACTCTAGCCTGTTTGATGCAATATATTGCATGTTGGAGCATTGTATGTTTCAGTGTCACCTCTAAAAAAGTGTTGCAAAAGCTTCAGTACATTTGGCTGAGAGTGCAGTAATAAATCACAAGACCATATGCACAAATAAAGACGCCGGAGTAATTTACTTAGCAGTGCTGGGACAGGACACAGAATACAAATATACAGTATAAGAGTGGGTTACTTCCTTTGGTAAGACCTGGAGGTTGTTCAAGTACACATTTCTGGGGCTAGTGAGAAAGATATTAGAAGACCCTCTCAAAGTAAAACCATAGCTGAAGTCACAATTACTGAATCGTCCATATTCCCTGCTTTGTCCTTAATAGTTGGCTGACAAAAAAAAAATCAATCAAAGAAACATGTCTGATTCACAAGTTGTAGAAAGGATACTTGATGTCTATATAATGGATATACTCTGCAGTCCTCTTGAGAATGATCTTTGTTTGATGGTTTCATTTTCAACCGTATAAAGCCTGTTCACTGTTACCTTTACAAATGCATTCAGTTATTCATTCACCTGAAATTCTTTTCATTGAGATCAAAAGTTAAATTTTACAAAACAAGGCAATTTCTCTAAATGGATGTTCTTTTATGGGAGAATAAATGTGTGAGAATAAGAGAATGATGAAAAAGTTCGAACTATATATATATATATTCTGCAGCCTTCGCTTGTCAACTGGGCAACAGCCATTTCTTCATAATAAGGATAAATGAAGAAGATTTATTGAAGGCCAAAGAAGTTATGAAGGTTACCAAGATATTTCTACTTTATATAACTGTATAAAAGTGGAAAAGTTCCTACCACGACTGCTCAAATAATTGGTAAAGAAATGTCAAGTATACTTCCTACTTGTATTCAGTTTGAACAGTATCAACGTCTTCATGGTCAGAGTTACTAAAATCACTTTTGTACTACCAACAGGCTTTACGTATTCTCAAAACAACGCTTTTAAACCCACACTTGACAGTTCTATGGTGTTTTAGAGTTGAATGATGATTTTTGTCTACATCAGATCCAAAAGATTTAATCCTTAAACGCAACATAAAATCACCAATTACCAGCAGTGGGAGCTACAAACCCTAATTACACATTTCAACAACTAGTTGTTCATAAAAACTGCCTATTCAAAGTTATTTATTAAAAAAGCATGAGATTCCACTCACATATTCAAAATACTCAAGTCAATGAGTCATCCCACACAGATTTTAAGATAAAATTCTTCTAAAAAGGGCATAAAACGGATCACGAATGACTAAATAATGAACAAGAGATCCAGAGAAAAGACAAGTGCATATATGCAATCGAAGTTAATAATAATAATTCAGCAAGAGACCCTATAGAAGACAGCAGCTTTCACTGAAATGAGCAGTCTGAGCACCCGCTTTGCCTCCTGGTGTCCTCTCCAGAAGGACCAGAAATATGGGCGTGTAAAAATAGAAAAAAAAAAAGTTAGAAGAAAGTAAATGAGTAACAAACTGTGATTTGCATCATCCTTTGTGGTTATGCTTTTGCAATGCATTACACCCTGGAGTTTAACGTGCAAAATATTTGCACGGCCAATAAATCCAGCCCACGCTCCTGCTGTATGTCATGGTCCCCATTAATACGGAGCAAAATATCATTTTTCATTAAGTGTCTCCTCAAGGTTTTCTTCTTAACTGATGTCTAAAGCTGTATCAAAGAATGGCCTTACACCCTGCATGCATTCCTTCATGAAAAGCCTTATACATCTACCATCTGCTTGAGCCACATGCTTCTTCTCTCTTCTGGGTGTCAGCCTTTGTGTACTGTAACCCCCAGCCAGTAACAGTGCTCAGGTGAGATTGGGACTCTATCAAAACGTACCGACCAGGTTGCATCGCTGTCTACGGCTCTTTTCCCTGCTCTCTGTCTGTGTCATGGATGTATAAAGACCTGCAGGTCTGTCTGTCTGTCTGTCTGTCTATCTGTCCCGTTTGAAATTTCACGATTATCACGATAATAGAAATTCACCGCGACCAATTATTATGATATATTTTGATATGTTATATAATCCTATATCGTCCCATCCCTACTTTGGGCACTCAGGTTGGTCAAGAAGAAATGGTATATTAAAGCCCTATATTAATCAGGCAATTTTGGTTAAAAACACAGACAGTTTTTGACCTCTTGGGGTCACCAGCGAATATAATTATAAAGCCCGTGAGGTGTTAAAGGGCACCTGAAGTACCTTTTTGGAATCAAATTTGAGAACATGAGACTATGAAAAAGGCAGACATTAAGACATTCATATTTATGTGTACATTGTATGTAAATTCCACGAATGAAATAAAGCTGACATAGAGTAGAATAAAACTGTATTAAGATGGGAAAGCGATGTAATTGTGGATCACATTATGTCAAATAAGGTGATAAGCTGAATACACTGATAGGACGTATGAGAATCTTGTCCTATTTACTGTCCATCCCCGGCCAGGCACACACCACCATTAGCTTAGCAACATCCTAATCCATGTTGGGACCAATAATTTAAAGCGAGGCAGTCAAAAAATTAAAAAATCAAGTCTGGACGTTTGAGTTTGACTCACAAATTTCTAAATGCCCCTTCATACCGGTCGCATCTCCTTAAACCTTACATTCCATCCCATGCTCTCCGCTCTCAGAATACATGGCTCCTGTCTGACCCCGGAGTTAAAAAGAAGTCAGCGAGCTGCAGGGACCTTTCCTATTGCGCCCCCTTACACTGGAATAACCTCCCTGCTGATATCAGACAGTCTGTTGGGACCTTTAAATCCAAACTTAAAACTCATCTTTTCGCCTTAACTTTCAGTTACTTGCGGATTCTTTGATTACTTCAGGCCTTGTACCTGTTACCGTAATCCTTCTGGCAGGTCGGTCTCAGTTTCAATGACTCCATTAAGCCTAGTACTTCGAGGCCATGTCTGTCCTGCCGACGACAATACTGTACATTTTCTGCATCTCTCTGACACTCTTGTTTGCTGTCCCACAAGCACACGAGAGTCCAAACTGTGTGCCTATCTCTCTCGTCTGTCGGCCGTACTGGGACGTCTCTCTCTCCCCTAACTGTCGGTACCTCATGATGTTTTGGATCTGGATATCCGTCCTCCAGGAGACTCTCCTCTCGTCTCTCTCTCCCTTGTGTGCGAGTTGTCCTCGTTTCTCTCTCCCTCCGTGCACATGTTTCCTTTCTCCTATATGTGAGAATCTGTGATTGTGTAGTCCGTAGAGGAGGTCGTGTGACACAAGTCCCATCTGTTTGGCAGCTCGTGGAAGTCGCTTGACATCCTCCGGGATCTATATTCTTCATATATGTTTACAATCTATCAATAATTTTGTCATGTTGGTTATCTATGCCATGATTTTACTCGTTGGTCTATTCTACACACACAAAATCTATTGCATGTCTGTTCGTCCTCGGAGAGTGATCCCTTTTCTGTTGCTCTTCCTGAGGTTTCTTTCGAGGGTCTAAGGATGTTGTATGCTGTACACATTGTTAAGCCCCTTAAGGCAAATTTGTGATTTGTGGCTTGATTACTTACTGCCATATATCTGTTATTGATACAAGTGTTTCGTTAAAACGAAATTCTGTTTACTGTCATACTCATAATGCCATCCTGATCTTGTTCAAGAGACACAGATGAAGAGTGGGAAGGGGGTGAGAGTGGGAGACAGGTGGGTGAGGTTGCTTTGATGTTAGGAATATGTCTTTGAAGCCAGTTAGCTTTGTAATATGCTTTAAACACGTCCATACCGTAGCAGAATTTCAACCTGCTATGCTCTAACCCTGATGTCAAGAACAAATTCCCATAAGTCCTGTGGTGACCACATGACCTTAAGATAGCGAGAGTACGCTGAGGAAATTATATCCTCACACTGATGTTGTGAGGAAGTCAATTTGCTACTAAACTGTAAGCCATCTCCTCCTTTCACTCCGCTCTCCGAATCTTATCAGATCGTTCCGTCTCGTTGTCCCAGGTTTCATCAGACACCAACAGCAAAAACGAGACGTTTTGTTTCAGACAAATTTGCAGCTGAAGAGCACCACAACAGGCTGCAGTGTCTGTGCCGCTTCCTGTCACCTCCCCTCCCTGTGACCTAAACCAAATAGAGTGTCACACCTGAGGCACAGGGACCATAAAGAGCACTAATCGGCAGATGCCAGGGTGTTCTGCACAAAGTGCTCCAGTATGACAGTCCGTTCCCCTTGTAATTACTGCATCTTGGTTGGGATCATTAAATATTCATCCTCCATCGGCTGGGAGCTGCTCCAGCTCTGCTGCTCCAGTGGCAGATCTTTTCACATAGAGGTTGGTAATGCAACCTTTTCTTTAGTATTCCCCTGTTCTCTTATTCATATTTCAACTTTTTACTTTTAACTTTGCACAGGAGTTTCACAACTTTCACTTCATATTTATTTATTTTTTTATTTTTTTTTTTACCTTTCTGGATGTTCCTTTTTTGGTACATCAAGTTCAAGTAGATATGTTAGAATTTATAAGTTCATATAGAACACAGTAGCACAACATGATGTATTTCAGGACATTTAATTTATGGCTGTCGCAGTAAGAGAATATGCCCTGCGGTGATAATGATTGGCTCAACAGCACGATATGCAGTATTATTGCTTTTTTTTTGCAAATTACGTAATTTATCCTTATTTTAGTGCTATATTAATAAGCTTTATTGTTAGGCTATGATTATGATTGTTTTTAAATGACAAAGATGACCATTTTAAAACTGATGAAATACTTGTTTATTGTTAAATGCAGAACACAGAAGAGCAATGAGGCACAGCGTTTTTTTCAGCTGAGATGGTTTGATTGCATATGGTTGCTATGATACAGAATATCTGCAGAAGTAAAAAATGTCAGAACAAGGTAGTAGTAGAGGTTAAGGTAGCGTACTTGCTCTGGATGAAGGGAAGGCTAAAGCACGCAAAGAGAGAGGACGGACCCGCCCGTCTATGTGATCTCCATTGTGATCGGACAGCTGGGTAAAAAATGACATTGACAAGCGCAGAGTTGTACCTAAAGTTGAACATTTTTCAACTCAGCGCTTAGCGCACAATAGACGCTCAGCTCCTTGTTGTGCTGCTGGCGTTTGTAGCAAAGTGTAAAAATTAGGTGCTCTCATTGCAAAAAATTCAAAAAACATAAAGAAGGTGAACATAGCGGTTATGGCGGTTCGTTGACATCCTTGCGGTTGGCTTGTCTATAGAGCGGTATTGCAATATTGCGGTTGTTGCGACCACCCTAACTTAAATCATAATTCATATTTAATCAGCAATAGTCACTGTATGTAGAGATGAAACAGATGCCATTTCTATTTTTCAGACAGACATAAAGAGGAGATGGAAGGTATAAACTCAAACATAAAGGCAGCTCTCCACCATGAATCACACAGCAGCAAAACGTGAGAGGGAGCTGAAAATCACCACTATCCCACTGGATTAAGTCTGAGTATTACTAAAGCACGGGTACCATTTGGGTTAAATCTGTGTGAGGGAGGTGCATTTAATATGAGAGATGGGTCAATTCAATACACTCAGCTTTATTACTCCTATGTGTCTTTCAAAAACAGACCAAACGCCTACAATATAAGCCAGGGGACATCCGGAAGTTAAAGGTCAAAAATGCTATTTGCTCATTTTAGAAAATTGAAAAATTCTTACCCACAACACTGCATCCAACACTCAGAAATCCATTGATACCTAACAGTGAATGAAGAAACCGAAATATTTTACTTTCTTATTTACTGATGATACTGTAGTTGCAAAATATAGTGTGGGTACTGAATTTCTTCCTCTCTTATAACTTATCATTAAGAGCTAGTACGTGTTTTTTTTTTAATAAATATGTAGTGTATTTACTGTATTTATTATGGTGATTTTATGAACCTTTACAGCACATATACATGCTGTAAAGATGTGCTATATGTGTCATAAAAAGGTGTTAAAGAATGACAGTGATAACACAATATTGTCTACCTCTAGCTGTTAATTGCTTTGAGGTTGAGACAAAGGTGTGCTTTACTTTGACACACTGAACACTAATTTGAGTCCTTCAAAATTCATGTTTTATTTATAAAGCCCTTTATCACAAACAAGGACTGGTCATGCCTACTTAAGTAATCAACAATAACTCGCCAAACTAAATGATGCAACACAGTGTGTTTACTTATCAGTTTGACCGGGAAAGGGCATAAAACAAAGTGAAAGCTATACATTCACCGTGGAGGGAATTCACAGCAATTGGAGACCTTATGAACCAGTATGTTTACAAGCAGCTCTGTTCTCAACGTGTGAATGTTGCTGAATGCACATAATGCTCATGCACTCATTAATATCCAGTTTCTAGCTTGATATCATCATTCTGATGTAATATTGCAAAATGTGGCTGTCGACTTTGACTCTCATAATTTTGGGAGGTTGCCTTTGGGACCATTAGCGGTGGGGCCTGTGAATGTGGTTGTCAGCTAGTTGGGTGGCTGCCCCATCCATTTGTGGTGTACAAAATATGCCGACAACCGCTGGCCACATTGCCATAAAATTTAGCATGGGTATTTATGGTCAGCCTTTTTTAGCACACTTCATGATATCACATATTCGAACAGACTTCTTGTCATTAAATCTGCCTACCACATTAATGCCCACAAGGGAATAAACCGTTTTTGTTTTAAGACAATGAACATGGCGTCTTCTATTGCCACTCTTAGAACAACCTTTGGCACGTTTCCACCAAGCAGTCCAATTCAGACCAGTTCAGTTCGTCACACATTAGACCAGTTACAGTATTTATGCATTGCACTTACATTGGCAAAAGTTGTGGATGATACCAATAGAACCACTCCATTTTTGGTATCAACTCAAACAAGATTCCAAGCAAGCTGAGCCGATACTAGAAGGTGGAGTTTAAACACTGCGGATCACTGATTGGTCAGAGAGAATGGGACATTCAGCACAAACACGGCGTTTTATGCTACCGTCAATAGCGACCAGAATTTTTATTTCACTGCACCTTTTTTAAAATAGCAGAGTGCAAAACTACAACGTACACTACACCGGACAATTGACTAAGTGCAAACGTTCTAGGGGTGGGAAAAAAATCAATTCACCTATTTATTTTTTTTTAATGATTTTATAATAAAAAATTTTAATGCCAGAATCTACTGTACATATTTGCTTAATTTGAGTCTATGAGGAGGTAGAAGGAAGTTACAGTTTTTATTGTTTTAGTCTGAGTAACGTAACGTCATATCCGGTCCGTATCCTTCAACCAAAACAAACTGCAGCCGGCTGCAGCCACCTGAAACGATAAAGTAGAAAACGGTGGAGGGTCCGCGTGGATTCGACCTGCACCCCCACATTGAAATCCAAAGTGATAAACACTACACATACAGTAAAGTATGGAAACACGTTGGGTTTCACACATTGCAGGAAAAGCAGAGCTAGACATCACAAGACAATACCAAGCTGTGACTATGGTACTTAAAATCCACTCAACCTTCGAAACTTTACACAATGACAACATTGTCACAAAGGTTGCAAACTCTTAAAATGTTATAATGCAACCGTCCTTGCCAATTAATCATCTTGATGGCATGGTGGCTGAATAACACAAATGCAATGCAATACAATATAAAAAAAGAAAAAAGACTGGGATTTTTTATTTTTTTTTTTAAATAAGCTTACTTAAAGACCTTGGCTACATAATAGGGTTATTCACATGCATCAAACCACTCGCAGTTAATTAGAACACAAATGCGACAGCGGCCTATGTCTAATCACAGCAAGGAAAATACAGCTGCACTGACAAAGGTTTAAAGGTCACAAAAAGCACATGGCACGACAGCTGACACCACACAAACAAAACAACGCAATGCAAATAAGAATCACTTGAACTTAAAATTTCTATATTTACTAAAAAAAAATTATGTTTTTATCAGTTTTAAAGGCTAAGGCTGGCATTATTTTATCTTTTTAGTATCATCAGCAATTCCCCTAATACCATCTACCTCTCTAACATCTCATTTTATTGTTCTCATGTTAGGAGGATTTGGAGTTGTTTAAAGGCACCTTTGACAGAGCTGCTGTAAGTAAGAAGAGGAATAATGAAACTCATTACTTCTTCTAGTTACAAATTAGTAAATATAAGTACATATAATGAGGAATTGATAACATTTTGTTTCAACTTACAACTAACTGTGGGTGACATTTTCGTTCCTTGGCCAGAATTTCTTTCTCCCTCACCGACTGACTGAATGTTTCTCAACAGGAAAGCACTCAGCCACTTGTGGCTGGAAGCTAAGTTTCAGCAATATTGGTGTTTTATCATGCGTGTTATATTTCAACATCCACAGAGCATTGACAGTCCAATACGTTGTTAAGATCATTGTCAGCTCTTTTGATCACTGAAAAATGTTTTTAACGCCACTAATTTCTTTAACGCATTAACATAACTTCCGGTAACATAACTTTTTCGGTTGTAGCGGGCTCAGTGATTTTAAAGATAGAGTGAAGATACTGGTATCATATGAAATTACAAAAACTAAGGAATCCATTGGTACCAACCATGTCATACTAGCTTGTCAAGAAGAAGGCTAAATAACGCTCCAAACTTTTGCTACATTTTGGTGAGTAAAAACTGGCATGGCCATTTTCAAAGGGGTTCATTGACCTCTGACCTCAAGATATGTGAATGAAAATGGGTTCTATGGGTACCCACGAGTCTCCCCTTTACAGACATGCCCACTTTATGATGATCACATGCAGTTTGGGGCAAGTCATAGTCAAGTCAGCACACTGACACACTGACAGCTGTTGTTGCCTGTTGGGCTTGAGTTTGCCATGTTTGAGCATATTATTTTATGTTAAATGCAGTACCTGTGAGGGTTTCTGGAGAATATTATATTAATATGTCATTGTTTTGTGCTGTTAATTGATTTCCAATAATATATATATATATATATATACACACACATACACATTTGCATAAAGCAAGCATATTGGCCCACTACCATGTTGATCTTCAAGACCCACAGCTTGAACAAAAATGTAAATTATACCCATGTGGCCAGCATGTTTCGTCTGTTTCTAGTAGATAGTCTCTATTGTCCCAGGGGAGAAATGTGTTTTCACAACCTACAAGTACACATCTAATTAATCACCATGTTTGTATAACCTGTATCAAATGAATCATTTGACTTGCATAACTTATGTCTGCAATACCGATTCACAAACATTTGGCAAAATGTCGACCCTATTATACATTGTGACCCTGCCGTCCTGCACATGTAAGGACCATTACAAGTAAACACCATAAACACTGAAAACCATGTCTGCTTTTGTATATAGATATAGATATTTTGAATCTAGATGTGGATTAACTTACATTAGTTTCATGTGTGTAATTCATTTGTGGGACACATGTATTCTTTTAATAAAACATGTATTAATGATGACAAGCATTCTAACATTTGGCATTTGTAGGTAGATTTGTACAAGACAATTCCCCTTAGCTTGCATGTAAACACTGTACACTCTCTTGATTGTCAGTGTTCTGGTTATGCCTTGTAAGATGTCACATGAAAGCTCAAAAGCGTATAATTTGCTCAATTAGTTTAATACAATTCTAATCAGTCAGCGTTGCCTTTAACGACGGATTCGATCTAACTTCAAACTTAGATTTTGCTCCGCATCTAACATCACACACAGCAATCACACCTGGGCGCACTTGGTGTCACCTTGGTGTTCATCATTCAAATCCCTCCTCCTCCTATTTTCATAAATTTCCACAGTAAAGGACTGCTCTGCCTTATACCCTCACTGGAGTTTGTCCACAGGTAGGTATACCAAGCACGCTCCATTTCTGCCATGGAGGGCTGTTTGTATTATCACTATAAGTAACAGTTGATGTATAGACAGGCACGTGACAGTAGACTTTGTGAGTATAATGAATCGGAATCGACTTAATTGGCCGAGTATTTTAACACATACAAGGAAATTGAGGACTTAGATAAAGGCATATATTGAAACAAAAATAAACTAAACAAATAAAACGTTTGTACGTTCATAGCTATACATACAAAAAGTAATGTACTATAATTCGTATATAGCTAAATAAACATGTATTAAAAGAATCCTCGGTTTATAGTGATGATAGCCGTCGTCCACTGGCTGTTGGGAAATGAACAGAAAGCAGGAGGCTGCAGAAGCATTCAGCGAGGAGCTCTCTCCGAGGAAGCGCTGCTCTGCCGGCTGTAATAAATTGGCTGTTTATTACGTTACAGGAAATTAAACTGTGGCCCAGGAAAGGCTGCACGTTCAATTTAAACTCCAGAAAAGAGGAAGAGGTTTAAAAGACCAATAAAGTCACTCCACAATTCCTCCAAAGGGGAGTGAGATGCGTCAGAAAAAAAAGCCTTTGTCTTGCCGATTGCCTTTGCTCCCTTTTATTTCTTTTAATGTCAAATTTGCTCTCTTATCTTAATCCTCATTAACAGCGTTCTCCTGCTCAAGTCTGATCTCCGCTAATGACATAAAAGAGCCAACTGAAACACTCACTGGTGAGCTTACCATTCATCGCTCCCTTTGAGAACGACACGTCAAGGAGAACAAACAATGTTCATTACTATGATGATAACGCCGTACTGCTGCTATAGTGGAATTGCATTTCCTCTGTTGTCAAGCACACACCAATAAAAATAATTCCACGTTTTAACTAGATTATAGGCACACTAGCGAGTACTGCACATAAACAGGAATGAAATGCGTATATGTGGCTTTAAGGTAAATGAGAATTTGTGTAACAAGTGAATGCTTTATTGTGGAAACAGAGAGGGAAAGTGACAGTAAGTGGTCACAGGAGGCACTGCATATGCATTACTGACTGTCGCAATTAACACCCTCCTCCGCCTACTACTCCTCAGCCTTTTAAAGAATAAGCCATTAGAGAAAAAACAGAGGCACGTTTAAAGAAACAGTCTCAAAAGATGGACGTTTATCAAACAGAGGAGTAGTGAAATATCGTGTCACATTTATCTGTTTTCATGTCAGTGTGAGAAAAATCTGATTGTCTGCACTGGCTGGAATCACAAACAGGCAGAGAAACAGAGGGAAGGCAGGAGAGACTGCGAGTCAATACGAGACAAAAGCCGGCGGCTGGATATTGTCACATCAACACTGTCCAGATCCAAAGTTGTTTTGGGGTGAACGGCTGCCGCAGACAGGCTCCTATCACTGTAAGCTTGTGTCTGCTTCATCAGCCACTGACTAGTTTGGATTTTGGACAGCGTGGATGAGGCTGTTCAGTAAACAAACCGTGTGTGTGTGTGTGTGTGTGTGTGTGTGTGTGTGTGTGTGTGTGTGTGTGTGTGTGTGTGTGTGTGTGTGTGTGTGTGTGTATGGATTAGTGAGTGTTCAGGTGAGGGAGAGGCGGTTATGTGTGACTACCCAAGCGATAGAAACAATGCTGCACAGAGCTTCACAATATGGAAGAGACACATGGGCATGCACACACTCACACACATTTAAATTATTTTACTTTTAGGTCAATCCATGCTTTTTTTCGATGCAACACCTTGCTTGATATAGTCATAAATGATGCACACTTTGTTTCCTTAAATAAACAAATTTGCACTACAGATGCAGATTAAGTTGTTTACCCCGTATAATTACACGGGGAAATAAGTAGTTGTGTTTCAGTGTGTTGTACTAATCATTCTGAGTGCAGTGCTTTAGCAGGCAACACAGCGCAGCAGTTTCGTATTACATTATTCAAGCCCCTCTTACACACACTCCAACCTCTTTGCAAATGTCCAGGATGTAATAAATAGACCAAACCAGAATGTAAGTAAGTAACAAGCAAAAGACAAATCATTACGTGAGCATTTCAGATGGCAGATTGGCTGGAATTTCAGTAGTGCGGTGGATGAGAATGAACACACAGTTTGTCCCCCGTCTGTTAGTGGCCTAATATCAGTTCAAGTGTTATCTTGTGGTTATGTAACCACACAGTCCACTGCTAAATAGAAACAAATGAATGGCATTTAGCTAATAGAATTCAATATGGTGGGATTTTGCCTCAGACATCTCCTTGTAGGTTTTATGGGTTTCCATGCATTTTGCTTTAAAATAGGAAAAGCAGAGGAATGCATATTGCTTAATTAATATTAATCCACCAATTTACCTCCTGCAGCACTAAGCTATGTATTGAACTGGGGATGTCAAGATACCAGAAATTCAGTGGTCGACAGTAGTGAATTCCACGATTCTTGATACCAATTTGATACCACAGTAAAAAAACATACCTTAAACAACATATCCCATGTATTTCAACATCCACTATTACTGTTTGCATTCTGGTTTTTGTTAAGAGGTCATAATTCCCTCTCTATTATCTATTTTACATTGCTGTGAAAACATCTCCTTCAAACAACTGGATTAATTCAAGCTTCTCGCCAAAAACTACATTTTACAAAACTACATTGATAACGTCAGAATTTACCTTTGCCCAATATTCATTTTTACTGAACAGAGCCTGAACACATCATAATGTAATGAAAATCGTCAGGACGAGAACTAGTTAACATTAAGCAGCACAGTCCTGCATGGAGGTATCAGCTCTCGTCCTGCTGATTTCAACACAGACTAGTTGTACGCAATGTAGCATTATCAGGGAAAAAATAGGATGTGTTCCGCGTTTTCAGCATTTTAGCATCAACTTGGTACCAAATTATCAGTTCCCTTGACATCCCAATATTGTAAAGTAGTGGTTGTCAGCTAGCAATGCTAATGTGAGATCTGCCAAAATATTTGCCAAGATTGAATTAAAAATAAAATTGAATGCATTTACATTAGATTGTCCTGTTTTTCCGCTTTTCTTCTTCTATTTACTCTCCTTTGCCCTCTCCTGTTATTCGCTTTATTAATAATTCTCGGTCATCTTTTTCATTCCATCTTCCTTTTTTCTGTTAATATTCTCTGCAGTTTTGTGCATTTTTCAATTTCCCATCTCCCTTTTCTCCCTCCATCCTCTCCTGCTGTGATGGCAAAATGATTGCCTATCCACAGAGGGGATCCTCATCTACTTTATTGCACCGGTGAAAAAAGGCAGGTTATTTCATTACCGTGCTCTCCTACGGACCAAAGCAAAAATAATAATGATGATGATTTTGTTATTTTTTTTTAGAGAGAATAACAAGAAAGCCATTCACTATTAATCTGTCATTTAGGGAGGTTGTGGAGTGGGCTGTACACGCAGAGCCTCAGTGGAGGACCGAAGAATGCAGAATTGAAAAGCTGGTCATGAATAAATATGACACCACATTTTTCCTTCTCCTTATCGAGGTTGCCCAGAGAGAGGTGGAAAAGGAAGCGCACTGATTACTGCAAATGCTGCTGACTCTCTGACAGCAGATGTCTTGTTGATGATAGGGCACATAACTACATGAAGGCAACATTCAAATCTGTTGAGAGTCATAGCATACAACCTCATAGCACCGTGGTTATAACCGCCCATTTAGGCCTATGATTCTTCTTAAGTACAGTCATAATGTTCAGAATCTCATTGAAGACCTTCAATACCTTTTCTGGATTTTGGAAAGCGGTTTGTGTATATGTGGCCCAATCTCAATGTCCGCACTTACGGACGTTGAGATGCGTTCCCACTAAGTCTGCGAGCACTTGGGGCTGTCCCGCTGTCAAATCGTCAAGTCCACAAGGGCTCTGTCGCAGACATTTTTATCCCTTTAGGGGCCGTTCACATGCCGTGTTTTTTGCACCCTCAAATCAAGTGTTATCAATGTAGATGCGCAGATGGTGTGTTCAAAAGTGAGAGTGACGCCGTTGCGGTGCGCAAGCGTTCCCAAGCACCTATTTTTCAAGGTACGACGGCTGCGCCCTAAAATAAAAATAGTTACAATTTTGGAAAGCTGCAGCGCGCATTGCATGTCATGTGACGAGGAACAACCAATAGATTACCAGATGTCTTTTCTTTCTTCCGTAAATATCAGCCCAGAGCTTTACGATCTGTACCACAGACTACTTTACTGGCTTCACCCTTTCCGTCCAAGAACGTCACAACATCTGGTTGAAAGGTCAGCCAAACAGACACAGAAATCGATCAGTAAAGCTACTGGGAGGGATTTATGGTGCTGGAAATCCATTTCTCTTTGTTTTGAATGTGTTTAGTTTAGTCAGTCAGGCTTACTGCTAAATTACTGCAACTGCATCATCATCATCATCATCATCATCGTCATTGCAGCACGTGGGTTTTGGTTCCTTAGTCACAGCAGGCGCCAGGCACCTTAGATAAAAGGATGAAAGGGGCATGGCTGGCGTTTTCCACGCATTTTTAGATGCAACATGTGAATGGCCCCTTTTGCACACTTTCTGTAAATCCGCATTTCTGCAGACTTTGCCTGAGGGGATTACCCACAATTCATAGCGTTGTGACGTTAAACACGGGGATACCAGGGGAAGCCTGGAAGCGTAAAAAACAAACTGGTAAACAAGGAAGACTGGCACATCGGTATTCAGCGTGGCATATTGGGTGCACTGGTATGCCTAAATTTACAAAGAAACAAAACATAAACTTTAAGGATTGAAGATGGAACATAAAAACACATTAAATCAAGTCCCTGAAGGTTCAGGGGGGACGTTGGGATTGGACCTGTATATCTTTGTGGGTTGAGTGTTGCTGGTATGACTGGAGGAGCACATGATGTACTCTGTAAGAGCACATGTTAGTACGCACCACTGGGTGCTTTCTTGCTGAATTTCAATTAACATAATCTTTTTTTTCCACAAATGTCAGCTCCAAAACAGAAACAACACAGAGATTTAAAAACAGCCACCTTACAAAACAATGCATCACGATAATGCTCATGTGCATCTGCCCAATGCCATGATGATCTCCTGCTGTGTCCGAGAGGCTTAACAGGAACTAACTGTACTTTGTGGAATTGAATGAATAAAAAACAGAGGAAGAGGAAAAATGATGAAGGCACACACATGGAGATAGGCTGCCACCGCTGGGTGGATTGTTGGAAATAATAATGGTGTTTAATGCTGAAGCAGGTCAGTGAGGAGGGGGGGGGTAATATAAGCCCTGTCGGGCTTTGCAGTGTTCCTCTGAGGGCTATTCTCAGCACACCATAACGCACATCAGCTCCTTCTACCTCTGCACACCCTCACAAACACACACAGGCACTCCCACACAGCTAATGCATTCTCTCACTTTGTTTATGTTTTTGTTTTTTGTCTTTTGCTCCCCAATCTCTCCCAGGTGATTGAACAAAAGATTACAGATTGCTGTCTTTAGCCGGGAGGAGCAAAGGGAGAGCTATGCAGCAGTCACCACAGCTTAAAATGACTGTGGTCCAACAGTCAGTGCAGACTGGCAATGGTAGCGTTTTTATACAGTGCAGAAAAGATCAGTCAAAGTAAGTAATGTTAGCTGGAATGTAATCCCTGCTAGCAATCATGTAGACAACCAAAGTAAGGTGTAGCGTATGCCGGTGGCTTTCACCTTTGATTGATTCAAGCAATTGGATAACATACTGTCTGGAGGAGGGACTACATGAATACCAAGCAGATGAGCTGACATCTCACTTAAATCAGTGTCTTTCTGATTGACACACCTGGATGGTGAGGCGCATCGTGCTCGTATATTTCTACCGACTGTACCGCGGAAGCATGTCACAGTGATTGACCTCATCTGCAAAAAATCTCCTGTTTTCCTGGAGGTCATAAATAAAAAGGGAGTGCGCATTTTAACCCTTGTCCCGGCTGATGACCGAGCTCGTACTTGTTTTGCTGCTCCTAAAGAGCGGGCGCTCTCCCGTGCCCCCACACACACAATCTCTTACTCCTGCTTCTGATGTGTAGTGCACTCCAAGAGGCTGCTCATGATTATCTGAACACTTTATTTGATCCTGGTCATCTACAAGTAGCTGAGCCTCTGACTTGAATGATGTCCGTCTCCATCCATGGGTAGAAGATGAAGGGATGCAAAAAAACAAATCAGTGGCCATCTTTAGATTGACCAAGATTTTCTCCTGCAGTTCCCTATACATTTATTATATTAGAGATCTGTAACACTATAACACCTATATATTATCGAAAAATACACATTTTTTGAGAAACTGCACCAACCTACTATTGCATGGTTTTACATAGTTTGACATTAACCATGGCCCGATGGCTCTTGGCCACAAAAAATGACTCTGTGGCCACCAAATATCCCATGTAGGTGTTCCCCTGTGACCACCAAGTTGCATCAGGTCTCTCTTGAGAATGAGACTGCGTGTCTCAATGAGATTACAGTGTCCGTGTCCTAACTGAATGTGAATATCAGTTTGATTGCACTGTTTTCAATTGAACTTTTGTCGGACGCCTTGTTTCTATTTAGTCCTGTTGTTCGCTTTGAAAGCGCCGCAACGGACGAGGAACGGCTGATTTGTGAAGTTGAAATGAGGAGTTATCTTTATGAGATCTCAAATATATAATTACATATTTTCATTCTGTTAATGTCACAAATAAGGAAGGCTGTGTTAAGTGGCTTTGAGTTTGCCTTTCCTGTGTTGTTTTTAGATACCTTTACATTTGGGCCACCAAAAATGTACTTTGGCCACCAATTTTAGGGGCTTGGTGCTCTATGGGGCCAGTGCTTTAGAATATTAGCATCTATCCCTGATTTAAATCTATATTAATTGATTCTTCTTTAGGCCACTTGGGGGGAGCACAACATGCTTTAAGCAAGAGGGGGTATTCGGAACCGACTACGGCGGAGATTCAATCGGCCACCTCTTCCGTCTATTGTTCTTACAAACCTGCGCTCGCTGAGCAATAAAGTGGATGCGATACGGACATACACAAGGTACTGTAACGAATTTCGTGAGGCATCATTGTTATGCTTCACGGAAAGCTGGCTACAAGCTACAATGCCCGACTCTCTCTTTGAAGTCCCAGGATTCACCCTTGTGCGGGCAGACAGGGATGTGGACTCTGGAAAAACTCGGGGAGGCGGTATTTGCACGTACATAAATGATCTATGGTGCAGATCGCACTCAGTTAAATATAAGATCTGTGATCCCAATGTAGAAATTCTCGGCATGACGTTACGACCTTTTTATTTACCTAGAGAGTTTGGATGTATACTGCTGTTTGTTGTGTACGCGCCTCCCAGCGGCAAAGCGTCACAGGCGGCCAGCACCATAGCTAACTGTGTTCATGAGCTACAACTCAGCCACCCCGATGCACCGGCTATAGTGGTGGGGGACTTGAACCAGTGCCACTTGGAGACTGTGTTACCTGGGTTCGAACAGTATGTTAAGGACCACACAAGAAAAGACAATATCCTGGACAAGTGTTTTGTAAACGTTAAAGGTGCCTATGTTTCCAAGTGTAGGCCACCCATATTAAATTCCGATCATAACATTGTGCACATGATCCCAGTGTACAAGACCAAACTCAAGCAAAGTAAACCTGAAAAGAAAGTGATAAGGACATGGACAAATGAAAGTAGGGAGCAACTGAAAGCCTGTTTTGATTGGACAAATTGGGAAATCTTTCAGGAGGGATCACTAGAAGAAATGACTACTGTTACAAATGATTATATAATTTTTTGTGTACAGCTGGTTGTCCCCACAAAGGAGATTAAAATCTATCCAAATAATAAATCATATGTGACCAGGGACATAATACAAGTAATAAATACAAGGAAAGTGGCTTTCAAAAACAAAGATTATGGAGCACTTAAACAGACAGGAAAAGAGCTCAAAATCAAATTGAGGAAAGCAAAACTGGCACACAGACAGCTTCTGGAAGATGCCTTTAAAGCTAATAACTCTAAAAAGGTGTGGGATACCATGAAATCTATGACAGTAATGTCATCTCCAACTAAACCTATTGTGACAGATAATGAATTTTGCTTTGCCAACGACCTAAACAACGACCTAAACACTTTCTTTACCAGATTTGAATCACTAGATAATTCTGATAAGTGCACTGAAATACTTAATACTATTATACCAACTACCTCAGACAGAATTGTCATCACTGTCGAAGATGTTAGGAAAAGTTTTCGGTGTACAAATTCCAAGAAAGCTGCTGGACCGGATGAATGCAGCGCTTTCCTTCTGAAGAACTTTGCAACCGAGCTGGCACCAGTGTGGCAACCAGTCTTTCAGGCTTCTGTAGACACGCACACTGTACCTCTGTCATGGAAAACTGCGCACATAAAACCTTTACCCAAAATACCATGTCCTAAAGAACACAAGGATTTTAGACCAATAGCCCTTACCTCAGTGATTATGAAATCTCTAGAAAGAATTCTGCTCCAATATCTTGTCAGTACAACAAAAGACAAACTTGATCCATATCAATTTGCATATAAGCAGGGTTGTGGTACAGAAGACGCTGTTGCCACTCTGGTTCATATTATTACAAAACATTTAGACAAACCAAAAACCTATGCAAGAGCTCTTTTTCTAGACTTTTCATCAGCCTTCAATACAATACAGACAGACATCTTGGTGTCAAAAATGGTCCAGCGGGAACTGAATCCCTATTTGATACACTGGTATGCCTCCTTTCTCACTAACAGAGTTCAAATTGTAAAAGTAAATAAAACCCTTTCCACTGCCATCACGACCAACGTCGGGGCCCCTCAGGGTTGCGTGAGTTCAGCTATGCTTTTCACCTTTTACACCGATGACTGTCGTACAAATACACCAAATCAATACATCCTAAAGTATTCTGATGATACGGCTATAATATCTCTGTTAAGTCACTCGGACGACCCTGAGCTGCACCAACATGGCGTGAACAAAATGGTCGAGTGGAGTGACAGTAATGCTCTTCAGATTAACACAAAGAAAACGGAAGAAATTGTATTTGGTTCACCATCTGATTCTCATAAAGTTCCTATTGTTATTCAAAACGAAAAAATCCTGCAGGTATTTTCATATAAATATTTGGGAGTAATGATTGATCATCTGTTATCTTGGAAAGACCACATTGAATTTGTCTGTAAAAAGACAAAACAAAGAATTTACTTTCTCCGCCGCCTCAGGTCTTTTGGGGCAAGTAAACAAATTCTTCTATTGTTTTTTACTTCTGTGATTATGAGTGTCCTGCAGTATTGTTATACTACATGGTATAATAGTTTGTCCACTACTTTAAAGTCAAAACTGCTCCAACAAATGAAAATCTGCTCAAAGATTGTTGGTCAACCCCTTGAGAAACTCTATGAATCAGCCTATCATAATAACATCGTAAGGCTGGCTAACAACATCGTCTCTAACCCCAATCATGTTTTGAACAGTGAATATCAACTGTTACCATCGAATCGGAGATACAGGGTTCCACGATTTAATAAGGTTAGACTGAAGCACTCTTTTTTGCATCAGTCAATCCTTAAACTAAATATGGAGCCTAATCCCAGATCAAATGTACGTTAAAGGGCCCTGAATATTGTCTTCTGTGATTGTAATGTTTAAATGTTTGTATCCTTGTTTATTGTCTTTGTCCTTTCTGTGATGTTGCAAACGGAGCTGCTGTTATGCAAAACAAATTTCAGACCTGTCTGACAATAAAGTATAAAGTAAAGTAAGTAAAGTAAGTATATCACTGACGTATTATCACCTTATAACGTTGATATGGCAAATGTGTTATCAAACTGTTGCTCCTTTACATATCTGGCAGATACACAAAAACATTTACATTTCATTTAGATTCATGCTGGGGTTTTAAATATGTTTAAATGTGCTCACTATGGGCCTGTTTTGCTCACGAAGGCTGCTGCTGGTGTAATAATATCAAGCTTAGAAGCAATTCCTTTAGCTTCTTCAAATTCTCATCTCAACTTGGGATGTAAATCTATAAATCAGTCTTCCTAATCCTTGATCTCCACACCGATGTTGAGAGCAGGTATGCTTTATCTCCGATCCTAGCAGGCAAACTCAAAGGATAGTCTTAATCATTAGCCTGCTAGCTAGATTAATGCCGCTGTGGAGTATTACCATCCTGAAACTCAGATGAGAGTGAGAGGATGGTTCCAGTAATGAGGCATCCATCTAAGTGCACCTGTTATATCTGTTTTATCCATTTTATCAGTGGACAGGAAGAGAAGAGAAGAGAACAGAACAGAAGAGAAGAGGTACTCTCTCATGTCTCCTGTGAGTATGCCAGGCAAGACTCATTGGATACGTGTCTGCCTCATTAATGGGCACACTCCCAATTAGGGAAACTGAGGCTAATCAAAAGCTAGATATAGGACTGCACTGCAGATCGTTTCCTCTCATGCTTCCACTTTCTTTCTCAGTCTTTCCTCTTTGATTGAAAGCCTGGTATCCTTCTTATAGACAAAGCACCAACCAGCACAAGCTTTTTAAAATGCCACACTTGTATCAGAGTGACACTTTTCTTTACAATGTATTGTCGAGAGTCAGCGTTATTTGGATTTAGCTAAGCACCCGAGGCTTATGCCATCACTGTGGAGAACTCTGTCACTGAGCACTTCTGGATCAGATACACTTGGTTGTTACTCTCAGTCTTGAGGGGACTCATCCAGACATTTTATTCACAATTGGTGTCATTTCTCTTACTGTGGCTTATGTACTCTGGAATATAATTATTTAGAGGTTCGTTCAGGGGAACATGCAATATGAATATACTATATAATGGACACTTAAACAGTGATTTTCTGGAGGTTTTGCAGTGTATGTGTACAGTATACTAAATTGGACAAAACAAGGAATTATTTAAGTCGAACTGAATTGAATTCTCACCTTTTGCTGAAGGAAATATAAACTATAAAGACAGTCGTTGTGCAAAGTTTTCAGTTTTTGAAAAAAAGGAATATAACTGCTTTTTGGACGTATTTGTAGAAACAGCATCTAAGCTTCAAGCCTGTGTGTTTGTTGTGAGGAGATACGCTGTCAAATGTTACTGTGCATTGTAACCAATCAGCAATTCAAGTCGTGTGTAGCTTTACAACATTCAACATTAAGGAGGACCGATTGCAAGCTAGGCCAGCTTGCTGACGTCAGCACTGATTCCTACTGTATAGACATTACTTTTTAATAGTGTTATTTCAACACCTGCTGAGTCATTGGCAGCTCCTGCACATTCGGCGCTGTGTTCGTCCTGCATTATATAAAGGACGGGGGCTAGTTAGTTGTCTCTCTTTCATGTGTCCAGATGTAGTGATGGCAAATGACCAGACTGGTGCTCCTGTGACCTCTGCGCACTTTAATCACTTTAATGATTGGTTTTGGTATTGTAGTGGCTTTACAAAATATGGAGTTGTTGTTTCTGTAATGATGCCATTTTTGCAATTGATTGTTTTAAAAGAGCATTTAGTCATTTATGACTTTTGTCAACCTTGATTGGCTAATGGGGAATGCCATTAACATTGTCCAGGCTCTGGTGAGGGTTTGTTGATCACAGCAACTGGCAGGGTAATTGTTAAAGGGATAGTTCAGATTATTTGAACTGGTGTTGTATGAGGTACCTTCTCCTCCATAGTCACTGTATTATCTACAGTAGATGGCGGTCGGCACGCCCCAAGTTTGGAGAAACAAATTGGGAATTACCGTACGCAAGCAAAGCAATGTACTGCTGTGGACGGAGGCAGCAGCAAAATAGTATTTTAGCCACCTAAAAGAAAAGCTTAATCAATATCAGTTTAAGTGTACGCTATATTTAGAAAATTTTCACAGCTTTATCTTGCCGTCATCCAGCCATTTCCGACGGAAAACTGAATTGAAAGTGAAACTTGTGTCGGTGTGACCAGTGAAAATGTTTAGTTGCACTTGCATATGCGACCATAAGTACCTCATACAACCCCACTTCAAAACACCCGAACTATCCAAGTGATTTGTATTAAGCAGCCATTGGTTATCTTGTGCAGATCTACAATATAAATGTGAGATTTCAAACAGCAAGAAATGTAGAAAATACAATGAATTGGTTGCTATCTACCAGTTGAAATTATGTTGACCACTAATGACTTTTAATTGCCATATTGCTGACACCAATAATTCTCTCCCCTTAAAGAGTGAGGAAGAAATGCACTTCCTCTTCCCTTTGACTTGACTTTGACTGTGCACTTTGAATTTCCACCAGTGCACAGTTCTATTAACCAGTTCCTCTCAGTTTGGCAGCCACTCCACAACTAATGTCACTACAGAGAAGAAGAAAAGAGAGGCGAAACGGGATGGGAGACTTTAATGGTAAAGCTCTGCGCTGTCACCTTCCCAAAAAATCCCCAATGACGAGGCCAGTTCATAGTAGGCGTGAGCGGCCTAGTTTTAACACCCCCATCCAAAAACTTCAAACACTCCTAATCATTTATTGACTTGGTTGTTTAGCAGCAGTTTCGCTCCTTGCTCTTGTCTCAGTAGGACAGAATTGGGGAGATGGAGTAAGATTTGCTGTCTCAGAGAAACTGGATATTATTTGAACAGAGCTGAAGCCATCGGCAGTGTCTGGGAAAAGGGGATGAGATTACCAAGTGCTGTGTGACTTGAACAGCTCTTGTCCTAAGGCTTGTTCAAACTGATTTGTACTGCACAATGCTCTGGAGAGATTGGGCTAGAGAAACACTTTTTGTTTGGTCAGAAGTCTATGTGTCATCCAAATCAAAATAGAGTGCAAAGATGCAGTGTATGAGAGAGAAAAATGTATAATGCTATTGATGTGTAACAAAAGATTAGATATTGGAGAAAAGACAACAGAAAAATAAGATAAGATAGAAAATGCAGGTGTTACAGCAGCACAAAGACAGAACAAGTATGAATAAGAATAAGAATAATTAAAATAAAATAAGATAAATATAAAACTAGCGCAAGAGTAGAAACTATACAAAGCTTTACAACAGTGGTTCCCAATCTTGCGCCCGGGCCCCCCTTAGGGAGGGCGCCAAAGATCACAGGGGGTGCGCCAGGATTTATCAGGATTTATCTGGACAATTTATACAATTGTCTGTATATAAAACTATTTAAAAATATATATTTTTTGCTACTTAGTAGGCCACATTCTGTTTAAAGCTGTGATTTCTGCACAGTTGCAGATACAGATCAGGCTACAATAATAGTATTAGTTTTATACTATTTGTAGAATTAGATTCAGTGGTGGCTGTGTAGGTTTGTTTCCAACTCGTGTGATCGAAACATTTCCAATAACTGCTGTTAAGTTGAAAAGTCAAAATGTATTGAAAAAAGATAGATGTACAGACGTAGGCAAAGTTGTTGGTAACGTTCCGTTAAAGAGAGAAAAACCCACAATGGTCACTGAAATAACTTGAAACTGACAAAAGTAATAATAAATAAAAATGTACTGAAAATTAACTAATGAAAATCAGATATTGTTTTTGAATTGTGGTTCAACAGAATCATTTTAAAAAACAAACTAATGAAACTGGCCAGGACAAAAATGATGGTACCCCTAGAAAAGATGTAAAATAATGTGACCATAGGGACATATTAAACTAAGGTGTGTCCTGTAATTAGCATCACAGGTATCTTCAAACTTGTAATCAGTCAGTCTGCCTATTTAAAGGGTGAAAAGTAGTCACTGTGCTGTTTGGCATCATGGTGTGTACCACACTGAACATGGACCACAGAAAGCTAAGGAGAGAGTTGTCTCAGGAGATTAGAAAGACAATTATAGACAAGCATGTTAAAGGTAAAGGCTATAAGACCATCTCCAAGCAGCTTGATGTTCCTGTGACTACAGCTGCACATATTATTCAGAAGTTTAAGGTCCATGGGACTGTAGCCTACCTCCCTGGACGTGGCCGCAAGGGGAAAATTGATGACATATTGAAGAGACGGATAATACGAATGGTAACCAAAGAGCCCAGAACAACTTCCAAAGAGATTAGAGGTGAACTCCAAGGTCAAGGTACATCAGTGTCAGATCGCACCATCCGTCACTGTTTGAGCCAAAGTGGACTTAATGGAAGACGACCCAGGAGGACACCAAATCATAAAAAAGCGAGACTGGAATTTTCCAAAATGCATATTGACAAGCCACAAAGCTTCTGGGAGAATGTCCTTTGGACAGATGAGACAAAACTGGAGCTTTTTGGCAAGTCACATCAGCTCTATGTTCACAGACGAAGAGATGAAGCATCCAAAGAAAAGAACACTGTACCTAATGTGAAACATGGAGGAGGCTCGGTTATGTTATGGGGCTGCTTTGTTGCATCTGGCACAGGGTGTCTTGAATCTGTGCAGGGTGCAATGAAATCTCAAGACTATCAAGGCATTCTGGAGCGAAATGTGCTGCCCAGTGTCAGAAAGCTTGGTCTCAGTTGCAGGTCATGGGTCCTCAAACAGGATAATGACCCAAAACACAGCTAAAAACACCCAAGAATGGCTAAGAACAAAACATTGGACTATTCTGAAGTGGCCTTCTATGAGCCCTGATCTAAATCCTATTGAACATCTGTGGAAGGAGCTGAAACATGCAGTCTGGAGAAGGCACCCTTCAAACCTGAGACAGCTGGAGCAGTTTGCTCACGAGGAGTGGGCCAACATAGCTGTCGACAGGTGCAGAAGTCTCATTGAGAGTTACAGAAATCACTTGATTGCAGTGATTGCCTCAAAAGGTTGTGCAACAAAATATTAAGTTAATGTTACCATCATTTTTGTCTAGGCCAGTTTCATTAGTTTGTTTTTTTAAATGATTCTGCTGAACCATAATTCAAAAACAATATCTGATTTTCATTAGTTAATTTTCAGTGAATTTTTATTTATTATTACTTTTGTCAGTTTCAAGTTATTTCAGTGACCATTGTGGGTTTTTCTCTCTTTAACGGAACGTTACCAACAACTTTGCCTACGTCTGTAATTATTTCCAGAATTCACAACATGTTTTTGTCTAATGAAATATTCTGCTTCAATTCCATATTTGTTGGCGTTTAGCCTTTCAAAAACAACATTTTCACTGCAGTCAAAATAATATTTACTTTCCCACTTGCCACACACAAAAAGTGCCCGCACCCTTATTAATGGTGCCGTCTAGCAGCAATCTAACAACACCATAAATTACATTTATTTAACCACAATAACAACAAATCTATTTCAACTCTAACACTATTATAGTAAATGAATTATGTCCTTAAAAAAAAAGATCATATTATGTATTTACATTTTCTTGGCGAATCCGTCATCACCACTTTATGTTGACGAAATTGCCGAGTTATATTCATTAAAGAAAGTTGAATTAATAAAAAACAGACATTCATTTAGTACACTGAATTACCTTATTCAAATTAAGGATTTTGTTCGAGGATTTGTAAATTTTTTTAAGGGTGATGACGTCGCTCAGCTTTTCTTAGATACAAGTAGGGGGGACTTCGAGGAAAATATGTTGGGAACCACTGCTTTACCATAGTGAACAAGAGCAATTAAAGACAAACTCACGAGGTTGTGACATATATTGGAGGTATACACTGTTTGAGGGTAATAGTTTTTCAGCCAGCGCTTTTTTGGGAAGATGCTGTCGATGTGTACAGTATGTTAATGAAAATGAATCATTCTAATCAGGGCTAAAGAGAGGATCTTATCATAGCCCACTGAGAGGCTTATCAATATCCCGGCTTCAAAGGAGAGGGCTAACAGCATGGGTCTTAGAAATATCTTCAAATTACTGCAGTTGTATCAAGGAATCAAGGAATAGCCCTCCTAATGAAGGGGCGAGGAATAATTATAGGGTAAATAATAAAACTGGCTGACATCAAATAATCCTGAAATTGTTTTTTCACCCCTGGCATGATTTTTGGCATTTTTACTACATAAGAATATACTGCTTGACTTGCAAATGTGTTTGGCCTTGACAATATTATCAACTGTTTTTTTCTTGAACGAGCTGAAAGCGCCACGCAGCAGCTTCGAAGAAATAAAATATAGTGTATTGCATTTTGTCTCACCAGATTCCTTTGACTGCTCACACATACACTCTGGCAGTCATATAGAGATCTGAGGATAGCTTAATTGAACATACTTGAGCATACGGCAACACACTTGAGCTCCAATTATTCCCCTTTTTGTTCTGTCAGCTTCAACTGCTAATAGCTCGAGCTTATTGTTCATTATTAGCACAGGTTCAGCTTTCATTTGAATGGAGTGGAAAGCAGATTTAAACTTCTCACATAACCGCATAAGTAAAATTCACTTTGAAGCCAAACTCCTATCTTTTTTAGCAAGTAATCTTTTTGACTTCCACACAGACATATTTGGTGGAGCTTGCAAGATGAAAGGTAAGGTAGCTGCTTGTCAAAAACTATTAACGTGGGAGTAAATGCAATTATATTGGCATCTCTTTGAAAATCAGACACATTGTCATGAAGTGCTCCCAGTCGATGCAGTTGCCTGCTTGTACTTGTAGGCTGTTGCATTTGGTTGAAAAGCTAATAAAGAAGATAAGCAATGAGCATGAAAAAGAGAGTGAGAGGAAGGTTAAATAGCTGTGATTTGACTACAGGAAACATCATGAAAGTGTTTAGTTTCCATCTCACATGAGTATAGTTTAACCTACATTATGAATACAGAGAGTTTTGAAGAGAGCCACACTGAATGTCCGGATTGGTTATCTTTTCTCTCAGCACATCTCAGGGAGCAAAATCAGGTCAGGCAGTGAAACAGGCAAAAATCCAATCAATACTTGTTGGTCATTCTAAATCAGCGGTTCTCAACTTTCAACAGTTAGAAATTTTAAATTTTAAATTTTAAATTTCATTGGGTATCGTTATTGATCACAAACTGCAGCCAATCAGAAAGCCACTTTGAATTGAAGATGTAGAATTGAATTTGAACCTGCATTCTGGTGATTTTTTATGCACCAATTTATGGTGGAAATGTCTTTATGTATGTTACGGAAAAAACTAAATTCAGGCGGCAGGTGACAATTCAAAATATAAAATTGTATAATATAATTTCAAATTATAATGGAATATAATGCAGTAAGGCTTTCAAATATTTATGTTATCCCTGTTGAGTCAACACACATGTAGGCATGATTTACTCCTCCATCTTCTTCTTTGTGTCTTTTGTTTGGGGAAGTTCCCTCTTTACATCTGCATGTGGCACCTATTCATTGCTCGTTTTACCACTTTCTGCACATTCAAACCCATATTTGGGAAATGCCCAACATTTCCCAAATATCTGTGTTCTCAGAGAAGTCGAGAATAAAGTTATAATATGTTGAGGAGAAAAAAAAGTTGTAATATTACGAGAATAAAGTCATAATATTTCAAAGAAAAATCGACCTGCCATGTGCCAAAGGGTGGTTGCTACGCTTCTTTGATGGCGTCGTTGGTCAGGACAGTGTTATCAGCTGTAACCGCAGTATGACAGCAGTGCAGAGCAGCGGCCTTGGGGGGCACGCTCACATGCACAAACATGCACTAAAAGCATACGCGGCCGACGTGGTGATGTCAACAAAGCAAGGAGAAGCTTGGATTACAACACAAGCAGAGGGAGAGTGACTTCATTCTCTGCCATTACTCCTTTGTATCTTTACATATCAAATAGTTGTTTGATGCAATATTAATGCTCTGGATATCGAATTTAACACCTTTATCTGTTGCTCAAAGGTAACTTTCTCTTTCTACCCTTTCCATTTTTACTGGTTGAACCATTGTAGGCCTGGAGTATTTTGTTCTCCTTTTACAATACATTACCTTTCTACAAACCCTTCATATAAACAACCGGAAAGCATTCCATTCAGAAATATATTGTAGTCCTCTCAGCAATCCAAATCAAGCTTTTATTTAGCTAAGCTTGGCATAAAGACTAGAAACAGGGGGAAACAGTTAGCCTGGCTTTGTCCAAAAATCCGTCAACTAGCACCTTTGAAGCTCACCAGTTAACAAATTGTTTGTCATTTGTTTAATCCGTGCCAAAACCAAAGTGTAAATACGACACTATATGGTTTTCATAGTTGGTGCTAGACTTTGAGTTCTTGAAAAATGCTATAAAAATTTAATTTATTATCATTTCTTGTAGCGACTGCATGAAGTCACTGCTAGGTAGGCTAAGCTAATAGTCTCCTGGCTGTGGCTTCATATCTAACAGACAGATATGAGAATGGCAAATAAGCGTATTTTCCAAAAATATTCAAACTATTCCTTTAAGTGTTGAAGATTAAAAGCAGAATCTATTAAGACAACCCCTGTAAATCCCATGAAGTCCATTGATCCGATGGGCTGAAAACTCTGACATGGTCACTGACCATTATGGAGACATTTTCATTGTTAGTGAGGTCATACATGCACACAAACGAGCAGCTGTCTGATTGGCTACTTATCACCATGACATCAAGAATTTCCAGTGGACAAGACTGCTGTCAAGTTGATTCCGTCCAAGTTGACACTGTTCAACGAGGGACGTCTTCTGCAAAAACAATCAGAGGAGGAACGTCGGCTGATGCCCAGAGAAATAATACTGTTTGAGGTTGTTTTTCATTCTCTGATCATGGTGCGTGTCTCCTCTGATATCCCCTTCACTCCTTCACTGATGTGTTCATTTATTTATGGATCTGGCTAAGCAACCAACAGAGAATTCACATCAGCCTTCCTCTTGAGGAGCCCTGTCACATCTACATATTTTTAATAGCTCATAACTCAAACAGTCCTGGCTTGACATGTCCCATCAAAAAGATGCAACACTCCATCTGACATCTAACTTTCTCCCTAAAACCTTTGGATGTGTGTCCCATTTAGCCTTCACTTCCCCCTGTTTGTCACCGCAATATACATTATAATGACCTTCAAGTGCATGTGCAGTAAAATAAATAGCCTGCTATTGCTTTTGATGTTCAATCTATAGAGCGGCCCGTTACAACTTCTTGGAACTTTGGTGAGATAGAATTCATACAAAAACTACAAGATTTTTCTGATTGTTTCCCGTTCTCCGCCAGGCTTAAACCTGAGGAGATTATGTGTTCGGTCATGTGTGAGTATGTCCGTCTGTCTGTCCATGCCTAATCTCACATACTACTGCACCCACCAGCCGAATATTTTTTGTGCTCATTAATGACTGTATGCTTAAGGACCTCTTGTGGTTGAAGTGATTCACACTTTTTGAAAAATATATTTTATTGACCATTCATTGACTGCTGACTCCTCATTACTCTTAACCGGCGTGTAGGGGACGCAAGTGATCAACAACTGCTTCAGTTTGGACTCTTGTTCCTGCTAGGGATTATAAATGTTTTCCTGTCCAAATTAGGGATGAGTCATGATTTTAGATTTTTTGAATAGTCGTTAAATTGTAAAAAAAAAAAAAATCAACTAGTTTATGCGACTATCGCCCTGTCTTGAAAAAATATATTTTCCCTTGTTCTAGCCATCGCAGGCGCTGGTAGACGGCAGGAGAAGAGCTAGTTAGCAGCTGGTGGTCAGCAGAGTCCTGTGGTGTGTTTGGCTAAGCCGGTGCAGACAGCTCCATAGATTAAAATGAGACGGATATGTTGCAATGTGCGAGTGAAAAACGCGTCTGATACGCTTGCGTTTTTTTTTTTTTTTAGTAGCTAAATCAGTTTTTATTCCTCAGATTATGTTTTTTTATCCTTGGGGGATATATTTATGTGACTGGTTAAAAAGTTGTTTTCTCAGTCTCATGCGACCTTTAACCTGGGCACATGATCAGTGTTTGTATTTGTTTTAGTTTTTTTACGCTGGTGGTCTAGAAGGGGAACAACTGTGGTTTGTATTCATTCAATCAAACATGACAGCAGTGGTCGTTACAGACACACCTGGAGGACATCTGCACTCTGAGTGCACTTTTCTTGTTGATTATTAATTGCATATACAGGCTTGGCTTAGACAAAAATAGCCAAATTCTGTCAATTCAAAGCTCTAGTAGGTGGAGTGTACTATATGTCCATATCTATCCCACCATAGCTGGCCAGTTGCCATATATTTATATTCCTCCTCCTCTGGCCTGGAGGATAAAACTGTTTTAACAGCCAAATGAATCAGGGATGCAACAGCTTCCTGCCAGCTTTGATTCCAAGTCAATATTTACACCCAAGATTAAGGGAAGTGAAAAGCAGCAGCAGCTATTAAACAGAGGATTTAGCATCGGCACTTAAGACACACTTGCTTCTTCAAAAATATACGGGTGACAACGAAAAAGCTGAATATGCAAAAAGTCACACTCCCAAAATTAAAAGAAGTTATATAAATCACCATGGAAGTCGTGTACAAAAGAACACCTGCACATGTAATGCAATCCATTACAACAGTCCTACACTATGGAGGTCTTCTTGTTTAGTTCATCCTAACAACCCAACTAACATTGCTGTTTTCAGCTTCAGGATCATAATAGGCTCGCGTAGGGATGCAAAACGAACCATAAAGAAAAACAAACCGTTCAATGAGTGTACAAACCGAACCTATTAAATACAGGCCTCATAATTATTTGATGAGTTGCCAGAGACATAGAAGAGGTGCTTTTCTGAACATTACGTAGCCTGCCTTATTTCACGTATAAAATCAGTGTTTTGGCTACATATAATATAGAAATATCTTTCATTACTAGGATATAGAAATAGCATTTATTACAATCAATCAATTTATATATTTTGGAGTTCAAACACATTAGAAATGGTTATGTTTTTCTTCTAACTAATGTGCAAAAACAAGCCGAACCGAGGGCTTGTTAAACCGTTGTACCACTAGTCTCACCAACTAATCGTCTGAGGATTTCTAAATGCAAAGTTGTTGCTAGAACGGCGGTGAGAACGGTCACTAGCAAACCTACGCCCCTAACATGTCCTGGTTTCGGACAGGCCATTCACAACAGTTTATCTACATCCATGGGGACGTGCGAAGGTGCCATGGGGAGCCTGAGATTCTGGAGAAATAAAACCTGCGACCGAGAGTCACATTCTGGAGACGTTTAATGGTGAGAGGAGAGCTCAGATATTATTTTTATTTTTTAAACTTTGAACAGCAGCATCAGTGAGGGGGTGAGCCAAGAATTAGAGACTGACTTGTGAGCCTGGGATTATGACAAGATGTCTGACAAGACTATAGTGGGCATTGTACACTATATGTTTACTTGTATTAATCACCTTACAGGGACAAAGATCTATTTACGCAGTCACATTATGGGAACTCACCTCCCACGGGGACAAAAAGCTCATCCCTCTCAAGGCAAACCATTCAGTTTTTTTAATTACAACTTGGTTTGGGGTTAAAGTTGGGGCTAAAGTTATAATCCTTACGACTTTCATGACATCTAACCCCATTTTTGATACTAATTATGGTCTTAATTTTTCTACAGTAACCATTCAGTGTATCTACATTGAGTAATTATCTCTCTAGATTGTAGTTGTTATCGGTAATGTTGGAGTCAGCTATTCCCGTGCCTTCCAAAGCATGAGGGATTCACAGGAAAACGATGCATGTACAGTATGTATCCAGCTAAATCTTATCTCACTGACATCAGCCTCATTGTTTACAGTTCACTCTCTTTACTCTGTATCTGAGCTGTATTAAGTTACTGCTAATGCAAACACACCATCACGCTGCTGCTTTACATAAAAAGCATTCAACTTGGTGGCTTTTATTGTGAAACAGCCACAGGAAGTGCAATGAACAAAAATTGTTCATCAAGAATGCATCAACAAAACAAAGACTTTTTTTTCATTTGTTGTCAGTATCATTTTTAATTTTTGCAGAGTAGTAATGGAACAAAAAGGAGCAGCCACAGTGAGCTGTTAGATGAAGAGCTGCACACCTCTAACTATGTAACAAACTTTACTGTGAAGCTTAAACGAAAGTACTCTTACATCCAATCCAAGGACTTTTCTCTCACATTTTGCCTTTATTCTTCTGTGGGTACATTTCTGTTATTTCTTCCTGTTCTTCCACTTTCCCCACACTGTCAAAGTCCCTCCATTCAGAGTTCTGATGTCACCACATCTGACCAATTATCTTGCCTTGCTCCAGTCAGTTCTTGCGCGATGCTGTTCTTTAAATATTATTGCAACTCTGTCAGTCCGACTTTTAAGACCTACTGCTCACCAACTCCGCATCATTACCTCCAGGATGTTCCAGGAGATTCAACTGAGAGTTTCCATCAACCACCTGCTGGCTTAACTCCACCCCCACCAGCAGCGTCTGGACCCCCCTGCTCTTATCTTCATATAGGCCTATGATTTAGTGAAGAAGCTTCACATTGATGTGTCTAATCGACAAAGCCCATCTCCCTCTACATGCAATATATTATGCAATGTCCTCATAATGACATGAAAGAAAATTAACTATACTGTATGTATGCATACATATGTGTGTGTGGGTGTATGGGTGCCTACATGATTGTATATATATATTAACTATATGATTATTTCTTTATTTCTACTTCACATGGTGTCAAACATTTTGTGGGGTCGAGTTGCAAAAAAATCAATATTTTCAACAACCTGAGTTGTATCTTTATAGTTATAGTCAGTTACAATAACATTTTACACATCAACTCCATTACTTCATTGACATATACTGTAGGGACAGTGTGACACTGCTAGACACAGCTTTACATAAGGAAAGTATTGACCGTATATATGAAGAGAGTGACTTAAAAATGATTAATCTAAGGAGAACAAGATTATATTACCTCATCTTTAATCTTCCAAAGCGAAAAATCTACAGAAAGCCTGTTTTGCTGTGAAAGCATTTTCAGCTAACAACTTCTGAAACTCTGCAAAAAAAAAAAAATGTAATAATAGTCAGTGTCACAAAAACATTGTCCACTTACAACCATAATACCCTGAAATTGTTTTTTGTCCAACGGAAGGTGGAGAGAAGCCAAAGTTACTGTACGCAGCAGCAATAGATTGAGGAATATGTCTCAAAAACCGTACTCTTGCCAACATACTGTACATCAACACACTGTACATATTCGCTCAAACTAAATCAATATACTGTATAATGCAGTAGAAACACATTCTTAATTGTAGTATGTTGAGTAGGAGTCAGTTTCTAAACACAGCAGGTGGTGTAGTGTTGGCTTAACACGTAAAGCTGCATATTGTCGATGCCTCCATAATATATTTTAGTCTTTGGCTGGGTTTGGGAATTAATATTGTAGTCGGGAGAGTTCTTCTTAGGTGCGGAAAAAACTACATGTGAGTGTGTGTGTGTGTGCACAGAACTATAATGTGTAACGGTGTCCACGGAGGAGGACATTTAAGTAACTATGGAGTCATCATCCAGTATACCTGAGAGAGGATCATCTATCAAACACTATGGACAAAAGCCAGTCAAGATCTATGCCTCTGCAGTACCACTACCCTGAGAACCTGCGAGTGTTGTACAGTTAAAGAGATTTATATTCACTGGTATAGCTTCACAGTGAATGCTGAAGCTGGTGGTATGTGATGCGAAGTGTAGAATAGCCCTCAACTTCAACACCTATCTCCCCTTCCTGCTTATTTAATCAGATTAATACACCGCTACGCTGTTATTTAAATGAAACCGGACAATAACTTGTAGTAATATTGAACAGCAAACAAGCAATTATTTTCACACAGAGAGCCGTCTTAACACGGTTCTCCTCACGTTGTGTTTTAATGACAGTGCAAACACTTCCTCCCGTCCTACTCAAAGAGCCACCTTATGTGAGTCTGACAAGAGTGAGTTATGAGACGCTGTGACTTTAATCTATTGCAACCACAAAAAAAAATTGTCTGACCTTAATTTCTGTGCTTATAATGCTCGGTGCAGCAAGGTGTTAGATTTGGATCCTTGTCTTGTTATTTTGGCTCCCTTCCTCTCTCTCTCTCTCTCTCTCTCCCTCTATTTCTGTCTCTTTAACCCATTGCCCATCATTTGTCTTGTCAAAAGCAGAGGGTAGACAGGTAAAAGGCAGCATGCTGGTGGGTGGGTTTGTTTGTCTGCATGACTTCTGGAGTTGTGCGCAGAGAGTCTCTGACCTGTTTCACACAGTGCTTGTGTGCTTTTTACAGCACTCCAAAGTATGATGTCAACACAAAAGCTTGAACTCTTTATGGAGTGGATGGTCCTGGCAGTCCTATATAGTATTAGTATTATAATATATTTGTATATATTATTATAATATAATATTAGTATTAGTAAATACTGTGCTTCTTTGCCTTTAAAAGGAGAGTTGTTTTGCTATCGGTGGAACATAATCCACTCTCTGCCATGACACAAACATATGTAAGCACCGGGACCCCAGCAGGACACATTTTTCAATGGAACATTACAGTGCGGTTTACAAAAGTTAAATTTGTAATCCTCTAAACTGTTTTGCTCTCGTCATCTCTGCTGTTCCAGCCCGGTCTCATTCCCAGGTCGTCAAATACCGTCGTTTTGTCACGAACCTCTGCGTCTGATATGAACACACAATGCAACCTTTAGCATCTGTATGAGACGCACTGGGCTTTCAACTAACTCCAATGTAAACCTTTTAGATGTTCAGAGCATCTGCTCTGGCCGTCCATTCACTCCGTCAGCATAGGAAGGAGGTCGGGGTGGGTGGATGAGTAACACAAAAACAAGACTGATCTCATAAGAATATGATTAAAGTGATTTATTGCTCAGTCCTAGTTTTGTTGACAAAACACATGACATTTTTTTTATTAACACCACATAACAACAGTGCGGTGCTAGTGGAGAGTGTGACGGTAACGAGGAAAATGTCAACCATTTGGCAATATTTCAAAGTGGAAAATCCAACAGTAAAACAGCGATATGTACAGTATGTAAGGCTTCCGTTTCCAGGGGTAGCACTAGTATTGCCAATTTCAACACCAGCAATCTTATAAAACATTTGAAGACAAAAGGGTGAAAGGGTACAAATGCTGGCTTTGAATCCTAGTAGGGTGAGTGAATATTGCACACTGAGGGGACAGCTACGAGAATGCAGAATTGTTATTTATTCCTAGCTTCATTTATTTATGTTCTTTGTAACTGACAAACTGAATAATAGAAGAAAGTTCGATTGCATTTATTCACAGTTCGGTTCATATCTAGGTTTTGGGGTCACGGTTTTCGGTTCGGTTCGGTACATTTATGTTACAGCGAGGAGGTTGATTTCTGATTTCAAAATGCTTTTCAATTATTTGGCAAAAATAAGTAAACAAATGTTTACCTTAACAAAAGTATGGCTTACATAAGGAACATAAACACTTCTTCATTGACAAATCTTAATTGAAAGAATAGGTCTTCTACAGTACAAACAAGTAGAAACAAAAAATGCAGCTTTGTTATTTTCATATTAATATGATGAAATTATAAACTAAGGCCATACATTGAAGCAAAAGCTCAACCAGAACTATGCTAAAAAAAAACGTGTAGCTTTTTATCTCTCACTCATTCAACAGTGGCTCATTGATCATAATTCTTACTATAACAGTTAAGGTACTCAAATACTGATATATTGTCATAAGAAAAAAATAATTACAAAAATAAAATCACAAATGTCTGTAATGTAAACGTAATGTTCCATCTTAAGGCTGTTGGTAAATCCTCAACTGCTGCATATGCTAGTTTATACAGGGCAGGCACAACAGACTAACATTCACACGTGAAGGCTCACGCACTTTGACCATATGCTTTAATTTTGTATCGTTTATGATCGAGTGTGGTCGTATATGCAGCGATAAACACTCTTATAGCATTAGATATAACTTTGGCACGGTGTGAATCTGCAGTGGGAGGCTGCCTGAATGCTGTGGGGGAACGGACTTTCCGTCCAGTCTGCTTTTGTTTCGCTCCGCTAATCGATACATTCGGGTGATGCCGTCGTAATTAAATGTTTCAAGTGTCCTCATATAAACCCGACTTCAGTTGAACAGTGTCGGCGTACAGTTTGACACAAATCGTTGTCAGTTTAGACAGTTTAGAACCGAACCGAACCGAACGTCCTGAACCGAACGGTTCGGGTCAGATACACAAACCGTTCCTCCCCTAATTCTCTGTAGGTATTTGTTCATGTTTTACAAAGGGTTTAACCTGAGCCAGGCCATACAACAAAGATAGTAATCATGTCCTATGGTCAGTAGTAAACAGCTGTTAATAATAATAATAATAATAATAATAATAACTATTATTTTTGGTTACAGCAAGTTTGTAGGATTTGGCAGCATCTATTGGAGTGGTTGCATATTGCAAAGCAACTCAGTACCCCTACTCTGCCTCAATCTTAGCCTTCATTATTTCAGCCTGCACCTCCTCTCTTGATTCCCTTGAGGAACACCTGCTGCTGGTCGCCGCAAGAGCAGCGCCCTCTCAACAATCTCACAATGTTATTTATGAGACTTTCACAAGAAAGTAACAGATTTCTTTAATATTTTTTTCTCAGGTGGCCATCTGCTATTTTTAATCTCAAAAGACACACAGCTGGTATTTCAAAAGCAAACTGTGCACTGGGATGCCACTTATGTCCCTAATTGCATTAAACACAATACTGTTAGAAACCACACCTGAAGAACAATTATGTATAACAAAGCTGACATTAGCAGACGTTTAAACCAAATTATTTGATGGTGACGTGTTCTATACATCACAGAGATACTATATATATGTTGTGAATGTCAGCTGCAGGTAAATTGGTGCCTGACGTGTGCTGTCCTTGTGGTACATAAAGCACAACTAAATGTTGTCAGGGAAACCATCATTTGAAGTTTGCTTGCCAGAACCTGTCGGCACGGATGAGCTGTCGTCAGTTTGTGTTTGAGCGACAGTCAACCATTCAAAAACACCTGCTTATCATTTCCTGACACAGTGAAGAATGACCGAAGTTGTCAAACGACTAGGTCATTCCAACTGTGTTTATAAAATTTGGTTATTCTACAAGTGTGTCTTCGTCGTCAGAAAATACCTATCTAACAAAGACAAAAAGGATAGTGAAGTAAAAGATAAGTCACTACTTGACAGAAAATTACAGTTAATTACATTAATAACAAAATTAGTAACCAAAATGGTATGCTGATATGATAAAAGCTTTACACAGTATGTAAGTATTAAGTGGAATATGCAATTAAACAGCACTTGGCTTGTTATCCGTCACAGAAAAGAGTTCACAAATCATACAAATTCTTGGCACTGGATAGAGATTCCTCTCGACTAGTCTATTGATAACAAAATATCATACTCGTGCACAAAAGGGTGCTGAATTAATTATTTGGGTGAATTACTCTCAAAACATAGTCTGATAAAATCAGAGAGCACATTTGAAGAAAAAGAGTTCTTTCTAGCATGTTACAACTAGTTTTTATGTGTACATCATAACTGGTGTTTTTTCAACTGACACCACTTTAGCCTTTGATTCCCATCTGAAACAGCTTTATTGCCCTTTGTTTTCCACTCAGTATTAACTACAGCAGAAGAAGGTGTTAATACTGCAACTGTACTTTCAGTACTGTTTAAATACAGCATATGATTAATCAACTATATATTGATTGGAGCAGGATTTCAGTTTATCATGTGCTTTTTTCACCCCTCTTTTTTAATCATCAGCCAGAGTAAGCGCGTTAGCAGAGAAGGTTTTAACCTGCAATGATCTGTGACACTATAGCAATTTGGATATTCCCTGTGCCACTAAGTGCAAAGACTGACAATTCATCCTGTTGGCTGAGAAGGGAACATCAATGTGATGTTAATCATTGAAGTCATTTATTTCCCTTAAACTATGGAGCCAGATGGAGGCTGCAGCAATAACAGCACTCTGATACCCCTCTCCATAGCCACTCAATCAGGATATTAATTGCCCAGCAATGTCCCCCTGTTATCAATCTCTACCAATCACACTTTATTAAATAAAGATACAATTGCCTTCTGGCACACACTCACACACAACAGCAGGCTTTATCATTATGTATCTAAAGTCGACAACTCTGCAGCTCTGGACACATAAAGATGATCAGCTTAAGACGGATGCGTCACTATCAACACGAAACACATACAGTAGTCCAGGCTTTCCAATTAAAATCCCCCTTGTGTGCTTCTTTCTACTCGCATTTGGTGTGTTTAAGTGTGTGTGTTTACACGCATATGGTCCAGCATGATAACGCTGAAGGTTGAAGCGAGCATGCTTAAAATACTGTTCAATACTTAATGCTGTAAGGAGCGGTTGCTTACCACTTCTGATGTACCCCATTATATGTTGTCTGTCCCTCCCACATGGAATGACTCAGTGGCTTGTGGGCTGCCTTTGAGACTGTTTTGGGTTGGAATTATGATCCTTTTAGGTGATCGGATCTGCTTTACAACCCACATTAAAAGATGTCTAATATTTCAGAAAAACTGACTTATTTTACCCTCTGAGACCCACAATAGGTCTGTTTTTGTCTTTTTTACGAGGTACAGGGGGTCTTCTTAGGGGGAGATAGAAGGTCAACAGTAGATGTCACATAGAAGTGGTGTACATCATCTGAAAGCTGGGAACATGAAGATTAATTTAAGCTGTGCTCAGCACTGCGTGTCAAGTTCTAGTCATAAATATGTGATACACATGAATTAATGAATTAATTAACTATCTAAAATTAATTGTGTATAAGGGTTTAGAACATTATGATAGAAGTTTATGATGGCCATTCCCATGCTCTAGTATGTCTCATAAGTTATTAAAGCAATTTTTGGGTTGATACCATTTGCTAAACAGATTTGATCAATAATCCCTCCAAAATGCCACATTAAGACACCAAGACCTTGAGGTACACCATAGAAAAAGCCATGCTATGATTTGGAATCAAAAACGTTTGACATTTGGAGATTTCTACAAGAATTGCAATTTTCGGCGATTGGATGGCGAGCACTTCTGTTCTGAAAACTGCTCAGAAACCCCCTTATTGTCAATCTACTGAGGAAAGCCATCCATCTTCTTAATGCTCTAGGTCTTTAGTTTGTGGCTGTAAAATTTCATGAGGCTGTGATTATCCTAGAGGTCACTATAGGTCACTTTATACAGTGAGGTCAAGTTGCAAAAATGGTCTCACTACAATTAAATGGCTACTATGGGGACTAACATCATCACACATGAATACCATTGGGTTCATTAGATCAACAAGAGTCTCAGCTTTGCAGTGATACCCAATTTATGTAATTCCAAGACTGTTTAGGGACCCCTTTATGCAAAAATATTCAAACATAATTTTTAGAATAGGCGAAAATAACACATTTATACTGCATGCAAAAAACTGCATCGTTTTTGCCCCAAACTGCATGGGATTATCATAAAGTGGACATGTCTGTAAAGGGAAGACTCGTGGGTATCCACAGAACCCATTTTCATTCACATATCTCGAGGTCAGAGGTCAAGGAACCCCTTTGAAAATGGCAACACAGTTTTTCCTCACCAAAAATTTAGCCCAACCTTGGTTGAGAGTTGTTTCTCAATTTCATGAATTCTGAAATTGTGTAAAATGTTTTTCATTTCAGGCTCCAAATTGAAAAATCCTAAGAAGTCCGTTCTAAATATTGAATTAATTTTGGAAGGAGTAATATATCTTTATTTTTTGAGAACAGTTTGTAGAAGGCCACCACACAGCCTCACTATGACTATGAGTTGTTACAGTTGTATTGAGTTTATTTTTTTCTGGCCACAGTTTTTTCACTTCAACCACAACCCAACACTATGAACATCACAGTGGCCACAGAAAGCAATGCAACAAACAACAAAGGAGCAATATCAAAAGTTAACTGATGCCTCAGTGTCCTTTGGGTCTCACACAAATCATACAGGGGATTTCTTGGATGCAAATAAAGACTGCACATCCAGATGGCTTCATTTGTGTTTCACATCAGGGCTCATGCACATGTTAGTATGTAGAGCACTGCAGGCTTGGAAACAAAGTGAAATATCTAAAAAAAAAGTTTCTGTTCAGTTTGTCAACTCCTCTGACTGAAGGATAAAAGAAAGTGGGACAGAAACATGTCAAAAAAAGGTGAGGATGTTCACATCATTATCAGTTAAATGATTTCACTCGATGTTTCACATAGCCTTTGAGTACAGACAAAATTGAATGCTGGGTTCAAATTAATTGCCTTTGTGCTGTTATCATCCTCCCACAGAATGGCTTTTATCAAAATCATTATCTAATGGCTGAAAAATTCTGGTTAAAGCTCGCACAGCTAGCAACAACTCACTCATATTCTGTTTCATGGAAGCTTAAATGACCCACATCCATTTTCCTCCCACACCCTCGCCTTCCTCACTGACACTACAGTTAACATAATGCTGCAGCACATTACCCAACAGATCCAGGCTGCAGCGAGAGAAAAGGAGACGATTTGTACCTACAGTAATAGCAATGTCAAGGTTCATTCATCATTATGCTGACCCTCCCACTCACCTTGGATCCATGGATGACCCCAAGTCAATCACTGACCAGGTGCATGATTATCCAGTGCAGACAATCACAAGCCTGCTTTGAAATCTCTCCCAGGCTGCCCTGCCTTTGAACCTAGCAATAAGGTCATTTAATATGTAATGTATTTCTGAAATATGAATAAATCTAATGCCCTTATCTCTCAGAGTATCATCATTAAAGTGTTGGTAGTCCGACTGAACTGATTCAAATATTTTTGGTGAGAGTGAGTATACAGTTTGCCCTTTTCAGTGATGTAAAAGTATTTACAAAATGTATGATAAAATAATTAATAGTTAATTCATCCATTCTGTATTTTTAAATGCGAACTAGGGATGCACCGTTACCGATATCGGATCGGATATCGGGCCGATACTGACTCAAATAGCTGGATCGGGTATCGGTGACAATGAGGCCGATCTATCCAATTCAATTCTATGTTTATATACTATATACATTATATACTGTTATTTAAATGCCTTTTGAAGTTTTGACCAATTTGTTGATGCGTTAAAAAGGTTACACTTGAATTGTAATTTCTGATAATTTTGAAGATTTTTTACCAAGTTACTGGTGTACGATTTATAATTTTGTTATTAAAAAATAATTCAGTAAATTTATATCTATGTATTTATTTGTTACGTTTTGTTTTACAAAGTTAGAAGAGCAATCATTAAGACAAGTCTGATGTTGCCTTACATATAACACAGTGATCCCAGTCACTTTCACACAGTGAGACATATATCTTATTAATTAAAGACTAATCGACTAGTATCGGATCGGTACTCGGTATCAGCCGATACCCAAAGCCTAGGTATCGCTATCGGTTCTCTGGACTGAAAAGTTGGATCAGTACATTCCTAGTGTGAATTAACACAACAATTCCTTTGGCCCAATTCCAATCCGGCCCCTACACCCTCTCCCTACCCACTTTCAGTCTGTTTGTTAGTCTATTAATTGCAATCCCAAACCAATTAGCGGGGACTGGGATTGGAAGTGGGTTATAAAACCCTTCAACAACGAGTTAACGTCAATGATGATTTAACCAAGTGACCTTACTGACTATGTGCAACAAGCATTTACTCGTAAACTGCTCAAACTAATGCCGGGCACACACTACACAAGAATCAAGCCGATTTTGGGACCGATTCCCCCCCCTCCTGACAATGGTCAGCAAAGACCCAATCTAGTGATGGTTCTAAAGATTATCTTGCTAGATATTCCTGTGGTGTGAGGTATGTTAAGGGTGTTTTTTTACATCCTAGTCCATCCTAGCTGCACCGATCTCAAATCATAAATATTAAACATGTTCAATATTTATTATCGGATATCCTGTTGTGTGTGGGGAACCCCGAGGACAGCCAATGAAGTCACGTGGGAAAAAATTATATCCAATTGGGAACTAAACTGACAATAATCCCTGTCATGGCGGCCACAGCTAATGCAAACGTGAAGCATAAAGTAGTAAGATGAACCTTAGAAATGGAGGACCATCTTCTTGATTTATGGCAACAGCACAAGTGTTTATTAAACGTGTCACCATGACTTCATCCTTTTTTTCCCTCTTTTTTCTTAGTGAATTTTAAGTAGAAGGTAGTGCAAAAACAGTTACATTTATCATGACATGTCATTATGTGTGGGGTCTCTCAAATTTTCAACATCTGTTAAGATTTGAAAAATCTTTTTGTGTGGACCGGCCTTAAGATAGACATTTAATATGTTCATACAGACATTAACAATTTAAAGTAAATACATTGTATTTAGGATCAAATTTACCCTTGTCTAGTTTAGAAAATGGTAGAAGTGTTCATTTGATTAAGTGTTGTATATGTACAGGGACTGTTGCAAAACCCATGTAGCTCATAAACATTATGATTGGGTTATCGCTTCCGAAAGATACTGATACTGAAACCATGGTTACAAAAAGTTACACCAGTTTCTGTTTCCGCCCGGAGAGGAAAGTTCATCCTGAAACTCGCTGTTGTATTTATGCCCTACACCTTAAAGAACGTTGCTTCATTCAGCTGTGAGTGTGACTACAAACCGTTCACTCCATCACGGAGTGGGATGGTGTAGAGGCCGCATTGGAATTGGGCCAGCGTCTGCAGTAGGCGATAGAGTGAAAGGGCAAGAGCAGCAGTCTGTGGGTTGTGACCGCAGGTCAGCCTTATTACTGTTATTCAGCAAGTGTAAGTGCAGGCAGCTTGCAGAGGCCACAGGTCATTTATGATTGTGATGCACCTAAATTGATGTGTCGTAAAAACATAAAATGAGAGTCCTAAAAACATAAGGTGACTGATTACAGGCTGGTCTGTGTGTCCGGAAGAGTCAGTCACCACTGACGAGTTTCTGAACGTTATGTGACGCAGTTTGTGAAGCACATTCAGGTTGAGGGAATAATGCAGTACACTCCATTAAGCTTTTTGACACAGTGGACAGTTGTCATATTTGATTGCACACAAGTGTATCTGCGACACTATGCCTGTGTGTGTCTGTTAAATAGCACTGGGAACTGGCTAATGGCAAGAATAAGTTTATCTTCCATTTTTAGACAAAACGGAACAGGAATTGTGGGAGAAAGGAGGACCCGAAATGGGGAAACAAACACATATGATTGGTTGAGGCTTCAGCGTGTCATTGGAGAGCTGAAAAAAGTTGAGGCCAGCTCAGCTTTGATTTGTAGCGCATCATGTCCGTTGTGCAGCGACACATCAATTTGTTGCTTCATGTCACCGGCTTCCATTGAAAATGATTTGTACCACATTTTGGGGTGTACCACATTACACACACTACTTCACTACGTGAATCAAAAGTTTGACAGGCCTGCCGTTCTCATTCCCAAAGCGTAAATCGTTATCGATGCTTTGTCACGCCCATCGGCGTGCGATGCCAACGCACAAGACGCCCTTTAGCGCCGGTATGGAACGCACCGGGCTTTCAGTTAACTACAATGTAAACCCATCTGTGGCAACAGTAAATGCTCAGAGAAAGTGCTGTGGTGATGTAGTGTTAAGAGTGAAAGACACACACACAGGGCGGGAGGGGAGGTGGATGGGCCCAACAACACAGGGCGTTAAGTTTCACTTTTCCTTTACAATCGGATATTCATTTGTGTCCGTGTTCACGTCAAGTCACATTTTTACTTTACTAAATGTAGTAATTTTAAGCCCAACAATATTGTTTTTTCTTAAACCTAACTAAGTGTTATTGTTGCTTAAACCTAAGCAAGGGTTTTTGTTTAATTTACATATTAATTTCTGATACCGAAAAGTGACGCCGAGGGGTCTAACAAAGCATGAGTATATGACGAGTTTGGATGAGAACGTGTTGTTAGTTACAGTCGCTATGGTATGAGTGGGCAGTGAGAAGGAGGCTTTAACAAATGGTCAATTGCTGGAATTTACTATATTTCTGAAGCAAACACTACAGAAGTTATTTTGTTATAATGATCACTGTGATGAAAAATGCTACTACGTGCTTAATATGATCCTTACTGTTGGAAGGGACGGGCTGTCTTGAAGTGGATCAGACAGAATTAGGATAAGTATACTGTACAGTATGTAGTCCTATTGCTATTCAGTGGACTCATTCCTCACTTAAAATCATGACCATCGGGACCTCATTTAAGGCTGAATAAAGGTTCATAGTCAGAATCTGAACTTTAAGCTATTATCATGGTAATGACCAAAAAATCAGAGCCCCGCTTTAAAAAGTCACCAGAAATGAGCGCTTACAGGCAGATTTCTATAAAATTGCATCCCACAGGAATATGCCAAGTGAAAAGCGAAGGAGACGAAGTAGCGAGAGAAAAGGCGAAAACCAGATGAGTTCCGAGTGGATTTTCTCTATAACGTTAACCTGAGCTGTCTCCCTTCCTGTCTCTGACTGCTACAGACAATGGGACGTTAGGCATGCTTCTACCGGTGTCATTGGAAGACTAATGAGATGGCACCAGGCCCATGAATGGCTCATTGGCCTGATGCACATTACTGTCTGTAAGTGTTTCTTCATCCCGTTATGGCCAGCCATGCAGCAGATCTTCTACCTGTATCGGAGATTGTGATGAATAACAAAAATGCACAGCATGATGGCCCACAGTATACCATCATTACAACCAAATGTTAAAGGAGCCATTCTCCCGACACCCACCTGGTGTCTTCAACTCGAACCATTTACTATTCCAGGGGTGATGTCATGTTAAAACTCGCTGCTATAAGCAAAGTAATTCATTCGATCTTTCCTTCAGTTTCAGGTATTCTCTGGATGTGACCACAGTAATGATTAAATGGATAGATATTAGTGAGTCAACTTTTGGGCCAATTCCCAAGCAACTTTGACTTTCCAATGCATAGGATTAAACTATCGTGATTTGTATGTCGTGCCTCAGGAAATTGCCGGTTGTTGGGCTTACGATGGCCGGTTGGAATATTTTTTCATTTTCGCACAACCGTATTGTGCATGTATGATTTAATGGATCTCAGCCCAACGTACTATATCATTCAGTGTCATAAATGTTGAAATGAAGTGGAAAAACAAGTTGCTAATTAACCTATATAAAACCTAACATGGGTGTTTAAGTTTTGCTGAAGTTACTGCATAAATGAACATCAAACCATTTAAATTTGCTCATTCCTGTCTAATCCACTTTACTGCCACATTTCCATTCAGAGCCAACCACAGACATTTTGGCCAATGGACTGCCACTGAAGAAACATGTTGCTTGCAAGAATAAGAAGCGTAAACACACATCCATGCTTTAAGTAGTTATACAGTAATTTTAGTGTTAGCATATTAGAGTTGCTGACTTCTGGAATTGATCCCATTGGGATAGGGTTTTAGTATCGGGATCGGGTGCCTGAAAAAAAGCTGTTACTGTTTATTCATTCCTATTAAATCATCTGAAGTTACATCTCCAGTTAACATTTAAGTTCTCATTCATAAATAATCAATGATATCTTCCTGCTTCAGCCAATCCCAAGGGATCCGTTACCTCTCTTCAAGAATTTAACGCTTCTAGATGGAATATTTCTCTCTTATTTTATGATATTCAAGGAAGGACTGTGATTGATATCTATAAAAGTAAGTATATATATAAATTCGGATACAGTGCCATACATTATCCATGACACTCCAAAACGGATGAGGCCCAGTCCCCTGAGGCTCATCTCCAGGCTAGATATGCTCTTGGCATGGAAAGGAGGGCAATGAGAGAGCAGAGTGAAGCAAAAAATGAGAACACAGCATTGGGTGGTATTTCGGCATGGGATGCCCAGTCAGACTTCAGGGAGGTAATTAATTAACAACAACAACAAAAATGTCCAAGCTGAGACCTCCAGGGGCACCCTATGCTTCGTCTGATCTCTGTCCAGGAAAGGGAAGGCTGGGCTGGGCCGGGACGGGTTTATGTGGAGCGGATAGGCCTCCAGAAAGAATAATCCTGGAGATATCAAAAATGCTTTCAGGTCTAAAATATCAGAAAATGATCTCATTAAAGATATTGTTGTAAGAAAGTGGGCCTTTGAAATGTGTTATAATTAAATATTTGCATTAATGACTCATCTCATTTGGATATATAGCTATACAGTATATCATCATTAGTACACAACTCCCCTTTCATTCTACATAAAAGTAAGTCTTATCAGAGGACCTCTATCTTTATAGCTTGATTTGATAATTGAATATATTATTTTTGAAAAAAAAAAAAAACATTTGACAAACTTTTTCAGTCAATTAAATATGTGTTAAATGGTATCTAATAACTACTTTAATAATAAGCATTTGTGCTACTTTTTTTTAATCTGAGTTGAACATTAAATTGAGATTTTTTCCGGTGTGTGTGTGTGGCAATGTTTTTCACAATGTCTGGCTTACAGAATTGTATAATATGAAATCATAATAACTTATATGTGGAATGACTTCTTCCATATCTATGAATTAACCGTGAAATTATACTTCTTTAAAAAAGTAATTATGAAAAGAAAGGGATTGACTTTCTGAGCATAAATATTCAAACATTACAAAAATGGGGGTCATTACATGGCCATGTGCGAGGTAGCATGCATTCCCTCCACAAAAGTAGATCAATAACTGTTCAAGCATGCCTGTGCATAACGAAATAATGAGATTATAGACCACAGGGACGGGAAAAGCTAGATGTAGATTTTTGGAGCTCACTCTAGATTTGTGTTTTAAATATCATTTACAACATTCAATGTAAAGATGTTTGATTAATGATACCACCATATGAGAAATAGTACATCTACTAAGGGTGCTCCGATCAACGTAAGTCACCGATCGTTGACGTACATTATTCTTTCTAAATAGTTTGATTGTTGGTCTCTATAAAGGCTGATCAGAGGAGATGATCACATGACGCATCTATTCAGCGGTAGTTTTGCCGCCTGTCCGATCTATTTTTTCTACGAGCAGCGAGCAAATCTGGCAAAAAAATACAAAATCCATAAAAACAATATAGGCCTAAAGGATATATTATATATGATATAAATTAGTCGATCTGATTCTGATAAATATACAATATGCATCCCATCCTTGCCCCGAGAACGCAAGAGACGAGCAGACCCACACACACAGGTCATGATGTCCGGTGAAAATAATTCCCTCTAAGCACAACTTGAATTGTATTACAATAGGCTAAAATTTACTTTCCACATATCCGTCTATTAATGAATCTAGCTAAACTCGCTAAATTCGACAGTGTGTGCCTCCCTTTGAGTGCGTCGGCAAACGGGAGAAATAGTTTTCTGACTGCAGCGAAAATGTTGTTTTTGAAAGGCTAAAAGCCAACAAAAATGGATTGAAGCAGAATATTTCGCTAGATAAAAACATGTTGTGATTTTTGGAAATCTATATTTTTTCAATAAATTTTGACTTTTCGACTTTACAACACTCTGGAATTATTGGAAATGTTTGGATCAGACGAGTCGTAAACAATCCCACGCAGCCACCACTGGAATGTAATTCTACAAATACAGCCTAATATTCAATGCCGAGCCTGTCTGTAACCGGTACCCACAACATTATCTTCACTTCGCCTCTCCTCTGCTGCCGAGGCTGCCCGGGCCCACTTGGTGAAACATGAGAGCAGAGCAGTGCAGCGCTGCAGAATGAATATAGGGGAAACACTGATTAGTGTGGCGTGAACAGACATGCAAAAATGTTGAGTTGGAATTTGAATGTCAACGTTGTGAATGAAGCTTTGAGCTATTCAGCGTAGACCCTCTGAAACCAAGCGGGTCTGATGACAATGACGGCAAGTATGAGATAGACTGCTGAGGCTGTGGCTCCAGCCAAAAGAAAACAAAAATGTTGAGCATTCATGATGATGTCTTTCTTTATATAGCCTGCCTATCAATTGTTTTTAAGCTCAATAAACACCTAGATAATATTTGACCGGAATTTGGGACATTGAGATCTTCCAGGAAACTCGGACCGGCACACACAGACACACATACAGAGAGCCGAGGAACAGAATCACGTTTTGTGACGTTTTGAAATGGCTTCCAAAAGAACCTGTGATCGGTATTGGTTAGCTGATTGACCGATTCTGCTTCCAACTATCAGTGATCAGCCCCAGAAATCCAGATCGGAGAACCCTTAACATGTACATGTTCTAAAAATATGAACACTGAGCAGAATCTCACTCTTCTTCAGTGTCGTGAAGTGCCAGTACTGGCATCAGTCGGTCTTATAAAATACGCTTGTCACATATGAAAAGGAGAGTAAGGAATAAAGAGAAAGCCTGATGAGGTCTATCTGACACAAAAGTAGACAGAGTGCAATCACTGATAAAGCCGTAGCTTGTGGCGTCCTTTGATGCCTGACCAGCTCTGCGAAATAACAAAACCCTTCAGTCTCAGGCTGTACACTGAGAACCTAACTACTATGCATCTCCTGACCTAGACTCTAATAACACATTTAAAAGATGGAATGTTTGGCGACTTCACATTGATAAAACAAACGATTGAAATCGTGGCAGCAACATTAGTGAGAGCCGGAAGAGAAAGTATTAACAACAGCATGTCTCTTCTCAGTTATGTATGATCTGAACAAAACTTTTAATATATGGTGCCCTTTGTGTAATAGGCACAAATGGATCACTTAAAAAACTTTTAAATATGGGGAGCCAAACGGGCAGTAGAGTCCTGACAGAGAATTTGTCTTCATAATCATGAAACTGCCTCTGACCACATCCAGCCTCCAGCGTACATAGATGAATTCACTAACAGCAACGCAAATCCAAGAGTCACAATGCTGATCAAGAGGCACAGCAATCCTTTAGCATGTTTTCCCATCATGCATGCATTGTATGCTAAGAGGACACGGTGTTGTGAGGGTGCTACGGCTGTTTTATTAGCTCCCTCAAACTCAATTTCCATTTAATTTGAGAGCTGGCTCCCCGAGTCTGCGCCTGGCAGCTAAAGGTATAAATCTGGCCTTATCTGGCCTCGGCATGCACAGTTCATATCCACACACCCTGTGCCAACAACAGATCTATAATTCATGGCCAAGCACACCCACGTTATTGGCTGCCCATGTATTAGAAAATACAACACAGGAAAAAGAATTCAATGTGGTGTCATCCAAACAGTTCAGAAGGCAAAAGGGTATGTTTTCTCTCCCCGGGGACAAACCATGTGACACAAACTTCTCTGTAGTGCTATTACACATAAAAGACAAGAATGTACTGCAGCAAACTTTTTACATTTATATTCTGCTGGGTGGCTTCTTGAGTCGTTATTGCCAAGGTGAGGGCTAACATCAATGTGACCCCACAGGTGAAAGACTGCTGGGTTTGACAGATGGGGAATTATTCCTCCAATTAGGCTAATTGGATGTGACAGGTCAGGGCATATAAGCTGTTTGAATGAAGTCGAATAAACAGAAGGGATGGTGGGAAATTATCTTGAGGAATAGCTCTGGAGGGACCAAATCAGGCTACTGTTTCTAAGAAAATCTATTTAAGATATCAAAATAAATATATATATTGCTGCTACAACAGTGGCTGGCCGTGTGAGCAGTTGTCTGCTTTTGATGAGTTTGGCTAACAGCTCCGTCCGTGGATCATTATCCAATCATGCTCACCAGCTCGCCTGTGTCCGTCTCGTATTGCTTCCCTGCCAAACTTCAAAACGGCCCAACATCAATAGTAAAAATTACTAACAAAGTTTTAAACTTTTGTCCAAAGACTGACTGACTCATCAGTCATGAGCACATTCAGTTTTTGAAATGTGAAAGTAGAAGACATCAAAATCTCCTAAATGAGGGGAAGATAAAGCACTAAAGATCAAAAAGCACTTAAACTTGGGAAGGCAACAGACATCCCTTCAGCACATGTTAACACCCCAGCAGGTAGTGAGGTAGTGTCAGTTAGTGTCTCACGCTCCCCTTAAGAGCAGGGGGGGTTTAGGGATGTGGTGTGTGGGCAGGTGGTGCTGGAGGGAATTTTCGACTGGCAACTCCTTGGCGGGTCGTGTGAAAGTGAGAGGGGAAATGTAGGGCAGAAGATGAGGATTGAGGGCCAGTCCCTCCGGTGTCCTCTTTAATGAGCATTACCGTGCCAGCAGAAGAGGAGGAAGGCTTAAGCATAGCAGCACGGCATCATGGTCAGCCCGGCGCTATGATAACTTCCTCAGCCCACCGAGGGCCTAGTGGAGCTGGGAACAGACAGTGAGATGAGAGAGACATCAGACACTAGGTAATTAGGACCACCCGAGAAAAAGAGGTGGAGGAGGATACCACAGCTAAACACCTCATCATCTCTTATTCTTTTCTTCCCTGATTCCTTGGGGTCATGCTTGTTTTCGCCTTGATATCTTTGTTAATGAATGAGCGCAGCGTCTATTGCCCAGAGGGGACCGATGTTTGTGTCTGAAAAGGGAGGCAGGGAGAGAGGCGGGCAGGGTTGGGGGCCCACGCAGCATTTTGTTTGTGTTGTTCTGAAGCAGCTGGAGGCAATGACGGGGAACACAATAACAATTTTGATGCAGTGTGAGTGAACGCATAAGCACCCACTCATCACAAAATCATAGGCATACAAACAACTGTAAACGAACACCTGCTGTGATGTACAACATACCTGATATAAGTCATCATCAATACTGTACGGCAGGGTGTGTACGTGGACAAGTATGCTTCAGACAACTTGAAAATGTAAGTGTAAATAAAACCACGAGTGCAGATGAAAGAAAGGCCTTATTTTAGTGACTTAAATGGGAATAGCTGGTCAACCTTAGAAGTCAGCCCACCTTTAGTGAGCCTGAGCCGAAGTTGTCGCTATAGGCCAAAGAAACCCACTGATGTAACATCCTATTAACCATGACCTTTTACTAACTGGAGTTAACAAAAAAAACACAACTGGAGGAGTTCAATTGTTTAGTTCGGTTTTGGTTTGGGGGAAAACACCTCATTTACACCTGGTAGTAAATGCAATCTGTATCCTGACATGTTATCCGGATACAAACTTCAACCCCTCTGAGGTCTAAAAACTCTGCAGCACATATGCAATGTTTACTCAATGTTTCTATTAATATGTTTGCAATAATACAGCCCAGAAATATGGTTCTGATATTGCCATAGACTCTCCGCTTCCTTTTCTCGTGAGATTGTACTTGACTCACAGCGAGAAAGCAGAAAAGAGAGCGTCTCTGCCTTTCACCGTGCATGATTGGTGGATTTGTGTGTCAGTCTCCGTTTTGTTAGAAACTAACCAAAGGACACTCAGGAAATCACTATGGACCTCCCCACCAGCTGCTGTTTTCATTCAATGTAGCCAGGTGCCTTAAAATAGCGTCATCAGGGACTGGGCAAAGTGGTTTATAAATAACATCTTTATTATTTTTAGGCTATATCGTGATATACGATATATATCGGACCTATAACCAATAAATTATTGAGAATTTTAAAAATTTTGACAGAGCATTTCTATTTTAAACTGGCGCAGCTTTTCTAGCCTTTACGCCACTGGTTTAGCGGCTCAGGAAACTCACAGAACAATTGCATACACTGTAAATGTTCTCACATGATGCCACGGAGGCAACCAAATCTGTTCAATCCTATAAGCACTGCGACTCACGTCAGTGAGTGAGATACACACACACACACGGGAGAGACGAGACAAGAGACAATAGTCGGAGAAATGAGTGCCGTGCTCTAAAAAGAGAAAAGTAGACAGCGAAAACAGAACTATTTATCCAGAATGGACAGATTCTTACATGTTCATTCTCCCCACCAGTTCAAAACCAGTATGTCTCATACATTCAGAGACTGTGCAGATTATTAAAAGAGGTAGCATCATTTTTGAAGTGGAGGCTGGCATCTTCCATCACCTTTTCCGACCTCAAGATGTATAAACTCGCGTTGGTGCTTCCCTCACACCACGAGAGTGTGTCTGTAAAAGGAAGAGCGCCGCGGAAGAAGCAAAACGCCAAAGTGAGTCTATGGCATCGGTTTAAAGTAATGAGAAACAATATTTGTATTCGATGTCGCCGATATCGTAATTTACTACATCCCACGTACAATAAGCCGCAATACACTGAGTATATTCGATATATCGTCCAACCTTACCAGCTACATTGATCAATTCACAAGATAAGATCACGAAACAGAGAGAAAACAAACGGCAGGTATTTTTCTTGTTATCGTGCTTTAGTCTTTGCCTCCACCATTTTTCAAAGGCTTACTCCAGAGACAAAGGAGATACCGTCATTTCCTGTAATTCATCACGTGAGCTACACAAGGCGCAGCGCAGCGTTGGCTGGCTTACTGCCCCCACCTTTGGAGACGTTGCCACAGCGCGTGCCATGTATCATAACATAGTCCCAACTAATCAATGATGACATTTATTGCCAACTATTTTTATAATTGATTATTCATCTATTACTTGATGCAGGCCTACTTCTGATGCGAGGAGCAAGGCCCCAGGATGAGCGCCAGGCTTTGCTCAATGGTATTCGCGATCAGAGGTTAGAGCGGAATGATGACATTGCGCAGGTACAAATGTCAGCACGTTTTACAGATTGCATTCACACCTACCTAAGATCCGAACACAATGCGTGCCAAACAACCTCAAGATGTGGTCAGGCAGATCCGATCGTATTCCGTTTTAGACCTTGCATTTTCCTTATCCGGATAACGTGTCCTGATACAGATTAATACCAGGTGTAAACGGGGTGAGAGATGGAGCCATGCACAGTTGAAGTGATTTGGTGAGAGAATGTAGAAACATGTAAGTCAAGTACAAACCTTAACCTCAACCATTTCAGTGGTACAAATACACCAGTCTCCCCCCAGTCCTCTACTGTATATATTCACCTCTCCAGCCCTCCATCCAGCTGTCCAGATGTTCAATGTACCTACTGAAATATTCACACCTGGTCTCCTCCTGCTTGGAGCCACCCAGTCCCCTCCACAGATGTGTCCTGTCAATCTAGATAAAGAGGAACATGGCCAGTTAATCATCATGCTGCTGCGCGATAGAATGCCACTGCTCAGAGACTATTTTACATTATTTTGATATTTTCCTCATTTCCGCGACCTCTCTTTACCAACATCAGGATACGTCTCATTGAAATCTGTCCCGTCGGCTTCGAACATGCACAATACCTGAGTACGTAATGGCATCATTAAATGTGTTTATAGCTTTAATGTTTGTGGAGATCATTTGAAATGTGAACGCTGTTACACTGTTAAGCAGATTGTGCTATAAACACTACAGTGTTGGAGTCAAGGGGAAAAGAAGGGGAGGGTTTGAAGAGCGCCCGTGGGGACAATAATGTGTTGTACATTATATCATTATACTGTAGTTGGCTAAGCACTGTAAACAGTATGATTAATATTTCATGTTCTGAACGTTGCTTTAATGGATATTAGACTATAAACAGGCAGGGAAATGAGGGTTTAAACTGAGTCATCACGTTAGATTTATTGGCAGGTCAGTTATCTGGAGATGATGGGATCACCTGTTATTACATTTCTAACTGGACTTAGGATATCACAGGGTTTCTTCATATCATGATGGACAAGCGAATTAAATTCAATTGGCCTAATAAAAAAAAAAAAAGCTTGAAGATATAAAAGGATCAATTCAATACAGTCCTCTTCCTACCATTTGAAACCTACTGAATGGACAGAAAAATGATGGTTATCTCACCCCAAAGAAACTGTTTAAAGGTATGTTCAGTCCATTATCCTCTGAAACGAGTCTTCAGGAGCTCTCTGGGAGCTCTTCAGGTCTTACTTGAACTTTGGCTGATGAGAAATGGCTAACTGTGCACAGACAAACATACACAAGATTCCCAGGTGCCCCTAGTGTCTCCTTCAACCGTATGAGAGGATTTAAAGCTCAAGCGAAGCACTACAGTACGAGCAGGGAGGGAGTCAAACAATGACCATATGTCGAGCTTGGTGCAGCCGCAGGGGGATCGATTGGTGAATATTTCATTAGAGCTTGAGCTAAATTCTTTCAAAATGAAAACATACATATTTCCCTGATGGTGGGGCTCTACCATATGTGCATGTTTATTAATATAGCAGCCCCCCTCTTTAGACATAGGGTGATCTATATGGGTAATTACTTTTTTTCTGATTCCACTACCTGCTGTTACTACAGCAGGTTAATTGTGGCAAACTCAATGTAAGTTGATGACTTTTACACTACTGTGAGGTCTTTTGTATCGTCCATAAAATAAGTGCTGCTGCCTTTTTTGTTGTTGTTTGTTATGGAAGCTTGTTTTTTCGTGAAATGTTAGATTTTTCTAGAGAAATGGTGACATAGTGACTACTTGCAGGGCTAGTTGGTGACCTGCGTTATCTGGCAAACTAACTACTAACACTCTAGCCAATTACGATAGCTTTACGAGCTTCTCTCCATTTTATCTGTACCAGGCGATCCTTTCATTCAATAAAGAGTTATTGAAGAGGGAAAAAAGCTTGCTAACTGTCAGTTAACAAACTCAGTAGCTTAGCTCATTCACTAACGACACAATTTATTCAAAAGCCGTATTTGTACCGTCGACCCCTGTTTCATAACTGCCTGCAAATCATTCCTCTTTTCTGGAGCAGTTTATATTTAGACAGAGGAGGGATGAATAAAAGTGGATGGTGAAACACAGCTCACTGTAAAAATGCTACAACAGCTTCTTCCTTTTTGAACACTTCGGCTCCATGTTGCCTCAAAGGTCAGCACTGACAACATAGTTTGCTGTTGACCAGTGGTACAAATTTGAATGTCAAGGTTGAACTCGATGCTAAAACTTTGTGTGGATCTACTTCAACCCGGAAATTCCATTGGATTCACAACAAAGATGTTGCCGTTTTTGAAAGCTGGTATGACCTGGTCTTAAGACTCATTCAATGATGAAATATATATACAGAACATATATAAATATATATATAATACAGAATGTTCTGTTCTGTATATTTATTAAAAAGCTGGTTAGAATAAATGAGACAAATGCTACAGTATTCACATGAAATGTGTTGAAGATGTGCAGAAGTACTGGCAGATGCTGAGTTGTTCATGACACTGATGTCATAGCAGAGTTTATTGCAGTTTTGTCATGGCACATTTTTCTCATGTGACAAGGAACAATTATACCTGTGCTGCCAACTCTCACGCATTGCCCACGAGACTCGCAATTGACACTTTTTACACGTTGTCACGCCACATGTCCATTTTCTCACGCGGAGAAAATCAAAGTTAGAACTGATAACATATGATCGAGGATATTTAAACCTGCAACAAGCTCAGCTGCTGGTGACTCGGTCAAAATGTAACCAGCTGATCTGCCGTGCGTAATTGTGTGGCTTAACATTGCACAACACCACTCGAGTTAGAAACCGCAGATAGAACGGACACCTGCTGCTGTAAAATGACTGTAAAGAGAGCCACCAGGGTAAAGGACAGGCCTTCAGTATAGTACTAGTGTCATGACAGACGGACCTTCATACTGCCAAGCTGTTGGTAAAGTTGTAAAGTTACTGTTGCTGTCACAGCAACTAACTAAATTATACATATCACAAAACTAATTAATGTTCATGAATTCATGCAAATAAATTTCTGTCCATGCAGCTATAACAGCATGTGCAATCCATTTCATCAAATAGAAATTGTCAATAGAAATGATGGAAAAGCAGCATGAACCGCCAAACAGAATTCATTGAGTTAGCAAACATGACTTTTGACTGAAAAAAAGGAACTTTGCTGATTGACAATTTTCTCCAGATGCCTATTTACAGTAGCAGGATGCTAAATTTTAAGGATGTTTCCACACTTTTTAAGTGAACTCGGGGTGATTAATCAGCATCATTTAGGCTATGATGTCTGGAGGTTGGCAAGTATGCTGATCAACCATACGTATTCATCATTGACGATGATTACTGACTTGGCTTTTCATCTCTAAATGCTTTAAAATTGTGAATTTGGCTGCTGAACTTTTTAAACAAAATTCTTGATGGTTGAGGAGTGATGACCCGACCTCTGTGGTGGGTAATATCACAGAAGGCTTACTCATAAAACGCACCAACTTCACTGATACCGAATCTCACTCTAAACTAAATTGAAAGCCGATTAATACGTTCCAGTCCTGCTACAACAACAACAACTGTAATAAGAGGAGAGTGACGAGGAGAGGGGGCAAGAGTGCAATAAACCCCAATCAAAGCTCTTTATCTTTGTTTTTCCCTTCTCATCTCTCTACCTGTCTCTCCTATCTGTCCTCTGTTGTCTCAGTTTCTGAACCTTTATCTACACATCTGTCTCTCAGCTCGGCAATATCTCTCCTCCTCTTCTTCTGTCATTATCTGCCCGTCTTTGCTTTGTTTCCACCTTGTTTCCTCCCTCCAGTCTCTCTACAAACTGTTGTCCTCCCACTTCATTTTTTTTCTTTTTTTGTCGCACACTCCATCTCCTCCTCCCAGAGTACAACTTCATCCATCTACATTAGGGATTGTGTAATTGGATGTTGTTGAAACACAGGCTGAGCTTTAAAGAATCTACAATGCTATTTCAGGTGCACATACCCTGTAATCATTTACAGTATACAAATTACCTTGTAGTTTTCCCTGGTAACACATCTAATGCTGTGATCTGGAGCCTTAGTATTACTTTTTTTCTTTAATCAAGTACGACAAGTTTTTAGTTCAGTGGTGATAGTTCATATCTACATTTTAAAGGACCATTGTGTAGGATTTAGTGGCAACTACCAGTTGCCAACTGAACAGAAATTGCTCAGGCTAAATAGAATATGAACTGCTTTGTCAAACACATCATTGTGTTCTCATTATTCTGAAGGTTCTACGTGTGCCTGCAACTGTACATATAGTTTTAACTCTTCCTATCAGCATGTCATGACAGGGATGTGACACATTGACAGGTATTACAGCTACTGAGCAGCAGGAATAGTGCATGTACATTAAGCTAGTTAAGCCTGTAACTATATAAGCACGTACCTTACAGTGACCTCTCCTCTCTGACTTCGCCTGCACGGGGAGGAAATGGGTCTATTTGACATTCAGGCCCGCTTAAGATGAATTATACATTGCACATAGCATACACGCACCATGGCCTTAAAGAAACTGAATAATAATGTGGCATTATTTCCTTCCTATGAAATTGTTCCATAGATGGTTAATTTCGGAGGAAAAAAATAAGTCAATATATTCTCTTTGGACTGATGGAATATCTCCCCAGTATCGCACTTCCTTCTTTCTTTCTTTTATGAAAATAAAAGACCCTCTATCTTAACATAAATCTTTAATTTCCTTATATTCTGTCCTTCCCCTTACACCTTGATTTTGCACTTTCCCTTATTATGAGCTGGACGTGATGCCCTCCAAGCTTGGATGTTCCACACCTTGCTACCCAAGGCAAAAGTTTACTACCAGAAAAACCCCAAAGCCCTGCTGACATTATCAGCAACTGATTAAGTGAATATTAATGTTTATTTACAGCAGTCATGCCAATACATCAAAACAGGAATGAGCTAAGAAAGAAACTATGTGTGTCATTTAAATTATATATCTTTCATTTAAGCAGTAACCCTTTATTTACCCCAATGGCAGAGAGAACCAGGCCTTTATTAGGCTTATATTAGAGACACACTTTTATTCCTAATTCCACCAGCTTCCCCGTTAGTCGTAACTCAACATTTCCAGCAAAAGTTTCATATTAAAAGTAAGGCTGTCAATCGATTAAATTATTTAATTATGATTAATCGCAAGATTGTCCATATTTAATCGTGATTAATTACAAATTAATCGCACATTTTTTATCTGTTCAAAATGTACCTTAAAGGGAGATTATCAACAAGGTAGTGGGTAAATATGCTGCTTTATACAAATGTATGTATATATTTATTATTGGAAATCAATGATAAATATAGTCAAGAAACCTTCACAGGTACTGCATTTAGCATAAAAAGAATATGCTCAAGTCATAACATGGCAAACTGCAGCCCAACAGGCAACAACAGCTGTCAGTGTGTCAGTGTGCTGACTTGACTATGACTTGCCCCAAACTGCATGTGATTATCGTAAAGTGGGCATGTCTGTAAAGGGGAGACTTGTGTGTACCCATAGAACCCATTTTCATTCACATATCTTGAAGTCAGAGGTCAAGATACCCCTTTGAGAATGGCCATGCCTCGCCAAAATTTACTTTGGTACGTTATTTAGCCTTCTTCGGGACAAGCTAGTATGACATGGTTGTTATCACTGGATTCCTGAGGTTTTCTAGTTTCATATGATATACAGTATCTAATTCACTCTAGCTTTAGCAAGCTTCCTACAACCTAAAAAATGCAAGTTACATTAATGCGTAAAGGAAATTGGTGGCGTTGAAACAAATTTGCGTTATCGCGTTAACTTTGACAGCCTTAATTAAAAATATTACAGACTTCCCATTATTGGTAGGCTTTTAATGTCAAAAATCTACAGGAAGCGTCCACTGTTATTTACAGCAGCTTTAGAAAACCTGGAATTAATAGGTAGATGAAACAGGTACTTCCAAAATGGAAACTCCTAGCATCAAAGTGGTGAGTATAGCCTGACTCTGTTGATGTACCGATGCAATTAATGCTTGTGGAAATGGACATACAAGAATGCTGAATTTAACTCGTGAGCCTTCGTTGGACCTTCATGTTTTTTCACCCGGCCTGTATTGACAACTAGACTTAATTTGTTTGTGCTGACCACGCTAATATTTGAGATCCAATATTTAAATATTGGCTTTAAATGCCAGCTATAAGAATGAATGGAATCAATATATGTCTCTAACTGTATTATATCCTTAGCAGAAGCCGCCAACTTTAACATGTAAACACACAGAGAATTGCAGAGCTAGTCAATTGGGTCCGCCTGTGTTGAGTGAAAAAAAATCATCTGTTTTGCACATCACAGGGGCTTAAGCTGTTTATGTGTAAGTCAGTTTGCAGAGATAGCAGTGTGTGTGTGTGTGTGTGTGTGTGTGTGTGTGTGTGTGTGTGTGTGTGTGTGTGTGTGTGTGCGAGTGTTTGCTGACAGAAAGAGGAAAGCAGTTTTAATCACCACTAACCCTCACACCCTGCTGACAGCGTCAGAGAGGAACAGTCTCACCCCCTTCCTATGATCAGCCTCATCAGCTGTCTGCTTAGCCCTCCATTCATCTCTTTTATTATTTATTTACCTCCACTTTGTACATACATATTCCCCAGGGAACACATCCTTTGAGCATTTAAGCAGGGCCCCTGCTAAAGTACCTCAGCAGAGGAACTTTTCCACTCTACATGAAAACCAAGTTAGCTTTGAGTTTAACTATGACATGTGCTTTTTTTTCCCCATTTGACAGAATGTTTTTTTAAGGGATGGAGAAGCCTCATTGAAAGTAATGTTTGGCGTTGGCTTGATTGATTTTTTATCATGACATATCTCCTAAACTAAAAACAGACAGCTCATTTATAAAAAATAATCACACTAATGGTAGGCAAATTAGAGGCACCAAGTGACAGCGGATTTGTTCGCGTTGGTATTGATTACGTATACCCCAAATCAAATTAACACACTCAATAGACAGTGTTGTTCTTGTCTTTGCCTGTATAGCAACAACAAATCAAGCAAGTCTTTGGAAATCTTTTGGACTTTAATTTGCCCATGTAGCCACCAACAGCAGATTTTGTTTGATGAATTAGATGAGGTCATACTTTGTGGGCACCAAGGTCAGTTTCTATTCCTTGTTTCTGTCAGGGATCCTCAAAGTCTGCTGTTGACCGGGTCATGTGACACCACCTCTGGGCAGGAAACCAGAGAGTCCCTCCAGACTGCATCGTTGCAGAAGTGAGTGAAAGAAAGAGGGCAGGTTTGGAAAGGATACTTTCGTGTGACAAAATACTTTCAAAAGGCAAATTATGAAGCCTAGTTGTGAAGCATCAGCAAACTGTTTTCTGCAGTTAATAGACTGAAATTTGATTGTCAGGTATTTTACTGTAGATGTGTAATCTTGCAATGCTGTTTGTCTTTACATCTTCTTAAAATGTATTTTCTCTCTGTGTTTCTTAGTACGTTAACATACTCACTCTCTCTCTCTCTCTCTCTCTCTCTCTCTCTCTCTCTCTTTCATCCAGTCAACACCGGATAGGACAGAAGCAGTATAAATGAAACCAAAACGCAGAAAGAGACTCAGTGTAACCAAGGTAAAAAAAATTTTATGATATGACTATTTTGGCACAAACACTTACCTGCCAGTGTGGCGGATAGCCTTCCGAGATTTACTCGTCAAACGGAAAATCTACCGGAATTTGACGTTTGGCAGGTGTCAATTTCGGACCCTACAGGTGCAGAAACATGACCAGCATCAGACCAACAACCACAACTTCATTTAAATTCTCTCATGGAGAGAAGATATGAACAGGGTTTAATATTAACCATGGCCCGTGGCCACAAGAGACTGTGAGAGAGCAAAGAACCTTTCTGTATTGTTACCTCCGCCAAGGCCGAAGGCCTAGGAAGGAGGTTATGTTTTCACTGGCATTTGTTTTGTTTGTTGGTTTGTCTGTTTGAAGGATAACTCCAAAAGTCTGCGATGGATTTGAATGACATTTTTTGAAGGGGTTGGGTGTGGCACAATGAACAATCCATTAGATTTTGGTGGCAATCTGGATCATGATCCGGCTTCAGGAATTTATTTTAATAACTGTGCATTAACACCACAGGCTTTAAGACATGTGCAGTGTAACTGATGACGCGTTCATGACGTGTCACCCTGCCTCTTTCCTTCTGCCTGCAGAGAGAGAGACAGAGAGAGAGCGGGGGGTGGAGGGGGAGGAGGACACCTGTAGATTCACGTTTTTTTTCACATTAAACTCGATGAAATTACAGTTGAGCTTGACCAAAGCACACTTGGTGATTGTTGGAAAGAGTAACGACGACGGTTTAGGTGAGTTTTATTTTGTTTCCGTCCAGTTTGAATGACGTGTTTTATGATGCTCCGCTGAGTACAGCCGATCTCATCATAAACAAAAATACACGTGGATGATGGCGCAAGCTGAACGGAGAGGGGGGGCGGAGGTCTGCGCTCTTTGAGTGCCATTCTAGTTTTTACATAAATTTACATGTGGCCCGTGGGGCTAGTGCTTAAAAATGTAAGCGTCTATCCCTGTGAAGGCTTCTGGATGTTAAGGCCAGGATGGTTTTGGGCCGTCACATTGTCCATGGAAACATCAAGTTTGTTTTTCTGGCAATATTTCTCATTCTTTGTACTATAGCTGTCTTCTAAAAATATCAGCCAACATACACAAAGACAGATGAAGAACCAGGACATGTATCAAAACACTAGAAAAAAAACACCCATAGCTTTTATAATTAGAAGTAACAGCGGTGGTATAGTAACACTGAACATACATTGATTTCATCACATTTAGCCACGACTCTTATCTACCTTGCAAGGCAACTGGAACCAGGCAAGTTTCACCCCACGATTAGTCTCGCAAGGGCAGACCTTGATTTACCTCTGCCGTGACATCATCTGAGAGGACTCGGCTGGAAAATGGCATTGCAGTGCCGTGTTGTGTATAATATCAAGTAGACCAACTGCTCTGTGGGAGAATTACACCGAGGAAGTCAAAATGAGAAAGGTCAAAATATGAGCACTTGGAATCTCACAACACTACAAGATGAGAGCCATTACAGCCACTACAGAGGTTGAGTATGTTGGCTTCGGATCACTAGACACAACATACTCCAGCAACACATGGACCTCTTTTACACCTTATTGGTGGGATCATGATTGGACAGTGAGAAAACACAAGTGTAGCTGTAGCATCATCCACAACCCACTGCAGATTTGTTGTATTTGGCCGAATTATCAACAAAACAACCAAAGCAACAGGTAAGAACTTTAAGTATGAAAAATATTCATGATTACTCCTGTTTGAGTAATGATTGCTATAAACTATTAGGAGTGGGGAAAATGGATTCACCTATGTATGGAATTATGGAAACACTTTGGGTTTCACACATTACCAGGAAAAGCAGAGCTAGATATCATGGCTAAAGCTGCATGCTAACTCTGTCTTGGACAGGAAATGTTATTGTATTGCAGTAACGTGCGTTCAAGCCAGCCGTCATTCGCATCTCCGTGGTCAAATCAGCCGCGCTACAACTGTAGCACACCCGTATCCTAACATTTATGGTAAATACAGTCAAACGGCACCAATGGAGCTGACCATGGATGTAAAAAGAGGACAGAGCTGTATATTCAAAATGCATATATGGAAATGAGATTGATTGGATTAAATTCACCAGAAGTATAAAACATTACAAGTCCCTTATAAATCAAAAAGAAAATGCCACTACATTGTGAGGTAAAGGTCTTTATTTTTATAATTTTGGGTTGCGAAAAAAATAAATAAATAAATAATGCCTAACAATGACTGATATGTTTGACTTCAGGACATCTCTGACTACATACATGCTGAAATGCATTTTTACAGCATTAATTTAGATATTTTCCGAAGTAGAAGTCCATAGAAGTGTATGATTCAACTTTTTCCCATGGTCTAGTGTTAAAAAAGTTATAAATTGTAATATCGAATTGCAATACTTGTAGAATCGCAATACTTAAAAATTGCAATACATACTGAATCGGCACCAAAGTATCGTGATAGTATCAAATCGGGAGATAGATGTATCGTCCCAGCTCTATAAACTATACTACACACACCGGTTTCAGGAAATTATTTAACCTTGTTTAAAAATAAAAAACATTTTTAAAGACTTACATCAGTAGGAATAAATAGGCTTTGGGTTGAGAGCCACAGCGAGGGTAAGGAAGTAGATAAATATTGAGAGACGGATCAACACACTGCCGCTTTTGTTCTTTAGCCTCTAACAATTGGTTCAATAAACTCCAGGTGTTAACACAATCAAGAAAATGTCAAATTACTTGGAATTATCAATCTGAGCTGCAGTGTTTGAAGCGGAAATAAATGAAACAACCAGCAAGTCTAGGTTATAACTATATGTTCAATCTTCAACCTTGAAGCATATATGGTCCAATATACTCAATACAAATTAACTGCCACATGATGGATAAGCTTTATTTAAATCAAACATAACAGCATTTTGTCACACTGTAGAGCAGTAGATCACTCACTGGATCAATACACAGGGGCAGAGGACCACTTTGAATCTGCAACACGCAACAGTTCTTTACAAGTCAATGCATGTGACCATATTGATTAAACAGGAAGCGCAGACAAAGCACAGCGTTCACAAATGAGCAGAAAGACACATGTTACTGTTGATGAAGACAAACAGACCCCCAGACACTAGCATCACTGACTGCGAGTCTCAGTGGTCAATGGAACATGGATCCTGGAAGATGAGGCACCACGCTTCAGATCACACATGAATAAGTCAGTGTAATGACATCGGCTGAGGCGCTGTGCAGAGGTTAGGGCAGCATAAGCAAGACACTCTGATAGCTCCAATCAAACAGCATGCAGTTTTGATTGATGATGTGCAGAAACTCGTATCATTTTCCTGGCCTTGGGTCTGGCTAAACCACAAACAAGTCACACTTCAAATGAACTCCCCCAGTTATCTAAAGGGATTCAGATATTGATGTTAAATCAATCAAAAAGCCAACCAAACCAGTGTCTTATAGAGCGACAAAGTGTATAACTGTCGAACAGACTGATAGACTGTAGAAGGTTTTAATGACGATTGAGTGTTTTTTGAACATTTGTGCAAAGTCATAAAATGTTTATACTGTACGTATTTGCAGAATGTTTTGGACAGCGTATACGCTAAAACATGATTCATGTTTATATGGTTATATTTAGGCCTCTCAAAGCACTTGGTTAAAGGAATAGTTGGACATTTTCGGAAATGCGTTTATTCGTTTTCTTGCCCGGATTAGATGAGAAGATCAATACCCCTCTCGTACTAATACATACTCTTATATCTGTCCTGTATGTATAAAGCAGAAGCCAGCAGCTGGTTAGCTTAGCGTAGCACTAAGCACCTGGTCACTACGTTTCTGAGTCTATACATTGTTTTTTTTTACGAAAATTATATTCATTCTGCATTTAAAGCATAAAAGAGTAAAAGGGTGACGGGAGAAGGGATGTGTGTACTTTTTCAATATTTAACCAAAACCATCATCTTGCACTAAAGGCCCAGACACACCAACGGGACATCAAAGAACTAGCAGCAACGAAGGCCGACCGTTGAGTCGTCTCAGGTCGACTTAATCGTTGCCAAAAAGTTGCACTCGAACACACCGCAAAGACTACAGCCAACAACCGACTACCACGCAGTGTGAGATGAAATAACTCTCCCTACCAGGATGTGGCGGTAGTCAGTATTTGCCATTCAAAAAGCAACCGGAAGACCTAAGACAGCGGATATACAAGCCGTTGTTATGATACGTACATGAAATAAAGCGGTTTGTCGACCATTTTCACACCACTCTCGCTCACCACTTAGCTTCATTCCAGATGGTCATGTGGTTGTGAAAATATTTGTGTATTAGAATGATCAGATAAGATGAAGATGAAGATGAAAAATTAGAAAATCCTTCTGTGTTTGTCCTCTTGACTTTACCCATTGGCTTGCTTTCCTCACTTCCATTTATTTTCTCGTGCACTTCTTTGTTTAAATTGAACAGCCAATCAGAGTGATTTCTCTCACCGACGGGCGCCACCGCAGATTCAGCATGCTAAATTGGTCGAAAAACCTCCAACACGTGCAGACTAGAGCCGACGGTGCGGGACGCATAACAAAAACGAGGCCGACAGACGTGCAAAGTGCTTCAGTAGCCTAAACCTAACCCCATAAAGGACCCGGGACCTGAGCTCCGGTCTCCGTTGTCAAAGTTCTGCTTTGAACACCCATTGGCCATCTCCTCAACTTCCCCTCAACATCTGTGTGGTAGGGTACAAAAATGTAGCACTTCTTGGACCGGGGAAAAAAAAGCATTGAATTAATTCACTTTGAAACATATTTGGAAAATCAATTGAATAGTATATTTAAGTAATTTGTGGATAGAGTTGCAATAAGTGATGTAATAATGTCCTAATTACATCAATACTTATGATAATGTATGGCACACATAAAATCTTTAAATAAAACTCAATGTGTGTGTTGAAACACAGTAAATATGTCCTTTTTCTGCCTCAACACGCATTTTATAGTGTGTATTTGTCATGTAATCAGAATTTGTATGCTGTGTAATTCAATATGTCATTGTAGAACAAAGAATGTGATCAGCGGATAAACAGCAGTTGTGACAGTAGAGAGCATTGTGAAAGGCGTATGCATCACACAGGCTGACTCTCTTGATAGAATCCTACACGCCTGACAAATAATCTCCCTCAGTGCTGTTTACAGAACGCCTAACAAGTGTTAAATTTGCACCACTAATCGGGGAAACTGTGAAACCACGGCATTGTGTACGGTGCAGTAATCCATTATGGAATTCCATCATTGTTATTCAGCTCCAATCTCATTACCTCTATTCAACATTTAAGTACGTCGAAGATGAAGACTGGCATTGCTGTACAATCCAAAAGCATTTCAAACACGCAACACATTGGGGGGAAAAAAGTAACACTGCATTGCTTGCATTTTTAAGCTTGCATCTCCCAACAACAATGCATGTAAGCACCTTTAGATTTCATGCATCTAAAATTACACCTTCCAAAGGTTTTTTCTCTCCACGTAGCCAATAAAATTTGTTCACGGAATGTTTCATCATGTCTCTGTCAAAGATGTTATTGAGAAATTACAGTGCAGGCAATGAGTCAGGAAGCACTATGACAGTGGCCCAAGTGGAATCCAGGGGAGATGTATTATTATGATATTTTCGTGGAGGAATCTGGAATTGAATTCTGATTCAGTGGAATATGATTTTAAGGCGAGGTTGCTATCCCCTGATAGATGATACACAGGCAACAGTCACGCTACACAGAGCACCGCAATAGATACACTGAGTACAGAGCTGGCCGTGCACAACACCAGCGGGCTGCATACAGATGAGCTCTGAAGGAATGGGATCACTGGGGCATAAACACAACGACAAAGGATGTAATGGAGGGTTTACCACCCAAACTCTGTTAATGCACTTTGTTATCTGTGAAATATAAGTTTCCCAACATTTTCAAAGGGCTAGAAATGTTTATAGTAGAAATTTATTGCATGCATTTTAGAATCTGGCTGATGGAAGGAAGTTCATGAAGAATTAATATGGTTATGAAAACATAGGCTGCGTCCAAAATCGCATACTATACCCAATATGTGTACTAAACATCGTACAACATACTTTTGTGTGATTAAACAGTAGTAATTTACGTAGTCACTTCCTGAGAGCCTTCTTGCCGGTTGGAGATGCTTAACCATCGTAACCCGTGCCAACTTCATGTGACCACAAATGATCATAGTAAAGTAAAAATTAAATAGCAAAGTGAAATCTTATACTTACACTTACATTGACATATTTATTATTTACTAGGAATGTTAATGATTAACTGTTTAACCGTTAACCAACATTAAGAATTTCAACCGATTAATGCTATAAGTTAAACGTTTAAAAGAATTATTAAAAATTAAATAAAAAGCTGAGCAAATCTCAGAGGAGTGGCTTGTCACTTAAAGGAGAATAGCTAGTCCACCTTAACATCCCACCTTAAGCGAGCCTGAGCCGGTGTTGTTGCTAACTCCAGGGCTAACCACCTTCACTTTAATCAGCAGATGGTTGGCAAGTAAGACACGGGAGCTTGGCTTGGGTCTTGAGGAGTTGTAGCATTTATTCACCAACAAATAAACTGTACACTCACTGCTACTGCTTTGTTCAAAGCTACAACATTACTGATAACTTCATACTCAACGTTGTCACACACGTGGTTTGTCGGACACTCGCCAATGTTACGCCGGACTGACAGAGTACGCCAAGCAGACACACAGCTGACAACATCGCAGCTAAACTAAATGGTGCGATGGAGACATACTGGGACAATACACGTAGCGTCATGGCTGCTACAGTAACTCTCCCGGTCAGGTGAACTGGGGACTCTGTTTTTCTGTTTTGCACATACGCTGCAGCTGGTGATAAATGATGTATTTAACCCGTTTGTGAATCGGCTTATCGTTGCAGCTGGGCAGCTTGTTAGCACTTAAAGCACAGCACCGCTGCATGAAACGCACTAATCTTGTCGATGAACGGTTAATGATCGTTTAACCAGGGGCGGCTATCGGTTAGAAAAAAAATTCAAAATTAGTATAATTTTATATACGTATACTTATTTATGTATTATTGACGTTGCAGAGTTCTAAATGTCTGTTATGAACTTTGTTGTCAGTACCGCATTGAATGTTGGGGAATTTATGCTGCCACAGTGTCCAGCATTTGCATACTGTAATATTTCACCAGAAATAGTACGCAATTTGTGTATTATTGGTTTCATACTAAGGTTTCGGACATACTAAAAAATCTCACATTACAGTTTTAGCATACTAAATAATAAATAGACGGCAGTTTGGTTTTAGACTTTACCATTCACACACATGAAATACAGATATATTACAGATTTTTTGTATGTAGCATCTGACTTGTGTCTATCTGCATGTCTCACATTTGTAAGTGAGTGCCTCAGTTTATTTCTTACAGGGCATCTTGGTCTCACTTTAAAAAAGCACAAAAAGGAAAGGGCAGTGTGACCCAAGCAGCCATTGTTGCAAAGTAGGATTGCACCATGGCTGAGAGCTGGAAATGGAAGTTAAATGATTTTTCCTTCAAAATAAAAGTGAAATGAAAAATGTCACTTTAAAATGGGAGAGCAGCACCAGGATAGAAAACCATAAAAAAAATTGTACAAGAATACTTTGTGAAGTTTCTCTTGTGAAGCTGGAGCTGTGCAATCATTACAAAAATTGTATTGTATTGTGGTCGATGGATTTCTAAATGGCGGAGTGCAGTCTGGGTAAATAAAAAAATATGTCTGGGATCACATCAGTCCTCCAGGGGCAGATCCAGCTCTGATAAATGACTCCACAGTGTTGAGATAGCACTGAATGACTCCTTGCTAGGGATGAGTTTTTCTAGCAAAAATCCTTTTTGATAATCACTGGGAACTATTGGACCATTCTTCGAAGATTGATTTTTTAAGACAAAACAATAGTCGTATAACCAATGGCAGTGACGATTAGAAAATTAAAAAATCATGACCCATTCCTACTCTTTGCTTACCTTTTCTCCATACAAACACATCTAATCTAATCTTGTTTACTTCTTTATCCCTTACAAACACAGTCTACTCCATCCACGTTCTTCAAAAAATGCAGTGTATTGTTAGCAAGCTACTGTTATGACAAATCACATGTTGTAAAGTAAGCTGAAGCAGTTCTATATTCATAATAATAGGGTCACTGCATCAGAAGAGCTGTAGGTTACAGAGGCACAAGAATAGGGGTTGATGGAGGATTTCATCAGGTTAAAAGGTGCTATTTATGGCACACCTGTACAGTACATCACAACCAGTGATTCACTTGGTGGTGAATGAGAGGAGAGCTGCCGGTGATGAATCTGTGCTCTGTATCCTGGGAGGTCATTCACATGACATAAAGAGCGATTAGGGGCCTTGTCCCCAATCTATCAGGGGACAATCGGTGTATTTCATCATCACATCTACCCCCTTTTTTCCTTACTCCTTCCTCCATGAGAAACCGCTCATCAGAAACACGGCCATTTAAGTGTGTGGTCACGGACAAGGTCACAGCCCAACTGTACGTATATACACTTTGTGTATTTTTACCTACCGATGTATACACCACAAAGACAAAAGGGAGACAAGGAGCAGCTCAGCCATCTCTTGTCCCAGAGGACTCATCCATCAGAACCGGATCTGACCCTGGAGGACAGATGTGGTCCTGTGGTGCATGCACTCACCCTGGATGGATCCAAGGCTCTACTGCTGGTCACAGGGAGCCGGAGGAGTGGTTGGACTCATTAAGTATACTGTAAGGATGACAGTTGTGGTACTCGGGGGACTCTGTCGTTCTGTGCTTTAGTCTTGAACAGACATCAGTCTTTATGTCTTGTGGCCCCTCTGACTGTGTGACTTTACTGATACTTTTATAAGACAATTTGTTTAGAGGGTCAACAGATTTCAGTCAACAGCAGAACTTTAGAAAGTACCGTAACATAGGACAATTCTGATGCTAAAACTAAAAATCACTAATCACTACGATTGTACGGATTGATTTTCAAATGAACAGATTGGATCCTACAAACCTCTGAGAAATCTTGACACACACACACTAATGTATGCATGTATATACACACCCATATGGCAAGACACTGTAGAGAAACATCTCATACATAATCTCACATAAGCCTACCTTTCAAATGTGTGAAGATAATTCAAGTTCAAGGCAAGGGCAGCAAACTTATTACATGTCCACATTTTTTTCCCCCATTTCATTTTCGTCAAAATATAATTCAAGCAGTGTAAGAGTCCCATGCTGAATGACCTATGAAGGCAAGATAGAAAGGAAAAGAAGAGGTGCTTATGCCCGGTGTGGAGTTAGCTGAAGGCCAGCCAGCGGGCCGCTGGGCTTGCAATACACAGGTGGAAACCCTGATGCGGATGAGCGGCACCCGGTCTTCTTCTTCCATGCCGCATCACACAGAGCTCCCCCCGCTCACCCACTCAGAACACACGGGCAGATACACAAGTTTCACAATATACAAGTACGCAGACTTTAGATAGCGATGACCTTGAGTGAGCGGGGGGAGCTCCGTGCGCCGCAGCATGGAGGAAGGCCGGGTGCCGCTCATCTGCATGTAGGCTACTGCCGCTGCTGCAGTGACACAGTCACTATTCCCTTCAAACACAATCGGCTATTCAATGTAATTTCTAAGGTGGTAGGCACATGGCTTTATGTCTTTTTCAGTGTATATATAGCTCTAATGTGAAAATGTACTTCTCCCCTGTGATCGAATCCACTGATTGTGCCGATACCGCTGAAATGAGCTGATTTCACCACAGAAATGAGCTGTTTTGAATGCTGAGGTGGCCTTTAGTTCCTTAATGGATAACATTTCAACAACAACCAACAAATGAGAGTTTTACATGTTGTTAATAATTGATATAACCAGCCTGTTGCATTGGCAAGAACATAAAACACCACAGCATTTTTATATCATGGATTAAATCCCAATGGCTTTTCTTGTGTGATCCTTTTTCATGAGAAACACTCTTCAGGTTGTGAACAGCATTACCTGACCACTCTGCTTCTATGTCCTTTGTGTTTCTTTCCTCCCTTCCGGACTGAGGATCTACGAGCACAGTTCATGGCTATTGAAACGGTTGACCAGCAGAGAAAAATAAAACATTATCGGGCTCTACATTTTGCGAGAGCTGGGTCTCTCTCCTGTTGTTGCTCACAGTTCTTTCTCTCAATCTTATTCTCCTGTAACACAACTGAATGCTATTCTGCCTGTGTTTCTCTCTCTCTCTCTCTCCTTGGCTTCACAATATCCATCCCTGAGGGCCGATCGATAGACTGCAACAGCCTTTCAATGAAATCTCCCCTGTGCTACTGGAGAAAAGAAACGTCGTTCAATCGAACCGATAACTCTCTCCCTCTGTTCCTTTTGATCGCTCCCTCTCTCCCTCTCTATATATACAATCTCTCTTCCTCTCTGTTTTGTGCTTGGTGCGAGGAGGATGATAGGGAGGCAGCATAGGCAGCGGTCAGAGGCCACGGCTGGAGGCTTGTTTGATGATCAGTGGGGACGGATACTAAGGAACCACAGGCATTGTAAATTACATCTGACTAATACAAAGGACATAAAGCAGACAGTGGGGGGGAGAGAGCAGGTAGTAGGGAAATTTTCCCAACAGTTAATAAACTTGTGACAACACCGGTGTTACAGATTACACCGGACATTGTACAAGAAAAGATGACGGTCAATATGTGTAGCGCCCTTAATTTGATCTTTACTGTTGGGTGGCTGTGTGTCTGGCCTCTCCGGTAGAGCTTTCGCTGCTTCCGACCACCGTGTAACACCAGTAATACCGACCACCGCGGCAAGTCTAACAGGTAGGAACATTCAGTCTCGTGGTCAATGCGGAAAAATCACATAGAGGCATACTGTAGCTGTCAAATAACTCAGGATGCACTTATCCGGCTTTTTCAGTAACGATACCGGTAGCGATACCTGAGCTTGGGTATCGGCCAATACCGAGTACCGATCCGATCCAGTGTTTAATTAATAAGCTGTATGCCTCACTGTGTGGAAGTGACTGGGATCATTCTGTTATGTGTAAGGCAACTCCAGGCTTGACTTAAACATCGCTTTCCTAACTTTGTAAAACAAAAAGTAACAAATAAATACATAGATATAAATGTATTGAACGGTTATCTATTATTTAAATAATGAATTGTACACCAACAACTTGGCAAAAAATCTTCAAAATAAACAGAAATTACAATTCAAGTGTAAACCTCTTTAATGCAGCAACAAATTGGTCAAAACTTAAACAGGAAATAAAATTCCAGTATACAATGTATATTGTATGTAAACATAGAACTGAATTGAATAGATCGGCCGCATTGTCATCGATAACCGATTCAGCTATTTGTCAGTATCGGCCTGATAGCCAATCCGATATCGGTGTATCCCTACAAATAATTAGAAGTAGCGCCTCGTGGTTGTACGTCTCCTCCAGTGAAGTTGCAGTTTACATCCATGTCTGTCCAGAATGTCATCACTTAATCATTTTATCCTATTAGACATTTGTGTGAAAAATTCATAATTAGCACATATATTCTTGAGTTATGGCCAACAAATTTTGTGAGGTCACAGTGACCTTTGAACACCAAATTTTAATCAGTTTATCCTTGAGTCCAAGTGGACGTTTGTGCCAAATTTGAAGAAATTCGCTCAAGGCGTTCCCGATATATCACGAGAATGGGACGGACGTGAGGTCACAGTGACCAACAAAATATAATCAGTTCATCATTGTATCCAAGTGGACGCCTGTGCCAAATTTGAAGATATTTCCTCAAGGTGTTCCTAAAATATCACATTCACGAGAATGGTACGGATGACCAACACGAAAACATAATGCCTCTGGCAACGGCTGTCGCCGGCATGGAGGCATAAAAACAAACACGTTCAATATCCTTCAATGTCCTCCAATAGCCTTCATATGATCTAACCTCAGCTACAACATGTGTGTACTGTATGTGCCTGTATGTGCATGAATATGAGCCTGCACGACTGACAAGATATAGCTGATGAACAGGTTGGTGATATTTGTAGGTGTGAGGCATTACTGCAAATGTCAGCATGTTTATTTCCAGGAATTCATCAAAAATTCCCATTGGGACCTATGAGCTAAAAAGCAGCTCCTGAAGTCAGCTTTAATTTGAGGTAAGTGGGCAGCTGTTACATCCAACTGTGAAGCATATGCATTGTCCACAGTAGGCCCAGTGCAACCCTGATTTGTCAATCACAGCTAATTGTGATGAATCAGCGAAGGAAGAAGCTAAACTATTTGTTGATCAAGTTAGAGTCATTTGTTTTCTTGTATAGTGCATGCTTACTAGTTAGTATCACATATGAATTAAGTGGGAAGGTATTAGTATACTTGTGAATCCACACCTCTTCCGTTTTGGCTTACCTGGTGTGTGCAAGTGTGAGCAAGAGAAACAGCCAGACTGAAAATATGTGCATTAATAAAACTATGTACAATCTGATGCTATCATTGTGTAGCTTACTGTCTAATTGACTGGTCAAGTGGCATTGTGGCAATTATTTTTAATTAATGTTGTTGGTATTTTGCCCAAAAACAGTAGCAGGAGCCCTATGATGGCTGTGATACACGTTATATAAGAGAAGACATCTCCAACCACAAATAGCATGACAACAGCTCAAAACAATAATAGCATCAAGTTAAAATGTCTTGAGCTGATCCGCCGACAATAAATATGACAGTGAGGGCTCGATTTTGTTTCTCAGTGCTGAATGGTGGGCCTGTGGACCGTCAAAGTGGCGCTGCTGTTAGTCGCACTCAGGTGTTTTCCCACTTGTGCAAGCTTAGAATTTGGGTGACCTATCATGAACTGGGTGGACAGGCACTGTAGGGGATGTTTCAGTAACAATAACAATTCAGTAGCCAGCATAGTACAATTTTGGTATCAAGAATCAACGGGATTCGCACTAATGGGTTTGCCACTGGCGGGCTGCCAGGGGCACAGTTACGAGAGGAAGCCTGAATGTTTCAGGGGGCCCAGAGCTTGACAGAGGCCCTGTAACACGCCTGGAATTACAGATAGTTATAATGTCAGAGCTGTTGAGCGGTTGTCAGGGAGCCCAATATTTCTAGCACTGCCCCTGCAAGGCTCAGCCATGATATACAGTATATGATGTATGCTAATGTTGTGTCTCTCTTAGGAGCAAAACACTGAACTCAAATTCAATTCATACAGTGCATCTATATTATTTTGAGCCTTTTTTTTTTTTTTTTTTACATCAAGATGTATAAAAATGCTTTCAGCTCTGCAGAATGCGTTTGGCAAAGAGAGCCAACCACATGGCAGAATATAAAAAGGCTTCACAAACACAATCTGACAGTGTTTTAAATCAACTACAGTGACCACTGACCAGCTTTATAAGCTGCTTCTCCTTTAGCTGTCCACATGAGGCATAACTGAGAGGACAGAATCTGTCTACATCAAAGTTTGTGAAGGCAACAAGACAAACTACATATTTCATTTGCTCAATTTGAGGTTTAAATGTTCAACATAAAATCCCAGTTATGCCTCTTTCCCTTTCGGGAATCATATCTTATCTCCTCCCCTAGGTGGCATTTCCATTACATCTCCGTCCATAAATCTGAAAGAGCCAACATCATGTTTGTGTCTGGCTACTGAAGATTTAACATCATTATTTCTAATTGCAATTTTATGTTCACTTATGCTGATCTTTAACTCCCTGTTGCTTTTACTATAATATCCACTTTAATATATAAAAAAGAGAAACACATATTGTGCGGCACACGTAATGACGCCATTAGGACAAATTTCCTTTCTGTGTGTGGATGACAGAAATGGCCTGGCTTTATCACTGCACCGCAATTCATAGAGTTGTGACATATAATTAAGGCCTAAAGACCTAAACTCGGTGGGAAGGGTGGTTAATGGTGGTCTTTACACCCCACCATATTTCTTGTTCTTTTATAGGTGGATTTGGCTTTATCTCTAAATATGTAACCAAGAGGGTCTGGACCTCATATTGGATGTGTCAATGACATATTTTTAATGTCCTTTGGTCGTCTGGAGGTGATGCAGAAAATGTTAATTTTATATTACATTTTCTGTTAACTTATTCAAACAACTGCTCAGCCTCTGCTCTCGGTGACAAACAGCAATCAGAAGAGAGAGGAAAATAAGAGAGGAGAAAAACAAACGCGACAGTATGAAAGCACACTTGTAATGCACTGCAGAAGGATTTAGGTTTTGTTTTTGTAATGATGGTGGGTCACACAGATACAAACATTGAAAAGATGCTGCTTTTTATATTGTAGACTGTTGTAGTCTAATTTTTGAAACCTTTTCTAAATAAAAAGGGAGTTCAGTTCTCTTTTTAAAGGAGAATTTGAAAGAGTAAATGACAGTTGTCAGGGCAAACGTCAAATCGAATCATGACAACCCTGAAGAGTATAGTAAGCTTCAGTAGTGGATCCACTACAGACTGTTCTCTCCATCATGAAATAGCTTCAGCACGGTTGTACACAGCTTTTGAAAGGAAGGAAAACAAGTGATTTGATTGGTTGTGATTACAATACAGGTATGTGCCAACAGCCACTAAAATGGAACCAACCAAATGAAAAACAAAAATGAGTTGCCATTGACTGCGCTGTTTGTATCAGATGAGGATGAGCGTCATATGCACTGTATCCTGCAAATAGTCAAAGGCCGAGAACAGCATTCATTGAGTTGTAGTTAGGTTTGGTAATTTCTGGTTTTGTTTTCAAATCCTATATTTTATTTATTGGAATATTGTTTTAATATATTTATAGTTTCTTGATCTGTGATTTTGTTTTGCAACTCCCCGCTTCCATACATATTGTAACTCAGGCATGTTCATGCCGGGTCACTGCCCAATTATTGAGTGTGAACTCTACTCCATCTGCTGTAGAGACTAGATATACAAGTTAGTAGGTGTCGGGGAGGCTTTGCTTGCCTTAAGGGGCTCTCATAATGCATGAGCAGAACTCTCAGCGCCTGATCAGCAGAACGATGACATTGATGCTCAGGTTTGCCATCCCTGCTACCCCGGCTCCTCCTGCATTATTACATGTCCAGATACCATCTTTAATTCTACTTCCTTTAAACAAGGTTGATGTGGGGGTCATTAAACCTCCATTCATGACGTTAATTACCTGATAAGGCTTGCTGAGGTAAGATGGACAGGGAGGCTTTCAGCAGAAGAGGAGTGAATAAACCACCTGATTCTTTTTTTTTCTCTTTTTTACAGTGAGCAGCCATACAAATTATTCACCAGCCTAATCGCATGTACCATCATCCCATATCCGAAAAATGCCAACATAGGTCCATTTAGTTAGTGTGTCTGAGCCTCCAGAGCTGCAGCCATGAATTAAATTTGGGCAGCCAGTGTATGTTTGCATACAGCACATTATTGAAACATTTTCTTGGCTGTGACCCGATTCTTAGGTCCCAAAATCCTCACGACCCCTGCAATTAGAGAGTTGTCATATAAATATAAGTATCATTTATGCATTATAAGCACACTAATTCAGTGGGTTTGCTCATGATTAAATCATATTGTCAAGACCATGATTATATGGAAATAATGATATGCCTGCAAGTTGACAAATACTACTAGATAATATAGAAATATGAGGATTTATTCAGGATCACATCTGCTTATCAAGTCCCCCCATGTGGAGTCCGGAACCTAGTGGTTGTATTTTTTTTTTCTTTTTATGTGAAGAAGCAGGAGGACATGTTTAATTTGCATTAGCAATAACTGACTGACTATGGCTGCAATTAACAATTATTTTCATTACTGATTAGTTTTTCAATTGTTTTTCTTGATTAATTGTTTTTTTCTTTCATTTGTCAAAAAAAATAAGCAAAAAACATCCATTATAATTTGCCAGAGCCCTAGTGAGTGACTTCAGATCCTCTGTTTTATCTGACCAACAATCCAAAACCCAAACACATTACAGTTCCTATTCAGGTACATAACAAAGAAAAACAGCAAATATTCACATTGAATGTAAGGCATTTTTGCTTGAATTACTTCAGTAAACAGGGAAATTAACGTTATGGATAAGGTTTGAAATTGATTTAAGTACAATTGAAGGTTTTTACAAGGACACAGCTGCCGTTACTACGAGCAACAACGACGCATACGGCTGAAAGTCACCAGTTAACATGGTTAGCAGACATTTTGTACGTGTTAGAGCCCTGGTTAGAGCAACTAACGTTTTATTTCACAATAACGGCCCTGTAAATTGACTGGGTTAATTCATTCTGTGGAACCACCGCAGCCCCTAGACAGTGTCTTTGCCCACTAACGTCGTTAGCTAACGTAAGCTAAGTGTTAACTTAGCTTACGTTACTTGTTTCACCATGTTAGGCTACCATAGGCAGCTGAGAACTGCTCAGGTTCTTCTCCTAGACATCGTAGTCAAAAGTAACGTTAAATATAAAGTAAAAGTAAAAGTAGAAATTTGTAAAATTCTTAGGACAGCTTGCTTTCAAACGTGCATATTATAGGGAGACGCCACCACAGTAATGGCAACTTGTTTACTTCCCCTGATTCGTGTATAGTCGCACCAAGTACAGACACACACACACTATTACAAGGGAGCCTCCTTGAATAGAGGAGGCATTGCTATTAAATATATTTTTTTGTTTAAATATTTTAAATAAAATGTTCAGGTTCATGTTTATTCACGTAACTTTAACAGTATTTCTTGCAGAAAGCATAAAGGTTATATTATTACAAAGCTTTGTCGGACGCTGAGCCATGATTTAACAATATGAAAACGATCACCCAAGCCTAGAGCAGACCTAAAGTTTTCTGGGAGTTTGTTCCAGAAATGTGGTGCATAAAAACGAAATGCTGCTACTCCATGTTTCTGAGAACTGGAGTGATGTGATGCCCGTTCCTGGTCTAAGTGAGGACTCCAGCCGCAGCTTTCTGAATAAACTGCAGCTGCCTGACAGACTTTTTAGAGAAACCTCTAAAAAAAAACTTGATATATTCTCAAGGTGATAGTAGGCAGATTTTTTGATATTGTTATATAAATCTGTGTGTCATCTGCAAATAAACGTACAAACTCTAACAGTGAAGAACATATAAATCTCTTGTGCTTTGTGCATGTCAAGGCAAGTTAAACCATGCACAAGAAAGGTGTACTCCGCCAGTTACAATAAAAACTACAATACAGAAAACGAATTACAGAATGTCAATACATTTTGAATGGCTATTGCAGAACAAATGCTGACCATAAATAGTATATGAATAGGGTTTGATAGAATAAAAATCTTTCGAGTCACTAAAGGTTGTGAAATGTGTATTTCCTGCTGTTCCCTACTTTCACCAGAACACCCAAAGGGTTGCCTCACGGGGCTGCAGTAAACGTTAACGAAACATAAAGCTAATTCACTTCAAATTCCATCAACCCTTTTCCCCTGTCGCCGGTAACGCTGCAGTACAGTGCCTGCATTAGACAGGCTTCCTTGCATGTAAATAGTCAGCCATCTGCTCTGGCTGCTGTAGCAGACAAGGGCCCAGCAGAGAATTTCACCCACAGGAGATCCTATTTGGATGAACGCAGTACAGACAAGATGGTCAGAAGCTACGCGATGGTCAAATCATCTTTACGCCCAGTCACCTGCGAGACAATCCCTCAACTTTATACATAGAGAATGTATTGCTGTCTTTTCGGCTCTGCCCTGAGTGTAACCTGGAGTTGAACTGGCTTTGACCCAGCTCTCTGGAGAGGGAGGCATCACAAGAAATCTGTTTCAGGGGAGACTGCAATATACTGCAGGCTTTTCTGCTGTAAATATAGAGCCAAAACAATTAGGGATTTGTTCTGTTCTGTTCATGGTAATTTTCCGAGACAATCAGACACAAATCCATCACACACGCCACAAATTCCACCTACAATGCCAACACACAAAACCGCACTCACTTTTTACTACTTTCTCTCCATCATTTGTACACACCCACATTGATCCACCCACACAGACACACAAAGATGAGCACACACACACACACACTCAAAGCCCAGTGTAGTACGCACATTGAGTAGAATAGAAATAGTTCAGGTTGAAAAGGGGCTACAGTGCAATCAGTGGAAACGCAGGGGGAGATTCAATTAAATTTCTCTCTGCAGAGGAAATGCCATACACACAATATAACCGTCTCTGTTCAGATTCCATTATGTTGTCACCAACCATGAATCACAGTGAAAACAGCTTCACAACAGCTTCGATTTTCCTGAAATGTTGAGTATAAATTATTTTTCTAACCCCTGGCTATGTTTTAATTATGTAAGCACTTGCTTTGAATCATCTGCCCACTGAGAAATCATTTTATTTTAAGATGAAAGAATCGGGGGGAAATCAAATAAAATTTCAGGAATTTCAAATGAGTTTGGCAAACTATGTATTTTCAAGACTTAAAAGTTCCCTTTTTTGCAATTTACATATGAAAATTCCCAATAAAATTATCATCAGCTTAATTTCCACAGGCACATTATTTCCACGCCTGGAGTCCAAGCCCTGTGCTTTCACTTACACGATACTGTCACCAATTCTGATAGAAGGTGTTTGTGTCTGAAGATACACTGTTAAGTGAGGAGACGATATGAGAAAAATATTTCAAACACAGAGTGAAAAGTCCCTGAGGACCGTCAGTCAGAAGACTGCGGCACTTAGGAACTAAAATAGAGCCAGGCAGAGAGCATAACTAGGCATTTTAAGTGCTTTACATAATACAGTCAGTCATAATGAAGGCCCTGTGGGATCCAGAGGCTGGGCGGCTATTGTCACTCTGCCGCAGGAGGAGCATTCATAAGAAGACCGGAGAAAGAGATGGATGGATAAGGGGAAAATGGAGAAAGTGGAAAGTAATAATGCATAAAAAAAAGCTATAGTTACAAAACATAAAAGTAAAATAGGGAAATGGAGTTAACTTAATTAACATACAGTTTCATTACTTAGTCAAGAAAAGAGCCAAAGTCAATTATTTACATTTTTTAACTGCCTCCCCAGAGTGCACAGGCACGTCAAGACAAACATGATCAATAGAAAATGTGATTTTGTAAAATACATAGCAAGGACACAGCACTACTATGCAATAACACTCCTGTCTTTGTCTCTCTCTCCCCACCTCTCTCTGTCATTCACTTGATGTTGACAGCGGATTGATACGGGCGCTTAATGAAAGATGTTTTATTAATGGTCCCATAATCAGATTACCTGGAGGCGGACAGGCTCCATCTATCTTTCTCCTCGGAGGTCTAACAATGAAGGAAGAATAACACATCTGGAGGAACAGAGACACTGGTCCACATTTGACCTTAATCAGCTACAGGAGCTCCGCTTGTACTTGCAGTATACCAGAGACAAGCAAGTAATGCATGTTTGTAATAATCACAAGCAGGAACGCTGTTGTTACTGAATGATAAAGAGCTTCACAAGCAAAGCTGTCTGGGGCTTTGTAAAAAATTTGCTGCCGTTTTCACCTACACTAAATGACGTGGCTGTGAGGATGGCAGTGTTGGTCAGTCAGTCAATCTTTGTGTTGAACACTTTTGATTTAGTGATCTGCAGTGAAGTAGTAAGAAGTAAAATACCTCTTTATTTCACCCTTATATTCATGAAATAGTAGGGCTTCTACTAGGGATGCTCATTTTATTTTATTTTTCTGACCGATAGCCAATCCTCGTTAGCCGATTATTAACCGTTAACTGACAAGATTAGTGCATTGTGTGCAACTGTGCTGTGGTTTCAGTGCCTAACAAGCTTGTCAGTGGCGCTGTAGCTGTGAACGTAGCAGTGCAGTGTGTGTACAGTTTATTTGTCGGTGAATAATAAATGCTACAACTCCTCAAGACCAAAGCCAAGTTCCTGTATCCTGCAACACCTGCTCAGACTCATGATTCTTAAGAATTATTCTGCATATGCATGGATTTTTTTATATATACAGTATATATGCAGGGCACCATTATTCAGCAGAGTGCATAGCTCAGAGAAACACAGAAAGTTAGAGACTGTCCAGAAGTATGGTGGCCCTGAGAGCTCAACACACTGCTAAAGAAGACAAACTCAAATAGACAAAAGCATCAAATGAATAAAATCTTTAGCAATGCCCCCATGCATATGCAAGATAACAAAAATGCACTGCAAATATAGAAAATACAATCATATACAGAAATGGACTGAAGCTGGCTATTATGGAGTAAATAACTCCATGAACCATGGCAATAACTCAACTGCCGCATGCAGCATTTCTGTGCCTGCTTGTGTCTGTATTTCTATATTTGCTGCATGATTTGTTATGTTGCATATTGTATGTGTTTGTTTGTGTTCAAATTGGTGAAGACGTTTTTATTCATTTGTTTTTGTTTTTCTATTTGCATGCATTTTCAGCTCTCAGGGTTACCATACAGAAGAGCAGTGTTATTAACCTGTTTTCATGGGGACTTGCTGCATGTGCTCTGACGGCAACAACATTTCAATACCTATTTAAAGCCGTATAGATGCTCAAAATAAGGGTAGCGATTCAAGGAAGATGTTACAAAATAGTCGGATTGAATGCCAATGGGGGTAGCTTCATCAGCAGCAGATATTGTCGCCACCCACAATCACAATATCAAACAGTCTCTAGACGTATTCCCTTCATAAAGTGACTGTCTGGCTGCATGACAGCGGCTTTCCTCATAACTGTTTGACTGCTCATTTCATTTCATCACATGAAGGATTGTCCCTTAACCTGCCTCACCAGAGAGGAGAGGACCCTCCACACTGGGGATATTTTCGCTTATTTAATAAATCTCCCGCTCCGGTCTCATCAAATAATTCAAATAGCGTGACTTGTTGCCCCCCCACACTCAAGGTAAAAAGCACAGACTGTTCATCCCTGCGGTTACTAATAGACAGAGCCATGGAAACTGACAGGGGGAGGAGTTGCTTACAAGTATAAGAGTTGACATCCAAGGTGGAATTTGATTATCTGGCTGAGCCTGTGTAGAAATCTGGAAAAAGAACATGCTTACTTAATGTCATTAAACTTCTTACCCACCCACAACAGAAGTGGTACCTTGAAATAAGTCTACAGGAGTATGAAAAATGAGAGACAGGGCGTTCACGAAGTTCCTCTCCTGCAGCAGTTTTCAGTTAGCAGCCCGGGCAGGGGGAAAGTGTACATCAGATGTGAACTTTTTAAGTGTGATTTATGGAGCTGCTATGATTGAGGTGTCAGGATTTATGACCAGACCCGCTGACAGCAATTACTCCCCAAACACTAATGCAACTGAAAACTTCCCTTTGATAGATCTGGTTATTAATGCAAGTACACAGGTACGCCACCACTAAGGGCTCCCCGGAAAGGTTAGATTTATCACGGTGACATTTTACTTGTATTATGCACCCACATTCTCCCAATGTGGCGGCGGGACAGGTAAAGGAGGTGCACGGTGTGATACCTTCCAACAGCACACCAACCACACAAATAGTTAAGTACAAGAAAGTGCATTGCATTCCTAACCCAGACGTATGTGTTTGTCATGGCAAGGTCAGCTCCTAAAATAATTCCCCTATCATTTTTACAGAGAAAAAAAGATCTTATATTGAAGTTACTGTCATGTTAGCTTAATGCAGATTTGCAAAGCAGTTTTCATCTGTCTCTAAAAAGAAAAAAGTAATAATAAACAAAGGTGTTCTGACAAAAAGTTGTTTGTCAAGACTGGAAAAAAGGACCAAATGTTCTTATTTAGTCATTCTGAAGTGCTGCCAGGAAAAAGTCCGGATTAAATAATCATTTTTGTAATATATTTAAATGCTGTTTGAAATTAAATCACACCAGTTTCCACCGCAGGACATCAGAGTGCTGTCATGTACTTACTTGTCACATTATTTATACGCACTGGAAAACACACTCGTGTGCGCCGCCATAGTCGTGTGCGTGCGAGTGCGCTTTAATATCCAATTTTGTGTCTGCGGGTTTGGCATCATGTTCTTTTCAACCAGATAGAGGCCGTACAACAACAATTTTAAGAAACATTAATGAGAAGTTCAAAGAAACTATTTATGTTTCCAGCAGGACAAGAAAAGACTGACATGAAATAAAAAAGCGCATAAAATAACAAGTCATCTGGAGTCTGCTCAGAGGGCTTCAGATTTACTTGATAGTCCCTGCAAAGAAGAATGATTTTACAATCCCACTTAGATTTACTAAGAAACTGTTTCCAGGGAAACCAGGTGCAAAGAACCCTGCCTCACTATTCAGTGACCTTAATGGATACATGTTTGAACCCATGTGGTGAGCCGTGCCCAGTGGGGAGACCACTTCTCATTTCCCGTGTTTCCCGCTGCATCCAACACCTTGGGGTTGATGTTTTAATGGAGTGTGGGAGGCAGACTCCTGGGTGTTTCTGCATGATAATCCAGACTCTCCGGAGCTGCGCTTGGCCTTGTGTGTTGACTGCTAATGCAAGTTAAAGAGGATGCGGCTGAATTCTGAACTCTACGCTGAACTGACTTGAAGATGCGGCGCACGTTTCGGAAGTAACTGCTATCATGTGGCACATAACCTGGCATGTAAACTCTTCTGGTGACTGAGATATCTTTTTTTTCCCCACCAACTAACTCACTAACCACATAACTCTACTAGGCCTGCCCGATATTAGGAAAATCTGCGATGTGCGATAACATTGTTCAATATTGCGATAAATAAACAAATATTGAAGTGTGCATATAAGCTATATGTGGCACCCTGGACATTTTAGGGTTAAGGATTGTGCCCAGAAACCTGTATGTCCCCCGCCATGGTTATTTTTGTAATTATTATTATTATTACCATTATTATTTTTAAAGCGCTTGGTGTCACTTAAAAGACAGTACAAAGGACAGTAAACCCACCTGCTTTAGTGTCAAGTAATTCCAAGACAACATTTTGTATTGACCAGTAGGTGGCCGTAGTGGCTTTGATATGTCAGCGACTGGCGCTCTTATTCTTCTGTAGACGGAAGTCAGCGCAGTCGTAGCATAACAGTCAGGAAAGCAGTAGAGAACAAAGCCGGCATTCATCCTTGACTGTTCTTTTTACTATGTTTACAGGTGAGAGACGTACACAAGCGCCATATATAGTACTGGTAATTGTGTGTTAAGTTTATTATCGTTTATGGGGCCGTGTGTTTATGTTTATAAGCATGATGTACGTCACGGAGTTAGTCCGCTAGCTAATGCTAACAAAGGCTAGCTTGAATAGCTATTTTAGGTCCGTGGCGCGGGAACGGTACAGTTCACGGTTGTGTATTGATTGTGTAAATGTATTCCCATCTAAGATGCAGTGACATCGTAAACAAATGTTCAGTTGTTGATATAATTAATCTGTAATAGGTTCAGAGGTTGATATAATAAGAGTGTATTAGAGGCTGCACAGTTGCCATGGTGATTTGGTAATGATAGTTTCAGGATAGATTTAGCTTATGGTATATTGTGTACTGAATACTTCCATTGTATTACTTGATAGTGATTTAGTGATATTTAGTTACTGTATAGTTATTCTTCTGTAGCCGGAAGTCAGCGCAGTCGTAGCATAACAGTCAGGAAAGCAGTAGAGAACAAAGCCGGCATTCATCCTTGACTGTTCTTTTTACTATGTTTACAGCTGAATAAATGTACCTGGCACTTGGATGAGAAAAACCTGTCTCATCATTCAGTGTGTGGGTAACATATACATATACATATATTTTAAATAGGTTAAATGTTGTTTCTAGAGCAGCAAAGTAACTATTTGAACTCATTAATATCTCACTGGAAACAATCTAAAATGTTAATAAATAAATTGTATTCCTGACATGAAAAGTGAAGCTTAGAAAGACTGAAGAACACGGACATCAGTCAGTATCAGTCCTTCCTCCTGTCCTCTGCTGATGTGAACCACTGCAGGTAGCGCTGGTAGAGGGAGGGGGGGCTGCTTTGTCTCAGCCAGCAGATACATTTACAAGTAAGATTCATGGCAAACTAACCTAAACAGTTAGCCTACTGCCAGCTTTTGTTTTAGCTTGTGTAGCCGAGGGTTACGTTGCTCCTTTACTTTATGAAGATAATAAATTAATAACACAGAGGCTCTGTAGTCTGCACCCTTGTCAATAACAGTGCATCACCGCTTCTCTCCTTCCGTTCCTCCCTTCACAATAAACTCCCCGGACACATACACAGGAACACTGCTTACTAGAGGGAACTAAAGTCATTCATAACTCAACAAAATAATTTATACTTGTTTACAATTCGCTGTTAGCCACCGAGCTAACGTGCTGTGCTTGTGTTAACATAGCGACGGTGGATGAGAGACAGCGGACAGAGCAGATGCATGTTTAACCGTTTCATCACGTTTATACTTGTTGAACAGGTGTAACGATCTTGGCTTTACACTTGCAAAGTTTTATTACTACTTATTCTTACTTGCAGTAAAGAGCACAGTTGTCATCAACTCGACAACTCACTGTCTCCACCGCGGCCTCTCTAATCAGCTGTTTGCTGACTTCACTGTGTGTGTGTGTGTGTGTGTTTATGTGTGGGGAGATCTCCAACGTGATAATAAATACTACAGTCTTTAGCCCCGTAGTCCGTTTAAAACTGGGTTTCGGTAACCATCCCTAAATATAATGATTTTTCTTATGCATCGCGTTTCAGAAAGCCTTTTGCAATGTGTTTATCGCGCATGTTCATATGATGATGATGAAGATACGATTTATCAGTCAGCCCTAAACTCTACCTAAAAAAACAACAGCTGCTATTTCATCTAAATATTATGTACTGACACACCAACATATGTCCAATGAAACGCAGGGTTTGCTCAGGACAATTCATGGGGGAATAAAGAAAATCAGTAGGGATAACGCTAGAAGGGAACAATATCAAAACTCAATAAGGAAACTCAACGTTTTTTTTTTCTTCATGAGACGTCTTAACTGTCCGCAGATGATATGTTGAGATGGCTGCAGAGCCCACAGGGAGCTCTGCACGTGAACGTGTGAAGATGAGCAGATTCTCTAGAGACTGATCGTCCTTATTCCCCACAGGACTAGACACTATATACAGAGAGATTCAAACACAGATACATACACGCACATAAACAAATGAAAAATGCAAGTAACACATTTGCAATCGTGTCACGTATAAGAGAAAGACAAAAAAATATGTTACAGTTAAAGTCACCATCCCCCCAAAGTTGTCATTCTTATTTGTAAGCATTTATGCAGTTAAGGCAGAGAAAAAACACTTGTGAAAGGATGAGGCAGGCAGAGGAGAATAAGGCAGGGGGTGGGGAGACTGTTGCAGGTGAGAGCCAAAGCATGCAATAAAGATTAGGTGGGGCAAGATGAATTATAAGGCTCCAAGGCTACGGCATAGAGGGACCTGACAGATCTACTGTTTCCCTGGCTTGGCTACACCACTGCAGGGACGGCTGCATTAAAACCTCAGGGATGAAGAGGGAGGTTTTTCTCCGTATCCCCAACCCCTCTCCGCACCGACACTGTATTGACTGCTAGACAGGAAACAGGTTGAGCTAAGGAGGCGCTTGACCCTGAGAGCACATTTTCATTATTTAGACGGTGTTTGTTTGGCAGTGTCATCTTTTCAGAAAGACAGAATGAGGGAAGGAGAACAAGGAGTGAGTCTGTGTTTGAGTGAGAGAAATCTTGTGTTTGCATTCTGCCTGGTAAACACTACAAATACATGTGCTGTAGACTGTCATGAGCTGAATTTAGTGAAGGGTTTTGGAATGGTTCACTCTCCTGCTCAGTGGGAAAATCAACACCTCCTCTCTCAGTAAAACACTTTTGATGTGATTGCATATTTGTTGTGGCGTTAGACACATTGTACATGGCGCTGTGTATATTCATTACATATTCTGATTGAATGCGGTGGGCATTCGTTACATACTATTCCTTTCACTCTGAAACCTTCCTCTCATTTCATCATTATGAAGCAATCAACAGCAAGGTCACCTAAACCGGTTTAATCCATCTTTTTAAATTACTCGGGAGAATTAGAGACTTCATTCAGGTAGAAGGCTTGATTGTTTGAGAGGGTTTCACTTTTTACATCTAGTTTTTCATTTTCACATTTTATGGTTATTTTTTCCCTTTCGCCAGTTCAATCATTACTGACATAATTATATCTGCCTCTTGGACAATCATATCTAACACCCAGAGAGCATTTGTAACCAAGGTCCAATTTATTCTGCTCTTCGGAAAAAAATATAATTTCTAAATTACTCTTGATCATTTGCAACCAGTGCAAGGGTCGTACTGAGATAGACACAGGTTCTGGAGACTGACAATGGACTGAAAGAAACTGCCGACCCTATTCAATTATCATACGGCCTTAGAGAAGACTAAATTCTGATTGGCTTAAGTGGGCGTGCATCATTTTCATATGAGAGGGCTGCTTAAGGCAAACTATATATTTTTGTGTGCCAAAATGGAAATAAAGGTCATGCCATGATGAAAAAGAATGAAACTTTAGAATCAAATTCTGGTAGATATGCATATCACACATTTGCATGGCATATACATTTTTAATTTTAAACTATCTGGGAATCCGTATATGTATTTATTTTGAAATTTAAACAACTGGAGAAAAACATGACTTAAGGCTGTACTTAAACACAGCACAGCTTTGAGCTGAATGCTAATGTCAGCATGCTAACATGCCCATAATGACAATGGTAACATGCTGATATTAAGCATGTTTAATGTTTGCAGTGTTAAAGGGACTGTTTGTAACTTCTTACACGTATAAATCAATACGGTTCGGTGTCCCATGCGCGCTCGCATGTGGCGGTCGGAGGACGCGGGAGAGACCGTAGCTTTGGTCTCCAGGGCCGGAGTCTCTGCGGTTCTTTGCTCCGCTGCCTGCCTGCTTGCCTTCGCTCACACAGCGCGCTCGTTCTCGCTCGCTCAGCTCGCCCTCCAGCCGAAGTCAGGAGGCTGAGGCAGGAAAAGCCAACACTAGGATCAGCACTGATTATGAGTGATATTGTGGTTTTTAGCTGATGTGTGTCGCCTCACTGTTTTGACAGCTGTTCGCTCACATTCAGGTAGCACACAGGCGAGGGCGAGCAACAGGACGCTGACTTTCGTTGACTTACCGGCCATAGGTGTGACATCTACAACCAATTTCAGATTCTTACAAACAGTCCCTTTAACAATCATATTTTAACAACACTTTGCACTAAACACAAAGTACAACTGAGGCTGATGTTAATGTCATCAGTTTTGCAGGTCATAAACCAAAATATTGGACAAATAGACATTTTAACCTGATAATGGCGCTAGATGAAAGGTAATGGGATCACCAAAAATCCTGAGGGGACATTCATGTGTGTGCCAAGTTTCAGATAGTTTGAGATAGTTCAGTCTGGATCAAAGTGGTGGACCGACCGATGAGACGGTCTTCCCAAGAAAAACAACAGCATCAGTCGTTTCAGCACGTGCCCTAAAACAACATCTCTTTATATTCAAGGGACAAAGCCCTCAAGCGGCCGTAGTAATAGGCCCTTTTCACAGCAGCCAATTTGACATGTCGTTGCAGAGTAAACACAGGTTTAATTAATAACATTAATTATGGCACTGTTCCATTTAGATGGACCTGGGCCCTGGTATTGTGCATGCTGGCCCACTGGAATGGTTGTGACACACAAAATAGAACGTGAAAATAATTAATTTTATTAATTACATTGCCTTGACATGCCAAAATGGCTGCTGTGAAAAGGACCTATTATGACAGAAGCAAAAGAGGAAGTAAGGTGACGGCATTATAAAGTGACAAAGTCAGCGCAGGGAGAAGGTGGAGGTGGATGAATGGGTCAAAAAAACATCAGACTGTTACACGGGAGACAGCTGTTCATTTCCAACCGACAGTCAATGTCTTTATTATTGTAACCATGACAACGGCGGTCATGTAACCTTAATGAAGTAGTCATTTTAACCCAAACTCCATTGTTTCCATAACCTTAAAGGTGTTAAATGCGAGATTGGGAGCATTTCTATTGCCTCCGCACGGCTCTCAACACGGCGACCACTGAGCAGGTAGCTCGCAGCTAGCGGTTCTAACAGCAGTAACAGTGAAAGGTAAAAGTGCTGACAGAGGGTGGGTGCTATGCTTCTGCAATGATGCCGTTGGTCAGGACGGCGTTATCAGTTGTTACTGCCGTATGAGCTACCCAGTGGGGCACGCTCACATGCTCGAACATGCACTAATAGCATGCGCGGCCAATCCGGATACGTCAACAAAGTGTGGAGAAGCATGGATTGCAACACACACAGAGAGAGAGTGACTTCATTCTCTGCTCAGGTAGACATTACTCCACTATATCTTTAAATAGCAAATAGTTGTTTGCTGCTATATTAATGCTCTGGATATCGAGCACCTTTAACAATTTACTTATTTTAACTCATGTCATGATCCTTCTGTCAACCTAACCGCCATTCTTGTGCCTACTCCTAACCAAACCTTAACCGTAGTCAAAGAGTATAGAAGCAAAGAGAAAATATTCCGGTGTTCAGCTTTGGACTGAATGCACTTATCATATTTATAATATTTTATTGTTCAACACAGGCCATTTCGATAGAATATGACAACAGAATATAAATAGTTTTGTTTTAATTTTGTATGACAATTTTTAGTAGTAGTTGCTTTCAGTCCAAAATGCTGGAAAAGTACCTTCGCTGCCGGGAACTGACTTTCACTTCTTGGCAATATACTTTCTTTGCCATAGTGTTGTCACATAAAAAAAGACATATAATGTTGCCCTGCTGATAGGGTCATCAGTTCAGAAGACGCTTCTGTGTGTCGTTCTAGAGGGCATACAATGCTCTTTGTTGTTTTGACTTTTTGATCCCTAAAGCCATGCCATTGGCGTTGCTAAATATCAATAATGCCAAAAATGTTTGCAGCCATTTATATTCACATTATTTTGAGGGACTCTTAATCAGCGGCTGTTTTTAATTTTCGCTATCTTTTAAACTGTCCTCACCACAAAAGAACCCTGCTGACATATTTCAATGAAAAGTCGCCTGTTACAGCGAGACCTATGTGAAAACCTGTTCAAACCTTCTAATACTTTTTGGTATTTACTGGTGAAAATCTGTAAAAACAACTACAAAAGGTTATGAAATACATAACGGTAATTCATATTACACCAAATAGCATTCCATTAAGAGCTCAGCAGTTCAGGGGAATATATTCAAAGACTTTGAATTTAAGGACCCTGAAAATAAAGGGTGACAAATGGTAGACCTTCCCAGTTGGTTTAAACTGTAGATCTATACAAGGTTGAAAGGCAAATCAAACAAGCCAAGCCAAAGATGTAAAGACAAACAACATTCCGCCTTTTCTTCTAAACCTTTTCTTTCATTTCTACCTAGAAGTCTTGCGATCAAACAATACATACTGTCCTCATTCACCTGCTCCTCTTCTTTCATCTTAGCCAGGGTGAAAACAACACCGATAATCAAGGCCTAATCAGAGTACTGCTTCAGCCTCACACAAATAGTTTATCTCAGGACTGATTCCTCTGTTTTTTGTGGATGTGCAAGTGTGGAACTCCCCCGCCCCCGAGTGTTTTTGCCACAGATCTTGTCGACTGCTGGCATACTTCCCCTGCTGTCCACTCCCCTCCAGTCCTTCTTTTTTCTGCTCCGTTACCCCAACTGCGATTATTTAACTCTCCCCAGGTGTAGTAGAAATGAACAGAGGACTTACAACAGACAGAGAGAAACAGAGAGGAACATGCAGCATTGCTTTACCCCACATAATAGGAAGAAAACTCATGTGAAATTAGGCTTACTGTTGATCCACGCATGGAGTCGTTTAGGGAATCGGTTGTCACATTTTTCAGAATCTGACGCCTACAGGAAAACAATGTTATTTGTGGTTTATCATACTTTTTCATCTTTATGAACACAAAAATGTATATAATTGCTGAAAAATGGATCAACATAAATAGAATTAGTGTTTGGCAGTCCTGTGGGTTTCACAAGCCTGGCACCAAAGCTTTACAGTGATTACTGTGGATACAAGTAATTCCACAGAGGTATATTTGTGTGTTTTCATCATTTGTGGGAATTCTTTCAGCATTAATTGTTGTCAGTAATAAGTTGTTTAGATATCATGACAGCAAACATATGACATGGTTAAGATATGTTTGTGACAAATAATTGAGTACTGCTTTAATTCAATAAATTCACCAATATAATCATGCTATTTTCAACAATCTGTTGTTCTGGATTATTCATCTAAAGTGTTATTGTGTAATTAATGCTACTTTGTTAAACAGACCAGACCTAGGGTTGCATCCCATGACAATTATGAACATACCCACAGCCTCAAATGTATGCCTTGAGGAGCTGCCGTGTTTATTCATATACAAACTGAAACCTACACTGTACATTTACTACCACTTCACAACTTTACTGCTAATATCTCCTCTCCTCTGAGTGCCAACACCTGTCTGTGTATATTCAGGCGTACATATCTGCGTATGTATTGAGGAAGTGGATCCGCTAATTGATCGCGGAGGCGACGTTACCGGCAGAAACACTGTCGCGCCTACTCATTTTGAAAGGGCAACCGCTGATGGTGTAACGTTATCACTCACCAACGTCATCAGACTGACTGACTGACTTTGGTGTTTATAGGGCAGCTGCTTTGCTGCTATCCAGCCCAAAAGAGTGAGTGGAGCTGGGTTTGAGCATAGACGCAGATGGAGAGTGTGAGAGAGGAGCGATACATACAGTGGCACAGCTTTACGAAAGAAACAGGTTATGTAACGCAACATCCAACTATATCGATTTAAAGGTCATTGTCTCATCCTACATCTCGTTTGAAAATACAGTGGAAACCACTTACATACAGTAGTGATCACGGTTACAGTGATCAACCACTTATATGGATCAAAAAGCTTGGGACGGAATCATTCCTATACAAATGCGGTTTAAATCATTTGCTTATAGTAATCAAGTAGTCCGCTTATAGTGTTCTGCTTTCTGGCTGGATATCTGAGGCTGATGCTGCGTGCACATTAATATCGTGACCAGAAAAAGTCATCTCTGAATGAAAAACTAATGTGCACCGGGAAAGCACCCTCGTCAAATGGCCTGCTAATGCCTGGTCAAGTAATGCCCCAAAGTGAAACTTCTTTTGAACCTCAACCGGCTCTGCGGCACAAATGCAGACCGGTGCCTGTCTCCCTCCATGCCGTTACGGGGTGACAGAACAAGGAGCCCCGGCAAAGGGGGGCCTCTCATTTGCTAGCACGCTCGCACTGCAGAACCAATGCCTCAACCTTGTTGAGGGAAAAGGCAGAAGAATAGCTGTCTGCTTCATTACATTGTATTACTGTAAAAAATATACAAATGTCAATTAGATGGTAATCTGCATGACAAATGATGCACAACAACAAAAATGTGGTTATGATAATCATCCGCTTATAGTGATCAATTTGACCCGGACAGACGTGATCACTATAAGCGGTTTCCACTATATATTGATATACCTTAAAAAGTCTATATACCGCCCAGCCCTAGCTGTCGGTGAATAAATGCTACAACTCCTCCAGACCCAAGCTAAGTTCCCGTGTCTTGCTTGTCACCTGAGGATTAAAGAGAAGAGGGTTAGCCCTAAGGCTAGCAACAACTTCAGCTCTGGCTCACTCGCTTAAGGTGGGCTGACTTTTAAGGCGGACAAACTATACTCTAAAAAGTACAATATTTCCCTTTAAATTGTAGTGGAGTACAATTATAAAATAATATAAAATGGAAATACTTAAGTGAAGTAAAAGTACTCCAAAATTGTACTTAAGTACTGGATAAAAGTACTTACTTACATTCCATCACTGCCAGCAACAACAGCTGAAACTGATAATTCACATCATTTATGAAAAATTATGCCTATTATATGAAATCATATGAGGGGAAATACAAAAAACTGTGAAACATGTATTGTGAGGCCCATCTCAAATTATGTATTTTTCTAGATTAAAATGTTACATTTTCAATTCTCACACAAACGGCTACAACCTGAATGTCTTTAAATCCTGCACATTGGTCCTCTAAATTTATATTTCTTAAAAGGTTAATCAAAGCCAAACCAACAACAAACAAAACAGTCTCAATCTCCCAGTGATTTAACAATATGGCTACAGTTCATAAGAATGTTTCTGTACCATTTAATTAAGAAAATGTCTGCCAAAACAATTGTTTTATCCTCCAACCTACATGACAAGTGTGAGCTGAATTCAAATAACTCACTCACACATGCCCAGATATTAAAGTTTCAGAGCCCTGTGAATTAATGTTTAATCCTGGAAATGTTAGGCAGGGAGAGCAATATGTTCCTTGTCCCCCCCTAGGCTAGTTGGCAGCCATGAGGCTCAGTGTAGCTTGAGTCGGGGCCTGCTTACTAGAGGGGGAAGTGGGGAAGGAAGGGAGAGGAGGGGGGAGAAATCACAACAACACAAACGTCAACGGTCTTCGACAATTATTTTTGTTACCTCGAAGGCAGATTACATCCTGGGAGAGCAGCTTCTAAAAAATGTAAGGAATGTTTGATGCCTTTGGGTTCACTTTCTTGGAAGTTACCTAGAGTATGCTTATACGAGGGATAAGAGCAGGGATTTCATTGGCAGCCATGGGCCTCGTGTGTGGCCTTGATGTCCCACACGGCCCCAGCTGATTTTGCCGTTTTCTCCTCCGCCTCTTTCCTGTCAATACGTTTTTTTAGACACAAGTGTCTTCTGATGAGATTCTGACGTGAAACGCTGCACACATAACCAGTGGTGGGTTTGATTTCGAGCCTGGTATGAACTACTAGAAACCAAGCTATTTATGACGATAGTTTGACACAAATGTTACAAGATTTTGTATAGGGCCCCCAAAAAGTTAGGACCGGCCCTGCTAGCTGCGCTGAGGCTGATGCTGGGTGCACATACTTATCATAACGGGGAAAGGAAAGTCATTTTCTCTGAATGAAAAAAAGACAGCGCACGGGGAAAGCATCTGTAGGTGAAGCCGCCCTCGTCAAGTGGATTGATAGTGCCTGAAACTCTGTCGACCGGCTCCTCTACTGGGTGAGAGAGCCAGGAGTCCAGTGCACCGTTCGTCTGCATGCACGCCATGGATACGTGCTCACGCTGGAGAGGGCAGAGCGGGCAAGCTGGCCGACTCTGGAGAGTGAACCGGAGTTTACACGCAACGTTTAACATTTCTTTACTAATAAAAGTGCTAAAAAACACTTTCATATAACCTTTGCCGTCCTTAAATACAAGGTGCAAATACTTAGTATTTATACAATAGATTTTTGCGTTTCAAATCTATTTTATATCGATATACGTCTCCCGTGGAGGATAACTTGCAGAGTACCTATCGATGTAGTTGGATCGTAGGGCTATAAATCGATACTTCGATGTAGTAAATGTATCGTTACAGCCCTATTAAACACTCACCCGGCCCATCTGCCGCCCCAAAGCAGTCAACCTAGGGGAAACACTGACATCCGAGCGCATCCCTCCCCCCTCAGCTACCACCACAAATAGAATCTAATTCTGTGGGAAACACTGCCATCCCAAATGTAACTCCTGAGGAATACTCAAACTTTCTGTGAGCCTGTGCAGGACTGAAGTTGGCTGAGTGTATCCGGTATCTAGGGATCGCTCTTCCTCATTGTTGGGATGATATGCTCTACTAGACTCAGTGAGGCTGATTGAAGCCGACAAGCACAGACACAGATAAACTGTAATAGACTGACAGAGATTGATGTCGACCACGGTAAATTAGCAAAGACAGGTAGGGTGGACAGACAAAATGTGGGGGTCTAAGAAGTTAAATAGAGTTGATATTTTCAAACTACACTTTGGATTCCTTCATGTTTCATTGATGTCAGATCATTTCTCTACTCTGATCTTACAAATACTGGATAGAAAAACACAACAGCCTGAAGAGATGACAGAAACTGTGCAGTATACTTAAACATAGCATGCGGTAAATGAACCAGACAGATAAACCCTGTCTCCTAGATATTATGTCTATATGCTACTAAATGTGCAACAGCTAATACATTTTAAAAGGAAACGGGATGCCACCTGGATTATATTATCCATCAAAATTATGAAATAATGTATCTTACAAGTCACAAAATGTTTGGAGCACACCAGCACCCAAATATGTGCAATTCCTTCCTCATAAAACATCTGCAAAGCCAAATTGAAGTATTTAGAATCCAGCATTGTTTACATCTATGTTTACGAGCTTGGAGTCATGGGGAAAATATTTACTTAAAGATACAAGGAGGTGGAACAAAAAAAAGAAGATGCCCATACATCCAAGTGTCCTGCACCACCCTCTGTCCGACAAAAGATGTTGCAGGAGGGTTTTGAGAGAGGCAAAGCATATCCAGGTACAGGTAGCACTGTTATTATTTTGTTTTTGCTGTGTCTGTCTGTCTACCCTAAATTAATAAACTTCATCATCATAATCTCATTGTAAATTTGGTTGTTAGGCTACATGAGTTTCAAGTTCTTTATAATCATGTGCACAACATTACAGTGACGCAGTCGTTGGATCTGCTAATGAAAATCTTGGATCTCATACTCCCTGCAACAATACTCATTAAATATGCAGGCTATAAAAAAAGGGAAATCACATAAATTAAAGCAAAATGAGAATCTAAGACATAAAATTGTGTATAAAAAAATATAAGGCTAAAACATAAATAAATAAAATGCAAAAAAATTAATGTAATTGTTTCCCCCTAAAAATTACCATTATCTAAAAAAATCACATACCAATTTAAGAAATGTACAGTATCAGTATCGGTATCGATATCAATAAAATTGGAATAAAAGTGGCTGCACAGTGGTTAGCACTGTCGCCTCACAGCAAGAGGGTTGTAGGTTCAAACCCGGCTTGCGAGTTTGCATGTTCTCGTGTTAGCGTGGGTTTTCTCTGGGTTCTCCGGCTTCCTCCCACAGTCCAAAGACATGAAGGTTAGGTTAATAGTTAACTCTAAATTGCCCGTAGGTGTGAATGTGAGCATGAATGGTTGTCTGTCTCTCTGTGTCAGCCCTGTGATAGTCTGGCAACCTGTCCAGGGTGTACCCTGCCTTCGCCCAATGTCAGCTGGGATCGGCCCACGACCCTGAATAGGATAAGCGGTTACAGATAATGGATGGATGGAACAAAAAGTATGAATTGAAAAAGTCTGGTATCCCTAATAAAAGCATCCTTGATTGCTGCTGTTATTTATCATCATTCTATAATTTAAGGTCAGTGGCTGGATATAATAGTTTAAAAATGGTGTTTTTAATGCACTTGGATGGCCACTATGAGGGGAAAGTTCACCTGGTCAAGAACAGACTATCAGGATCTCAGGCATCTTTCTGAGAGGATTACTAAACATGACAGCAACAGGACAAAGCGGCTGGCAATGAGAGGCCCGATGATGCCATTCTGCATAACATTTAGTCATGTGCTTCTGTTTGTTGCACTGAGAGTGTATTCTTTTTAAAGTATTTTCGGAGCAATGGGCTGTCAAAACAAGCAAACATAGCTACCCAAATTGACAGTTTATACAAACAGGGAATTGAGCAGCATAAATTGAGCAGGACAGGTCTGTGCCCAGTAGGATTATTCCCTGTGTTAAACTGTGTGGAAACGTGAAATAGCGCATTATGTTAAATTGTACAATTTTCTGGTTTTGCACCTGTGTAAACTAATATTAGTTTTTGCCTCACCATTTGTAACTTCTTACACATATAAATCACCTGGGTCGGTGTCCCATGACATGCGACATGCGTATGCGTGCTTGCATATGCACGCTCGCATGTGTGGCTACGCTGTTAAGACAAGACTCCAACACAAACTACACGGAAGCACCAAAACCACAGAGTTATATCTAGTGAAGCCCACCTGCAAAACAGTGTTGGCCGCGGTCGGAAGACGCAGGGGAGACCGTAGCTTTGGTCTCCAGGGCCGGAGTCTCTGCTCCTCTGCTCCTCTGCCTGCCTGCCTGCCTTCACTCAGCTCGCTCCATCTCACGTTCATGCGCGCATACTACACACTGCAGAAGACTTAGTTTAGCCCTGAGAATATCTAGTGAATGTACAGTGGAAGTTTGTCCCCTGTTCCCTCCGGCCGTTGTCGGGAGGCTGAGGCAGGAAAAGCCAACACTAGGATCAGCATTGATTCATGGAGAGACCTTCGTCTGGTCAGCTAACATTACTGCCAAGCAGGTGAAATATAGTGATCTTGTGGTTTTAGCTAACGTGTGTCGCCTCACTTGACGGATGCTCGCTCACATTCACGTAGCCCGTGCACACGGGCGAGCGCGAGCAACAGGACGCTGACTTTCGTTGACTTAACGGCCACAGGTGTCGCTGTTACAACCAATTTCTGATTCTTACAAACAGTCCCTTTAAAAAACGCCACCGGGCAACAACACCTGACTCACATGTGTGTACTTACATGTACACAGTTTTAAAAAGAAATGGTTGCAGTATGGCCAACAGTAGAATCATCTTCACTCAAACACAGTAAAGGCAAAGAAAAGTTTAACTCACAGTTTAACTACACTTTTCCAGTAACATTATCTCACAGACACTGACGTTCAGCTGTATAAACTGGATTTAGGTATTTAAAGTGTGTGCTGGTATCATAACTTACTGTTATTAGTCTATTTTTTCCTCCTTTTGCTCCAACTTTCCCCAACTGGCAGACTTCACCTGTCTCTCTTTCGCTCAACGTCATCACGTCATCACGCCCTCTCTGCGCTTTGTGCGTCTGCCCCGCCCTCTCTGTTTCTCTTCCTCATTCTCCACCAATCACAGCAGGTATTACTAACTGACACTGATAATGACCAATAAAAACGAAGAGATGAAACTAAAGGTGTATTCCTTGTCTCTTGTTTAAATTCACCTCAAATAATCTCTTCTGATATTATTTACAACTGAATAACTCACTAGTTGGGTTCCTTTTTTTTTTACATCTTACTTTATTTAAAAGTAAATTACTTTCAGTTTTAATGCATCTCCTACCTGAGCAAACATAGGAGGTGTTACCACTTACACACCAAAAACTGACAATAACCTGATATTTGCAGGTGGAATTTCATTTCATTCTCACTGTGCAATATCATTTTCCACTGCAATTTTGTTAATGGTCTGTTTATTTTCAATACTGTATATACTGCTCCTATTTTTATACTTCCTTCAATTTAAATGGTTCATATTTTGTTACACTTTGTTTAGCTCTTTTTTATTGTGTTAGCTGATGCATCTTGTTTTTTGCACTATCCCCTTTGCTGCTGTACACTGGAAATTTCCCCTCTGCGGGACTAATAAAGGAATATCTTATCTTATCTTATCGTATCTTATCTTACAGCCCAGCTGAATGAGCGAGAGAAAGCAGGCAACTACCAGAAACTGTTGTAACGTTACATCAAACATTTTATGATAGAAGTTTTATCCCCAAGGCTTCAGTGATTTGGAAGATGGTGACACTACAGGGAAGAATCGATTTGCCTCCACTTGCCTTGTTGGTAGCTTGAGATTAAAGACCAAAAAAATAAGCCAATGTGGGCACTCTGACCACTTGAGGGACTGCAAAACCTCTGAGTTTGTGTGTGTGCGTGTGCCCATTTGTATTGATTCATGTGTGTAAGTGAGCATGCATTATGTGCAAAGTAGTCTACGTGTGAGCTATATGGGTCCGTCCAACAGAATTGCTTTCACCTGGTCTTTGTACTCCGGCTAGCCCGTCTGTGTGACAGATACTTTCAACCTCTCACATACCCGTGTGTTTATCTGGTGCAGTCACTGTACACAGCTCCTCACCTGCTAACACCTCTTTGTTGAGCTGGAGCTGGCAACGTGTGCGCTCCCTCTGCCTCAAAACACCCCTCTGTTCAGCTAGAGTGCTCTTTGTATAAAAGACACCCCGCTGCGTCACTGGAACGGTTCTTATTTGCAGTCCATCTATCTTGTTTGCCACTCTTTTTTTTTTCCTGAATCTCATTGTCTCTCCTCAGCCAAATTTGGCCCTCCAAATAAAACATGAAAAACATTGGAATTGAAACGACATGATTGTTTTCCAATGAAATGCAATCAAGCTTTTGATGAGTTCTTGTTCTCTATTTTATTGCCATTTCCTCCTGTTTTGCCAATATCTGCTGTTACAAATAGCAGGTTCAAAAAATTATTTAAAACGCCGAGGAGATTATTCTTAAGCTCCCAGTCCGTTTGACCCTCGACTGCTATTTAGAACACACAATGCCCGATTCCTCCTGATTTAGACCGAGAATTTTTCTGTTCAGATCAGTGCTTCACAATTGATATTGAGAGCCTTAAGAGGATTATATCAATGATGCTCCATTTTCCATCTGCTTGCTAAACCATTTACCATTAAAAGGCTACTCTACTAAATATAGTGCTTAAAGTCTGTTAGCCAGGGTTTTTGTCCTGCTTCCCCGTGATGAAATTAAGGATAAAAATCAGCGAGAGAAAAGTGTGTTCTTCTCCTTGCAGTGTGAAGAATGGGCGTGGAGATGAGATTTACAGACATGGTTGTCAGATTACTGGCTCCAGCTGTGGGAGAGAAAAAGAGGCCGCTATGTTTTCTCTCGTCGCTCGTTGCAGCACAGCACAGTGTGGTGCTGTGTTTTGTCATGCAGCAGGGTCGAAAGGGTCAGGACATGGGCTGTTTCCCTTTCTGCTCACAGGCAAGAAAGCTATACCCCACAGTCCAACGCCTATTTTGTCTTCCGCCTCCCTCTTCTTGTTCTATTCCTCCTCCTCGTCCGCCCATCTCAGCTCAATTAATCTAAGATGCCTAAGTGACCCTGAGAGAAGCCGCTGTGCATGATTGAAATTACTCCCCGCACACCGCACTACAAATTACAGCCACTGAAGACACTTACACACCTTTCTCCAGTCACAATCTATGTCTCTCTCTTTCTCTCTGCTCTTTTCCTTTGTCCTCTCAAGTTGGCCATCGCGCTTCTCCGCAGGTCACGTAGTACATGATTTAATTAGATTTCTTGTTGCCGCGTTCTTTACTGCTATTGTCAAAGGTTGCTGTTGTCATTTTAACTGAAGCCGTAAATTAAATGTAAGTTGAGCTACCATTCACATGCACACGGACAGATCATTAAACTCACACACACACACACATGCATTATTCAAGTAATGAGCGGCGTAATTGTCAACAGCAAAATGTTTACTGGTACTTGGGTTACCGTTGCCTCTTGGGAGAAAAACAATGTTATCTTAAGACCTTAACAAGCACGACAGCTGATACAAGGCGGTTATTGTCAGCAACAGTTTTTCATTTGATATATTTTGCACAAATTAAGACTACACAAACATCACAAAAAAAATAATAATACACAGTGCAGGAAGAGGCCCACTGGGCTTATTTGAAGCCTTCACATAAATAGTGTAAAAAACTTTCACGATGTTATAGAGAACACAAGATTAATATATAGAAATAATATGACTCCATAATAGTGATGAAAACAATTGGAACAAGATATATATAATAACAATAACAATAAATATATAAAAATATAATAACAAATGTGTGTGATGTGCATAAGCGAATGTGCGTGTGTGTGTATGTGTGTGTGTGTGTGTGTGTGTGTGTGTGTGTGTGTGTGTGTGTATGTTTTTGTTTCTGAGGGGGATATTGGTTTAAACATATACACTGACTCCTGAGCAATAGTAATCATACATAGCATGAGTGAAAAAAGAAAAAACATACATGGACAACATGGGGGAAAGAAGTTACCAAACAGCAGTTAAACCTGCAGTAGGCAGAATATTCTTTTGCATCATTGTCAAAAATTCCATAATAACCTTTCAGCATATTGTAATTCAAGTGTTCTGAGAGAAAACTAGACTTCTACACCTCCTCATGGCTCTGTTTTCAGGCTTTAGAAAATCCAGCCTGTGACAGGAGACTTTGACCAATCACAGGTAATTTCAGAGAGAAAGCGTTCCTATTGGCTGTGCTCCAGCTGATGGGCAGTGCTTGGTATTTCCTCAACTGTCGGGTCACAAACTTTCTCATTTTACAGCTAAACAGTACACTACAAGATGTTTCTGAAAACATTTGAGGCGAGAAATTGGCATTACAGTAACAGAATATTGATTCATATTTGATCAGCGCTGCCTAGTCTGACCATCTGATCGGAGTTCCCAAATGATTGACTCATGGCTCTCATCGTTGGCAGCTGGACGGCAGACTCCAGATCAGCTCTGACTGGTTGTTTTCCTCCGGTCTGTGAAATCTTGCAGATGCCTGTCTCATGCACTACTGTCAGGATATAGTGACCATTTTATCAAAATAACTTTTTGAATCATATTTGCTCCAATCTCACCTACTGCTACTTTAAATGACCCTTTAAGCATCTTTTGAAACATATAATAGATGAACAGTTTTTTGATAGACGTGAAAAGCTACTCCATAATTTGATACCTCTAAGTCTTATCGAAAACTGACTGAGAAATTTAGGAGGATGAAGATCTAAAGATTGACGAGTTGAGTAAGAATGGACCTGAGAATTTGCTTTAAAAAAAGGTATTTCTTAGTAGTAATAGTAGTTCATTGCTAAACAGTGAATGAAAGCAGAATCACATTCCCATGTATGTTGTGTCTGATCCAGGCAGTCAGAGTTCAGCTGTCCGGTCTGCAGAGGGCCTGCAGTGCTAACCCTGCACCGAGTCTCAGCAGCCGAGCATTTCCAGCTGGACCACCAGCTATAAGGTCTCAGCAACATCCCTCCACGGGTGGCAGAAGACCTTGGTATGGCAACAGACGTGGTTGATTTATCGCAGAGGACCACTGTGTAGGAGTAAAAAAATGAAGAAGTGATGTTCAAATTAAAGATATCACCATCCAGGCGTGAACTTGGAATCAAAAAACAAATGAGGACTATTATGGATCCTTGCATCCAGCTCTCAGATCTACTCCTGTTTGAAAATTTTCAAGAGATGGCCCTGAAAAATTAATGAGGCGTTTTATTATTTTCCAGTCTACCTCTAGAGTTAATAAAACTGTCAATATTAAAATCCCCTCTCACGTTGGACGGAATTTATTTCACTGTTCAGTACGTGGTTGTTTTCCATGTGTCTCCAGTGTTTTATACAGCAGTATAAGGATGCAGGCCAGATATGGAGATGTCTGTGAAGCATTCATTGTGTCAATGTAATAATGGTGCACTTGAGTTATGTGTCTGGGGAACACAGACACGTTACCTACCCTCCCCACCATCTGTACCACATCTCACTCCGGGTAATTCTGCAGCGCCTCTCCGTCTCATTCGCTGCCTCTCTGTTTGTCCCTCCTATCTTCCTCTTTGTCTCTCACACACATGTTGATTCATTTAGAGGGAGTCGGTCTACATTCAAACTACTTCTATGATCGGGATGATATTAAAGCGCCCGTGGCTGAACAAAGCATTCAGATCATGTGTAGATTATTCTGCAATAAAGTAAAAATTGATCCATGCTTGTCAATAGCTTCAAGCTGCTGTGTGTGTGGGGGAGAGCTTTGAAGGATGTTTTTCTTCTTCTCAGACTCGGTCTACATTGTTGTTAAATGGGTTCTGGTGTTTGCTCAAAAGACATAATGGAAAGACTCACAATTGATGGATGCTACTGTCAAAAATGAATATAAATGCGTTAAATCAGCAATAATTCTTTTTCCAGTCATTATTAATTCTAGATTTGCTTTGGCGAACAGATTTGTTTTTGTTGGATTGATGCCCAAGTACTGTGTCATGAAGCATTCATTATTCAAAAATGCAACTGAAACTAGGGCGCTCCTGTTGGAAACTGTGTGAGAGAAATAACACTGAAAGGTTATAGAAAGCCCTCTCCTGTCCCGTTTATGTTAAAGGCGCTTTTTTTTTTTACTACAACTGGAGTGCAAGAACGGTTATTGTAGCGACTAATTTAATTGCCATGGATGTCACAGTACATTTCGAGTGTGTACCGTTCAAAAGCCACATAAAAAGGGAAACTCTGCAGTGTTTATGTCATACTCAAAGATTCCTTTGGCAAGGAAATCAGTGATTCGCCTCGCACAACAACAGATGCTGTATATAAATTATGTACTAAAGTCATTAGAAAATAATTTCCTGAATGGTAAAACACAGAAAAAAGCATTTGTGTGATGTGGTGCATTAGCAGAGCTCTTCTGAGATTTTTTGTTATCACCGTGAATGCGTTTTAAGCCGTGCAAACACCTGATAAGTTCCAGTACAACAGTTTTTATTAACTTTTTGCATTTCATGCTCCTCGGCCCGTGTCCCTCTGAGAAGGCTAAGTCTTTGGTGTTTGTTGATCCCAACATGCTCTGCATTTCTGATCATGTTTCAAAGGTGGTGATTGAAGTCATGATTCTCATCTTGACTGATGTCGTATAATTGGGCTGCGTATCTGTTGTTAGTGTCTGAAGATCTCCTCTCATCCACAGCTGGTCTGCTACCTTTGATGGCACTTGTTTTAATCTTAATGATGCGTCGCTAAAACTCATTTTAAAGTCGAGATTTCCTGATGAGGCAAGTTGGAAAAACAGTCGATTGAGGTTTTCTATTTCACAGTGCCATCATTTTGACGAAGTAAAGTTGTAAATACTATAGAAATCTGTGAGTAAGATGAGACAGCCTGAATGTAACACTCACAATACTCATTCTTGTAGAAGTACAGGAGGAATCCTTTGCTGTGGCTGATAGGTGAATGGTGATCTGTGTGGGCAGGTAACTCTGGAGAGGTTAAGTGAGTTTAATATCCTCTGGCAGCTGAAGATGCAGTTTCTTCATTAAGACAGCTAGTGTCAGCATTATTCCGGCTACATGATGCAGACTAATAATTAAACGGAGGCCAAAGAAAAAAGCGTCACTGGGACAGGCAGGTTACATCCTGTGATGACCTTTTCTCATCCAGGTACCAAACAGGTCCATCAGTAGAGTAAAAAACTTAAGGCTTAATGAGGAAGAGAGCGTGGCTGTCCATCATGCCTGTCCATCACCAGCGAATTACAGCACAATCAACCTTTTTTTCCTCTCTTACAGTCAATCTGCATATCTACAGTGATGTAGATGAGCTGGAGAAGAGCGAAAGCAATGTTGCCGTGCAGAATTGCCTCCCACATCAAATGTTTTTTTCAGATATTCAAATAGGTTTAGTGTTGTGCTTATTGATGGTGATCCTCTATTGGAAAAACAATTGAGCCAATCAGAGCCTTGTAGGTGGGTGATGTCACCTGCCTATGCCAGAGCAGTATCAGGCTGAATATTAAAGATGCCCTATGGGATGTTCTTGTAAACAAACAGAAGTTACATTATGTTTAATGTTTAGTGTTTTTGATAGGCTACCACTAATAATGGTCAAAAACTATACAGGGAACCTTTAAAGGAGACATATCATGCTAATTTTCACGTTCATACTTGTATTTTGGGTTTCTACTAGAACATGTTTACATGCTTTAAGGTGCTCAATACGGGATTGGGAGCATTTCTATTGCCTCTCAACGACTCTCAACATGGCGACGGCAAACTTGCGGCTTGCAGCTAACGGTGCAGTGGAAACAACGGCAAAAGTGCTGACAGAGATAACAGTGTTTACCTGGGCGGGAGCCGGAGGTCGGGTGCTACGCTTCCACGACGATGCCGTCAATCACAGTTGGTGGGTTGGTAGGCACTCCAGATACCCAAATGTATGTGCACAAGCACTGAAAAGAGAAAAAGAAAAGAGAGAAAAGAGTTTTTCATGATATATCCCCTTTAAGTGAAACAAAATGACAACAACGACATAAATGGCAGAATAGATCATCTGTTTGTAAATTCCAAAACAACACATGTGCATTTTTGCCCCCAGTGGTCAGATGAATATATGCCAGCAGTTTTTTTTTTCTTTTTTAAATGTAGACATCTAAAAGTATTTGGTTTGGTTAGAAAAGGTTAGGAAAAGATTGTGGTCATGCTAAAAAAAACAAACCAAAAAGACGTTGACTGTTAGAAGACAGGAAGCAAAGCCCTGTCTCCAGTGTCAAAATCAAACAGTTTTTACGCTTATCCATCCAAGCTGACTTCCTCCCTAAGGCATTTAAAAATGTCACACTACTTCCTGCTTTTCGCTCAAGAATATACCTTTTTTATCCGTTTGAACAAACAACCAATGCTGTTTTTCTGTGGTAAAGACAGTCTCTCAACACAGTGATGTAAAAACATGTTTTTCATGTCAAAATGTCCCATGGTTTTGTTGTGTTTTAAGCCATTCTTAATGGAATTATCTTTCCTACTTAAAACCAGCAAATTGCCTTGACTCTTATGTAAGGCCAAGCTGGTTTAATGCTTCATTATTTTTCTAGCTTTATAGAACATTTTACTAAACGTACAAGTTGACTGATCTAGTGATTCAACAGTTCATCACTGTTTATTGAGAATTGTTTGGGGACTCTTTTCAATCCTTGTCAAACATCCTTCAAACCTCATCAAAATCACCTCTTCAAATGACTGAGAGCATTAACTGAGTGTACTTACATTGTTCAGGCATGTTCTGACAACCCATTATAATTTAATTTGCTAACATTGGACATTGTGAGACACTATAAAAATTAAAATGAGTTCAATGAATGATGATATTGAAAGAAAACGGTATGGTTTTGAATATACTTTGTTTTATTCCAGCATTGCGTTGGGTTGGGTGAGCGAGCGTCCCTGCATCTGGACGAGGTTTGTTTAGACATTTGTTGCATCAGACGTTGCTAGCCACAGTTGTCATCTTCTGGTTGAATGATGCGTGAAAGTGAATATCCATCTTCTGTGATCAAAAGTGTTATGTGATGACAGTATGATACATGCATTATAAACAACTGGGCTGCTTGTGGAAGAGAAAACACCACACTGGGCTCTGTACCTCAGAGAGAGGAGTGCACTCTTTCAGGCTTTCTTTAATGTCTACAGTGTGGAGAACACATTTTGAAAGCCCTGTTAGCTCTATAATCTTTTGTCCAATCTATCAACTCCGCCCTACAAACACCAGTTGCTTTCCTTACAAAGAAACCTGAAGAAATTGACTATGTTTCAATGCTTGCTCTCACTTTAAAGACCCACACGTACAATTAAAGGCACAGTGTGTAGGATTTGGCGGCATCTAGTGGTGTGGTTGCAGATTGCAACCAACTGAATACCTCACTTCAGCACTTGCACTTTCACAAATAAACACAATGCTCCTCTACCCTTACGCAGCAGCGGCCTATTCTTGGACCAAACTGCTATTGTGAACAGATGTTTTACAGATTTTTCACTTCCTATTTCCTGGCTTACTTTAAATGAAAAGTGTGTAGCATTTCAGGGGAGCTAGTAACAGAAATAGAATAGTATATTTTTTTAGTGTATAATCACCTGAAACTAAGAATTGTTGTGTTTTCTTTAGCTTAGAGTGAGCCCTTCATATCTACATAGGAAGCGGGTCCTTTTCACCGAGTCCGCCATATTTCTCTGCTCACTTGTCCCTCTCCAAGACTGTGGTAACGTGAGCTGCCGAGGGCAGAACCATGGTAACGTCGTTCGCCTCGCTCAGACGGCGGCTGGCGGTACCACAGTTTTACACTCTGCGGCTATTGCTAACGCAGTTTCACAAGCATGTCAGAGAACTACGTGGCCTTAAGGTAACGTAAAAACCCGGAAGGTTATCTCTAGAGCCAGTGTTTGGATTGTCCATCCTGGGCTACCGTAGAACATGGCGGACCTGCTCCCTATGAAGATATGAAGGGCTCATTCTTAGCTAACGAGAACACGATTCTTTTGTTTCAAGTGATTATACACTAAAGAAAACATTATTTTCCATTTCTGCTAATAGATCCACCGAAATGCTACACACTGTTCCTTTAAAGTAAGCCAGGAAATAGCAAGTGAAAAATCTGTGAAACATTTGTTCACATTAGCAGTTTGGTCCAAGAATAGATCGCCTGCTGCATAAGGGTAGGGGAGCATTATGTAATGTAACAAGCTTATTTGTGAAAACGCAAGTGCTGAAGTGAGGGGAGTCTGAGGAGGGGTTGTAGCATTTAAGTGCACAGCAAGAAATCACTCAGCCTACGTGAAAAAGTCTCCAGGCGGCCAACTCAGCTGACTGGGGAGAAATACCACCGCCATTAAAGCCCTCTCAACACCTATGTGGATTTCTTAAATTGAAACTGTCCAACTCTGGAGAGTGAAAGAGCAGGGGGGTGGGGAAGAAGTTGTACAGACAGATGTCGAGTAAAAGGTGGAATGAAGACGAGAGTGATAGACAGGGCAGCCAACAAGAAGTGAGAGCAAAACAAGAGAAATGCCCACTCCTGCTTCCTGTGATTACAATGCTATTATTTAAATGTCAGTGTCCTTCTGTCTGCGTGTCAGTCTCTAAAGGGGTGAATTCATGTGAGCACTGGACAACGTGTTAATGTCGTCTTTATTTCCATTAATTTAAATCACAGAAAAAAAACGAATGTTTAATCGCTTTTTCATTAATCTGTCCATTCAAGTACAACCTTACAGTGTTGAGTATCTCTCTGTGTGTGTGTGCATTAGAGAGAGAGCTCTCGTCCCAGTCCCTCTGTTGATGCACACAGAACAAGGTTAATTACTTTTCTGACCTTCTCCAGAAGCTTAAAGAAATATTCCAATCATAGCCTGAATAGATAGCACAAGCAGAGATGCTGAGTCAATGGCTAAACAGTGAAAAATGAAACACTGCTGAATCTTTTTAAGTGTAACGTTATTTACCTCCACCATCACTTTTCAAATGTTTCAATAAAACTGACTGCGTCACTGATTTAATGTCACAGAGGAAAACGGATTGCTTTTCTCTCCACCTACAGTTGCTCGCTTACTCTGATAAAAGATGTATGCAAAGCATACAGTTTTTTTTACACGTTACATTTAAAAAAAAAAAAAAGCTTAAATTGATTCTTTTGGATATCAAGCATCAGTCTTTTTTTTTAACCTTGGTAGAGTTGAAGTCTTCCCTAGTGTAAGATTGTCTGATCAATAGCACATTATGCCGTCTTCTCTCCATTTTACAGCCACTGTATCCTTATGAATATGTATCTTGACTATATGTAGTTCAGGGAGTTGAAGCATTCAAATGCACCCGAGAGTCAATGGAGTCTGAACCCATTAACCGTGAGAAATACAAGTGTGAATGCAACCGTTTTTCCACTTCACAAACAAGCAGAAATAAATGCTTTGGTTATTTATATGTACCCAGTAGTGTTGCCCAGTATTTAATGTGTCTCTTACAAGACATTAAAAACAAATTTTCTAGAGAAAAATGTCACAAGTACTTGAACATCATGAAGGTTATTTAGATTTACATCCAGATGAGTTGCAACATTTCAACTTGTCAGCTGATTTTGAGACCAAAATAAATGACTGGAACAATTTTACTTTACCTGCCGGTGGACTTCTGCGTTGTGTTGGTTAGATAGCAAAGACCCTGTGACACCGAGATCTCTACATGGTTGACCTATGTTTAGTCTCATAAACACACAGAACCTCCATGTTGAATCTACTGTCCACTCCAGCTCCTCTCCAACAGGATAATTGTACAAATGTGCAGCCGTGGCAAAATATTAACCATGGAATAAAATCAAATATACAGTAAAACATACCTGATAAACACATATGGAAACAGAACCTCCATGTTGAATCTACTGCCCACTCCAGCTCCTATACAAACAAATACAGTATGCAAAACAGAAGTTAACTTAGTTTGCCATAACCTTAAGCTAGCAGCATTTACTCTTAAAGGCCAACATTTTTATGTAGACGAATATTTCAAAAAGAAAAATAATAAATCCACAGAGCTTTTAGATAGGTGCTGAATAAAAGTATGGCTTTTCCTGAAAAAAAATGATAATGACTGTGTATTAATAACAAAACAAATTTTGACGGGTCCAAAATGAATGTTTTGTTTATCTCTGTGGAAGATATCTGACGTTTGGTTCCCACTTCTCACTCAGTTGTGAGCCAATAGTAAAACAACAGTGGTATCACGTGGTATCTCTGGGTCGTCAGTTAGTGTGGAAAAAACGGGTAAATGTCTGAGATTGACAGTAAGTGCCTGGCAACAACTTGTTGTGAAGTAAACGCAATCGAACAGGGGAAGGACTGAACTTCTTCACATATTTTGCAGTTTGGAGGTTCTCCCAGTCAAAATAAACTGTAAAACAGATCAATTTTGTGCAATTATAACAACCAGAGATCAAGAGATAGAAGTACATAATGACCCCGTTATACCTGCAGGGTTTTTTGTCAGCACAGTAATGAATATTTGTGCTTTACAAGAGAAAGGACACTGTTTCCCACTGAGATTTTTTTTAGCTGCATAATAAAAGATAAAAAGTAAATGTGAAGAAATAATTTGGAAATAATGTAAATGTGTGCAGGTACGTACTGTAGTTAGGGTTTTGGAAATACTGAGATCATGAGTGGAGCCTCAACCGCTGATAAAGAATCAAACTAGACATAAAAAATACACCCTTGAAAGTGATCTACACTTACAATTAAACTTGTATGGTAGGTACGATACTTTGGTGGGGGGAAAAAATGTGATTCCTCCAGGCTGTCAGACAGCAGAGAATCATTTTGCAACCAGTTAATTTCACTCACCATTATAGAAATAACAGTTTCATTGCCAACAGCACTTTAGGCTATTAAATGGATAGTGGCGTTGCTTGATGAGCAGCTGCGTTATCATTCCCCCACGTCTGAAACTTGTATGAAAGCCCTTTTTGAATAGGGTTATATTAGGTGCATGAATATGATCACACCATCCATACATCCATTTAAGTCAGTAATACTGTGAGCGTGTCTCGCAGCGGCTCCCGTTGTCAGACTGTTTGATATGCATTCATCAGTCTTCCTGGCTGATCTGTGTTGGCAGCCACCCACAATCTCTCCAAGCTCAATTTGATCTCCAGGATAAACAAACCCGCAACAATTAAAAGAGATATGAGGGTTGACAAAATAATTAACATGGGGCCAGTGTGACTCTGGGGGGGGGGGGGGGGAGCGCAGTCAACAAAAGACGAATAAACAAATAATCATTTGGGTGGTTGAGCAACGAACACACAATTGTGTGTACAGTGGAAAACCTTAGAGGAAATAATCTTCACAGAAATAGACGGTTACATTCTTCACGCTCCCCAAACGCACATATCTTGTTAAAAATAAACCGTGATTCTCGACTCATCACTTATCTCTGATTATAAAACAGAGAGACGCTGTTCAGCGGAAGACGATCTCAGTGGTCTGGTCTTTAGTTCAGAGCATGCGGGGGTTATCATCGCTGAGGGTGTTTCTCTTGATTTAGCAGTCGAGCCCACGGCCACAGCCTACTCAGGTGAACATGGGAGACGTCAGCTTTGAAACGTCACCGGTTCGCCTCAAATTGCTTCAGGCTTTAAATAATTATGATAATCCTCACTAGTTTTTTAAGCACAAATCTTTAGTGATTAATTATAATAGTCACGAGTGTTGAAAAGCAGGTCAACATGACCCTTAAAATGCTAATGTTTGTCACTATATCTAAATGCTAATAAGTATATCAGGATATTGTTTTAGCCTCAAAAAGGATATCATCTTGCACACTCGGTGTACTGTTACATGTACACAGTAACACTAGCAGACATTCAGTTAATGCCAGCTGAGACTAAAGCTGGATGTTTATCTGTGTTACCCAGAGGTGAGAGTCAATGGGGGGCAGCTTTTAGCAGCTGCATGTGTAAGTGCCACGCCGTCCCTCTGCTGCATCTGGGTAAAAGCACTGAAGAGAAATTGAGGGTGCAACCACTCTGGCTATTATGGAGGAGACGCGCTACTGGTTATTATGATGAGGTCAAAAAAAATAACCCTAGACTCTCAGACAAATTTCATATACACAAAAATTTACCACATAGTGTGTTTTCTGCAAAAACACAAGTTCAGATAAGACACATGCATATTTTTCAGCTCTACCAATCCATATTTTTAAATTAGCAATTGTTCAATAGATCATATGTGTAATGTGGAATGTGATGCCATAACAACTTATTTAGGTGATAATATATCAGATAATGTGTTTTCAGCTTTATAGGCCTTTCACACAGAATGCAGCAACTGCGTTCTGAAACCCATTATTTCCAATGGCTTGCATGGCACAACAACGGCGTTTTGAGCAACTCACGGTGCAACTGGTGGTGGTTGAACTTTGGGTGCAGCGCACTGTGATGTGCGCTGAGCCCAGCAGCGACCGCAGAGCAAAATGTGTTCTATGTGAAAGGCAACATTACACAGAGTTCATCTGCTCCAAAGTGGCCAAAAAAGGTATTCCTGCACTTCTAAACAAAAAGATGAAGCTAAATGTTTTGTGAAAGATATCCCCAAAAAATGGACTGAAGAAGTCAGTAAGAAGTTTCAGTTCAAAGAGATTAAAAAAGCAAGGGTGGACAAAGTAGCAAAGATCCTACAATTACATTTTTTAAAGTGGCAAAGGTTATGTTCCAAAAGTCACAGCAATTTATGCGAGATGTAGAAAAATTTCAAAGAGGGACGTTGGACAAAAGCAAACCCTCAATAATGACTGAAAGAAACTTTGTCTGACAATACCTCAAACCTTGGCCTCACAAATGGCTGATAAATGTAATCAGCACCTCTCACATTCTCAACAAAAGCCATAGTGAGCTTCATTTATTGGTGTTTACTGCAGGGCTATTTTTTTGCTATTATGTCCACTGCTTGTAAGAAGGCAAGTGAGGATACAGCTTATTAGAACATGCGGCTTGTTGCGTAACTCTCACAGCTCAGCTTCCCACAGGAACTGCCCGGTTCTTGATAGTGTGGCAGTGATTAGTCGATTAGTCTCCCCTGTGTTACCTCCAGGAGTGACAGTGTTGCACGTGGAAGTAATTCCTCTTAGCGTCCAGCCTGCTCTTCATCTGGATCTGTTCAATGCCCCGGATTTTACCTCTAAGAGCTGCTGGATGTGTGGCAACTGCACACAAAACACAAACATACTTAGTCACTCACACACAACATGATAACAACATAGCCCTCAGTACTGGACTGAATAGCCTTTCCTTGTGTTGATAAAGAGAGAATGCAGGGTGATTATGATTACCAGAGATTAACCCCTTTATAAATAAAAAAGAAACACTGCTCCTTCAGGCAGGGAGCTTCACATCGTGATCAATAGCACAGATTAAAATCCAAAGCGCCTAGTTACCTGACGCTTTCTCAAAGTTTATAGCATTGCCAGCAGAGGCAATCTGCTTCTATATCTTTAGTTTGGGGTCTTTTGGCGAGAACAACACATCCGTTTTGCTTTGCTATCTCCATGTTAACAATGCAGTCTGTGAGAACAACAGTGCGCCGCATACCTCTCTTTCATATACCTCTAAAAGAGCCAGACACAACGCAGTCATTAGCTACCTGCAGGAGGCTGAAAACAAGCATCGGAATGGGTCCAATACTCCCACGCACACACAAACAGTTAAAATGGCCTCACTAACCCGAGCACTCTGTTCATTTATAATTCTTTGTTTCCATTTAATTACTGAGAGAGCTTTTGATAAAGAGGTCCTGTTCAATTGAGACTGCATGACCTTGATTTTTATGCAAAACAAGTGTTTGGGTATCAATTTAAGTGCCCTGCGCATATTCACTTTTACGTAACGTGTGTGTATCCGTAGTGGTGGTTGTGTCGCATATGTGCTTGTGTGCGTGTACATATCACCCTCAGGTCCTCCTGTCAAAGTCTGGAGCTTTTCACACTTCTGTTGTTGTCTCGGAGCGTGAGTCGCCACTCCTTCTCCATCCTCCACCTCCTCCCTCATCCCCCCCGAGGGTTTCAGCCCCAGCTGGAGAGCCGCAGATCAGGCCGCGCTATGAGAAACACCCCCTGAGGAGCTGTGAAGTGGACCTGGGTTCAGCTGGGGCAAACACTGCTAAATGCCCTGGGATGGCTCAGATCCGACAGGTTGGGTCAGAGGAGGAGGAGAGGTGGTGAATGTGTGTGTTTAGAGGCTAGGATGTGGGGAGCCTTGTGGCATGTCACGCCAATGTAGGTCACTTATGACAGGCCAGATGGAAGAAGATTGATGTGTAAATACGAGGGAAAAGCCTGAATTAGCACTGTTGTGTTCTTAATATAAATTCCACAGGGGCGTGCTTTCAATGGCTCACTTTACTATCATATTATAATCCTGCAAATTTGAGAATAAACGTGTATGGCATTGCCATATTCCCACAGCTGATGACCTCTTCAGGGTTTTTTTCAATAGGTAATAGAACGGATTAGCATTAAAAGTAGGAGCACTGTGTAAGCAATCAATCTTGTATTTGCGTAGCTGTCCGAAAAGATAACACACTGTATGAGTAGAAGTGAAAATGAGGTGACGGGAGAGAAAGGACAGATGTGAGCAGGACGTTTCAAAATCTGCTTGTGCAGCAAGAAAGCAGGGAATGAAGTTGGCCAAAAGGAATTAAAATCTGATAATGAGAAAAAAAAAAATTCAAAGTGTGAATATTTCCTTATCATCCCATTACCTTGAGGTAATGCATGTACGGGGGGGAAATACCATCAGTACAGATTTCAATTCGCCAAATTTACACTTTGATCTCTAAACACTCTCGCTCTCACGAATGAGATGAAACTATTCAATTTCACACATTTTAACCGCTCAGTATTGACTTGCTCATGAAGAAACCTTATTTGTGGGAACAAGCCAAGTACGGAAACTTGAGCATGCTGTGTAATTGAAAACATGACAGGATTAATTTGAATCACTACATCAGTCGATATTTTGTAAACAAGATTTCGTTGTAGGCTACAATTATCAGTGAATACGTCTGATTCATATTCTGCAAAACTAGCTCTTGTTTCCAGAAACCATGATGCAGTCTTATGTGAATCCTACAGCTTGTACAGCTCTTCATCAACACTATATGGTATGTGATTACTTACTCAAAGGATCTGCTGAAGCTGCAGCAGCCACGTTGCCCTATAAGATGCCATTTATCGTTTTTGTGCACAGATTCCCCAAACATTTAAGATACTCCGTGTAGAATTGTATGTAATTATAGCATACTTCATGTTAATCTGATCGTATAAGGTTTAATTTGTACAATAATTAGACAATCCCAATTGGCCGCTTGGTGAGCCGCATTCCCTTAGTTACTGTTGCTATGCCTGTCAAGCTTTCCATTCTCACAGGCAAATATGCAGTTTGCAAAGATAACACGGGAAAACGTACCACCCAAGATTCTTAGTAACTTTTAAAACAACGTTCTCACCCCGCCGCTTAGTCAGGGCTCCTCTGCGTCTGATACCCATGCACCGAGGCACCCTTTAGAGATGCACCGGGCTTTAAAGCTACCTCCGCGGTAAACCCATCCTCGTCATTATTTGATGGTCAGAGCAACTGATGTAGTGTAAAGAGTGAGAAAGCCTGCGTAGGGCAGGCGGGAGGGGAGGATGGTTGGGTCAAACAACAAACAGGACTTTCACTGCTGGAGACTGCTGTTTGTGTCCCGTGTGAAACCAAGTCAACATTGAGTTATTTTACCATTGTTTTGTTCATAGACTGTATATAAGAAGTGGACACAGTCACCGTGATGTTAGCCATTGGTTTGTGGACTACCGTTTTGAAGCCTTGAGTTCAGGATTTTGGCCGTCGCCATCTTGTTTTTTTGCAACCAGAAGAGAGGGTGGAGCTAAGTACAACCAAATGCTGGATAAGATATTGTCAGGAAACCAAAAAGGTAATAATTAACTTTGATGAACTAAAAACACGCTGTGAAAGGGTTTAAGTTCTAGGACGAAAACATGGACAATTCCCAGACCGGACAACGCCGTGGTAGCGACCTGTCAATCACAAGGTAGCTACGCCCTAAAGCATCCCCTGCTTTATGGTCTATTTGACTCTAATTGGGACCATTATATACTAAATGAACATCATGCTGTATTGAAGACGACTTGAAACTAGCGAATGAGACCATAAACTCATGTTTACAATGTTTACTGAGGTAATAAATCAAGTGAGAAGTAGGCTCATTTTCTCATAGACTTCTATACAATCAGATTTCTTTTTGCAACCAGAGGGGTCGCCCCCTGCTGGCTGTTACAAAGAATGCAAGTTTAAGGCACTTCAGCATTGGCTTCACTTTTCAGACCCGGAGTTGCCCACTGCTTTTGTTACGTAACTTCCTCACGTAACTAACGGCATTCACATAACAAACAGACTTATGTTACGTGACAAACTTTCAACCCAAACTATGTTTTCCTACGCCTAACCAAGTGGTTTTGTTGCATAAGTAAACCAAAAAAACACACAAAGTAAATCTACGTTAGAATTTTATTTTAAAAAGAGACTGTATGCATGTAACAAGCAGAAACTGGACATTTCCTGTGAACACGGAAGTTTATTTGGAAAAAGGACAATGCATGTCATGAGCGGAAAGTGACTCTCCATCACTGACATGTCCAAAACTGACGCTAGAGGGGTACTTATATGGCATCATAGCTTGAACTTTACTAGGGCCTCTGACCAGGCAGCAGGATTTGATGACTTGGGACTGACAATGTTTTGTTTCAAACAATGGGACTCCTGTCCAAGAGTCTTAAATGTGATTTCTACATACATGACATGACACAAAAAAATGTCCCAGGCAAAAAGTCCACATGCTCACCCGTTGATGATCCATGTAGAAGAATGTTGGAACGAGTTGGGTGCGCTCTCATAGGACAAAAAAATGACAACCCCACCTCACCTGCTGGTATCTGCAACACACAACACAAAGACAAGCAGCCAAAAGAGGCGGGGTCGTCTCACTTTATCGCTCACAAACAATCAATGACATAATGGTATTTAGTGCTTCAATATTCAGTTCTAGTTAATACACTAGTGCCTCGTAAATGCCCGGAATTTATATAGTTGCAATCATTTGATTCCTACTGTCTGATGATCTGGATAAAAGCGTTCACCAAACGGCATGTTATTCTGTTTTTTATTGGTTATGAGATCATCTACCCTTCTTCATTCAGGCTGCAGCAGTTTTACAGCTGCTGAGCCACTGTTAGTAGCTCAGGTGGTAAATTGCATCGCTTTAAATTTGAATTTGAGCGAAGCTGCACCAAATGGAGTCACAGACACATAGCAGCCACCTGTGTGTGTCCGCCACAGTCAGACGTGCGGGGCTGCGGAGGTTATTTGTACTGGCGTTGGCATGTTGTGACAAATGAAGCTGTCTTACTCTGATGATTTTAACCTTTATAAACATTTATGGTTTTATTCCTTTGAAATGCAAACAAATGAAGGCGTTTATCAGGAGCCTCAAGGAGGATTTGCACAGCGGTGCAACCGCAGCGTCTCTGTCTCGCTTCTATAAATCACTTGCTTACTTTTCATTTGCCGCGCAGCACTACGCAGAGAGGCAGACAAAGACTGACTGATTAAAACGTGCAGTCAGGATTTTCACCCTCCTTTTCAATGTGACTTTGTGTTGGTGGAGAGTAGGTGAGGCAGAGCAAAACACAAAGCTCTTGACAATAATTTTCCTTTTCGTTTTTTTTGCCATAATTGTGAATGCAATTATTTCAGAACAAGTTGAATCACTTAGCACATATTATCTTCTCCGACAACAATGCGCCACATAATTTTTTGACTTCTCCGTTTTACGTGTTTGATTTACTTTGTTCCTCTTTTGTCATTCAAAATCACGGCTGCGCTGTCTAACATAGACATTTTAACCTAGGAAAACTCTAAAATACAACGGGGACTAGATGAAAGTGATTTCCACCTTACCCTCAAGGCAGTCATTTAGCATAAACGCTCACAAATATATAAATGCAAAAATCGGTTTTACACAGAGGGGCTTTTCAACTGTTTTCAGATCTTTTTTGGACAGATGAGTGGTACATATGAGTTAGTGTGAAATTAGTGTTTATCATTGCAACAGAATGATTGCGAACACAACAATTTGTCCAACTTTTACTGCATATGAAAACAATGCAAAATCAGTGCGACAGAAGTTCTAAGCAACACAAACCTTGTGTAAATGACGTATTGCAAAAACATTTAAAGTTGCAGTGGGTAGAATTGGAGCAAATATGATAATAAAAAAAAAGCCGAAGCAAACTTTCTAATTTTACAGCTAAGCAGTACACTACAAGATGTTTCTGAAAACTTTTGAGGTCAGAAATAGGCACTACAGTAACAGCTCTCCTTCTCTGAAATGACCTGTGATTGGCCAAAGTCTCCAATCACAGGCTAGATTTCTTAAAGCCTGAAAACAGAGCCATGAGGAGGTGCTAGTTTTCTCTCAGAACACTTGAATTACAATATGCTGAAAGGTTATTATGGAATGTTTTACCCAATGATGCCAAAAGTATTCTGCCTACTGCAGGTTTAACAGTAAAGATAAGCAGAGATGAAGTCAGAGATGAGAATGAAATCCAAACCATGCTACTTTTTTCAGGTTTACTCTGTGCAGACACAGACTCTTGTACAGCAACTTTAAGCAACAACACCTATCATTTGCCCTTAATTCATTTTTCATCGAATACCCCAGTGCACATTGGCATAGGGCACTGTCTACTGAAAGAGCAGCGGACACAACGAATATATTATGTGGAGGCATTTAATAAAAAATGCAAAGACCATCAAATTCAGTTCAATATTGATGGCTGGAAATGAAAAATAGCAGTTGTTTTAATGGCTGCAGGCACCACTGCACTGCAGAATTCCCAGCCTATCAGATCTGTGGCTCTGCATAGTTTGGTAATTAGCCTGATTCCGTCTTTGTGTATTTCCTGGACGGCAGTAATGAGCGTTGGGACGAGCTGAGGCTGTATCCGTCTTTTTGCATTCTGTCCTAATCAGTTTCCAGGTATCAGAAACGGTCTGCGTGTCCATTTTTCTTTCCCTGTGATCTTTCTCTAGCCTTCATAACATCAGACCCACATCAGAAGACCGATGCTTTCAAACTTCACCCAGACCCTCACCTCCTCTTCCCACAGTGACACAGAACAGAGCACTTAGCCTGGGGACGCGCAGCCAGCAGCAGGCTGACCTTGTAGCGGCCCCGGCCGGCACCTCCGGGGGACCGTCCTTGGATCTTCTCTTACCTAACACCCCTGGACGCTCTCGGAGGCCTCAGACTCACAAGGCCGTTCCCCTCGCCAGAACCTGTGACACCGCTAAAAGCCAGGCCCTGACTGGAGGTCAGTGTGAATGGAAAGTCTGGAAGAAAAAAAATAAAACAAGTCTCAGTGGAGAGAAAAGAAGCCGTGTTACAGCGTGGTGGCTAAGAACTAACAAAGGGCTCACTGGTTAAGATTTGTGAAACAGCTTTTATTGATGCTCACTGTTTTATGTTATATTTGAATAGTTTATTGCATAAAGCTGTACAGTCTTTCAGTCACTTCAGAATTCTTTACGTGCTCTGTCAATGTGCTTTCTTTTGAATGCTAAATAATTAAATTTGCATTCATCCTATAAAAAGAAATATTTACAAGAGTTTCAGTCTGTTTGGAGATAGAAGGACATGCTTTTCAAATGCTGTTAATCACATTTTGAAAGTTAATATCCTTGAATCCTCTGAAGACATTTTAAATATGTTAAAATGGACCTTTAACATTTAAAAAAAAAATTGAAATCTGTACTTTAAGCATTTTTTCCTCAATCTTTCTCAAACAATACATATACCAACTCTGTCTCCTACAAACTTGCAAGAAAAACATCATGATTTGGCTTAAAATGACAATGTATGTTGTCTTATTTTAAGCTACGGACATAAATTAAATGGGACACAAACAGCGGTCTCCTGGGTGTAAGTCCTGTGTTTGTCCCTATGCAGACTTCCATTGACTGTCATCAGAAACGTATTTGTGATACACAAACAAACCTAATCTGCGCTAAAATACGTTTTCCTCAAAAAGTAATTCAAAATTAAATAAAATAAAAAATGTGCTGTTCTTTGCTTGACACAAGGTTTCACACAGCACTGATTTTTCACTAAAATTCACTTGTTCTACAAACTGAACAGTGATTAAAAGAGTTGAATTTGCTCTTTTGACTTCTGTGTTACGAGCGAATTTAGCAGTTAAAATATGAGGTAAGGCTGGTATTGTTGGCAATAAGTGGGACTTCAGAGAACAAATTCAGACATTAAATGAATATAGTTTATGGCATTGTGGTAGCAAGGCAGCTTGAATAAAGTAAATCTTAATTGTTTCTCTATAACATTACTCATGTGGTTAGCACTATCGCCTCACAGCAAGAGGGCTGTAGGTTCAAACCAAACAAAGTTAAAGATGAAAAAGTACGTATCAAAAGTATTATTTACTCAAAGTTTTACACTCAAAAACTGTTCATGTTATTATCTTAAAAGAGAAAATGTTATATGATGATGATGATGTTATACTACAGACCAATTAAATTAAAGAAAACCTTAAACCTGCAGTAGTCAGAATGTGTTTGGCATCATTGGGCAAAAATTCCATAATAACCTTTCAAGTGTTCTGAGAGAAAACTAGACTTCTGCACCTCATCATGGCTCTGTTTTCAGGCTTTAGAAATTCTAGCCCGTGACAGGACACTTTGGCCAATCAGAGGTCATTTCAGAGAGAGAGCGTTCCTATTGGCTGTTCATTCAACAGGCAGCTATCAATCACTCGCAAACTCTGATCAAACGGTTAAACTAGGCAGCTCTGATCAAATACGAATCAATATTCTGTTACTGTAATGCCTATTTCTCTCCTCAAATGTTTTCAGAAACCTCTTGTAGTGTACTGTTTAGCTGTAAAATGAGAAAGTTAGCTGCGGCTGGTGGGCGGTGCTTGGTATTTCCTCAACTGATCTCAACATTGCTGCTGGGGTCACAAGTTTTCTCATTTTGCATTACAGTAACGGAATATTGATTCATATTTGATCATCGCTGCCTAGTTTGATGGTTTGATCGGAGTCTGCGAGTGATTGACAGCTGCTCAGCGATGACAAGGCTCCAGCTCGACTCTGATTGGTTGGTTTCCTCCGGTCTGTGAAATCTTGCAGATGCCATTAAGTGTAGCGGAGGACACCAGAGGACACAGAGATTACCTGTCATGCATTACTGTCAAGATCTGGTGACCGTTTTATAAAAATAACTTTTTTTTAATCACATTTGCTCCAATTCTACCTACTGATGCTTTAAAGCTACAAAATAAAGTACATTAACATGTCAGTTTTTATACTAGTGGAACAACATGAATGAGACCAACCTCATTTGAATGACTATAATTATCACGCATAGGCTACATCGTACATAAAGCACAAGCAAAAATGAACTGCACAAATAAACCATCTCCGTCCATGTAACTTGCTTGTTTTTGTATCTCGGACCACTGATACTTTTATCTACTTAATTCAACCATGAGAAAAATCTCAAAATAAGAAAACCTATTACAGGCTAAATGTATGATCTCAGTGAAATGACTTTGGCCACTGAACAGCGTCGATATTGTAGAAAGTCATCTCTGCTAAGCGTTTTTTTCTGTTATCTTGTCATCCTTGCTGCTGCAGATTCCATAAAGGGATGGTTAAGATGATAATGAAAATAGGCTGGATGTCTGACCACTATGAATATAAACATGTTGGAAAATCTGCATGACAGTCCTATGAAAATTGTGGTTGCTAAGGAGGCATTTATGTATATTAACCCTGTAAAGTAGCCTCTTTAAATTCATGAGAATCAGCAAGTTTACCCTCCTCTCCCCTCCCACCTCCCCAACCAATCCAAACTCTCTGCACAACAAATAATTTCATCCTTCCTTCACTAGCTCCACAGGTTCACTTTCACTTCAGTGCTTCAAATGGAAAAGTTTCCCACTTCTGTTGCCAACTTTCCGTTTATGCGCCTGTATTATAGATAATGTGCCTTCGCTTAGACGGGAAATAACTCCTGTCATAAGTGGACATTTCACAATCTACAAGTGCTCCTAAAATCGCCAGATTTTCTACAGGTATTTCCATGTAATTTATCCTGCTTTTCTACATCTGCGGCGCTCCTCCAGCGTTCTCGTTTGCGTGGTCCTAACAATCCATCCTTCACTACTCGTTACCCGGCGGCAGCGTGATACGCAGTAATTCTGATGATGACAAATTGTCACAAAGGTCACATTTGTTTGTGGACAAGAAATAATGAGATACAACAACAGCGAAAAAAAGCAAACAGACATATTGTTCTGGCTTCTCCAGTGACTTTAACAGTGATCAGTGCCAGAGGCAGCTCCCTCTCACTGCTAATTACAGTGGTGTGACATCCGTGTGGGAAAGCGGGGTCGTTAATGCTAAGACCTGGGGTGCTGTTTTCTTTCCCAGCAGAGCGATGTGTTAATGATACACGCAAACAAACACTCCAGCAAAGGACAACTTTTCATGCGTATGAATAATGCATGGCAGCCAACAATCAAGGCATTTAAAACAAAACAGGATAACTGGAGGCTGTGTAGGAGAGATTGAGCTCTGTGCGTTTTCAGCAGCTGCGTATGTTTTAGAAGAGGAATACGTGAAACCGAGACCCTGACAGCGAAGGTAGGAGGTTTTGGGTGTGTTTCTGTGTGTGTACGTGTAGGTGTGTGTGCTGTGACGGAGATCTGGGTGACCTTCAGGGAACAGGTGTTGGTGTCAGCATTTACTCTGTCACGGCACATTGAGCAGCATTGTACAAACACACAAAAGAGAGGGAGGGGTGAGGGGGGAACCAGAGAGATGGAGAGATACAGGGAGGAAACACATGATAGTGGATCAGGAGGATTTATGGAGAGAGATTCATATTTGATACCAAAAAGACACACACACTCACACATAGTCTAAAGAGCAGTGAAGAAAGTTGCACACAAGTACTTCTACTTAAAGCGGAAGTAGGTAGAATTGGAGTTTTTTTATAAAACAGTCACTATATCCTGACAGTAGTGCATGAGACAGGTAATCTGAAATAAATCATGTGCCTCTGTGTCTTCTGGTGCTCCTAATGGCATCTGCAAGATTTCACAGACTGGAGGAAAACAACCAATCAGAGCCGAGCTGGAGCCTGCCATCTCTGAGCAGGTGTCAATCACTCGCGAACTCCGATCAAACGGTCAAACTAGGCAGCGCTGATCAAATATGAATCAATATTCCATTACTGTAATGCCTACTTCTCGACTCAAATGTTTTCAGAAACATCTTGTAGTGTACTGTTTAGCTGTAAAATGAGAAAGTTTGCTCCAGCTGGTGGGCGGTGCTTGGTATTTCCTCAACTGATCTCAATATGGCTGCCGGGTCACAAACTTTCTCATTTCTAATACAGTAACAGAATAAGTTTGGTCGGAGTTCGTGAGTGATTGACAGCTGCCTCCGTTGAATGAACAGCCAAGATTATTTTTTTTAAGCCTGAAAACAGAGCCATGAGGAGGGGCAGAAGTCTATTTTTTCTCAGAGCACTTGGATTGCAATATGCTGAAAGGTTATTATGTAAATTTTTGCCCAGATTCCTATTTCAATTTGAATAACTGTTCAAGGCCTAAACAAGTAAAACTCTCAAATATTTAATGAAAAAAGCAAAGAAAAATGTCTGAAAAATGTAAAAATAGTTGTGTAGCTGAACTTTTTTTTAAATTTCCTCTCCTATTCATCCTCTGACGACTTCTCAGATATTATCAACTTTTTGGGAGGTAGTTAAAACTGCTACAGCTACAACAGTAAAATGCCTCATACACATTGACGCATCAGTATTAAAGGTACAGTGTGTAACATCTGGCAACATCTAGTGGTGAGGTTGCAGATTGCGCACTCCCCCATGTGCAAAGCGTGTAGGAGAACTACAGTGGCTGACATGAAAATGTGAATGGCCCTATCTAGAGCCAGCTGTTGTAAGAGTAGCATAGATCATTTAGAGAATAGCAGAGTCAGTTTGTAGAGTGTGTGTGTTCATGGGAAGTGAGAGAGAGAAAGTGGTGGCGAATGTGTGTGAGCGAACAAGTGAGCTAGTGGAGCAGAAGACAGAGTTACTTTAGCTTTGAGAATATCAAGTGAATGTTCAGTGGAAGTTGCAGTTTGTGCAGAAATAAATGTTGCAGCTCCTCAAGACCAACAGAGGTTTCCTGTGTCTTGTTTCCCGGCGGCTGAGTGGAGTGACGGCAGGGGTTATCTCCGGAGCGTTTTGTGTTTTTAATTGATTTCCAATAATAAATATATACATGTATTTGCATAAAGCAGCATATTTGTCCACTCCCATGTTGATAAGAGTATTAAATACTTGATAAATCTCCCTTAAGGTACATTTTGAACGGATACAAAATGTGTAATTAATCGGGATTAACTATGGACTATCATGGGATTAATCGCAATTAAATACTTTAATCGACTGACAGCCCTAATTATATTCCACTTCTGCCAATAGATCCCCCTAAATGTTACAAACTGTTCCTTTAATAATTTATTATAATACCGTATGTCAGTCACAGGGGCAGATTTTCTGCTGAATGAGTGCTTTTACTTTTAATACTTTAAGTAAGTTTAATTTAAGATCCTTAAATGCAGGACCTTTAAAGCATATGTGTTTCTTTACACGATTGTACTGTAGGCATTATTAAATCTAAAAGACCACTGAAAGGCACAGTGTAGACATGGATTCACTACTACATGAGAACCTGTAAGAACCCGCTGTTATCCTTTTAGGTGCTTCAGAAAAGAACAACCTCTCAGCAACAACAAGAGGAGAGCTTAAACACCGCACAGCAGAAGTCCTTGAATGTAGATTAGCAGGTAATAGAATTCCCATTCATGTCCTCATTATTTAGTGGGTTGGTTAGGAGGGATGTTTTACAGTCACTGCACAGGTGGTTTATGGGTAGAAGGAGCCGAGCATCTGTTTAACGTGCGACAAGAATCACACACCATGTTGCGTCAGACTCAATTGCTTTCAATTTTCCCCTCCAACATTCATCTGGACTATTGTAACAAGCAGATCAATATGGGTAAATAAAGACAGAATACCCTGTGATATCATTCCAGTCAGCCACCGATAATCACTCACACAAGCACAACCTGCTGTGTTTCCAGACTGCACCTGCTCAATATGTTTCCAATCCAAAGAAAAATTATTTAGTCTTTACTTAAATTACCGTAAGCTTTGTGTGTGTGTGTGTGTGTGTGTGTGTGTGTGTGTGTGTGTGTGTGTGTGTGTGTGTGTGTGTGTGTGTGTGTGTGTGTTTTCTACATGCATCGTTGTGCACAATATACTGTATTTTATGTGCTTGTGCACCGTCTCACACAACACAGCAGCCTCTGCATTGGGAACGTAATGAGATTTCTGGTCCCGCTAATCGCTTCATTTTTTTCATCCCATTGTCGACAGAGGGAAACACACACTCACACAAATCTGGGTTTAAGAACAGATCAAAAGCGTCTGTAATCTCTAGCTTAGGATGCGGATCTTGGGGAAAAAACTGCTGCGCTTTTTCATGCGAGATGCGCTCATCTCCCGAGTTAATTATTGCAGCTGCTAAGACAATGAAATGCCTTAAGCAAGAGAGCAACGGTGAAAGAGGAATTAGATGCTTCAGGTCATTTGAGTAGAGCAACTTTAGGTAAAACAAAAAAAATATATCTACTCCAATTAACTAAGTTTGAATTTGGGACAACTCCATTGCTTCCACTGTTATAAACCATCTAAATCCTGCATAGAACAGGTTTTAATATGTACAGTGGAGTCTGTTAGTGTTGTGAAATCACACATTTCTCATTGTTCCTGCACACTGGATGTGGAAGGACACAACACCCATGAGAATTAAGTGCCGATTTCCAGCTTTAAGGGAATGAATGTGCTCACATCCCTACATTTTCTACAAATCAAACAAATTTGTACTTTTTCCTTACGACACAAGTTAGGTTAGGAAGTATGGAAGTATGGGAAGCGACTGATTCAAAGATATTTTTCAGCTGAGTTCAGAGCAGGAGTGAAGCTAACTGCATTTTATCCAGAATCCACTTCTTGAACAACATACATAGTTTTAACAGCTTTTTTCCCCTCATATATTTATGTCATGATCATCCATCTGACAGAAAACAGTTTGTACTGTTGCTTTTTCGTAAACAAAACACCCTTGTGTGGAGCTGGTAAAGAAGAGGGTAGGGGGGATTGTAGGATGGACAAGTGATCGGCGGGACAGGGCAGACGTGAGTTTATGCAAATTGGTCGCGTATAGTGGGGCTGCACCGAAATAACGGCACCTGACATAACGTTCACACACTTGAACATAAGCATATGTCATTTTGGGGCACAAACTGTGCAGTAGTAGCATTATAGAATGCAGAATTCAACTGCGCAGCAGCTGCTGGCATAGACAACAAGGGCAGCAACATCTGTAATTCGTTATCCATATTAAATTAACCACTGGTAGTCGCACGGTAATCACGGCTGATGTCACTTGTTTTCTTCCGTAAACGTGTCACGTGATAGGGGCATGACGAATCAGGGAAGGACAAGTCGTGACGGATAAGACCCAATCAAGAAGATGAAACGTGGATGTCTACGTCATTGTTTTCAAAGGTCTCCGTTTCTGCCTGTCCAGACAAAAAGGCAACCCCAGAGTTTACAAACTAAAACGGCTTCAGCAGCGTTTTCAAATGTCCCATGTGGAGTAGTGTGGACGCTAGGCATAAACGTAGCAAAAGTTCAAAACGTATTTAATGTGAATGTAGCCTGAATCGACTGAGGCTGTCGTTTTTCTTGGGAGGACAGTCTCATCCACATTGGGTAAAGAGTGTAGGATTCATAGCCCGTGGTACTTCCCAGTTTTTGGACAATTCAACGGGACAATGATCCTAAATACACAAACGAGGAGTTTTTCATGGCCAAAGAGTGCAATTATTCATCATGTGTTTCACTTGCTGAAAGCCACATTAAATACAAAAATCCCCCAGAATAGGCAAGAAGTGCAAATGGCCTCAACTAGGAAACAAACCGGCTGATATCTGTTGATACACTCAAAGGCATTGTCATTAAAACTTGATTGCAATTTGCAACCAAGTATTAATGATAATAGCTTCACTAGAAAGTACCTTGTGGAGTTTTTACTAGACTCTGAAAGTAAACATAACTGTGCTTTTTTTTTTTTACAAGAAATCTCCACAGGGAACCTTTAAGTCTATGTTACAGGAACTTGTTACAGTAATATTATTAACAATGTGTCATCTCTATTTAATTTGCTTGCTGTATGCTTTGTTCTATGTACTCCTTTTAATTGTAAAGTGTATAGAGTGGTGCAGGGATGATGTATTTTTGTAGGCCAACCAGGAAATTAGTAACGCACTGGTTCCCTTGACAAAAAAACAATAGGATTTTCCATTGGGTTTTGGATTATTGCAGAAAGTAAGCTCTGTTGCAAAACACACGTTTATTATACTTAACATGTTTTGTTCTGTAAGATAATCTTCACAAATGAACACCACTTTATGAATATTGAAGTGTGAATGCAATCAACAGAAGTAAAAAGCTTACATTAGGCCATAAAGAAACTACACCACGGTTGCATGACCGTGAGTATACACAACAAGGCTGTATGTAAAGGTGGACCAGTGTTCGTCATGATGATGTTTAGTAGTCTCATTTAGCCACTTGTTAGCAACCGCCTTTTTTAAGACAAGTAAAAGCTTCAAAATACCTGAGTGGGATATTTACTGATGTATTTTATATCGTAGAACAAAATGTTAAAATGTATTAAGCTTGTGTTAACCACAGACCTTATTTCAGGCATTTAACTAAAAACCCAGACGAGGGAACCGGATGTGCTAAAATGCAAACTCATTTCCGGATTTTCGGATTCATTCCTGTAGCACTCTATTGGGACCATACTGCACTTTAAACAACAATTGATTGATTGTTCAAGTAGTATCTGTCCTTTAAAAGTGGGGGACTATGTATAGAAAGGGATAACATTCCTGCACTCGTTTTCTTATGTGGATTCAAACACCCTCAGATTAAAGCTGAGAATTAGCTCTTTAACCTCATAGTCATTGTTTTATTTCCCATAGTTGTGTATTTGCAGAGGTCTCTCTCGAACTGACTCTGATTAGTTTGATTTCCATGTCAGGTAAAATGTTCTCAACAGAACTATTACCTCATCAATCAACATTAGCTCAGTGAAGCATTTAAAACACAAGTGTTGAGAAATTAATATGTATGAGTTATTAGTGTTGATTGCATATATATATATATATATATATATATATATATATATATATATATATATATAAACCAGAGATGTGTTTTTGTTCAAAGGATGGTAAAAAAACATTGGAATTATTGAAATTTAACTAATTTGAATGAATCAGTTAAGAGTTTGATCGCACAGCACCGTTGGAGAATTAAGCCTTTCAATCATGACAGTGGGAGCAACACATTTCAAGAAACAATAGCTTCAGTGAATACATTCAACATAACAATCCAAATCCAAAGTAAAAATAACGCTGTATTTATTCATTGTTGCAATCACATGGCATTTTGTGGGTGCACACTGAATAGCAAAATGAAGACAAAACAGAGGGAACGAGATGAAAGCTGTGTCGAGTTTCTGAAAATGTTTCCGTTTTTCCTCGTTCCTCTGTCTTTTTTTTTTTCCCTCTGATGTATTTTTCCAGAGGAACATGAGATTCAGCAAACGGCTGCTGTGAGCAAACAAAGCAAACAAATGACAGTCAGTCCTCATTGTAACTTAGCGGTGATGGATGGTGATGTGCCCTGAAAACACGGTAAGAAATACTCTCTGTTGTTGTAAATGATGTTCTCGCAAATAAGAGGAATGTTTGGAAACTATCTGCAAGATCCTGACTGACGCTCAAAACAAGCCGCAGACGATTCATCACATTTTAACGTTTCCACATTACATGTGCTTCATTATCTGGAAAGAACACGGCAGTCAAATTAATAAGGCAAATAGTCTTTTCTTCTCTATCTACAGGGGGATAGAGCGTCTTGTGACGGATGTATTTTAAGTGTAGACAGTGTTCGGACAATTAGCTCCTACTTCGGTCAGAAAAATCCAATTAAGTGGATCTATAGCCCCTGGTCAGTGCTTTTTTTTTTTTTTAAACAGCCATAGGATTGTATGGCATGTGTGATCGAAAATGGTCACCAGGAAGATGTGAAAAATGTTAAAACGTATAGGTATAGATGTTGTATTGTACAATCCAACAGCTGTGAATTCTTTACAGTTGGAAAATAAAAATCTTCAGCATTCCCTCAATCAATAAATGGCCTGACAGTAACCTCAGCCATATGCTTCTCATAGACATGCGTTTGGATCACCCTGCATTAAACATCTGCGTCTCCTAAATGCCACTGTTTGTCGCCTCTGAAGTGTCTCAATTACCACTGATGCTATCGGAGCCTAAGTGGGCCCACGTGGCGTAGGTTGCGGGGCATTTGTTAAGTGGGCCTTTGTCGTCGCGTTTCAGGGTTAATGCGGAGTGTGAGCTAATCCACTGGCCACTCAATAGCTTTAACAGCGCATGAAATCTCTTTTGTTAGTAAACCCTGTGCTTCGGGCCATATCTGAAATTGATCACTGTTCCCGCTCCCTTCCTCTCGTCATGGTGCTTTGGAGGAAGGAGTATCGACAGACATCCGCGGGAAGGGAAATAGGCACTGATAGAGTCTGCTGGGAGGAATTAATAGAGGCAGAACAGAGAGGGAACACCACTGAGAGATGGCCATCTATCTATCTATCTATTCATCTATCTATCTATCTATAGAATGTAATTAAAAATCTTTAGGTTTTGGTCTGTCGCTCAGACAAAACAAGCAATTTAAAGATGTCACCTTGCAGTGGCCATTTGTCACCATTTTCTGACATTTCATACATTTTAAATGATGTATTGATTAAAAGGGTACTCCGGCAATTTAATGTTTTACTTCCATAAAGAAACTCACAAGAGATATATTAAAAAGAGAAAATGATGCAGCAGAGGCTGAGATATCATGACTTATAGTCCCCAGAGTGGGTTAAGCTCCAAAACCACTGGATCCTACAATTCCCAACATGCAACCCAATAGCGTCTTTCTTTCATCAGACCCTCACTGATCTGGTAAATGCTTTGAAACTCCAAGAACCCAATTTTTTTAAAGGCTTTCTATTAAAAATGGTGTGGTCTCCTAGTCAAAACCGAGATACCCATTTGACATCATCAGGTTAGTTTTCTAAATTTTTTAAATACATTTTCACAGTAGTACTCCTTGTGACAATAAACGTCTTATATACAGTCTATGAATTCTACACATAAAAAAAAGTGGATGTAGTCACCATAACGTCACCCATTGGTTTGTGGACCGCCGTTTTGAAGCCTGAAGTTCGGCATTTTGGCCATCGCCATCTTGGTTTTTGGCCGTTGCCATCTTGGCTTTTTGGAACCAGAAGTGACACGAGAGGATGGAGCTAAGTACAACCGAATCCTGAATAAGACATTTTTAGGCGACCAAATGGGGTTATAATTAACTTTTATGAACTGAACACACTGTGAAAGGGTTAAAGTTGAAAGCCAAAAACACAGAAAACACTCAGACTGGATAACACCGTGGTAGCAACCTGTCAATCACAAGGTAGTCACGCCCTACAGCATACCCTGCTTTATGGTCTATTTGACTCTAAATGGGACCATAATTTACTAACTGAATATCATGTTGTACTAAATAAGACTTGAAACTAGCGATTGAGACCATAAACTCATGTTTACAATGTTTACTGAGGTAATAAATCAAGTGAGAAGTAGGCTCATTTCTCATAGACTTCTATACAATCAGACTTCTTTTTGCAATGAGAGGAGTCGCCCCCTGGTGGCTAATAGAAAGAATGCAAGTTTAAGGCACTTCAACATTGGCTTCATCTTTCCGACCCGGAGGTTGCACAGTGCTAGAATTGGTGGCCTGCCCCTTTAATTGGAAAAATAATGGACACATTAGTTGAATCATAATTAGCACTTGCAGCTCTTTACTTTATTATTTGTGCCTATATGGTACTTGACAACAAAGCGTCATTGAGATTTTAATGAGATAACACACCGTAGCCAAAATAGTGGAGTGTTACAAACATGCACCCTGTGGTCGAAGCAAACATTGAGACAGATGTCAGTTTGACTGTTGCCCAGATATCCATAGTTTCAGTGCTGCTGACATATGTAGGAGTTGGCATTCATGATGTCCAAAACGTCCATCAGAAACCCATGAGCACTCCAACTTCCTGCTTTTACTGTAATTGCTTTATCGCACTAGCAACTGCTTAAATTGAGAAAAACAACACATTTTCCCACTGTGCAGCAGGAGCATGTGGGCAGATTTTCCGCATTCCCTTCACCTCCTGCTTAAATACAAGTAAGACGTTTTATTCTAAAAGCAGTAAACAGGTGCAGGAAGGCCTTTTGTTTGCAACAGCACAGCAGCCCAGATGCCAGAGTGAAGCAGAGTGAATTTTTTTGGTATTGAGTGCTCAGTCATGATTTTTAGACTGTGGAAGGATAGATCGTGAGCTGGGAATGAACAAATGGATGGAATTGAATATGCTTTACCTCCACTCAGTTAAACTCTTCAACTGGAAAATTGTGGACTAATAGTATTAAGAACCAAAATGACAAATGGGAAGTTGTATATTCACAATGCCCAGTGCAGCCATACATTAATAACTCTTTGGGACATTTGCTGAGCTGAAATATTGATTTTCTTTTTCAAGGACATAGTGCTCTTGTGAAGTCCGAAAATAAATCACTGAAAAGTTGCACCAAAATCTGTCCATTGTATTCAGCATACATCAAACCCATAAAATGTTTGTTTCTGTTGTGAAAACAAACATAACGCAATTCTTTTGCCCCCGTAAACCAACCATTATACCCGTTAGAGTGCTATCGGTCCAGGTTTTGTTGTCCGTGTTTGACAAGAGACAAACCACTAAGTGCAAAGTCGCCAGGCTTCTATATTGAACCCGTTAAGAGCTCTGTTTATGTGTTATTATGTACATTGTTCTGCACCACTTTGAAGCCTTATTTTGTTCCCAGATCACAGCTTTTATTTTTTTCCCCCCCCTCATTCTCACTCGCCTCCCATTTGATATTTTGCCAGTGACTACGGAGGCAAATCCAACAGATGTTTCCAAGGCCACTGGAGTGAAACTAGCAAACACTCATTTGATTGTTTTGTGATTTTTTTTGGCAGCAATCGGGACATTTCGTGCCCTCTGTTCAAAAGAGAGCACCATGAGAAAACTTTTCTCTCCTTAAGTGATGGGTGAAATATAAAGTTCTGGTGCTGTGGTGCGTCCTCCCGGTATGTGTGCACCCTCTCTGAGCATCTGTGAGCTTTGAGTGACTGACAGCTGATGGGTCTATGTCAAACTTTTGAAAGATATGTCTGTCTCCGAAGCATTTCTGTGTGCATGTGTCTGTCCTCACATCTCCAATCGGCCATGTTTCTGACTATGATCAATCAGCATCAGTGTCTTTAGCTGGAGCCATGCCTCCCCACCCTTAACAAATCTCTACACCGCTCCCCTCCTCTACAGCATCTTCTGATCAGCGGCAGCCTCGGAGCGGGCTGCTGTACGTTTGGGGGGGAGGAACAGCTGCACGGCTCTGTGACACATGACAAGTGCAAGTTCCAGCTCTGATCCGTTTTCTGTAAAGAATCATTAGCTGCAGAAAACGCAGCTGTGTCACGCAGGTTCACAGCTCAATCGCTACAATCTATCCCCCTCTCTGGATTCTACCTCGGAGCGGGATGAGACGGAGACGTCCCCCTGCACCGTCTCCTCTCTCACACTTCCCATTACCCGTTTATTTATTTCATTCTTTAATGAGCTGACCTTAACGAGCGCTGACAGCGTGTCTGGCGTCTGGGCCTCCTCATCACTGTCACCGGAACGACCTCCTCCCAAGTGACAAACTCGTGTCTAAATGGGGATGTGAGAGGCTGCTGGGCTATGTTTAACTAGCAGGGCACCTACAGAGACAGCCTTGTCTAAGGGGTTGGCTTCACGTTTTCAATACCGCCTCTCAATTGTTCTTTTTTTTTTTTCTCTCTTCCTGATGCTTGATTGTGGAGAGATTTGTGGTGTGAGATGAAAGCCATGTTGTCAAGCTGTCTGTTTCTCTGCTTGACACACACTTGGAAGTTGAGTAGGTACCATAGTGGGAGGGGGGTGGGCTCTTGTGATGTTACAGACAATTGCACCGCTCCAGTTCTCTGTGTCATCTATCCTGCTGTTTATAAAAGACTGTGTGACCTGCCTCTGCTTCCACTGAGAAACGTGGGACTTGATGTGTGTTAACTCCGCCTCTTACACAGACAACAATGATACAGAAACTAACAAGCAAAAGGGCTTTGATCGAACAGATATTCTTCAAATTTCATTTAGTTTCATTTCATTTATTGGTTTATTTAAACCTGCAGTAGGCAAAATGTTTTTGGCATCATTGGGCAAAAACTCCATAATAACCTTTTCAGCATATTGTAATTCAAGTGTCAGAGAGAAAACTAGACTTTCTGCACCTCCTCATCTCTCTGTTTTCAGGCTTTAAAAAATCTAGCCCGTGACGGGAGACTTTGGCCAATCACAGGTCATCTCAGAGAAAGAGCGTTCCTATTGGCTGTTCATTCAACAGGCAGCTGTCAATCACTCGCAAACTCCGATCAAACTAGGCAGCGCTGATCAAATATGACTCAATAGCCTGTTACTGTAATGCCTATTTCTCGCCTCAAATGTTTTCAGAAACATTTTGATCGGAGTTTGCGAGTGATTGACAGCTGCTCAGAGACGGCAAGGCTCCAGCTCGGCTCTGACTGGTTGTTTTCCTCCGGTCTGTGAAATCTTGCAGATGCCATTAGGAGCACCGGAGGACACAGAGGCACATTATTTTTTTTCAGATTACCCGTCTCAGGCACTACTGTCAGGATATAGTGACCGGTTTATAAAAATAACTTTTTGTTAATCATATTTGCTCCATTTCTACCAACTGCTGCTTTAATGACAATATAACAACATATAAACAATAAATCCACATTAATAAATACACCCATATGACATATATCAGACCTTAATGACAATATGACTGTGTGTATTTCAACCTTTTTTAAACATTTAGTTAGTAAATAGACGTAGAACACTCTCATTTGGCCTCCTAAATCTCCCTGTGTGGTAACAGATGAGGACGGTATAGCGGAGGACCAGTGATAGACTGTATCTGTCAGGGTTACCTTAGCAGAGGAATAATGACGCCTCCTGGTAGAATTAAACTGATGAAACCATTAATTCTGTAAACACAAATTGCACTGAACTTTTCAAATCCCCAACAAACTACGATGGCAAACACTAATGAACAATTTATCTCAATGAATCCATTTGTTTCTCATTAGTCAGCACTGCAGTCAGTGTTTGGGTTTTTGCATGTGCATTGTGTGAGTCGCTCCCTCGAGTACTTACAGAAACTGGCCACATTTCCTCTCTCTGCTTTTATCAGCATTTCTGTTTGGTAAATTTGTGAGTGCTGCTCAACTCACACTGCAAATGACTAACAAGGACGGTGTTCCAGTAATACAAATGTTTTGTTAGACTTTGCATCTGCGACTGAAGCATTTTTAATGTTTCCAGCACAGAAGCCTTCAGAAACACTGCACACTGTGATCTCTATCTGGAATTTAGAAAAAGATATTTAATTATAGTGCTGGAAGACAAAATTTCAATTACAACTAAAAATGTTTTTAGGTTTATATTTGACAGCAGTGTTAAAAGAATAGTTTGACAGTTTGGGGAAATACAATCATTTGTTTTTTTGCCAGGAGTTAGATGAGAAGATTGATACCACTCTCATGTCTGCATGGTAAATATGAAGCTACAGCCAGCAGCTGCAAAATCAACCTACCAGCATGTTATATCTCATCTGTTTAATCCTTACAAAAACCAAGGTGTAAAAATGACAAGTTGGGGTTTCATGGGGGGTTTTATAAGCCAGACCATACTTGCCAACCATGTGACCTTAAAAATAGGGATGATTTTAAAACCCAAGCGGGGGGTCTGGTGGTCCTCCCCAGAAAAAATTGAGTTTCAGAAACTTTGTATCCTGCATTCTGGTGACTTTAAAAGACTGAAAATAACAAAATAATTACACTGCAACAGCATTTTTATATTAAACTTTTAATTTACCTTTAATTCTCAAAATAGAAAAATGAATAATTCGCCCCTCTGGCGTAAACTTGTGTGTATCTCAAGCACAAACTAATATTCATCAGTTTTTATTAATTTTTCGCCCCTGCTTGAGTATTTTTTTTCAGATAGTGTCTCAATTTCTCTCTCCGTCTCTCACTGAAGGCCCTTTCAGACACGACGTGACAATGGCACTACTGCGCTCTGAAACCCGTTATTTCCAAATGCTTGCGTTGCGGCACGGCGGCTTTTCGCTACGTCAAGCGAAGCCCCAAGTTGGGCGCTGCACGCTGTGATGTGCGCTTAACCCAGCGGCAAGCACAGCTCAAACTGCGCTGTGTCGCAAGCATAGACTGCTCTCTTCCGCCGGGAAATGATATTTGGTGTAGCTCTATTGTCGTCTGGGTGGAACCAGAGCTTATAGATGCTGTCCAGTGTCAGAAACAGCTTCAGATAACCAAAATGAAAAAAAAAGCATGAAAATCTGCCATAAATCTGAAGAAATACGGGAGAAATGTGACCCCGGGAGGAAACAAGGAGTGGGCAATGAAAAACGTGAGTCTCCCGGGAAAATCAGAAGGGTCGGCAAGTATGAGCCAGACTATTTCATGGCCGGGCGCAATGACTTCCTGGACTCGTCAATGTGAGGTTGCCAGGCAACCAGCGGAGTCACTGCTCCTGGACATTAATGTGATCTATTGTTCTTCTCTTCTCAGCATATAAGCACGGTTCAGATTAAATGTAGGGCCATAAACGAATGATTCACATTTAGTTTTCTATCGTAAGTAAACTTGTAGACTCCAGCTTTATTTTGCCTTTCTTTCTACACACAATAGAGAAGAAACGAAGATAACTGCTACGAGTTTTAACCTAACAAAAGACATTTTAAGGGGCAGCAACAGAAAGGAAGAATTTAAATTGTGTATAGGTCTTCCTTCTGTTTTTGAAGACCCAACACCAAAGTACAGTACATTACAAAAGAGGGTGACAAGGTCTGTTCTGTTTGTCTTTCGGGCCATTGTCTTTTTCTTTTTCTTTTCTTTTTTTTTATCTCTGCCGCCATCTGGTCACAACAGCAGAAGCTGGATAATACTTTTGCTGTTCCTCTTTATCACATCTAGATATAAATACATATGTGTGCTGATGTTAATACGCCATTCTGACTCAACAGATTGACAATTGACACAAAACTCCCACTGGTTAACTATTGCATTCCTCCCCTGTTTGCTCTCCTTTCAGTCTGAGTTGCCCTTTTCAATAAGTTTCAATGACAAAATGGTAAATCTAGTTAATTAGCTGTATCCTAATGATGGCAAACTTGAATAAGAATTTGCACTACAAAAAATCCAGTGGACTTCCGGTTATGGCTCCTGCTCTGTTGCTAATCCTGAAATTAATAATATCTAAACAATCCCAATCAACGTAAAAAAGTGTCACAACTTGAAAGTATAGGTGTACTACAAAAGAATATGCTGAAAAAAGTGACTAACCTAGGACAACTGAAGGGCTCGTTAATGATGAAAACGTGCCAGGACCCGACTTCGAAGGCCCTGCCGAGGCAGGTAACGCCGATGACACTAAAAACATGTAAAATCCCTCCACTATGGACATCATGATGGCTATACAATCAAGATTTTCTTACTGAAATAGAAGGCGTATTGGCAGCTATTAAGAATGCCACTAAGGAGGCAGAACAGTGCATATCTAGAGCTGATGACAGCTGATTGAGAAGAAGAGTTTTCAGGGATGGGCAGAATAAACATGACATCTCTAAGCAATTATTATTACTTAGAACTCAATACAATGAGTTAACACCTGATAAGGCTGCTGCAAATGTATTGAGGCTCAAACTACGATCAAGGAGAAAAGTCTGGTAGACTCCTTGCATGGTGCATCAAACAACAGCAAACAGAGAGGGCAATTACTAATGTTGAGGATGCAAACAGGAATATTATAGATGATCCACTGGAAATGAATGCAGCATTTAAAAATGTCTATGTAAACCTCTACAGATCTGAGTACACTGTCAGTGTTGATATCCAGACTAAATTTCTCAGACAAACTTAACATTCCCAAGATAACTGAGGAAAGTAAGAAAACTCTGGATAAACAACTAAGCAGAGTTGAGATATCAGACGCTAGAGGTGCATTAAAAGGCTGGAAAAACAGACTTATACAAACACGTTAAAGATAAAATTGATAAAAAAAGATAAAGATAAAACTCCTCTTTTTGACATGTATTTGGAATCTTATATTTATAGTTATCTATCTGTTTCGATGAGACAGGCTTTGATAATTCGGCTTCCAAAACCAGGTAAACTAATACTAAATGTGAGAATATCAGTCCTATATGTCTGATAAAAACGGATAAAATCCTCAGTAAAATCTTGGCAAAGAGGCTAGAGGGTGTACTTTCAGGTATTGTGGAGGAAGATCAAAATGGGTTTATAAAGGGAAGACACCTTGTGATTGACAGGTTGCTACCACAGCGTTGTCCAGTCTGGGAGTTGTCTTTTCGTCTTTCAACTTTAACCCTTTCACAGTGTGTTTTCAGTTCATGAAAGTTAATTATAACGTTGTTGGTCGCCGGAAATTGTCTTATTATGTCGGTTGTACTTAGCTCCACCCTCTCGTGTCACTTCTGGTTGCGAAAAGCCCAAGATGGCGACAGCCAAAAACCAAGAAGGCGAAAAAGAAGACATGAAAACGGCAGTCCACAAACCAATGGGTCACATAACAGTGGCTACGTTCACCTCTTATATACAGTCTATGTATATTGCATAGTAATTAGTAATGCTGACATTTATATATGAAGCCAAAAAAGACACACACATGTATGAAAATGGCACTGATAAGCCACTAAAAACAATCTCGCCAGAAGGTCCATTCAGTAGCTTTTCTGGAGCTTTCAATTAGAAGTTATGATCTTCCTTCACAGCAAAGAGTTGCCCATGTATGTAGATGTTCATTTTATTTTTTTAACTTTTTTTTCTGAGCAATTTCATGACTTCTCGTTTATGTTAGCCTTAAACGTTGAGATTCAAAGCTCATTCTTGACATTGGAAACAACAAATAATTCATGAAATGTGAATAAAAATACTTACAAATTTAACTTGAACATCTTAATTTCCATGACAAACATCCATCTGCTGATAGAGATTGTGTAAACTGGTCGGAACAGCTATTGCACTGGGTTGATCTTGTGTTGAGACTGTTCTTGTCAGCTGCTGTTCCATGGTCAAGAATAAACTTTCAGTCTCAACCGGCAACAATGAAGTTTAATTGGCAAAAGCCAGCATGACTGCGTCTTAGCTAAGATGACATGCTTTTGACGTGACAGGTGCAATTTCTAACATAATGAAGCCATTTAAGTCAGTAATTTCTAGCATTTACAGACTACAGGGGTGCCCCGGTGGCTCAGAGTAAACAGTTTCTAGTGTTTTTTCCAGGCCAACAGTGAACGGTAGAAGTGACAATTAGGGGTTCAGTATCTTGCCCAAGGATACTTCGACATGCAGATCAAACCGCCGATCTTCCGAATAGCGGACGACCTGCTCTGCCTCCATAGCCACAGCCACCACATGTATGGAAACTAATGATTCACATTTAGTTTTCTATTGTAACTAGACTCCAGCTTTATATGCCTTTGTTTCTTCACACAATAGTGAAGAAACAAAGATAACTTCTACAAGTTTTAATCTAACGGCAGAGCGGAAGCTCAAAGCATTTTACTTTTGTATATGTCTTCCTTCTGTTTTTGCAGCTCCAACACCAAAGTACAGTACATTACAAAACTAAGAGGGTGACAAGGTCTGTGCTGTTTGTCTTTCAGGCCAATTCTTTGGTTTTGATCTCCGCCATCTGGTCAAAACAGCAGACACTGGATAACACTGTTTCTGCTTCTCTTCATCACATCTAGATATAAATGCACATGTGCAGATGTTAACACGACATTCTGACTCAACATATGTTGACTACTGAGACAAAACACCCACTGGCTAACTATTGTACTCCTCCCCCGTTTGCTCTCCTGCCAGTCTCTGTTGCCCTTTTCAAGAAATTACAATGACAGAATCGTATATCTAGTTATTTAGCTGCATCCAAATGATGGCAAACTTGAATAAGAATTAGCATTTTAAAAAATCCAGTGGCAGTGAAGCCATAAAAAGTACACACATATGTATGAAAATGGCAATGATTAGCCAACAAAAAAAATCTCTCAACAAGGTCCATTCAGTAGCTTTTCTAGAGCTTTCAATTAGAGTACATGATCTTCCTTCACAACAAAGAGTTGCCCATGAAAATGTAGTTGTTAAAATTTTCAGGACTTTCAGGAATTAGCCTTAAACATTGAGATTCAAAGTTCATTCCTGACACTGGAAACAACAAATGGTGAATGAAATGAGAATAAAAAATACTTGAACATTAAATTTAACTTGAACATTAAATTTCCATGACAACCATCCATCTGCTGATGGAGATCGTGTGATCTGGTTGGGAACAGAACTCCGTACAGTATATATATACAGAGTAGATCTTGTGGTGCTGCTCTGGTCTGCTGTTTCCAAGGTCAAGAATAAACTTTCAGTCTCAACAGGGAACAATGAGATTTAAGTGGCAAAAACCAGCATGACTGCGTCTAAGCTAAGATGCAATGCTTTTAACATGACAGGCGCAATTTCTAACATAATGAAGCCGTTTAAAGTCAGTAATTTCTAGCATTTCAAGTGTCAGACTACAGGGGTGCCCCGGTGGCTCAGAGTAAACAGTTTGCAGTGTTTTTTTTCCAGGCCAAGCAATGATATGGACCACAATGCATTGTGGGCAACTGGTCCTTCTGGGTTCTCAGGAACCACAACATAGGGAGACCTTCTGCACTCAGTGATCCACCTGTTGAATGTTCTGCAATAGAGCTGCAACCATTAATTGATTAGTTGTCAACTATTAAAATAATCACCAACTATTATTATAGAAATTCCAGCTTCTTAAATGTGACTATTTTCAGGTTTATTTACTCCCATGAGAGTAAACTGAATATCTTTGAGTTGTGGACAAAACATTTGAGGACGTCATCTTGGGCTTTAGGAAACACTGATCAGCATTTTTCACTATTTTCGGACATTTTATAGACCAAACAACTAATTGATTAATCAAGGAATTTATAGACAGATCAATTAACAATGAAAATAATCGTTAGTTGCAACCCTACTCTGCAATCAATACTGAATAATTTCTGATTAAGGCACTTGTTGAATTTCAAATAATAATCCAAAACAATTTTTTTACCACACAGCTGAACTGTAACTTGCTGTTTTCACATGAAAGTAATTGGTATAAACTGCTGCAGGCAAAAAGTTGAGACAGCTAACTGCAACAACAGCAATTTAAGGTCGGCTATCTACAACAGTTGCATTGCAGCGATAATGAGGTTCGAAGAAACTGTCTTTGTTTCAGTATATACGATAGGCTACTCTTCAGTATACGAACACACTGGTGCACACAGACATAAAAGGACACAAAATTATGGGATCCTTTGTGTGTTTTCCCCAGGAAACCCTTTCAGATGTTGGCGAGAAGTCACAAAAAGTAATGGCCCCTTTTCAGGAAGGTCAGGTCTGCTCAGACCTCTCGTACAATTTATGAGCACAAATTGAGAACATCACACAAAACTGCACTTTAGTCTTACTGGAACTGACTCGCGGTTCATAGCGAGATACGTCTCCATCATGTGGAAATAAGGCTCATAGCGGTTAAACCCAAAGACCTACATAAACTCATACACAAGTATGTATTTATTGAGGATATTCTACTATACATTGTGCACTGGTTGGCCTTTAATACCCGTTTCCCTTCTTCTGTTTGTAATAAAAAAAGATACCTATAAGCCTGAGAGAACCAGTGCTTAAGAATAGCTTACTTTCTGTGTGATAAACTACTGGTCTAAAAATTTACAGAGAAGATGAACCAGTCGCTGTGAACAGGCGCTGCTTTTATGTCTCCACTTATCAGCAAAGTTCCTGTGTGGATTAGTTCTAATCCCCTGCCATTATGGCCACAATGCTTTCATTAAATAACCCGACATATTGTAGCAAAAATGTGTTGGTTATATAATGAAACCACCGAGGATATGCCAGGAGGGTGCAATGAAGAATACCCAAAATGAGAGATGAACATTCAGCGTGGCTTAGCCTAATAACACACTGACTAGGCTTGTTATGGCACCAGATTATTATAGGAGGAGAAAGGGTTTTTATTCTGGATGGTATTATTAAAGATTAATTAAAATTCGAACAAAAGGAAATGCTCAAATGAAGGCAAAAATATAAATATATAATCTCAAAATAGCTGGCACGCAAAGAGCATTAAAGCTTTGGTGTGCCCATACATTTTCAAGATAATGCTGAATAGTGCATTTGACAAAGTTATATTCTGTGTTCAACTGCTATAAACATTTCATGGCTGTTAACCTGAAAACACATTAAGATATCTGTCTTTAAAGGGGCAAACTGTAAGTTTAAACACAAAATACATGTTAAATGTTGTATGATATTTTCATTTGCAGTGGTAGACAACATTCACTTTCATTTTATGCCATTTCAACAGTGGCCGACAAAGGGAAATGCACCACAACAGCCCAAAACATTTCCATTAGGAGAAACATGCTGCAGCTACATAAACAATGCCAATTTAAAAACGCATATGAAAATCCAAAACAAATACAACGGAAATTTTCTGCAAACGAAAAACCGTGCTGCAGAAAGTCAAAACAAATACATTACCAGCAAAAACGCTGCAACTACAGAAACGAAGCAACTCCAAAAACACACGAACCCTGAAAACAAATGCAACAGAAAAACGCTGCATATCCAGTCAACCATAGACTGTACATAAGAAGTGGACGTAGTCACCGTGACGTCACCCTTTGGTTTGTGGATTGTCGTTTTGAAGCCTCGAGTTCGGCATTTTTGCCGGCACCATCTTGGTCTTTGGCCGTCACCATGTTGTTTTTTTTGCAAACAGAAGTGACAAGAGAGGGTGGAGCTAAGTACAACTGAAAAGTGAATAAGACATTTTTAGGCGACCAAAGGGGTTATAATTAACTTAAACAAACTGAAAACAAACTGTGAAAGGGTTATAGTTGTAAGACGAAAACTCTGACAATTCCCAGACCGGACAACGCCGTGGTAGCGACCTGTCAATCACAAGGTAGCCACGCCCTAAAGCATCCCCCGGTTTATGGTCTATTTGACTCTAAATGGGACCATAATTCACTAAATGAACATCATGCTGTATTGAAGAAGACTTGAAACTAGCAATTGAGACCATAAACTCATATTTACAATGTTTTACTGAGGTAATAAATCAAGTGAGAAGTAGGGTCATTTTCTTCTACACAATCAGACTTCTTGTTGCAACCAGAGGTGTCGCCCCCTGCTGGCTGTTAGAAAGAATGCAAGTTTAAGGCACGTCCTCATTAGCTTCACTTCTCAGACACAGAGTCGCCCACTGCAGTCAACACAACGGAAGTTCTCGGCCTCTAGGAGGAGCGCTTAGTGGAACAGCTTGATTTTCCACCAGAGAGAGTGACCAGATGAGATAGTGTGTTTGTTTTTGAAGCGGGAAGAAAAGTGGAGTAAAGAGGCAACATAAAAAGGCACATATTCTTTTTTACATTTGGCCTTAGTCTTTTACAATATTATAAAAGAACAACAGATTTACATAGCTAGTGTTAGCTATTTTATAATATTGTAAAAAAAACAAAAAACATATGTGTCCGTTTTGTTGACTGGAATTGCAGCGTTTTTCTGTTGAATTTGTTTTCGGAGGTTTCTGTGTTTTTGACTTTGCTTGGTTTCTGTATTTGCAGCGTGTCTGCTGTTCATGTATTAGTTTTGGCTTTCTGCAGCACCTTTTTTCATTTGCAGCACGTTTCCGTTGTTGCATTTGTTTTGGATTTTCATTTGTTTTTGAATTGGCATTGTTTCTGAAGCACGGTTCTCCTAATGGAAACGTTTGGGCCATGCAAAAGTATTTTACATAAAATGGGAGGAGATGTTTCTTTTGATGAAAGGAGACTCACTTACAGATAAACTTGCCTCTGCCTAAATTCATGCATCAAACAGAAGGTCAAAGCTGAACATTTTTGGCATTTTCATTCATTCCAACAAATCAGGGTAGATTCAAATCAATATGCTGCATTTAAATGTACACCTCAACACGTTATATCAATAATTCATACAGAGCAGAAAACAAAACGGGCTACATTATTCATGTACGAATGTTGCAGCAGAAAACCACGGTGTAAAGAAAGTGACATATGGCAGCAGCACGTCTGTCTGACCGCGTCTTTCCTCTTTGATTCCGTGAGCACACAGTAGGTTTTTGATGACAGTGAAATTAGTAATTAAGGATAGTGATGGTACTTTGAAGGCAGAGCTTGACTCATATTTTTTTTCTCGTGGCATCTTTATGCTGCACTTGCCAAAGTGTGAAGGGGCATACTGCTATTGTAATTTTCCAGCTGCCATGTATAGTGCTTACTAGTCTCTAAGGTACAGTAGTGTCATATACAGAAAAATCTACCAGAAAACTCCAAAATTAAATGCTACACTACTTAGAAAATAAAACAATTGAATAATAGATATGGAAAATGATGCTACATTGAAAGTATTTGTGGGGAGCTCATCCTTTAACATCCTTTGATCATGAAGGGAATAACAGAAGAAGACACGGACTAGCATCTCATGAGCAAATTGCAGCAGTCAGACTGGCTTATCTTCAGACAGCTGAATGCTGCAATGATGTGCAGTAAAACTAGTCCTAAAGTTGGATGCCAGGCATCAGAGCAAATAATGAAGACACAACAGAGAAATGAGTTTACAGTGATTCAACATACTGTAGCTATAGCTTTTTTTCTGTCTTTACCCATCAGCACTTTTCTGCATTTTCACACATGGTGTCCTCACACCAAGACAGCATAGTTTGCAGCAGTGGTGGAATATAACTATGTACAGTTACTTAAAGCTGATGTAGGCAAGATTGGAGCAAAAATGATTTTAAAAAGTTATTTTTATAAAACGGTCGCTATATCGTGACAGTAGTACATGAAACAGGTAACCTGAGAAAAACCATGTGCCTCTGTGTCCTCCGGTGTCCTCCGGTGTCCTCCGGTGCTCCTAACGGCATCTGCAAGATTTCACAGACCGGAGGAAAACAAGCAGTAAGAGCTGATCTGAGGTCTGCTGTCCATCTGCTGTCTATGAAAGCCGGCTGTCAATCACTCGCGAACTCCGACCAATCGGTCAAACTAGGCCGCGCTGATCAAATATGAATCAATATTATGTTACGTTAATGCCTATTTCTCGCCTCAAATGTTTTCAGAATCATCTTGTAGTGTACTGTTTAGCTGTAAAATGAGAAAGTTTGTCACGCTGCTGCCATTGTGAAATCTGGTGAAGGAACGCCAATTTCTGGTAAAATGACCGGAGCACAGCCAATAGGAACGCTCTCTCAATGAAATTACCTGTGATTGGTCAAAGTTTACCGTCACGGGCTAGATGTTTTAAAGCCTGAAAACAGAGCCATGATGAGGTGCAGAAGTCTAGTTATCTCTCAGAGTACTTGAATTACAATATGCTGAAAGGTTATTATATATATATATATACATATATATATATATGTATATATATATATATACACCCAGCGATGCTACAAACATACGATGATCTTATAGAATATGATGCATTGCTGTAGATTAAACTAGCCAACAGAATATAAAGGAGTGAAAATAAAATTAGCACAGCCATCAAAATCTACAGCAGTAAAATGCAGCATAGACATTAATGCACATCGAGTACTTTTACTTCTCATATTTTATAGGAAAAGGGTGTAACATTTTGGGGGATATGTTGTCAGAAATGGAATAAAATATTAAGTAAGTTAGTTAAGTAAGTATGTTTTCTTTAGTGTATAATCACCTGAAAATAAGAATCGTGTTTTCGTGTTGTCTGTCTGTCTGTCCTTCTGTTTGCAGGATTACTCCAAAAGTTCGGGGTGGATTTGAAAGAAATTTCTTGGAGGGGTGGAGTGTAGCACAATGAACAATCAATTAGATTTTGGTGGCGATCTGGATCATGATCCGGATTCACACATTTTTTTAAGAATTCCGAACAGCCTGAGCATTAAGACCACAGGGTGTAACACATGCTCAGTGTTACTGATGACACGTTGATGGCGCAAGACCACGCCTTCTTCCTCCTACTCCGAGCAGAGAGATACGTGTGTGGATGTGTGTGCGGGAGCTGCTGGCCATCCACGGTGAGTAAGAAAAAATCTGTAACAAGGCTGCTGAATGAGAGAGGCATCCGCAATACGTTACCCGGAAACACACCGTGTTAATAATAAGCCAACCACCTCAAGGTACCGCCAGCTGTGAGCTGTGATCTGTTTTTAAGGTCAGGCACCTTGGCAGAGGTTTGCGCTCTCCGAGTGCCATTCTAGTTAATATTATATTCCATTTCTGCCAATAGATCCCCCTAATAATTGAACACTGATCCTTTAAGTACATGTTTGCTGATGGAGTATTTCCACAGTGTGGTATTATTACTTTTACTCAAGTAAAGGATCTGAATACTTCTTTCCTCCACCACTGGTTTGCAGTGTTTCCACAGAGTGCTGTTTACCTGGAGATACATCACTATAACAAGGAAACAAGAAGCATGAGACAGCCTTAAGTTGGTCTCAGCTCCCACTCAGCTCCCAGGTTCATAATTAATTGAATGAGAGTGGGAGTCCGTGGGACTAGTTGGTGTTGGAGAGCCAACACAGCTCTCTGTCCATGCCTCTGAGTTGCTAACTAGTCCCCCAATTACTTGTTGAGGTGTGATACCCAGGGAGCTCACAGAGACACACTGCATTGGAGGACTTTTAAATGAGATATATAAGGGCAAACAAAGAATCTTCTGCATCTCAATAATTGACAGATCATTCATTATAAACGCTGGACTATGCTAAGGTATTCACTTGAACTCTGAAGAACTCTCCTAAACGACAAAACATTTGACAGCTCAGCTGTACTCGTTGCGCTGCCGTAGATGTAGAGGTAAATTACAGAGACACACATATACAAACACATACTCACAGACTCTTGCATGTCTAATCAGGACAGCCATTCTTGCTTTATTACACCCGAGATTCTCAAACAGTTTAGCCTGAGGGCCACTCTTGGAAGCTGACAGAGGGCCAGGGGCCAGTTAATATAATTGTCTGTTTTAGCTGTCAACCTTTCAACATTTTACTGTAATAACTGCACTCAAAATGGCAGGGCATGTCAGCTCCGGGTGTGATGCTGCCGAAAAGCTAAGAAATCCCGCACATATCATTCTTTCTGCCATTGCAGCAGTGTTTGATTAACTAATTTGCATCCCATCATGTAAGAGAAAATGACATGTTAGAGAACATAATATGCATGAATTAAGGAAATGAAACGGCAGTGAATTCAGTTTCCTGTCCTATAAAGTTATGTGGAAGAAGAAAATATAGACCACCTCTAACACAGCCAATTAGACTGTTGTCAGGCTATTAAATAGGCGTTATCAGTTTCTATAAGAGCCATAGATGTGGGTAAATTGGGGCCTCTTACACCCACTAGTAGGTTTTATCATCTATTCACATGGTAGATCACTGAAAGAAGATATAAAAGAAGATGACAGCAACCTCTAGTGACCGTAATAATTGTGACAGGAGCAAAAGAGGAAGTCAGGTGCTGTAGACAGTGTGAAACTCCATATACATTATGGTCTAGGTCGGGGACGCAGGGTTTCGCATCCCGTGTGAAACCAACAATGTGTAGATGTCTTTGTGTTTATACTGTAGTTATTTTAATCCAAATTGATTTTTTTTTTTTTTTACCTAAACCGAAAGAAGTTTTAGTTTTGCTTATAGCGACTGATTTAATGGCCTGATAACAAGTCAAATCGGGTGTCCAACAACGCTTGTGTGTTCAGAGCATCATGGAGGAGGTTGTGCAGCAGACAAACTCCAACCTGTTCAAAAACAACCTGGTAACTAAGTCAGATAGACAATAATAGTATAATACTGGGTTCAAATCTGAGTACCGTAAAGGTACAGTGTGTAGGATTTAGTGGCATCTAGTAGTGTGGTTGCAGATTGCAACCAACTGAATACCCCTGCACTCACTCGTCCCTTTCCAAGGGCCATCCTTACCATAATAACACTACATTAGGAGCAACGGAAGTCAGACAGCAGCTGGTGGTTCCACAGTTTTGCACTCTGCAGCTCACGTTACCGCAGTTTCACAAGCGTGTCTGAGAACTACGGTGGCCTTCAAGTAACGTAAAAACGCAAAATGCTCTCGCTAGAGCCAGTGTTTGGTTTGTCCATTCTGTGCTACATTGCAGAGCAACGTGGCGGACTCCATGAAGAGGATTCGCTCCCCATGTAGATATGAAGGGCTCATTCTAAGCTAACGAAAACACAACGATTCTTAGTTTCAGGTGATTATACACTAATGAAAGTATAGTTATGAATATTTTATTCCATTTCTGCTAATAGATCCCCCGAAATGTTACACACTGTTCCTTTAACTCAACATCACATGACAAGCCTCAATGTCCTTATATAAAGCTATAAGGAAAATTATTAATTGTAATTAATTTACATGACCCATCACTCATGGCTTATTCAGAGACATTAATCAACAACAAACCAAACATTTCAATATGTACTGAATACCCACTAGCATCTAACAGCACAACACATTGGCCTGATAGCAGCCTCCATATTGCATAGTGTTGCTTTGGCCAAAAGCATCCGCCAAATGAATAACTGTGGGATATCCAGCAATGGAAATTAAATCAATATATGCACACAGCCACACATAAATACTAATAGAAACATAATATACAAATGTAAACAAACAAAACAAAAATCTACATGTATGCACCAAGTCATGTCACAATCACTGTATGTCTGGTTCGGTTCATAAATAAATAATATATAGTCTGTAAGGCACATAAATCTATCATGAGTTATTTTCTCCTCCTATTCCATGCTTTGGAAAGAAACAAGAAAACGCATAAACATTATTGAAGGTATTGAATTATTATCCTCAGTCAATTCTAATCAAATCTGAAGCTGGGACTTTTTAAAACATTTGTCACAAATCATTATAAAATTGCACAGAATGACAAATTATTCTTGACATATTTTTGACATTTATAATCTTTATTAAACAACAGATTCTCAATTTTTCTCCAAACTGAAATATCTCAACAACTTCTGGATGTACTACTACTGTGAACTATTGACTTTTCATGTAGCGCCATCATCAGGTTAAAACTCATTCAACGTTTGTTTATGCAACGACTGTGCATCAGCCAGAATCTGGCGATACGATACATATCATGGTGCTGGGGTAACGATTCAATATATTGCGATACTGTAAGCAAGGCGATATATTGCGATTTTTAAAATTTTAGGAAAACATTCAAAATATAAAGACACACCAGAAATACACCACTTTAGAATAGGCCAAAATAACACATTTATACTACATGCAAAAACCTGCATGTGATTATCATAAAGTGGCCATAGAACCCATAGAATCCATTTTCATTCACATATCTTAAGATCAGAGGTCAAGGGATCCCTCTGAAAATGGCCATGCCAGTTTTTCCTCGCCAAAATTTAGCGTAACTTTGGAGCGTTATTTAGCCTCCTTCTCGACAAGCTACGTAGTATGACATGGTCCTTGGTTTTATTAGTTTCATATAATGCCAGTGTCTTCACTCTAGCTTTAAGACTGAGCCCGCAACAGCCTCCGAAAGATCAAATAGTGGGCGGGCCGCAGACTTTTTAAGACATCGATTAAAAATCGATAAATTTTTTTTGAGAATCGATACAATATCATAATAAATATCATAATATCGCAATATTCCTGTGTTTCAATATTTTCTTACACCCCTAGTTTGTGCCCAACATTCCCTCAGCTGTGCTTAGTGTTTAGTGATAATTAGGAAATATTAGCACGCAAACACACTAAACTAAAATGATGAACATGGTAAATATTATACCTGCTAAAGCACTTAACATTAGCTCTAAGCCCTACTGTGCCTAAAAACAGCCCCACAGAGCCACTAGCGCGGCTGTAGACTCCATTAGTCTGGTTCATTTATAACCCCATATTCCTGACACAATCTCAAATAGGACAGACACATAAGGCCCTACTTGCAATGCACAGCATAACAATTACACACAGTTATTCAGAGAGAATCCAAGGTACTTGAATATTTACCAAGAAACTATGTTTAATGTAGGACATTGTCCTTGCTGAGATAAGGCGTTGTTCAAAGACATATTTTTGCTATCTTCTTTATACTTTATCAAGTCTCTGTCCTTTTTTTTTTTTCGACGTCTCCATCTCGAACAAAAAGTGATGGCAGAAACAGGAACAGCGAGGACTGTATCAGTCTCTCCGAAGGTGGCATCCGGCCACCAAGCTGTGTGTAAGACACGGATGGACAGGTACATGCTGGGATACTCTATAGGCCTTCATTTTGAAGCATGCTGTGCGCTTTGTCCATGCGCAGGAAGTCATACTGTTTGCCCTTGATACAAACGGATCAATGTGAGACTGCAGGGATTATTGTTTGATAAAGAAGAGAGATATTGTACGAAATTTGTCAGACAAACTCTGACACTTTTCTATTGCGCTTACAAATCTAGACATTTTGTGCACGTACTGTATACAGTAACGCACAAATACATGGGAACAGAATGGAAAACTATGCCAAAGCCAAAGAGTTCCAGTTATGGATGAGGGAGAAATCTACTTCACACATTGTATTCCAATTAATTTTCAATAACATTAAAATGTGTCAATTGAAGTGGTCGTTGAAATAATTTGATGTCATCTTAGTGTTGATTAAAAAAGCACACTTTAAATGGTTTGGCAGGCTCTATGATGGCGTTGTCATCAACAGTTGGTTGTATAAAATGGCCTCATAATCCTTGGCTGTTATTGGACCGGTGTAATGATCAGATCTAATGACTCCCAGGAGATTACAGCTCACATCATTACAGTTCGACCATCATTTGAAACAGGCGACAACAGACAAAGTGGCTCGTAAAGGCTCGTTTTGGCATCCTCCAAAGGGGCGGATGAAAGAGGACTCATTAGACTATATTACTTTGCTCGGTTGCTGCAGGGTTCAGGCTTTGTATCCCTCATACCCAGCTGTGTTTCCCCTGCGTTGATCCTAAATACAGATAGTTTCTGTACGGCAGCCCTGCACTTTAACCTGCCCGGTGGACTTTTCTTGTAAACAAACAAAAATTCTGTTCACATTCAGTGTTGCTCACCCAAACACATTGTGTCTATCCTTGAACTCTGACAACTGTATTGAATGCATTTCCTCCCTCATAAAACATTTACCAAGCTGATTTAGATTTTTTTTTTTTAAAGTACTTCTAATCCTGTATTGTTGACTTCCATGTTTGGTAACTTGCCGTCTTCTTCCCTGTCTTTGCTGGCATATTGCTGTTTCTGATGCTTATGCAAAGCTAACCAGCTGCTGGCTTTACCTTCATATTTAAAGGGACAGTGTGTATGATTTGTCAGCATCTAGTGGTGTGGTTGCAGATTGCAACCAACTGAGTACCCCTCCGCTCACTCCTCCCTTTTCAAGACTCGTAACGTGAGCCAATTACTAAACCGTTCGCCTCACTCAGAGGCCATCCTCACCATAATAACACTACTTTAGGAACAACAGAAGTCAGATGACGGCTGGCGGTACCACGGTTTTGCACTCAGCGGTTAACGTTCCCCCCGTTTCACAAGCGTGTCAGAGAACTACGGTGTCCTTCAGGTAGCGTAAAAACGTGAAAGGCTCTCTCTAGAGCCAGTGTTTGGTTTGTCCGTTCTGGGCTACTGTAGAAACATGGCGGAGCAACATGGTGGACTCCATGAAGAGGACCCGCTCCCTATGTAGATATGAAGGGCTCATTCTAAGCTAACGAAAACACAACAATTCTTAGTTTCAGGTGATTATACACTAATGAAAACATAGTTATGAAGATTATATTCCCTTTCTGCTAATAGATCCCCTTGAAATGTTGCACACTGTTCCTTTGACATACAGACTTGAGAGGGGCATTGATCTTCTCATCTAACTCTCTGCGATAAAGTGAATTAAAAAGTATTCAAACTGTGGCTTTATTACTGTGTCGAAGAGGTGTTGAATGTCCTGTTGCCAAATTCCTTTTTCATGTCAATGTTTCTTTTTGTTCCTGTAATTTGGAGATTGACTATTCGGCCTGTCAAGTCACTATATGCATGATATCTGTCAGCCCTATTGCGAAAGAGGACTTGACTCTCAGCTCATTGAGTCCACTTTAGCTGCCTTTGGAAATGTGATTTAGTGTAAAGTGCTTTTTCATGCAGTTTTTTCTAAAATGCATCCACCACTCTCAATAAAGACACACACTGTCTGCACGCACACAGATACACAAGTGCACCAGCTTGCCCTTGAGTTAGCTACCCTCCTGTCCAAATGAGCACAAACACCTCCAGTGAAAACAGTTATATTGCACCGGACTCCCAGCCTCAAGTCTCACGAGTGTTTCATTGTGCAAACAAGGAAACTTTCCTCATGACTCTGCAGATTTTTTACCAGACTTTAAGCAACTATAGCTCTCACTATCTTGAAATCAATCACCAACAGCATGGCATCAGCCCATGCAGCAGATTGTAGAGATCTTACCCTCTAACTTTGTTCTGTGAGACATGCTCCTCACTCGAGTTTGGGCTTTCCTTTGCGCTCTGTGACTAGCCTCCCTTACCGTCTGTTGCTCTGTGTCTTGCCATTAACTCAGGCTGAACCGCATGCTCTGTGGCTTACAGAGGGTAAGGATGAAAATCAAACTCTTCTCTCCGCCCTGCCAACTGCACTCACATTATCTAGCCTCAAAACCTGGAACACGCTTCCTCCCGAGTCGCTCCCCAGTCTGTTAGCATGACAATAGTGCAGTCACATCTCTCAGCACAAGAAAGAAGCAGGCACTAACAAAACCGTGGTTTCATGAGACCTTCAGTTCACCGACTCAGGTTTCAAAAACACCGAGCTCAGCCCTGAAGTCTCACAATATCAACCCTAAAGCCCCAAACTCATCACATGCAGGCAATCAGAGGTTTTACTCAGCACATATTGGCCCGAGACGTCAGCATGTCGACGGCAGGGCCCCTGGCTCTTAGAAAACCTAGACAATGATCCCGAAAATGAGAGCACACCAGTACCGACATGGATCCCTGTGCAGTTACCTTTAATTGGCATTCACACCGCTAATTGTTTCCATATTGATGTCACTTTTCCCCCCCAAATATCCTGACACGATGTGGCCTCCGGTGTAAACTCACCTTTTCCATTTTTTCCATATCAGGAAACAGAAATCCTCTACAGGTATTTCTTGGAGGGAGATTTACAACTTCACTTTTGTTTTTCCAACCAAATGGAACAAGAATATTGGGTTGTAATATCTGTATGCAAATCGAGTCAATATTAATTTTGGCTCCTAATTTAATTTCCACAAAACGACTCCCTTGGCATATCTAAAGTGAACATTTGTTACAGAGTATACATGCTTTGTTAGTGTAAGTTGCAGGATCCATCTGGCAGTGCTGAAAGAATTAGTCACAGACTTAAGAGAAGGGAACAGTGGAGAGGATGCAGGCAACCTGGAGGGCTCTTTAAAGGAACAGTGCGTAATTTTGGAATAATGCTCTCGGTCGCTTTCTTGCCGAAGTTATATAGGGAGATCTATAACATATTGCTCAGAGCTGTATGGTAAATACAGCCAGCAGCTGGTTAGATTATCTTAGCATAAAGGCTGGAAACAGGGACAGCTGACTGGCTAGCAGTTTCCCTCTACTTCCAGTTTTTATGCTAAGCTAAGCCAACCGGCTGCAGCTTTATATTTACTGTACAGACATCACAGTGGTATCAAACTTTCTCATATAACTCATAAAAAGTAAGTGAATTTCCTTTAAACTCTTCGATTAACCGACCTCAGACTGAGGCTTATCTGACGTAGTAACGCCTGCTGTAGCCAGTTGATGCCCAAGTGAGAAAATGTACAGGTACAACTTTTTGCCATGGAGTATTTATAACTTCATTATGTCAGAATGTTGTAAATGAAATATAATAAAGAATTAAAAGTATTTGTGCCGTGCCGTAATGAGAGCCATACCCTATAAACGCGCCCACTTAAATCTCAACAACTCACTGCTTTTCTTTCTTCACAGTTGGATTTTAAATTTAAAACTAAACAGGAGTAAGAAGCCAATGGGCAGATGAGATGACAGAAACTGGAGAAACTCCTTGGCATAGACATCACTTACAATCTGCCAGATATCAGTAATTAATTACCATGAGCAAGTGGCATGATTTCATCAGCCATGAAAGAAAAAAAAAGTGGAATTAAGAGGGGTTTATCAGCTTCTATTAATGCATTGTCAGGAGCCCTTAATGGGCTGATGAATATATTATTCATCATCACTTGGTTGTTGGGGGTGCGTACTGGGCAGAAGAGCTGAACACCAGAAAAAAAAGTGTTAAACCAAAACCTTCAAGCAGTACAAAATCTTTCAGAGCCTGGCTAACAAACACAATTCTGCTGTATTTCACTAAAGCCAGTACTGTTGGATGGAGTCTTTGAAAAACATGCAAATAAGCACTCCATAAAAAGCATGAATGTTTTAACCTTTATAATTACTTCTTACTTTTGAAACATTAGAGATGGTTTTAATGCTGCTCCTTGTTTTTTTTCCCTGAAATCTATTAGGTAATTAACATTAATTTTGAGGCACTGTTTGGGGAAAAGGTACTCATTTATATCCAAATGTCTCTCTAATGTTCCTTTTATTTCTTGTGTTTGGTATCCTGAGAGTTTGTAAACAAATGTATTCATGGAATTAATCACAGAGAGGGGGTATAATAAACCGCAGGAGATTCAGACTGAATATTTAATATTGAATGATAATTATCATTGTAAAAAAAAAAAAACAGCAAATTAGAAAAATGCTAAATTAGGCGTTTTATTGATGCTAAATCTAAAATTCCCTCCCCTATCCTAGATTAAATGCATCATGTTGAAGCTTTATTTCACAGAAAGCTACATGTACAGGTCTCGGCCTGCTCTACCTGTACAGTGCAGTTTGTGATGTGACATATTTTCACTTTGTGAGTTTACAAGGACCCCCTTAAAGTGCACTGGATGTTTTGATTTTGTGATATCAGGAATAGAAATTGCTTTTCAGGCTGTCATAAGGGCTGAGCTTGATTTGTTTATCGGCTTCAGTTTATTCTTCTGAGTGCAAAAAGCCTTCAGCCTCCTATCTGTTGTCAAAAAGTGATACATTTACAAAGCACATATTGCTCTTCTGGATGGCTTGCATCTCCGGTGAGTGTGTGTGAAAATAAGAAATACAAATAGGCCTCTCTGGGTATCTTCAAAGTGAATCCTTTAGCTCAAATCAAGATGGGATGCATATGGTGTGTTCGCGTAGTTACCACCTCTGAGGTTTCGCTTGATAATAGTCATCCATTTTCGTCTATAGCGGACCACTGGAGTGGAGAAGCTCCCTCATACCGACACATCTGCTGCAGTTATCATTCAGGCAGATGCGTGGAAAACAGAATGATTTAGAGGGAAATGAGAAATATTCTGACGGATTCATTTTATTGTGTTTGCCGTCAACGGTCAATGATCTGTGACAAAAGCCTGTAAATATATGAGGCACTCTGGTCTTATGAGTCAGATTTATTCTCCGACAGAGCAACTTTCATCAAAATGTCAATGTCAAGAGACCCTGACGGTGCCAAGTACTCGGGCAGATTTATCACTCTGAAAAGTTTTTCTCTTGTAACTTGAGACCATTTCAACCTCAGACGTGTCATCTCGGAGACGTCTCAAGACTGTGTGCGAGTGTAGTTTCACAAACATGGTGTCATCTGTCCAGGTACTGCATACTGGATGTACAGTAAGTGGATTCACCGGTGCAATCTCATCTTTTTCCATATGTACAAAAGTGCCTCCACAGCACTTCCTGTGACTGCAGTACATGGTTTCCCTTTCCCTATAGTGAGAGTACAGTAAGTGCATTTCGTCTTGTGGTGGCATCGGGTCACCTTGCAGGTGCAGCCGAGGTATTAAGAGATTAGGGGGCAGCAGCTCGCCCTGTGGAAGGTTCTGGTCTGTGGTGTGCAGCCGCATGCCTGGCCCTTAATTGGCTCTGGTGGCAGCGAGTGCCCTGCCGTTACAGAGCCGAGCACTGGTCAGGGGTCAGCCCAAAACAGCCCCGTCCTGTCATCCTTCCTGTCAGCCTGAAGGTCAGCGCTGTAGAGCAGCATGGCAGGAAGAGCGGGTCTCAGCCACTTACCACGGCGCGTGGACAGGTGTACCACAGCGACCTGTGGATGAGACAGAAGGTCTCGAGGTGGAGGAGGAAAGACGACGTAGAGAGGAAGTAGAAAAGTTTGGGTTTATTACTGCTCTTTTGTTTAAACCTCCCCTTCCTTCATGCAACTCCAAGAAGTTTCACACTCGCGTCTGAGGTGACCGATGTGTTTTTAGGTTAGTATTGCAACCAGCTGTATGGATCGGAGAGTTGAGAAGGAGAGCTGGCTGTGAAATGAGCTGCAGCACACTGATGGATGTGGACAGGGATGAGGACCGGGAGACTTTAACAATTAAAACACCGGGAGAAAGATGTGGCTTTAAATCATCCATGATAGAGCTCATGCCTGGGGCTAGGACAGAAGAAGGAGAAGGAAGAGGAAAACACTGGCGGATCTCAGATGATTCACAGTCCTGCTGTGTGCAAAAGACCTCTGTGTGATAAGAGAGGAACAGAAAGAGAAAAAACAAGACACAGAGGAAGCGAGTGAGAGAGAGAGAGAGAGCTTTGGGGAGAAAGAAGCTTTCCCAAAAGGGCTACAAAGTGTTGCTGAATAAAATTGTGCATCTAATAAGGAAAAGTAATTAAATTTTCCTCCCAGACATCTTGTGTCACAGACAGAACTTATCCGGCTGTTCTCTACGGCAGACAAAGATAGGCAGTGAAGCTAGAGGGGGTTTGCCTGAATAAGATATAGGTTTTATTCTGTTAAGACGAGGCCTTTTCAAGCTGGGTTGATTAAAGTGTTGTATCAAATGCTGCGCTGGCATTCCCCGCATCTTTTACAGCAACTCTGATTTGGAAGCAAAGACAAATATAGATGGCAAATTAGCTTTTTCTTCCCAAGTCATACCTTTGCTTTTAACTTTCTTGGCATCGCTGAAAATGCAATTGGTCTTCCCATTTCACTTTTGATTTGTTCCAAAGCTACAAGTATAAGTACACGTCAGAAATACATGGTTAATCCCAAAGAAATAATGTGTTTTCTTTTATACAGGACTCAATTATAGAAACCAGCAGGGAACATCACATTGATCATTTTATTGGATTTGTTTGAAATAATTTATCAAGAGAATTACATAAAGTGTTCAGACAGTGGGGAGCATTTGATATTATCTAAACCAGAGAAGGGGACATGACAATTGGAGATGCACCGATCCGCTTTTTTCAGTTCTAATCCGATTCCGATACCTAAATTTGGATATCTGCCGATACCGATATAATTCCATTATCAGAGCTCTTTTTGCATAAAATCTGGCATTGCATTATAATTTTGCATTACATTTAAATGTATTCCAAAGCAATTTATTTGAACTGTACGTTAAGTAGGCTTCACATACAACATGTAATGTGTAGGAGTGCAGATTGCTATGGCAACTCCTTTAATGTTTTGAAAAACTTGAACAAATCAAGTGCAAAGCAATTACCAACTACTAGTAGATATCTATAAATGAGTTCAAAAGTAATTAGACAATTTCAAAGAGAAGCGCAATGGCTAATTGACAACTCCTTCATAAGGTTTTCTGAGTGAATATTTGAAATAAAATTGCAAGAACTGTGTAGAGAAATAAACATCTACACTAACAAATAAGTTAAAAACAACAATGTGTAACTGCTTCTTCAATCTGCTTTGTTGCAAAATAGTTTGCGGTGTGACCAGATGTTATTATGTACACACATTCATTTTGATCAAGTAATAAAAGGCGAGGCCAGAGGTCTGTTCAGTAACTTCCGGGTCTGAAAAGCAAAGCCAATAGTTGAGTGCCTTAAACCTGCATTCTCTCTAATAGCCAGCAGGGGGCGCCTCCACTGGTTGCGAAAAGAAGTCTGATTGTATAGAAGTCTATGAGAAAATGAGCCTACTTCTCACTTGATTTATTACCTCAGTAAACATTGTAAAGACGGGTTTATGGTCTCAATCGCTAGCTTCAAGTCTTCTTCAATACAGCATGATGTTCATTTAGTAAATGATGGTCCTATTTAGAGTCAAATAGACTATAAAGCAGGGGATGCTTCAGGAAGTGGCTACCTTGTGATTGACAGGTCGCTACCACAGCGTTATCCGGTCTGGGACTTGTCCGTGTATTGATCTTACAACTATAACCCTTTCACAGTGTGTTTTCAGTTCATGAAAGTTAATTTGAACCTTTTCGGTCGCCTAAAAATGTCTTCTTAATTAATGAATTGTGATTAAACAATTTAATCGATTGACAGCTCTCATTTAAATGGATCGGTACATGGATCATAACCTCAGTCCGATATCCAATACGTGAATTACGTCAGTATCAGAACCCAGTACCGATATTGGATCATATCGGTCCCATCTCTAATGACACTAGGGATGTCCCGAGCCAATCCTAAAGGGTCGTAGCAGGGCCAATCCGGGCATATTTTAATTTATCGGTATTGGCTAAATCCTATATTAAAGGACTCGAATTGGTGACAGAAAAACGTGACAAAAGGGACATCCCTCCACTACAGTGATAAAAATCAGAAGAGACAAATGCATGTAGATGTATCAGGGTTCCAGCATTTCATTTCTGGTCTCACACTACATATCGTGAGCTAACATTATTCACAAGTGGCTCTTTGTATACAGGAAATGTTAATGTATGCCACTTACCACAGAGATAATGACATTTTTTACACCCACACCAGGCAAAGTGTTGGATGAGGGGTTTTTTCCTGCCTTGCACACACACAAACGCACTGAGGCCCCGCATTGTTCTGTTCCTGTATCTGACATTCGTATTTAGTGATAACTATTATACCTTTTTGTTCCTGAAGATTTATCAGATTCACAGAGATATAAATGTTCCCAGACAGTCCTAAAAAGTTGGAGAATCTTTACAAAACTTCCTTTTATCCTTTTATCATAAACCCTCAGCCTACAGAGCTCCACTTCACGATGCACATCTCAACAGCCACTCAACTTGTGGAATAATGATACAGTCCTCTCGACTCTCTCTCTCTCTCTCTCTCCCTCTCGCAGAGCTTATTAGAAGCATCACGCATAAGAGAAGTTCCAAAGTTTTGATATAACGCTGACAAGTACATATCACCCATCAGCAGTTTAGGTAATGAATTAAACATTACGATTTTTGAAACTGCCTGTTTTTGCTCAACACATAAATTATTACAATTGCAGTTGACACTCTGTGTACCTTTAACCCAGGCTGCACACAAACAAGTACACAGACGGAGATACACATGCACCTGTGTTACTTTAAGGTAGAACTGCTGCCATAAATACTTAGAATTAGAAAAAGAATTTCAGTTTATTTACATGTGTTTTTAGGAATAGATACGCTGATGTAAACAACCTATGTTTACTACTTTATCATGAATATGGAAATGTGAGATTTTCAGGCTGAAGAGCTTGGTTTATTTATGTGTGCCATCCTAAAATAACGCCAACTGACTCTCAATGGCAAGTGTTACAGCTAGAAATCAGAATAAGTAAGACTTGGAGAAGATTCATATAACCTGGATGAAACCTTTGACCTGAAAGTATCCAAATAAAATACAAATATATCCAAATGCTTGGTTTATTTCCTTGTGGATGTCCTTGTATGTTTAACAGTTAAAATACCAGACACAATACAAATAATGCACATCTTACCATACTACTACCTGAATTATGAAAGAACCAGAAGAAAATATTTATTATGTTGCTTACAAAACATGAATTTCCTGGCACAAGGTCAGACTAAGACCCCCAGTAAATGAAGTCTGCTCTCTACACCAGCAAGAACCTTTCTGTTACACTTTTTTCCCTACCGCTAATCAGTTGTGCTTCACTTTTTAAGTATCTCATCTTGCCCTTCACTAACAGATTGTGTGGTATTATACTCGTTTGTTCTCATCAGCGGCGATGTTTAATTAATGTTTAGAAACAACTACCAAATTGAGAACTGACCCTCCAACCCTCTAATCCACTTACTAAGTGGTTGCAAATTTTTTCAGACCTAAAAGCCCTTCCTCTAGGAGTTGTGATTACACCTGGCACATGCATAGCGCAAATAGTCAAAGGCTACTCTATCCTTTTATCATCTCTTTGCATCACTTTACATCACTGTACTTTTAACCATGCTCGCGACACGGCTCTAAGGATGGTTATGTTGGTCTCAGACCGGCACATATGGGTACTACGCAAAAAGATTGAGGGATAGAAAACCGAAGATCCCTTCGATGTCAACGCAATTTGATGAATGTTGCGATTGTAATTTTGATAAGTTTGTATGCATTCATCTCTTGTTAAACAAACGTTTGTTTTATACACCCATCTAATAATTATTTTGCGATCTTGCCTGAACATTGCCTGGACATCGCTTATCCATCTAGACATCTAAACATATTTGACTGAATCACGTGAGGCTAAGTGTTTGATCTATAGGCTGAGATTTAGTTGTAGACGACAATCTGATGCTGCTATAACGTTAATGAATAACTATATAACTGCAGCAGCCTCCCACTCAAGGCAACGTTAGCTAGCCATACTAGTCACTGTCATCATTTAGCGATTGGTCTATAGCTTGGAGCCATAAAGCCTCTGTATTATATATTTTTTGGAACATGGCAGGGGAACAAATCAGCAGTCAGCAACTCTTCGGCATAGCATTATTACTATTACCGGTTTTGTTTAAAGTAGAAGTTTGGAGACATGTTTCAACTTCTTCTGTTTACTCTGTTACCATCTATGAGGGACACAGGATTGTTTTCCCCCAAAAGGGGGCGTGGTCATGAGAGCCCACTCTGGATGACGATGTATTGGGTGGATTGCCATGAAATTGTATACAGCCCATGGATGTATTAAGAGAACTGGATACAGCGTTGGAGGCAGGGCCCCGTTCATTCCTATGAAAGTTGCTCAGTGGCGAAGCCAAAATGGTTTGACTTCTGAGTGGAAAAGTACCCGGATCTTCCGGCGATCTGCTGCATCCATTTGGCCAATAGAGCAGGCGCAGTAGCGTTTCCTTTAACTCCGCCTCCCAGCCCTTAGTGCATTTTACAACTTTTAGGACCTAATGAATTAAATAAGGGCTATTCAAGTGTTCATACTACCTCAAAAAGAATTATCCGCTGAGTTACAGACGTCTCTTTCCCAATTTAAGTCTATGGGAAAAAGTATTTTGGGCCCAATGGCATCACGTGACGGACACAGAAGTTGTATTACCGCCGTTTGGCCGCTTTTCGCTTTTCGCAATTCTCAAAATTGGTATCAACGACTGGCGCTCCTCCTGGGGGCTTGGTAGAGCCTCACAGGAGCTACTACTAGCATGGCTTGCTGTTGGATCAACACACATACAAGCCATCACCAAACACTGATGTCCTTCATTATCTTTGAGAAGTTTTATTAATAACTCTTATTTCCATAAATGCTGCACACACCTCCTCACTGCAGGCATAACTGACACCCTGGTCTCCTCTCTACCGCTAACAACACCTCTTCACAGGAAGAGGTGAGAAATGTAATTTGGAACTTCAAGTGCTTGAAAGAGACTGAGATATCACCGGGCTCGGTACCCCCCACTGAAGTCGAATAAATTAGCAAGCATATAAAATATATACCACTCTACAGAATATCAAGTCAAAAGTCTGTAACTCCTCCTTGTGTTTGTTTTTCACTTAACAATGTCCAATTATAAGAAGAACAACACTCATATCTAATTATGTCGACTCTGTATACCAGTTGCAATGAATTACTTTAAATTACTTGTGGAATACATAGTGATGGAGCAATTGCAAGTCTATTTCTGCAACGTAACTAAGTGGAACTATTCTCCCTCTGGCAAAGATGAATAAAAACATTTTGAGGAGAGACTCAGACTGTACAGGATGGATTGGTTTTACCTATCTTACAGGAATTACCAATGAGCTTTCATCAAAGTTCTTCTGTCTGAATCGCATTACTGAAGTTTGTCAGATTCAAAGTGGCTGAAAAGTTAAAGGTATAAAATGCAAGTAGTATCTAAAAAACACTGTATAGACTGAGGCAAAAGTATTACCTCTCAATCATCATTATGACCCACTAGAAGTGTGTGGTGGTGTCTGTATCTGCAGATACCCTGCAGCCCTCTGCCTGTATTTCCTCTTTTCTTATTATTTTTAGAGTAGGACCAGAACATCTTGGATTTCTGGGTCAAAATGACGTCAAACTAATGTGTGAATAGGAATTCTCAGGGTCTACTTCATTCATGATTCTAGGTGCTCTTGTTCAAAAGTTAAATTTTTCAAGATGGTGCTATTGGACATCATGGATTTGAATATTTGGCAAAAAATCCTGGAATTTTAAGGAGGAACCTGGGGGGCTAATTTATTTATAAAAAAAGGTCCATAAAAGTCAAATCATTCGGCCCCACAAGTGGGTGTAACCCTCAGCCAACAACAGCGCGCAGGGTGTGCAGCCCGTTCAGGTTGTCAAGTACCGCCGTTTTGTCACGCCCCTCGGCGTCTAAAACCGAGGCACAAGCACTATACATCGATGGGCACAAATCCCCCTTTAGCTCTATCGGATACAAAGCGGCAGTATTTCACAAATGAGAAGGGGTTGTGTGTTTTTATGTGTGTGCATGTACTCCAGACAGTGCCTCCCTCCCCCCCCCACATATTTTTACATTCATTAATCATACTATGAGTGATGGAGCAATACAGGAATACACAATCTCTTCACCAATTAGAGTTTAGCAACATTTCAAGCTGTTTGTTTATGTTGTCAGGCTACTGTCAGTCAAATCTGATCAAACCACAGTCCTGAAGATGAGCTGAATTTTAAGTTTAAACTCTTAATAAGTTATAGACGTTTTTTTTATCTTGCAAACTTTGATTGATGCTTATTTACGCATCAATATTTAAAAGAAGAGAAAAAAATTAAAATATTTTAAATCAAGTTTTCAGACCCAACATTTTATATTCTGACTGCTTTTCTGAAGATGACAACTTACCATAACATGGGGAAAAGTCCAAAAATATTTTTTCCATTAAGTTATAATTTTAAAGCCACTGAAAACTTGGCTTCAAATGTTAAACCTGCAAAGACAGGTTTGACATTTCGGGGCAAATATCTGTCTCTTCAGCTGCTTACATCCCTCATTATGTTTACAGCTTGTCGCTATCTGTTTGTTGCTGGGCAAGTAGTATAAAGTGGGTTTATCAGAGCTTTTTCACTAAAAACAGCTGCCTGCTGCGACTCGAAGAGACGCGATGAGAGCAGTGAAACTAAACCACATCAGTAAAGTTGCGGACCAGAAAACCAAAACAATGAGCTGAAAGATGCTAAAAAGCTTTGTAGAGTTGAAGGGAACTGCAGAGTCAGGTAATAATTCTCTGTGGGTTAATCACTACTAACGACATTAGATGTAGTAACAATTTGACGCATTATTTTTCGTGTGTTTTCCAACGAATGTCAAGCAACACAAGTGATCAATGCACCTGTGCAAGCCCATGTAGTGCAAAACCTGCTAGGCAACAAAACGACTTGGTTAGTTTAAGGAAAAGGTTGTGGTTCGGGTTAAAATACATACGGTAGTGGTGTTACGTAACAAATAAGTCAACGTTGACTTCTGGTTTCACACTCAACGTAGTCTCATACAAAGTTATTCCTCAATTTTCATGCGTTTTCCTGTCAAATGTCCAGCAACACGCGACGCACGTATCAATTTTACGTGACAATTTCCGCTCGTTACATTCATACAGTCTTTTCAAAATAAAATGTCGTCTTCACAGGAAACAACTTGGTTAGGTTTAAACAACAAAACTACTTAGTTAGGTTTAGGAAAAGATCAGGGTTTGGGTTAAAATAACTCCGGAAGTTGCATAAATTATGTACAGAAGTTACGTGACAAATAAATCAACGTTGACTTCTGGTTTCACACGGGGTACGAACACCGGTCTCCTGGGCGAAAGTTTGGTCTTTTTTGTAGCTCTTTCTACTTCCGGGTTCACAAATTCGTGGATTACATACAAATTGATTTCCTGAGATATATAAGAATTACAGCGCATTACTTATTTACTTATTACTTATACTCAGGCATACCTACGGACATTGTATGCGAACAGCCTGCCTGGGTGAAAGTCCTGTGTTTTGGACCCAATCTGCAAAACTAATAACTGACAGTCCCACAAAGCTTACTGCCTGTCAGAGTAGGAGAGTATAGACAATTCAAACTGCATGAAGGTTGTTTGTTAAATTAATAGTTTTGGTTAAATCAGAGCTATCTAATCTACAAATTGATAAAACATGGCATGGTTACACAGCTCTGTGAGCAGCCTAAATAATTGAGGAAAGAAGAAGAAGAAGAAGAAGTCAGGAGGGAGTAAGAGGAACAAGCTTTAGTCTCTGTGGTGATGGTGTTTTCAGTCTCCATCCATCATCCAGATTAATCGGCCGTTTTTTGTGGGTTTAACTGCAGTGGAGCACATGCACAGGTGCCGGTTTCACTTTTCAACCTCTAATGTAATTTTCTTAATTAGCTAATTCATGGTTTATGCATAACAAGCCAATCTATTCATATATATTAATGAGAGATCCAAGTTTGATTTTGTTATCGTCTCTCACTGTGTCATAATATGATATTAATGAATGAGAGCTATTAGTCCTGCATTTTAAATCATTGCTAGACAGAGTGAAATGAGTGTTTCCCCAAAGAAAATACATTTTCATAACATTATGATCTGGAATTTCACATTCAGCCTTGCAGCAGCTGCTGAGGAAGAGGACGACCCCCCCTCCCCACTTCTGTATTTCATTTTAAGATTATGTTTGGGGTGCATAATTATGACACTCATTAAAAAGCTCCTGCTGAAACAGCGTCAAATGGGGGGAAATATCCTTGGCTGCTATCCAACTCATTAGAATCCCTGATGACGCTTTATGGGATCAGCTCTTTTTTTATTAGCACCCACTATTTACTATACAGCAGAATGGAAATATTTCTGTAATAACTTATAATTATGTGCAAGTCCAACTGTTAATTTGAGTCGCTGCAGGAGAGGCAGATTGAGAAGTGTGGTTCGCCGTGCCAACAGTCACAGAGGTGAACGGGAATTGTGACAGCTCCAGCCTCGTCAACATGGTCATCTGTTATTTTGGCCCAAACATCAGAGTGCTGACTATGAATGTAACAATACACATGGCTCACAGTTTGGCTGGAAACTCAGTGGAGCAGAGTTTCTCAACTTTGGAGTCAGGCCCCTGGAGGGGTTACAGATGGGGTCACAAAAGATTTCTAACACTCCTGTGTTTCATATATTTTTAAATAAAAGAGAGCCACATATGCTTCTCAAAATAAAATAAAAATATAGGCCATATTTCAATTGACGTCACAACATGAAAACTCTTTCATTTCGGAACCTGAAAATGGAGACAAGATCATTTATCCACAGAAAAGAAAATATAATCAGCGGTTTGCATGTGAACACGCGCTTGTCTGTCTACTAGATTAGAGTATTTTCATAACTAGCATGTGGCTGGTATCGTTTTTACCTGGTGAGTCTGTGTGTGTGTGTCATCACGGCAAAATGTGGTCCTGGAGACACCTACTGTAGTGTGAACTACCACAGAGGCGTTTTTGAGTACTTTGCCAAGTGTTTATATTAGGGCTGTCAATCGATTAAAATATTTAATCAGGATTAATCGCATGATTGTCCATAGTTAATCATGATTAATCGAAAATTAGTGGGTAAATAGGCTTTCTTTATGCAAATGTGTGTATATATTTATTACTGGAAACAACAGAAAACAATGACAGATATTGTCCAGAAACCCTCACAGGTGCTGCATTTAACATAAAAAAATATGCTCAAATCATAACATGTCAAACTGCAGCCCAACAGGCAACAACAGCTGTCAGTGTGTCAGTGTGCTGACTTGACTATGACTTGCCCCAAACTGCATGTGATTATCATAAAGTGGGCATGTCTGTAAAGGGGAGTCTCGTGTGAACCCATTTTCATTCACATATCTTGAGGTCAGAGGTCAAGGGACACCTTTGAAAATGGCCATGCCAGTTTTTCCTCGCCAAAATTTAGCACAAGTTGGGAGCGTTATTTAACCTCCTTCGCAACAAGCTGGTATGACATGGTTGGTACCGATGGATTCCTAAGCCTATGCCATATGATAACTTCACTCTAGCTTTAAAACTGAGCCCGCTACAACCTCCGAAAGATCGATTGCGTTAATGCGTTAGTTAAGTTAGTGAAGTTAGTTAGTTATAAGTCAGTGCCGTTAAAACAAATTTGTGTTGGCCATTGGCCCGTTAGTATTGAATGTATTTAAAATGAGTTTTTCCTACAATATCCGCTCCTGGTAACTAAAGCATGATTAACATTTTGGACTTAGATGAGAAGATCGATACCACTCTTGTGTCTGTACACTAAATATGAAGCTACTGCCAGCAGACGTTGAGCTTAGCATAGCATAAAGACTGGGAGCTGGTGACAGCTAACCCGGCTCTGTCCAAAAGGTTGAAAAATTTGACTAACAGAACCTTTAAAGCTCAGTAATTAACACATTATATATTTTTTGTTTAATCCATAAAAAAAACAAGGACTGTGGTTTTATGGAGGTTTTGTGGCTTTATTTGACTTCAGTCACGTAAAGTTTAACAGGGAAAATGACGGAGTAACAGACGAGGGATCCTTTCCCTGGACGGACAGACATGCAATAGATGTCAATGTACAGAATGGACCAATAAAGTAAAATTACAGTACAGACAATCAGAGTGACAAAATTATAGATAGATTTTGAAAATATGAAGAATGGATACGGGAGGATGTTGAGAAACTTCAGGTGCTTAGTCTTTACTAATTACTCTAGCTAAACTAACCACCTCCTGGTTCCTAATCCAGGCAGCAATTATGTTCCAAACAATTGTTACTTCTTTTTTTTTTTACATTTTGCAGAACAAAATGACTCTTCTTCCACACATCTGAAGAGCCTTCATTTTTGTCAGTGTATGGTAAATTTTTTCCATACAATGGAGGACCAGCAATTATGTTTCCTGCACTGTTTTGCAGACACAGAGGGACATCTGGTTTGGAGCCCTGCAAGTGAGTCTCACTGCTTTTGGCATGCTTGAATTTGAAAAACATTTAATGCGCGTTATGACGCATTCGCTCATTTTATCATCATGAACTATCAAAAAAAAGGACTTTGTTTTGGCAACGAAGTCGAGAAATATCAGGCACTTCAAATGCAAGGTCCATAACAAGCTATTTTAAGCCAGACCTCTTAAGACAAAAGAAAAACCCTCTCCTCCAACGAGATTAACAACCTCTCTACTCCTGAGTGACACATTACCGATTTTGATCATGTCTCTTTAAGGTAAGAGAAATTGAAGGTCGCTATCCACATAAGTACCATTTAATCTTACCAGACAAAAGAGGAAGGCTGTGTCTAGATGATGTGCCGGTGGCTGCAGGCCTGAAGTATTGTAGCATCTTGATTATCAGCTTAGATGTTCTCTCCCCTTGTGCCGCCGAATTAAATACACCACAGGTGAACTCTTTCTCTCTCCTAATTAAAAGTGTGTGCCCGTGTTGTTTCTCATTTCAGAACTCCGATCGGCTCTGAACAGCAAGAAGACGAGGACTGAGGATGGAAATGTTTTGCTTTGCTTGGGTGTATTATATATATATATATATATATATATATATATATATATATATATATATTTCTTTCTTTCACGCATTAACGCAACTTGTGATTTTTTATTAACCTCTTAAAAATCCTGGCCGCCATTTGATATGTCAGAGGTTGTAGCGGGGTCAGTTTTAAAGGTACAGTGAAGATGTACTGACTGGCATCATATAAAACTAGAAAACCATTGGTACCAACCATGTCATAGTATCTTGTCGCAGAGGAGGCTAAATAACGCTCCAAATTTACGCTCAATTTTGTCAAGGATAATCTGGCATTGCCATTTTCAAAGGTGTCCCTTGACCTCTGACCTCAAGATATGTGAATGAAAATGGGTTCTATGGTTACCCACGAGTCTCCCCTTTACAGACATGCCCACTTTATGATAATCACATGCAGTTTGGGTCAAGTCATAGTCAAGTCAGCACACTGACACACTGACAGCTGTTGTTGCCTGTTGGGCTTGAGTTTGCCATGTTATGATTTGAGCATATTATTTTATGCTCAATGCAGTACCTGTGAGGGTTTCTGGACAATATGTGTCATTGTTTTGAGTTGTTAATTGATTCCCAATAATAAATATATACATACATTTGCATAAAGCAGCATATTTGCCCACTCCCATGTTGATAAGAGTATTAAATACTTGACAGATCTCCCTTTAAGATACATTTTGAACAGGTAAAAAATGTATGATTGATTGCGATTAACTATGGACAATCATGCAATTAATCACGATTAAATATTTTAATCGAGTGAAAGCCCTAGTTTGTACGCCTAAACCATCCAATTGACAATGCAGGTATTTTCCCTGCAGTTGTAGACAGTATTGTATGAACTCTGACACTTCTCAGAGCTTTCATTTTGTTGCTGTTACCAAAGTAACAGCTTTAATTGTCTGTTCTGTTTCACTGTGAATTCTTCTGTGTTTCTATTGGTAGTCAGAGCTGCTTAGAGGTCAAAGATCCATGACCTGGGATCTTTCTGCAGTGTCAGTCTCGTGCCCGCAGGGGCCAAGTGTCAGCAAAAGCAAAACGCATTCATATTCTGCATCAATGACTGCAGCAGGGGTGAGGATCCGACTGTGATGTTTCAGCTCATCTTAGTCTGCAATGTTGAACTATTGTTGGTTCACTGAATGTAGTTTATTAAACGAAGAACAATCTGTGTGTTTATCTGTGATTAACAGAAACACATGTACTGTAAGGTAATGGCTAAGTAATACCAATCTGTAATGCTTTGGCTACAGATGAAAATTGTTTTACCATCAATTGTTTCTGGAACCCGCACACAAAATTCATATCAGTACACTCAGAGAAATGCACAAAACGAGATCTATTGTCTCCCTGGTGATGTGATTTTGAGCGTCGGGTGTTAGACTGTGCTGGGATGGGGATTGGCAGCATCTCAAGATGGCTCTGAGGCTTCTTTCACTGCCATGCTTTATGGTTAAGAAGCCAGCAAATTGGGAAAGTGGCTTTATCTAATTAGAAAATACATTCCTTTAGCAAGCAGTCCCCCAGGCAGAATCATCATTATTTAAGCTGGCTGGCCTTGAGAGAAGCAGCGAGCGGCACTCAGATACATGTCTAATGCTCGCCTTGGAAATGACGATGTGCAACAGATATGCTTATTGTACAATTATTGGATTTATTATTATTCTTTTGCCTTCTTTCCCTCTATAATGTTCTCTTTCTCTATCACCTCTCTTGGTCTCCTTAGTATCACATATCTCCATTGTATATTAAAAGGCTAAGTAATAATTATCTTAGTGCCTTTTCATTAGACAATTTTCATGCTGTGGGGAAAATGGTCTTGCAGATTGTCTCAGTGTGTTGTTACTCCACATTAATGCATTAGAAGTGGTGCAGTGGGTGCAGCAATCACCAGAGGAAATTGGTCTAAACCCCTTTAGACTGTGCCGCCGAACATATACCAGCATAATAGACATGATATCTTGAACTGTAATTACGTGATATTTCTCTGGACGTATTAATATAAAAATGTGGTTCACAGCAACACAATTGCAGCTACACTTTAATGTGGGCCATAGATGCCGAAGGCACAGAAGGATTAAAAAGAGACTTAATGGACAGATGCTGGCTCATACTGACGACTATGCAGCATCGTCTTAACTAAACAGAACAATGCACAATGTAATGAGCTTTGACTTAAAGGGAACATTTTCCACCTTTTATGTGGATGTCCAATCAGAATGTAGGTAAATGGTAAATGTAGTCCACTGAAGTAGGGCTGCAACTAACGATTATTTTCATTGTCGATTCATTTGTTGGCTATTTTCTCGATTAACCCTGCAGTAGGCAGAATATTTTTGGCATCATTGGGCAAAAATTCTATAATAACCTTTCAGCATATTGTAATTCAAGTGTTCTGAGAGATAACTAGACTACTGCACCTCCTCATGGCTCTGTTTTCAGGCTTTAGAAAAAATGTAGCCCGTGATGAAAGACTTTGGCCAATCACAAGTCATTTCAGAGAGAGCGTTCTTATTGGCTGTGCTCCGGCTGGTGGGCGGTGCTTGGTATTCCCTCAAGAGATCTCAACAATTTTACAGCTAAACAGTACACTACGAGATGCCTAGTTTGACTGTTTGATCAGAGTTCACGAGTGATTGACAACTGCTCAGAGACGGCAGACTCCAGCTCGGCTCTGATTGGTTGTTTTCCTCCGGTATGTGAAATCTTGCAGATGCCATTAGGAGCACCGGAGGACACCGGAGGACACCGGAGGACACCGGAGGACACCGGAGGACACAGAGGCACATGATTTTTTTCAGATTACCTGTCTCATACTGTCAGGATATAGTGACCATTTTATAAAAATGACTTTTTTTTAATCATATTTGCTCCTTTTCTAACCACTGCTGCTTTATGTAGGGATGCGATAGCCGATAACGATGTTTTCGTTTATTTTGTTTTTGCTGTTATTTATTTCCCTTTTGTGCCAGGGAAACAAAGACCTCTTCATTATAAAAAAAAATGTTTTGAAGTCATTCAGCATTTCATTACACTATCTTTGAATGAGCACAAATTCAATCATACAAATTTATTCATTTAACAACTTTTAATGTAGCCTTCTTTCACATGAAAAATATTGTTTTATTGCGGACCCGACGTGCTGCTGCACTCTGCTCACCCTGGATGGATCCCGGTAAGGGAGACGGACTGCTGCACGGCATGGTGGATGTCCCCACTGTACCGTACTGGGTGCTGTGTCACCCCTCGTTGGACTGACAGGCCTATAGTGAAACATTACGCACACACGAGGTTCGTTCCCATCCAGACTACAGTGAGTGTTTTGAATAAATCATGTAAGCCATTGTTTTACTGCTTAATTTTTCGTTTATCTTAACGTTCTTGTTGCTTATCTTTCTCCGAGACAGTGTAATACTCCCACACTTTTTCTTTCACTTTTAACAAACCACACATGTGCACGGCACCCGTCGTCAGAGTCGTGTCCAGCTAGTGGTTTCTTCTCTTAACCAGCAGCTGGTTACTGTTGTCCAAGACCAACACAACAGATAAACATGGGCTACTGCCATCGGGGAATGTCATCTTATTTGCTGATAGGCCGGTGGCAGTCAACAATATCGCACTGATACCGATGTTCGGCCAATATATCGGTGCATCCCTAAAGATAAGGTTGAAAATTGACAAATTTTCCCTTTAAAACCCACAAGATCTATGTACACTACACATGGCTGTATATTGCACGACATTTCTTGATTTTAGTCTGTAAATATGTGTGTGTGTGTTTCTGTGTGTGCATTCTGTGTGCATGTGTGTCTGTGTAAGGCCCACTTTGAAGCTTTTGTTTGTACATTGAACAGTCTTTCAGTATCTTAGGCTACAGTGAGCCCGCCTATCGGCCAGCACTGTTAATGAGGCCTCTGGGAATGGACACAGAGGTGTGTGTCAACACACAAATCCTTTTAAGTTTCACAAGTGTGTGTGTGTGTGTGTGTGTGTGTGTGTGTGTGTGTGTATGTGAGTGTGAGTTTGTGAGTGGGGGAGAGAGAGAGAGAAAGATTACGGTCTCCTTTTTAACTACATTTGGATTAGTGTTCCTCCAAAACTGGAATAATTATCATCATCCTCCACATCTGCACTGTTGGATTTCTTCAAGTTATGCAAACAAATGTGCCTGCATTTATTCTCGCTTCATTTCCTTCTGTCAAATTACATATCTATTGTTTTGTTACATGACTAAAAGTCTATAACCGTGCTAGCAGCCCAGACTGCAGTCCTCATTACACACCACAAAACTAAATAGTAAAATAGATGAAAAATGGAGCAAAAGAAACATTGTATTGTTAGATCCGTACCACTACTGGGGCAGACATGTTGAGTTTGGCTTGAGCGTAGCACCAGAGTTAAGGTCATGTAGTTACCGACCAAAACCAAAATTCATTTTGATGTGGAACAAATGTCGGACCAGTAGACCAACCAATTAACAATTTTAGAGCTGCTAGCATAGATAAACAAGACTTGGCCAAAACTAACTACATGGCTGGACCGTGTACGGTCAGTCTGTGAGTTTGTGGCTAAATTGTTACACAAATAGTCAGTAGCCATGTCTATAATGTTAAATCCACAATACATGTCCACCAGGTCCGGTGAGGACACCAGGGGACACGCTGCTCCACTGAACTAGCCACTCAAATGGTGACGTACCCTATCGTAGAATGCAGCTGATCGGTCCCTGGTTTTCTGCTTGCCGTTTCAAATAGGAAACAATATGGCGGCATGCTCATAAACTTTTTGTTATTCCATCTAAATAATCCACCAAGATCTACTTCTGAAAACATTTTAAGCGAGAAATAGGCTGTGCCACTGTTGAATCTCGTTTCATTTTAGAACTATATCGCTTAGTTTCACAGCTTGGTCCAGGTTCCGTGAGCCGGACGCGCAACATTATGCAAATACAGACCCTCTCCAACTCACCGCAACACTCCCAGCATGCACTGGGTGACTGCTTCTCCTGCTTTCCATAGGAAATGAATGGAAAGCGTTGAGAAGCCCTCCGTCAGAGGAGCACTTAGCCGGTGAGTGAAACCGCTGACACGCTCCCCCTGAAAACGTAAACACCGCCACGTAACCGCCTTTTCATTTTGAAAGAGCAACGGCCAATGAGGAAACTCCAACACTTGGCCCACCAATCGTGCAACTTCATCAGTCAGTCAGTAGACTTTTGCGTTTGTAGGGCTGGCTCTCTGCAGTCCAGCCAAAAAGCACTGTAACTATAACCAGGTTAGTTTCATTGTATTTGATTACCCTAGTTATTGTTTTGTAGTCAGATTACTCTTCTCCCATTACATCTGATGATGGAAAATTGCGATATATATTGTTGCCCTCAGAGAAAGATTTGGGTCAAGGTAGAGAAAAGTCATGATGCTGTTTGCATTACGCCTGTCCAGATCTTTGTGTATGTGAACATGTATACGTTTGAGTGTGTGTGTGTGTGTGTGTGTGTGTGTGTGCGTGTGTGTGTGTCAGTATCTCAAGAGAGCAATTTAAAACATAGCCTATGACAGATAAAGTCTAAAGATCAACATGCTGTAGATCAGTAAATGTCTCCCGTGGATCAAATAGTCCTCACATTCTTCTATCGGTCCTTTCATCCCCTTCCATTCTACTGTAAGCCTGGTTGCCATTCGTTAGTTTAAATCCCTACAGGAAGCATTTCACAGCAGATTTAGACCTAACCAGTGTCTTTCTCTGACTCTAACAGAGTGGGTCACTGTGAGGCACTGCTGTGAAAAAGAGAGATGGACGATGTCTTTGTATCTGTGTACAGTGAAGTCCAAATTTGCTCATGAATATAAGAGAGAGAAAAATTGGAAGGAAAGTGCAAGAAGTAAGTGGGCAGTAAATGAACCGATGGCCTTTAAAGGAACAGTGTGGAACATTTCGGGGGATCTATAAACAGAAATGGAATATAATATTCAGCTATGTTTTCATTAGTGTATAATAACCTGAAACTAAGAAGTGTTGTGTTTCCGTCATGTTTCTACAGTAGCCCACAACGGCCAAAGAATGGACAAACCAAACACTTACCTGAAGGCCGCCGTAGTTCTCCAATATGCTTGTGAAACTGCGGTAACGTGAGCCACAGAGTGCAAAACCGTAGTACCACCAGCCGCCGTCTAACTTCCGTTGCTCATAAAGTAGTGTTATTATGGTAAGGATGGCCTCTGAGTGAGGCGAACGGCGTTACCACGGTTTTGCACTCAGCGGCTCACGTTACCGCAGTCTTGGAAAGGAAGGAGTGAGCGGAGGGGTACTCAGTTGGTTGCAATATGCAACCACACCACTAGATGCCACCAAATCCTACACACTGCACCTTTAATAGAACAGAACAACACATTCTCACTCTCAACTAGTCAAATACCACCACTTGGTCATCGGAGACCCTCGGCATGGGGTACCCCTCTTGCGTTACTTTTGGAAGTACCAGGGGCGGCGTGTCAATATATGCTTGTTACATGCATAGTGTCCTTTCAAAATAAACCTCCATTTTCACAGGAAGTTGGGTTTAGGCAACACAACCACTTAGTTAGGGTTAGGAAACATTGGTCTCCTGGTTGAAAGTCTTATGTTTGTTTGGCCCATCCACCTCCCCTCCCGTCCGCCCTTAACAGTCTCTCACGCTATTAATACTACGTCACTTGCTCCAACCCAATGTTAGTTGAAAGCTCGGTTCGTCACACACTGTTGCTAAAGGGTGCCTCCGTGTGTCGGTTTCCGATGCCGAGGGGCACTTACCAAATGGCGGTATTTGACGAGAAGGGAATACATCACTTATCTTATATATGTATTAGTTGATGTATTTATCCAACATCACTAAAAGAAAAGGTTAAACAACTTATTATTTTACAGCCTCACATCTCCCCATCTTCGCCTCACAAAGACACTGCGTGATGTGAAAGGGACAGATGCAGTTGTCTCGATTTTGCATGAGGGGAGATCAACAGTGTCCGACTTGACAAAACCCCCATGGTGTATATGAATGTAAATGTAAATATTATTCATGGTTGAAAGAAAGTTTCCTTTCGTTTCTAAATGTGACTGCTCACCTCTGGATGCAATTAAAATGCTTACAGTCAAAGCGGTCTCAATGTTTTCTGTAAATAAGCAGCCAAACCTGAGGACAAAGAGCTTGACATTGAAGATAAAAGCATGAGATAGAACATTTCATCGAAAAGCCAGGAGGCAGGAAAAGGCAGACGAAGAAAATATGGAAATGGTGAGTTAGGGCAAAGTGGAAGAGATGGGTATTTAGCTACATACTGTACCTAAAAATGGTATCAATGGTCCTCTTCATGCTGCGGGTCATGATGTAAAAAGGCTCTTAGCCAGGATTTCCATGATGACAGGCATTACCTAGGCTCAGATAGCTTGTGTACAATGAACTACATATAATTGAATGAAAATGACCTGTTTGAAAGCCTACTGCCAGAGATGGTCCTGAGTAACTCCTCTTAAATCCAGATTTTATGAAAAGAATTGATTAAAATCATTCTTGTCTGTCCATAATAGAATTAACATGCAAGCAAAATTAATTATGCATTGCCATGATTGAGTTTTTGCTTTTAATCACGACAATTTCAGGCTTGACGAAGCTCAGATTGGCCAATTTAAGAAGAGGTTAATGGGTTCTTATTATGGTTAGATTTCTCATTGCACTGCGAGAGTGCCTGAACAACAAGGGGAGCCCAAGTGACCATCTCTCTGATACAACGGCTACTGTAAAACTGGTTTTCATTGTGAGGAACACTACATTATTACGTCCTCTAAATTTAAAAATGGGAAATTCTTTGAGACTGTTAAAGGCTAATGGATAGTGTTTAAAGAAAAAAGTGCTGCTTATCTCAGAGGAATCCCATTACGCTCTGATGCAGGACGTTGCCGTTATTCTCAGAAACCATTTCATTGGTCGTTGCTTTTATGTAGAGATGAATATCAGACCTGCACATTATGTTAACACATTTAGAAGGTGTCTAGGTAGACATCCATTAGATTTGACTAGTTAGAAAAATCCCCTCTTGCCATGCAGGGTTGTTGTTGGATTGTGTTTTCAGAGTGTTACAGAAGGTAGAATTAAAGTATGGTGTATTCTACAAATTTGCAGCAAATAAGTTTTGAGAGAAACATAACACATTTACTTTATTAACATCTAACAGAAGCCAGTTTCTCCAAACCACCAATGTGCTTTTGTTGCCAAAGAACTGACCTATCGTGGGTCTCTGATGCACCCTGCTCCCTAGTGTCAAAGTCTTGTTCTTTGTACGCCCACCATTCACCCTGACCACCTGCTTACAACTCGTGTGCGGTACAGAAAAGCAGCATTTCCTTCAGTTGAAAAACACATTGCCACAGATTATCCGCGCAACTTCGTTCAAAACACATTTGGCCGAACAAAAGAGGTATATTAATGCAATTTCTAGGAAACATGTTCTTGTAAGATATAGTCTCGTATAAGATGTGTACCTGTACCATCTGTTTCACAAATGCAGCAATAACAGTATTTACAATTGCAATTAAAGCAGCAGTGGGTAGAACTGGATCAAATATGATGAAAGAAAGTTATTTTTATAAAACGGTCACTATATCCTGACAGTAGTGCATGAGATAGGTAATCTGAAAAAAAAAATCATGTGCCTCTGTGTCCTCTGGTGCTCCTAATGTAATCTGCAAGATTTCACAGACCGGAGGAAAACAACCAATCAGAGTTAAGCTGGAGCCTTGCCGTCTCTGAGCAGCTGTCAATCACTCTCAAACTCCGATCAAACGGTCAAACTAGGCAGCGCTGATCAAATATGAATCAATATTCTGTTACTGTAATCCCTATTTTTCTCCTCAAATGTTTTCAGAAACATCTTGTAGTTTACTGTTTAGCTGTAAAATGAATAGTTTGTGACCTGGCAGCCATGTTGAGATCAGTTGAGGAAATACCAAGCACTGATTGGCCAAAGTCTCCCGTCACAGGCTAGATGTTTTAAAGCCTGAAAACAGAGCCATGAGGAGCTGCAGAAGTCTAGTTTTCTCTCAGAACACTTGAATTACAATATGCTGAAAGATTATTATGGAATTTGTGCCCAATGATGCCTAAACATTCTGCCTACTGAAGCTTTAATGTTTGGTATTTTTCTTTCTTGTTTTATCGCCAGATATGGTCATACGCTTCAGAAAGAGTACAATCAACAATGATATACAGTATAACACTACGAGCCAGTGAGGATAATGAGAGACAGTACATCGTGGGTGCTGAATTTCACGACTACACTACAACAATTTCGGAATCTGGACACACTAAAACATGTTTGACCCCCTGGACAGTTCACTTACTGATTTAGGGACCGGTCCGAGGCACCCCGGGAGTCCTAAAGCTGCTAATGGCTACCAGCAGCCGTTCTGCTCCCGTCACCCCGCCAGACCAAAGTGGTTTGAACTGAGCAACCGACATTCTTACATCTAAAACTTTGTGCACATGGGGCTAATTAGTCTATATGATTTATTGCTTTGGGGATGATACAATATGTATATTCCCCTGTAAATACTCCAGGTGAATGCAGTTAAAAGTCGTTGAATGTCGCATTTCTTTGTCATCATGAATCTTTGTTAGCTAATTCAATATCTTTTACAACCCTAAATAGCACGGGGATCAAACGGTGCATTTGATGATTCACAATTCTGTTCAACAAACTTTTTTTTATTAAAGTTTAATTCACTGTTGATGCCGTTTATTTCTACTGGCAACACGCTGCTGTTCCTGGTTGTGCTGATGTATCTCACATGTTTCCTTTTACTATACTTCAAATCGCTATCGGTTTTCTTGTACAACATGAATGTTCCATATCTCAGTAACATGTGTCTGTTGTATGTAATATAGGCTCTGTTCTGTATACTTCACAGAGTATACACTGTATACCCTAGGGCTGTCAATCCATTAAAATATTTGATTGCGATTAAGCGCATGATTGTCCATAGTTAACCGTGATTAATCTCAAATTTATCACACATGTTTTTTCGGTCCAAAATGTACCTTAAAGGGAGATTTGTCAAGAATGTAATACTCTTATCAACATGGGAGTGGACAAATATGCTGCTTTATGCAAATGTATGTATTTATTTACTATTGGAGATCAATTAACAACACAAAACATTGACAAATCTTGTCCAGAAACCCTCACAGGTACTGCATTTAGCATAACAAATATGCTCAAATCACAACATGGCAAACTGCAGCCCAACAGGCAACAACAGCTGTCAGTGTGTCAGTGTGCTGACTTGACTATGACTTGCTCCAAACTGCATGTGATTATCATAAAGTGGGCATGTCTGTAAAGGGGAGACTCGTGGGTACCCATAGAACCCATTTACATTCACATATCTTGAGGTCAGAGGTCAAGGAACCCCTTTGAAAATGGCCATGCCAGTTTTTCCTCGCCAAAATTTAGCACAAGTTTGGAGCTTTATTTACCCTCCTTCTCAAGCTAGTGTGAAATGGTTGGTACCAATGGATTCCCTAGGTTTGTTAGTTTAGTATGATACCAGTATCTTCACTCAAGCTTTAAAACTGAGCCCGCTATAATCTAAAAATCGCAAGTTGCATTAATGCGTTAAAGAAATTAGTGGGGTCAAAACAAATTTGCATTAACACATTATCGCGTTAATTTGACAGCCCTAATATACACTTATCTATTTGTCCCAATAAACGGTCATAAATCTTTTGAGAAGAGTCTCTAACTAAACTGCGTGGTAATAAAGCAAAAAGTCACTTTCATAATTGTGTCCATTAACACACGTATGCAAATAGAGAGAGATGATTGTCTAATTTATTTCATTATCGCCATTATGAAGGTCAAATCATAGCCTTCTCAAATCGTTTCGCTGTGAGCTCACACAGCCCACACAACAAAACATCTACCCATATGCTCACTTGTGATAAATGGAGATTACTCTGCTCAAGTCATCAGTCTATCGAAATAGTTTAGTAAAGTGATAAATCCACACACACACAACCGGCAAAATATTCAAAGAGCTTGAATCAATGAAAAATCATCTACAAAATCCTTTTTACTAGACATGAAAACATCAAGTTAAACCTTCTGACTGGACTTGGACAACACATCTGAAATTAGACAGTCCAGTTTAAAAAATGGGAATGTGGAAACCATAATCATTTTGAGTAAAAAAAAAAAAACCTACTGCAAGTCATTAGTTATGGCTCAAATCTGGAAACAATCTCTCCTCGAGCCCCACTACCTGGCACTAAAGAGAACTAAAATGTCTCCAGCTTGTAGACAATAACAGGGTGAATAATGTAGATAGCTTAACTTGTAACATGTAGAGGCCTTGGTCAGGTCAGCGGTAGTATTGTTGTTAAGGTTATCAGTTTCGCTTTTAAAGTCCCAGCAAAGTTGGACTAATGCTAACATTTACATTCACTCTTTTCTTTATTCACTCCATCATATTTAAAGGGATAGTTCAGGTGTTTTGAAGTGGGGTTGTATGAGGTACTTATCCATAGTAGGTGTTTTATTTACAGTCGATGACGGTTGGCAAAACCCCAGTCTGGAGAAACAGATATGTAGTTCCGACACCGGAGCAAAGCAATACAGTGCTGTGGACGGGGTGGTCAGAAAAACTTATTTTAGCCACCTAAAAGAAAGGCCCACCTAAATAAATCTTTATCTGTTTCAGTGTACCCTATATTTAGAATACTTTCACTGCTTTGTCTTGCCATCAGACAGCCCTGTCCTTCTCCTTTCTGACGGGGAACCGAACTGAGAGTGAAACGTATCTATGCTCTCTCCAAAGCGAGCAGGCTCAGACGACAAAAACAGGCTAGATACGTTTAACTTTCAGTTCAGATCGCCGACGGAAAATATTCTAAATGTAGCCTACACTTCCGGATATCAATTTTTTTAGGTGAGCCTTTCTTTTAGATGGCTAAAATACATTTGTCTGCCGTTTCCGTCCACAGCACTGTATTGCTTTGCTCCGGTGCCTTTGCTCTTGTCTTTTTCTCTATGCTGGGGTCACGCAGACCATCATCTACTGTAATTAATACACCTACTATATGATATAGGATAAGTACCTCATACAACCCCACTTCAAAACACCCTAACTATCCATTTAAAGTCACAGTGAAACAGCAGTTAGAGCGCGTTAGCTTCTGAAATGTGACCTATTTTTTATATTTGAGTCTTAAGATTTGATTGGATCTTTTAAAAGTAGCCTTGGCTTAGTTTAAACGAAGCGATATAGAGCTGTAACGAGATGCAGAGGACGATTAGCCTCCGCTCACAACTCCCTCACCTGTGTTGTAAGATCAGGAGGAAGAGGAGGAGGAGGAGGAAGAAATGAATAAATTAGAGCACAACCATACACTTTTGAAAATATAAACAAAGCTTTTGCCAACTAAGATGCAAACACACACCTCTGACCCATAATATCACTAGCTAAACATATTCCAAAATTAACAACATGTGAATGTGGATTTTTTTTTTTTACTTATTATCACAATTAAGGCTCATTGTTTTCAGTTTCTTTATCACATTTCACATAAAGAAAAACCTTTGGTTAAAAAATGAGATCAGTTTAAATAGATTTTAATTTTGTTTTTCCACCTAAAACAGTATTGTGTTTCCTGCTGCAGGAGGACTCTGCTGAGTGCAGTTTACAGACAGGATCCTCTCGATAAAAGGACTGCTCATTGACGCTCCCGGTAAAGAGAGCTGAAGAGGAAAATGGTGAGAAAATGCAAAAGGGCCCCTCTATTGAAAATAACATTTTCTGTTAGCTTTTCTAGATACAATTACCAAAAAAGAAAAGGAGATTTTATTTGTTTTCACATCACAAAGGTTGTCATGCTGGCTACAGAGAGCTCCACAGAAACTCCATAGAAACCGATAACAAGAGGTAAGATGGCAGCTGTACGCTGTGAGCTTCATTTCAAGGTTCATTATTGTTGTGCAGACATGAACACGGTGGCACTTTAAAACTTGTAGATGCAGTCATGGTCTAATTGGCAGTAAAGTATTTTGTTCTTACTTATTTATCTATTTATTTGCTGACTGTTGAGGTCAGTGGAGCATAAAATTACTGTGCAAATATATATTATTCACTACATGGCAGATTTATCGTCTCCATAGCAACTGGTCTCCATTTTCTGTTGTTAAAGCAATTACCAGACTAAAAAGGTCAAGAGCAAATGTAGGATAAGTGTAAAAGAGTCATGTTTAAATGAAAAGACACTAAGTGGACATGTGGAGGAATGAGAAAGAGACAGAAAATGGATCTTAAAGAGAGAACGCAGTTAATTGTCTCACAAAAATTGCCACATCCAGCCCGCATAAACAAATACACACTATACTCACAAATACACACAGAGGCAGAGTCAACGCTGAACAGCATTGTCTGCTCTAGACTGAATGGTCAGCTAAGCAATAAAGTAATGGGCTGCTTGCATAACTTAACTACGTAACTGAGTTGACATTTCAGCTCCAGCTGGTTTTCTATTAACATAGTCCAGTGTGGGACAGGTGTACTCATTTGATTTCATGATTGAGATTGTAAACACATTGACCTGAAATGTCGTTTACTGGTAATGAGTTTAGTTTTTTCATCTTTTTTGTCATTTTTGAGGCCCCGGTCTTTAATTATACGAGCATATTTGCTAACACTTAATTTTACAGGTCTGCAAATTTCATGGTAATTAGGTGATAATTAACAAGTAACCTATTTGAAATTTCTTTGGAATTACTGCCAAATTACCCCAATATTTACCTCAAAATGCATCGAAAATTACTTTATTATAAACATTATTTAATCATTATATTCCGCTATTTCCTAATAGCTAATATAATTAATTATTTTATTATTATTATTATTATTATTATTATTATTATTAATAATAATAATAATAATAATAATAATTGATTTAATACATTTAATAATATAATATTACATTTAATTTATTAGCAAATAACTTCTTTGAAATTTCTTTAAAAAGTCCCTGAATCATTATATTAGCTACGAGGTTACATTTGTATGGACAATAAGTCAAACAATGGTGAGATTTGTGCCTGATCATCTATTAGTTTTGGTTTTCCACCTCCGATGAAGAGCAGCGCACAGACGCTTCTCAAGCCTAAGGGCACTATTTTAACGATTATATGCTATTTCAGCATTTAATTATTAAATAATGTTTATAATAAAGTAATTTTCCATAAATGTTGGTAAATATTTGGGTAATTTGGCAGTAATTCCAAAGAAATTTCAAATAGGTTACTTGCTAATTATCACCTAATTACCATGATATTTGCAGACCTGTAAAATTAAGTGTTACCGTATATCATTTCTATTTTTCATGCCATTTAATGTCGGAATGTTACAAGAACCAGTACTTCAGTACCAATCGATGCCAAAATTCTGAAAACATGAATGTACTTGTTTTCTACAGTACCTCAGGTACCAGGGATCAGGGAGCAAGACTAACAGCGTTCCGGGGAGAGCAGAAAATTTCCCTGATAATGCTACATTATGAAAAACAAATCCATGTTGAAATCTGCAAGAGGAGCGCTAGTAACGTTAGCTGTTAGCTGTTGGCAGCCGGTGGGCAGCACAGTCCTGCTTGGCTAAATAACAGAGCTAACAGCTAACATACGGAGGTTGCATTGAGTTACAATATGATGTGTTCAGGCTCTATTCAGTAAAAATGTATTTGACGAAGGTAAATTCTAACGCTTTCATGATGTGTTCAAATATAAACTTTTAAAATGTAGTTTTTGGCGACAAACTTGAGGTGTATCATCAGGGATTCATAATAAATTTGCAAAAACCTGTATTCAAACGGTAATAAAGGAGTGTATGTTGAAGTATATAGGATTTATTGTGTTGTTTTTGTTTTTTATCGTGGTATCGAATTGGAATCGAGAATCGTGGAATTTCACTGGTATTGGCTACTAAATTTCTGGTATTGTGACACCCCTAATTTATTGTTTAGCTTATTTTATTATATTTATTATTTTATTTTTTTAGCATGGCTAAAATATCAGTCTGTCATTTTAACAGTTTTGGTCCACACTGAAAAAAACTCAACAACTATTGGATGGATTGGCAAGAAAATTAGTCTTTTCTCTCCAGTCTCTTGAAGCGTTAATGCAGTAATTAATAATTAATAAATACCAAATATGTAATGATAACTATATGATCTTTATATATACAGTACATTAGTGGTCAATGCTGTGTGTGAGAAAATATAGAATTTAACATTTAAGAAAAAATAATGAAAAATGCTATCAAATCCTACTTTTGATCTCTCAGAAGCAGCTGGCGAGTAGATGGTAAAAAGAAATTGGTAATCCTATGAAATGTGAGAGATAAAATAAACCTCCTGATACACTTTCAGTTACACTGACACTTTAAAATACACATTGCAGAAATACGCCTTTGAAGTCAGTGAAGAAGCGTGCTCTCGTGCATTTTCAGTTCCGTTTTCAAGGAGAAAGCTGATATGAAGTAGAAGAGCTTGTGAATCATTATTATCAATAATTATCAATATTTATTGAAGCCTCGTTTAAAAATATATGGTGTGAAATAGTATTAGCAGTATTAGTGTTCTGCAGTGTTCCAACTGTAACACGTCTCTCAGAATAAATGTAAACGGCGACACACTGTGTGTACATTTTTAACAAAGTGTGTTTGTAAAAATGTTTGTCTATATAAAGAACTCTGACGACTACTGGTTTTCACGTTGTTACATACAACTGAGGTACAGACCATGGAAATAATCTGAAACCATTTTCTACTGGAGATGGGTTTTCTGTTTATCAGAATCCAAAAAAATACTTTATTAAACTAACAAGAGGAAATCAATTTAATGTGGTCCATGCTAGTTTCCACATTTAGAGAAATACCAAATAGTGACTAATGGACAAGTGGAGCAGGACTCCATAATGCAGAGGTCTGACTCATTCACTGATTAAGTTGGTAAACAGGCATGTAATGGATTGTTTTTGTTTTTGCATTTATATTAGATCCTATGTTTAGTAAAGCCTGGAGATTCACCCAAATGCCAAGATTATGGATACATTAATTGATGTAAGTGAAAATGATGATGATTCACTGTATTAATAACTGATAATAATAATACAAAATAATGTATTTACTGATAGTGTACCCGACGTCAGATGTTCTATATGAGGCAATGCCAGCATCATTATTGTAAATTTTTTCAAGAATACTCATTTGATTTTTATTATAATCGTGCAGGTAATTTCCTACCTAGGGTTGTATAGACTGGTGCTGCACAGAATTTAAAGGAATTTGATGTCAAAATCTGACATTTTTAGCAATCAGTGTTCATTTTGGCAACAGCACAATAAAGTAAATTAGATTAGATTATAGATTAGATTTCGCTTTATTGTCAGATTCCCCTGAAACTTTTCTTGTATCTCAAGACAGCTCTGTTTCATATACATGAAAATACCAGACAATGGGCCTAATGTAGTAATATTATAATAGAAATCAACTCCAGATGCACCAAATGTTCTTAACCATCCAAATCTGCTCTTACCCAGGTGTGCTGAATGATGAATCCTACTTGATCATATATTGGAGGCGTGTGACAGATTGTTTATTATTAGCATAGGTAAAGCCCCCTGAACACTATATAAGGGCGGGCTGTTGTGCCGTGTATAAATACTCTGGTACATGCCCAAAAATTGGAGACATACGTCAGTACTGGCTTGGTCTGGATAGCCAAAGCATGGAAGAGCAGTATGTAAGCCATTCAGAAGCTGAACGCACGCAATATCATCCAACGGTTTTAAAGTCTTAACTGGGATCAATGGACCAATAGTACTTCTTCAATAATCAAACCATTATAATTACTCTAAAACATATAATAATCTAAATTTGATTATATGATATCCAAGCATTTGGACAAATTTAAAACTTGTGTTTTCTTGAGTTGGATGCACAATTTGTGGACTGTGAAAACAAGATGTTTTTTCTTATCTTGGTAAGAGTGCTCTCAACCACTCGTAACATTTAATCTTACCTAAGAGAAAAGGAAAAAAATAAGAAAACATTGGTAGAGGAAGAAATCGTGGATTCGGACAAAATAGGAGGAAATTTGTTTGCATAGCGCCTCCTACATGAAGCTCAATCTTTCAAATAGACAGCTGCAGTGCAATTCATTTCACTGCTTGACATTCAATTTCAGACATACACAGGTGCATATTGCCAGTCTTAAAACAGTTAATTCCATACATTTCTATTCCTGGATACCTGTACATGCAAGGTTATCTGTCGTCAGCAGTAAGGTTTCATAAATAAGTGATGGAAACCAACAATGGGGGGAAAAGCAATGAAAAGACAGGTAATGCAGTCACACTGAAGTGGTGATTTTAGAAGCAAATCACATTTCTTTGCATTTCACATTGTAGCTCTTTGTCCCACTCTATTTTTGGAATGACAGTCATTTTGGGTGGCAGTTTTTGTTGGATGGTTTGCCATCCCACATTTCTTTGCTTTTTTACTGGACAAAATTAACCCCATAAGTACCCTGTAATGCCAGGTCTGTGACTGGAACAGAGCTCCACACCCTTACTATCCACCTCACTACATATAGGGCACACTATTTCCTGCACTAGCAGTGAGAACCTTGGCATCTCACGTAACTGGTTAAGTTTTGAAGTTATTGAGGAATGAATGAGTTCTGCAACCTGTTAAGTCCAGTCAGCAACCTCCGGGTCTGAGAAATGAAGCCAATGCTTAAATGCCTTAAACTTGCATTCTTTCTAACAGCCAGCAGGGGGCGACTCCTCTGGTTGCAAAAAGAAGTCTGATTGTATGGAAGTCTATGAGAAAATGAGCCTACTTCTCACTTGATTTATTACCTCAGTAAACATTGTAAACATGAGTTTATGGTCTCAATCGCTAGTTTCAAGTCTTCTTCAATACAGCACGATGTTCATTTAATAAATTATGGTCCCATTTAGAGTCAAATAGACCATAAAGCAGGGTATGCTTTAGGGCGTTGCTACCTTGTGATTGACAGGTAGCTACAGTCTGGATGTTGTCTGTGTTTTCGTCTTACAACTTTAACCCTTTCACAGTGTGTTTTCAGTTCATGAAAGTTAATTGTAACATTTTGGTCACCTAAAAATGTCTTATTCAGACTTGGGTTGTATTTAGCTCCACCCTCTTGTGTCACCTCTGGTTGCAAATAACCAAGATGGCAATGGCCAAAATGCCGAAATCGAGGCGTCAAAACGGTAGTCCACAAACCAATGGGTGACGTCACGGTGACTGCACACACTTCTTACATACAGTCTATGGTTAAGTCTCACCTGTTGAACTCTTAACCTTCTATTAGATGACAAAAGCTAATAAAACAACTGTTTAGCATAGATGAAATACAGTTGATGTACTGTTGGACTAGAGACTTAAAAAACCTAGAGAGAAGTGCACAGACATACAAACAATCATCATCCCCTCATTTTTTTTCCTGGAGCTCATACAAGTTTCTAATATTTACATTATACCTTTCTAAATTGCTTTTTATGAGCAGAAAGTTGTCATTGCACACCCAGGGGCTTCCCTGCCTGCTGAGACTCTTTAAACACAGGAGATCCCTTACTGCGGGATATTCATGTCTACCTCATATTGCGTAAATCCTCTACAACCTTAAGTCTTTTGTCTTGGAAGAGAAGAGGCAAAAAAAAAGAAGGATGAATGCCAGTAAATGAACACAGGAACGAGAGACAGGCAGACAGAGAAAAAAAACAGACGGACCAAGAAATAAAATAGTGAATGAGGCCTGATGCTGAAGACTGGGCAGAGAAATAGATGTGCTCACAAGCCATTCATTTCCCAATCCCCCACCCTTCGTATCTGCTCAATCTTCCTCCATTACAGACCAGATGTATTCTCCGGTGTGTGCAGCTCCGGTGTCATTTTCCATCCGACACTTTGCTCTTACCTCTGGTGTCACTGGAAAATGACAAAACTGGAACCACGGCAGAACTTTCTGTTCCACACACCACAGGCAGAAAATTGCCCTCTTTTCACTCCTCTGGCTCTATTTCATCCAGCCGTAGCAAGGCTGCAGTATACGCGTGTTCATTCACTGAGATCCATGGCAGACCTTGTCAATTCTTTTCTGCACCTCATACCCGTTATTCAGAATGTACAAGAGACAGGGGAGTAATGAGGTCTAATAGTTTGCATAAAAAATATGTCCTTGTCTGAATGACATGTAACACAAGTTGTGTTTTTACTGTGAATCAAAATGATCTGAGGCAGAGAGGGATTAGAAATCATTCCCTGACTTTCCTTAAAATGTCTCTAATCCCTCTTAATTCCGTACTGGCTCCTGCGCTGAGGCTGCTATCCCCGTGTTGTTTACGTAGGTCTACTTTATTCAGATATAGCACCTGCCATGCCATCACACCCACACAAGTACACCCAGAAACCACTTTCAGAAATACTTCCTCCTGCTATCTCTTTCATGCAAGTGCTACTATTTATGGGCTTTGTCTTTCTGGCTGGATGTGCGTGTGTGTGTGTGTGTGTACTTGTGTGTCAGTGCACATCACTTCATGCCTGTGTGTGTAGTATGTCTATATATAAGCTATCCCGTGAGAGAGTATTATAGCTCGGAGTGTTACCTTACTTGGATATTACAAATATATTCCAGCCTTTAAAAAAATGAAGAGTTAGGTTAGAGGAAACAAGTTTCTACTACCGCTCAGTCTTAAACACAATTTCAAAGTACAAATTGTAAATACAAATCATATAGCAAAAAGCCAAAGTTACCTGATTTACTTTTATTCATCTGTCCTTGCTGTAGCATCAGCTTTGGTCGGGGGCCTTGATCAGTTTACACTTTACACATGGGGTGTTTTAGATTCGCCATGATTGGTAATTTCCTAAGTAATGATTCGATCATATCCTGTAAACAGCAGGAATTGTTTAAAGGTGCGTAATGCAAGATTGGGAGCATTTCTATTGACTCCGCACGGCTCTCAACATGGCGACGGCTGAGCCCGTGCTAACAGTGTTAACTTGGGGGGGGAAACTGGAGGGTGGGCACTAAACTTCTGCGACAACGCCGTTGGTTGGGACAGCGTTATCAGCTGCAACCGCCGTATGAGAGCAGTGCAGAGTGGCAACCGTGAGCTTTTTCAGAAATATCTGATGTTTTAAGGCAAATCTTTCGCATTCAAATGAATGGATTAAATTGACTCATTTTCATGCATTTTCTACTCATTCATACTTTCAGCTAGAAACTCGATTCAAACTTTAAAATGTTTCACCTTTCACATTCTTCTGTTTAGGCCCTCACAGCACTTTAAGGTTCAAGAAAGAAGAAGTCAAACATTTAACATGGTAACCTTAACCAGAGGGCTTTTGTTGTCTAAACCTAACCACGTGTGGCTGTCAGGGTGCGAACCTCGGGCTCCGATATAAAAGTCTTGCACTTTGTTTAAAGACATAGATGAAAGACAAAGAGACTCAACATGCAGCTTATCACATCTGCAGCTCTTTCACTTTGACACTTCAGCCCCCAAACCTCTCCTTGGGACCTTCCAATGCATAACCATCACATAAAGATTGATTACCCTGGGTCCAACATCTTCTTATTGAATAGCTCCTTTCATTCTACTCATCGTTCAAGCCATCAATCGTTTCAAACTCTTTCTGCAGCCCTCATTTTAAGATGCCAACCTTTTGCCCTCCAAGCTTTGTCCAACAGGATCGAAAACACTTTCTACCAAGTTATAAAACACTTTCAGAAACCTTTTTGAGAGGTTCCACCTGACATATCCAAAAACCTTCACGATGTGTCATGAACGACCCGCTGATGGAACAGGATGGAATCATTACTTTGTTGTCTTCATTGATCATCCACCAACCTTTTGATATCGTCATAATGCAACTCTTGAAAGCATCTTTCAACCATCTGAAGGGCATTTCAGAGTGGGACACAGCTCTGAAATGCACACCAATCAGTAGGACAATTTGATATATGAAATAAAGACCAATCAGTAGGTGTTTAAAGGTTCTTTACGATATCCAGAGCATTAATATAACCATCAAACAACTATTTGAGTAAAGCTATAGAGGTGTAACGTCTATCAGCAGAGAGAGTCAGAGAAGCAGGTCTTTTATCCCCTTCAGACGTAAAGGTTGAAGAAGTCTCCAGAAGTTCCAGTACATCCACATCAGTGCTGCTAAACAACACATCTCTCAGAGTCCAGCATCACTGCGCTGGCTTTCTGTCTCCTCCAGGACAGGAATTCAAACAAATTCAAACGTTATGTCCTGACTTTCCAGTGTATAGACAGAAAAAACAACCTTCCCTCAAGAAACTTCGAACCCCACCAACTCCCCACACACACCCTCTGGTCAAACAACATCCTGCTGCTCCGAGCCCTCAGGACTATAGATCCACATCACTGGGGAGCGTACTTCTTGTGTAGCTGCGCTCCAACTGTGGAACACACTACTTGACCACCTGAGGGGACCACAGACTCTGGGCTCTACTAATCCTCAAAATCTATAGTAACAGAATACCATTTCCTGTGAATAAGTACATAACCTGGGGTTTTTCTCTGTTTCTGTCTGATTTTAATTCAAATAAAATCATTCTTCTTGCAGCTTAAAATGAAGTATTAAGTTAGCATTATTAGCAGTATAAATATTATGATCTTTTAGAGGCTTATAAGACAACAATCATACAATCCTGCCTAAAATCTGCTCTTACAATGCAATATCTGCTCGTAGCAACTAAAGCACAATACAACTTTTTAATCATACACGTGGCGTGGCTCTAAGGACTGCAATGTCAGTCAATCATTTGGCCCCTAATATCTCAACAACAATGGATGGATTGCAATGAAATTTTTAACAGACATTCACGGTGTCCAGAGGATGAACCCTAATGACTTTGGTGTCCTCCTGATTTTTCTTCTAGCGCCCACTGTGAGGTTGACTTTTTTGAAGTTATAAGTGAAATGTCTCAACAACTACTGGATGGATTGCCAATGAATTTGATACACACATTCATGTTTCCCTCCGGATGAATTATAATAACTTTGGTGATCCCTTAACTTTTCATCAATTTGAATTTATCCAATACTTTACGTTTGAGACTAAATACCTGCAAAACTCTAATCACCATCAGCCTCAGCTTTACTTTGTGTTTAGTAGTAGTTGGCAAATGTTAGTATACTAACAAGCTAGACTAAGATGGTCAACATGGTAAAAAAAAAAGACTATACCTCTTAGACCTACATCAGGCCTCCGCTATGCCTCTAGCTGGCAGCGTGGACACGGAGGTTGAGAACTTTTTACGGGATACTAAACCAACAGACTGGTGGAAAGTCAACGCGGGGAGATTCCGGCAAAGCTGGCACGCCAGTACGTCTGTATGCTCTCAACATCTCATAGCCTACTGTACCATCCAAGCAGGTGTTTTCCAGGGCTGTACAGTTCAAAGCTTTATTCATAGCATTGACATTCAAAGTGTTATTAACAACTAACAGAAACATTGCGTGCTGTCCACCTTCTCTCTCTCTTTCTCTCACGGCACAGATGAGCGACGTGACACTCATTCTCTGTAATTGTCTCAATCCTCAGTCCAAAAGTCAAAATGTATTGAATAAAAAGATAGATGTAATCCTTTCCCCAAATTCCCAACATGTTTTTATCTAACAAGATATTCTGCTTCAAGCCATATTTGTTGCCATTTAATCTTTCAAAAACAACATTCACTGCCGTCAAAAACTGTTTCCTCCAGGGCACACACCTGTAAGAACAGTAAGAACAACAAGAACGGGCAGAAATAGGGACTTTGTGAGTCTGAGATATTTGTTAGCTTCTATTCTCTTGTTGCAGCATTATAGTTAGTTACTTTTGAGCGATTTGCTTGTAAAACTAGGTGGAGACGCATCTGATATTCAATTACATTCATTGCGTTTAATACATCAAGGCCTCTATCTTTATATGTTTCATAGGCTATGCAATGCTTTCAGAGAATATGCGATATGTTGCTGTGGAAATAAGGCTTTGATTGAGGAAAAAAAGCAGTTGGTATTGTTTGGTGTATGCACAATTTGTATGTTTTGTTTTTTTATTACAATTATTTGATTGAGTCATCGTTAGTGTTACTAATGATTGATTAAGGGAAGTGCTTAAAATATGCATCCCTAATGCTGACATTGGCATTTAGCTCAAATCACCGCTGTGTCTAGCCTTGCAGAGCCTCTAGCGTGTCTGTAGATTCTTCAGTCATGTTTATGGTTATTTTCAGGCACTTGGTTAAGGTTAAGTAGAAATCATGGTCTGCATTGAAAAAGTCAAAAGTGACTTGAAGCACAAGACTCTGGATGTGAACCCTGGTCTTCGAGCTTTGTATGCTCACCATTCACCCCAACGTATTCCCTACGACTAGTGCTTCCTACAGAAATGCACTCCCAGTCCCTACACTATACATAACATAATCCAAGCAGCAATTACGTTTCCCCTCAAAGCATGAATAACTAAACAAATTAGTAGTATGTAATTATGATTTCAAGTAGACAGTGTTGTGCTAGGAGACCATAAACCCAATCTGGAGCCATGCGAGCATGAAGTATGTCACATGTTGTGTGCGCACACTTCTGCACAGCTATTTTTAAGTGAAGTGAAGCATGGCCACCCTCTGATGATGTACATCGTGCTGTTGGTGAGCTCACCTGGAGCTACGGGGTCTTATCTGCCTCTGCTCCGACAAAAAAAAGTGAGAGTGCTGCTTAGAAGTGCCTCAGCAAAGCATGCAGTTTTGAGTTACGGCTAGGTCGGTAATGGAAACTCAGCCTTCGGGTCATTTTGGACGCATGAGTTTTCTCATCAAACCAGAGAGAGCATGGTAATATAGTTGGTGCGGGCAAACCTGGAGGGTGTTGTGGTGATTGTGGGGAATCAGGGGGATGGTTGCTGAGGTTACTTAAGGTTTGAGATGATGATGTAAGAAGCGAGAGTAAACATTATGCTGCTGGATGAAGGCTGGCATTGCTGAGTCCTCGGTGGAAACTAAGAGGGGACAGGAGCCTTGAATGTGGTGTTTTTTTGTGAATTTGTCACGACTTTTGAGGATTTTCTAATTTCCTGTCGAAAGAATGATGCTGTCTTCTGAAATGTTCAGCGTGACACCTTCTGTAAATGCATGACATTCTTGCAAAATTAAATTCTCCCAGAGAAAAGACACATCAAACAATGGTGTAGTTCCTACCAAAGCAAGAATAATGCCGGTGAAGATAAGCAGAAGTACGTACACTGTAACAAAAAAATGTGATAGTGCTCACCTTGGTATTTGTCACAGCAGCGTGACTAAAGTTTCTGAGAGGTGGTCATTTCTCACTTAGAAATAAAGAGTCTTGAATATTACTTTTGAAAGTCTTTATCGTCGTCGCAGGCTATTTTCTCCTTTAACAAACAACATCCAGCCTAACGTGGCAAAGAGACGGTCTGAGTGATCTGAAGAAGGATTTCAGAGGAAAAACGACTGCAGCCTCACCAAGTGTATCAGCCAGCCAAGCGTTGATAGCCTTATCAGAACACTCCACAGAGAGACAAACTTTTCACATCAGTGTGCCGCTTCTGTTGTTTTTATGTTCGGTGGAAAGACAGAAAAAATGTGTTTGTGTATGTGTGAGAGAAAGCGAGAGGAAGGGGAGAGACAGACAGGCAGAGATAGATACTCTATAATGAGTTTCCATAAAGCACTCTCTGTGTGCTATCATTGTCGTGATTTTATGAATTCATCATAAAAGAGTGAGTAAATGTCAAAGCTGAAGGTAATAGTGTGGATGCTGCGTTCGAAAGAGAGTAAGAGAATGAAGGGGTGGTTGGCGGGTGGGGGGGGGGCGTCTAAAGGAAATTGTAGGGGCCCTCGTGATGATTCGGCTGATAACAAAAGCCATGGCTGGTGTTGTTCACGTGTGCTGTCTTTACCCGGGGACTCGGAGAGATAGAGGGGGTTCACTGGGAGAGAGCCGGCCATGTCTCTAAATAAAACACGACATTGATTTATGAGTGTGAGCCCGCTACGAGTGCAGCAGGTCTCTACACACACACACACACACACACAGAAAATCACAGTGCAGTTAAACCACTGAGTACACTCTTGCACTGTACATCTCAGCAATTCCACTTTACTTCTACAGACAGCACAGCTGTGGGCACTGCTCTTTTTTTTTCAAGAACCTTTTTTAGGTATTATTCATTCCACAGCTTCATTCCCTACCTCCTCTTCTTAACCTCCAAAATACCTCTTCGGCCTGAATCATCACAATGAAACAAACTTCAAAGCGGAGAAATTATTTAATTAATGAAAACCAATCACTCCGCATTTCCGTTTGAACATGAAAGTAACTTGGTCTGTTTGTGTGAAGCGGTTGATATTGTGAAGTTTGTGTCCCACCACAGTGAAGTTTTAAAACACAGAAGTGGGGAGTCACTTCTCCGCTATAGGCCGGAAGCAAATAAACAGCGAGGAAGTAATAAATTCTCCCTGGAAGTGCCTGTTTATGAAGTCACAGTTATGAGTTGTTGATGCTGTATTAATACCACTACTGTTATCTTGCTGTGCGGCTGGGTTTTATGCCTTTGTCTCATTTATGTACTGTTTTAATGAAAAACAAGGGTGACGACTGTCAAGGTTTTACTCCTGTTTTAGTTTTTTTAAAAAGAGCAGCAATAAACGTTCTCAATTTACGGTAATTAAAGTTTTGTAGGAGACTGTTGCCAGCTGCTGCGAAAAGTATCAACCCCAAAAGGTCAAAAGTGTATCAAAAGAATATTAGGACGATTTTTAAAATTAAAATAGTAATCAACAGCAGTCAGAAATAGACCCAGATGAAGAAACAAGATGACAGGTGAAACATTTGAGGTATGTTTCACTGGTTATTCACTTAAAAGGTGTTGATTGCCTAAAAACTTTAGATCGGAGATAGGAGAGTGAAAAGTTAAAGGTGCTGGCTCGCTGTATATCCCATTTATTGAGCCACACTTTTTTTTGCAGCGGAAAGCCAAGGCTTCTGTCATTTGTGTCATCACATTGTACGCTCGTGATGACGTCATTACGTTACGTGCGATGCAAAACATGGTGAAACGCGCGTTGGCACCAGAGTATCACCCCTTAATGGCTGCGGGAGATCGTTGTTTGCATGATCCTGTTGAAATCGATCTAAAATAAAAAACTATAATAGCTAGAGCATTCATTCTTTTTGCAGCAGAAAGTCAAGGCTTCGGTCTTTCGTGTCATCACATTGTACGCTCGTGATAACGCCATTACGTTACTTTACGTTACGTGCGGTACAAAACATGGTGAAACGAGCACTGGCACTAGAGTATCACCCTATAATGGCTGTGGGAGATCGTTGTTTGCATGATCCTGTTGAAATCGACGTGAAATAAAAAACACAATAGCTAGATTGTTTATTCTTTTTGCAGCAGAAAGCTAAGGCTTCTGTCTTCACGTCATCAAGTTGTATGCTCGGGATGACATCATTATGTTGCATTACGTGAAGAACGTAACAAAACGCCTCAAAAACGCCTTTGCACTCGATCTGCTCATATAAATGTCACATCTCAAAAACTAAAAAAGTACTTCAAATAACTTCTGGAGTGTTAAGAAATATTTTGTTCATGTTTCTACATTTAGAAATATTTTAGATTAATATGTTTTGTGTGTTTATTTTGTAACATTTTATGAAAAAATATGTCTGATTTTTGTATTTTTAACCATCTTGGAATAACGCTTGAAAACACTATCAGGTTGCCGACCTCGTGTGAATGCAGCATTAGGCCGAAATAAACTGGAGCAACTGGGAGCAGCTGAGGAGTAACCAGGACAATGAGAGGCAGCTGGGCAACATCGGTCCAGGAGGATTCAGGACCTGTAATGTGATGCAGAGGACGCAGCCATGACAAAAATGAGACATTATATTTTCACTCTGTTTGACCTCCAGTCTGCTAGTAATGTGTGCAGAAGTCACCCTGGAGCAGAACCGAGTTAAAGTAAAGCAACTCCTGTTAAGAAGTATTTTTAGATTAATGATGTGTGATTACTGTCTGTAATTTTTTACACCCAGCAGTACTTTGAAAAGCTCACTCTGCGATCCATTAAATTAACCAAAGACCTTTTAAATGAGGCAAATCAAAGAGCGAGCTAACAATTAATACAGCTCTGAGAATAGCATCAGCTGAGCTGACACAAAATCCCAAACTCAGTAAAGTGCAGTGGTCCAGATTAACAGGAAAACTTTGGGGGAAGAATGGGAACTTTATCATACTGGGAACGTTTCATCTTCTCTGTTAATGAATCCGCGTCATGTATGGACATCATTCATGTTTGATAATGTCCAGTGGGTCTATGCAGATACAATATTGTGTGTATGTATTTTTCAGGAAGCAGTTTTTATCTTATTTTAATAAACAATGTGCCGTTAATTATTGTCTAAATGTGCTTTGATTACAGCACAGGTTTTGTTGCTGCTCAGGACTTGTCTGCTCACACACACACATCTCAAACAGCAGCTTGTTTTGCTGCCATTGCATGTGCTGTCTGTGATTTTTGCTCGTTTCATCCTTTTGATCAGGCACAAATAATTCCAAAATGAAAGTGATGTGTTTGAATCTCCTGCTTAAATGTTTAAAGAAACTGCTACAACAGAAAAACTGTACCTGGGATAGATGGAGGGTAAAAATAACAAAGACGCCCGAGTTGTCAGCAATTCTACAATCAGTGCAGACATTATGGAAAATTAGCACAGAGCAGAGATGAGGGACAAAGCAAGGTGGATCTATTCTTTTAATGTTCTGAAAGCTGAAACAATAACTGTGCTTTCATATTTTGGATTTCCATTCTTGCCATTTTCTTTTTCCTTTTGGTATAACGTTGAATGCATGTATTACCCCTTCAGTGCAGAACGGGCGTGTTTTAATGAGTATTATCTCTCCATGCAAGGTTTATCACATTTTATTCAAACTTAACAGCAACTGCACTTCTGAAATGGCATCCATTAATATGTGATATTTCAAAGCCACATTCAACAAAAGGCTGTTATTATCCCGTCTTTTGCTTTCTATTTCTTTTCTTTTTTTTCAGATGGGAGAACTTTGCGGGATTCACAGCAGAAGACAATGGGACATTGGACTGAAAGGTCTGCACAGCTGCAGACAGACAAAGCAGATAGATTGGAAAAAGTCACCGTCGTCACCTCTGTACCTGAGCCCACTACTCCACTATTCAGTTTCATTCAAGCTGGGAAATGCTGTCCATTACTGTTTCCTTAAAGAAACATGGTGAGGATCATAAAGGTGCTCAATACCAAATTCAGATCATATCTATTGCTTCCACACAGCTCTCAACATGGCGACGGCTGAGCCGGTGGCCCGCAGGTGCAAACAGTGCAAAAAACAGCAACAGTGTTGACAGAGTTAACTGTGTTTACTAGAGTTGGGTCAATTTCCGGTTTTGCCAGTCCGGTCGGGCGTACAAGCTACATGGTTTGACTTTATGCCAAACTGCTGAACCGGCATTTGCCATTATGACACGCTCGGGAAAATTAAAAAGTAGCCCACATCAGCAACCTGTTCCGACGACGTCACAGCACTAGAGTCGGCTTGTATTGCATTAGTAATAAACAATATGACATGACGTGATTAACATCATTTTATGTTTGTTTATAAACGCACTAACGGAGCAACTAGTGTCGGACAGGCCACGCAAAATTTACCGCCGAGACAAAGCCGGCAACATGAAGGAGATATCATTTCAGTTGAGGTGAGAGGGGGAAAGAGGCATATGTGATTGTTACTAGAAAGTTCATGTGTGTTTTGGGGTGACAAGACAAGACGGGAATCCGGGATTCGGTCGGGGCGTTATCAGCTGTAACCGCCATATCAGCACAGTGCAGAGCGGCAGCCGTGATCAAGCCAGTGGGGCACGCTCACATGCACGATATGCACTAAAAGACAGGGCAACTTCATTCTCTGCTCAGGTAGACATTACTCCACTATATCTTTACATTACAAATTGTTGTTTGATGCTATATTAATGCTCTGAATATCGTATAGAGAACCTTTAGAGAGAGAGCGAGAGAGAGAGTGGCTAGTCTGTCTATGCATGCTTTCATTATATTGATTCAGATGTCAATATCCATGGTACCATAGGTATAGCTACTATATCATAATAAATCTTTCATTTTGTTGTTGCAGCCATGCAGAGTCCCAGCAAGCAATTATAAACAAACGTTTCACCTGACTTCATGAGTGAAGGTAAGATATTGAAATATATATTAAAGCAGAACCTGTTCTTATGGGTTTGCACAATTGAAACATTGTGGTAAAAGATATAAAGTAGTAAAACTAAATGGATACGTGCAGTAGAGGAAAGAAGTCAATCTCAAATTCAGTCAAGTGTAAATAAACTAAAGAATAAAAGTTGTTCTCCACGTTTGATCCTGTTCTTCTTTTCTATGTTTGAGACGCTGAGTCATACAAATAAAAAAAAACACTAGGTTTTTCTCAATTTGAGAGAAATTAATCAGCACCTGTCTCACGAACATGTGCTCAGAATTTGCATGCAATCATATCACCTCTATGTGTCACTTTTTGCGGTGCAATTTACAAGTACACACTCCACTTCTTGCTAAAACCAACAGGAGGCTAACATGTAACAAAAAGATCTAAACAATGAAACGTCTTCATTCCCTTCAGTTTGGAGTTAATGTATTCTTTGACAAACTGAGCTTTATTTAGTCAAAACACTTGCGCGTTTCGTGTGACTCGTGTTGAGTGTGAGAAAGTCCTCGACATTGTGTTCTTCCTGTCATGTCATGTAGTTTTGCCATGCATATTTATACTGTGGAAGCTGGTGAGAGACTTGCTTATATGAATACATAAGAGAGAAGCAGAAGTGTCCTGTACGTTGTCGAAATGTGTGCTACGGCAAGTGTGATGTTTAAAGTTTCATGAGACGGGCTCGGGTCTGAATCATATTGCTTGAATATTGGATCAGACAAGCAAAAGAAACAACCACTGTGGGAAAAACGGAACAATCGTAATGTGTCAAAATCAACAAGCTCATCCTATAAGCGTAATCACTCGGTTAGGGCTCGTACGGGGCACCGGTAAACACCGTACACCACTTAGAGAGTATTTCAGCAGGCTCAGTGCGTCCTCAGAGTCAGACTACAGCAGAATCAGTCATTTGAACATGATGCCTATCCACAGCTCTCTGCTGCCAACATTGCTCTGTCATGCGAAGTGGCGTCGAGACGTTTTTTTAAATGGAGGCTTAAAGGTGCAAACTAATACAAACTGCAATAGAACAAGCATAAATCACCTGTGCCCTTTAGCTTTCAAAATCTAATTTGTGAAAATGCATTTGCATGTGTATTTCGGTGGCAATGCTGCGGTTAGATGAAGAGTCGAATTATCTTTTTTAATAAACAAACAAGGTCTGTAATGTGTTTGAGCTGAGTGGGCACATTTAAAGTGCTCCTGGAAGAAGAAATTGTGTATCTCCCGTTGAGGCTAAATAAAATCAAATAAAAAAAAGTGTGGCAGGTTATGTATATAGCAGAATATATAGCAGTTTTATTATGTACCGACGTGCCACCAGCACCGCCTCTCACACCACCTCGTCTTTGCTCCTTGTCTCCTGTGCACCTACTCGTATTATGAACAGAGCTCAGAGGGTTCACTGAAGATCACATCTGAAAGAGAAGCCACTGGTGCATACGCTATCGGGCCGCTCCATGTGTGTGGTGATGTGGCATTTGAAAAAAAAAAAAAAAAAAAAAGACGAGCTTTGCGTGTTAAAAAAAGAGGTTGAGGTGGATGGGGGGGGGCAGTCGAGCGACAAAAAGTACGCCATCGTACCGCGCGCCAACAAAGTGCCTTGCGCCTGGTGTGGGGAGGGAGATGCGACCTGTCACAGAGTGAGGGGGCTGGCTGAATGACTTCACATCACCCTTTCAGCTTCAGCAACTTCCCATTTATATTGTAATGCAAATCCATGGCCTGTCCCAGATGGTGCTTTTCCAGCATCGTGGGTGCATAGAAATATGATTATTTATCCCGAGCACTCCTAAAGTCTTTAATGCACCCTCCTCCGTCTGCTTCTATCCCCTCCTTCCACCGGCGACGGTTTAAAGTCTGTGCAGTCTGATGTGTCTCTCCCTAATGGTAAAGCAGGAAAAGAATAGACGGTAAATTTGCGGAGAATTTAACAAGGGAGTACCTAAGAGATTACAGACAAGCAGGAGAGAAACAAACCTAAGTGCATAAGTCGAGGAAAGAGGGATAGAGGAAAAAAAAGCTCAGGTAGATCATTTTCTTGGCTGAGCGTTAGGCTAAGAGCAGCAATTCTCATGACTCAAAAATGCTTTTAATCACCTCTGCTGAGCAAAATATAGCCTCGTCCACAAGACCATATCAGTACTGAACATCATGTTCCTGAAAGCACTGAATAAATTCGCCCATCTCTGCCTGTGTGGGTCATGAAGACAGCTTTTTTGTTTGCTGCATACATCAAACAGCTCAGTTTTCAGATTTTATACGATTGGACAGCATTTTGGAGCTGTTTTAAAGATATGACTGAAGTGTAACAATAGGTAATGGGACTTCAAGGAAAAGTGTATTCCACCGAGCTGAGAGTTGTGAATGTGCCTCCTTTGCATGTAGTTTTGATCCCCCCTAAAAATCATTTACAAGTCCATTTTCAGACTTTTTAACGTGACAGCACTTTGTAGTCGTACTTGATAGGATCATCTGAGCGAGGTTATGCACAATAGCATAAACAGCATAGCTGGAGGTTTCTGTGAGTGAAACAGGCACATCCCGAGGGACCGAGTGTGCTGCAACCAGCTGTGTGCTATAAGTCGCTCTGTTATTGTCAGCGTTTCTATACTTTCATCATAATCCCTTCACCAATCTGCCGCCTGCCTCAGAAGCATTTAGGTACTTGACACTTCCTACACGGAGTAATTAAATCCGATCAACCCACCTCTTTGTATTATATACTATGCATGACAAATATTTCTACCTCTAACTTCAGTTTCCATGACGCAAAGTTTGGGCGAAGCAAAAAAAAGAGTATCATTGAATCACAAGGATTACTTGAAGATGATGGGTAGCTGTAAAAGTGCAGCAGCGTGAGTCATTTTCAAAAAATGTTGAAATGTTTCAATTGAAAAAAGGAAATAAAAGTGTATTTTTGTCTCTACTGCTTTGTCCCACAATCTTAGAAGGTCAGTTCACCCTAAAGGTGTAACACAAAGCTACTATCCAAATCTGTCTCTCTGTTTATGCCACAAAAATATCTGTGATCGTATCTGAATTCATTCATTGCGTGTTCTTCATTTTCTGCATTAACTTATTTTCTACTGCCATTGCTACTCCTTTTATTACATGACTTTGTTGAATACGCGATTCCGATTGGTCAATTATGGCGTTCTATGGTCTGTTATTTCTTTATAGCAGACCGTTGCTATGTATAACAGACCACTGCCATGTATAACAGACCGCTGCCATGTATAACAGACCGTTGCTATGGGCCCAGTTCTGATGTCGGACTCTGGCGGACCATTTTTGTGTCAAATTATTGATTTCTTAAGTAAGTAGCCGTGTAATAAGTGGGATAATGTACAGCTAGCGGGTCATTGTTGTGAAATAAACCCTTTCAGTCGGGGTTTCTTTCACAAAAATGACCCGCTAGCTGTACATTATCCCTTACATACAAATAAATAAGTTCATATGCCAACAAAATATAATATTTTAGCCATGTACCAGGCTGTGTATTGGCAAGAATCTAGCGATGCAATACGAATCATGACACAGGGATCACGATTCAATATATATCGCGATATATTGCGATACTGTAAGCAAGGCGATAATATTGCAATTTTTTTAATCTAATTTTAAGAAAACTACCATCGCATAAAGAACACACCGCCATATACATAACATCTGAGTAAAAATAGTTAACTTTTCTATACAATCAGAACAGTGTGATCTGGAATTTGCATTTATCACAGTCCCTCCGACATCCAACATCATAGCATTACTTTGAGAGGGCACATTCACTGTAAGGGCACATATCTTTGCAAATGAAATAAAGTATTGACTGAGTTAATCTCTGCATGTAAACTATTCATTAAAAATCAATTCAGTGTTGTTGTTTTTTATGGATACAGTATCCAAAAATATAATATTGCGATACTCGATATTTTCAATATTTTCTTTCACCCCTAAACAAGAGGTTGGTAAGAATTTAATTGGCAAAAATCATTTAAAAAACAGAGATTACGTATGTAATGATGCGTCTGTGAACAACAATGAGAAAACGCAAACAATTTGGCAAGCTCTTCTGACCATTTGCATGCACTTTTGAGAAGCTCCCTTACTTCAGCGCCTCAGTTTCCCGTCCTTTGTCATGCTGCGCAAAATGTTAAGCTGCCGTCAGACTGAAATCCACCTGGAAAAGCTTTCTCACGTGGTGTGGCCAAAAGCAGGGGAACAGGAAATAGCGTGGGTGGATTTACCAACATAAACTGCAGGAGGTAGCATGGTTAGTGTGCTCCAGTAACAACAGCAGTCCACCACAAAGTTGCTATTTATAGCGTTTTATCGAACATTTTACCATCAATAACCTCTTGTCACAGTCTTTGCACTCACTACAATCAGCATCCCTTCTTCTCTTCTGCTTGTATTATTTCACTGTGCAGTTAAAATACAAGAACATTATCAAACACTGTTTCCTCTGTCAAACAGGCTGAACATTGGAGAGCCTTGAGAGTTTGTGTGTCCTGCAGGAAGTGAAGGAGGTGGGTCAATATACGTCCGGAAGCAAACAGATAATAGAAATTAATGGGAAGTGAATTTCAATCTGACTGCGCCACATTACGATCTGCAAAAAATGCAGATTTTTTTTGTATCTGTTCAGGATGCATTATCTGCATAATTCATTTTGTTTCGACCCCTAGTTCACCCAAATCACAAAAACACATTTTCTCGCTCTTAGTGGTGTCTAGCCGTTCAGATAGTTTAGTTTTAGGTTTCAGATGTTTGCTGCTGAAACTTCTGTTATGACCTCAATATGATGGAGGTGAACAGAATTTTGTTTTTTGCTCCTCAAAGCATTAAAAGAAACTTAAATTTGAAAAACTCAACAACTTTTCAAAGGCAACATCCTGATTACTGAGGATCATCCAAAACCCTCGCCATCGACAGTTTTCCTTGCGGCTATTTCTTGAGCGAGAAAGTCTCCCCAATGAAAACTGTTCACAGCTGGATCTATGCGTGTGCTTTACTGGTTCCTCATGTTATAAATAAAGCATTATATTTAGGGGATTTAAAGCTGCAGTGGGTAGAGTTGGAGCAAATATGATTTTAAAAAGTTACTTTTATAAAACGGTCACTATATCCTGACAGTAGTGCATGAGACAGATAATCTGAAAAAAATCATGTTCTTCTGTGTCCTCCGGTGCTCCTAATGGCATCTGCAATATTTCACATGCCGGAGGAAAACAATCAATCAGAGCCGAGCTGGAGCCTTGCCGTCTCTGAGCAGCTGTCAATCACTCGCAAACGCCGATCAAACGGTCAAACTAGGCAGCACTGATCAAATATGAATCAATATTCTGTTACTGTAATGCCTATTTATGTTTTCAGAAACATCTTGTAGTGTACTATTTAGCTGTAAAATGAGAAAGCTGCTCTGTTGAATGAACAGCCAATAGGAACGCTCTCTCTCTCTCTCTCTCTCTCTGAAATGCCCTGTGATTGGTCAAAGTCTCCCGTCATGGGCTAGATTTTCTAAAGCCTGAAAACAGAGCCATGAGGAGGTGCAGAAGTCTAGTTATCTCTCAGAACACTTGAATTACAATATGCTGAAAGGTTATTATGGAATTTTTTGCGTTTTTTATGGCGTTCATCTGTTGCCACATGAACTATATGAGTCAGTCAACCATTAACAGCCTTTTATTCACCGAGTGACGTAGCCAACATGTTGACACCACAGAGATTTTAACAGTTTCTGTACATCTGCATGCAGCTGGCTTATTTCAACAACAAACATGCCTTTATTTTTCTCAAGCTTTCCAAATAGAGCAAATTAAAAGCAATCTAACTTTGAGCAAATGTAAATGGCTTAATGGAGCTATCCCCTGTAATTGCTCCACTCAGTCAAGCATTCATTAAGTTCTGGGGAGGTTGGCTACTCAGTACTGTTTATACATAAAGCTCAACAGATTTTATGCCCAAATAACTTTCACTTCAGATTTAGGGCTGCAACTAACAATTATTTTCATTGTCGATTATTCTGCCGATTATTCTCTCGATTAATTTGGTCTTTAAAATTACAGAAAATTGTGAAAAATGTCGATCAGTGTTTCCCAAAGCCCAAGATGACATCCTTAAATGTCTTGTTTTGTCCACAACTCAAAAGATATTCAGTTTTCTGTCATAGAGGAGTAAAGAAACCAGAAAATATTCACATTTAAGAAGCTGGAATCAAATAATTTTGCCTTTTTTCTTAAAAATGACTCAACCCGATTAATGGATTTTCAAAATAGTTGATTAATTTAATAGTTGACAACTAATCAATTCATTGTTGCAGCTCTATTCAGATTCTCACTGTTTTATTTCATCGTACTTTGGAGCCTCCCGACATACAAACATGCGACCTCTTTGAAGGGCACCTGCCGTTCATTTTCTCCACTGATCTGTCTGACTCATTATTTTAACTTTCTCAGCTCAGCCCGGACAGTGAACAGTAGGTATTCATGGTTTCATTGACCCTTGCTGGAGCTGCAATCATAGAGCAATCCAAACAGGGTTCAGACACACTAACACATGTCCAAATGTTCCCAAAGAGAGAACAAAATGAAGGCAAACTGACAGTCACGATAACTTCAACACGGCGGAATATGTGGTGAATTTCATCACTTCTGAAAGCACAAGCAATCAAATCCATTTCAGCCCCTTTTCACATACCTGACCACAATACAAATTGCTGAATAAAACACTGCGAAACAGCTTCAGCTGAAATCACAAGCTCTCTTGCCGATTAGGCCTTTGTTTTGTGTTTTACTTTCTAAAAAACAATTGCTTGTTTTTCGCGAGAGGCAAGACAAAAACAAATATCTTTATTCAATGATCTGGCCATCGAGAGATTATTGTGTTCGTGCACGTCTGGCCTGTTGTCATTCCACATCCCTCTCCAAACAGTTTACCTGCCCACACAAAGAGCAGTAGTTGGCCATAAGCCTGGATGGTCCCCATAGTTTCATGTTGTTCACCATCTGTGCTCAAGGCAAAACCTCGCTATGGCCATTATAGTGAAGGGCCAATGAAAGAGATGAGCCTGGGGGGTGACTGGGAGGTTAATGCAGCGGCTACTCTGCACTGCACATTTAGAGAGGAAGACGGACAGAAAACTGAAGTTTGTAGAAAGAACAATGGTAGTGGAGTGTGTGGAGGTAGCAACTGTCCATTCATTAATCCCCCCCTTTAGTTACTGTTGCTATGCCTGTCAAGCTTTGTGTTCTGGCCCGATGTGGAGGCGGTTTACAACGATATCGGTGGCAGAATCACCCCTCAAAATATTTGCGAGATGACTAGGGATGTAAGAAAATATCAATACACCCAGTATCGCAATATTATGTTGTGCGATACTAGTTTTAAAGCTAGATGAAGTTACTGGCATTCTATGAAACTTGAAAAGCTAAAGAATCCATTGGTATCAAGCATGTCATACTAACTTGTCGGGAAGGAGGCTAAATAACACTCCAAAGTTACGCAAAATTTTGGCGAGGAAAAACTGGCATGGTGATTTTCATAGGGGTCCCTTGACCTCTGACCTCAAGATATGTGAATGAAAATGGGTTCTATGGGTACCCACAATTCTCAACTTTACAGACATGCCCACTTTATGATAATCACATGCAGTTTGGGGCAAGTCATAGTCAAGTCAGGACACTGACACACTGACAGCTGTTGATGCCTGTTGGCCTTGAGTTTGCCATGTTGTGATTTGAGCATATTTGTTATGTTAAATGCAGTACCTGTGAGGGTTTCTGGACAATATTTGTCATTTTTTTGTGTTGTTAATTGATTTACAATAATAAATCTATACATATATTTGCACAAAGCAGCATATTTGCCCACTTCCATGTTGATAAGAGTATTAAATACTTGACAGATCTCCCTTTAAGATTATGATTTATTTATGATAATCACATGCAGTCTGGGGCAAAAACCATGCAGTATTTTTGCTGCAGTATAAATGTGTTATTTTTGCCTATTCTTAAATGGTGTATTTCTGGTGTTTTCTTTATACTATGACAATTTTCCTACGATTACATTTTTTAAAAATCGCAATATATATCGCCCAACTTACAGTATCGCAATATATCCCAATATATTGAATCGTTACCCCTATATATGTATCGTATTGCCAGATTCTTGCCGATACACAGCCCTAAAGACGACGTGACACGTCCTCATCAATGTAAACACAAAGAGAGAAAAAGTAATTCTACTATGAACGGAAACAAGATGCAGACGGCAGCATCCTCACCAGCTGATGATCCACAGAAGACATGGAAATAAAGCAGCGTTGGGGTAGAGCCCTTGTATTATAGTACAATATTATAAATAAAAATGTAATTGAAATGTCATTCCTTCGAACATAACCCCCGGCTGGTTTGAAGGTTTAATGTAGAAAATCATTCTTCTACAAGCAACACAGTCGTAAGATTTAATTTTTAATAACCGCGGTGTTTGGCAGAGGCAGACGTAGTGCTATCCAACCCAAGTTTGGCTGGAGTTGCTGGAGACGAAACTTCCTCAAACCAAATAAAGAGCAGGACAGAGTTACTCTGCTGTTGCTAAACTGATATAGCACCTTGGCTCCCACGCAGTGGATGCTTTTTTAAGGTAACCTGTAACTCTATAAAGCAGTTAGTTACTGGCATGCACCTTGACGTCGTAAATAGTACTGTACAGTAGTAAGCTTGTTACAGACACATGGTTCAATCAATCCTTTACACTGTTGGGGTTGTGTTTTCGGCTGTGGAAAGATGATAAAAAAGACAACACCCTGCAAACTCTTTAAATGCTGAATATCTGTCTTACAGAAACATGTTCGAAGGCCTGTCGCGCCAATTTACGGTTTCTAAGCTATAATTGGACAATCGCTGTTTTTCGGGTTGAGTCATCAATTGGTCAAAATATTAGGAAGAAATTAAATTCTATCAATACACCAGGAAATAGATAGAAACACTGTATGAGATCAATGAAGACAGACTGAGGCAGCCTGAAGACTAACAACTAAATAAAGATACCAATGTAACATAATAATCCCCAAACACAACAAAACAAACCTAAATCCATAGTAGGCCGACGCCTGCAGCGTTTGACCACAGTTGTTTTCTTTATTTTGGGAGGTGTGATCACCCAAAAGCCCAAGCAGAGTGAGATCATGGTGCGTCCGCTCAACGACAGGAAGTGCAGCATCACCATCTATAGGCCGGAGCTGCGACGGCAACCCTTCCGGAGCCGCAACAACAGCTGCCTTTTACACAGTGCCTGCTCCCCCTGCAGAGACACACATCGTGCCTACAAACACCACTTTCAGAATCAATTACTCACACACCACAGGTCACAGAACAGTTCATTACTGTTCAATTACCAGTGAATGTTCAATAGTGAGCCCATTACCGGGGAAAAGTTTCAACTTCAGTGCCAAGACAACAGGAGAACAAGTATGACATTTTAATGATACTGTTAAATATGAGCAAGAGATGAGTACAAACAAATAAATTAAAGCAGATTATGATGAGCTGTATCAAATGGAATAGAGAGGGAAAAAAACGCAAGTTTTGACATCAGTGTAACTAACGATGAAGCTGGCTTCTAATTGTATTGATCAACTGTATCCCATTAACCGGATTTATCTCGCTGAGATCCATAATATCATTATGAGCCCTGTTAATGCCGTTTTACCAGCACACTATCTATTTAAAAACTGGAGAAGCTGCATGTTTCTCTCCACTGATTCATACAGGTAGTTCACTTCTGCATTCCCGTCGATTGCGATTCACTTGAGCGACAGTCTGCGGCGGTTAAAGTCTCGGCTGCAGCTAATTAGGTCACACTTGACACACCTTTTCACGTCTTTTCTCCCTGGCAATTATTCTAGCAGAACACACTTCTGGTAAATAGAAAGTTTACCCCTCCACTTCTTCCACATTTAATGTTTCTTTCCTTCACTTTCGGCAGATTTCTTTCTTCATTCCCCGTCAATTCCCCAGATTCCCCAGATTCTGCCTCCCAAGTGGAAAACCACAGCACTTGCTTTAAGTTTCATCAGATGGAATTTGACTAGGTGGCAAGAACATGAAAGAAAAGGACCGAAAATGACAAAAACACTTCCGAGCTGAGCAATCACCGTGCCCCAGTAGCTGATCAACATCCATGCAAATTAATGTTCTGCAACATTTAGACCTCTCGTGGTGTTTACAGAAAACACAGAGCAGTCGATCACAAAATCAATTAATTTTCATTCAACTTCAACAAGGAATTCAAACGAATAATTGCTTTTCTGAGATTTTCTGAGAACATATTGTATTTTCTCTTTTTATGTTTTGCCATTCAACACATCAAACTATCCCTGGCTGGCAATGAAAATATTTTGGATTTGGAAGGAAATCGCAAATATTCTCCAAAAGGTTTATTTGTTCAATAGAAAAACAGACGGTGGAGTCTGGCTACGAAAGGATACATAAAAGGTAAAAGTAACACTTTAAAAACGCATGTGACAAGACACTGTTCTTTTGTGAAGGGTCTCAAATTAAAAACAATGCATTGTATTTTATACATTTTGCCAATACTTAGTATGTTGTTATCTTTTATATCGTCACTCTTTCCACTTTGCATTTCAACTGCTGCACGGCAATTTCCCCTCGGCATAAATCAAGTTTTATCTTATCTTAAAATCTTAATCTGAAAAGCAACAAGAAAGTGTAGCTGTCAGATAAATGTAGACCAGTAAAAATAACAATATTTCCATCTGAAATGTGGTGGAATAGAAAGTAATATAGAAAGTATAGAGTAGTAGAATATGGAAATACTCAAATAAAATATAAATACTTCAAAATTGTACTTAAGTTCAGTACTAGAGTAAGTGTACTTAGTTACTTTCCACAACTGATTACGTGCATGTAATAGTAACAGCCTTATAACAGGATGCATTGTTTCACTAATGACATTGTGAATAATACACAAATGGCTCATATACATCACATTTCAAAAGGCCCCATTTTTTTGCACTGACCTTGTGACTGAGATGATATATCGTCTATCTGATGTTGGTATTGTACCTTTCCATCATAAGGTCGGACAAAAAGGCTTCGCTCACAACTTGAATGGATCCATTCAATCTTTTGAGGAAATGAGCTCCGATTATAAAGACTCAGGGAAACCTTTGGCTGCACTTAATAATGACCTGTAATTAATTCTCATTATGTCTGAAATGCACGACTGTACTCAAATGAGCATAGTCGATTCAATCTGATGGCCCTTTTTTTAATTCAGCCATTACAGGGAAACAACTACTGTATTATGGACCTGAAGATTATTAGACCAATAAAGACTTTAAGGGGCAATTTACATAAATCCCCAAAAAACATATGTTTGTAGTAAGTATTTTTCCCACTTACTGGCGGTAGCTATCCAGCCAGGTAGTTTTGAGATATCTTCTGCTGACACTTTTGTCACCACTCCTCTATGTGGAGGTGGTTGAAATTTGGATTTCTGGTGCTCCAAAACTCACAAAATGGCATTTGAAAAAGTCAACAGCAATGTGTCTTTCCACGAGCGATGTCTCAGTTACTCTGGATAATCTGCAGACATCTCAGGTTTAACTTGAACATATAGTCCCAATGAAAGCTGTTGACAGTGAGGAATGGCTGGATACTAAGGGCAACTGGCAAAATATGTTTTATGACTTAGGTGTAATAATCGTTTAACACTGGAGGGCAAGAAGGCAGCTCACATGAGACCAACCATGTCATACTAGCTTGTAGCGAAGGAGGTTAATTAACGCTCCAAAATTTTGGCAAGGAAAAACGGTCATGGCCATTTTCCAAGGGGTCCCTTGACCTCTGACCTCAAGATATGTGAATGAAAATGGGTTATCTGGGTACCCACGAGTCTCCCCTTTAAAGACATGCCCACTTTATGATAATCACATGCAGTTTGGGGCAAGTCATAGTCAAGTCAGCACACTGACACACTGACAGCTGTTGTTGCCTGTTGGGCTTTCATTTTGCCATGTTATGATTTGAGCATATTTCTTATGCTAAATGCAGTACCTATGAGGGTTTCAGGACAATATTTCTCATTGTTTGTCGTTGTTAAATGATTTCCAATAATAAATATATACATACATTTGCATAAAGCAGCATATTTGTCCACTCCATGTTGATAAGAGTATTAAATACTTGATAAATCTCCCTTTAAGGTACATTTTGAACAGATAAAAAATGTGTGATTAATTTGCGATTAATACTTTGCCTTTTTTTTTAACGATAACATTTATATTTGTGGAGGAACTATAGAAAAACACCAGCCTTATCTTTTAAAACGGACATACAGTATGCCCATTATGCAATCTGCCTCTGACTAATCACGAGTGGTTAAATGTTTCTATCTTTTATCTCTGCTGCTGTGCGGCGTACAGCTCTCAGGTAGAGGAAGTTTTGATGGAGCCAAATTATCACTTCGACATTAATATGAGCTTTGTATTCTTCTGACAGTTGCTATTAGCTGCTATTGTTGTGGTGAAGAGAAGGATGACAGATCGGGCTCACGATAACCCTGTTATCAGAGCGATTAATTCAGTCATTATGTAAAAATAATAATAGCTTTTATTTATCATAGAAGAAATAACTCAAACAGGTTCATTAGATGCTTACTCATTAAGATATTTTGCACCGAAGATGCAAATAATGTGTATTAAAAGCAATCATATTTTACAGAACTGTGGGAAAAAAAACAGCAACATGAATATATGGTGAGGCTGAAAGCCATAAATCACGCAGGAGACAATGAAAGTGTCAAAATGTTGAATTATTTCAGAGAACATTGCATGTTTGATCACGGCTTTGAATCTTCCATGAAAGCACATTTCCTTTTTCAAACGCTCCCTGCAGAGTGCGGCCTCGCAGTGAAAATATAAGAGAGAAAGAGCGACAAGAGAAAGTTGGCTGGCAAGTAGCGGCTCCCCCGGCGTCTCTTCCAGCACACAGCCAAGATGGCCATATTGTGCCTCTAAACAAATCGAATGGTTGGCACTGTGACAAGCCAGCCTCTGTGGTGTTCAGATTCACCGAGTCAGCACGACTGAGCTCCTTCATTCCCAGGTCACTGCGTGCAGCCGCCAGCAGGGAGACTCAGTCGTGTTTACTCAACTGCTGTACGGCGGCTGTGTCATTAGTCTTTTGGCTGCCAATTGAAAAAAAATAAAACAAGAAACATTGATTACGTTGTGCTAAGTTTTTAAACTAAATGCAGACCATCTCCAGCTCTTTCCAATTAATTAAGTTGTATTGTGACTAAAGATTCCTGCTTGGTTGAGGCTGAGCCGTATTTATATATCATTTAAAGAATGGAGGTTTATCCACAGGCTCGAGGGTTTCACTGAACACATCTCTCTGTAGCTCCACAGCACACAAACACACAGAAACGTCTTGTTTTATTTACACTACGGTACCAATTGCTATTAAAGCCAGTGTATTTTGGCATTTCTATGATATTGTTTGCCCAAATCTTTTTGACGAATAACTTAATTTTGTGCTCAAAGTTGAAAAAAAGAAGGTCGTTGGTTAAATGGGATAATGTGACGTATAACTATAATAGAAGCTGCAGGTCATACGTCATCCTCCGAGCTTGCGCAGGCGCACTCGTGCTCGTTTGCGTCTGAGCAGCGGCAAACCGATAAATCTGTATCCGTCAGTTTGTCTTTCTAGTGAGGTAGCTGGTTAGTTAGCCCAACATGTTGCATTAGTTAACTGAGGATTTTCATTTTGTTTTTAGTTTCCTCCACAGTAGTTTAGTATGTTTATTTTCACGATGACATTTGCGTGCGTTGTGAACGGGTGCAGTCGACTCAGTGGATTACACAACATCCCATTAGCAGAATTAACACAACAAACTGACTGTCTCTCTCACTTGTTCTCTTCTTTACCATCTACTCCTCCTGGAGATAAATGAATGGAAAGCAGCTGATACCGGAGGTTTGCGGACCTCTAACAGGTCAAACAACCAGAGAAACGATGTAATCCGGCACAAAACCAGAAACCAAAAAGCTCAAGTTGAATCATCAGCTCTCTGACACCTTGTGAACATTATACATTTTTACATTGGGTATTCATATGACTGTATTATTATTGTGTTGGATGCCATATAAAGAAGCTCACACTGTCACAGACATACACTATATATATATATATATATATATATGGCTCCTCTCTCTGGGGCGATGAATGTCTCTATTTTTTTTACGACAGCGCTGTAAAAGAAACATCTTTGTGACACACATCTACACAAACCGCAATGAACACACCACGTACATACCAACACACTCGCACACAGACAAAGATTTGAAAGCCTCAGACGCACACATCCATTACCGACTTCCCAACAATAGCCCCTTTACAGGCAAATAAAGGGTATTAGTGTAAGAGCTGTAAAATCTGTCACACCTCCCGTTATAAATGTCAGACAGTCAAACTCTGAGGAAAAAGAAGAAGAAATATGTCCAACGGAAGATAAAAGAATCGATAAAAGGAAAGAGAGACAGTGAAAAGGGAGGGAGATTAGCCACAAACTGCTGTGTACTTACTGGGATGCAAGCAGGCTAATTGCTCAGAGACCAACATGAGGCACTGAAATGGGGAGCGTCAGCAGCGCTGATCGATTGGTAGAAGTCCTGTGTGTTTGTGTGTGTGTGTGTGTGTGTGTGTGTGGTGGGGGGGGGCAGGATACACACATGTGGACTACAGGGATGATTCAGCTATCAGATGACCAGCAGATCTTCACAGTTGAAGCAGTATTATGATCTTCCTCCGCATAAGTAAACGTAGCAATGACCAGGGATGGAAAGAGTACTAGAATACTATACTCAAGCATAAGTACTGTTATTTTAAAGGTATTTAAAAGGGACTGTATGTACGTTTTTACAGGTATAAACATTTTTAATCGTTTTTTTTATTGCCAATGTGTGAACAGGTTGTAACCTAACCTAAAAAATGACATTCTGCGACTTTCTGGGTTTTTAATGTGAAGAATGCGGGCCGTTTTTTCTGGGAAACTCCAACGGCTTATGATGTCATGCGTGCTTGCGTGTGCCTTTAGTCTCTAAAGCTAACAGTGTGCAACGATAGATAACGTTTCGGTTTGAAATGGAGTCCGCTAACACCAACAAACGACCAGACACTAACACAAACTCCATGGAAGCACAAAATACAAAAAAGGTATATCTAGTGAAGCCTGTCTTGCAAAACAGGAACGTGACTGACGGCGGGGGGAAACTAGAATAAACATCGGCTGGGCCTTCGATTCATGGAAGGACCTTCGTTCGGTTTTGGGTATCAAAACGGACCCTGTGATGGCAAAATACCTTGACATGTAAACTAAGATTACTGCCAAGCATATGAAATATATAGTGATATTGTGGTTTTAGCTGGCTAATGTTGTTAAAGTTAATCAACATGAGCCTGTCAATCACGTTGAGTCTACTGTCGTTGATTTAACGGCCACAGGTGTCACTGTTAACAAGCAATTTCTGATTCTTACATAGATTTAGGTAAAAGTTAAAAGGAAAATACTCTTAGTAAAAGTCAAAAGGGAAAGGAGTGGTGGAGGGAAGAAAAATATGAAGATGATGATGTTATATGATAAACCTGGTAAATTAAGTAACACATTTAGGCTACAAACAAAGTGCATTAACATGTCAACACATCACAGCACAGAGCCCAATGTCAAAAACCAATGATCCTTTTTTAATAGAAGGCACTTTGCAACCTGTGCACACAACTGATTATCAGTTATGAATATACAACCGGCCTCCTCAGTGTAGCCTCAATGGAATTAATCAGAACAAAGCCAAAACTACAATAAATAAAAAAGAGCTGTGGGTGCAACAACAACAAGCATTATTGAGCCACATAAATTAAAATAACCTGACACCTTTTATTGAATCAACAGCATAGGACTAATTAAACATCACCAAAGCAACAAGACATGTAAACAAGATAAACTCCACAGCAGCTACAGACACAAACACACAAGCAACCATCTGTACAGTCAGTTACAACCATCACAATACATGTGTTGTACTCACCTGTCTGAAGTCCTCCTCGATCAGCTCCACATTCAACTTCTCTGCTCGTTCACCCTCAATAGAGCCAGTCCACTCGACCTCCCTGTCCCAGTAGAACCAGTGAGTCCACTCATCCTCTCTAGTGCCAATGTGCTCCTCGAAGATCCAAACATGTTGAGCCTCTGCAGTCACATCACAGATTAGATTAAAAAACAACAGAAAGGCCTCAATGAAGGTAAAAGCTGTGAAAGCAGAAGTCACCGCTGGAGGATCCACAAGAACGTTTTAGCCTGCTATAGCCAGCATGAAGCACCTGTTTGTGATGCGCAATATCGCACATGGAAGAAGTCTCCCATGCTTCAGGCCTCCCTCCAAAGCCACTCCCACAATTATCATACTAAGCGTAAACATGCCTATTGTTAGTACTCACAGCAGCTCGTGGAGGACTCCGGTGACACGCAATGAGCGCACGGGTAGTCATGCCCTCAGTATTGCGCGCTCCTGCGGCTGCCACAGATACCGTATTTTTTTTATTTTTTTTTACAGAGCATTTGATTTATTGATTGCTGTCGGGATGTAAAATACGACTGAGTATTAGGGCCACATTGAGGGAAAAAAAAAATCTGAGATTTTATTATGAGAATAAAGTCGTAACTTTACGAGAAAAAAAGTTGATATTCTCGTAATATTATGACTTTTTTTCTCGTAAAACTACAACTTTATTCTCGTAATATTCCCACTTTTACTCTTGTAAAATTACGATTTTATTCTCGTAATATTACAACTTTTTTCTCGTAAAATCACAACATTATTCTTGTAATATTACGACTTTTTCTCTCGTAAAATTACGACTTTATTCTCGTAATATTACGACTTTTTCTCTCGTCAAATTACGACTTTATTCTCGTAATATTATGACTTTTTCTCGTAAAATTACAACTTTATTCTCGTAATATTATGACTTTTTCTCCCCTCAAATTACAACTTTATTCTCATAATATTACGACTTTTTTTCTCGTAAAATCACAACATTATTCTTGTAATATTACGACTTTTTCTCTCGTAAAATTACGACTTTATTCTCGTAATATTATGACTTTTTTCTCGTAAAATTACAACTTTATTCTCGTAATATTATGACTTTTTCTCCCCTCAAATTACAACTTTATTCTCATAATATTACGACTTTTTTTCTCGTAAAATCACAACATTATTCTTGTAATATTACGACTTTTTCTCTCGTAAAATTACGACTTTATTCTCGTAATATTACGACTTTTTTTCTTGTGAAATCACAACATTATTCTTGTAATATTACAACTTTTTTCTCGTAAAATCACAACATTATTCTTGTAATATTACTGTCCGATTTTTTTTCCCTCAATGTGGCCCTTATACTCCGTCGTAGTAAAGAGAATCTCAACAAATTGAATAAAAATGTTTCTAAAACGCATTACCCACCCCAAATGGTCCCCTTTGTATTTCCTGTTGCAATGTTTGTTCATGAAGTATAGCTGACAAGATTTACTGAAGGAGGCTGGGTCTCGCTTCATCAACGCGTCATATCTTTGGGGTACATGTACTTGCAGTAAAATCTGGTCTACACTCGCTGAAATTGAGCCAATCGCAACGCACGACCGCAGCTTCCGTTACACTGCGCAAGTGTTTTATCTCATACCCCGTGACCTGTGTCCGTCCGTGTCCCAGCCTCCTTCAGGAGGCCTTGGTAGCTGACAGCAAGTAAACTTGGACCAAAGCTGTTGCCCTAGCAACAGAACAGCAATGAAAAGCTCTATACCGAGGTCAGTTAGTAACTATTGGTGCCTTCAAATGGCAAACAAACTCATAAGTGGAAAGTTTCTGAAAGCTCTGAGTTCATGAGTTGTGACGTGTTTGTTGATGTTGTCAGAAATGAAGGAAGCCCTGGAAATTAATTTTTTCGGTGCATAATAAGTTAATATATTGTAATTTAGTTGTATATTTTTTTTATTTCATAATTTTATAATAGGTCTGAGGAAAATGTTGATATTCCCAACGACCTCTTCATTGTCCTCTGTCATTGTGCTTTTGCATTTATACTGCATTATGTTACCCGCTTGCTAGCTTGCAAAATTGTTAGAATCAGTGGCTTCTAGACGCCGACAGTAACGTTAATATTTCCGTTGCGTAGCAGCGGTGTTCTCACCCAACTTGAACACCAAGCGTATTATGTACACGACTTCCCACGTTGTAAACACAAGTTCACGAGTTTCATTTGAAGGCACCATATGACTTACAAATAGGCTACATGTATGTGGACTAAAAGTGCATTATTTCCCTCTGAAATGTACCTTACAGGTTATGGAATAGAAGAATAAAGTGCATAAAATGGAAATACTCAATTAAAGTACTGCAGTATTTGAGTAATGTAGTTACTTTCCTCACCTGTGGATACTCCCTGCTCTGTAAGACACCAATTTGTGATGAGAAGATGATGTCCCAGTGATTATATAGATGATTATATCAGTTAAATTGATTACATGTCAATGGGGAAGCAGAAAATGTGAGCTGTCGGTGTCATTTGTTAACCACCGTGCAGTAGACAAAAAGAAACATCATTTACACTGCCACAATGAGCAATGAGTATTGGCTATAAAAGATTCCACTTGTCATCCTCAGCCACCTAATTCCATTTCACACACAGATCAGTTGTATCAGTGGCAGCTCGTCCTCATTTAAAACCATTAATGACTTTCCTGCAGAGAATTCAGCAGAATGGATGTGATTATTTTGTCCTCGTGTGTGTGTGTCTAATGTATTTGCTCACATATCAGTTTGAAGTAAGTGTTTAATTATTGTGCTGTTTGAGCCGCGCTACTGCGTGCTCCGTCAACATTTGCACTGAAATGAACAATGAACGATTTTGCATATAAAAAATCTCATATTGATATGGGCCTCTTCTTTGGTAGCTGCTCAGAGAGATCCTAATTGTTATTCATCATCGTTTACCTCCATCTCATACTCGGATCAGAAGAGGATGGGGAGTTTGGGGGGGCGATGATGGCAAACAAGCTACAGCTGAGCAAACATAGGAGGCACATTGTGCAGCCATCTAGTGTGTCACTGCCTCCCTATGGTGACTACGAATACTGCATGGCTTGTGCAACTTCCTTCAATCCTCAACTCATTTTTAGCTCCTCTGACTCATCTTCTGTGACTTATAAGATGAGTCAAGAGGAAAAGTAGTTTTCTTTGCCGGTGGAAAAAAAAATCAGAGCATTATATGTGATGAGACCTGGTGGCCGTATTCATCAAACTTCTGAGAATTACACATAAAGAGCAATTTAGGAGTAAAAAGGTTCTTCGCTGAGTCACAGCACATCTCTCTCTCTCTCTCTTATTTGTCATGACTGCAGAGCCGAGTCAAGACAGTGCAGAATAAGACACATCTATCAAGCAACTTACAGCAAAGTCTAGAAGTTAACTTTTAAGTAATCACACGATGAATCACATGTAGAAAATCAGCTCCAGTGCCGTCTTCTTTACGGTACATAAAATATGGTATAAAGTGCCCTCTATGGTGTCCTTCCAGCGGGAGAAATATGCAGTGTCAATCCTATCTTTCCTATTAAGGGTATATTAATGGATTATCTGCATTGTTTACATTTTTTTTAAGGGGTAACAATCCCTTAAAGATTTTTTTTTTTTTGTAGGGAGCTGATCATGTGACCTTCACCTGCATATTATACAGTAAACCTACCTTGTTTAGACTTTTTAATGGATCATCTTCGTGCATTTGCAGTTAAAATGGGTGGATAACATCCCTTAAAATGTAAAACCTTACAACTTTCACCTTAATGGAGAATAGATTGAAGTATTTTTAAAGTTTAAAACCCCTTAAAATGCACAAAATAACATTCAAGGTCAATACATCTTAATTTGTGACTTAAATGATCTGAATTTTTCAATTAAGATGCAAATTTGAGTTTATTTAATGGATAAATTAATAGATTGTGTATATAAGGTTTTTTTTTTAAAACCTGAAAGATTTCGGTTTCTTCTGTCTTTTATTTTGATTTGAGCTTACCTTCCCTATTAAGGATTCATTTATGGATTATCTGAATGATTTAAAAGGTTGTTAGGAGAAATAATCCCATAAAATGTACCAAATAATATTAAACCTCCTACCAAATTTCACCTTAATTAAAAATGTATTCCGTTTTTAAAACGTAAAAACTTCTTAAAAAGTACAAAATGACATTAAAGGTCAGATTTTTGCTTTTATCTTTCACTTAAGTCCAAATTTTGACTGTTTGCAGTGTGCATGCAGCACACGTTTACGTTTAATAATCAGTGTCATCGGACAATCACACAGGAGTTTGTTGAGCCATCTTGCAGCCATCGGGTGCCAAATGGAACAGACGCTTTAAAATTGACCCATTATCTGTGTCACACGAGATGCCTTTTGTCATCTCGAGACATATGCTATACAAGTGGGTATATATGTGGAGAAAAATAAACACAATCACACACAAAGTGGCGACAATCGCATATGAAATACTATCTATTTATTCACTGTTGCAGGGAAAAGGTAATACCAGGGGACAGAAGGTGAATAACACAAGGCTTAGTGCTGCTTTCCAGCAGACCACATTTTTATATTTCAAATTAATTTGCAGTAGTCCTCAGAAGAGTGTAATTATCTCCTCTCCACAGAGTAGCAGCACCAGCTCCTCTCTATTTAGCAATCCCTTTCAAGATCATTCATTTTAGCAGGAGATGTAGCACTTTACTTTGATCCATGTCCTTGGGCATAAAAAAAACTCTCACAAAAGCTCAAATTGTTTTGGCTGATAATAAAATGGCTACATAAGATGAAGGGATTCTTCTGTCACCAGGGTGAATTTCCATGGGTCTATGTTACGCTAATGTATGAGGAAAGAAAGATCACCTCTCTGTGTTTCTTCCGTCCACCAGTATGGATTCTATCTCTGTGGATACAATGGAAAATGCTGCAATGATAATATCATCCTTTTTTAACCCAAACCTCTAATGCAAGAACATCCAAATGAGACAAACAGGTGAAGTGTCCGTCCATAGCACGCCATGCTGTGTAATTTCTGATTAAGTCTCTGTGTTATAAAGGTTTCTGCTGTAATCCATCAATGTAGACTAATTGTGTCCTGGTTTGGAGCCAATACTTTCTTTGCACCACTCAGGCAGTTGGTTTGATAACCGGTTCCCGGAAAATTAATATTTGAATCGATGTATTCAGTACGAACAATGAAGCCTAATTTGTATTAGAAATGATAGCTACAAATGTTGATTTGACAGATATTGATTATCTAATGAAATTATGGCAACAAGGCCGGTCAATGAGAAAAGGCTCTGTGGATAATGTAAGCATACGGTGCAGCAGTGCACTCAGAGAAATCTATTCCATCCAAAACATCTGTATTTAACTCTCTCATACCTGACAGTTAAGAGGATGTGAGTCCTCGACCACTGCCAATAAGATGATGTGTCATACTCAACTGAGAATGGGTTAAAATTAGTTTTCTTTCTGCTAGGACTGCTCGATCAATACCTAAAATAGCCTATCGATATTAAGCCTTGTTTCTATGGATAATAGTGTCACTAGGATCAATACCAAAGACGTTGATCAGTCTCATGTTAGATCACACTCTTAGTGCATGCACTCTCTGCTTCTCTGCTGCTGCTGAACGTAAGCAGGCATGGTGCGATCACCTCCTTAAGTATATGTGATTTACCATTAAAAATGTTTTATGTTTTAATATGCATACATGCACGGCAAACAATAGTCAAAATAATTGTTTAATGTTTGGCAAATAACTCATGAAAATGCGTTCGAAATAGCCTATAATGATGTATTCACCTCTTGAAATATGACGGTATGATTTTTATTATTAAAAGTCGCAAAAGTACCATCAGGATGGGTATTGATATTGAACCAAATTTTGTGGTATCACCCAACCAACTTTCTGCTTTCCTCTTCATACAACCATCACAGCAATTTTGCTATTTTCCATTCTGTGTACGTCTACGTTCCAAATCACATACTTTTTCTTTTTACTTTTAGTTCATACTGCAGCTGCCCTTACAAAGTACATACTGTTGCATGCAGTATGCATACAACTGGGACATACTACTTTGTCATAATATTGTGCCTTGAACTTTGACCCTCTTCCTCATATATTCTGTGGGTCAGGATAGCCAGAAAAGCATGCTGGCTTGCATACTGGAAAATGCGACCGGATATACATCCTGGTATTTTTGGCATACTGCATTTGACATACATACTTAATGTTTTCCTGACTTACTAAACAGTATGGTAGTATGGGTATTGGAACGCACACAACATCTATTGCACATCTGTCCGTCCTGATAGAGGGATCCCTACACGGCTCTTCCTGAGGTTTCTTCCATTTCTTGTTTCCTGTTTTTTTAGGGGGAGTTTTTCGTTATCTGAATTGTGGGTCAAATGATAACATATGTCGTATGCTGTACAGAATGTAAAGCCCCTTGAGGCCAATCTTTTGGTTTGTGGGCTATATTAATATGATTGACTTGCTTCAGCCTGGTCCTGGACGAGAGATCAGTAGCCCAGAACAGACAAACCAAACACCGACTCTACATAGGGTCATTCACGTTTTCGCGTCGGCGTAGGCCTGTCAATTGACTACAATATTTACTTGCAATTAATTGCATGATTGTCCATAGTTAATCGCGATTGCAAATTAATCACACATTTTTTATTTGTTCAAATTCTCCCTTTAAAGGGAGATTTGTCAAGTATTTAATACTCTTATCAACATGGAGTGGGCAAATATGCTGCTTTATGCAATGTATGTATATAATTATTATTGGAAATCATTGAACAACACAAAATAATAATAAATACTGTCCAGAAACCCTCACAGGTACTGCATTTAGTATAAAAAATATGCTCAAATCATAACATGGCAAACTGCAGTCCAACAGGCAACAACAGCTGTCAGTGTGTCAGTGTGCTGACTTGACTATGACTTGCCCCAAACTGCATGTGAATATCATAAAGTGGGCATGTCTGTAAAGGCGAGACTCGTGGGTACCCATAGAACCCATTTTCATTCACATATCTTGAGGTCAGAGGTCAAGGGACCCCTTTGAAAATGGCCATGCCAGTTTTTCTTCGACAATAAGTTTGGAGCGTTATTTAACCTCCTTAGGTTTTTTTAGTTTCATATGATACCATTATCTTCACTCTAGCTTTAAAGCTGAGCCCGCTACAACATAAACATCGCAAGTTGCGTTAATGCGTTAAATTAATTAGTGGCGTTAAAACAAATTTGCGACCAACAGGCCTGTGACACCACGAGGTCCCAGGTTTAATGTTTCAATGTGCCAACAGAAGATTGCAGGGAAAAACATAGCTTCCATAAATTAGAAATTCCCACCCATGTTGCTATAATACCGTTCATTGTGTCTGAATTAAATCATATCATCATCACAGATGAACACATGGATGAAGATGAAATGGCTCACTGCTGTGTCATGGACATATATTGCCCTCTAGTGGCTCAGTGTTTCACATTAGTCTCTGTGACTTTCCTTTCCTCAAATTTGCCCATAGTGTTCTCACCTGTAGAGGGCCCCCTTGTCAAAGTTATTCTATCTTAATTCTCTTCCCTTTTCTCTCTCATGAGATCATACAGAATGATGAAAATCCTGCATATTTCAAACACTGTGAATACTTGTTGCATGCAGCGACGAATGGTTCAGAATCGGAGTATGTGATGTGACAATGTAAGAGGAAGAGATGAAACATTTCCATCCCCGCGCAGCCAGAGCAGATGGCATTTCATAACCAATCACCATTTCACATTCTATTGCCCAATCAGTTTTACATTTATATGTAAAGTAGCTTACTATTCCAGCAGATCAACAGATGGCTTGAATGCTTGGGGACTCTTATGTAAAGACTTCATGATTTCTGTTCCTCATTTCAAGCCGAAAACAGATTTTAAAAATAGAGATTGGAGGCAATGTGCAGACGCTAAGACGCATGAGGCGATTTTTATCTTGTGACAGTAGAGAATGTGTGATGTTTAATGACTTGAAATGTCGGGCATTGCACTCAAGAAGGGAGGTGTTTTCTTCTTTCTGTTGTTTATGGACATTTTATTATTTACTTCATAGCTCAAACAGACAGGAATACTTGGGAGAGCTAGAAGAGGTAAAACAACAAGGACTCCATGAGTGAAGGCATTTTCTAATGATACAGGATGTATTCAAATCCTTTACTTAAGTAGCAATACTGCAATATAAAAATACTCCCTTATAAGTAAAAGTCCTGCATTGGAAATGTCATTTAAGGAAAAGTACGTAAGTATTATCAACAAAATGCACTTAAAGTATCAAAAGTGAAAGTACTCATCATAATTCAGAGTGTATTGAGAAGTGTTATACTATTATATATTATTGTAAAGAGCATTTTACTGTTGTAGTTGGTCAAGACAGATATGTTTTACTACTTTATATACTGTTGGGTAGTTTAATCTGTAACAACCAACATATTTTGAATGTAAAATCTGTAAAGTAACAAGTAAATAAAGGTGTCAGATAAATGCAGGTATAAAGTACAATATTTACCTCAGAATTGTAGTGAAGTTTAAAAAAAAAAAAAAGCATGAAATGGAAAAACTCAAGTAAGGTACAAATATCTCAAGTTTTTACTGAAGTGCAACACTTGAGTAAATGTGAGTTACAGTACATCCCACCACTGGTATTTTCCCAGTAAGCACTGATTTGATGAGCTGCATCAAACAATCAACATCAAACTTCTAAAATGAGCTAAATTTGGTTGAAATGTGGTTACATATGACCATTTTTTTCAAAAGCATCTCAACCACCATAATTTATTGTGAAGTCTTAACTCCATATTAAAATATGTTGTTGAAACAGCAGTTATATGTAACATACATGTCTAAAAACATTCACTTTTAAACCAGATTTCGCCCTTTACAACTTCCACATCAAGTCTTTGGACGCGTAAATCATCACCAAATCAATGCTTACTGGGTTTATCATCAGCTGGTCACTATACTTCCTCCTATAATATCACTAAAGGAAGTATTACTGGCACCCTTTTTATTTTCCGTACCACTGTTCCAGTTGATAAAAACACAAACTGAACAAAGGAAGATGAATGAACACAAAAGCTTCAAACCTCATACAAGTGAGTCGTTCAATCACTCAGCACACGTTGGTTAAAATAAAAACCCTCACACGTGTAACGGTCCTTTCCTTTGGTTTAATAAAACAATACTGGAAGAGACTCACAACTACAAACCGTGTCTACATGGAAACAACCTCCCTGGCTGGAAAGTGACAATGTTTCCAGGATTTTGGGTAAGTTTTATTCGTAACCTGCTACATATCTGTTGTGTGCTACATCCATTACATCTGAATCAGTCATGTTAACAATCTCTTTATATTAGAGTGCATTAAGGCTGAACAACGCACAGAAAAAGTTACTCTGACCCCCCCTCCCACCCATTAGAAGTAATAAAAGTATTTATTAAAGTCACTGAGCTAAGAAGCCACATGTTTCATGTGCTTGGTGAAAGTTAGTTAAGGCTTTTTTGATATAAAGGTAAAATGACATCTTGTAGCTACGGCATGAAAAGTGTTGGGTTTTTGTCTGAAGCAGGAGCCACTGAGGATCGTTCACATACCTTCACTGAACAGGTATACAGTCATTATTATGCACTATATCCAAAATACTTTTGTTAAAACAGTAGATTAAAAGCCCAGCTGTTTACATCTGTACATAGTACCCATGCACCCACATTGTGTGCTTTATATACACTTTCTATTTAGCATGCACTGCACTTTCGCTTACATGCGAGGAACACGGAAGAATCACGAACATAAATAATGTCATGGTGAAAGAGGAGAAGAAATCTCATCCTTGCTTAAATAGAATCTTCAATAACACACAGTGTAACACAAAATACTGTTTACAGTCTGTGCAGACACACTCCCTCACTACAGTGCTCTTTTACACTGACTTTCTCCTTGATCGAGGGAACTCCCGGAAGCTGTGCCCGGGTGAGATCGTGCTTCCTGGGGAAGAGAGTCCAGTGTTGTCCCTGGAACCTGGCGAGCAGCCCTGGATCCTGTAGGAGACTGAGTTGTAGTAAACAGAGTTGATATGGCAGCCGTGGTGTTCACTGTGAGACATAAGAGGACTGTCACAAATCCCCAAACGGTAGCAGACGCAGGAGCAGAGGGAGCTGAGGCTCGACTCCGGCCCGCGTCTGCCCGCCTTGATCTGGAAATGCAGCCTGTGTCTGCAGGGGCTTCTTCGTCTCTCCTGGTCCTCCGCCGGGGAAGCGATGAGGTTGGTGCGGCTGGTTCCTTCCTCCATCGGGAGGAAGAGCGTGCTGTGGCTGCGGCTGTTTACCGCGTTCCTCTCCCTGTGGGTGCTCCTGCTCTGTTCGCCCATGACACGGAGACCCAGAGCCCCGTCTAAAAGTCCCCTGTCCCTCTTCAGCGACGCCCTCTCTTTAGCATCCCTCCGCTCGTCCTCAGTGTTCATGGTGAGGAAGCGGAGCACCACCAAGTTCAGGAAGGCCCCGATGACGGTCAGGCCCACCAGGATGTACATGAAGCTGAACGCCACGTAGGGCGTTTTCTCCTGGAGGTCCTCCTTCTTCTGCAGGGCCACGAAGTCCCCGAAGCCAATGGTGGTGAGCGTGATGAAGCAGTAGTAGTAAGCGTGGAAGAAGCTCCATTTCTCGAAGTGGGCGAAGGCCGCGGCCCCGACGCACAGCGTTCCGATGCAGGACAGGAAGCCCACCAGGACCATGTTCTCCATGGACACCTCGGTGCGTCGACAGCCCAGGCACTGCTTCACCTTGTGTAGGAGATAGCGGACGAACGTGTTCATTCTTTCTCCCAGGCTCTGGAACATGACCAAAGTGAGAGGGATTCCCAGCACGGCGTAGAACATGCAGAAGACCTTTCCTGCATCCGTGCCTGGTGCTGCATGTCCATAACCTTAATGCAGAGAGAGATGGAAATGAAAGGATGCACAGTATACGCATACTGTAGCAACGCTTGGAGGGTAAAACATGGATCTTTTTTAATTAGTCTTTTCAAAATGCATTAATTTAGACAAATAGAAAATGCTCCACTGACACATAGCAACAGAGTAAAAGTAGAAGGTAGAAGATACAGGACCTCCAGGACTCTCACCAGCAGACTGAGGAACAGCTTTTTCCCCCAGGCCATCAGACTTTTAAATAGATAATTCATACGACACCTTCTCACACAAAAATATATCTTATACTGTATATGTTCTTAATGTATATGTTCTTAATATGCCTGTATGTGTTCTTGATATACCCTTGTACAAAGTATTTCCTTTTATAATTGTAATATATACACTGTAAACAATTGCTGTTAATTTACAGCAGGATTTCAACAGTATTAACCTGTTATTGCTAAAAACAGTGCTTTACTGTTAATACAAAAGAAAACCTGTTAAATTACGCTCATAGGCCGTTTTTTAACTGAACTATAATGCATTCTTAAAAAACAGCACTTTACTGCTGATCAACTGTCTAAAGTATCATCACTAACAGTTTCATGCTGTCATTTTTTAATTCTGGGACCTGATCTGCTCATGTGAGGCTTGTATATTGTACATGATTGTAAAATCAGTGAATTAGCTTTATTGTTCTTCACTCACATGTTGTTCTGGTTTGCATTCTGTGCTTGTAGCCAGCTATAGACAGACATTTGGGGAAAAGTGTCAACAAGTCTATTATAGCCTTTTTCCTAACAAGTGCCTTTAATGTATTTAGTGTGACTATTCCTTTGTCTGTAACCTGCTAAGTCTATTAAATAGTTTATTAAAATGTATTTAAAAAATACAACCTAAATAGTGCATTAAAACAAATCAGTAAGATAATGTAAAAGAAAGGTGGAAAAACAGCTATATAATGTATCTTTAAACAGTAAATTAACTGTAAAATACTGTGAAATTAATAAAGTTCAAACTGTATTTTTCATTAACAGTACAAAGCTGTAAATGTCAGCGACAGTATAATAATGTTAATTTTACAGTAACATAAAGGAAACCTTGCTGCCAGTTCTTTACTGTTATTTTACTGGAGTAAAACGTATGATATAACTTATTACTTTAATGGAGCTTCCCAGAGAAAAAGCATTTCACACAATTGTACCTGTATAACCAGGCGTGACAATAAACATCTTGAATCTTGAATCTTGAATGTTGAAACATGATGCCTCCTCATCTTCTCTAAAGATAGAAGCAACTTACCAATGGTGGTGATGACTGTTATGGCAAAGTAGAAAGAGCCAGCAAATTTCCACTGTCTGCCGGCTCGGTGTGGCTCAGCCTGCAGCACCACTCGCTCGATCTCCCGGTAGTCGTCCTCGGAGAAGCGGTACTTCTTCTTCATCTCGTTGCGCTTCTGCTCCAGGATGCGCCTGCGGGAGCTCTCGGACTCGGACTCGAGCGCGTCAAACACCGCAGCTCCGACCAGCAGGTAGGAGAACATGCAGAGGATGAGAGACAGGGTCCGCACGTTTTGCTTCTTCATCCTCGGCGTCGGCAAGAAAAAAAGAAAAAAAGTCGTGAGCAGATTAAGGCACAACAGTTACAGGTGGTATATATACCTATATACTGGTCCTCCTCTCAGCTCCACATTGGTGGTAGTGTTGCAACCTGTTGCGTGAGACGTGTAGTAGCAGGAGAGAGAGGCGTGTTGGGAAATAAAAAAGCAGGAAATCTGTGTTCAGATGTCTCGTTTATGTAAAAACGCGCATATCCTGCTGTGCGCATTGATGCTCTCTCTCAACGCGGTCATCTGTTTCAGAGAGTGGCCTCAGCTTTCCACCTCGCATGCGCAAAGCAGTCCAAATAAAACCAGCTGTGTGTAATGTAATGTATGAATAAGACATTTGGTACGCTTTGGTACGGATGTTGTTCAGTCTGATCACAGCTGTGTGCAACAAGTGAAGTCCAGACTCAACCTGGCAGATACCAATCTGACATGAGGAGGAGGGGGGGTTCAGTTCAGCACCATGGACAGCGACCAGCAGGGTAACCCTGAAACTGCGCAGCCAAGGTGGAGACATCCACGGGGTGTCAGGGACACACCAGGGTGTGAGGCAGTAACACACCATTAATAAACCCTTAAATTATGTTAGTTCTCGAGTCTGGAGTTCAAGAATTTAATTATCTAATGCCCAGTTAACATGTTGAAAACTAAATAGAAATGATTTATGAACTAAAATTAATTAATTAAAGGGACTGTTTGTAACTTTCAGAAATGCTTGTTAACAGCGACACCTGCTCGCGCTTGCTCGCTCTAAATAGACATGAGCGAGCATCCGTCAAAACAGTGAGGCGACACACGTCAGCTAAAACCCCAATATCACTCTATATTTCAGCTGCTTGGCAGTAATGTTAGCTGACCAGACGAAGGTCTCTCCATGAATCACTGCTGATCCTAGTGTTGGCTGGTTGAAACGTTATCGTCTCCCGACTGCGCCCGTAGGGAGACGCTGACTTGACTATGACTTGCCCCAAACTGCATGTGATTATCATAAAGTGGGCATGTCTGTAAAGGGGAGACTCGTGGGTACCCATATAACCCATTTATATTTACATATCTTGAGGTCAGAGGTCAAGGGAGCCCTTTGAAAATGGCCTTACCAGTTTTTCTTTGCCAACATTTAGCACAGGTTTGGAGCGTTATTTAGCCCCCTTAGGTTTTCTAGTTTCATATGATACCAGTATCTTCACTCCAGATTTAAAACTGAGCCACTAAAACCTAAAAATCAAAAATTGCGTTAACTTTGACAGCCCTACTACAAATCTAAAAATACAGTAGCCTACATGCACACATACATATATATATAAACATGTAAACAAGTTGAAATTATATTAAAAAAAACAATCGTGTGGGTTTTCAGAGGCACAATCTAAAAATAAGATACAGATTTTGTTCCTTTGGCAACAGTTTCAGTGCCCTAACAGCAGAATAGAGACACATTTACTGTTCTGTTTCCTTGGATCATAACTTCAATGTTAGTCATTTTGAAAACATGTTGATGACTTCATGTGTGTGTGCCGGTGCAGTGGTTAAATAAACAACATTGCCACACTAGATGCTTCTGGAAACCTACTGTAGGTGATGCCGGTTGCTATGGTTACTTACACCAGAAGCACAGACTTGAACCGTCAGTGAGGTTGAAGCTAATATGTTAAGCGTAATGATCCGGGGCAACATCAAGTATCAATATTCAGGCTGGAGTTTTCTAGTCAAACATAGACAGAAGGAAGAGAAACACCACACAGTGAGTGTTTGAGATAAAAAAAAAAAGTGAACAGAAGCATCCTCCTTATGCCACGACGTTAGAAGCAGCAGCAGGCTACTGCAGGTGGATTACTTTGTTCCTTTAAAACAGAGCAACCTGCTCTCAGCGGCCCTGTTTTTGTGTTAAGTGGCTAAATCAGCACGCTTGCATCCCTGTTGTGATTCAAACCAGCTCTCCATAAATCAATTACATCTCAGCTGATAAGAAAGGAACCTGAAGCCCTAACAGCCGCCCATCAATCCACGCAGCTTGTATTCACATCCCTTTCAAAGCCCAAGGACCTGGAACAAAGTGAGGAGGCCCATCAATCCCCATCAGACCTGGGCTTAAGGATAACTATTTAGACTCAAAGAGAGGCTTCATTGATTTAGTTTTTTGCTCTCTCTGCTCTCTCAGTTACATTTCACACACACATACTACTGCGTCATTTACAAGGAACAATGAAAACAAATGAAGTGGATTATGGAAATGCCATCCCTTGACTACTTTCTCGCTCACAAAGCCTCTTGCTTTTTTTCAATTTTATACGTATAGTATTAAATTCTAGCACATGAAGAATATTTGTTATATTATCATTATCTTTGTGGCTCAATCGGAAGGTCGTGGTTCAATTCCTGGCTCCTCAAGTCCACATGTCGAAGTGCGCAAGATACTGAACCTCAAATTGTTCCCAAAGGCTGTGCCATCGGTGTGTGAATGAGTATTTAGATTAAACCTTAAAGGGCAAGTTGGCACCTTGCTTGGCAGCCTCGGCCATCCGTACATGAATATGTGTGTCTGAATTTGTGAATGTTTACATGTAGTGTAAAGCGCTTTGAGTGGTTGGAAGACTAGAAAGGGGCTATATAAATGCAAATACATTTACCATTAAGCAGTCCATCTTTTCTCTTATCTGATTGACAGCTGGCGAGTTAGTAGAAGCTCTCCTTTGTGGGGGAATTTGTCGAGCTACAGTAATACAGAAACATGTTTGTTTTTTTAGCTCTAACCAAAAAATATATTTTTTCCATTTTTTTGTGTCATCTCACCTGGAAAATAATTGTCTTTTTATATTTTTATAAAATAAAATCAATAATAATAAAATAATCATTTTGTCACATTAGACGCTGTCCACAAAAAGCATTTGTCCATTTGTTTTTTATCTCATGAAATCAAAAAAGACCTCCTCAGTGTCTCTGGTGATGCTCACAATATGCAGATGGTACAAAAAATCATTTTCAAGATGCACACGGCATCATGCGGAGAAAAGAGGACCTTGTGCCTGAAGGCGCATTTCTTCACTAAATAAAATCCATCTGCCAATTCTGCAGGGGGGAAAAAATGCAAATCTGGCACAATCCTGGAGGAAGGGCTTATAGAAATTAAGCTCCTCTGTAAAAGACAGACGTTCTGAATTGAAAGGTAGTCTTTAGCAGGGAACAGCAGCTGTGCTTTGACAAGGATAGGAGAAAAATTACAGGGACAATACATGAGTGTGAGATGAGGAAGTAGCGTGATACAGAGAGAGGATTTGTGTTTAGACAAACCTGTTGTCAGAGCGGCCGCTGAGAAGAGGACGAGGACCTGAAGACACAGAGATATGGACAGTTGTGAATTTAACTGCAAGAGCTTTAATAGAGTATAATAAATATAAGAATGGGCTTATGTGTTGCATCCTTATCTGATAAAGGGATTAAATTCAGTGAATTACTGATTATATGCTTCTTAAAATACATTTTGATACATTAATACGCAACATAAACCCAAAATAAAACATTGAACAAAAGATCTGAAAGTGGTTCCAGAGGTGACACCTAAACTACATTGAACATAACTCCAAAAGGAGCATGATGACTGGAAATCATAGCTACACAAAAGTAAGACAAGAAGCAACAAAGAGTTTGACAACAGGGATGAGGAGGCTTTGATGATGATGATGATGATACTGTATACTGCAACATCTTTAGTACCAGCACAAAAGCAAAAGGCAAGGGAATATGCCGCAGCCATTCTCAAAGCAAGCATGATATAGAAATTGTGTAAGAAGAAAAAAGGGATGACTTTTTATACAGTAGAAACTAAATCAGTTTATAAAACCCTAAAACATTACTCTACACAAATGTGTAATTAATAAAGCATCAGAACAGCTGCTAAATGGATCTCAAAGTGATATTTCGGTTGGTTAAATTTTTCAGCCAACATGGACGAGAGGTGGTAAAAAAAAATGGAAATGTGAATGTGTACAACTCCATGACAACTCCATTGGCTGAGGAAGGTAGTGTGATACGATCAAAAGCTCCAGAACACCTACTAAATGGACCTTATGGTGAGATTGTTTTGTCAACTGTTTCAAAAGTCAAAAACAAACTTTCTTTTTTTTTTAGATAAATGTTTGTGATATATAAGAAACAGACGCATGCATGCATGTACATGCTCCTCATGTACTACATACTGTTCGTGTGATTACGTATAACATGAGGAGGGGGGATCAGCACCATGGACAGCAACCAGCGGGGTTTCACTTTGAACTGGCTTTGAAACTGCACTTCCGAGGTGGAGACATCCAAGGTTTCAGGCTACAATATACTAAAATATGTAAGTTCTCGGGCCTGAAGCTCAAGTAACTAATTAACTAATGCACCACTAACAAAACACCAAAACATCAGTGGATGAAAACAGGATTGTATTGGCCCTATGAAAACATCTAAAAAAAAGAAATAAAACAATGAAAATTAAAATTATTTTGACCAATTATTGCTCAAAACTCAAAAATAAATTATGAGTAGGCCTATGTGTAAAATGGATTATGGTGTCCATACTGTGGCCAAGGAATAGAAGCAAAGAAAATTTTTGTTGAGACAATAAGTTTAGTGATGTAAGGATGTTAGTATGAATTATAATCCTTTTAGAGCTTTAAAATAATAATAATAATAATAATAATAATAGTAATAATAATAATAATAATAGTAATAGTAATAATAATAATAATAATAATAATAGTAATAGTAATAATAATAATAATAATAATGAAATTATCAAGTGAAAAATCAAGAAAAAAATCAAGTGAATAGTGAAGATTTAAAATATAATAGGAATAAAAAAGATTTATAAAATAAGATTACCAATATACAGTACTATCCCAATATATGTATTAAAGGGCCAGTGTGTAGCATGTAGTAGGGAGCATAAATTGAATAAAATATTAATAAGTATGTTTTTTAAGGGTATAATCACCTGAAAATAAGAATCATTGTGTTACTTGCAGGTATTTTAACATACACGTTTTGGAAGTATTACTGAGTAAATCCTGATACAGCAATGAAAATATTGCATTCATGCCCAAATTTAAACAAATACTGCAGTTTGCAATAGTTGAAGTGACAAGTAGGACATACACTGAATGTTTTCTGGATGTAAACTGAATCTCCTCAGAAATACTTGCACTATAGTAAGCATAACGAAAGGCCGTGACTAAAAATGTTTTACCTGTCAGGGCAGAAAAGTACTTCCCTTCATCTACATACCAGGTAAAACAAAATCAGACAAGCAAGAGTGAGGATTATCCCCTCAGATCTGAGGTATATTTGATGCTGTGGTACAACAGCCAGAGGCCTGTGAGGGAAACCAGATATATTTATAACATGTTGGTAATATCTGAGTCAGTAAGAGACTTCGTACGTCATCCTCTACCATCATATCGACTACTCAGTCACTCTGAATAGCTTTGAGGAAAAGCTTTAAGTGTTCCCGTTTATATGCGTTACTTCTTCTGTTCTTGCAATCCGTTGAATAGAAAAGACCCATGTTTCCTTTCATCTATTTGCTTTGTCAGCAAATACTTCCTGAGCAGTTCAGTAGTTTATGTGATTGCTTATTGATTCACATTTTCTCTGTTACATCAAACGGAAACAAAACAACTTGCAATCTGATGAGATTTGAGAAATGATAATACCACTGGAAGGTTTTTTTTGCCACCAAAGACTAATGTTGTTCAGCATCTTCATTTCTTTGTGTGTTAGTTGAATTGTAAGAACAGCAAAAAGCCCAAAATGACAGCGACCTCCACATTACACAGGAAATAGGTATTTATATGACTCACAGCTTCTCATGATATGGTCCAATAACTCAGCATATAAACTACTACATTTGAAGCATGAGTTTTGCATAGTGTCGCTTTACATAGATAATCTCACCTGCTCTATATACTCATTTAAACTCACACCATCATTTCTTAAAACTTGAGTAAAAATAGCAACATTACTGTGTAGTTTATACATAAATAAAATTAATACTTAAGTAAAAGTAAGGATTCGCATCAAAATATACTTAAAGTACCTAAATTAAAAGTGCTCATTTTTGCACAATGGCCCATTTCAGAATAATATATAATATTATTGGATTATAATTAATGATGCATTAATGAGTACAACACGTTAATGTTGCAGCTGTAATGGTGTGGCTAATTTTAATCACTTCCCCAGGGATCAGTAAAGACTTATGACCTATAATAATACTTCAAAATGTATTGGTTGATTATATTTTGAATTATTAATCAGAATTTGCAAAGTAATTAGTAACTAAAATTATCAAAATAACTGTAGTGGAGTAAAAAATGTATCGTAATGGAGTAGAAGTATAACTTAGCAGAAAACTGAGTAGTGCTTGAATGTACTTAGTTACTTTCCAGGTTAGCGTAATCAAATATTTCCCACTCACATAGCCTACACGTTATATAATAACTCTTAAACAAACATATTTTTCCTATGTATGCATATCTAAATAAACCAAAGTAATGGCAGTTAATTTTAACATATTATTTAGCCACCTAAAACTGGGGACTTACAGTATGTTGTGATGCTACAGTGACTTTCTGTTTACATGGTTGATTGCTTTAGATTAGACAACGCTACAGATGTACCAGCAACAGATGCATCAGCAACAGATTTCCACATGACTAAACTAAACTGAATTCCCCCAGATGACGCTCGACTCCACCCACCGGCTTCCTGCAGGAATAAACTACAGGAAGAAGACAGGACTTCACTAAATTCCTGTCGAATCTCCTACAAAAGCAGCCAGACTGGGTTTACATAATCATTGTAATCTCTTTGTATATTAACAAATCTTTCCATCTGTGCTGAGAACAAGGCAACAGGGGATCCATCTTATAAAGCAGAGGCACTAAATAGCAACAGCAAATACTGGATGCCTGCAGAGCCCGCTGGTTTCCACAGTAACTATGACCAAAAATAGAAACCCACACCAGCGGCCATTCAACGTTGAATCCCCCTGTGATAATACATGATTCTATTTATATCTTCTAATGGTGAAATACTCCCTTGTATCAATGCATCTGTCCAATTACTGTCAGAATATGGACATCACGGTCAAATTATACATTTACACCTCTGCTGCTGGTCCTCCCAGTATGAAAACTGAATCCAATTTATGATCCAGTAATACTGAAGACATTACGATATGTGTTCTAATGAGAACTCAGACTGGATTACAGATAAATTGGACTGCAAGTGTGTGTCAGAGAGAGTATGTGAGTTTGTGTGTGAATGGCTGCAGTGTTTCTAAAGGTTGTAACATAGAAATACTATTAATGACATAACATGGTCAGATGGTCGATCTGCAGTGGTGGAATGTAACCAAGTACATTTACTCAAGTACTTTACCTAAGTACGAATTCAATGTACTTTATACTGTATGTCTACTCCATACATCTCAGAGGCAAATATTGTAGTTTTGACACATCTTTACTTACTTTTAAGATTGAAACATCTCATACCCTGCAGTGGAAAACATTTATCTCGAAATGTGGTGATATTGAATGTGGATGTTTGTGATAAACTGAAGGACTAAGTGTTACTTTATGGGTTAAGAAAATGTTCCTATACTTCCTAAGCTAAATAAACTATTTAAAACCCCTCTTGGATCAGCTGGAAAATGCATCGTCACAAAGCAATACCGATGCTTTGAGACACCAACGGTCAAGGCATTCTTTAGCGCCTGTATAAGACGCACCAGGCTTTCAACAATGTAAACCCACCTGCAGCAATATACAGCAACCAAACAAATATATGATGATCTTATAGCATATGATGCATTGCTGCAGATTAAACTACCCAACGGTATCTAAAGGAGTTCAAATTAGCACCACCTTAAACATCTGCAGCAGTTAAATGCAACATACACATTAAAGCAACAATAATATTAATCCTAAAGCATCATACAGTTTATAAAAGTACAACACTGACAGGGAACATTTTACTGCACAATGAGTACTTTTACTTTTCATACTTTAAGTACATTTTGCTAATAATACTTATATACTTTTACTTAAGTAAGGTTGTGAATGGAGGACTTTTACTTGTAGTGGTAATATTTTCACAGTGTGTCATTAGTACATTTACTCAAGTAAAGGATCTGAATGCTTCTTTTACTACTGTTGCTGTTGTGAGTCTGCTTTGATTATATACAAACATTGTCACTTGTGTTACCATGTTCAAATGGTGCAGTAGCAGCTGTCCATTGCTTTTTGACTCCCTCAACAAAAATATCCAATATCCATCAAATTGGGTATTTGTTTATTAATTTATAGTTAAGGAATTTAAAATGTAACTTTACCTGTAGCCTACATGTATTTTTCCAACCCCGCCACTCCTGAACATTGATCTTAAATAGAGCTGAAATGATTAGTGGATTAATCGACGAGTCTATCCACAGAAAATATATCAGCAGCTATTTTAATAATTGGTTGATTGGTTCAATAATTATTGAAGTAATTTTTCAAGCAAAAATATGTGTTCCAGCTTCTCCAATGAGGAGAGTTGCTGCTTTACTGTGTCTTATGTGTCAGGAAAATTATTGATTTGGGATGTTGGTAAAAGAAAACAAGAAATGTTAAGACATCACCTTAGAGTTTAGGAAATTATGAAGGGCATTTTCTACTATTTTCTAGACAAAAACATTAATTGATTAATCAAAAAAATAATAATCATTAGAATACAACTGATCACAACTTTGATTAGGATTCCCAGATATTTCAAAATGTAAATAAATAAAAAATAAATAAAATATTGACCTGTTTCCTTGAGGAGATAAGAGCTGCTTTTAAAATCAATTTAAAATCCCACTTTTGAAAGTTAGTTTTTTTTTGCTGACTCTTTTGCTGTTTTGCTCAATTCTAGCTAAAGTAAATTTGAGAAATTAAAAGCGTTTTTTAAAAGGTCTTTTAAATAAAAGCACATGGCTTTTAATTAAATAAAAGCACATGCACGTACAGCAAAAACAAAAAATGATAATAGTTGCCAAAATGTCCAGGTGCATCAGGTGATTTTCTTAATGCACACATTTTCTGCAGTATTTTCACTCTAATTGGAGTTGACTTTATCTACAACATTATCTCATTATCGCTCATGGGTATGTGTACTCACTGAACCAAATCATCCCCACAGATATGTAAATACACTTTTATGCATTGGATATTATACAATGACATCATTGATCGATATATGGGTAGATAAACAGGCTACTTTATCTATCCCATAGGGGGAATTTTGCTTTATATTGTGCTATTACATATGTATTTGTTAGTTTATTAGTTATCAATACATCTATCATAGCATTACTGTTGTTTTTCCTTATATAACAGACAAGTGAACGTTTTCCTGTACCTAAGAAAGGCTGCCTGACTCATATCAGCTGGTTTGCAGATTTTATCACCATCAACCAACACAGCAAGTGTGCTGCCTTCATGTTTAGTCGGAAAATCGAAATATTCATTAGAAAGCATATTAATTACCAAATGACACCGCAATGGGGTGAAATGTATATGACAATAGATGCCAGGAGAGGATGTTTAAGCCAAACAAAGGGGAATAAATAGCCTCGTGAGGTCAACTGATGATTAACAGCATTATCAATATATATATATTTTTTTAAAGAGTTTATTTCTGAATTTTGTTAATACAACTCTGACAATCCATTGCACAAGCATGTTTGGTCTGATAGATATCCCACCCATGACAATACCCAGATGGCACTCAAAAAAAACAATTGTACAAAAATAAATATAAATAGATAAATAAAATAAAATAAAATAAATTAATGATAATGATAAATTGTTAGAGGTTTAGGAGAGTACACCATGAGCATTAATAACGTGCATACTCTTCTTTTTCTTCCGTAGCTACATGGTGAACCTGTGAGGCAGCAACTCAACATTACTTAAGAAAGGCTGCCTGACTCATATCAGCTGGTTTGCAGATTTTTATCACCATCAACCAAGTTTATTTCTGAATTTTGTTAATACAACTCTGACAATCCATTGCACAAACATGTCTGGACTGATATATATCCCACCCACCCATGACAATACCCAGAGGGCACTCAAAAAAAACAAGTGTACAAAATAACTATAAATAAATAGATAAATAAATAGATAAAATAAATACAATAAATAGAAATATAGATAAATAAATAAAATTAAATAAAAATTAATATAAAATTAATAAACATAATGATAAATTGTTAGATGTTTAGGACAGTAAACCATGAGCATTAATAACGTGCATACTCTTCTTTTTCTTCCGTAGCTACATGGTGAACCTGTGAGGCAGCAACTCAACATTACTTGTAGTAGGATTTTATGTGAACTCCGACAATTCCTACTCGCAGGAGGAGCACTTGAACGCAGCCTCAGTATACTGCAGCCTGTCTGTCTGTCTGACGATGGTGGACCGGAGAGACGGATGGTTCAGGGCCGTCCTCATCTAACCTCAACATGCAGCAAGCGTAACTCGGTTAATGCCCAGGTTAACAGTGCTTAAACCAGGTTACACGTTTATCTAGTCACATTAACGCGTATTATTGTTAATCATGGAGGACGACTGTGTGTGTGAGTACGACTCGACCTGGGAGTCAGACTGTGATGCAGACGAGCCGGCCGGAGAGAGCCAGACCAGACGAGCCTGTCAGGACAAAAACAAATCATCTGGCTGGACTCTAGTGACTGTACGAGCTTCATTTACTACTCCACCAAACCATGACGCACCTAAATCACGTTATGGTGGTATATGTTGACTCACTGCTTGATCTCACCAGGCGGCAGCTAATGTTGCCATGTCTGCTGGAAAAGCTAATGATAGCTCTCTGCTAACTAGCCTAGCTGCTTAGCTCACTCTGAGGGGTTTTAATAAGTCGCTGGTGTTGTGCTTAAATGTGCATGTGTTGCTGCTTACAGAGATTAATATGCATAGTGTGTAATTCATAGTTAAAATGCATTTTGTTAATCAAGTGTTAATGCATTTGTGTGAGGAGTGGGAGATGGATTAGCTTGGCCTTTTTCTACTTGTAGCTCTGCTCGCATAGCCAGCTTACTACTGTCATTATAAACATCACAGGTCATCATTATTAGTAATAACACCACTTGGCATAGTTGTTTTTAAATCAGGATGCATCAACCATCTGAGTAATGTTATCTACCTCACACAATTTATATATAACGGTGAGATGGTAGATCGATGGAGGTTAATTTCACTTTCACTTTTATTTTGCAGTGGCATCACACGCCCAGAAACATGAGGGCAGCAAAGGACATGCAGACCTACAGGAAAGGATATCCAGTAAGTTACACTCATTCAATCTAACCAAATATATCTTGTTGACTTTAACAGAGAGAGGTTAAAGTATTATTTTTCTTCTAAATTATTATTATATATATATATATTTTTTTTTTATATATATACTTTATTTTTTCCCTTTTTTCAAGGTTGTTTTCATATATGCAATTTACAGTTCGTAATTACAATAGTTTATAAACCAATTTTTAAGTAGATGAGCTTATAGACAAACTCATTAAGTACAGTAGAGAAAACAACTTCAACATTCAAAATTTAAATAAAATTAAGAAAAGAAATAATGATAAAAAGAAAGAATAGAGTTAACCAAAAAAAACACACATAACAAAAAGAACAAACAATAATAATACAAAAATACGAGTGTAATAATAAATTAAATCAACAAATAAGTTAATAGAAAATAAAAAGGGGGGGAGGGCAAATATATAGTAATATCATTTACATGGGCACACACATGCATCCTCCGTAACGTCAGGTCACTTCCAAACATGTATGTGCATTCCTTATTTTGTGAGTTCCCTTTTCCATAACTTTACTTCTTGAATTACACTTTTCCATTTTATAAAATATTTTTTATTGTTTTTTGTTCATTTTGAAACAACAGAACAAACATTCACAAACGTCCCCAATAATAACATTCTCGGTACAAAGAAACTTAAACCTAATATTAATATAAAATAAGCTAGTATAGAGACAGGAAAAACATATATATAAAATAGATAAATAAGTAAAACGAATATACACAAATAAAAAATAAATAAATAAAATAAAATCTATTTATATATATACACATATATGCACACGCAGTACATACATACAAAAACACATATAATCAATTAAAAAAAAATCAGTGTACAACTCAGTCATCATCCTATTCTATCTCCCTATTCACAATCATCCTGCTCCAGCAATGATACAAATTACAAGCGACCTTGGAGTGACGGTGGTAGCACCAATCCTTATCCGATCACAGGGATCTAAAGTCAGGCCGTTCATAAAATGTATGAAAGGTTTCCACATCATGTAAAAATCCTCAATTTTACCTCTTACTATGAAAGTCAGTTTTTCTAATGCCAGACTAGAAGACATCTCTTTAATCCATTGACTAGAGTTCGTTCTCAGAATATCCTTCCATTTTAAAGCTATGACACGTTTGACTTGTAGCAAACAGAAATTAATCAGTTTACGTTTCCTTACATTTTTTTTTTTTTTTTTTTTATTATTATTTTGGGGGCATTTTTTAAGCGTTTATTGATAGGACAGTGGATAGAGTCTTGGAAAGGGGGAGAGAGAGAGATGACATGCGGAAAGGTCCACAGGCCGGATTCGAACCCTGGTCCACCGCTGCCAGGACTGAGCCTTGGCCACACATGGGCGCCCGCTCTACCGACTGAGCTAGCCAGGCGCCCACGTTTCCTTACATTTAAGGTTAAAGTATGTTTTTGTGTTTTTTTGACAGAATCTTACAGATGACGAGTGCTCAGAAGACAAAATGAACAATTTGCAGTTTTATCTAAATAAATTTCCCTCCGCTCCTGATGGTAACATATTTAAATATTCTCACAAGATATTGTCAGTGTTTGGGGAAAGTCTGTGTGTGCAGTGACATGATGCTTTTTTTTTATCATTTGGCACAGATGTCTACATTGAATCGTTTCTTAAGGAATGGAAAAATGACTACAAAAGACTGGAGAGAGTTCACTCCTACATTCAGTGGTATGTATTGTCTACGCCTTGGTGGTGGATGTTTTGGCTGTGTTCAGTCTGAGGTTAACGAAGCTAATGTCATCTTAACCAGATGATCTTACAGTCGGAAGCATGTTACACATTCTTAGGCTCCAAAATTTGCTATAATTTTAATGTCGGCTGCACCATTGCCTGTTACAGGTAGAGGCGGGAGTTAAATGAAAAGCAATGCGAAACAGAGAACTGAGTAAAGGCCCAGACACACCAAGCCGACATCAAAGAACTAGCGACGATGAAAGCCGACTGTTGCGTCGCCTCACGTTGCCTTTGTCTCGGCCGACAAGTTGCATTTGAACACACTGCAAAGGCTACAGCCGACGGCCAGTTAGCACATATGTTCTGCGCCTGCGTGAGAGGAAATAACTCTCCACACCAGCGGATAGCGGTAGTCTGTATTCGTCATTCAAAAAGGGAAACCAGAAGACCGAGGACTGCGGATATACAAGCCGTTGTTCTGATACGTACATGAAACAAAGCAGCGTTTGCCGACCATTTTCACACCACTCTCACTCACCACTTAGCTTCATCCCAGATGGCCATGTTGTTGTGAAAATATCCGTGTATTGGAATGATCAGATGAGATGAAGATGAAAAATGAGAAGAGCCTTCTGTGTGTGCCCTCTTGACTTTATTCGCTGGCTTCATGGCTTGCTTTCCTCACTGATTCGTTTCAGCTGAACAGCCGATCAGAGTGATTTCTCTCACCGACAGGCTCCGCCGCAAATTCAACATGCTGAATCGTCCGAAAAACCTCCGACACGGGCAGACTAGAGCCAACCGTGCGGGACACACCGCAAATATTAGATGCTTACCGACAGCCCCAAACTGTCCGACAGCCGACAGTCGGCTTGGTGTGTCAGGGCCTTTAAAAATCAGAAGCTTACCACCCACTTTTAAAGCACTTTTAGAGATAGAAAAGCACACATTCATGCATTGTTTAAGTACCCCGCTCAAGCTCTTTGTTTCAAATGAAAAGATCAAGGTAAAAACTACCCTCTTCATGCTATGGCCTCTGGTTTGATACATTTATGAATGATCTCTATTCTCTTTTCAGCCTTCACAGATTTGACAAAAGCGAAATGATGATTTAGTGACACTAAATTCCAGTGGTACCCAGAGGGATGTCATGTTGACAGTGTTGATATTTGCTTTCTGACCCATGACTGTCTATTAGGAGGATGCATTCAGAGTTGTATGTGGCGTTTGAAGCACTAAGAGTATACTTTATGTTTGGGTTATGAACAGTTGCAGCAGGGACAGTTGACGTCATCTTTCCTAAATATAAGAGTGCATTTTCGTTAGATGTTAATTGGTTTTGTGTTGTTTCTCTCTTGAATCCTCCTCTCCATTGTTAGGCTGTTTCCACTGCGAGAGCCGGGGGTTAATTACATGGCTTCAGAACTCACCATGAAGGAAATTGAGGTAAGTCTTTAAATTAACACTCTACAAAACAGTCAATTGTGCATAATTTGGTTGTCAACAGCGACTTACAATTTCTGGCACAAGATAAAGCAACACAACAAATTAATCTGACCATTTACGTTTATGCCTCAAAGTCATATCTGATGAGTGCAAAGCCTGAATCGAATCTCATCCAGTGAGTTAAATGTGTATTTTAGATGTTAGAAAGGCTTCAAATAGCATGTTGAATTGCTGTTACGTGTGATCATAAAAGTTGTCCTACATTTAGTTTTTTATATTTTTGCCTCCACTCTATATGCTCACCAGGCCTTCAAGAAGAATGAGGACGCCAAAAAGAGACTAGTCGAGTCTTATGAACTCATGTTGGGCTTCTATGGCATGCGTTTGGTCAACAAAGAGACGGGTGAAGTGAAACGAGCGGATAATTGGAAGGAGCGATTTGGAAACCTGGAGCGGTGAATATTAAAAATTCTCACATAAGCAATGTCTGCGATATGTACTTTTCTGTTTGTAATCTCAGCTTCTTCTGTCTCGTCTCTCGCAGGAATATGCACAACAACCTGCGCATCACTCGCATCCTGAAGAGCCTCGGAGAGCTGGGATTTGAACACTACCAGGCTCCTCTTGTGCGCTTCTTTCTGGAAGAGACTCTAGTCAAAAAGACCCTCAGCAGTGTGAAACGCAGCGTGCTTGACTACTTCCTGTTTGCCGTCAAGGACAAGCTGAAACGTCAGGAGCTCGTGCGCTTCGCCTACCTTCACTTTGAGCCAAAGGACAAGTTTGTGTGGTGTCCAAGAAAGATTCAGAAACAACTCAGGAAGGCAGAGAAAAATCTCGGGAATGGAGATGGAAAAGATGAAGCATATTCACGGAGTAAAAGCAAAGATGGAGAAGCAGTTTTGCAACAAAAAGAGGACGGACTGGATAATGTTACAAAGAAAGGAACTGATAAAACGGCAAGTAAAGACAAAAACAAATCATCTGAGGCGTCCCCTGAGCCAAAACCAGAAGCAGAGACTGTCGGAAATGGAAATGCAGAAGCTGAATCTAATAATGAAATTTTGGGGAATGGAAATGACTCTACAGATGATGTTGATGAAATGGAGCAGTCACCCAGTCCCGACTCTGTGACGGCAAAAACCGAGCCTCGCGCGGACAGCGAGGAGACATTCACCAACGACTCGAAGGACAGCACCCAGGAATCAGACAACATTATGCAAACAGATGAGGACATAGACACTGAAAAACCACCGAAGAAGAAGAGAGAAGATGACAAGGTGCTGCAAAGCAACGGCGACTCTGCCAGTGGGCAGATGGAGGAGAAAGCTGGTGCTAATAAAGCCACTGGTCAAACGAGCCCGTCGGCGCAAACCCCCGCTAAGACTTCAAAACATTCGCCCTCTCTTTCTTCTGGAAGAGAGGAAAAAATCCCAAGGACTGATTTTAATCAAGTGCCAGATAAAAAGGAAGAGGAGGAAACGTCGCAGGCAAAAGTGTCAGCAACAAACGGGTCAGTGACGACGAGCGCTGACAAAGGTGTGGCTGAACAGACAAACGGGAAGGAGTCGGAGGATATTGATATGGAATCAAACCCCTCAAGCTCAGACCAAAATGTGAAGAGTTCATGAGTTAACTGGATGATTGGAGAAAATACAGTAATTTGAGCTTAAATGAAATGTAATATAGGGACAGAGTATGACTTAAATAGACTTCCTGGGCCTTATTTCTACTATATTTGATGTTTAATATTGATTCTTTTCATTTTGAAGGAGTATATGAATTTGTTGCTAAATGTGGGACTGGATGTGACTCAGTTTCTACGTGGCCATCAGACAATATTAAAAGGAGGAGGCTGGTGATATTCTATATTTTTGTTAATGTCAACAGGTCCTATGAGTAGTTTAAATCCAACTGGACAACTCAGACAGTAAACACGTTAGCATTAGTAGCTCAGTAGTGGTAGCGCCAGCCGTCGAGTCTCTCCAAAACCAACAGTGTTAGTCAATCGAGTATTTAATTGTGAGTATTTACAGCAGCAGCACGACGGTGAATTGTGGGACTGACTGAAAATTAACTACAGTGTTCGTGTTTATTGTAACAGTAATATTTAGTCAGACAATACTTGTGGCATAAATCCATTGTTTGGTCTTTTCATGGGATTTGTCACCAATAAGAGAAATATAGAATATCACCAGACTTCTCCTTTTTAGGTAATAATGACAACGGCTGATATTTAATATCTCTAAAGCACTATTAATGTATGTCAAAGAAATGATGGTTTCAGCATTTTTAACACCTTAATACTTTCACAATTGTTTTGCACTGAAAAATAATTAATTGGAAGAGCTTTTTTTTTTCCTCTTTGGGCTGTTTATGTGCGAGTAAAACTAATCTGTACTGGTTTGTGTTTCTGCTAGCCCCCCGCTGTTCAAATTGATTCAAGACTGAATGTCACGTAAGTTATATTTCAATAATGTTGCACAGTCTGTGTGTTGTCATGCAGATTTGGAAAGTAGATTTTTTGAACAATTGAAAGCGTTGCCAAAAATGTGATAGGACTGGTTGATTGTACAATGTGGATGTCTCCTCGGCAAACCTGATCAAGCTTTCGCTATAATTTAAAGTCCAATACATGTTAATTTGACATGAGTGAAGTCCATGAAAATGTACAAGCCAGGGTTAGTATATTGATGCATCTTTTTATATTTGCACTTAATTTTCACTATTAATTGTTGAAGCTTTGATATTTACATAATGAAATGGTAATAACTACAAAAGTGCTGAATTGTTTGACTTTTTTCCCCCCAACTGAATACCTGGCTGTTGACAAAGCAGAATAAAGTTATACTATTTTTTGAAGCTTTTGTGAAATTAATTTGTCTTTAACCAAAGTTAAACTGTTTTAGTTTATTAAACTGCGATTCTCTGAATATCACTGTGGTAGATGTCAGCTTATGCTCCTATTCCTGAGACTCTTCTTTGATTTGCAGCAGCATATAGTCAGAAATATCAGTTTTTCACCAGCAAACAGAGCGAGCCTCAGTGAAGTTACATGACTCACAGCAGAGGGAAGAAGAAAGATGGTGAATTTAGAGATATTGATGCAACACGGTTTGTTCAGGCATCAGGATCAGTGTGGAGTCGAGGGTGTGTGTAAGGACAGTAAAAAATATATACTGTTTGAGCCTGCTGTATGTTGCATTGTCCATGCCACCCTAGATTTACCCATTCCCTGTTTGCAATATCAGAAATAAACATTTAACACTTTTTGTGGACTTTGTATAAGGTTAGATTGAGAGTAGTGGTCAGACTGTGTACTTTATGACAGAGGAAATGTATTTTAGGGCTGCAACTAATGATTATTGTCATTGTCGATTAATCGGTGGATTATTTTCTTGATTAATCGATTCGTTGCTTGATCTATAAAATGTCAGAAAAAGGTGAAAAATGTTGATCAGTGTTTCCAAAAACCCAAGATGACGTCCTCAAATGTCTTGTTTTGTCCACAACTCAAAGATATTCAGTTTACTGTCAGAGGAGGAAGAATATCACAAGAAGCTGGAATCTGAATTTTTACTTTTGTTTCTCAAAAAAATACTCAAACTGATTGAAAAATAGGTATATTTTAATTTAATAGTTGACAACTAATTGATTTATCAATGCAGCTCTAGTGGATGTATGCTTTTTGAGTCACTTCTGGGCTTTTTTAAATCTCCATATTGACTGTTATGGTTTAATAAAGTAAGATATTCCACTTTTATGTAGATTTCTGTGGTCAAGATATTTGAATTTGTGCTGAAAAACTAGAGTGCTAAAACTCAAACTTGTGATGTCATAGGGTATAAAGGGTGGAGCTGCTCCATAGACAATGAATTGGGAGAGATGTTCTAGATGACACAGAGCACCCAGGGGAATGATCTGAGTACATGGGAACATTTTCTGTTTCACAACTGAGGACACTACAATAGAATAAAGCTCATTTGGGTATAAAAAGAAAAATTGTAATTCATCATTGCTGTAATTCATCACTTTTATTATCTTATAATACACCCATGGGCTGTATGCTGTGAAGCCTGTAATGTGGTGGATGAATTAACATCTCTGTTCCCAAACAACCAGCTATCGGCCAGTAGTGCTAGTAGCATGACAAAAATAGGCGATCTCCCTCCAGCCAGCTTTCACCTTATTAAGGTGTTTGTAGTGAAATGAGGAGGTAAATGAGGAGGTATCTTATCAGATACCTCATTTCAACCTCACCAATCAGCTGTTCCTCTCCGTTGGAATAAGGAATAAATAGAAAAATGGCAGCTGACAAAAGTTCAGCTCAAACACGCACGCTGTGCAGCGCCTCGTCGCTCGCGGCCAGTTAGTTCATTCCAATAGAAAACAATACAATACAACTGATTTTGTCACAGACGTTCACGTCACATTCCGTTCTGGCTACACACATCCCAATACATTCGACCTCACTGCGTTGTACACATTACATTCCCTCTAGACTCTTTTTGTGAACCCCCAACCTTAAAGTTCGATCTGTCTATGGGTACAAGCTCTTATACTGTACATCCATGGTCTGTGGTCTATTGTATATCTATTTTGGAGGTCTTTGATATGAAAAAGTTTAAGATTATTCTCAAAATCAGTGTGCTGGATTTTTCTGACTTTCATTTATGTCCATCGCTAACTTTACGCTCCTCTGGGAAGCGGCCGGGCAAAAAGTTGAATAAATAAATAAGTAAGTAGGTTATATAATAGTTATAATAGTATGCATATTCATATTTTTATTGTTCAACACAGGAAATTTTGGTAGAGACATTAAAATGAAGACAATAGAATAGAAATAATTTTGTTTTACTGTTGTACGGCACTTTGTAGGCGGACGTTTTACTAGCGTCCGGTAGTCGCTTTCAGTACAAAATGGCGAAAGCGTAGCCATGGAACGATCAATTGACTTTAACTTCTTAGCTATATGCATTCTTTGAGGGGGGGTCTAATAAAGACTTGCTGTTGAGTTGCATCATGGGAAATGTATTTTGGAGCTTGACTGATCAGCTCAGGATATTTTGTCCTCTGTTGCTTCAGTTTTGACCATACCTTTTTTTGAATATGTCTCTTAAGAGTCCCCAAACTGTATGGACGTGTCGTAGCCTACTAAATTGCTGGAGCAACCCTTTAAGTCAGTGTAGGCTACTTCTACACAGTGACGGTCCCATTTTTTCAGACATGGATTTGTAGGTCACTTTCTAATTGGTCAAAACAGGAACCCCCGCATATTTTAACGTTTTTAGCTCAGCCTACTTTCTGCTCGTCCGAATTTGTTTCACCTCAGTTTGCTCAGTTTCCCTCCTCCTCCTCCTCTCACCCCCCCTCACCCCTGTGTGTGCAGTCAGTGCACCAGACTGAGTTCAGCCCCTTCAGCTGGAGGCTCGGGTTTATCTGGAACCAAAGAGAAAGCCATTCAGGAGCTGTGCACCGTGAGGTAAAGCAAAGGACGCTGGGGGGGAGTGAGAGAGGACCGGGAACCAGGGATTTGACCTTTTCCGCATAAACTCGGATTTGTGAGGGCGAGCGGAGGAGCCATGGCCGTGTTCTCTGCGCTTTGGGTGCTCGTACTGTGCCAGCTTTTGACATCATCCTCAGCCCAGGTAAGGGTCATCAAGCTCCGCATCCCTTAGTCATTTAGCCGCCTGCATCTTATCTTAATGGTAATGTGTTTTGTTGCTGGTTTTATGTTTTATTAACTAAGCTATTGCAGAAAGTTAATGCCACCTGCGGGTCCACCTATTGATAATAAAGGCCATGCCTTGTGTTGATGATGACAGCTGTTTTAGCCCTGACCTGTGTGCTCTCCACCCTGATGCTTCCTCTCATATTTTTATACTTCTCGTACAATATTCATTGACTGAATGAGGACCCAGGGTATTTAGTCTCTCTGCTTCTCTAGGTCTATTTTTACTCTCTCATATCAGCCTAAGTTTGTGCAGGTGGCTGTGCCTTTCGCACTATTTGGTGAAGTTGGGGTTATGTTTTCCCCTGGACCTGTGGAATGCGCGGATTGGAGATCAGTGCCACAGCGCACAATGCCACCTCTGTTCACTCAGGCTCCCTGAAGGAGCAAGAGCTCATTCAGAAAGTCCTCAATGAAATAAGTTTATTTTGTTTAGATGAACTGCGAGTTACGGATTTATTTGCGTTTTTCATAGAAATCTAGTTTAGCCTTCCTCTTGTGCGTCAAGGGGGATATAAAGAGTCTTTACGCATGCGTATTCGCATCATTGTTTTCAGGGAGTTGCAGTTGAATTGAATTAATGTCTAGTTACATATTAAGAATTATTCAATTTTGTTAATTTTGCCCTTTTAAAATGTTCTTATCATACTGTTGATGTCAAAATACAAAACATTTGTCATCAATTTCTACTTTATTCAGTTCATGTCAAACCACAACCCAACCCTCATTTAGGCTATACAGTAGTGGTGTCAAAGAAACAGAGGATATTACTACTCAGGGAGAAATGCCTGATTTTGATGCATTTTGTGTTGCAGAGGCCGGGCCCCAGAGGAGCTCCAGGGCCACCAGGAGCCTTCGGGCCCCCGGGAAAGGATGGCACTGATGTGAGTTGACCAGACTCCAACAGCTTCTTTCTACTTTAATACAAATGCGCCTTGTAATTTTTTGTGCCGATATCAGATATAATCAACTCGAGTGAGTAAATAAGAAAAAATATGTTAAGAAAATAATAAGAAAACTATGTTAGCGTCTCAATTGAATGGGGTTTTTCTTTCTGTGAGTTATTACCCGATTTATTTTCCTCATCTTTTAAGAAAAATGGGATGTTAAGTTACAGATCAAAACCACCAACATTTTGAATAATATTTTTTTATTTGTGCCACAGTCTCTAAAGTGATAATTTAGTCAGTAGACATTCAATGTCCCACTCAGTTATCTTTGCTAGAAAGTGTTTTCTTTGTGCATAAATGTGGCTGAATCGTTCTAGATGATGGTTTTTAATCGCACCGACTCCTCCCTAAGCCCCTCCTACCAGTATGACCAGTGGATGGGTAGGCAGGGTTTAAGTGTCTGTCTACTGAATGGAGTTCTGTGGGGCGAAAACTGTCTGGTTAATTATCCTTTCCGGTTAAACCCCTCAAAGCTGACATTATATTCACACTGTGAATGGCTTGACTTCTTTACTCATACAGTATAATGTCAGTCAGCCTGATATGTGTGGATTTCCATCATTGTATCTTGTCAATAAATGTGGACAATACAAGAAGCTGCCAGACTCCTTACTGTTTAAGGGGTTTTGGTGGTATGTAGGATATGATGTTATGGTGAAAAAATATAGGGTAAAAATGATGTGATGACTATTTGCACAAGTTCTAAGAGGAAATTGGGTTACGGGGAAGTCAAGTAAGAAGAAAAACTTTGATAACAATGTTATCCTCCTATCCTATATCCCTTATGTCTTTGGTTTTTATCAAACTTAACTGTTAAATAATTAAAAAAAAACATTCTAAATGATGTACAGCCATGTAAGAGATCTTAAGTTGTGATTATTTGTGAGTCCAGTAAAGTTTAGGCACACAGAGATCCCATTCATACATTCCCCAACCCTGTGAGACCATCTAGAGTTTCACCTCACACCTCCTCCCTGCACCTCCAGCCCCCCCTGTACAAACCACACTGAAGCTTTTATCATGTGACCAGTCAGCATCAGCTCGCTTTAGTACTGTTTGTCCCCCACCCCTCCCCAGTCTCTGCAGAAGCCAAACAGCATATCCCATCTGCTTCAGTCACTTTAATACTTCTGTTGTTGGTATTACACTAAGAACTCAATCTTTACAATCATCACTGTAGTCACTGGAAGTGTTGGTATCAGGCTATATTACTTATTTTTTGTTTCTCATTAACAGGGCAAAGACGGACCTTCTGGGCTGCCGGGAAAATCAGTAAGTTTCAACAAGTCGAGTCATATTTCGGGGCTGTATGAAAATTATTGGGGTGGTGATGAACGTTTTAACAAAGCAAGGCCCTCCCCAGTGTTATTTATGTTTTCTAAACCCTCCTCTCGACTTAGAAAAAGAGCTGCAACACCCTTCCCACAATATGTCAAAATAACAACTGTTAAATTAGTACAACTTTATCGTAATTTAAAATCTTAATGCAACTTTTAATGTGCGCCACCAGAGTACACATTAATAAAATCCTGATACAGAGAGACCTGTTGTCTTTTTGTCTCAAAGGGCTTTACAATCTGTACTGCATATGATGCCCTCTATCCATTTATCCTTAAACCCTTGATTCGGATAAGAAAAAACTCCTTTGTATTTTTTTTTTTTTTGGCTGATGTTCAGCTAAAAGAAATGAATATTAGAATTTATATTAGATCCGTTCTGTTGGGTAGATAACTGATTTATTGTGCACTACTTCATAAATCTCTGTGTAGGGTGCCAAAGGGAAAGGAGGAATACCAGGAACAGCAGGAAAACCAGGCCTGCCGGGACTTCCAGGGGTGGACGTAAGTGTCCAATAAACACACACAGACTCTTATACTATCGACACACCGCCTTTTGTCTTTGTCAAGGAATGTCAGCCTAAACAGAGTGTAGTTTCTGCTATGTAAGTGAAAGGATTATTGATTGATGTTCAAAATAACAGCAGAGCACGAGGCGATGATGTATAACAGAATTATGTGCTCTCTCTTCAGGGTTTGACAGGTCCCGATGGTTCTGCTGGGAAGGATGGACCCGCAGGGGAAGCAGTAAGTGTGTTTTAATCTTTCTGCGATGCCGAGGATACGCTTTAAAGATGCACCCAATTGAATTTTATGAGCTCATCTACTTTAAACTGAACCCCCATTAATCAACCAGGTGAAGTCAGCCAGTAGAAAGACACAAATGTATGCAGGAACACTGCATGTTGACTGGGTGCTGCTTCTGTATGAAAATCTTTAGGAGGGTCTATCCAGGACAAGTTTCCTCTGTCAGCATGGATTTATCCAGCCGGCTCACCCTCTTGGTGGGAATATTTTTAATGAGGGATCAGAATCGGATTTATTTCTTGCTGCTTCCCTAATCCGGCCCGGAATGCAGACTGTTTCCCACCAACCTGAGAGACTGTAGGGGATGATGATCTGTTGGCCCGACACCGAGGGAGACGGGTGCTATCCTCTGAGAGACACAAGACGAGACAGAATTACAACACGTATGATTAAAGTGGTAGGCACATTAAATATAAGATATGAGAGAATACAGATTGAATGACCTCCAATGTAACACTGCAAATTCACCCCCGCCCCCAAGCAGTCCAACTAATTAGCCAACCAAATGAGGAAGCTTGCATCAACCAGTGTCTCCAATTACTTAGATTACTACACTGCCATGGCTGCAAACAGGATCAAACTGGTGGTGTTTGACACAGAGCAGAAGCTAGTGTACAGCGGTAATCAGCTAACACTGATGATGACTGTTCATTTTTATAACAGTACAGATGTCTCTAATTTCAGACACATCTGCTCAGTATAGTATTTACAAGTCATTTTCAGCTACCTAACATCTGATTGTTTCTGATTTGTGTGCCAGTATACTTTGTTGTCTAGTTTGCACACTGAGGAATGCAGTGAATAAGTAACATCACCGTGTTACACTTGTGTTTTTTTTGCCCTCTCACCTCTCAGACAACACAAATACAGCTGTGAGGAGGTAAACAAAGAGTTAAAGGAGGAGGAGGAGAAATGATAATGGAGGGGAAAGAAGAAGGGGCTCCACAGGAAAACTATTTGATCATTTATTCATGGAACTAGTTTGTAAGAGTAATTTTTTTACCGACAGAAATAATGGATGGTACATGTAGACAAACAAAGTTAGGAAGGAGGAAGACATACATGGACATTGACAATTATTTTGGGATTGCACAGATAACCAAACTACATATGCAATCAGAGTCATTAATTATTTTATATATATATATATATATATATATATATATATATACACTTTATTGAAGGCATGCAGGAGTTAACGTTAATAATAATAGATAAGTAGAGGAAAGAAATAAGTAGAGAAAAGTAATAAATTAAATATTAAGAATAAAAAGGAAAATATTAAGAAAAAGCAACTTTCTCAGATAAATTTTAATCTGATAATATTAGTTTGAATCGTACGCAGTAAACACTGGCTCCATGTACTCTGTCACATGCATGCATTTTTTAAAATCAACCCAAATTTCAGTCACGAGAAAGAAAGAAAAATTTCTATTACATCCACACATGGATACAAACATCACTGAAGACCATTTAGTTTGAAGGGACACTGAGATCACTTTAGGATAGTCTGGTTCCAGGATTATTACCTACTCAACAGCTTGTCTGTTTGGACAGGTGAGTTCCAGTCCAATCTTTTATTATGGGATAGTTCAACTGGTTTATCTGTTAACAGAGGAAAAAGTATAACAAAGCATATTAATCTAAACGTCATAATTCTTAATTTCAATCATTAATAATCCAACAAAGACAATTTAACATCAAACAATTACTATGTAAAACTAGATATGACCACTACTGACTACTACTACTACCACTACTGACTACTACTACTACTACTACTACCACTACTGACTTACTACTACTACTACTACTACCACTACTGACTACTACTACTACTACTACTACCACTACTGACTACTACTACTACTACTACTACCACTACTGACTTACTACTACTACTACTACTACCACTACTGACTACTACTACTATCAGTACAACAAATAAACCATAAACTACTAAAGCTGCTCTAAATGCAGTTAAAGCAAAGAAAACTTACAGATCACATACACAGATTAACTATCAGAGGGACGAGGCATCCATGAGGCCAGCCGGCTTCTTTGTTCTCACAAAGGTTTGCCACAGGTGAGCCGGCTGCCTTTATTAACTCTGAGGCTCCGCCCATCCAGGAAGTAGAGAGGCAGGTGGAGGAAAGTCAGAGTGGGAGGGGATTTTCTTCAATTAAGTTCAAAGGCTGTGCGTTCCAGTACCCCTACTAACATACTATGGCAGAAAAACATGTAGTATGTCCCAGTACATAGTATGTCAAATGCAGTATGCCAAAAATACCAGGATGTCCTACTACATCCGGTCGCATTTCGCAGTTTGCAAGCCAGCATGTTTTTCTGGCTATTCTGACCCACAATCCTTTGCGCAGCGGGTATATGATATTTTAGAAGGATAGTTGTCCTCTCGTAAGCCTGGAAGATAAAAACCCATAATTGGTGTTGTCAAGGTAACGTGATATGTCGCCACAAAGTGCTGTCGTATCTATACCATTTCAATCCCTTGCAGCCTCTCACACTCAATTAAGTCCCTGAGGGTTCAGGGTTTAAGGCCTTAGGGGGGACATCGAAATGGGCTACAGTTTCTTTTTGGTTTAATTATGTCTGAGAGGCTGATTGTGGCATATTGCTTTGCTCTCTACAGGGTGACGCTGGACCTGCTGGGCCACCTGGATCTCCTGTAAGTACCCCCACACACTATGTAACACCTACGAAATATCACAGAGGCACACAGCAGTCGTTCCTCAAGTCCTCTGATGTGTAACCATTATTACACTGACCATATCAGCCTGAAAGACTTCTCATTCCTTGATGCTTTATCGTACATACCATTCCATTTATTTAATACAGGCAAAATGCACATAATAAACACGGCAATATGACGACGTGACAATATAACCTTAAAATAAAATAAAAAGTAAAGGAAACACTTAATAAATAAATAAATATCCAAAGACAAAAATAAAGTTATACGGATAGGACTCTTCAGTAATTTAAATAATTAGATTGACAGTACCAAAACATTTTCACTACAGCAAATGTTTTACATTTCATGTTGTGTTGTGCTACTTTTTGGTGGTTGGTAACAATTATTTTTTTCCAAAAGAAATTGGCTTTGCAATGTATTTTTTAGGAAACTAAGATTCAGATTATTTCTTGATTGAGCTTTGAATGTAAATATTTTACCGAAAAGAATAATTGTATTTAGTATCTGGGGACAATTTTCATCCAGCACCCCCAACGTAATGTTTAAAGGTGTAAATGTTAAATAAATATTTAGTGACCTTAGCCAATTTTGGATATTGGTCGTATACCATCTTATCCGAGACCAATCTTTGGAACAAAGGCAGTTTCTCCTCGTCAGACTGCATTGGATAATTTCATGCTAAGAGAATTAAGTAATTCTGCTCCTGTAAAGTCAGAGCTATAACTCCGCTCTAATCAGACTTAGGTAGCCCTCAGCTGACACTTTTGAAAGCGGCAGTGTCAGATATTGTCAGAGGACCACTTATATAATAGTTTGCTCTGATATAACTGGACTGTAAAAGTGCACATCCAGCTCTCAGCAGCGACCTGGGACAAACTTTCAAAGCGGACTTAATGCAGTGATAAATCACATGGTGGATAGTGATTTTGCGAGCAAATCTAATCATCCCCTCGGTGTTTGTGACTTAATTTGCCTTCCTGTGTCTTCCGTAGGGCAGAGGGAGATCAGGAGCTGCAGTGAGTACACAGCACTGTCTTTTCATATCACTCTTATGTGCAGAAAGACTACTTCTACATATCACTATAGCTTGTTTATCATCCTGAGAGCTTGTACATGTTATACAATGTTGTAGCCCCTGATTGTGTGCTACATCTACACATGTGCTCTGATGTCTTTTGTTTCTAGGGACTACCTGGAACCAACGGGTTGCCAGGCGGAGTCGGACCCCAGGGTCCAGCAGTGAGTATCTGAGTTTCTGATCTGATCCATTAGACTTCCTGTCGTCCTCATGGAGGAGCCACATCCTCTGATTCAATGAGATTCCTGTTATCTATTTTATTACATCTTTGATTCAATACCCAGAAAACTTAATTTACTATGTGAATAGGGAACAGCAGCGACATTCATACACAAGCCTCTGCAGTTGAAATAGTAAATCTGATACTGATTGAGATCCAGCTGTTTTATTTAATCTCATATCTCTGCTGGAATCAACCAGCTAAATGTTGCCCTAAATTTATACATAACATAACAGGATTAGGAGGATAAGAATAACCCCTTCAGTATGTGGACTGGCTTAGTGTTTCTACTGGGTCTCTACACACTTTATTTGGATTATCCGATGCTCATACTCAGCCAGTGTGTAATTAAAAGCTCGCTCAGTTTCGGAAGTTGCTACAATTTTGTTAGCAGAAGTGTGAAGATATTTTATTGCCTGGGTGAGAAGGTTGGGGTTAACATTGAAAATACAGTTTGGGTCACAATTAGTATTGTTGTCATGGTTGCTATAGTAAACAGAGATGCAGCAAGAGGTCAAATGAAGAGTTATTGAACATCTACTTTACCAACATTAGGCAGGTTGTAATTTGAGTAGTTAAAGATCCTCTCCACACATGTTTCAAGACACAGAAAATACTACTTTTTTCCACAAAAAAGTTAAATTGCCTGGCTAAAAATATGCAATATGCACATATTTTTCGGTAAAAAAAAGTTTAATTAACAAAATGTCTCCTACTGTATGTTTCGACTTCACCCCTTCGACGTGTAAGTTGCATATTGGACCATGACTTTCCAAACTAGCTGCAATGTCACTACATTTTTAAACTGAGTCTTAAACTCAGATTTAATGGAAGCACGGAGAAACATTTCCCCATTCGACAGATCAATTTGAAAACAGCCGTCAAGTGTCAAACTCAGGAAAGACATACTTCAGGTCAAACAAGGTCAAACATCCAAGCGAAGTGACAAAACACATCTTTTGAGTGGAAGGGGCCTTTAAGTGTTACTCTACAACCACAACTGATAGTAATAACTGTGATCAGTTGACTTCAGTAAGCTGAGATGTTACAGATTGACTCTAACTTTGACACAATAATAGTTATTTTGAGCTAAAGTTGTGCTGAAGTTGTCACTAATCTTGGTGCTATCTATCTGTTTCTCAGGGTGGTGAAGGTCTCGCAGGACTTCCCGGACCTGCTGGCGCTGATGGACCACCAGTAAGTGCAGTTATCATTATATATTTGATAACTGGTGCTATTATAAACTGTATTTTTCCACTGCCACCCAGTGGATCTCTCGTTGAATGTCTGTGGATTCACAGATGCAGGGATGTATTAATGTTTATAAAAGGTCTCTTACCGTGTGTTGTCATTTCTCCTTCTGTCAGGGTCTTCCTGGTACTCTTCATGACCTTAGCGGTGACCTTCTGGTAAGTTTTCAGTTCTCATGCACCTGTGGGAGCAGCATAATGACAGTAAACTGAAGATGCGCCCTCTGCATGCATGCAGTGAGTGTAGAGTCCTCAGTGTGTCGTCTCTGTCCTCTGCAGTGTCCTGCTATCTGCCCCTCTGGTCCCTCTGGTCCTTCTGGGATGCCAGGATTCAAGGTAAATATAGTTTGTGACATGGTTCTTTTGAATTATATGCTTCTTAATATATCCGTGGGAATATACACAACTCATGTCACCCACAAAGCATTTCCTCATACGCACTCACCATGTCTGTATTTCTGCTCATTAAGGGCCACACAGGGCATAAAGGAGACAAAGGAGAGGCTGGAAAGAATGGAGAGAAGGTGAGTTTATTATATGAGAGAGATATTTTGGCTGCTGTCAGTGATATAATGTGGCTAATGAGGTTAAATAAGAGTAGAATTAACCTTGTATGTGCAAAATATTGGTTTTATTGAGTACAGCTGCTCGTCTTTTTGTCAGTTGTCTTTTTGTTGCCGTCCTAAGTATCCTATTTTGTCTCTAGGGTGATGGTGGTCCACCTGGCCCACCAGGTATTCCTGGGACTGTGGGTCTGCAGGTGAGAAAGATGATTTAGAACTTGTGTTACTTTTCACTTGTTACCTGAGTTTTCATTTTGTTTTTGTTGATGTTTTAATGTGCCTTCACGATGTTCTGATGCTGTGTTTCAGGGCCCACGTGGTCTCAGAGGTTTACAAGGCACAATGGGCTCTGTAGGAGACAGAGTAAGCAACTTTTAGAGCATGACCACTCCTTCTTTGTTCAGCTTCTTATCGCTCACGATGCAAACATTTGAATTTGTGTACTTACAGTTGTTCTCCTTCCTTTATCTCTAGGGCCATCCTGGTTTCAGGGGCAAACATGGCATCGTCGGCATCATTGGAAAGACAGTGAGTCTCTCCTTGTTTGTAACGCACTTGAAATAAAAAAAAAAACAGCGTTTGATTAGGAGTTAACATCCTGAACAGACGGCTGGTCCCATCAATGAATAGCTGTGTGTGTTTCATCTGATGTCTCCAGGGTGATGCGGGAGAAAACGGACCACAGGGATTCAGAGGACCCAAAGGAGAAATTGTGAGTAAAAGACTTTTAGTTTGCGACTATTAGTTTCACAAGTAGGTCAAATATGTATGAATGACACCCCTAATTTGTCTTTCAACAGGGTAAAATTGGTCCCAAAGGAGGTCCTGGAGGATCCGGACCCAAAGGGGAGCCTGTAAGTGCATATCTGATTATTAATTATACATTTTTTAATATACATCACCGCTCAGAACCACGAGGATCATATGTGATGTCTTCTACAGGGTATTCCTGGCAGAGATGGCAAAGATGGTTCACCAGGATTAGATGGCGAGAAGGTGAGTTGCATCTCTTCTTTCTGCACGCTTTGGGCTTAAAGTGTCACATTAAGTGATTATATGAGTAAAGCTGATATCACAGTGTTGTCTGTGTTGATAGGGTGATGCTGGACGCCATGGAGTAGTTGGAGAGAAAGGACCAAACGGACTTCCTGTGAGTATTTTGAAATAGACTTTCCTGTATAATTGATAATAAAGGATGTTATTTAAATCCTTCATTACCTTGATTCTCCAGTCTAAGCAGCAGTTTGACTGTAACATCCACTTTATTGTGTGTTCCAGGGTCTACAAGGAAAGGCTGGTGCAAAGGGCTCTAAAGGAGAATTTGTGAGTATTACAAGAAAATAAAAACAGACTTTAACCTTAAAGATGAGATTAGGACCATGGAGGACAACTTTTATCTTCTCCATTCTCTTACATCAGGGTGATGCGGGGAAGACCGGGGAGACGGGACCCTCTGGAGAGCCAGGTATTCCTGTATGTATCTGATGGGCTTTTTTTGGGGGGGTGGGGGGGAAGGGTCACAGCCTCTCTGACATGTCACTTAACCCCACAATGTTGCGTCTGGGCTCTAAACTTTCCTGATTTGTCTTTCGTCTCCTCCCTCAGGGTGATATCGGCGTCCCAGGAGAGAGGGGGATAGCAGGACCCAGAGGAGTGGCTGTAAGTTAACGCTTACACAACAAACTAAGGCGACATGGATCTGTTGTCACATTGCTGCACTGCTTGTGTAGCTATAAAAGCTTCAAAAGCATCTATTATAGGGCATTTAAAAATAATCTTTGGCCCATTTAGAAGCCAAATTATTAGACTTTCTGCTGCACAGATGGTCTGTTAAATTTAACCAGTTTACAGACTCAGTTTCCAACACTTTAAAGCGCACTGTTCTAGCAAACAGCGTGGATATTTGAATGCATCAATAATGAAAACGAAATTAAATGAATGTAAAGTGCCCATCTTAAAAGACCACAATGCATAGCAGCATACAGCATAAGATAATAAACTACTGCCCTTCAAAGTTAATGATATTCTGCTGCGGCTGATTCAGTGGCTTGCTAAGGTGGAGGCAGTAATGAAGGGCCAGTGATGAGAGCAGGTATTCATAGAGGAGGAATTCATAAACAGAGAGGTCTTTGTTTTTCACATCAGACCCTGCGGAGAGGGAAAAAAAGAGATAAAACAGCATAGGAATTAACACACTTCTCTCACACACTGTACTGCATAATGAATCATGCTTAACACAACCAGCATGCACATTTCTTTTATACTTCTGCTTCTATGAATTTCCATTAATATCCAGTTTGTTTTACTATTGTACGCTCTTCCTGTTTCCAACAGGGAGGTATTGGGCCAACGGGCAACCTCGGTCCTCAGGGAGTGAAAGGCTTCCAGGTTAGATGCATGACATCACCAACCATTATCAGGTTTTTGTTTTAATTTTCAGTTAACTCACTTGCTGTGTGTGTGTGTGTGTGTGTGTTTGTGTGTGTGTGTGTGTGTGTGTGTGTGTGTGTGTGTGTGTGTGTGTGTGTGTGTGTGTGTGTGTGTGTGTGTGTGTATGTGTGTTTGTTTGTGTCTGTCATGTACTGCAGGGGGTAAACGGAGCCTTGGGGGATCCAGGTCTTCCAGGTCCAACAGGAATCCGTGGAGAGTTTGGCGAAAGGGTGAGTCTGACGTGTACAACAAGATGAAATGTGTCCCAGGGCTTAACGCCATCCACTGTAATCCATGATACTGCAGCTTTCTTATAATAATAATAACAAATATATTCTCTTAGTTATTCTTGATCAATCTACCAGTTATTTTCTCAATTCATTGATTAATCACATGGCCTATAAAATGGCAGCAAATAGAAAAAGATTCTGAAGCTGGAACAAGAGAATTTTGGCATTTTTCCTTAAAACGTGACTCAAATAGTTGCTGAATAGTCCATTTTCTGTTGATTGACTTATCAGTTAATTGACAAACCATTCCAGCTCTAATACAGTTCCTAAAATACAACAACAAAAGCAGGTAAAAGCCCCCAAAACTCCAACATATCTTCATTAAGGGCCACTCCTTTCAAATTCAAACATGAAACTTTAACAAATGTCTTTGCACACCAGCATATCTTCACACCAACTCAGACAGAGCAGAGATATGTAACTATCCAGGTACTGTATGTCAATACGTCTTCCTCAGTGGTATAAACACAAACTGCAGCCAGCAGAGAGCTCAAACACAAAAAGGCCTCCTGTTCAGGATCTGAGGACAGAACAAAGCCCGTCTTTATACCGCTCCTGGTTCCCCTCAACCAGCCCACCTCACTTCCCTTCATCCCCCTTCCTTCTGCCACAGCCGGCCTTCCACAAATATCTCTACATGGCTCTCATTTATTCTCTCTCTCCTTTTTCAACCCTATAGGGTCCAGTTGGAGCTTATGGAGCTAAAGGAGACATGGTAAATATTTAAGTCCAAGTTCAAGCTGGTTAAGTATGATCTCCACTGAATGCCCTGTGATAGTCTTCATCCAGCATTTTGACGCTTGTAATAAACCATTTCACAGCTGTAAACATAAACATTCAAAATGTGTACCCGTTTACTTTCTGCTGCAGCGTATGTGAATGACATCAGCTGACAGGAAGTAAACACGGACCCAAGCTGTTGCCTAGCAATGCAATTCCCTTGAAACATTCTATAGAGACTGGAAAAATTGTGTCTGGTGTATCAGCCCAAGAGATTATAGACTTTACTTTTCATTCTTCAAAAAAAGAGAAAAGACATTCAAAAAAACAAAACTGGAGTTGTGAGATTGAATCAAATAATTCAGATGTTCTGTTTGTCTGTCTAGGGTGTGGCAGGAAGTGATGGTCTACCAGGAGAGAACGGAGAGCCTGTAAGTAGTTTCCTAAATTTCACTGTACGATCAGAATCCAAACGCACAGTGTTAGTGGCCTAGAGACTTTGTCAACAGCAATTAGTCACTTTTTATTTAGTCGCTCCATAGTGCAGGACAAAACTTCTGGTGAGGCAGCTTTTAGTTTTTCTTCTGCCCAAAGATCTGAGAGCAGCTGAAAGTGTTGATATCTTTAAATGTAAAGTGTAAAATCTAGCTGTTTGGTCTGGCTTCTGATTAGAATGTTTTATGGTTGTTACTTTAAAAAAAGTATATATATTTATTGTATTGTATTTATGTTCTAAAATGTTTTTTATTGCCTCTTTTATTTATTTCATTATATCACTTTTATTTCGGTATGAAAGGTGCTATATAAATAAAGTTTTAGAAATTGAGTGTAAGCTTTGTAACACTGTGTTTAACTAATCATATGCCTCTATCAACAGGGTCCTTTTGGCCCAGTTGGACAAAAAGGACAGGTGAGCTACATCAATGTTTTCGTTTACATTTTGTTTCTTGTGTGTCCTCTTTGCCGTGTTTCATAACTCCACATCGACGTGCTTCATTCAAACCAACTTTGTAGACATAGTAGAAGTCCTTCTATTAACACAAGACATAGTTCGATCAGATGTTGTGTGTGGGTGTATTTAGCAGCACAAGTTTGTTCCTAACTCCCTCTGTGTCAGCTCCCTCACTGAACATTAAAAATGGAGCCGAGCTCCGAGCTGTTGCCCACTTGTCAGAGTCACTGCACATGATTCTGCTTCACATTCCAGGTTTAATAGGATTAATTAGAGATAGGTACTGCTGCTTTAGCTTTATTGGCCTGTTCGCTGCTCCTGCCACAAGGGAGAGACGAGTCGCATTAAGCCGCAGCGCAATTTATGGAATTAGAGACACGGTACTGATGAGCCTCGCTCTTGTAGTCTCATTTACTGTTTGCTGTGCTCGTCGTAGTAATTATAAAGCAACAAGACGCCATATGAATCCGCCCCCGCGTTGTCTCAGCAGACTCAGTTTGCTCCTTGGCTGGTGTTTAGTCAACGATCAAATCAGAGGCTTGTGGATGTTTTTAGCTCCAGTTTGGAAGAAATTGATTTCTTCATTGTTGCAAAATGTAATGAGTTATTTAACGGATAATTCTTGTTGATTATAGGAAGGAAAGCGGGGTGAGCTGGGACCTAAGGGCGTGACAGGTCCACAAGGAGAGCTTGGGGCAAGAGGGCTTCCAGGAAAAACAGGAATAATGGGCTTCCAAGGGGAGCAGGGTCTGCCTGGAATTGCAGGAAAGACAGGCGTACCCGTAAGTGTTTTTTTATATGTAAAAAGCTTGTGATTGATTGACGCATATTAAATGTTGTTTTGAGCCTACACTTTAAAAAAATGTCTCATTTACTTGTGTTTCAGGGTAAACTGACAAGTGAGCAGCACATCAGAGAGCTGTGTGGCTCAATGATCGATGGTGAGACATCTTAATTAATCTTTTCCTGAAATTCACTCCAGTGTTGAATAAAAGTTAAGCTGGATAACTGACCTTCTGGTGTTTTCTATCACGCAGACCAGATTGCACAGCTGGCGGCTAACCTCCGAAGACCCCTGGCCCCTGGAATGGTGGGCCGCCCCGGCCCTGCAGGGACTCCAGGAAAGTCAGGAGTTTCTGGCTCTATTGGGCATCCAGGTTCTCGTGGACCACCAGGGTACAGAGGCCTGCCGGGAGAACTCGGAGACCCAGGTTCCAGAGGTACGGATTTTTTATCTATTGGTGGGAGCACAAAAATCACTTAATCAGCGCCTCATCAGTTGTATAATGACATGAGGTAATCATCAAAATCAGTAGTGGAAGAAGTACTCAGATCCTTATCTTAAGTAAAAGTTCAATAAGAGACAATAAAAAGTACATACAGTATTCTGAAATTAAGTAGAGAAAAAGCATAAAATGGAAGCACTCAAACAAAGTCGTACAGTACAGTACTTGAGTAAATACACTTAGGTAAGTACTGTATACATAGCTAGGTATACTTTCCACCACTGATTACATTTCTCTGTCTTCACAACAGGTGACTTCGGTGAGCAAGGTGATAAGGGAACCCTTGGCAAAGCTGTTGATGGGCCAACTGGAGACCAAGGACACCAAGGTATGTGGCCTCATACAGTACACTCTAATTAGAGCTAGAACGTTGTTCACATATAAGTTACTATACTGTACATATAAACCATACTCATTGCAGACATTTTGAATTGTCAAACAGGCGTACTACACACACACATACATGAATGGTTTAATGGCACAAATGGAACAGAGCCATCATTAATGTTAACAGTGACAATGTGAGAAAAGTCTATTGTGGTATAATTTGTACTAGTGGCATTAACACCAAACAAGACTGTCCCACAACATGGTATAATATGATGCAAAACTGTAGGAAGTATGTTCTCATCTTAAAATACAAGTCTGTCACCAACCTCTGCACCTTGTCTTCGGCTCATTCCCTGTACACTGTCCACAGGTCTTCCTGGAGTAGCTGGATATGCCAAAGATGGGCGTGATGGAGGTGATGGAGATCCAGGTGAGCCTGGAGAGTCAGGCAGGTTAGGTAGGACTGGGCACCAGGGACCTCCTGGAATCTGTGACACATCAGCCTGCCAGGGAGCAGTGGCCGCTGGAAAATCCACCAACCCCAAAAACCATTAAACATGACTTCCTGCAACCTGATGCCATCCATCCTGAGGAGGAAGGGTGATAAGTGAGGGGATAAAGGAATGAAAGAAGAGAGAGAGATCACAAAAATGCCCTCTTTATTTAAATACTTGTATCACCAGATGGGAAGAGTAACATCAAACAGGTGTGATATTTTGAGAGGAATAGAGGAACATCCGAGGAGTGACATGAATACCAGATCAACAGAGACAAAAAACATCAAGATGACATCCAGAAATAAAGTGGACAGAGGCACAGAAGAGTCCATTGCTCCAAATACTACAGTATCACAGAACAAGACTTGACTTACAAACAACTGGAAAATGAATGATGAGTCCTTTTGTGTATAAAAACTTTGTACATGTCTTTTCAATGCCCCCGTCACCTTGGTTAACTGGCAGATGACGCTCTGAAAACAACAGTGACTGTCTCTGAAGTGAATGTGCATGGCCCATTAATGTAAATCACAGGTGTTACCTCAACATACAAGCTTACAGTGTAAAATATGGAAATAGGCGACAGAGGCCAAAAGCCTCTGTCAACAAGCTGTGTATGTATTTAAAAGGAATAAAAAACACAAATACCCAGGTGCCCAGATATTGTGTAGATTAATGCAAAAACGTTAAACTTTTGATAGTCTTTTTTTACAGCTTATTTGTTTTTTTTATTACATATGAAGTTGATTCTCTAGATCTGAGAATCAAAAACAAAATAAAACTTGTGGATGCATAAATCAGACATTGTAAAATAAATTTAAGACTCTTAGGAGCAACGTTTTTTTTTCTTATTTTCTTTTTTTTTTTTAAACTACAATGACCCCATCCACTATGTACTACCGGTGCTGTAACTATTAAATATACATGACCTGAAATACTATTTATTATTTGTGGGTGACTGTTGTATGTACAGTAAGATGCTACAGCGACATGTTGTAAGAAAGAACAAATAAAGCCACTTTTCAGTAAAACATTACTCTTCTCTACATATCAAATGAACAGTCTGTACGTCAGAGTAATATGCTTAACACCATGAAAATCAAGTAATCCCATTAAATAACAAAGTAGCAACATTTATTTCCATGCAAAATTATTGAAATTTAAATATTTAAGTGCATTTACACTAACATATGACTAAACAATGGATGTATGTGGAAAAGAAAACTGAACATACTGTATGAACACTTATTTTAATTAAAAATGTACTAAATTTTAATCAAGCGTATAAAAGGTGCACTTAAAGTTAAAACTTGCTAAATGTATGATAGCTGAAAAGCACTATCTCTGCAGTTTTCAAAGGGAAACAGTGCCACCTGTGTATGACTCTATGAAAAGCCCTTTTTTTTTGTACAAATATTGTCTCTTAAGGGGGAATATAATTTATTAGCGGTAGAAGAAATGGCATGACGCTTCAAACACTTGCCTGATGAATTGTGGTTTTGAGATGCAGCTGGACAAAACCAGCCTTGTTTGAGCATCACGTGGTCTGAGACGGGAAACCTTCCACTTTCTAAATCATTGTGATGCAGTCAGAAGCAGAGATCCTCTCAAAAGGATGCTTTTTGTCATTGAAAAATGTTACAACACATTGACCTAACACATATCCAGACCGCATGGGACAACCCAAGCTTAAATATTGAATTAAAATGTACTCAACTATCTTGCTGATTTATTAGATAAAGTAGTGAGAGGGTTATTGCTCTACCGCATGAGGAATGCTCAGATTGTCGTCCATGTTCCGGTGGATTGGGTCCTGGCCTGAAGAAGGGCTGGCTTTAAGAAAGTGTCCTTTCTCATCAGTGAATGTCCTTTGAAACTCCTGTAAAGGGGGAGAATAGCAAAAATATTGTGGTTAATGACAGATACTACATTATTCTTAGTCCGTGCCTATCTAGACTGCCCCTCTCTTTTACTCCAGGTGGTGGTGGTGTTGCATACGGTCAGCATAATGTGGTAGGTTGTTTTAATTTGCTGCCATGTATTTTCTTATTATGTAAATCAATTTCCACAGACAGCAACCCTAGATATTCCATCACAGTAAAATAATAAAGTTTATATGATTTTACAGTGTAAAAGTAAGAAGAATTTGATTTGAATAACAAAAGTCAGCTGCATTATTTATTACTCAGGCAGCAGGAGGCAATGTAATTAAGCTTTTATCTTCCAGCCCCAGGTTTCAAGTCTCAAATAATTCAGTAGCAGGATTAGTCAGCCAAACTGCTTTACATCAATCAATTGGCTCGTTCGAGATGAGCCAGGCCTGGGCAGAATCGATAACCGGCGATCGCCGCACAATGCATGCCGGTTAGATTTGTGTCCGACTTGATCCCGACTTGCTCTGATATCATGCACACATGGGCAACGATAACCTCACAAGAGCCAGGCTGATTGGACATCCACATAAAAAGTGACACATTTCTCAACACAAACTTACCTCTTTCAAGGTGTCTCCATACGTTTTATTGAGGTATCGGAGGAAGGCAGTGGTCCACTGCAGGGTGGTGGCTTTGTCTGTATCCGACTCACAGAACGGCACCAGCATGTTCAGCTCATCACAGTACAGACGAATCCTCTTCCTGTGCAGAAGCAAAGACAATACAAATGTTTATAATCAGTGTCTCTCAAACTTTACTGGTTTACAGAAGACATCATGATATCTATCTAAGGCTGCAATAAACGATTATTTTTATCATCAACTAATCTTAGATTAATTGCTTGATTAATCACTTAATCGTTTGTGGTATCCCGGAGCACAAGGTGGCATCATCAAATGTCTCCAAAACCAAGAAATATTCAATTTATTATAATACAAGACCAAGAAAAGTTACTGGCAGGTTTTCCTTAACAAACCCGGAGTTTCTCTCGGTCTCCTCCCTCTTACAGAGCCAGACACTGTTTTATTTCCACAGTCATTCAGTCCGTATCAAAGCACATTAATTATCGAAGGTTTACCGTTTGTCAGAATCTGAATCCAGGTTAGATATTAGTTTGTTACTCAGGGCTGTCTAAAGTTACCGCTTTTATGTGCATACTTGGTTTACATTCAGATATTACAGTGTCAAGTCATCCTCAGCTTAGAATAAAACCTCTGCATGTCCTTTTCTTGCACGTGGAAGTTAAAGCTGTGACTCACAAAGACAGCTGTCAGTTGGTGTCGGCTGTCACTGATGGAACATAATTCCTATAATATTGGAGATTATATGTTCATATTTCTGAGTGCGCAGGATCGTGTATATAGGCTGCGTATAGTCTGAATGTGTTTCATCAGCATTTCAGTGACTGTGTTAGTATTTGTTGAAGTAGCTGAAATAAAATATTGTTAATCCAAATAGATGTCTAAAATTAAAAATCTTCTGTATTTTAACCTTGACGCCTTTAAGTGCAAATCACCAAACACATTATTACTGGATCAGATTGTGAGTTTATAATCGTGGTGCTATTTTTGATCGATATATATTTTAAAAATCTTCAACTACATTTTTCATCTTCAGTGGCTGGCTCCTGTGTTTATTTATTTATATTTATTTAATATATTTAAAATGTAATGTGGGCTACATCCTAATACACATTCAGATTCCACCACTTCATCATCCATTGAGGTAAGTCTGGTAAACACTGAATAAAACTTTACTGTGTTAACTTACTGACACTTTTCCCCACTCAGGCTCTTTTTTTAAAGATAAATGTCCACAGTCCATATATACAAGCATTTTTATCTCTACGTCCACTTGATTCAAATGGAGGCTCTGCATAAGGCATTTCTGGTAATTTCAGTGTGCATACTGCCATCATAAACATTGTTAATAAAATAACTATTAAATAAATATTCAATTCAAATTAATTAATTAGTTATATTTGACTTCAATTCACCAAAATGTTTTTAATGAGCTCCACCTGCTGGTCATGGGTCCAAATTGCCAAACAGGAAGTGAGAGAATCCAATGCGCCATATAGTAGAGGGGATTCAGACTGTACCATGTTGAGTGGAGTAGGAGTACCCTAAACAATTTATATTGTTAATATTTCTATGTTATGACAATTAGAATAATGGTTAGATATTTTGGTTGTTTTATATAGAAATGTTATTTTATTGTCTTAATTCATTATACACTAATTGTGTGTGCAGGAGGAGCTTCCTGTTGAAAAGTTGGGAGTTGAATTTGGTTCAGTTCAGGTGCAGACCTGCTGGAAGCCTGCTGCTAGATGCCCAACAGCCATGGGCCTATCCTAACCTTTCTTTGTCGACTGACGGATTCCTTATGCTCTTTTGAAAAGTTTATATACATTTATTTTATTTTTTTCCAATTTTGTATATCGTTTTTTTTCCCCCAACCTCACCAAAACCAGACTGAACTGATGTTACAGATGTAAACTACAAATAAAGCACACCGGGCGATGATTTCTCCTGCCTCCGTGTGTTCTCCATCCACCACTCGGCCAATCCTTACATTATTGATTTACCATCACATAAGATGAAGCAACACAGAAAATCCCCACAACTGAGAAGCAGGAACTAGGGAATGTTTGGCACTTTTGCTTGACCTAAATTATATATAGATTATCAAAATATTTACAGATTAATATATTCTGTTTGTCAGCTAATCGATTTCCACCGAAATTCCCACTACAGAACAAAAATGTCCACAGCATGTACACACATAGTATTTGTAAAAAAACACCACAAAGAAATGCTTTGCCTTTGATGGATGTGTAAATTACAGTAACGCAGCACACACCCGTCAGTAGTGGTAAAAAATGTGAGTATTTGTCCAAAATCTCAATTTACAACTCACTATACAATAGACTAAACTATTGAGTGTTTATTATGTAGGGAATAGTGAACAGAGAGTGAATGATGGAGTACTTTTGGACACTGTTGTGACGGCAAATCTTGGCATACACACAAACTAAAAAATGTGAAACTAATATTATATCACACCCCAAGATAGTATATATGACTGTGACTAGAATGAAAACATCAAATTCTGATTTAAAAGTACATTAATATTTATAGAGTATTTCATGAGACCATGTCACAAATTGTGCAGACAGAGACACTTTCAGCTGGTGTGGCTGCTCACCTGCGTTCCCTCTCCTTAGTGTTGTGTCTCTCCCTGCGCTGAATGAGTGACATATGAGGTTGAGCTGTTCTTCTGGTGCTGCTCCCTGATTCTCCAGCGGAGTCTGGGGCAGCCGTAGCAGCCTTGATGGGTTGAGAGCTGTGGGTACTAGCATGCTTCCTGAGGGCAGCGTGTGTCGCCACATCACCTATGAAAAACATGATTGTATAAGTTAGACACAATCGTATGTATTTGCAGTGTAGCATAGTAGGCAACAACAAAAAACATAAGTACTGATTACTTTCTGTGTTCGCCAACTGCTGCTCTTCTGTTGACTTGCTTGTATAGTGAGCTTTTGTAACAACCCTTTCTGGGCGGAAATTAAACGAGAAACTCGTGGGGAAGATTAAACCTGGATGGTTGTTAGGTTCAACCATGTGAGGAATATGGCCAATCACCTGAGGTTAAAACAGGAAGAAAAAAACAGTTGAACAATGAATTCTACCTGTGACTCCTATAAAGCTGTAAGAAAGTGCATTTAGATTTTTTTTTCCATCATACTTGTTCACACGTGTTGGTGACTGGGTTAAATGAACCCCCTACAAATGGGCTGGAAACCTCATAAGGATTTGCCCTGTCAGTTTTCATCCACTTGTGCATTTGGGAGTGTATGGCTGCCTCCTGAGCCTCTGCAGACTGCTGAAGCATTGTCCAAAAACTGAAACACAACAAGAGAGATTTTGTACATTCGATAAAAAATAGCATAATGGAGCTATATTTACTAACAAATAGCAATGCACTATATCAGTGACGCCTACTTGCTGAGAACTGCAGACTGAATATCTTGCTGTCTTGGGGTGTCAGCAGACAGGGTGTTAAACCTTTTCTCCAAGCAGACTCTAGCAGCTGATCTGGATCGGTTCTGTGAAGATGTGCTGCTGTTGGCGCGTGGTTCAGTCGGGCTGTCTGCACCTCTGACTCTGGCCAGCACAAAACCCGGGACCTCTCCGTAAGAAGCTGGTGTCTTCTCTCCTGGCATCACCAGACAGTGTTCCTCAGTTGAAGTTGATAGGTCAATAGCTTGAGTGGTTGTGAAAGGGGAAATCACCACGGATCCAGTGCCGTCTTTAGCCGTCAATGTAGCAGATCTGGCATCAGGCACATCTGGAGGAGCAATGTGTGCCTCCATGTGGGCCTGGATGAGGTGCTGAAGGTGTGTATATTCAACCTCTGACATCTCCATCAGACCGAGCTCAGGTCCCAACATCTGCCCATGATCATGTGTCAAACATCCACCTTGGCTCAAAATCATCCCAACTGGTTCACAGGCGTGTTCTCTGGATGAAGGTGACACGTGGAGGGTTCTACAAGCTTGGGGAAAGGATGACATCCTTCACTCTAGAGATGGAGATCAAGGAAAAACATTACTTGTATTCAGGGTCTGAAATTAACCTTTTTCCTCACCTGCCACTGTGGCAGGTCACTGAACATTTCTACCAGCCACTAATTTTTTTTGTCTGCCACTTCTGGAATCTAGGTAGAACGCTTTAAAATTGTAAACACTGAGTCAGTGGTATCAGATGGTAGAATTATGGAATATATCATGTAACCTTAATCCATGACTATATTTGGTAACACTTAATTTTACAGGTCCGCAAATTTCATGGTAATTAGGTGATAATTAGCAAGTTACCTATTTGAAATTTCTTTGGAATTACTGCCAAATTACCCCAATATTTACTTAAAATGTATCTAAAAATTTTAATTACTTTATTATAAACATGATTTAATCATTATATGCTAATATAGTATATAATCATTAAAATAGGGCCCTGAATAATAAGTTATTTGCTAACTATCATCTATTTACCAGCAGACATGGAAATAAAGCATATCAATTAACTTTGTATTCTTTTTCCTGGAAATGTATTAAATAAATTACCAGCTATTGAGAAATAGCAGAATAAAATTATTAAAAAATGTTTATAGTAAAGTAATTTTCAAATTTATAGGTAAATATTGGTGTAATTTGGCAGTAATTCCAAAGAAATTTCAAAGAGGTAACTTGCTAATTATCACCTAATTACCATGAAATTTGTGGTGTTACCATATATTTAATTTAGGCTTTAGAATTGCTTTTTTAAATAATATTTCTTAACATAAGGAAAACCTCTCTGCCATGGTGGCGGGTGACCTGACATTTTCACCTGCCACAGCCAACATTTACCCTGTTATTTGGCAGGTGGCAGGTGATAATTTCATTCCCTGTGTACGTTATCAGTTTTTTCCTAACCCAGTGTTTTTAACTGATCCATACAAGGGATATAAACAGAGAGATTTAACAAGTAATGTTACATAAATACAACCAATTAAGGACCTATTTTAGGACCCTTATTATTTCTAATTTACATTAACGATTTTTCACTATCTTGTAAATTTTCTTTTCCTATTTTGTTTGCTGATGATACCAACATGATTTTTTTTTATCACATACTAACTTACACACTCTAATAAATAACACAAATGAGGAAATGTAGAAATGGTTTCAACTCAATAAGCTCTCATTAAATATTAAAAAGTCAAATTTCATATTTGCAGGAGATATGTTTGTGATTATGTGAGAGTGTCAGTAGATGGAAAAGAAATTGCTTAAGTCTCTCACACTCGTTTTTTTAGGCATTTTAGTTGATAAAAAATGTAATTAAATTGGAAAAAACATACACATTTTATTTGTAATAAAACTGAAGTCACTAGGAATCATCAGCAAACTAAGAAGTTTCATAAATGTTTCTTGTTTATTAACCTTATCTTATTCCATGATTTATCCCTATTTAATTTATGGTAATATTGTTTGGCATTTTAGTTGATGAAAACATTAAATTGTAAAAAACATGTAGGTGCTAATTTCCTTCCCTGCTTGTATTACAGTCACACCAGAACAGGCTGACGTCATGTAGCTAAAGGTAACCCACTTCAACTAGTTAGTTGTGTTAGTTAGTGCTCGTACAGAGTATTAACGTGATTGAAAATGAACCAAATTGTTGTTCAAGTTAGCCAAAACAAACTAAACAATAAAAAATACTGACATTAAACAACTTATATCATCTCAAAGATGTCCCTCGGGTTGTTAATTACACAAGCTAGTTAGCTCGTGACTGTACGTTAGCGAACGAGGCACGTTAAGCTAGTACATTTGAAAAGACGTTAGCTTAACTAACGTACAGCTAACTTTAATAATGTAAAGATGTTCCCTCGTTTTAATTAATAAGTCGTCCAGTTTATACGAGTTGGACTCTAATCAAGTTATTATTCAGCTCTCTCTCTGTGGACTTTACTCTTGGTGAACTTACTTTAATGTCAGCTCCTGGACCGATGACTCAGAGTGGTGCTGTAACGGTAACTGTCGTTACACTGACGGGTCACTCGGGAGGCTACATTAGTATAGACTCTATACTAATGTAGCCCCTGATCTAGAGGCTCTATACTATAGAGCCTCTAGATCAGGGGTCAGCAGCCTTTACTGTCTAAAGACACATTGAGGCAAACAAGAAAATAACAATCTGTCTGAAGCTGCAAGACATTTGAGCATTGTGATGAAGGTAACACAGTTTATAGTCTAAGTATATAGTATATAAGTCTAATGCAGTGAGGGCCAAAGAGCAAATGTACTACGGAGTATTAGGGCCACATTGAGGGAAAAAACATCTGAGATTTACAGAATAAAGTCTTAATATTACGAGAATAAAGTCTTAATATTACGAGAATAAAGTCGGAATATAACGAGAATAAAGTCGTAATATAACGAGAATAAAGCCATAACTTTACGAGAAAAAAAGTCTTAATATTACGAGAATAAAGTCATAACTTTACGAGAAAAAAAGTCTTAATATTACGAGAATAAAGTCGTAATATTACGAGAATAAAGCCATGACTTTACGAGAAAAAAAGTCTTAATATTACGAGAATAAAGTCATAACTTTACGAGAAAAAAAGTCTTAATATTACAAGAATAAAGTCGTAATATTACGAGAATAAAGCCATGACTTTACGAGAAAAAAAGTCTTAATATTACGAGAATAAAGTCATAACTTACAAGAAAAAAGTCGTAATGTTACGAGAATAAAGTCGTAACTTTACGAGAAAAAAACTTTTTTTCTCATAAACCTTTGACTTTATTCTCGAAATCTCAGATTTATTTATTTTCCTCAATGTGGCCCTAATACTCCGTCGTACCGTCGTACCATAGTCCTACAACAGCGATAAATAAAAACAAAAATGTAAAACAGTTCCACAAATTTTTTTTAAAAATCCACAGGGAGCCACTGGATTTGTTTGCAATTTAAAAAAATGATTATTATATTCTCATTAATTATCTTGTATATTATTGTAGGCTACAATGTGGTGTATTTCATAAAGTCTTCATTTGTAAAGTAACCAGTAACTATAGCTGTCAGATAAATGTAGTTGAGTCACAAGTAAAATATTATCCTCTTAAATGGAGTAGAAGTTTAATATGATAATAATATGATATGAGAAAGTACCTCAAAATTAAACTTTAACTACAGTACTTGAGTCAATGTACTTAGTTACACTCGACCACTGCAATTACCAAAGCTAGATCAACTCCTTGGATGCTGTGATGTCTGATGGACTGAAGATTCAACTGAATGCTGTCGCCTCCCTCTGGTAAGACATGAGCATTGCATGTGGCTGTGTAAGGTAAATAACAATACTGCTACAGGCAGATTCAGTCCTCTATCAGCATAGATTTTTTTTTTTTTAAAGGACTTTCTCTCCCTCCTACCTCTCTTTCTAAACAATTGTCTATTCCCACGTGCTTGTCACATCAAAAGTCCTTAATAAATCTGTTTGTTATGTGTGAATTACCCCAAGTTATTGTGCAAATTGACTCATTCCCAAACAAGACAGACCAGCACAAGGGAATCGTGCCCTAATGTGAGTCAAAACCAGTTAGATCTTTTCATTCTGGGTGGTGCCGTTATGAACCAGGGCAGGTTAAACCTAACAGACCTGTCATCATTTCTCAAAAGCATGCAGAATATAGAGAATCTCCTCTAACAATAAAATGGGCTTGTTTTTGTGTCTTAAAATACTGATCATTCAAATGTATATATTCAGTGAAAGTACATTTACTCAAATACTGTGCTTGTACTAGAGAATAAATATGTCATACTACTTTGTAGACTATTTCTACTCCACTACATTGCATAGGCGATTATTGTACTTTTTACTCAACTACATTTATTACACAGCTATAGTTGCTATAGTTAATTTGCAGATTAACATTTTGCATACAAAAGATATGATTGTCTCATGAAATATTATGAATTGTGATAGATTACCTACCAAACCAATGCCTGCCAAATATAGTAGCTAAAATTAGCTCCATCTTGACCAACCATAACACATACAATTCTACTTAAACATGAATGCATCAGTATTAGCATTTTTTTTTTTGTTGCATGTTTACTTTTGAGTACTTTAAGTAGGCCTACACTTTGCTTGCAACAGTTTTCCTTAATTTACTAAATTAACATTTCTGAATGGACTTTTCATGGAGTATTCTTACATCGTGGTATTGTTACTGTTATTTAAGGATCTGAATGGATCCGTTATCAATCACTGGGTAAAAAAATAATTAGAAACAAGCTTTTCATGTATATATTCGTTGCCTTGCACCAAGCCATACTACAATCAAGTTGTACTGTTAAACCTTTTATAGATATTGCTTGTGAAGAGACACCCGTTTCTCTGGAAAAATGGAAATACTAAAATGTGTCATCAACCTGTGTATAGATTTTTTTTAATTGTACCTCTAAAAAATATAAACACACAGTTGGATTTATTCCCATAAACAGAACAGCTCTGTCCTTTAATAAGGGATTTTTTTAAAGTAACAGATTTGGGCAATACTCACGTAGCAAACAATCAATTCCAAATATTAATGACAAAATCAGACTAAATACAAATTTAAAAAAAATGTCTATCATTTATTGTCCTCTTGCATTCTAAAAGAACAATGAAACAAGCCATGTTTTATCAGCAGACGAACATAAAAGCCAGATCAAGGCTATACTATGGTTATGTTTTAAAAAAAGAAACAAAAAAAAAACTGGACATTTTCTGTACAAAACATTTCTTTCAATTTCCAACTAGAAATGCACATCAAGTTGAATTTACAAGTGACTGATTACATTAAAGAGCCATTTAATCATAATCAAATAACAAAAATAAATGCATCTTTGAGTACAAGACACACTAGAACATAATTAACTCAAATACTTCTGACCATTTCCATATCAACCTACAATGTCTGATCTTTCACATGGATTTGCCTATAGTTCTTGTTGAAATTTCAATAAGACAAAATACATTCAATGTGTGTTATGCTGTAGTATCTCTATTCAATGTGATGATACTAAGCCTTCTTGCAGGTCTAGTTCGACGGTCTTACTGTCCTGAAGGGTCCATGTGTTGACTTGTAGCCTGTGTCTAACTTGGCTGGACATTGCTTTTATTTCCATCACTGTCCATAATTTGATTGTTTTTAGTTTCTACACCTGCATCCTTTTGATCAGTGTCATTGCCCACTTCCTTTTTTCCTTCTCCATCCCCTGTGCTTGCATCTACAGGTGTGCTTATTTTACCAGCAGGACTTTTCTCCTGCTCCCGTCTTTGCCGTTTGACCGACTCTCGTTCTTGACTCACTGGTCTATCTCTACTTCGCTCCCTGTCTGGTGGGTGATCTATTTGTTTTCGTTTTGGGCTAAAGACATCAGGATTGTTGATCATACGATTTGGGAAGCGTATGAAACCTCTTGTTGGAGTGGGAAGTAAGGCAGTTCTGAGTCTCTGGGGCTTTACTGCTTGCTGATTTTGTAGACTGGGGCTTGAGTTTCCTCCACTGCTTTGAGCTAGACCTAGGGGTTCATTGTATGGTCCAGATTGTGGATCACTAGGGCCTTGGGATATGGCAACTTCATGAGGACTATTGAAATGAGGTGATGCTGTCATGTCTGGCCCTCTGCTCTCACACCTTGGGCCCCTTATATCTGACCCTTGCATGTCATCCTTCATGGCTGGCTCCGATCCCCTTGAGTCTAACCCTGGGCCCATCATGTCTGGACCTCTTCTATCAGGCCCAGGGCCCTCTGTGTTTGTATCCCACCTCCCAGGCCCATGTCTTATATCTGAACTTTCAGGTGCTGGCTCCCTAATATCCGTTTTACCAGGCCCTAGCCTTCTCATATATGGACCTCTGCCTTCCCTCCTAAAATCATGCTCAAATCTTTGTCTACCTGTTACAGGTCTTTCCATGTCTACACCTTGCCTCTCAGATCCCCCACAATCTGAAAACCTCCCATCTGTCCCTGGACCTTCAATGTTTGAATTTATGTCTTCAGGCCCTGGGCATCTTAAATCTGGACCTCTGGGGCCCCTCCTATCAAGACCTTCCATTTCAAATCCTCTCCTGTTTGGGTCTGGAACTCCCCTATAAACCCCAGGCCCATCCATGTTTGGCCCCCTCATATTACCTCTGAATTCTGGCTGCCTCCAGTCATTCCCCATATTCCCCCCTCTCATATCTGATCCTGGTTCTCTCGTGTCTGGACCTCTTCTATCATGGCCTTGTCCTCTATTATCTGGATCTCTTTCCCCACTGAAAAATGGTCCACGCCCCCTTCTGTTTGGCCCAGCACTACCTCTATCAGGCTCTCTCCATCCATCTCCAGGTCCTCCCCTACCAGGCCTTGGACATACCATATCTGAGTCACCTTGGACAGGCCCTGGACCACTGCAACCAGGACCACTCCAATCATCTCCTGGACCTCTCAAAGGCCCTGGAAATGGCATATTTGGTCTTTCCTGTATGGGCCGTGGCCCCCTGCTTTTAGGGCCTCTCCATTCCCTACAAGGACCTTGCCTACTATGTTCTTGAACCTGTTCACCTGGACCTTCGTGAATTTGGCCTGAACCCCTGCTGCCATGTCTTTTCCAATCATCTACTGAACATTCTCTTTCATTTTCTACAGCCTCTATAGTGGGCCCTCTTCCATCAGACCATTGTTCCTCTGTGTCTGTGCCTCGCCCATCAAGTGCAGAGCCCCTGAAGTCTGGCCCTTTCCATCGGCCTTCCTGATTTAGACTGCTTATGTCTGGCCTTGGTCCTCTAATGTTTCCCCTCCTAGGCCTTGAAGGTCCTTGGTCCTCTATATCTGGGCTCTCTTGGACAGGTTCTGAACCTCTAAAGTCACCCCCTTCCCAGTCATCTCTTCTATGTCTTAGCCCTGCTGTATCTGGACCTTTCTGCCTGATGCCTGGGCCTCTAAAATCTGGACCACCAGATCTTCTCCAATCTGGTCCTGGGCCCTCCATATTTGGACCTCTTCTTTCAGACCCAGGCTCCCTGAAGCGTGAGTCTCCTGGTTCTTGTCTGCCAGGCCCTGGGTTCACTATGTCTGGACCTCTACTTTCCCAACCTGGTGCTCTAAAATCTGGACCTCTTGGACGTTGCCTATCGGGCCCTGCACCCTCCATAACAATTTGTTCAGGCCTCACTCCTCTGAAGTGTGGACCTCTCCAATCAGACTTTGGGCCCTCCATATCTGGAGATCTTCTTTCTGGCTCAGGCACCCTGAACTGTGGGCCTCCTGAAAAGTTCCTGCTGTTTCCTGTTCTCTCCATCTCTAGAGGTCTTCTTTCTGGCCCAGGCCCTTTAAGATTTGGACCTTCTGGACCTCTCCTGTCAGGCCCTGGGCCCTCTCTATTTGGACCTGAATATTGAAGCCCTGGTCTCATCATGTCTGGACCTCCTGGCACTCTCCTGTTGGGCCCTGGATCCTCCATATCTGAACCTGGTCTTTCTGGCCTTGGTCCTCTTATTTCTGGACCTCTCCTGTCAGGCCCTGGGACCTCAATATTTGGTTGTCCGCTTTCTGGCCCAGGACCCCTGAAATGTGGTCCTCCCCGTCCTCTACTGTGAGGCCCTGGACCTTCCATACCTGGACCAGTTCTTTCAGGCCCCAGTCCTGTGAAGCCAGACCCACGACCTCTCATATATGGCCCTCTCCTGTCAGGACTCAGTCCATCAGTGTTTTGATCTCCTGGACGTCTCTTGTCAGGATCCGGCCCACCCATAGCAGGACTTCTCTTTTCAGGCCCTGGCTCTCTGAAATCTGGACCTCCAGGTCCTCTCCTGTCAGACCCAGGACCCTCCATAGATAAACTTCTCCTCTCAGGCCATGACCCTCTGAAATCTGGACCTCCAGGTCCTCTTCTGTCAGACCCAGGACCCTCCATAGATAAGCCTCTGCTTTCAGGCCCTGGTCCCCTGAACTCTGGATCTTCAGACTCTCTCCTGTCAGGCACAGGACCCTCCATAGCTGGACTTCTTCTTTCAGGCTCTGGTTCCCTGAGATCTGGACCCCCAGGTCCTCTCCTGTCAGGCCCAGGACCCTCCATAACTGGACTTCTCCTTTCAAGTCCTGGTCCCCTGAAATCTGGACCTCCAGGTCCTCTCCTGTCAGGCCCAGGACCCTCCATAACTGGACTTCTCCTTTCAAGTCCTGGTCCCCTGAAATCTGGACCTCCAGGTCCTCTCCTGGAAGGCCCAGGACCCTCCATAGCTGGACCTCTCCTCTCAGGCCCTGGTCCCCTGAAATGTGGACCTCTAGGTCCTCTCTTGTCAGGCCCAGGACCCTCCATGTATAAGCCTCTGATTTCGGGCCCTGGTCCCCTGACATCTGGACCTTCAGGTCCTCTCCTGTCAGGCCCAGAACCCTCCATTGATAGGCCTCTGCTATCAGGCCCTGGTCCCCTGAGATCTGGACCTCCATGTACTCTCCTGTCAGGCCCAGGACCCTCCATAGCTGGACCTCTCCTTTCAAGCCCTGGTCTTCTGAAGTCTTGACCTCCAGGTCTTCCCCTGTCATGCCCAGGACCTTCAATAGCTGGTCCTCTGAAATGTGGACCCCCTGGTCTTCTACTGTTAGGTTCCAGACTCTCCATGGCTAGACCTCTCCTTTCAAGTCCTGGTCTCACAAAGTCTGGACCCCCTGGTTCTTGCATGCCAGGTCGTAGATTGCCTATAGTTGGACCTCTACTTTTCGGCTCTGGTCCCATGAACTCTGGACCTCCTGGTCCTCTCCTGTCATGCCTAAGGTCCTCAATGTTTGGACCGCTGATTTCAGACCCTGGTTCTCTAAAGTCTAGGTCTCCAGCACCTCTTCTGTCAGGCCCCTGGCTCTCCATGTTTGGACTTCTCCTATCAGGCTGATTGACTCTCCATTCATCTTGTATAAATGACCCTCCTCTGACTGGACCTGATCCTCTCCTACCTGGCCCTCTCCAATCATCTCTTATGTTTGATCCTGGGCCACTATCTGGGCCCCTCATATGTGGACCCAGGCCTTTACTTTGACTCCTCTGACCCCTCATATCAGGACAGACAACACCTGGTCCTGGACCTCTCCAATCTGAATTAGTAATGTCTGGCATGCCATCACCCCTTGTATCTGAGCCACCCATACTACCCATATCTTGACCAGGCCCCATATAAATTTCTGATTCTCTCTGGTCAGGGCCAAGCACACTCCTTTCAGCCCTAATATCGGGCTGTGGCTCCTTGAAATGTCCTCTAGGCCCATTACTGTCTTGTCTAATGCAGGACATGTTAGACCCACCACTTTCATAATTTATGTTTAGCCCTGGTCCTCTCATGGGTACACCTTGACCTCTTTGTAGGCCCCACCTTTCATCTGTCATTGCTGGGGATAGCCTATCTGCTGAATCTGTAGTTGCATTCAAATCTAAACTCCTTTCTCGACTACCACCCACCCAGTTCAAGTCTGCATCTCTTCCATGAGCCTGAAAAACCCTTTTAGGAGGGCCCCTTTCGTCTAAAACTGGACTGCCGTCATGCCTTGATTGCCTTTGAACTCTTTCTGAGCCCCTAAAAGATGGACCTGGTCTCCTTATATCTGGACTTGGATCTCTTACATCTCCACCCCTTATAGCAGATCTCATACGTGGACTATGTGGACTTTCACCTCTATCTTTTTGGCCTCCACCTCTTCCTATAAGATCTGGAGCCCTACCTTCTATCTGTGGACCCCTGAGAGATTGATCTCTCCCTATTTCCATCACACCTGGCCTGCCATCTGGGTTTTCTGGACTTGGATGATACATAGCTGATAAAGGCTCCCTTGTGCCCCTTGTGTCAAGCCCAGGTCTATATGCCGAAGGGCCCTTTTTAAACCCTTCTGGGTTTACACCTTGCAAACTAGATAGGTTTTGTGTGTGTGATCCAGGACCCCAAATGTTGGGACTCATGCCTTGCATGACTGGACTGCTCATATCAGGCCCTGGGAATACAATTCCTGTTTCTCCAAGACCTATCTGTGGCCCCCTATGTCCAAGTTCTTTCATATTTGATCCTTTATCCCTAATACCAGGACCACTCATACCAGGTCCTGGATGCTTTGGCACAGGGTTTATTTCAGGTCCTGATCTCTTAATATCTGAGCCTGTAGCTCGATTTGAATGTCCTCCTCCTTGACCCAGTATGTCTGGATGCTTTAAGCCTGGAATTCCCCCATCTATCTGTTTGTCTTCCTCCATCATACCCTTATCTATGTCCCATTGGCCCTTTAGATTTAAGGCTATAAAATCCATATTTCTAACATTTGATATGGGACCTCCAACAGCAGGCCACAGTATATTGGACATTGTTGCTTGACCACCAATAGGCAGACAATTGTTTTCAACTTTATCATGTGGTGTTGAGTCACTGGTATGCATCTCAGGATCTGTGATTTCCTCAATCTTAACACAGTCACTCTTTTCTATGCTGCTAGGTTTCACAAACTGTGGCTCTGGATCAGGGCTCTGAGGGGAATCTCGAATGGGCGGATCACTTTCTCTTAGAGGAACTGTACTTTCAAATTTGTTTGTAAACAGAGTTTCCTGTTGAGAGGGTTTATCCACCTGTGTACAAGAACCACTACCTGTGTCGTCATGGCCACTGACTGAAGTTTTTTGAAGCTCCTGGGATTTTGGTGGTCCTGAAGTCTCAAGCTTAAGAAGTTCAGGTGAACAGGGAGAAAAGTCTTTATCAACTCTCTCAACAAGATTACTTTTTAGCTGATGTCCATCAGGGTCATTTTTAATGTTCACCGAGGTAAATGATGATGTGTTACTCTCTACAAACTGTCCAAGAACAGAGTCTGAAGAGTCTGGAGCATTACACAGAACACTTAAAGGCTTTGATTTCTCAAGAACTTGTGGGGAAAGTCCTCTCTGCTGATTTGGTGAAAGGGACCTAGAATCTTTTTTTCTAGGAGATAATGGGGATCTTCTACGCCCATGAGAATGTCGGCGTGTTGTATGCTCTTTACGGTGGCGACCTTGACGTTCAGACTGCTCTCTAGTTCTATGCCTTGACCTGTGTCTATCCCTTTCTCTGCGTCTCTGGGAATGTGAAGGAGAACGCTGCTGTGATTTTCTTGAAGGACTTCTATGGCGGCCTCTTTCATGATGACTCCGCTTCTTTGGTGATAGCCTTCGCTTTCGACTGTGGTGTGAATTCAGAGGAGTGCCCTTGCGGCCCGCACTATGTCCTGTCCTAAACGAAGATGAATCACAAGCCTTTATACTGCCTACTTGAAATACATCATCTTGAATGTCATTAAAAAGCGATTCGTCCTCAGGATCATAAGCTACATCTGAATCTTCAATCTCTCCAGCAGAGGAATACTTGTCAGTTTCCTTAACATTGTCCTGTGTTTCATCTTGCTCTGTAACAGTATCTGTATCATTTTCTAAATTAGGGATGGCAGTTGTGTCTTCTAGCTTAACAGTTTGTGAATCCACATTTGAACTGTTCACAGTTTCTGTAGGGTTGCTGATCTTGTCTGTTGATTCTGACAGTTGACTGAGAGGCAAAGATTTTTGTGGGGGAGACATCAAGGAATCAGAAACAGAAAAGCGAGCCATGAACATACCCACAGTCTCTCTCTGTTGACGCAGTGCCTCTTCCTGCTCCTTCAACTGCCGTTTTTGCTCTTCAATCTGCTTATTGAGCTCCTCAAGCATCCGCTGTTGTTCAGTTAGTGTTGCAGCTGAGACAACCACAGTGCCTGTAGGAATGTTCTGCATTACTGCAACTGGGGTGGAGGTTTGCGCTGGAGTGGAGGTTGGAACTGGCGTTACAATCTGGGTGGAAATTGCTGTTGGGCATGATGGAGAATCTGACGTTTGAGTTGGAACAGGGGGCTTTGTTACAGCATCACTTTGAATATCTGCAAAGATGGTCTCATCCTCTGGATCATAGGCCACATCATCGTCTACAAAGCCGGACATTGAAGGGTCATCTGCCGTAATTGTTTTTATGCTCTGAGGAGCAACCATGCCATATCCCATTGCTGGATCATACTCCTCTTCTGGGTCATATGGTCGATCAAAGTCATTTTCTTCTTCTTCTTCTTTTATTTTTTTGACTTTGGATTTCTGTCCATACTGTTGGACAATTGGATCCACCATTGATCCGGATGCCCGAGAAAACACTGCGACCTTCTTAACACTAACTGTTGTTGTTATAGAACTTCTGTCAGAAGAGACCACAGAGTCAGTTTGCTTATTGCCGAACAAACTCTTCAAGATAGTTTGCAGTGGCGTCTTATTACTGGATGCTGTTGTGGGATTCTTGTCAGAGATGCTATTAGAGGTGGACTGAGTGGCAGCAACAGCAGCTGAGGTAGAAACAGGAGGGTTTGTTCTAATGGAAGTCACATAAGATGGTATGGTAACTGAGCCAGAGGAGGAATGATCTTGCCCTGAGTCTGATGGTGACCCAGGGCAAGGTGGTGAGCCAGGAGGGGTGGTGCTTGTAGGAGTCTCTGGATCGTAGGGTTTGAACATCTCCAATTTGTCAGAACCATAGAGGACTGGGGGTTTTGGGATCCACATAGGGTCTTTGGACATATGAACTTTGGGTCTCTTCTCTTCAATATCCTGAGGCAAGCCTCCTGGACGTTTTGCCTTCTGGATGACTGCCAGACCCAGAAGAAGATTGGGCCTGTTTTTCTCAAGTCCTGTGAAATAAAAAAAAGTGAAATAAATAAATCATTGGATCAAGTCAATTGAATACGACAATTGGCTCCCTGTCGTTCCATTTTCTTTTCCAAATGCTTGACTGCCAATTTTTGTATAAAATGTTAGATAATTACTCAAATTCACAAAATATATAGGTGGTTTCATTGGGGCTGGGATCACTAATTGATTTATCAATAATTATAGAAAACTCAGAAACATTTTACAGGCTCAACTGACGCCAAATATTAAATGCAAGATTAATTCAAAACCTGTTGAACTTTAAACTCATAATTGACAAATTTACAAAATGTATGTGTTTCCTGGTAAAAACCTCGGCCAGCTGGCGTCTCTGTATTGTCAGCTGTTTCCTATAGTAAAAAATGGATGCATTTTGGTGCAAATTATGATGCAAATTTCGTCACTACAGCTCTCAGTTCTCAAGTATGGCCCAGGATTGTGCCTATTCTGCAGAACACGGTATAACAAAATACTGATAACATATGGCATAATAATCAATTTTTGACATATTATAGAAGGAAGTGGGTTATTTTATCGTAAAAGTAGGTAGTGAGTGAATGTGTTTATCAATTTGATTTCAGTAGATGGGTGCTCGCCAAGCCCAATAATGCATGTGTTTATCATAAAAGACTATAAGTGGTAGTCAAAGTATTATCACACCTGGTCCGTCAAGAGGTTGTAGTATGGATGGGATTGATTCCTTTGCACTGAGTGGGACAAGGTATACATCCTTGATGGAACGGCTGCCATTGGCGACCACACCAAAACGACCTCTGCTGCTGAAATAGGAAAACAGGGAGACATAGGCCACCTCTTCCTCCTCTGTTGCAGGGTGAAACCGGATCACACATAACTCCTAATAAGCAATAAAGAAGAAAAAAAAGAAGATGTTAAATTGATAGATTTCCTATATCATTGGACAAGTCACAGAAAAAAATACTAAATCTACTGCTTGCCTTTGTAACAGAGCTCTTTAGTTTTGCAACATAGTCCCACACTGTTTGAGGCAGGATTCGTCCTCCGATTTGTATGGTATCAGGTAGATCCTACACACACACAAAAAAGTTAATATCTTTGTCAATTCAACTGATTACAATGAAAGATCTTTTTGATACAATAAAAGTTATTATTGTGCAGTACTATACCGCTTTGAGATTTTCAACAGATCCTGAAACCAGATATCCCTTGGTGACAAACTTGGCCACAGTGAGCATGTTTAGGAAGCCTTTCCACACTATGTCTTGCTTAGCCAAGAACTGAGAAGTCCCACCATCAGCTGGAGATTCAGAGATCACGGTCCTGAGACACAAAACACAACAGCACAATGACAATCATATCCACACAATATGCTGATTTTGCTCAAATGTATATATATAAAACAGAGTAAAATAGAGTTATTCTACTCTACAGTTCTTTAAATACCTTGGGCAATAAAGTCTGGGATCCACAGAGGAAGATGGTTTCATTAAGATAGATTTAGGTAATGGTTTCGCTGGTGGTCGTGAGGAGGCTGGTGCTGAGGGCAATGCAGAGACAGTCTCTTTGAGAGGAGCATAAGAGACTGATTGGTGATGGGTTGCGTTACTGGAACCAGAGGTGCTACTAGACAAAGCAGAGAACCTGCTTGCTGCAGTGCGGGGGTCACGCCTTGTGATGGTCACTGTGGAGATAGCAGGGATCAAAACTGGTGTGTATGCTCTCTTTCGTATAATGGATTTAGGAGTGTCTGGAGTTGGGGATGCGGGGGACTCCATGACAGGGGAAGCTGGAGACTCTAAAATGGGAGAGGCTGGAGAGTCCATTATGGGGGAAGCAGGGGATTCTACTATAGTTAATGCTGGAGCATCAATGATAAGGCGGGATGAAGGATCTATTAGGGATGATGTTGGAGAATCCATGTCAGGTGAGTCTGGTGGCGCCAGCAGAGGGGAGTCATCTCCTGCAGATTTTCTCCAAAAGGGTTCATATTTATCTCTTGTTTCAGAAACCTTGGGCTTTTTCTTTGCAGGTTCCTCCTCTTCCCTAGCTTGCATTTGGCCTTTAAGGAAGAAATAAGAATATATTTATAAAAACTGAAAGTAACAATAGATGGTCACTGGATAATAACGTTACTAGGTATTGCACAGCTATTGTAAAAAAAATATTTGTAATTCACCTGTGCATATCTTGCATTTCAGGTCAAAGAGGTGAGCTTTGTGCTCCGATGTTGTGTCCTTCAGCATACAGGCGAGAATATCTGGTATAGCGTTGACCTGGCTTGGCTGGTTTATTCTGGTCTTGAGAGCAGGAGCAGGAAGACTTTTCTTCTGTTCCTGGGAAGCAACCTATACAGACACAAACACACAAACTATCAGAATTAACCAACAAAGCTATAATAACATCCATGGCCTTTCATGGGAAATGTTTAAATGGAGCAGGACAGACAAAATAATAACCATATAGACATTTAAATTCCATCAATTGAATGCAAATGAGACAAGTACACACCGTGCTTCTATTGGGTCTAGGGGGATTCAAACTGGGCAAATCCACCTTCACTGCTTCAGGCTTCTGTAGCGAACTTGTCGCTTTAGCAGCTGCATCCTTAACCTAGATACACACAAGCGATGGAAGAAGACAATCACTTCTGACACAAGCACTGCTTGACCCTTCATGTTCAAGCATAATATCTGATTTTGTCTTGGTTGTTGTGTTTAATATCAATTACACTTTACCTCTGTTGTTTCTTTTGCACTTGCCTCCGATGCTTTGATAGCCTGCATATCCTTTTGGCTCATCCTGGCCAGTCTGAAGGGACTGATCTCCCCACGTACAACCCGATACAACAAGCCCTAGAGAGAACCCATAACTGGACTGTCAGTTTGCTAAAAATATAAATAACTATGAGATTACCTAAAAAAGCATCACTTTTCAAATTTCTGAATTATTGCGAGTAGTATTCAAATGTATGGTAAGAACAGAGATCACAAACAGAAGTGGGTTTAATCATCTTTAAACAAACCTTGTTTTTGGGGTCTTTCAGGTTGAACATTATAGTTCTGTACTTGTTCATGTATTTGCTGTCCGTGTTGCGAAATATGTCGAACATCTCCATCTCGATGCTCGCGACAAGCTTTGCAACTTCATTCTCAGACATCTCCAAATCCTCACAATCACACACCCTGGACAAATGAAAAGGCAGTTAGTTGACGGATGTGTTGTGCATCACTTCTCTAGCATATCGAAAGACAAGTTTTACACTTTAATTATTGTAAATGTACAAAATATGTATATAAGTACAAATATGTTCCTGGAGTCCATCATGTCATGAAAATAATCTGTTTTGAAGGATAGCTGTGAGTTTACTCACAGATATATAATATGTGGGTCATACTACTTCCAAAAATGTCCATACTTTTACTGAAATATAGATCAGTGTTTCTCAAAGCGGGGTCCGTGTTCAGGGGGGTCTGTGAAATAATTTGCTATAAATAATATAATTGTGCTGTATCATTAAAAAGTGTATATCTACAGATGGGGACCATTTACGCCAATAAAACAAGAATACTGTTTCCATTACTGCCACCCATGTTATCTTTGGGCCAATAAAAACTCTGATATGATTGTGACACACAGCAATAAGCTCATTATTCTATAGTTGAAGCACTTACTGAAAGTCAGCTTTGGACTGTAAAGTTAAATATCTGAATTTATTGGATTTATTAGGACTATGCCAGTCTTGCTACTGTTCATTTTCTGAAAGCTTTTAAGATCAGTTACTTGAAATGAAAGCTATAAATGCAGTCAAATTGAGTCCAAATGCAATTTGAATAAAATCACCCTCAGTTTAAAAGGTATATGAGTGGTATTAACATTCCATAATTTTGCTAATTTCCCCACTGTGGGACTAATACAGGATTATCTCATCTTATCTTAACGTGATTCAAATTGAATTTTTTTTCTGTTTATCAGTATGAAGCATGTCTGAAGTATTTAGGTTGAACATTTTGAAAATACAAATAGTTCCAATGTCATCTAAGAGTACAAACGGTTGTAAGCATATGCTTAATCTGTGTTACGATTAAGAGGGGATCCTTTGAAAAGGTTCTCCCCTGTGAGGGCTCCCTGGCCCCAAAAACTTTCAGAACCCCTGATATAGATGATTTACAGGTAATAATAATGTAATCTGGTCAGTGAAGATACACTAACAATAAAAAACCTGGTCCTTAAATGAATGTTGGTGTATCTTCCCCTAGATGATGTATGTTATTGCATGCTTATCAAATCTTTTCCATGTTGATTTTATACATGCTTAAAACTATTGTTATTCACAATTTCACTTTATCACTTTAACTTTTCAAAGGGTTCATTTTCAATTTACAAGTCAGATTCATCAGGAGAGTTTAGTATGTGTAAATGAAAAGCTTTCGTTCTCACCTTTTAAACAGGATGCTGGTGAGGGAGCGCTGGATGCTCTGCCTGACCTGGGTATTGGGCTGAGAGGGTCTGGAAGAGGGAGCGCTGGGTGCAGGGGGCACCAGCAGATTTCTGGTTTCGTTCAGCAGCGTGGGGGCTGAGGAAGGCTTCTGGCCTGATGCTGAGGCCGACACGTGGCTTGACGGATGTTGGGATGCAGACGGCTTCTTTGGTATAACGTATGTGGTTTTGGTGACCATGAGTGCACCCGTTTCATGATGTCTGGGAGCTGAGGTGGATGGGGATGGTGCTGCTGGAGACGGACCAGTTTTTGCTGGGTTGGGTGGTGATTCTGCAGGTTGCTGCTTATTCACACCACTGTTGATTGGCTCCTTTGCCTTTTCTTGAGAATGGCTCTGTGGTGGTTCTTGCTCAGTGGCTGGCTGAGAAGAGGGAGCAGCATCTGCTGAGGTGTTCTCTGGAGGTTGTTCTGAAGGAGTAACAGCCTCACTGTCGGCTTCTTCCTGTTTAGTGTCCGTTATAGCTGTTAGAAAAAAGAAAAGCAGGGCATTTTGTGAATATGAAGAACTATCTATTAACTGTTACATATACCAACATGTCACAAGATATGCAAGTCAGTTGAAAGTTAAAAAAACACATTGATCCAAACTGTTATCCATAAATAACTACAATTACCACCTCGCGGTTGTATGCCTCCGCCAACCGGTCAAGTTGCAGTTTACATCCATTTCTGTCCAAAATGTCATCACTTCATAATTTTATCCTATTATCAATTTGTGTGAAACTGTGTGAAATTGTCATAATTAGGAATGAGGATATGAATTCTTGAGTTATGGCCAAAAATGTTTTGTGAGGTCACAGTGACCTTTGACCTTTGGCCTTAGTAGGCGTTTGGGCCAAATTGGAAGAAATTCCCTGCAGGCATTCATGAGATATCACGTTCACTACAATGGACTGGATGGACAACCTGAAAACATCACCCGGCTAGTGCTATCGCCGGCACGCAGGGGTAAAAACAAATATCTGCTTTTCCCCACCTAAAAGGAACTAGGACTAACACATGACAATACAAGTTAATTATGTTGCTGTTAAATGTTTGTTTATATCAGAAATGTTGAGTAGTGGCCCTGTATTTGGAATTATGATCAGTAAACACAAAATGCAGATTTTTCCTCTGCATTATGTGAATAAACCTGTAAATGATATGGTCAGCAAATTACAGATAGCGCTTATAAGACAGTGATTTCATGATTGTAGAATTATAAGATGAAACAGTGACCAATGGAAACATAACTGTCCCCTTTCTTTCCAATTTTCCTATTGTTTTCTGACTTAAAACAGTACAGCTGGCATTAAGCACACACCAATGCTCTGTTTATAATGTGCTTTTTAACATTAACATTAATACTGGTGTGCCTTCCTGTTCTTTACTGAATAATTAAATGACTACCTCTCTGTAATATATAAAGTTGAGTAAATGTGGCCAAGTGTCTTTAATCAGTTTGTTTACACGTTAAAGATATTTTCTGGATTTCCATTCATAATTACACAGCGTTAAAGATGCTCTAAATGCTACAGAAGCCATACAGTAAGTGTTGTACTTTAAGTACTTTAAAGTTTGGATCATTTAAATTTATGAATACCATGACACATACTTCTATTTTGTTTTTACAATAACAAATATAGACAACATTATTTAATTATAATTTTACTTTGTTACTTGCTATACTTTGCAGAATGCAGATTACTTACATCGAAGACTTGCCACACAGGATTTACACAAGACAAATCTTTACAAACTCAATCTGCTTCACATATTAATTTATAAAATTATTTTTTGTGTAGTTATGTTTCTTTATTAAAAAAAACAACTGAGCTCAGTTAAGTTAATACACAGTTAATCATAGTTTCCAGCTCACTAAATCCTTCAATGCATATTTGAGAAATTGATCAAGAAGTTTTTGTATTCTGCTTTGTACTGATATTTATGCATAGATACCGGGATATTCAGACAAATGTTTTTGTGACTGCTGATAAAAATTGTCATTAAATAGGCTTGTTTGAACCTGCCTATTGTAAAGAATATAATTTGTTGTAGATGGCTTTTCAATCAGTGAATGCATGCTAACTTTACCTGGCTAAAATGCTTCCTAGTCCCCTCAAATCTTCATAAGGAAGCTTGAGGTGACATTTGACAGACCATCACTCAAAGAAGAGTTTCAGGGGTAGCATGTTAAAATCATCATCCGCATACGGAATAATGTCTCTTGATAAATAATGTCTCCTGCTAATATCTCTATAACTCTGTGTAAATAGTAGAGACACAGAGACAATCACGTTATTTTTACCCATCCATCTTAACAAAAAAATTATCAGAAAATTAGTTTTCTGCTTTTAGATTTGTTTTCAGACAGAAGTCCTTAGCAGATTCAACCCAAACCTAAAACTTGCATTTGTCATTGTTTGTATTTCTAAATACAGGTGAGGCAAGTTTGATTTACACAAATGATGGATTGCAGCTTTAGTGTGTAAAATATAATAATACAGCACAGACATTTTCTTTTAATTTTCCATTACATATCTATGACTTTAAATAGTGTATGTAATGGTTGTTTGATCCAAAATTACCACTAAAGGTAGAGACAAAGATGATGTAAATCCCCCCAATCGAAGCTTCGCAGAGCAGCGCAGCAGGCTGACATGTTCTTCTGTCTGTCTGTCTCCATCTCCCTCGTTTCAGTGCCCGGGACAGTGCGGCTGCCGCACTACTGTACACACACACCTCTACACACAACAAACAGCGATATCCATCTGAGAATAACATAATATAATAATAATTAATGTTGAATATGAATAATGTGGGATTATTCCTTATTTCATGGGCTATTTGGGGATTTTATACTTTATTATTACATACTTATATAAAAACAAACAAACAACGAAGCATTCGAATACTGATTTGGAGGTCGATTACCATGGCAATGGTCGAAGCATTCATGTCAGCCCTAACTGAATTACTAGCCGAACTCGAGCCGTGCAGCTGTACGGCCACAGTGAGCTCTGCAGAAGTTATGTGGTATGGATCACTAGCCTCCTCCATAACATGATCAAGTGTTTGAGGATTTATGATCAGGAGATGGAAGGCTGCTTTAGAAAAAGCCAGCATGGTGAAGATGAACATGGCAGGGTGAGATATCCTGGGCTAAGATTAGGCCTACAGATACGCAAGATAAGTCACACGTTATTATTCATCCTCTGCATTTGATCCATCAAAGATGTGAGAGCTTATGAGATGCTATAATTCAAGATTGAGCCTCAAGGAGAAGCAGTGGGCAAAATTCAAAGTGACATCTGTGGTGCTGGGTTCCCACTCCAAACAGTCGTTTAATGTAGGTGCTCAGATTAATATCATAGAAGGAATATTTGTAGAAAATCTGCCTCCTTTGCACTTCATGGCATCTCTAACAGGCTAACAATGGGCTGTCAATGCAAGCTGGAACTACATTAAGTGAGGACTAATTCTGTACAGTGCATTGTATTAAAAAAATAAAAAAATAAAACAAGGACACATCCTTTCCTAGATTCGAAAACAGGAAGAAAGTGAATGATCCTGGTTTAGTGCATCACCTGCAGCCACTTCCCTTTCTGCCTTTGGACACTGACAGGCAGGTAGACAAACTATGAATGAATTGAAAACTGAATAAATGAACTAATGAAAGAAAGAAAGAAAGAAAGAAGCAACAAATATGTGAGTGACTCATTTCTATGAGGAAAAGAATGAAGCATCTTTATTTGTGCATGATTAAGCTATTGGTTGTGTGTGAGAGTCAAAGGGAGGAAGAAACCAGAGCATTTGCCTCAGTGGTTTCAAGATATGATGCTCTCTTTTACATACCTCTTTAAATCTTTCAGAATACATGTACCTCTGAAACTATGGTCATACAATCAAGAAGATCCCTTCTAAATTAATATTTAGATCAATGCAAGTCAAACTAAATCATTTATATCCATGCAGTCCTCACAGGATGACGTGCAGTTTCTTTATTTCGGGTATTTGTGACAAAGCTTCAGTGAAAGTTTAATAATATCTTTTCTTTCACATTTTGCCTTTATTCCTCTGCGGGGGAATTTCTACTGTCTCCTCTCACTCTAATCTTCTCTGTCACTTCATTCGCAGCTCTGACGTCACCATGTCTAGACAATGATGTTTCTTGGAGCCAATCGGTCCTTAGACGCTGTTCGTTAAATATCACAGCAATTCTGTCGCTCTGTCAGACCTACTACTGCGCACCCCACCATCTCTACGTCACCACCATTACCTCCGGGAGATTCAACTGAGAGTTTCCATCAACCACCTGCTGGCTTTACTCCTCCACCACCTCCAGCGTCTTGACTCCAGGGGATCCTGTCGTATCTCTTCTCTTTTTATAGGCCTATGATTAGTGAAGAAGCTTCACATCGATGGGATCTAACCACCAAAACCGTTCTCTCTTGCTTACCTCAATAAATACTGTTATACACTTCCAACTGATCCCTCTCTATTAACCTCTATACCCTCTACACATTACTGCTGTTTTCTTGGTTCACAAGATGTACACATCCTGTGAGAATCAAGTATATTAAGGCCTTAAAACAGTGTTGAGTAAATAATAGAATTACTCTAATTGGTGTTGTGTCTGTAATGAGATCACGATCAACCAAAAACAACCCCAAACCATCTCGTTTTTATTGTAGCACTGTTCTCTTTTCCTGTTTTTCATACAACTTTTCCCTGTTGTCACTTTAGGTTTTTCAGCAGCTCCATAAAAGCCCCCATCTCTAATCTGAACAACTGTTACCATTAGAAGCAATTTCAGTGATAAGATGTTTCATAAATCCAGTAGTTTTATTTTAATTTAACTTCTACGTAGAAGGAAACTCTTAAAAAACTAAATAACTCACTGACCTCTATGACTAGGAGGCTTTGAGATTACAGCCTTATTATAGCCTAGTGATAAAAATGACTGTAATAACTGGAAACATCTCACCACCTTGTTTTCTGACATTTAAAATGGGTATTTCCATGTGATGACTGTGGGTACTTAGCCTGGTTTCAGAACTCTGAATCGCTGCTCACATCTCAGATTTGATCAGCAAAAAGAAATGACAATTCAGTCTAACTGTCAGTAAAGAAGATACTAACAAATCAACAGCAAATGAAAACACTGATCGGTAAATATCAACTTTCACATGCCTCCCTTTGCACAAAGTCAAACTTTACACTTCAACAGATTTAATTATCATGGGTCTATTCCACTCCACATACTGCATGTACACTCTTCATAATCCCTGAATGAATCATCAGTAGCAATAACCAATTATGTCATAACCTAGGTTGCCAGGCAAACTGATTGGACCTATAAGAATATGATTTATTTTTTTCCACAGCTCATGAAGCATCCCGTTTCATATTTAATGGCTCAGTCCTGAAAGCTTGGGACATGTTGCAGTAATGAAAACCCAGCTGGAAAGACGAGCACAACCCTATGTGATGTATTAAGGCACCAGACATACCACACTGCTAGTTCATTTATCAAACCTAAAAGAAAAAAACAAATGTTGTCTTAAAATAAGCAAGACAACACTGACTGAACTTCTCACTTCAGAAACATACAAAACTATTTATAAATAGTAATATTGACGATTGTGTGGGATATTATTATTTACTGTCGGTCCCCATTCTTAAATTCTGTCTTTGGTTTTAAGAATATTTGCAGATATTGTGAACATAATAGGTTAGTTTAGTTAATGATTATAGCTGCTCTAGTTACATAACTGAGACCTCAGTTGAAATGTTAGTATATTTCATTTTACACTTCATTTAGCAGATTTGTTAAGGACGAATGCACGGGCACTGACCACAGTATGTGAACAGGTGAAATGTGCTGAGAATGAAAAACATGCTGAAGCTGAAGATTAAAATTCCAAATGGTCTTAACCCTAAAGGTCTAGCTCATGAAGCAGAGCAGTGTGTCATTTCTTTTACTTTCCCAACAAATGTTAGGTGTCACTGATTTGCAAGGTGAAGCTTATTAAATGTGCTGACAATGTCACTGACGCTTCATTTGGCTACTACCTCGCACCTTTAGAAGACTAGCGGCAGGTCCTGACAGGAGAAGTGAACGTCAGCACACATTATGACCGATCTTCACAACTAGAAAGGAGGAGGTGAGTTCAGTGACGTGGGCGCGGGGGACTGCTATGATCTGTCAAATTTATGGAAAAGTTGCGGTGATTGGACAAAATTGCAAGGTCGCGCAAAAATCACAGGGATTGGTTGAATTTGCGTGAATTTGTGTGAATGGCTGCGATCACAACTTCGCAAATTCCTGGAGGGACTGAACTTATCCAGCTTAAATACTGAGCCCAGTGTTGCCAACTCTTTTCTAATGACAGCAGCTAGCAGCACCAGCCTCTAAAGTCCATAAATCTAGAGAGAAAGTTGGCAAGTTGGCAACTCTGACAGTCCGTCTCTTCAGGCCTCCCTCCAAAGCCACTGCCCCAAAGTTATCATTATGAACATAAACGTGTCATACTGAATGTAAACAACGAACATGGCTATTGTTAGTACTCAAGCTAGCAGCTTGTGGAAGACTCGGATGACGCGCAATGAGTGCACGGGCAGAGTGCATGCAGGCAGGTAGGTAGGTAGATAGGTAGGCTGGCCGTCCAATCATTTCGAGACTAGACGAATGCAACAGCCAAGATACGTTTTTTTTTGTCAGAGCATTTGACTTATTGATTGCTGTCGGGATGTAAAAAGAATTTCAACAAAAATAATAAAAAAAAATATTTCAACAGCACTACCGACCCTACCTTTAAGGAATCACCAAAGTAATTACAATTCTCCCTGAGGGGAACATGAACTGTGTGTGTCAAATGTCATGGCAACCCGAACAATAGCTGTCAAGTCATTTCATTAAAAAACAGAAATGTCAACCTCATGGTAACACTAGAGGAAAAGTCAGGGGATCACCAATGTCATGGGATTCATCATCTGAGAACCATGAATGTATGTGAAAAAAGTGTAGTAATCCGTCCAATAGTTGTTGAGACAGTCAGGACCAAAGTGGAGGAGTGATCGACCTACAGACTGACATTGCCCTCCGTAGAGCCGCTCCAATAGAGTGGCTAAAAATACACTCTGAAAACACAATCTACACAAAATTAGATAAATTCATGAAATGCAACATCCTCGTTCTAAGGTGAGAAACAAGGATTTTTAAAGCATTTGCCACAGTTGCGAGAAGTGTCTGTGGCATGTCAGATGTTTGTTTGTTCTTGTTTTGTGTGTTTTGTTGCCTTTAATTCTGTTGTTTGAGGTCTGTCTTTACCCGTAATGTCTTTTCTTTGGCTGTATTTACCTGACCACAGACACAATAGGAATTTCTGATAAAGATAATAGTAAACAAACTAATAGTGGGCAGGTTTTTATGTCAAACATCACACAACATCATTTGATTTAATCCTCACGTATTCAAGATGAAAATCTGAGGACACATTACCCTTAATGGCATGCAACTGTAACTGTTGAGTAGTCATTGAGTTTAACTGAATTTCATTTGTTCAACATTTTGAGGAATACACGTATTCGCTTCAGTACAGCTAATATGAAGCTGGAGCCAGGAGGTTATCATATCTTAGCATAAATACTGGAAATGGTGGGAAACAGCCAGCCTAGCTCTGTCCAAAGGTAACAAAATCTACATAACAGTATCTCTAAAGCTCACTAATTAACACGTTATAGCTTTTTGTTTAATCCGTACAGCAAGTTGTCATTTTACATCGGATAATGTGCCGGACTAGAACTGCAATGATTTATCAATTAGTTGTCAACTATTAAATTAATCGCCAACTATCTTGATAATTAATCGGTTTGAGTAATTTTTGGACAAAAAAAAAGTCTAAAATGTGAATATTTTCTGGTTTCTTTACTCCTCTATGACAGTAAACTGAATATCTTTGAGTTGTGGACAAAACAAGACATTTGAGGACGTCATCTTGGGCTTTGGGAAACACTGATCAACATTTTTCACCATTTTATAGACCAAACAACTGATTGATTAATCGAGAAATTAATCAACAGATTGATTTACAATTAAAATAATCGTTAGTTGCAGCCCTATGCCGGACTATTTCTTCTCCTGAAGCACTGAGCTAACTGGCTGCTGGCTATAGGCCTTGTATTTAACAGACAGACAATGGGGTAAGGTATCAATCTTCTCACCTAACTCCCACCGAGCGTATTTCCAAATATGTCTAACATTTCCTTTTGTTTTGCATTACATCCTATATTACTGTTTCACACACAAGACACCGTAAAATACTTTTTAATTGTGTGTCTGTGGGCAAATATGTGGGAATTCCCCTTTTATTAAATGACAGTTTTGATTTGTGTTCACTCCTCCATCTGTCTTCCCTTGCTGAGAACGGCTTTACATGTGGAATATGAAAAAGTTCATCACTAGAGGGCTCACTGAGGGACAGACAGACATCAAGGCAGGACAATGGGGTCAGTCTCATATTAACTCTTACAGGAGAAGCTATGATTAGTCCTTTCATGGCATCATGAATCCCAAAATATAAACTAGATCTCACTGTTGTGGGCCAAAGTTGGAGAGTTTGTGTTCATGTATGTCAAGCTGCTGCACTAAAATTTCACTCATTATCCGTCAGGCTGAGAAGTTGGTACATAATCGGTTGTGTTTTGAGAAACAGTCACATGAGGCTTTGACAGAGAATATGTACTGTGAGTATTTAAGCCATGTATATCACTGGAAGGTGAGATATTGAGTGGGTTTTTCTACTCTACGAGCATAACTTCAGAAAAAAATACTTATAATAAGGTGTATGTTAAATTCTCTGCAATTCAACAACACTAAAACTTTGGATATGATGGAGAAAATAATTTGAATAATATTTTATAAAACATATCTGAGGTTAAGTAATCTGTACTATTTTACATCTCTGTTCTGAAGATGGACATGGGACAAGCATTTTAAAAATACAGACAGGAGGCATGATCTCTCAAACTGAGAATGTCAGTGGTGTTTTCTCTTTGGCTGCACATTATTCGTTTGGCCAGCAGAGGGTGCTCGTGTCTCACAATTAAATGTTGGGGTACTGAAATTATTAAACTGTTGAAAATATGCAGAGGACACACAAGCTTTGAGAGCAGCTGATTGAGAAACAGCAGAAATGAGGTTCATAATTAGTAAACATTATTGACATTTAATTTTTTGTCTAACAGTAAAATAACTATTAACTAAGATTAACTGTCAATTTACCATTTATAAATGATGGTTATTATAAAGTGTTTCCAAGATTGTAGCTAAAGCCTGACATTTATTGGCTTCGTCTCAAAGATTTCCTTTTTAATACTCCAAATTAATATCAGCTCACTTCTCAACACTAAACATTACTCATTACTAGTATTTGTGCACTGGCCCACAGTAGGGATGCACCGCTGCATTAAAAGATTTACACTTGAATTGTAATGCCTGTTAATTTGGAAGATTTCTTTTGCCAAGTTACTGGTGTATGATTTATAATTTTAATAATAAATAATCCATAAAATTTATATCTATGTTTTTATTTGTTACATTTTGTTTTACAAAGTTAGGAAAGCTATTTCTAAGTCAAGCCTGATGTTGCCTTACACATAAAAGAATGATCCCAGTCACTTCCACACAGTGAGGCCTACAGCTTATTAATTAAACACTGGTATCGGATCGGTACTCGGTATCGGCCGATACCCAAAGCCAAGGTATCGCTATCGGGACTGAAAAAGTTGTTTCGGTGCATCACTAACCCACAGTTAAATAAATATGTTAGTAATCTAGAGCGACTTGTTACTGCTGTAAACACCGAAACCAATCAACAGAAATCACATGCCTTTCCCGTGTCAGTTACACTACATCATGTGGTCACGCTGCACTCAACAGAAACTAAACTGTACACTCTTTGAAGGAATGCATTGACAGTAAGAAAGAAATGATTTAAATCAAGAATAAATTCAATGAGACATTTTCTGTCACTACCAAGCGAAAGGGCTTAACATATGACTAATAGTGTAATATCTGAGGTTTTAGTAATTCTGACATCCCATTGAATATATCACAATGACAAATGTTTGTGTAGATCTTCACTGAGTGGAGCCTGACAGGACTTCACACCAAACCATTAAAGCATCATATGAGTGTATCAGTCTTTCTGACTTCGCTCAGATCCTGTCTAATGATTTCACCGGATACAATTCATCACCCTGCCATCACACATATGTAAAACGCTAGTATGTTATGTGCATGCACATATGCAGTTTTGAGTATTTGAAAGTAACAACTGCTACTTGTGGGCTTCTGTAATGATAGAGAATTTGCTATTTAATTTGTTATTATTTGGGAAAATATTCATTCAATGGTCCTGTTGGTTGGTTTAAAATTTTCCATGATGGGAAGACTGAAGACGTCCCTTCCAGTGACTTCAAAGACATTTGGTTTCATCAGAGATGCTAGAAGTAGGGGTGCTGTAGCACCCCGTTTTTTTTCATGGGCCTATTGTTTAACTGCAATGGAAATCAAAAATATATATATATTGTTAAATCAGGTTTTATACTGTCTCATATGAACCTCCGCGGGGTGAATGTGCATCGGTAGATCCTCGCTCGTCTCCTGTGTGAATGCATTATTATAAACTATGACTTGGTTATGGGTCACCCTGCCTCACTCCCTCCTCCCTTCCTCAGTTCTCATGCTCCGTGTTGTTGACTGTGTTACTGTGGCTGCTTCGACATACAGTATGTTGATGTTCAAGTTTGCTTTTCTAAAATCTGGGGTTTCTCTGCCATTGCAGCGCGTAGAGCATCCAGAGAGCATCCGGACAAGCCAGACGCACGGGACGAGAGGTGAGAAAGAGGGTGCTGTAATTTATCGATGCAATGTTCACGTCCTGCAAAAGCAGTACATAATATCGCCAATGACAGTGAATCATCTACCAGTCATTCTGTTAGAATGGCAGGGCACAACTGTCTTTACCAATGTGCAACGATACTGATAAAAATGTTAAATTTTCTGAATCTGCTCTTTTGATTTACAGAATATGATGTTACATGGCAAACATTGCGAAAAGAATGAAATGTTAATAATAATGGTCCAAGATGGTGTAAAACTGCATAGTTTTAAGTAGAAATACTTTTTCTTGGGGGAGGACCTCCAAACCCCCCCATTCTCCAACTACTGCACCTAAGCCCTCTAAAAACCCCGGGGGAAACGTAAAAATGTGTGTCAAATGTGGCTAAATATTAAATATAAATGTTTCTGGCCATTCAAATTATAGCAAGCATTTAATATGACCTCATTATATAAACTGACTTTCTCTCAGCATCCCCCAACTGATCGACTTCCAGCGTCCCTGGGTTTCATAGCGTGTTTTTTTCTTGAATGACACCAAATAAGACTCAAGTTTTCTGCCAACAACCAATAGGATTTCAGCTAAAGGCAGAGGGGGAAGACAACGAAGCAGAAAGAAGTTGCTCTTTGCAACAGCAACTCCCACCGACAGTTCAGAGCAGAAGAGAGCAACCTAACTCCTTAGCTCAAAACTGATAAATACGTGATTATTGTGCAACGTTCAATAAATGAGTTGAATATCAGTTATCTGTCGATTTGTCTTAGTCATCTGATCAAATCTTCTAACCCCGAGACCCGACTTTACTGTCCTTCAAAGGCTGTAGCATGTTCGATTTTAAAGCTAGAATGAAGGTACGGATATCATATGAAACTACAAAATCTAATCTGAAAAAAAAAACTGGCATGGCTATTTTCACATGGAGTCCCTTGACCTGTGACCTCAAGATGTGAAGATGTGAATGAAAATGGGTCTATCTATCAAGAGCAGTGTGTACTTGACCACAAAGGTTAGGCAACAGGGGCGCACCTGTGACCCCATGAACCACAACTTCCACGGCTCAGGTCCACACGGGGACCTTTGTTGCATCTCTCTACTATCTATAATAAAGGCACCAAATGCCCCAAAATAAATACAAAAATACAAGAAGTAGGAGTTGCTCAACAATGACACAGTAGGTTGTGTCACTGCTCCTGAGTGTTTTTTGGAACAGGATCGTCTGTTCTTTATTGTTTCTGACTTTAAAAGCAATGTAATGGCAATTTCTGTTGCTGCAAATGTATGCATGTGTGAAAGTGAAACCTTCTCACTGGCCCTACTGGTACTCCAAACATCTTGAGACACGTGTAAGTTGCTGAACTTCATATGTGTGACGTCTCATTGTTGCACAGCTTCCCAGTGGTACAGAGAGCATTACTTTGAACCATTAAGACGGAAACATACTTTTACTTTGTCCATGGCTTTAGTTCCTGAATAACTCAATATAACATGCGTCAGTGGGGTATGATCTTTATGTTAGTTTTCATCTTGTGTGTCATAATGTAGAAACAAGCTAAAAAAAAAACTTTCATTCCCAAATGTTTCAACAAAATGACCATTCACATCTTTCAAAGTACGTTAAACTTTCTTGGATACTGGAGAAGTGATCTTAAAAAAGTGATAGCTATGTGTTTCTATAACTTCAGACTAAGCACTGAAGTATGTGATTTAAGATTAAAAGAGTATTTTTTTTTTTTTTATGTTCTAAGACAAGTTGTGTTTTCCTGATATATTTTCCATACAGGAACAAATGAGGCTTTTGATACGTTACAAAGGAATGACTTAAAGTCACGACTGGCGGTTTTGTAATCCATCTTCCACCCTCAATGAGGATGACTAACTAAGGACATTTTATCCCACTATATCCTCCTATTATAAACCTGTTAAAATACTAAATGAAAACAAAATGAACACTTTGACCGTAGTGTATTGCTTATCCACAGTGTTCGTTGAATGGTGAAGTTGCTTAATTTGATCTGTAGTCGGTTATCCACATCCCTCACTAATAGTGAAAGTCAAAAAACACAGGTGGGGAAACTGAAACATGGTCACCACTGAAGGAAACTTCGCCCCCACAGACTGAGTGTTAGCAAGCAAACACTTTGCTTATTGGTCCATGAAGTGTATGAGCAAAAATGCAAACTATCTGGTAGTAAATTCAATATCAAAACCCATCTGCCCATCATCATCTTCTTTAACCAAACAGTAACTGGTTTGGTTTTTTAGGCTTCGCTTTGCATTCTTTTCGTTGGATGGATTATTTCAAGTAATATTTTGGCAAAGTGCAAAAGTCACTTTAAACATCTAACAAATTAAGGAAATTTGTTCTCGGAGGCGATGTGGAAATAATGTTTTATACTGATGAAAAAGAGATTTGACTTCAGCTCCGACCAGCAATACAGTGACACACCAAGACTTGCAACTCGACGTTCACACTGAGGATCACTTTGTCCAGCAGGAGCGATATCCACTCCTATCATATTCATAAAGGCCGTAATTTAAAGTTCAGGTCACTCTGATAAAAGGCCACACTTAGTTTCCTGAGATCCATGATGTCATGTGTCGCAGAGATGAAAATGGTGCCGCAAATCATCACGTGTGGCAACACCTCAGGACAACAGCTCTGTTCACCAGGCCACACCTGCCCTGAGGACTGCTGGTTGGCAGATGCCGTCTCAGGCTGCATCTCCTGACCTCAACCCCAATGTGAACCTGTGAGACGCCCTGCAACACAACAGCTGGAGACGTGACCTCTGCCTGCAAAGGGCAAGCAGCTCGGTCAGCTGCACATTCAGAGACTCATTGGCTCCATGAGGCGTCAAGCAGAGGTGGATGCAACAGGTGACCATCAAGATAGACTGCTGGACAGCTACTGTAAATGGATTTATCATTGAAGAAAATGTAGTAGTTTTCCTCTTATTGTTTTATATTTTATTGTAATGTAGTGATTTATTTTAAATTAATTAAAGTTCCTAACATCTTAATATGTTGATCAAAAAAAACAGTCCAACTGAAATGGCTGTGGACACACCTTCACTCTCACTCTTGAACCTACTTTGATTTATCAAATGCAGGCAAAGAAATTGGAGTTTCAGGAAGTGTCAGGAAGTTTACCCAAATGACATTAAACAAATGAATATTTTCTCCCTTTGCCTTGCCTTCTAGCAATACATGTTTTTATGTGCCGATGTTTTGATTTCTAAAGTTCTGCCACTGCCTCAATACGAAAGTGGTGAATCACATCACATCACTGGAGAAAAAGACATTTCATTGGAACTACTCTCTTTTTAGAAGGAAGTTGCAAAGAAAACAATTAACAGCGCTGTGTGTGGATTATCCAAACTAACCAGGACATTGCAAATACATTATGCCGTTACGTTTTTGAATGCTTTGAGTAACACAATTTTCTTTCACCCACATTGTATTGGTGTAGCAGCAGAAAGATTTCAAAGGCAATTTGTTTGAAAAACTGAATTAATAATTATTAGTTGATTAGTGCTGATCAATGTGATTTATTTTTTGGTGAATAAGGGACCGGCTTCACAAAGCAGGATTATGAAGTTAGCTGGATCGCTGTACTGGCTAAAACCTGGAAGAGGACAATCAACGCAGGCCTCCTGCTTCATGAAACAGGCTCCTAACGGTCAATTTATCTGCTAACAGTAAAGCTCGACTCACTCACTTTTATATACAAGGCAGTTTTGAGTTTTAAGCTTCCAGCCTAGAATGAGAGATTGAGTGCGGCCTGCAGCGAGCTGCCATACAATGTCAATGTATGTAGCTCAGAGAGCTGCGGTTCTCTGATCTTGCGGCAAAGTGCGGCCAAACAAAAGTTGGGAAAAGTTTGACTTTTGACAGCGAAGTGAGGCCAGAGAGGACCCGCAACACATCAGTAAACAGATCCTGTGACGTGTTGAACTATGTTACAAAAAATGTCTTCCCGCCTGAAACACATGAACACGCTTACGGGCCCTGGAAAAGTGTAATTACACTTTTCTGCTGCCTGGTGTGAATTCAGCATAAGAAATGTGGCTACTGGTATTAACGCCTTTAAACCTAAACTTAATAGTTAGTAATGCAGAAATCTGTGTGTTGTATTATCCCAGTATATTCTGGCATCTGTCTGCTAATAATTGTCAAACTCTATATATTTCCTCCTACTTGTATTTACATAATAGTTGTATTAATAGTAAGATATTTATTTTTTAATCTGTGCTCAACTTTGTAGTCCTTGTTTTTATCTGTATGTCTGTCTATCTTCTTTTAAATTGGTCTTGGAACCGTGTGCAAGTACATTTAGAGCAAATTAAAACCGGGGTTGAATTCCTCATGTGTACAGTACACATACCTGGCTAATAAAGCTGATTCTTAACTATAACACAAACAGCATACCTACTGTCTGCTGTATGTACCTTTATATTGTTTCATTTTGTTTGTAACATGTACTTGTGAATGTAAGGTTAAACTGCTGTTGTTCAAATTTGTAATTCCACACTACAGTAGTAGTAAAGGTCGAGAAAAATGGCGAAGAAGCTGACCCCGGGTCAGGGCTCAAAAGGAAACCGCAGAAAAGATTTGTTTAGTGAGAAAACAGAGATGCAGTCAGTTTGTGTATATAGAGAAGTATGAATGCATATGTGACTGTGTAAGCAAAAACGAAAGGGGTAGGGAGTTCAGAATATCAGGAGCATGGTTGTAGCTGTACCGTTATTTTCTACATATTAACAGAACTAAATGTGACTTAATATGACCCGAGTAGGGGTATTTAACCTCTCTACCCACACTCTGTTGCCTATCCTTCATCTGTGGAGTTTGTATGCAGGTGTGGTGAACTGTGAGCTTTCTTCATTTGCAGGAGGGTGAGGTCTTTTCTCAGAGGCTCAGATGAAGGCAGGATTTTTCTGATGGAGGCCAGCTGACACTTCGAAATCATCTTCATGGAACTGTCTCCTATTCGCTGTTTGGTGAACTCCAGGTGGAACCTCATTCTAGCATCCGCATTGATGAATCCTCCAGTCCCCTCTGCGTCTCTTCAGCAGCAGGAAGTCAACTCCTCCTCCTCCTCCATACCAGCTGTCCCGTCCCTATTCATTCAGAATCCTATCCCAAGCTAATATGGTGTGTCTGTGCAATGCAACGACTGGTCCAGGAGTGTGTGTTGATGGATAAGGCACTTTAAGTTGCAGCATGTTGTAAGTTTTCCCTGATACATGAAAAGTTGTTCGAGCGCGACAGAGAAAGAGTTGTAAAAGTGTAGAGTTGAAAAGTTGTAAATGCTATGCATTTTGTGGAATAAGTGCAGCAATTGGTCCAATTTTAATTACTGAACGTTTTATGCAACTGCAAAAAAAAAAAAAAAATGTTGCCCGATAGAGGCATAAGACTACTAATAAGTGCTCTGTTCTGAAGAAACCGCTGGTGTTTAGACATCGGGGTCTTTGAGAAAAGCATATGGTTTAAAGAGGCGGTGTGCTTGCCGACATTGTGGCCCTACGACATCTTTATGCAGGCTTCACACAAAACCAATGCATTCAGTGGTACTGAAGAGTAGTGAAAGGTTTGATGTGGGGGGTGGCTGTGAGCAAGACATGTTGAGTGCTGTAGCTCTTATTATAAATAGATGAATAAAATGCAGTATGCTGATCCTAGTGTGCAAAGTTTTTCTTTGTCTGGCCATCTTTCCAGCACTTGGCAAAGCCCTTTTGGCCAGATATGCAGTGCACACTTTAGTATTGGATTACATTTCAATAATCCCTAAACCAAATTATAGTCTACAATTAGTTTTCAAAACAGCAGTTGGATCAAAAAAAGAATTATCAAACGATATCTTCAGATATCTTACAAATCTGTGATGGGAGTTAAGGATTTCAAACATTTGAGTATCTGATTTTTGTTGTGTGATTATGTGGTTCAATATTTCAAATGATGAGCAATGTTGTGTAAATGTGAGCATCTTCCTGTTGGCTCTAATGCCTAGTTCACACTACACGACTTTAGCCCTTATTTTCCCCGACAATAGCCCCGATCAGAGGCAAATCGACGCTGGCTCCGCACTCGCAAATCGCCGCTTGAACTATGTGTGTTAACTATTCAAAAATGCGTGCCGAGAGGCTCGCCAATGCATCGCAGATATCTAGCGGGCTAAATATGTGGACCTGTCGGGGAGTTGCATCCAATGAGGGCGCGAGTCACGATTTGAGTGGAAACCTGGTGGAGGGGTCGCCTGTAACTGTGTGTGCAATGTGTTGCATCTGCAACACACACCAAAGTTGTTGTTGCACCTAGAGGAAAATAGATAAATAGTGAAGTGTGGAAACAGGCTCTTTTGTGAATGTGTGTGCCAATGACAACATCAACAAGCATTACTACGCGCAAGGTGTTATGTAATTTACCATGTCACTTCTCGCGTGTGTTTTTGTGACAAAATGTAGTTTGGACACCAGACATACTCATGAGAGATTCCTCCTGGTGAAAGATCGTGTAGTGTGAACTTGGCATAAGCTGAACATGTAAAAAGTCATACTGTGTGTTTTATGTGCAGTGCAGGTTATGGTGAGAACTCACCCTTAACCTTGACGGTAAAGTATTCTTCATGCTGTCAAAGGCCGACAGCTTTTCACAGTACGAGGCTTCCAAAATAAAAGACTGTTGCCAAAAGCATTGATGTGTCAAGCCTTCCTGTTTACCAACTAAAGCTTCATCTTCATCATTCAGTGACTGTCATGTTCTGCAGCACATATTCTTCAGTGAGAACCTTTTGACTTTGCAAGAGACCTTTGCAAAGTCAGACAAAATGAACATTGAAGCAGTGTTTCAATACACTGATACCTAAGACGCGGTAAAGCACCCTGCCTGCCCAGCACTGCCCAACACACAGTCGCTCTGTGTTGCAGTTACCAGTTAAACTAGTTATGAGACTGGTTTAAATCAGTTTGTGTTTAGTGGAATACTGGAATCCTGACTAGTCAAGACTGTTTCAGCACATTTTGGGCATTTAGAAATCAACAAAGAAACTATAAAAGTGAACATACTTACCCACTGCTGACCCCTGCTACTTATCAGTCATCCCCGAGAGAGAGTATGTAGGCGTCCAAGTGTGTGAGTGATTGTGTTACTTAGTGCCACGATTCAAAGAGGAAGGAAAATCAGTAATGCCCGAAGAGGCACTTTGTGCATGGTGTGTAAACTGCTGTGTGATCTGAATGTGTATGAGTAGCGAATGGTACATACACGCTGTGTAAACCTGAGGTGATGGCATGGAAGGGGCTTGAACTTCTGTGAGACTGGGGTCGCAGGCTAAGGGAGATGCAGCCTCCTCCTGCCCTCCGTCATCTTCCTTCACCTCCTCCTCAGCTTTTCCTGCTAATCTCTTAGACATCCTACCCAACCTCTGACCCTGCAATGAAAATATTTAAAACAGGTCAAAAGTCAAGATACTTCATATTATGAAATACAAATTAAAACCAGACAGAAACTGTAGAAAAGACCCAACAAGAAAACATATTGCCTTTCCTCTACACTTTTCTAAATTTCTCTCTGAATTTCTCAGCCACCATGTTGGAATGACTTACCTTTGCATTGGGTCTGGCTTTTTTCGGTGGCCGTCCTCTGGGCTTGGGCACCTTAGGACCAGAGAGAGTCTTCATAGTGAAGGCAGCGTGCTGCAGGATGCAGTCAGTGCCACAGTAAACAGAGTCTGTTAGGGCTTGTTTGAAGCACTCGGGTCCAATGCACTGAGGAAAAGAGCTGTCTGTCTCCATCTCAACTTCAGGCTCAGGCTCTGGCTTCATCACAGGAGCCTCCTCCTCCTCCTCCACCACCAATACAGTCTCCTGAAAACAGAATCTCATCTTAGACCCCAACACCAAACTGCTCATGCAAATCAGCTAATGACTAATGATACAAATATAATACTGTGATTATTTATCGCATATTTTCTGTCAACATAAGAACTACCTGCTGCTGCCAGAATTTTTTTAATTTTTATTAAACTTGTGACAACACTGGTGTTATCGATTACACCCGACATTTTAAAAGAAAATATGACGCTCAATATCTGTAATGTGCTTACTTTGATCTTTAACTGGTTGGCTGTGTCTCGCTGCAGGGCCGCAGGTTTCCACCCAGCGACACAACGCCGCTGCACGCACAGCGAATGCCTCATTAACGCTATGGTTCCCTTACAGCATTGGGTTTAAATCCAAAATTTTGCCAAATAAGCGCTTTTGCTTTTCGCTTTGACAACAAATCCTTCGCCATCGTCCTGTCTGTCAACTCTCTCTCGTCCCGTGTGTGTGAAATCTGACTCCTGCTGCTCTGTGCTGAGACTCCGTACAGAGTAGGGATGTGCATTCCAAGCAAAAATACTATTCGAAAATCACTGGGAATTATTCGATTATCATTCGAATAATACCCCATTGGTGTTACCCCTTTGGTAACACCAGGAAAGCCTACCAACAAGTTGAAAAGCAATTTATATTTTGTTGTGACTAAGGATAATAAACCATCATTGGCAACCAAAATGAAATTCTAACCTTGAGATGTTGCTGCTCCTCATGCCCCTCTTGTTCTTCACCAGGTGGACTTAGCATCAAGCATCCAGGAAAGCTCAACTCACTCTCTGGCTGAGGCTCCGGTTGTAGTTGGATCTGCTTCTTTGTAATGCAAGGGGGGCAGATGTAGTCTTGCCCTTGCTTCTCCATTTTACGGCCCTGTATCTCACTGATACCAACACAGTCGCCATGGAACCAGTCCTGGCAACTGTCACAGCAGATCATGAACCTAGAAGCAGCAACAACAAAAAAAAGCAGTGATCAGGAAGTGAAACGGACAGATGGTTGAGATATGCAAACCTCCAAAGCCCAAGAGATCCTGTTACCAGAAATGAGTACATACCTTTTACCTTGTTTTTGTCGACAGATGCAGTATAGAGCATTGTTGTCAGAGCCATCTGTGTCTGATGTGCCTGAACACACTCCTACATTTTCGTCTTTCTTCCTCTCCTCCTCCACCTCCACCTCCTCCTCCTCTGGTGCATCATCATACTGGCCAGGAGTCACATCAGTAATCTGGTCTAAATCAGTGTCTATGACTATGCAGTCTGAGCTTGATTGCTGAGCAGGACTCAGACTGATGTCAGAGTTAGTAGATGATATCTCTATTTGAGCAGGGCCGTGTGGATCTTTTTCCTCCTCTTGCAGCTGCTGCTGTTCAGCTGGATTAACAAACACCACCTCATCAGCGCTGTCTTCATCATCTACAATGCTTGATTGAAGCGCAGCTGCCCTGCCCCTCCCTCTGCCCCTTCCTCTACCTCTTCCCCTGCCTCTTCCTCTGCCTCTCCCCCTTCCTCTGGCCTTTCCTCTTCCACCTCTCCCCCCTCTACCTCTTGTGTCTCCCTGCATGCCTTTAGACGCCAGCTGCTCCTTAATCTGTATCAGAGTCATTTCATCACTGTCCTCTTCTTGACTAGAAATCAACACCACATCATCGATTTCCCCTCCTGCCACATTGTCAGGAGCAACAGGCTGCGAGATCTCCATGTCATCAGCAGATTGAATATTATCAGACACCTCAGTATCTTCTATAACGTCTATAGGAGGGGCCTCGATGGCATCAGTGGCTTCCAAAATGTCAGGGACTGCCAGTACATCTGACATATCCATTGACAAGCCCTCATTCCCGCCGAGCAGTGAGAAAGCAGTGTGGAAGGCAGACCCAAAATCTTGCCATAAACTGGGGTCGAGGCTTCCTCCTGCAGAAGCCTCTGAGGCCGGCTGGCCCTCCTCTGACACAGGTGATGATGGGGCAGACCACTCGAGCTCTTCTAGGACACTCCTAGTTGCACGAGGAGCTCTCTGGGGGCTTTCTGGAGCAGGCTGGGGTGTCTGGTTGGCTCGACGACCTCTGCCTCTGCGTACAAGTGGAGGACTGTGGGTTAGTTCTCCGATTTCATCCAAGAACTCCCTTTTAGCGATGGTTGTCCGCCTGAAGCCCCAGGACTTTTTAACCTGAGACATGGTCGGCCTAACACTCGACTCCCCTTCTGACTGGCTCTGCTGGTCCTCTATAGAAAGATGGGAACAAACATAGATAACAAAAATAAATCTCTTTCATGTTCATCTATAGCGGCAGTGTGCCCATTTAAGCAACTCATAGAATCTGTTTTACCTGAATTATTACCATCAGTGACGCTGTTATCTTCAAGTGGGTCCATACTGACACCCACAGGTAACAGGTCTGTCAAAACACAGAAGATATCATTTGTTAGTACACAAGCATGAAGGAATATTAACTATCGGACAAGTTGGATGAGAGCTAAATGTGGATAAAAAGGTACCTCTGCAAACAATAAGCAGATGGCTGCCAAAACCTAATTTTCAGGACGTGCAAAGTGTCATTCCACTTGTCTCTCTTTGCACCTGGGTTAATTGGGGAGGGGAAATACACCAAAGCATCCACATCAGATTATGAGTCAATAATAAGCAACAAACACGTACCAAAACAATTTAACTCGATTACAAATATCTGCCGCTGTGTGAGAAGGCAGATAAAAACTCATACCTCTAACACATGTACAAATGCACTTAATTGCAAGTTCATTAGGGCCATTTTAATAAAAAACAGCCCTGCAAAACATCATATCTTCATACAGGTTAAATGTTCAGTTTTTGTCTAAACTGTTTCTGCTGAGAGGTGTTTCTAATAATTCAAAATCACAACAAACAGTTACATATGAACGTAAGATTTACTGCAGGGATGTTGTATTCAACTGCATTTTCTTTTTAACTACTGAGCAACTGAGTGTATGTTCACACATCTATAGGCTTTGTCCCGGATGCAATCAAGTCTATTTGGGGACTCTATATATCGTATAGGATCCTTGTGCCAGTCTACAGATTTCAATAGTCCTTCATGGCAGCCTGAGTGTCAGCAACTTTTTATTTTGGTTTATGTGTTACAGCTTTATTATTATTTATGTGTGTATGTATACATATGTATAGTATATGGGTATATATAGGTGTGTGTAGGTATATATACTCCTTTCCGATCTATTTACTATTATTATTGTTATTTATTTTATCCATCTATTTATTTACTTATTTGTTTTCCCTTCTCTGGGATATTCAATGTAATTCCATGTGTACATTACCAAACTTTCTGTGTGTACCACATTAACTCCATCACTAAAAAGAGGAACAGGGGGTGGTTAGGGAATACGGGTCTAGGATAACACTGTTTTCAACATGTAAAACACTGACTTCTTTATAGTTGTGCTGCTTCATTGTACTTTTTGTGCCAATAAGAACTTTGAATATAAGTCTATTTGGGGGTTTAATTTAACCCATTTTACAGATGAAGACAGGAAAGGTGAAACAATTGGGTTTGATCAAGTTAATAACAATAATACTGACATTGGGCCCAACCAATTTGACATGTGACAACACTTCCTTACATCTGCAGACCTGTTTCACATCTTCATTAGAGAGAGTAGAGGAATGTAAAGACTAGCTGTCCACATGTTTACACTGCTTTAACAACACATGTACCATATCAAATGTGTGCATTTTAACGATATTTAACAAGGGAACACATAATAAAATATGCTTGTTTCCAGGGTTGTGTCTAATTCACATTAAATGTCTGGTGCAAGGTGGTGCTTTTGTGCAAAGACTCGTCAACAGGAGTGATGATTATGAGGGTAATCTACATTTACACTCACATAGCAGAACAGAAACCAAACAACAGCCTTTACTAATGTCACTACCAGATCTCAGTCGGCTGTGAAAGCTGCAGAAAACGAAACGCCCTTTGTTCTTTAGGGTTAATCCTGCAGAGAGTAGAGACGACATTGTTCTCTTGCACCCAGTTTAGCTAACGTTAGCTGCTAGTTGCTATGCTACCTGCTAATAAATGCGACACTCTGCGACGATAACTGTCTCCAACGCTTCCGACACAATAACTAAAAGCTTGTAGGTGAACACTGTAAGGAATACAGAAAGCATACCTTGGATATAAATGATTAGTTTCCGGTTTTTTAATGGATTTCGCTCGGCTAGCTAGCTAGCACAGCCTTCCATTTTCTCTCTGCCTTGCCTTGCTGTTTCGTAATCTCGCGAGAGTTGCTACTCAGGCGGAAAGCACCGTGGTTTCGGTAGTGGTCTAGGTCAGGGGTCTCTTAGCAACCTGCTGCTCAGGAGCCTCACGAGGCTCTGTAGCTCCTCTCCAGTGGCTCTCTGTGGATCTGTAAACATGGAAATGAATAACTGTTTTTTGTTTATGTTTTTATTTTTATCTATCATTGTTGTAGGTCTATGGTACGACGGAGTATTAGGGCCACATTGAGGAAAATAAATAAATCTGAGATTTCAAGAATAAAGTCATAATATTATTAGAATAAAGTCATAATATTATTAGAATAAAGTCATAGGTTTATGAGAAAAAAAGTTGTAATATTATAAGAATAATTTTTCTCGTTAAACTAAGACTTTATTCTCGTAATATTACAAATTTTTCTCATAAAGTTATGACTTTATTCTTGTAATGTTACGATTTTTTCTTGTTAAATTATGACTTTATTCTCGTAATATTACGACTTTTTTTCTCGTAAAGTTATGACTTTATTCTGTAAATCTCAGATGTTTTTCCCCTCAATGTGGCCCTAATACTCCATAGTACATTTGCACTTTGGCCCTCACTGCATTAGACTTATATACTATATACTTAGACTATAAACTGTGTTACCTTCATCACAATGCTCAAATGTTTTGCGGCTCCAAACCGATTTTTGGCTCTTTTGATAGTAAAGGTTGCTGACCCCTGGTCTAGAAGGTAACCCGCAAATTGGCAAAAACTCTCGCGAGGCTCGCTGACGACCTATCCTAACCTTAACTATTCAAGGTCAATGCCTAACCTTAACTAGTCGAGGTCAACGCCTAACCTTAACCATTCGAGGTCAATGCTCAACCATAACTATTCGAGATTAATGCCTAACCTTACCCATCTCGCGAGAATTTTCCCAACTCGTGGGTTACCTTCTAGACACGACCATGTTCAGCAAGTGATGGTTTGATTTGTGTTCATTATGGCTCATTTCCATATAAATAGATCTACATGAATCAAGGGGCACTTTGATAATTGATCAGAGCATTTTTATTTTTTTCTTCACGAGTCCATTTATTGTATGTACAATATGTAAACACGAACACAAGCTCAAAACAGACATGCTCACAGGAAAAACTATCCAGCCAAAATGCAGTTTCTATTTATGCCTACCCAGTTCTTATAGACACAGTCTGATCAGGATTTACATCAGCTTTGGATAACCAGTTAAACAGAGGCTTTGCTCAGAGCTGACATTCATATGAAGTAATTTATTTTCAAATAACTTTTTTTTAGACACATAGAAATGTGATTTCATTAAACATACTATAAAAACATATAACACTATAAATATTGTTCAGGTTTTCTTACAAAAAACTTTGTACAGTTTAAATTTTTTAGTTCTTTTTTTTAATAAATCAGATATTTTTTTATGTAGGTCTATACAATGTGGAACTACAATACAAAGTTGGTATGAGCCAAAAATGCCCCCGCTGACAGTTGAAAACATAATATTTAACCTTGCATTACTCAAAACATCTCAGTTGACATGAAGCAGACATGGTTTAAAACATAAAGATGAAACTTGCATAACTCAAAATACCTCTGATGGCGATGGATGAAATGAATATCAATTGTCGATGGCTGTTTTTGTCTCATAATATGGAGATAAGTCAACAAAATAAAAACAGCCATAAATTACTTAAGAGCAGCATTGAAAAGTGTAAATATTCTGTGGGTTGATACAATCTTGTTCAGACTTGAAAAGAAGTGGTAACCAAGCTATAACAAAACTACAGTATGAAAACATACAACCTCACGTTTTTATTTCTCAAGACAGACTACTTTCACATGGTGAATCCACCTGAACACGGACTTGTGGAAACTGCGAATGAGAAATGAACCAAAAAGAAAAAATGTCCACCGAGCAGATGTACACATGGGAATGGAAAAAAAAAAATCAAAGTGATTTGTCACAGAGGTGCAGGCCTTCAAGCACCAAGTTTGCCGTCACATGTCTGACGCGACAAGCCCCACAGCGGCCTTGCAAAATGTGCGAGAATATCTGTAGTGTAGCAGTTAGGTCACAGTAACGCCACTGTCCTTGCTCTTGTCTATGTATGTGGGAGAGTTGCTTTTGTCTGATATGGATCCTGCTCCTGAGGGAGGGGGCTGTGTAGCAGGAGAGTGGCTTGATGATTTGACTGAAGGGTCTGAGTTGGACTCTGCTTCTGGTTCCTGCTGCGATGCTGTGGCTGGAAGAAAAAGCAGAATGTAAAATGAGAACATGGGCACTGTATATGTGCAGAACTGGCCTCTTACCCCGCAGGTTAGGTTAGAGGCAAGGTAGTCGGACTCCGTGGATGTAGACTGGGGGTATCCTCCTCTTCTGCACCATCTATTTTGCAAGGGCTTGATTGGTTTAAAGAAATACAAACAAGCCAGAGTAGTCTTTCCCCCTATACCAAAATGATTATGTACGGAGCCAGACCTTTCTTTAGCACTGACACAGCGCTGTGGAGAAAGGTCTGGCTATGCGAGACTAGAGGGAAGGCTGGATCTATAAAAACACAATGAAGAGGAAAGCTATCTGTATTTATTATCGCAAAGTCACATTATACTTTATCAGGGCCTTTGACGGAATGAGTGCTTGGGTTGAGAGGAGTTGGGGGCCATGGGAGTTTATAGGAGGGATGACAGACTGTTTTTGATAGTGTCATGTCCACTTTACGTTTGACATTAATTACAAGATACTGTAGTGTAAATATAGTAAGCGTGGAGAAGGAGCTACCTTAACATTTTTGAACATTTCTCAGTTTCAAAACAGTGAATAACAAAAAAATCTGAAAATAATGAGTTTCACATCGGAGTGGATAAAGATTATGTTTGAAAAAAACATCTGTTCAATTATTATTATTATTTTGTATAATACACAAGAAAAACACAGTCATTAAAGTCCTTCATTCTTTTTTTTAAGATACATTTTTTGGCTTTTCTGCTTTAATTTGATAGTGAGAGACAGACAAGAAAGACAGGGGAGAGAGATGGGATGACATGCAGCAAAGGGCCCTGGGCTGCTGCGGAAAGAACTGAGCCATAATGGCATACGCTCTACCCGCTGAGACACCAGGGCGCTAACTTTCACATTTTTTATATAAATCTGTTTAACGTCAGGAGAAGCATCCATCCTGATGATAGAGAACATAACATATATTCCTCTACAGTACACGGCAGTACACAGCAACTTTACTGCCATGCGTCCTACATGTCAAATAACATTTTAGACTGCATTACAGTACTTGAGGAGCAAATACTGAGTGGGTACTTCATCTGCAACAGGAAACAGAAGCACAAGACACTGAACTGGGGGAACATTCATATTGAGAAAACACAGTCTGAGGACAGCTCTGAGAAAAAACAAGAGCCCTTAGGAAAGTTTCTATCCTATCTATAAATAATAATTAATTAATTATTGAATAATAAAATTCTTGAGCATAATATATGTGTGTTTTGAGTATCTTTGGTAATATACATGAACTCAACATAATTTGAAAATTGAATAAACAGTGTCTTTTAGTATTTATTAATTTTTTAATCACCATTGTGGGACAGCTTTGTGCATCACAGCATCCAACATAAATCAATAACAGATGTTGCCCAAATTGAATCTACATATTGGACACACTAGTGCGCCGTGAGTGTGTCTACGTTACCTGACTGTGTGCAGGACTTCATGTGTTCTGGCCAGTGGGCTTGCTGGCAGGGGTAATCACAGTAACTGGTATTCCAGCAGCAGTAGAAGATGGCCTCCTTCCTGCAGTTAGCGCACCACTGTTTCTTTTTGGTCTCGTCCACTGCCTGCTGCTTTTCCACCTCCGTCTGCTTTTTCACCTCGGCCACCAGCCGTTCTCTTTCCTGCTCCAGACTCTGCCTCATCTCTGCCATCGTCAGTTCTGCATTTAAGTGAGACAAAATTAAAAAACTTGAAACTCATGACATGTGCGAAAAATAAACATCTGTATTCATATAATATTCATGAAAAGACTTACCGAGATTGTGCTTCATCTCCGACAACTCTTGCTGATGCAGCCACTGGAGTTTCTCAATCTCTATCCTTAACCGTCGAATCTGTGGCAAAAATACAGAGATTAAAATTTGCAAAGTATTATTATTACACATTAAATAAGTATCAGTTTATATGCCGGAATTCACCTCTGCAATTGTGTTTCCTGATGTGCTTTTGGAAAGATCATTGTAGATTTCAGTCATTGTCCCTTTTATTGTGTCCATAATCTGCATAGTTTTGACAAAAACGTGATATTAGTCCATAGCTTTAACTACTTTCATCCCGTAAAAACAAAGTGAACCGAGCAGTAATTCAATTTGTATGAAATAAAATTGGCTAATTACTTTGTTTGTGTACTTGGCTATATCTGCAGCCACCTCTGCCGAGCCTGTAGGGATCTGCAAGTCTCCTGACATGAAAGAAGAGGAGCTGCCAGATGTGACCTGGGCTGCTGTCGATGAGGAAGTACTCTGAGGCACGTCTTTTTGCACTGCAGGGGATAAAGGTGGAAAAAAATGGCATCTTTTACTTCACATTTGATCTTATTATGATGAGTTTAATGTTCAGATGAATGATTAGGTTGGTGTATATACCCTTGGCTGCTTGTCTGGTCTGATAGCGGGTACTTGAGGAGTTCTGCTGTTGTGACTGCAGCTGCTGAGGGCTGCGTGTCTGCCCCGGACTCTGGGCCGGCGTCTGGGCCGGCGTCTGGGCCGACGTCTGGGCCGGCGTCTGGGTCGGCGTCTGGGCCGGCGTCTGCACTGGCGACTGCTCTCCTTGCTGCTGCTGCCTCTGCACCTTCTGCATGTGCCACTTCTGAGAGGACGTCTGAAATCTGGTTGGATTCCAAACCACTGCTCGTTGCACGGCCTGAGCCGTCTCTTTAGGCAGTAGAGGGCGCTGTTTCTTTATGGCTGCAGGTACTGGGGATGTTGCGGAGACCGAGGTGGAGGCAGGAGAGGGAGCACCGGTGGATCCTCCGGTAGTTGTGGTGGAACTAGGCAGACCAGAAGCTGCGGTGGAAACAAGGTTGAGGGCCGCTGTGATGGAGGGTTGCAAAGCATCTCTCAGGTTAGAGGGCGAGTCCCGTGATGGAGTTGCTGCTGCAGCAGATGAAGACAGTTTACCTGAGCAGAGAGAAAATATATTGCTCCTTAAGTGTGAAGCATTCTGGCCTTCTAAACTGGGCACTTTAAGTGCAAGACGATTAAATGAGGAACTAGACTTGAAGTCATTTTGGTAGAGTCTACTGGAGACTATTTGCCCTAAAGTAATAGGATTTTTTGAGAACGATTGATGTGTAAAATAGGTGGAGTTCCCCTTTAACTAAATTTACAATAATCCCATTTCCACTGCAGGAACTAAGAACCTTTTGAGGAACTCATCGCATTTCGACTGCAGGGACCAGAGTCTAAATTAAGTTCTGGGGACATTTTACAGGGCCTTTTACCCCCAAAAAAGGGCGCTGGTCTGGAGGTAGTACTTTCTGAAAGTACCGGAACCAAAGTTCCGGTACAGTGGTACAGCACACAATGCACCACTGTATTCATAAGACAAGGAAGTACTCTTGTATCGATTTAGGATCACTTTAAGACAAGGGGAGATAATTTTTCTTTGGTTAATGACATCAAAAGTTATTAGCTGTCGGCTTCCCAACTCATTTAAAAAAGACAGAGATTGTGCGAGCGAGCTGAGAGGGTGTGCAGTAGAAGAGAGAGACGTAGCGCGGCGGTGCAGTGATTGAGAGAATGAAGAGTTATTTTCTGATTGTTTCACGGTGTTAACGTTGTAAAAGACAAATTAATATAATAAATAAAAATAAAAGATGATTTACTGTGGAGACAGATGCTCTTAGTTTCATTTTCCTCTGCTGCATTTCATCAGTCCATCAGTACATATATGCATCAGTAAATAGTTTTTTTTCCAGCGTGTTTTTTAGAATAAACAGACGACACACTGAACTGCAGGCTGCAGAGCGTGTTTACTGCTTCAACCACCAGCATCCCTCGTCCCATGTCATGGTGCTTTTTCATATGTCAGCAGACTAATTTGTCTAATCTTCGAGGTCTTTAAACCACATTGGAAACGCAGACAACAATGGGCTGAAGGAGCCTTTTAGCTCCTTGAAAAGTAGTTCCGGGGACTAAAAGTCCCAGGAACTTTTGGTGGAATCCCAGCTAATGTCTGTTGACAGGTCTTGGGTACTACTGCTGCATATGTGAAAAAGTTGTCTAAAGCCTTTTCTGGCTCCAAAAGGCTAAAAAAACTCCAAAACTGCATCAACTAATGACAATCCATCTGACACTGACTGAAGTAAGAAGAGTACTAGTTTAAAATAAAAAAAAAAGAAGTTAGAAAGAAGTGAGCACCTCTGTAACCCGCTCCTCATCTCTGCTTGGGGCTAACGGCTCAAGGCTACATTAGTCGCAAACTAGCGATTTTGATACTTTTTTTTTTTAACTGTCCACTGTGAGTCCAACAATTTGCAGGAGTGGAGGTGGAGTACACTTTTAACAGATGGAGTGGTTATGGTCAACTGAAGACCTTGAAATTAGTAAGGGATATCCATAAATGTTAAGAGACAGAAGGGATTTGAACATACTGTGTTTTAAAAAATTTAATTTTGATGCACTTTGCTGTATGTGAGTTCTAACATCATAAGGATATTATTTCCTCTCAATTGTCCTTCTAACTGAGACACAAGTCATAATGATGTAATGATACAGTATCTCAAAGGTCTCACCTTCCACCTTGGCAACTTTAGGCTCTTTGGGAGTTTTGGCAGCAGAAGCTCCCGGCTCTCTTCTCGCCCTCTTTGAGTCACGGCCTCCATGTTCGTCTCCCAGGTCGATCACCAGCTCTCTTTCAGAATCAGAGTCCTGCTCAGCTGCTGATGTTGCAGCAGCTGCTCTGCCCTCCTCTGGGGCTTTGGGTTTGTCAGTGAGGGGCTGAGACTGGGGCTTTCTGGGCTTGTCCTGGAGGTCCCTATCAGGGCCATTGGTACCCTGCTTGTCTTTGAGCAGGGGTTCAGAGGTGGCTTTATCCGCTGTCCCTGTAACGCCCTCCTTATTCTCTCCCTCCGTGCTTGCTTTGGGCCTTTTTCTCTCTGCTTTGTCCTTGTCGTCCTGGGCGGAGCTCTTTGGCTTGTGATCCTCGTCGCTGAGATACTCGCTGTCACTTGAGTCAGATTTCTCAGAGTCGTCAGTGTCGCTGTGATCCACCCCTTTATACACATCTTCAGAGATCTCATCTATCCCTGTATGGAGAAACATACATTCTTTATTACATGTTTTTACCAGACAGAGCGTAATAAAGAAATAAAGAATTGTTTCCCACCACCAACACAAAGTCAGTAGCAGTCACACTTTCTGATATCACGTTTTGGCTTTTTTGGGTAAATTCTTCATACTTTATCACAACATGAAACATTGTTGAACAAAAATACAAAATTGCCAGAAAAAAAACTGTCGTGACATTCATAATCTACTGTATCAAACTAGAAATTGGATTGTTCTTGAAAATGGATGATGCAAAAAACACAAAAAAAACATTCTTGAAATTACTGCTAGATTTTTTTGTACAGAATAGCACAAGGTGATTGGGTATGTACCGAGCTGTGCCTTGCAGCTCTCAATAGTCTTGTCCAGGCTCCTGATGAGTCTCTTTGGGGTGGGGAGGGAAGCCGACGCTCCCTGTTGTTGCTGATGTTGCTGTTGTTGTTGTTGCACGGTCTCGCTCAGCTCCTTCAGATCCATTTCAGCCTTCACCCGATCTGAAAGGAACAGGTAGATGTTTGATTTCAGCACAAATGTCAACTATTAGCTAACATGGTAATGAGAATGTGTTGATTATTAGCATTTATGACAACATCATTACAGTATATTTTGGTACTGACCCAGGTTAAGATTGAGGATGCCTCCTGTGCCTGCAGTCCTCTCATGCTTGGGCACCAGTCCAGGGTTAAAGGGCTTCGGGCTGCCTGCAGGACCCATTTTCCCAGAGACAGGAGATGCTGTAATTACAAATGTAAAATGGTTTGCATCAGTCCACTCATGGCTACACAGCCTCAGTATTGTAGACTGTAAACCTGCAATAACTGTCTCTCCCAACTCCTGAACAGGCCGGACAGCTAAACAATGAACTGAAACTCACTGTAAAGGTCCGTAAAGCCTTAAAGAAAAGTGATAATTCTCTGTAGGTTCATCTCTACGAGCAACACCTTTTACACTGTTTTCACATCGTCAGTTGATACATTACTGTTACAAAAAATATCGATCATAGCCACTTTAACATGTATTTACCAGTACAGTCCATTGATTCCTCTCCAGTGCTGTAGTGGAAGGCAGGATTCCTGCTGGCCTTCTCCATATCCTGCTCCCCATCGGACCCTGTGTGAACCGAGGAGCTGGTGCTCATGGGAGATCGAGGCATGTCTGTCATTGAGACCCTCCGAGTCATGCCACTGGGCGTGGAACTCTTGCCGAGGACCATCTTAGGAGACGCGGTTATATCAAAGTTGAAGCGAAGTTTATCCAGTTTCTCTGTTTTCACTGTCCCAGCGCCGGGGTTGGAGGGGTCTAGTAGCATCTGTAGCTGGTTGTTGGGTGTGAAGGGAGTGCGGAAGGGTGCATAGTTGAAGACCCCAAATTTCTTGCGAATGTTCTCCACGTAGACTTCCATCTCTTGCATGGCACTGTTGAAAATGCTCTTCGTCTTCTTTACAGAGAAAGGGATCTCTTTGGACATGAGGTAGCAGTTGTTGATGGGAACCCAGGCCCTATATATATATAAGCACAATAAAACATTCACCAAATTAGAAGAACCAGGATACTAATCTTGGCTTAGTTTTGGTCCAACAAACCAAATACATAGGGCCTCTACAAGGCTCAAAAGCTTCTCTCACCTGTCATGTTGCCCAAAGAAGCGTGCGTCTACCTGCCCGTCCTTTTCTCGAAGTGCTTTTGCTGGCCAGAAGGGGAAGCCCTTTAGCTTGGCCCAGACCAGAGGGTGGGGTTGACTCTATAAAAAGGGACAAAGCAAAGTAATTCAATGCCTTACAGATCTAAAATCTAAACCAAAATCTATAAATATAGTATTTAAGATCGCGTAAGGACCTACACATGGCTCACAGAACCAGTTGTCCCTTTTTTGGCATGAAGACAGGTAGCACTCTGGACACACCTCAATCTCATTCATCTAAAAATACAAATGACAAAGATGTAATTAATTTATAAATCAGACATGCCTACAGAATATTTGCTATTACTAGGTTACTAAGCTTCTTTACCTCGTGTTCACAAATCTTGACGATGACTTTTGCAGTTGCTGTTAATTTGTGATTACCTGGAATAAAGTGAGAAGCTTAATATGTATATTAAATTAGCAGAGTTCAGGATTACTGATATATGTCAAAGTGGTCTACCTCCGTTGTAGATGATGCAGTTGTGCAAGATCCATTTCATGTCAGCAAGAAAGGCTTCAGTGCAGCCAAACATTTTCTTTTTGATATTCTATTAAAAAGTGAAAAAAACAATATCAAAGTCAAGAAAATTCAATGAAAATAATTAAATATTATGAAAACTGAGATACAAACCTAGCTCTAAAGTGTGGTTTTATACCTTGTTTTAGGTATTGTATTTGTATTTTTTCTTTTTTGTGACATTTGTTCTATATGTTTCTTGTTTCATATGTTGAATGTTCTTGATTATTAGTTGTTTGTTGTCCAATCTTGCTCAATCAAAAACAATTTTTTTGTCTACATTCAACCTTTTTTAAAGACTTTTTTGTATTTTTGTTTGTGCATTCTATTTTTACCATTGTTATGTGCAAATCAAAGAAAAATCACAACGTTACCTTCTCTAAAGTACACAGGTCCATGGCGTGGAAAATGTACTCTGCATAATCCGGGTGCTGTTCCAGAGCCACAGGCTTCTGAAAAGGCTCGGTCTGCTCAGTTTAGACAAATAGGAAAAATAAAAACAGATGCATTAGCCAAAATGTGGACGTCTCATGTCCTGGAGATATTATATTATTAAAACACTTTCTTAGACATAGAAGATACAACGCCTACTAAACCAACATACAATGGATCTTTACTAGTCTTACCCCGGGCTGTTTAATCTTTTGGAGTGCAAATTTGAGCAAGTAGGAGAGTTGGTCTATTGTCAGCATCGTCATTGCCTTGCTCTGGGTTTCAATGCATTCAGCAACTGTTATTTTCTGCAACAACAATGCAAATTTTAAGAAATAATTATATTAATGAACACGGAATGAAAAAAATCAAGTAAGAAGACATTACTACTAATATAAACTTACATCTTAACTTTTGTAAAGTTTACATTTTTTTCTGCTTTTTTAAAATTTAGCTTGTATATATATATTTTAAATTGTGCCAATGAAAAGAAGTAATACATTTCCATAAATGTTTAGAAGTAGATTCTCTAAATTCTCTTCAATTCTCTAACATCTCTCAAACTTGCAGTGTGAGCAATTAGCTTGCTGGGGTGTCACACCATGTGTCATGGAGGGCCTACAGAGTTTGTGGATCAACCACAGACAAAAGCAGGTGATTTCACCGATTAGCTCCATCTCTCTGGCTGAAGCTGCTCATGGCACATAGTCGGACACCCCCTTTCGTAAACTAAGCAAGCGAGATTGTGCCGTGCAACAATCCTTTTGCGTACAGCCACACACATACACGTCTTCTGCGAGATACCTCACACTCTGGACAGAACCAGTCGCCCTCGGGCTCAGCTGGTAGTTTGAGGCACTTGGCGTGGTACACCCTGGGGCAGAGCTCACAGCAGAGCACCTGGCCCTCGCGGTGGCACAGCCAGCAGTAGAAGTCATTCCTGCCGTCCTGCGGTACAACATCAACAGGGTCTGTGGTGAGTGCTGGCTGCTTCATATAGTAAAAGGGACCATGTCTTAGCTCTGACTGAAAAGCAGGTAAGAGAAACAGGGGGGCAGGTTTCAAAAAACACGCAGGAACACAAAAAGGTGCAGTGCAACAGAAACAAGACAGCAATAAGGTGGGGTAAGCAGGGTAAACAGCATAGAGGGCAGTTAGGTTCATAAACCAAACACATGACTCTTTAAAGCAAATAAATAAACCATCTAGTCAGGTGACTGTTTCAACTGTGAGTCAAACAAGACCAACCCAACAGGTTTAGGGTGTGAGCTTGACGATAACCGCCCTTCATTTTATGTTATAATTAGATCTTTTACCTGAGAGTAAACACAATGTATATATATCGTTCTGTGGTAAGCACCCAACTGGTACTCTGCTAATGATACATTAATGGATGAATAGAAGCTGGTGCATCTGCTCTCACAGCTCAAGATGATGTTTCACTGTCCAAATTGTCTTAAGCTTAAAAGGGAGTTCACAATCTTAGCTGTAGTGCTATTTATCATTCTAGATTATTTTGGTGCGAGTTGTGTGTTGGAGATATTGGCTGTAGAGATGTCTGCCTTCTCTCAAACATAATGGAACTAGATGGCTCTCAGCTTGTGGTGCTCAACGTGCCAAAGAATACATTTGAAACATTCAACAGCAATGTCTCTTTCCAGAAATCATGAACCGGTTACTCAACATAATCCACAGACTTTGCTACAGCAGTTTCATGTAGGAACTATTTTCTTTCTGCCAAACTACACCCGCCATCTGTATCCCAGAGCAGAAGGAAGCGTGCATCTACATCTAGGCTACGGTCGAAAAGTCTTTTTTGCTTAGGAAGGTTCCTAACAGAGTGAAATGACCCGGAAGTATCACAGTAGTGGCCATAATAAGAGCTGCTCGGATTCTCCAAATGCTAACTCACACCAAAACAATCTAGATGGATAAATAAAATAACAGGTAAGAGGAAAAATTGTTTTTTTTATTTTAGGGTGAACTGTCCCTTTAAGTCTTAAGTGTACACCAAATCAGTGTTAGGTATTAATTCGTCACCAGTAGTGGTAAAAAAATGCTTATTTGCCAATCAAACCACATATAACACCCGTCAAAATATTACACAAAAACATTAGAATTATCTTTTAATGTCATGCAAGTTCAACAGGACAAAAGGGTAAAAGGGAATCACTCAGCAATACCACAATTTGGCAAGCAGATACTGAAAACATATGCATCAGTCATATAATCATCAAAGTGCATAACACTTAAATTTTAGCAAAACAACAAAAATATGATATATGATAGAAAATATGCAGAATGTCTAAAAAATAAAGTAACTGTGAGCTGACCATGCATTCATGGCACTGCCCCAAACCTACACAACACACCTATCATCTATCACAACAAGACATCTCCACCATCACAGCAGGTAGCATCCCTACATGTTGGTCCATCTTTAAGCTGACAGTATAGTAGAGTCAAAATCAAAATTGGCGTGATCTCGCAGGTAATGTGGTGCATTTTTTTTTACCAAGAAAGAAGTCCCGCATTGAGTTTTGATCTTTGCAGTGTGTGGGTTTGCAAAAACATACACTGTACGATTTTAGAAATGTTGTGTAATTCCTACTCCTACTATACGAGTAGATCGTTTGCGATGTAAAGCCAAAGCTCACGATTTATGTGCCCACACTGTACGGTCTGATCATCAGCCACGACCTAAATGCTCACACTGTACGTGTTAAATAGAAAAAAAACACGGCCGGTCACCTCCTGGCTGTTGACAGTTGTCAATAAAGACTGGTTTGAAAGCTCCGAGGTGGGTAAAGTTGGTTTGCCAGCAGAGGTCTGTACGGGTCACAATGCTAACAAGGCAGAAACGTGCTGCCATGATCATCTGTGCCATCCTGTCTGCTGAAACGTCTAAAAAAAAAAAAAAAAAAAAAAGGAGGCAGTGGCGTAACATTATATGGACTCGCAGGTGGCTCGGAAGACATGGACAGTATGGCTTGTCCATTTTGCAGAGAGAATTGGAGGTAAGCTAGCTATGTTTTACTAGCTATATTTATTGAACCTACATTGTTATCTTGATAGCTACGCTCTAATTACTGTAAAAAGAGTAGAAAAAGGTACTGATGTTGAGGAATCGACTCGTGGCTTTGCTTCAACTGTGCGAGAGCCTTTGGTCGGCCGACCAAAATTTCAGACATGTCAGAAATAAATTCATCCAACCGTCCAACGGCTGGTCGGGAGGAGTTTATTGGTCCTCGGTCCACCTGTACACTGCACACCAAACGACTAAACTGAAATTCGGTCCGACTCTAAAATTAGTCGTGCGGCTCAAAATTCGGGCCAGGAACAGGCTAAAATCGTACAGTGTATGCCCAGCTTAAAAAGGTGCCAGTATACTGCCATCAGAACTGCTTGTCGGACGGCTTTGTAAACAATTTCTGTAACTTTCTGAAACCAACAATCCGACATTCACACCCACTTCACGCAATGATCGGCCAGTTATGTTGGGATGAGAAAGGAGCCACGGTTTGAACTCCTCTCTCAAGCGCTCCTTTGTGGCCCTCTTTGGGTGTAAAACAATATGAATGTCTTCTAGCAGACAATGAACGGTTATCCCCCTAGAAAACGTCCTTCATGTCTCCCTCCTCTCTATGATGACAGGCTGACAGGACACTGAACCCCAATTTGCTCACTGGGTGCTTTACAGCAGCCTAATGCTCCTAATGCTTAGGATGGTTCAACTGCATAGGTCTAATTTCATTTATGTATGTATGCGTATGTATGTGATGATAAAAGAAAAGAAAAAGAAAAAACACATTTGATTTCCGACGAGGACGGACAACAAGTCGTACAAACTAGTTATTTTCGTGCATAACCCGGCCCTTAACATTTTGTTTTAAAATTTAGTGTAATGTTTATTGCCCTTTCAATGTGATAAGAAAGAGGGTGGAAGACAAAGCAGTCCAAACAATGTTGTCTTTGTTTTGGATTATTCTTGGCGCCATCTCCTTTGCTAACTCCAATTTCTGTTGTGAAAGGTCAGACCTCCAGTCGCAGCGAGCACACCGTTCTCCACAGCCATTGAGAGCACGCCAGATCTTGAAATGAGTATACTGCTGGAGCCCTTACCTGGTCTTTGTTGTTAGAGTTGATGGCCCCGGGCTTCTTCTTTTTCTTAACAGGGCTGGGGGAGGTGTCCGAGGGAGAATGTCCATTGGAGGAATGGGTGGGACTGGACACCTTTCTCTTCTGTGGTGCCGCTGGTCGTTCTGCTAACCCCGGTGGATCAGGGACTGCAAGCAGGAAGACACCCATGGGAGACGGGCTTGTATTATTCACTGCACTCAACACATTACAAAGCCTTAACAAGATTAAAACACAGCTGCCATGACAGTTATTTAGCTATTCCTTGAATAAAACAAGAGGATGGAAACAACCATAAGTCATAAATACATCATTCCCATCATTCTTAGAGCTTAGAAGAAACCACAAAGTGCAAATTGAAGTCAGTTCCAGCTTTGAAATTCGATGGTCAGATGCAGTGCTCGGCTTTTAGATATTTGTCATCATGATAAAATTAACATCAAGTACTCACAGCAATCACATGGACCTAAAAAGCCATTACTGAAGATGCCACTTACACATATTAGATTACCACTTTATAGTAACAAATAGCTCGAGGGCTCCATCTGAACTAACAAGACCCTGTGTTGATACTTGACATAAATTCTAAACAGGCAAGCAGCCAGGCATAATGGATTATATTTGCAGTCCTAAGAGACCGACAAAATGCCTTACACTGCTCTCGATACTTACAGTAAATAACCTCTACATTCTCTGAGACTAAGACGCTTGAGATGTTTAACTTTTAACACGAGGTGCTCGGCCTTTAGAGACTTACCTTTGGATCGTACGGGTGCATCCATCCCCTCTACCACATCAGACTCCGTCTTTACCTCCTCCTCAGCCAGACTGCAGAGCGCCGAACAGCACAGAGCAACCCAGAAACACAGGAAGAGAGGCAAAAGCAAAATCAGAAAGGGTGCTCAGAGAGCACATCAGCATAACAGTAAACAAGTGGAACACCACCTAAGGCACCCGGGTCCCTGAGGATCCGTCGATAGGGACTCTGCAGGTTTCCATTGTTATTGTTGTCATTTGATTTCAGCACTGACATCGTGCTACCGAGTTCAAATCCTTTCCATATTATCAGTGACAAACGAGTCGGAATATGTTCTTTATGTTTCCGAGAGGAAGAATGGTAACAATCGCCATGGCAATGCTCCTTTCTGCTAAGCACGGGTTGATATTCACAACACACGGGGCCATTTCATTACCCTGCAACTCCGTCCTTCAGGAGAAATTGCAGCTATAGATTGTAATCCCACTAGGTCCTGATCTGTGCTGTGCTTTGTTCATAACAAATGGTGAATAGACCTGTAGTAAGGAGAAAGTCCGAGGGGAGTTGGTCCATACTACTGGAGGGACAGTGTCTCATGGCGACTAACACTATACGATTTTTCTACCTCTCAAGCCCCTTCAGTAACAACAAGGTGAACCCGAAGGATTTGGGCCCAATTCCTGGAGACCAATAGCAAAATATCCATCTAACAAGCATCAAACAAGGTCTAAATCTTCCCCGCATGTATATATAAAGCAGCTTTCTTGGCCAAGTCACCTTTATATCATTGTCCATCACCCAATCTGTACATTTGGCACCACATATTTCCCATTTAGGAAATATTCACGTACATAATTGTGGAGTTACATAAGCTTTTTTTAAATGACCCTTTTCTACTCCTGTTGTAAACAGGCCAATATTAATATCATAGATGTATAAAATTATGAATAAATCCAAAAGCGTAGAATACAGTATCTCCAACATGCACATCTAGATTTCCCAGGTCCTGCTCTCATCTAATTTCCTCTGAGAAAAAAAAGAAAAAAGGATGAGAATAAAAGGGGGTCTGGTGATAAATGAAAGTCTTTGAGTATTTGGCTCCTCCTTTGTCAGAGCAACAGAGGGCCCTGTTCCAAGGATGTAGCCTTTATTCACGAGCCCCGAGAAGAAAACCCGCCCAAGGACCCCTGACAGGTCACACACTTGACCAGTTCATAGCTTCGGCCGCAGCTCTGGTTTCCAGCTAGGATGATGGGTTTACAGGCTATACGACTCAAAGGTCAACCACATTTGTTGGATAAGCTTTTTTTCCCCCTCTTCTGAAAGTAAAGGAATGCTCTTCACGTCCCCCTCCTCCATTCTTAAAGAGACATTCCACGCAAAGTTGATCAAATGTCAATCCTCTGATAGGCAGAGGGAGGTTAAAACACCCATCCTAAAGGGTTTAACAAATCAGATATGACAAAGAGATTAGATGTGATCACATCAACTCATTTAAACACCAAGTTAACCTTGATGTGTGCTACACAATTCAGGTTTAACAATGATTCAAATATCTTCTTTCCACCAGACAAAATACCAGATACTGTGACCAAACCACTTCACAATTGTCAAGGCTGTTCTTAACACATTGTTCTCTCAGACTGGCAATCACAAGACAGCTTATCAAACTGAAACCTAAGAGAAGAAATGCATCATAACCTGCGTTGTCTGAAAAATGCCAAACATGGGTTGAGCAGTTTCTTTAAAAATATGGCATGTGGGTATCTTCTTTCTTGTTTCAGCCTGCCAACAGTCGCACACACACACACACCCCAGCCCCTCTGGGGCCTTCCTGTTCCGGACTGAGTGAACAAACGAGGCCCACATGAAAATTAGACGACGTTAGCCAAGCCGCTCTGCTACGTGTACCACAGCCCCTGAAAAAAAGAGAGAGCATTCGCCATCACCAGCCAGAGCTGCTGAACAGAGTGCCACAACCCTATGTGATATACACACCTAATGGCAAGACATTGCTGCAACTACCAGGAAGACAGGATAGTAAAAAAAAAGTGTGCTGATCCAAAAGGACATTCTCAGATCAGGAGCTATGATCCATCACACAAGGAGTGTTAGGCAAATAAATCCTCAGCAGATTCTGGGCTGTATTCCAGAGAGACGCGGGTTCAAGAAAACACTGACAGTAATTCCCCCTCTGCAAGTAGTACCTGATGGGCAAAAAAGGAAACAACACTGACTCAATGCCTTTAGATTCATTCCACTCCTGTGAGAGACGAGCAGGGTTTCTCTCGTCACAGAAAATGGAGGCCACAGCTTGCTCCCCTCCCCCCTCTCCCCCATCCCCCACTCCGAGGCTCAGAATCAGGCACTGGCACATCCATGCAGGAGGACCAGAGAGATCTGTGGAGATTACAGTCCAACATTTAAAAAAAAAGAAAAAAAAAGACACAGCTATGTCAAGAAGACGAACCTTCACGGCCGATCACAGAGATAGAGGAGGAACACCGGAGAGGGAGACACAAGAGAATCCAGCAAAATGAGAAGCACTCATCTCTCTTCTTGCTTTTTTTATGTCTTCGATCTTGCCTCCTTCCCTGAATACTGCTGTCATAGAATAATTAGATTTCATTTTGAAGAAAGAGAGACCGTCACCGTGGAGCCACACTGAGATCCTGGCAAAGCTATTATGTATGAAAGAATGCGCAGTTCGTACACATCAAACAGACAACTATGTGAATAAATGGCCTCTCTATAGGGAAGCCATTCAATGCAAACATCATTATTGTACTCTCTGCTACTGGAACTGCTACTGGAAACACTTGGGATTAATACCACTGACTACAAAACACCCTCTGCTACACAAAGCCCCAGAGAGATTATTAGGTTTTGAAAATGAAAAGAGACATTCAGAAGATCAACAACCGCATGCAGACAAACGGAGAAACGCACACTATTAGCGTTTTGTTTTTTTCCTGAAGTCAACAAAAACATCATTAAAAGCAGAAGATCCTATTAAATAAAATAATGAGTTTAACTACATAAAGATGCCTGTTTTAGCATGACTCCTTTACAATGTTAAAATAAAACACCAAACTGTACGTACGCTCAGAATATCCTGTATTAAAGAAAGATTTGACCTGGATTTTTATATAAGGCTGTAAAGGGTGAATCAAAGATGGCTGTGGAATTTTCCAGAAGGCCCCTTGCTCTCCCCGCTGCTCTCCCTCTGATTGTCAATCTTTAACCTCAACTGCAGCTGCAATTGGCTGGAGGGCCAACAGGGTGGAACATTATTGGTCAGCCGTGCGCTGCCACACGGATCACAGTGTGCCGGCTCCCCTCTTCCTCTTAAAAAGCTTTTTTTTTTGCTGCAATGCAGAGATTTCCCCCCCGCATTAGACGGTTTATATTCCTCCAGTTTAGCTTGCCCTTCTTGATTATGACAGTATAAACCAGAGGGGATTTTGAAAAAAAAAAGGCCCTTTGGGAGATTATATTTGTGGCTGTGATGCATAACTCAGCGGCTCTGCTATTCAACCTTTGCCGTCCTACGTTGCCTCAGAAGGAGGCCCACGCGATTCGTCCAAACATTACACATTTCTTACCAACAATGTAGCCTGTATATATAGTACATGCTCAACCAAGCACTGTGGAGTAACTCATTAATATTCAGTAGTAAAAAGTTAACTTCTGGTTTTGGTTTTACAAAGAGAGGGAATCAGTCTTAAGAGGAAACACTGATTGTAACGTTACTATTTTCTGGCTGTCGTGTAGATGAAACACGCCTCGAGTCAGGCCACAAGAGAAAGAAGGCATTCTTTGTTTCCCCCCCACGCAGTTGAGACAGCTAAAACGAGGATACATTATGTAACACAATGTACAGTCAGTCAGTGCTCGGAAAAATAGATATACTGGCAACAGACAGCTTCCTCATACACCTTGTCTTTGTGTCTTATAAAAGGTAGAAAAACTGCTTTTTTTAAAATCTGTATCTTATGTGTCAATGACATTTCTGTTTTATGTGTAAAACAGAAAGAAAAACAAAACAGTACCATAAAAAAAAAAAGAAAAAGAGAAACTATTTCAATACATACAAACAACATGTACACACACACACACACACACACACACACACACACGTCATGTAAAAACCTGTTAAGTCTCATGTTGTTTCTCTGCCCCTGCGGTCTGATCTGTGAAGAGAAGACTCGAGTTCTCCTAAAGAAGAGCTCTCTTAGCACAAAATGGCCACTGTCTGTCTGAGGATCAGAGAGTGGAGGAAGCAGTTTCACAATAGTGCTATAGAGAGGACGAAGCCCCGGGCTGTATAAACTCAGGGCCTGTGGCTTTAAATAGCAGTAACCTGCGTCCCAACATCTCTTTTCTAGAGATTCGACTGGAAGAAATGGAAGAGGATCGCCCTTTGACGAAAAGGTTTGTTTTATGTGGGCTCATCCTCTCTCTTCAGTATGGAGAGGGTAGAAACTCCATCGCCAGTGCAGTTTGCTATAATGTGTACCTCGTCAGTTTCTGAACTATTTATTTTTACGTGTACGAGACTGAAAATATTCAGTTATGTCCTTCACTCCTTGTCCTCCTAACAAGCACATCTGTTGCCCCCCCACATCTATTCCCCGGCCTGGCATGACACACAAGAAAACAGCACAGAGCCAATCCACTTACAAAAGGGTACATAATACCCCCCCCTTCCTCATCCTCCTCCTCGCCCATCCCCCATTCTCTCTCTGCCAGGCTGCAACACGAGACTGCCACAACAGAAAGGAGATGTGGGTGCCATTTTTAAATCTAACTCTCTTTTGCATTATAAAAAAAAAAAAAAGGAAAAGGATTTGCCATGGTCCACGCTGCCTCCTGTATGGCAGCCTGGTTGTCTGGGGCACCCATGTGACCCTGAGACACAGAAGCGAGAGCAAGGGTGAGAGTCGTTACCCAACCCCCCACCCTCAGCGCTGTGGAGCACAGAGGCCTGGCGAGGCCTCCAATCCACCCCAGCTCCTCCTCCTCCTGCTCCTGCTGCTCCTGCTGCTGCTGCACACTAAACTGATTATTTTTTTTAAAGGTGTGCACATTCATCGTGAGAAACCAAACAGTCACCACAACGACAAGAAGGAAGCCATGTTGTTATCAGAGAGTTGAGATATAAAAAAAGACAGAGCTTACCTCTGTGGATGCATGGCTGCCTGACACACTGTTATGTCAACACTTATAAAACATGGAGGACACTCTCAGCCCTCAGTCGGGGAAGGCTCCGCTCTTCAGGCAAGGCGATCAGGCCCCAGTGATGTTAGCCAGATCCTGACTGGTCGCTTCCCTCACAGGCAGGATACAAGGCTGCGTCTGATTGGCCGAAATGTTTCCTGAGTAATTATCTTTGTTCAGTGCAGGCAGGGGCAGCACTGTGAGTGTCAGAGACAGGGGAAGAAAAATAAGCACAGAGCTAGGCCTGAAACCACAAAATAACATGATTAATAGGAGTATTTCTGACGTACAAACCCAGTGGGACAACGTTTTGAAGCTTCCCAGTGTAGAACCTGGCGGTGGTTGTCTTATTTGAAGGCTTTAGAAGTAGAAATGGCAGCATGTAGACTGTGAAGAGCAGGACACCATGGCTTCTCTGCACAAGCCTCCATTTTTTTTGTGTGGAGAGGGCCTTTGTTTAAACTCCTCCCTCCCTCTTGGCTGTTTCCACAGAAAAGAGAGGCTGTAGCTCCTCACCTATTTTGGTAATTCAGTCTGCAAAGAAAAAGAAGAGAATAAAATTAGGCAGCTGAAATGAAAAAGTATATAGTCACTTCCAATGTTGTGTTTTAAAGGAAAGGGGGAAAAGACCTGAATGCCTTTTTACGTCACACATTACTGTTAATAACCTTAATATAAAAGGGCCTAGTGAGTGTTAACCGTACACATGAATATATGTACAAGCCCATGTTTAACAAAATGTAGTAAATATAATGAAAAACAAATGTATATCTCCCCATTTTCTCTTCCAAGAGAGGGAATACTAAATTAAACACTAGAGGAGCTTTATATAAAGGGTGCGTAGGGGTTTCCTCTTTGACGTCTGTGCTGTAACAGAGATCATTAATAATTAAACACAGCTCGATAAAGCACCAGGTTTTGTTGTCCTTTTGACATTCAGCAGCAGTGAAATACTCAGTGATAAGACAAATAGAAAAACATAGTCCAGTGTAATTGAATCCTATATAATAACCCTGCCATAAATACAATCTGTAATGTTTTTCATATATTTTCAAATCAAATAATTGTTGACTCAACTCTTTGGTCATTTGTATGGCTGTAATTCATACTGTTGTACTGGACTGCATTGTATTAAAAAGTGTTTACTCTGTTATAAATGTAGATGGAGTTTCCAAATATTAGGAAGAAAATGTTTTATGTAGTGCAATCCATTACAACACCAAAACAAACTATTACCTCTTAAATTATAGAGTTGCCATTCAGTGTTGGATCATCTTCCACTACACATGGTTTGCAGTTTCTGTACTCACTAGATGAGACAGCATTACACTGACAGGTGTGTCCACTGTTTTTCACCTCTACAGATATAAAAGGGGGTTTCAAAATATTAAGATAAGATAAGATAAGATGAACCTTTATTAATCCCCGGAGGGAAATTCATGTGTCAAAGCAGCAACATCAGCAAACAGAGTGAAACACAGGAGAAGTAAAGGTATACAAAAATTATAAAAACAATAATAGAGATATAAAAGATACAGAGTGAATGGGTGAACATAGTGTGTGCAGTCCGTCAATAAATAAATGTAGTATGTGCAATAAATAAATGTAATATGTACATATGTGCAGTCTATCAAGTGGTATATAGGATGTATGGTGTAAAGTAAGTGTAAAGTGCGCCAGTGGTTAGAGTCCAAGATGGTTGCAGATAGTGCATGTTTAAAGTTCTTAAAGTCAAATTGGAAAACCCCTTCAATATAATGCAAACAGATAAATCACCACCACTAACTATGGTCACAATTGTTGAGCAGGCCTGCCTCGTCTCTCGGTGGATACCACTGTAAAGTGTGCACATCTTTATCTTTATCTTTATCTTTATCTTTATCTTTTATTCGGATCTCCATAGCTGAAGCCCAGCTATTCTTCCTGGAGTCCACTTAAATCACTTTGAACTGTTAGGCTACATTTCAGTACACAATCACATTACAATCTTTACCAACAATGACCACAACATCAAAAGCGACAGCAACAAAAACACAACAATATTCAAGACACAACCCAATACACAACACAGGACCTATAGGTTCAAGTTAATACTATTCACAGAGTATAGAGGTCAATAGAGGCCAACCACTAATGAATCATATATGATTCATTAGTGGTTGGACCATATAGCATATTATGTCAAAATACAAAAACATACAAAAACAGAACAAGCAACAACTTCTTTAACCATAAGTATTAACGGGACTTTGTATTTATCCAACATTAAACCTTTTATGATTTGATGTTAAAGCTAAATATCAGCAGACACGGAGAGCTGTTCAGCTAGGAGATGTTTTTTCAATAATAGTTTAAATAGATTTTTGATATTTTCTTGAATGTTATACCCAGGCAGAGTGTTTACATGTCACCATTGCTCTGTACACTACAGTACTTTGTGTATGTGTTTGTGACACAGGGGGGGAAAAGACTAGCCGCCCAACGTGGGGCTCGAACCCACGACCCTGAGATTAAGAGTCTCATGCTCTACCGACTGAGCTAGCCGGGCGATATTAGCACTCCACCATGCTAATCAATTTTATCTCTGCATTATCTGTAGCGCACTTCTTATTCACATTATTGTTATATATATTATGTGAAGTTACGTAACGTACTGGTCTAAGAGAAAGGGAGGGTTAGTTAGGTCCTGCTTATCCCGGTTCTGTCTCATACTGACCTCTAGTGGCAGAGAACAGGAGGTGTTTTATTTAACTGGAGTCAGCCGGATGAGGAGTGAAGTTAACTACTGTAGCTATACAGCCGTTGGTCAAACTGTCATGTTAAACGGCTAATTAACGGCTAATTAACGGTCAGAAATTGTTAAACGGTAACTAACGGTCGCGAACAGTAATAATGGAACCGACGTGTCTTATATACGTCACGTAAACGTTAGTTACCTGACCGTTGGTTCTCCGCAAATTGTCCGCAAATACCCGTTTTAAGTTAGAGGAGACACACTAAAGACACCTACATTTTAACTTATTACCTGGTAATGTTGTCTTGTTTTACCTTTTAAACGGGAGAGCACCATCAAATTATCAAAATCGCCACTTCCGGTATTCTTTTTTCTTTTTTTTCTTTTTTCAAAATAAAATGTTAAGAGACAGGCTGTGGCAGGGTTGGCGGTTCGATCCCCGGCTCCTCCTTCCTGTCCTGTGTACGATCTTACTTGAGTATAAAAGTGCAAAAGTATTATCCGCAGATTATACTTTACTTTACTTTACTTTGACTTTATTGTCCACCTTTTATTTTTTATTTTTTAAACAATATTTTTATTGAATTTTACATATAGACATATATACATATATACACGTACAGACAGACTAACAATATTAATAATTTAGTCAGAATTTCAAAGAGAGACATGACATTTCATGTATTTCACTTATCTAACAAAGAAAACAAAGAAAATAAAAGATAAGACAAAATAAATAAATACCTCAAAGAAGAAGAACAAAAAAACAAACAAAAAAAAAACACAACAACACACAACAATTTCAACAACAGCACTCAGCAACACACAGCAGCTTCAATTTGACTGTGCCCCTTGACGTCCAAGAAACTCCATCAAAGGTTTCCAAACATTTTCAAATTTGGCTGCTTTTCCTCTGGTTATGTATGTAAGTCTCTCCAGTACAACACAAGATGCCATCTCCCTCACCTTCACTTAAACAATCTCATCTATTGTCCACCTTAGTGGAAATTTGTCTTTGGTTTCTCTAGTACATAAAAGATAAATTCAAACATTAAAAACATACAGTCGGCAAAACACTGCACTGTTACAAAACATCTGGAATTGAAGCCTGGAGATGTTCTTTTAACTCCAAAGTTGACTGGAAGACCCTTACAACTTCAGCATGTCCACAGCCTCTTCTTCAACACTGTTTAAACTGACTTGGGCACCACAAACACGAAGGGAAACCAATGCCCTTCCTACACAAAGAAGAGCACACTTGTTTATCACCTAGTTAAGAAAGGATCTCCTGTGGTATCAAATCAGAAACTTGTGCATTTCTTCTTGGACCATTTTATGTTACCTTGAGAGAGAAAACAACACTATCATCCCATGCAAATGTGTGCGTCTTGAAGGCAAATGTTGGAGTGTAATTGTACAAATTATTTAACTTTTAACAATTGTGCGAATGGGCAGGAAACAGCAGTAACAGATGGGGATAAGTTACACCTTTCAAAATACTTAAGGTCTTCCCTAGTGCAGTCATTTTGCATTCGGTACCTGTGTGGCATGGGGAATAAAAGACCTCTGATATATGTTCCGGCTCGCCCTTGGGACCCTAAATCGACGGCCAGACGGGAGCAGCTCAAACTCAGAGTTTAGTGGGTGTGAAGCGTCTACAGATATCTGTCTGGCCTTCCTTGAGTACCGCTCTATCAAATATGTCACAGAGCTGTCTTTGTGGCTTGCCAACCACCTTCCCTGCAATGTTAACAATTTTGGAAAGCTTGCTTTTGTTCTTCCCACTCAAATTGCCATACCAAGCAGTCATATTAAACTGTAAGATGCTTTCAACCAGGCCCCTGTATGCCATCTCAAGTATGTGCTGACTTACACCAAAGCTCCTCAACTTCCTGATTAAAAACAGGTACTGGTAGGCTCTCTTAAAAATGCTCTCTGAGTTTGCAGTAAAACTTAAAGTTTGATTATTGGATTATTACTATTGATGCATTGATGCATTAATGTGTTGGCCAATACAATGGTGCGGCAGCTCGAGGTGGAGCTTATTGAAACTATTTTGTATACTTTTATGAAGTTTAAACCAATCATCATAGTTGATTTTATGTCTTTAATTTAAAAAGTGACTTGTAACTATACATCAAATAAATGTAGTGGAGTAAAAAGGAGGGTAAAGTAGCAGAAAATGGTAATACTCAAGTAAACAACTTCAAATTCTAATTACAGTAGAATAAAGTAAATATAATTAGTTACTTCCATCCAACATATTGTATACAATACCATCTAAAATTCCACATACAACACTTTACAATTTGTTTTTTTTTTAAATATCCTAACAGACTTTCAAGATCAATTTGTCTTTTTATCACTGATTTTGGGAGCTTTGCGTGATGTAGCCTATACAGTGAAAGTTTGTGAGTGATGAACAAAAATCCTTATATCCAATATTTTCTTTCAATACAGAAGAGATGTGTGTTGAACAAAAGTAGTTAATAATCTTAAGTGATCATACCTTAAAGCAAAAGAGATAACATTAGAAACACTATTTAATTCCTGTTGCATGGCCGGAAACCTGTTTGTCAAACCCTATTATTCCTATGCTGGAATCTACTAACAGGTTTTGATTGTGTCAAATAATTTGTGGTCATTTTATGAAACACTATTTTAGTTTGACCGTTTGATCAGAGTTTGCGAGTGATTGACAGCTGCTCAGAGACAGCAGGCTCCAGCTTGGCTCTGATTGGTTGTTTTCCTCCGGTCTGTGAAATCTTGCAGAAGCCATTAGGAGCACCGGAGGACACAGAGCCACATGATTTTGTTCATATTACTTGTCTTATGCACTACTGTCAGGATATAGCGACTTACAAACAGTCCCTTTAAATCATATTTGCTCCTTTCTACCCACTGCAACTTTAAATATAGGCTATATAATATTTATATAGTACACCTATTTTTTCACATACTTGTGTACATAATAGTCCTGTCTATTGTGCTTGTTCTCAGCTGTTATGTCTATTTCTATTATTAATTACAGAGTAATGCAAAAATTCCTTGTATGTGTAGGTGTAACCATACTAGGCCAATAAAGGTGATTGTGATTGTGTTTCTGATTTACGTGGAGTCACTGAACGCAGCACAGTGCTGGGTTCTCCTCCTACGTCAATGCCACTGGGCGGTTCATGAATGGGGTTGTTGAAGTGGGAGGGACCGTCATCTGACTTTACCAGGCAGGCAGGCAGGGAGGAAAAGTGGGTGTTGTGCTGTGTAGTGTTTGGTTTGGTTGCGATGCATCTTCATGACTGCTTTTAAAGCGGTTCACTGTGCGTGCAGACTCCAGCTGCAAGCATCCATCCATTGAGACGTTCAGGGCCAACAAGCAGCCGTGCAGCTTAGCAACCGACACCCCAGCAACCAGGACACAGTGACGGCAGCAGCGCAGCCAGAGGAGCCAGAGGAGGCTAGAGCCGTGTCGGTCGGTGAGCCATGGGGTTCCGCAAGAAGAACAAGAGCCCTCCGGTGCTGAGCCACGAGTTTGTGATCCAGAATCACGCCGACATGGTGTCGTGTTTGGCCATGATTATCCTCCTCGGCCTGATGTTCGAGGTACTTGTGTGATTGGAACAGGAGGAGCTGTTGTGGTGGTTAGCTGAGTGATGTTAGCTGCTAACTAGCTGACATGACAGCAGCAGCTCCAGGAGCAGCTAGTCTCTCTCTCCTAACCCTTCTCATGTGTCTCACTGAGTGCCAAAGAAGATGGCGAGGAGGCCAATGCACTGGCACAGCTAATAACAGGTCATTTTACCAGTCGGCTAATCCATTGCCTAGGAAATCAGTACATGTATCTGGCCTTTTGGTATATAGAAGATTAGTCAGGCTAAATGTCTACCTGCATGCTGCACTTTTTGATTACCAGCTCTTTGGTTTGGACACATCATCTAAAGCTGAACCACCAAAACCCAGCCACCAGACTGCAAATATTGTGACAATTTAGATTTATCTCAATCAACCCTTACCTGTGAAGATATGGATGGATGGATGGATGGATGGATAGATGGATAGATAGATAGATAGTAACTTTATTGATCCCGAGGGAAATTCAAGTTTCCAGCATCACAGGTCCATAGTGCAAAAACATGTTAGTAAAAAGGCAGTAAAAAAGTTAGTAGTACAAAGTACCAAAAAATATACCAATTATAAAAATACAAGGACATGAAGAAAACCCTAGAGAGGTGTTGTACAGTTTGATTGCTCGCGGGACAAAGGATTTCCTGAGTCTGTCTGTGGAGCACTTGGGTTGGTACAGAGTTATCAATGCATATACACGAGGAGAAAGTGAAGCCCATGATACACACTCACTGCGACACAGTGTGAGTGATTGTAGCAATGAACTTAGAGTGTACCTCATTTTGGCTAGAGACCCCTGGGAGCCCCTGCAGGCAGCCTCCTGGAGGTCCCCAGACCCCAGTTATGGGACTCAGCGAATCCAGGATCTGGCAGTGACACAGCAGTCCTCACTCATTACATACAGTATGTGCATGAAATGATGATTATGTGCACCTGTGTAAAAAAAAAAAAGGAATCACGCCCGAGAGTAAAGTTCACTAACATGGGACAATCCAAGAGGATTATACACACATTTATTGCAGGCTTTGCTTCTTTTGAATGAAATACACACCGTGTTCAGTCTTGACTCAGAATCACTCCATTGATTCACTGTTTCTTTCTTTGTGTTCCAGGTCACAGCCAAGTTTGCCATCATGTTCATCACAGTCCAGTACAACGTAACACAAGTTCTTGGTGAGCTGAAGTTTATGGGTTTAGTAACTGCATTTCCCTGCATTTGATTTCTAAATAAACGCTCAGCACTTCATTGGTTGCTTATTCTGCCTCTTTATTTAGGAGTTATGGTTTTGTTTCTCTTTATTTGCAGATGAGAAAAGTGATCCAGTGAACCTTTATCAGTACGGCCCTAAAGATGTGGCCACCGTGTTTTTCTACTTGCTCATCGCGGTCATCCTTCATGCTCTGATACAGGAGTATATTCTCGACGTGAGTACATCAGTATCCAGACTCAGCAGCCGTCGTATTGGCTGATGTTGTTTGTTGTTGTTTGCACACAGCGGCATATTATTTTGGTCTTTTTACTTGTGTGTGTATAAACACTACATGAGGGAAACTGAAACTGTGATTAAGAATTTCTCTGCCTCTATTTAGTCAGCTTGCTCACTGTTTAGTTTTTCATATCAAAAGCATCAAATGACGCCTCGTGTGTTTGCTCTTTTCTGGTGCATATCTAAGGTTTGGAGAGCTGTTTGTGGGTAATCACGTCCAATCCTTCCAGCTGCATAATAACAGAAAAGATGTTCATGGTTCTCCTGACATCTCTTGTCTTTGATGTCGGCTCCCAGCGGGATATCATTAATAGAAAAACATATTTTTATATATTTTTATTCCAAAAATAAAAACCTTTTGTGGACAACATTCAACTAGGATTTTTTTTTTTTTTAAAGATATCTGTCTCTCTTAAAGGACAGGATCCCACATTTTCATGTCTGTCTTAAAATAATAGTGTAACCATTGAAACAGGTTTTGCTTGCTGTAAAATTTGTCTTGTTCACATTGGCCATTAAAGGACCAGTGTGTAGGATTTAGGGGCATTTATTGGCAGAAATTGAATATAATATTCATAACTATGTTTTCATTAGTGCATAATCACTTTGTTGTGTGTTTTCATTAGCTTAGAATGAGCCCTTCATATCAACATAGGGAGCGGGTCCTCTTCACGGAGTCAGCCAAGTTGCTCCACCATGTTTCTACAGTAGCCCAGAACGGACAAACCAAACACTGGCTCTAGAGAGAACATTTCACGTTTTTACCAAGCCCCCAGGAAGAGCGCCGGTCGTTGATCCCAACTTTCGTAGTGGCCAAACGGCAGTACTGCAACTTCTGTGTCTGTCACGTGATGCCATTGGGCCCAAAAAGGCTTAACCCTTATTTAAATCATTAGGTTTTAAAGTTGTAAAACGCACTAATAGCCAAATCCAGAGTTATTTCCCTTCCTCCGTTCATGTGAATGAGACCCAGACCGAGGCTGGAGCGCAAGCCGTGATGACGGCGTGACGTTGGGATCCCGTGACCGAGTCATGTGACTGAGCGGACGCTACTGCGCATGTTCCATGTGCCTAAGATCCGGGTACGTTTCCATGCGGAAGTCGAGCCATTTTGTTTTCATGCGCCACTGAGCAACTTTCATCGGAATGAACAGGGCCCCGCCTCCAACGCTGTATCCAGTTCTCTTAATACATCCATGGTTTTTACACATAACCTGAAGGCCACCGTAGTTTTCTGGCACACTTGGAAAGGCAGGGGTGAGCGGAGGGGAATTCAGTTGGTTGCAATCTGCAACCTCACCACTAGATGGCACTAAATCATACACACTGCTCTTTTAAGAGATCCCTTCCTAAATGCATTTACAGTTTAAGAGACGGGGGACAAAATGTGTTAAAAAATACATTCAATTTGAGGTTCAGTGTCTTTCTCAGGGACACTTGGAATGTCAAACCAACCCAGCGATCAACAGATGACTCACTCTCTCTACTTCCCGAGCCGCCCAGACTGAAGACAGACTTGAATTAATGTGAACCTCTCCTTTAACGTCAAAGGGCTGCAATTACAACATTTGTGTAAGAAGGAAAATGTGGAAAACTTGCACAGCTGCTCTATTTATGCTGCTGATCACAATTAATTTTAGAGCTGTGACAGTTATAACTCAGTAACAGGAAGTGTTATAAGTAGAGAAAATTCATGTACTAATATCTTTGTTTTGAAATGAGAGAATGAGAAATTAATAACTAAGAAAAAATGACGCATACTTTAATCGCATACTTTTTTTTTTTAATCAACGTGATAAATTAATGTATAATATTTTGTTTGATTTCAGAAAATGAACAGGAGGTTGCACCTGTCGAAAACCAAACACAGCAAGTTCAATGAGTCTGGACAGCTCGCGGCGTTCTACCTGTTCTCTTTCATCTGGGGCTGCAGCATCCTGACGGCGGTACGAGGGTCAGGAGTCACAGAGACACACTGTCCCAGCATGCATTAGGCTTCATCTGATGGCGTGTCTCTTTCTCTCCCACAGGAGGACTTTGCAACAAATCCTACTTTCTTATGGGAGGGTTACCCACACACTCACATGGTGTAAGTAAAGACTCCTACCCCTCAGTATGTTGAGCTTTAACTTCTTTTAAAATATGCATGCAAGATGCACTTCTATTTTTTCACTTGTTTTGGAGTTGTTGAGGTTCATCTTATTATCTTCTATCAAAGTTTAATATCACAGTCAAAGCTTAATATAGATTAGCGAGAGATCGTGTTTTTTTTATTCAAGCTGTTTCGTTCCCATTTTCTTACTGGTTTGACTTGTTGTGCATGTCACGGTATTTTAAATAGAAGTTACAGAAGAGTGCACCATGCACAACATGATCTATTGTATATTAATATGATATAACTTCTGTCTGAGTCGAAATCACACCCTGTCTGGCTCTCACCTCTGCACAACCTGTCCTCTGTCTAGTTTTCAGGTCAAGTTCTTCTACATTTGCCAAATTGCCTATTGGCTCCATGCACTTCCTGAGCTGTACTTTCAAAAAGTACGGAAGGTAAGGGTCATGTAAAAAAAAAAAATGTCTAAGCATCTTCGTCATTTAGATCAGTGGTCTTGTATTGCAGATGTGAGATGGCACATTGGCCCAAGTGAAATATAAGGCGTGAACTTTAATATGGGTTTTCCAGCCACATCAACCATATTTGTTGGGTAATGCATGTGTGTTGTAGCTGTTTTGTTGATATGTTTTGGGTATGTACATTATTTTAGAGCCAAGCAGATATGGAGTTTTGCATAGAAAATGTATCATAGTGTCAAAGCTCAAAGGTGGTTATGAGTCCTGTTTGTGTTTTAAGGGTTGCAGACTTAAAAGAATATAATCATTTCTCCTCAAGAATGTTTGACTGTACAGTAAATAAAATGACTAAAATCTACAAGTGCTTAGATACTTCATGTCCAAACTTAAAAATGCCAAGAGCCTTCGTGAAGACATGTTTTTTCCTCCAGTTTGTGGAAATCGATGCTGCTGCTGTTGCTAACTCAAACTCTCCTCCTCTGTTATATTCCCACAGGAGGACATCCCCCGCCAGCTTTATTACATCTGCCTTTATGTTGTCCATATCACCGGTGCCTATGTCTTAAAGTGAGTGAAATAATGTATTTTTCTGAGTGTATCATCTAGGGCTGTCCACTGTTAGTCGATTAGTTGACTAATCGGTCGTTTTGGTTTTAGTCCACTTAGATTTCATTAATCGTTTTTTATGCATTTTTTCATGCTGAATAACTTATTTCTAAGAAACTTATGAGCCCGTCTCTGGTAAACACAAGGTGGTGCTTTTGTGTGATTCTTTGTGGAGAAAAAAAATCTGTTTCCCAAATCTGTTGAAATTTTTTTTTTAAAACGGTCACTATGAATACTACTACTAGAATATTGGTTCATATTTGATCAGCGCTGCCTAGTTTGACTGTTTGATCGGAGTTTGAAATGACCTGTGATTGGCCAAAGTCTCCCGTCGCGGCTATATTTTTTAAAACCTGAAAACAGAGCCATGCGGAGGTGCAGAAGTCTAGTTTCTCTCAGAACACTTGAATTATAATATGCTGAAAGTATTTTGTATTGTACTGTATTGTATTATGTATTTTTTGCCCAATGATGCCAAAAATATACTGCCTACTGCAGGTTTAAATCAACTAATTGATTAATCGATAAATCGTATGAGTGTTAGTCTACTAATAATTTCTTTGGTCAAGGACAGCCCTAGTATCTTCTGAGGGTGAAATAAAGAAGCATATTCTAGGTATATCTCTATTTATACATTTTTAATTTATCCTAACAATGAATGTTTCAAACCAGTGCCTAATAAAACAGTTTTAACGTTTTACTGGGTAAAACAGTGTTACTTTTTACTATTGCAGGAAACTGAATAATAGTACATCATTATGCAATTAACAACTAGGACATCGTACATGACCCTAAGATACTACACAGTATCTATACGTTTATGGAGCGATTGTTTTAGTTTTTTTCTTTGAGCGATGGAAAGAGTAGTTGCTAAGTATTTGACCTCGCTTTATTGTCCTTATTGCCACAACCCGTAAAGATCATCTTTGAACTCAAAGCCAGGTCAGCTGACTTTCCCTCTATTTGGGAAATTGAATTCATGAGGTGTCGTACTGTATTTTGACCTGTGAGTCGGACCTGTTTATTTATTTTAAGATATGATTTATCTCATGTTATCTTAAATAGACTCTTCCTCCCATCTCCTTTCCTCTAAGACTATTGATATAAACAAATGTAATGTGGGGAACTGATATGAAAGTGTTTTATCTCCTAATTCACAGCTTGTTCTGAAGGAGGGTATGTGTAGCAGATAGTGCTCGGTGTTGCCTCCTCTCTTTCTCTATGTGCTGAGTTAATTATGTGTTGCCATTCGTCTCTCTGCGTCTCCGTCTGTTTAGCCTCCACCGACTGGGCCTGGTGCTGCTGGTCCCTCACTACCTGGTGGAGCTCCTGTTCCACGCTTCACGCCTCTTCTACTTCAGTGATGAGAACAAGCAGAAGGGGTATTGCTTTCATTCATCTAACAAACAACTTGTCATTTCTTTCCAGTTAGCATTTTTTGCCCCCCTGATTTGAACAACTATGTCTATTTTTTGTCTTTTACAGCTTTACTCTGTGGGCGCTACTTTTTGTCATCGCCCGCCTCCTCACCCTCACGCTGTCAGTCCTGACGTTTGGCTTCGGGCTGCCCCGTACAGAAAACCAGGGCTTTTCCCTCGCAGAAGGCAACTTCAATGTTCTCACCGTAAGGCAAGTCCAGATGGCAGCTGACAGCAAGAGCCCTTAATGTCTCTTACCTAGCTAATTTACTACTTAAAAAACGACTAAATGGCCAAAGTTTTGTAAAGTTAAATCACCTGAACTTTTGTAGTTCTTAAACTGTGTCTCCCCCGTCCCTCAGGATGACTTGCCTGGCAGCTATCTGCCTGACACAGGCCTGGATGATGTGGAAATTCATTAACTTCCAGTTGAAAAAGTGGAGGGAGCACAGCCAGAACCAGGCCTCAAAGAAGAAGGCGGTCAGCCCAAAGAGCAAGCCTCACAAAAGGGAGCCTACAAGGGGTGAGTGTTCAAGAACCTTAGTCAACCAAATAGACATAATGTATGTTTTTGTAATATTTCTCATTGTTGAACATATATATATATATATCTGAAGTCGCTTTCATCAGGAATGTTTCTAACCGCTTCTCTTGTCAGGAGGTGCTGCCAACGGGGTTGTGAAGTCCGACGATAAAACATCACCGCGGGCGAGAAAAGCCAAAGCTTCGTAGAGACGGAAGAACTGGGGGAGAAAAAAAACTGAGTGAGGGAGTTCTGACAATGTGACATAATGTCTTTACACAGCTTCAAATTGTGTCTACTGCTCTCCAAAACAAATGTTTAAGCGCACTAAGAAACCTTACCTTACAGATGTCCCTTTGGGGTTGAGACTCCCTTTTTGAAAGAGTTCAGTGTTACTGTCTGCTAGAACTGTTTATTATTGATTTGGGTTCTCTGCAGATGGGACGTTGGCAGGGCGGCGCTGGGTTTGATGCTTTAACAGGATCGATTTCAAAGTGTCCTTTTGTGTAAAACTACGATCACTCGCCGGGTACTTTTAAACTGAGTCGCTCCTCACTAAATCTGACATTGAATCAGTTAACGTCACAGTAGCTTAAAAGGAGATTTTGACTTCAGGGCAATTTAATATAAAGTGTTAATGTACAGTTTAACTGTACAGGGTGTCATTTTAAGTTTGGGCCTTATTCAGTAAAACTCACAAAATAGGCCACGGGCTCAAGTAGGGATGCACCGATCCGACTTTTTCAGTCCCGATACCGATATTTGAGCTTGGGTATTAGCCAATAATGAGTAGCGATCCGATACCAGTGTTTAATTAATAAGCTGGGAGTTTGGGAGTGACTTGGATCATTCTTTTATGTGTACGGAAACATCAGGCTTGGCTTAAACAAACTATCCTAACTTTGTAAAACTAAATTACAAATAAATACATACATTTACTGAATTGTTATTTATTATTAAAGGTACAATTGATAACTTTGGACAGTCTGATGAAGACACCAGAGTCAAACTCATCCATTTATCTGTTTTTCCACACTAACTGGCAACTCGATCACTGACGACACAGAGATATCACGTGATACCAACATTGTTAGAAGTGGGAACTAAACGTCAGATTTCTTCGAAAAAGATAAACAAAACATTCATTTTGGGCTCATCAAAATTTTTAAACTGATTAATTCACAGTGTTAATAATTTTGTTTTGAGGAAAAGCCATACTTTTATTCGGCTCATTTCTAAAAGCTCTATGGATGTATTATTTTAAAATAAGTATTTGTCTCCATAAACATGTTATCAATATAACCTTTAAAATAATAAATCGTACGACAGCAATTTTGTAAAAATATTCAAAATTAACAGGAATTACAATTCAAGTGTAAACCTTTTTAATGCAGCAACAAATAGGTCAAAACTTAAACAGGAATACAAATTCCAGTATATAATGTATGTAGTATATAAACATAGAATTGAAGATATCGGCGTGTTGTCACCGATACCCAATCCAGCTATTTGAGTCTGTATCGGCCTGATATCGGTATGGGTGCATCCCGAGGCTCAAGTCCCAAAATAAAGCCTTTTTTGCTCTGCAACACAGCACTTGGATCTTCTGCTTTTTTTAGGGGAAAAGATCCTAAACGAATTGCTCCAGAGGAATATTTGTGCTATTTAGGTATTTAGCGAAGCCGCAGCCTGACAACTGAAGCTTGTACTTTAACTCCTTGATGATTTACTGCCATTATTTGACAGCCTCTGCCTTTGAAATCCAACACGTTACAGGATTGAGGCACTTTTGTATTTTTTCTTTTTCTTTTATCCCGAGCCCGGTACCCTGTTACAGAGGGCCCGTCCAGGCTCGGTGACTCACCAAGAGGAAGCTGCACTGTAACCTGTGATGCTGTACTGTATGCATACAGTTAACTCTTTATAACGGCATGATCGGAAACGTGAGCAAGAAACTGTGTTTGAGGCTGCGATCCAGTCTTTTCTATGGGGATATGTCAATGCATGATGGTTTAAAGGCTAAAGACTTTACGGCTAGTTCCTACCTGTGCTGTTGAGTTTGCATCTCTCTCACACACAAACACACACAAGCATTCAGTGGCCTTTTTTTACAACTGCTGCAAGAGGGTTGAGTTATTTATTTTTGCCATATACTACAGATATTATTTTATATATTCTTTGACGAGCTATAACCAGCAAACACAGCGGTACATAGCAACTGCGTTTAGTTAATCCAAACAATACAATCTTTCTTCAAGTGTCCTTATAATGTCGGTGGTTTGTATCACTCGTTCTGCTTGTGTTGCGTTCGGTTCGCCTTCTCTGTTCACTCTTTTATTCTCGGGTATCAGGGGACAAGCTATCCACCACTTACACTACTAAGTTACATCCCATGGTGCAATGGGAGGAGGTGTGTTTGTAAGGGGGGTGCGTTTGTATGCCTGTGCACTTACTCGTGCGTGTGTGTATGTGAATTAACTGTGCGTGAATGATGGTGATGATGACGGTGATGACAACGATGTTTATTGCTTGTCTCGTAAAATAATTATTGCCTGTGTGCAGAGCATGAAGTGTTACAATCTGTTCATTGACTCCTGCCCCTGTTTGTTGTATTTCACGATCGCATCCTTTAGTTCACTTTGGTCGCTTGTGTGTGTGCGAAACACTGAGTCGTGGATTGATGTGTGTTCTACAGGTTATCGGTTACTAAATGCTTCTGTGTTCAATGTCTCAGATGCCCTTTTTCCCGTGTGAGAGAGATTCTGTGATTTCTGTTTGCCAAATGTGGCGTGTTCTGTCCTCCCTGCTTCACCTTTTCAATGATCCTGACATTGCTATGGATGGAGCACACGTATTGTACTGTTGGCCACGCTCTTTCCTTTCCTGGACCTGCTCTAAACCCACTGTACATGTTGAAGCTCTGTGCAGAAAAGACAGTACCTGTCTGCAGACAGTTGGAGTTTGGAGTCTTTAAGTCCAGGGCAGGGATGAGATGAAGTTGCCATTCATTTTTGCTCCCTTTATAGCGCTCCTTATTGGGACTTTGGTGGTCTTTAAAGTATGGCAGTGTCATAGGAGGGAAGGAGGAGCAGAGGACTTATGTACCAGCCTGTTATTAAACTGTCTCAGATGTAAAAGAGAAAAAAAAACTGATTTAACCCTACACTGTACTAAAATATGTGTCAGATTTTTAAGCTATTTTTATAGAGGGGGAATTCACTGTTGTTCAGTACATGTATGAATATTTGTTTTGCATCCATATTGATATGAATTGTTTTTTTATATAAGAATGAAGCTTGCCGAACTGTTAAGCGTGGATATACATTGTGGTATGAGTGTAAACATTTATTGAGCCTAATTTAACTTCATGGCCTTATTAGAGCAAAGTGAACTCAGTTGTATAACAGTTAACACTATGCTGCAGGTGCAGCTTTCACATGTTTTATGATAGTGAAGTACACCGTCACACTGACACTAGTCACCCACACATCAGTTTGAATATATAATCAGAGGAGCGAATGGTCAGTATAGTGTTTTCTTTGTTCCAGTCCTGCAGGTGTTTTTTGTGATCACGGGCCCGGATGTAGAGCGAACATTTTGCAGCGTGAAACCGTCTGTAAGCTTTTCGTGCTCATCAGAAGTTACACTGTACAACAATCGGCAGATGTTTTAGGCTCTGAAACACGAGCCACTCTGCAGTTCACGGCCCCCCTCGCTTTGAGACACAATAGCCTGTATAATCCCACAGGAATGCGCTTTTATTTTGCATAATATGCATTATGTCAGAGCACCACAACACTGCTCACATGGGGCTGTTTCTGCATCGATTCTCAATTAATTACAAATTAAGAGTTGCTCGATTTGTGTGCATTTTGTAATTGTTGAAAACTAAAAAAAAAAAAAAGACTGCAATGATTTAACTGTATGAGCAACCTCGAGGTAGCAACAATCATGAATGCATTTGAACATGAGATCACTTTAAAAAAAAAAAGAAAAAAAGACGGTTATTGTATTCTATTAATTCACTCTGCGTCGTCCTTGATTTGTTTTTTATTTTGCTGCTTGTTTATAGATGTCGCGCGATATGTTTCCTTTTTCGAATATGTTGTCTCTGAACTGCTCTGATGGTATATATTTATGCAAATTCTTGTGAGTTCTGATAATTTTTTCTTCGTCACTATTTTTTTATTTCATGTTTGAATAAAGCTTTTATTCATTACACAAACTTGAACATGTTTTTCTTTAACATACTGCCCGAAGGTTAAACCTGCAGTAGGCAGAATATTTTTGGCATCATTGGGCAAAAATTCCATAATAACCTTTCAGCATATTGTAGATCAAGTTTTCTGAGAGAAAACTAGTCTTCTGCACCTCCTCTTGGTTCTGTTTTCTTTAAAAAAAAAATCCAGCCTGTGAGCGTGGAGCAAACTTTTTCATTTTACAGTTAAACAGTACACTACAAGATGTTTCTGAAAACATTTGAGGCAAGAAATAGGAATTACAGAAACAGAATATTGATTCATATTTGATCAGCGTTGCCTAGTTTGACCGTTTGATCAGAGTTTGTGAGTGATTGACAGCTGCTCAGAGACGGCAGGCTTCAACTCGGCTCTGATTGGTTGTTTTCCTCCAGACTGGGAAATCTTGCAGATGCTATTAGGAGCACCGCAGGACACAGAGGCACCTGATTTTTTTCAGATTACCTGTCTCATGCACTACTGTCAGGATATAGTGACCGTTTTATAAAAATAACTTTTTTAAATCATATTTGCTCCCATTCTACCCACTGTAGATCAAAGTGGTAGAACTGTCTCCATGGAAACTCACAGTAAATTATAAGAGCTGTAGATAATTATCCACTCCTGTGAACCAGCAGTTAAAATGTCATAAAGGAGCCAGGGATATGCAACAGATATTGTTTTTTGAGGCTTCCATCTCTCACCTCCTGCTCATTGCACCTATTTCACTTAAACATACTGGATTTAAAAAAAAAAAAAATTCATTTCAACAGTTATACTACCCATTGGTGTCAGGAGACATGAGGAAATATTGGCCAAATCCTACTTCTTGGCTAATTACCACCAGGGGGCAACGCTGAGCTTTGTGCCTGAGGGACAGAAGCAGTCTGCAGGGGCATAGCTGCATACAGACCTGCATTAATAAATCACCAGTCAGAGTGAGAAAGACAGAAACATTGTCTTATCACACAGTATGCAGCTCTTAAACAGACTTTAGTAGGAAGTCAACCAACCAAATGAAGCAACTTGATGGGTTTATCCAAATATGGGAGTGTATTTCAGACGCCTTGACTCCGCTGTTGTGCAATTTGACTGGTTAGGGGCGCTGCAAACATGACATCTGCATCCATGGATGGCGTGGAATGGAGCACAACACAGAGGAGAGACACCTGCAGCTCACTGCTAATGTGTTGTGTTGTTTCAGAGTAATGGGTTTTCTCCAGGCAATCAGACAGCATGATGGATCAGTGGGAGCCAGAGAGGCAGGCTCGAGCTCTGCAGGGTCAGCACAAGGACAGGAGTTCACACACACACTCTCCATCACACACACACACACACACACACACACACACACACACACACACACACACACACACACACTCTCTGATGATGGCTGTATCCCCAACCCAAACCTATGGGACCTGAACCCTCTGAGGGTGTGCTTCAAAAGCAAAATTGCAGAAAGAGTCCAACCAGCTAAGGCGAGAGCAAAAAAAAAAATCACTCTCCCTCTTTTTTTTTTCTTTAATTCCTCCCCTTCATCCAATGAGGATAAATCTCTCGCTGAATCGTCAGTATTATGTGTAATTTCCATATAAATTAGCTTCATTAAAAGGGGAGTACTTTCTTATTTAACGAAGCTCATTTGAAATTCTGTATTTAATAAGACATGCAATCCCAGACTTGCAGACTAATAGGCAACAATTAGCAGGACTGGAGCATGAGTGTGTGTGTGTGTGTGTGGCTTTGTGTTGTGTCGGTGTAATCTCTTAGAAGTATTTGTCGTCCCTCAGTGTTATTTTCATTGATTGTCTCAAATGAGCAAATTGGGCAACAGCTGCTCTCCCAGCCAGGTTTACTTGCGGTGACCCCACGAAGCACGATGGAGATCCAAGACGTTCGTGACCTCGCGGCTATTTGTGAGCGAGCAGACGAGAGGGGGAGCGTGCGAGGTGAGCAGGTGTAGACCAATGAGGGACAGAGTGTAGCAGGGGTGGAAACATCTGGAGGGATCAGAGGCATGGGAATGAAAAGCAGACGGAGGGAGTGAAGACAAAATGGTAAAGGAAGTGAGAGGAAGAGAAACAGACAGACGGACGGAGAGCAATGTGGAGCAGATTTACAGCAGAACGAAGCAGAATAATGGAGGGAGGAGAGCAGCACCCTATCAGTGTCCATCACATCCAGCAGATGCAAATTAGAGCAGACGGCTAAATGAGAAAGGAAAGGTGGAAAAAAGAGGCTGTAGACAACAAATGAGAGAGACTGGATGGGAGGAAAAAGAAAAAGAGATATAGGAAAAGGCAGAAACGGGTTTATTTTCATCCAGCATCACCCCTCATTATTACCCCTTACAAGTCAGTTTAGAACAAATTCTTATTGAGCTTGACAAAAAGCAAATATGTGAAAGGCGAAAAGAAGAATAACAACAGGAGACAAATAAAATCCCTGTGTGTATGTGGAAGTTCATTAATGGCAAATCCATTGAAAGGGCATAAAACAAATTTAAATGGAAATCAAGACCAGATTTGAGTAAGCACAGGGATGGGTTTATAAACACAGAACAAATTCTGAGGATAAGCAGGGACATAATTGAGTGTAATAAATATCTACAGGAGAAATGTTGTCACAAGATTTGAAGAAGAAGAAGCAGAGGACTCGGTTGCTTGGTTGCACACAGGAAGTTTTGGAAGTTTGCGTCCCTTGCAAGCCACCTCAAAGTGAAAGCAAAGTAAAAGCCAATGGATCTGACCTGAACGTTAAGTGTTGTTTGAAGTGCGGTTGTATGAGGTTCTTATCCATAGTAGTTGTATTACATACAGTAGATGACGGTCAGCACGCCCCCAATTTGGAGAAACAGACAGGAGTACAGACACGGGAGCAAAGCAATGTACTGCTGCGGACGGGGCCGGCAACAAAACATATTTTAGCTACCTAAAAGAAAGAAAAAAAAACAACATCTGTTTAAGTGTACGTTATATTTAGAATATTTTCCAATGGAGAACTGAACTGCAAGTGATACTTATCTATACTGTTTTTGTCAACAGGTGGCTCTGAAGAGAACATAGATAGGTTTCACTTTCAGTGCAGTTCCCCATCTGAAAGGGCTGTCTAACGCCAAGATAAAGCAATGAAAATATTCTAAATATAGTGTACACTTACATTGACATCAATTATTTTTAGGTGAGCCTATCTTTTAAGTTCGCCCGTCCACAGCCCTGTATTACTTTGCTCCGGTTTCTCCAAACTAGGGGCGTGCCGACTGTCATCTACTATAGGTAATACACCTAAGAAACTTATACAACCCCGCTTCAAAACACCCAAACTATAACGTCAAGCCCCAGTCACACCAGTATTTAAAGCAGGACAGCATTATCAGCTGTAACTGCTGTATGAGCTAGGCAGTGGGGCACGCTCACATGCACTAAAAGCGCGCGTGGCTCGCCCAGATATGACAGGAGAAGCACAGAGAAACTCGGATTACAACACACACAGAGGGAGAGTGACTTCTTTCTCTGCTCAGGTAGACATTACTCCTCTATATCTTTACATAGACAATAGTTGTTTGCTGCTATATTAATGCTCTGACTATCATATAGAGAACCTTTAACATCCCTAGAAAATCCAGTTATTGTTGACCTCCAGTGCTTTAACTTCTCACGGCGTTGCAGTGATGTAGAGGTGTACTCCAGGGTGTGTCAGTACACCGTGACATCACTTACATGTGCAACAGAGCACACTTTTGACCAACTGGTGGTCTTTAAGGCTTGAGACCAATACGTCTACTACTTTCATCTTAAAGACTATTTCAAAACTAAAATTAAAATATAGTAACATTGTTTTATTGATGTCTTCCATTTGTTAAAGGGCCGTAACAGTGTTTTTGCATATTTTAGCTATACGCCACTACAAAGCACAAGTTGATTTTCATTTCATATGAAAATGAGAGGAAACTAATGGCTGCCTGGAAGGTAGAAGAAAAAGACATTACTGTATTCTTTGGACAATGGTTGGCAGTAATGTAAATTATGCTTGTAATATGGGTTTAAGCAGCCAAAACCACTGCTGTGATCCTTTATTAACATCAGCTATTCTTGGGTTATTTTTAGATTTAAGAAAAAAAAAATTCCTGTGTGAATGGCAAAGCTGGAATCCAGAGATGTTTCAGACGTTTGCTTACAAATAATTTAATTTTAATATATTCTTTGTATATATGAACAGCTTTTGAGGATATCTGCCTGTGTTATTTTATATGCCGCTATTGCATTTTGGAGTGAAAGTCTTTAATTCCTTTCCCTGATAGAGTGAAACAGTGGATAATTGTTTTTCTATATCCAGCTGGCTTCAGGTTGCAATTCCACAATATTTAAAACCACATTATTACGGTACTTATTGTCCATCATTCGGAAAATTCCATAGTGTTGCCGGAGGCTAAAAGAAAACAGAAATGGCAGAAAATTAAATGCAATGTGAAGAAACACACGCATCTAAAAACAGAGTCACTTTACTAGCATCCAACTGTGTCTCCACAATTCCACTTGACCGTAATCCTCAAAGATACAATAAAGCACACTTACTGCCTAATATCAATCTGTTAGACGTTTACAGTGCGGACAGGAGATGATCGTGTTTTATTTATCAGCGTACAGTGTATTGTTGAGTGAGAATTTAGATGACTGCAGAGAGAGTTGTGGGAAGGTGAGAGGAAGAGGGAAGCTGTTTAAAATTCCAAACAGGTAGGAACGAGGCTTCGGGAGGGTAGTGGAACAGCTACACACACACACACACAGATGTGAGACATGGGGAGAGAAAAGAGGCGACCCATATGCAGAAAATGCTGTTGCAATTTGGAATCTGAAGCTGAGGTGAGGAAGGTTAAGAGTTGACCTCGACTACGTAGACACAGTACGATGTCGTAATCAACAAAAGGGGGGAAGATAAAGGTGGAGCTGTGAGACACAATTAGTTTGTCATACTTTTATGAATCCACCATATGCTCCTGTCCCATTTAGCCATCATCCCCTGCCTCCACTTTCTACCTCACCATCATCCAATGCAAAATCAATACAACATGATTGAGCAGATAAAGCAAAAAACGGTTGTTGTTGTAGAATCACTGACTGGAAAGCCTCAAGGGACGATAAAGTTGCTCTTTGGAAAAACAAAACCCCTCCGAGGCGGCGGAGGAATAAGTGAGAGGGGGGGGGGAGATGCAGCCTGGCGTTGTCGTGTGTTTACCGTCACCGTGGAAGAGTGCACAGACTGAGTGTTACCGAGAGAGTTCAGGCAACAGATGAGCCTGTATAAACACACGTGACCCTGCTAGCGCTGTCAGCTGTCCCAGTTACCGGCTGGGCCATGTGTGTGCGTGCATGCATGCACATGTAGGTGTGTAAAGATTCATGTTCCAGATGCACAACTTGTTGGTGCACAGCCTGCATGCAAGCACACACACACACACACACACACACACACACACACACACACACACACACAGAAAACATTCCACACTGTCTAGAGGACGAGCATAAATCACCTCCTCTCTACATTTTTGTTGATTTCTGTGTTGCTCAATGTGAGGCGCCTCAGGCAAATAAGGGACACGTGCTGACTCCATAACTGAGGTCCTCACTAGCTCACACTGCAACATGCACCACAGTGTTTTGCTATGGTCTTGCAAACAACCAGCAAGGACTATAATGGTACAAAAATCACATGATGTCCATATGTAGGTCAGTTTATTAATTGCAAAGCTATTGAGTGAGCACGGAGCAAATTCAATCCAGGTTTGAGAGCACACAGGAACAGATTTGGAAGCGTGAAACAATTCTTAAAGAGGCACTCTGACGGTTTTACACGTTATCAGGGTTATCTAGGAACTACTGATTGCTTGGATTTTTAGCATCCTGTTTTAAATCTTTCTCTTGGGAGTCCCCCAACTTTAAGGAAGCGTCATAGTGCTTACAGATACTCTTTAAAGCTGCAGCGGGTAGAAATGGAGCAAATATGATTAAAAAAAGTTATTTTTATAAAAAGGTCACTGTATCCTGACATTGGTGCATGAGACAGGTAATCTGAAAAAAAAATCATGTGCCTCTGTGTCCCGGAGGTTGTGACCTGGCAGCCATTTGAGATAAGCTGAGGAAATATTAAGCACCGCCCACCAGCCGGAGCACAGCCAATAGGAACGCTCTCTCTCTCTCTGAAATTACCTGTGATTGGCCAAAGTCTCCCGTCACAGGCTGAGATTTTTTCTATTTTCTATTGTCTCTTGACTTTTGCACTGTGTTTATTGTTATGCACCAAATCACCAAGACAAATTCCTCGTATGTGCAAACCTACTTGGCAATAAAACTATTTCTGATTCTGATGCTATCAGAGTCTGAGTCTAATTTCTTTTAAAGGAGGCTTAAAACTCTAAATCCTTTGGCTGGGACTTACCCCTGTGTGTGTGTGTGTATTTGAGTGTGTGTGAATGTGTGTATTACAGGGTTACTGTGCAACATGAAGCACACACATTTGTCTGATTGGTTTCTTTGTGTATGAAATGCACAAAGGTGATAACTTTGATAAAACTTTTCGGGTTATGATCTTCTAAACGTGCTTCACATTTTCACAGAAATAGTGCTGAAATTAAACTCTAAGGATCTTACTAATGTAATCTTTGCTTTCCAAGAACACTCACATTTCTTGCATCCCTCACTTTATTCAGTTATATTCTAATCACATTTTCTTCTCTTGGCGTTTCTTTTAGTTTTGCCTGATGCCTTATGTCTGACCCACGAGGCTAATTGCTTTAAGCCTTCTCCACAACCCTGATTCAACATCTCCACGCTCTCCGTAGTCTCTTACACTTTTCTCCGTATTGTATGACCTCCCTGCCTCACTTTCCGAGTCAAACTTGTACCTTATTTTCACTCCCTCTATGTTCCTTCGAGCTACAACACTTCCTCTCCTCCATCACACTGACAACTCCACACTTGCTTCTTCTCTCCCCTGTTCATACTTTGTGTTTCTTTAACACCTATAGGTTCCCCCAGCTCCCCTTCTCTTCAGGCAATAGGCACCATTTATCATTATCTGTGATCTTGTCTCTGCGTCTTGTTAAACTGCCTTAAACTAAACGCGACTATCTCATCATCTTGTCTCACTTCTCTCTCACCTTCCTGTTCTCATCTTCTTTCATTCCCACTGTCATTGACACAACAGGATCCCTACTCACTCGGTGTGTGAGTGTGTGTGTGTGTGTGTATCTATCCATCTATCTGTGCTTTCGTCCGCCTGGCATCACCATAGTGACGGATTTTTGGTGCTATCAGTCCCTGCCTTGTATATCTTGGCAGCAGCCGGGGCGACGTGCCGACGTGTCCCAGTTCATAGGCCACCCGGCTCCGACGTCACCGCTCCATGCTGACCCTGCCAGCTCACATATGGAGCCCACATATGGGCCTCATCTATAAGAGATAGGAGGCTTGAAGGAGCCACAGTCCCTCTGGTGAAACAAACCCCGCTCACAGAAGGCTGGCTCCTGTAAAAAAAAAAAGGCTGCAGGATGTGAAGTGACATTTTAGCATTTTGTCTGTTTCATGAGGAAGAGAAACCAGAGTTTTGATAGAAGAACAAATACTGACGCACATAAAATGTCACCAACATCTTGATTTTAGTATACAAAGAAATCACATCGCTATTGTGACCTCTAGTATTCATTGACAAGATTTGATTTTTATCTTATTCACCAAAGTGTGCCAGATTAATTGATATGATATGAATTGGTTAATGTTATTTTTTATATCAGAGTTTGAGTAGTTTTGTCACAAAGTGAATCCGCTGAGGGTTTCTGTTTCACAAAGACCAAAATAGGACATACGTACATACGACACATATAACATTTGTCATCCTTGGCATAAACATCTGAGTACATTTTCCATAAAATACTATCATATTACATACTGTATGTCGCACATATCATTACATATCAGAAACTATTATTACTCACACTTTACATTTTACTCGCAACTGCATGGTCTAGAAAATAAAAGTTACATCAGTATTTAAGAAAAAATATATATTAGATATTAGAGATGAAACGATTTGGTGGATTAGATCTTTACTTAAGTAAAAGTAGCAATACCACAGTGCAGAAATACTCTGTTACAAGTAAATGTTATGCATTTAAAAATACTTAAAAGTACAAAGGTATTAGCATCAATGTATATATAAAATATACCAGAAGAACCAAAAGTTAAAATGCTCATTTCAGAATAATGTGTATTATATTATTGGATTATGATTATTAATGTGAATACAATATCAAATTTCCATGTCTCTTATCTTTGCCATCTTTCTTTTTACCTCTTCCAGCCTGTAAAACCTACTCAAACATCGATCTGAGATCTGAATCACTCTTTTCTTGAAGTGCTGTGAGCACTTCAAGAAAAGAGTGATTCATAAATTACATAACCTTTGATGAGGGGTCACAAGTTAACAAAGGTCAGAAACAACTGCTATAGATTACAGCAAAACACACACCCAATACTCAATTTAAAGGCCCGTGTCAGTGTGTTTTTGCACATTTTAGTTCCATAACTACAAGTCATGTATACTTAAATTTTTTGCTGATAGTTTTGAATGCATACTGTACAGTTTAATGTGTGTTTTTTTCTACCATTCTACGCAGCCGTTTGTTTACATTAAATTCTGAACAGTATAAAAATCAAGAAGCAGACTCCTGAAAGTTGCTTGAATTGAAAAGTCTGCATTAAATTTTTGTCACTGACATTATTTTTGCGTGCTGTCATTAAAGCACATATTGATTTGTAATCTACACTGTGATACCTTTTGACAATGTGGGAAATAAATAAATGCAGACTTGATGTTCAGTGTGATGGATTACGCAATCAGAATAAGGTTTATTGTCAAAGATTTTCACATACAAGGCATTATTTACCTTGGTATTTTGGTGCATAACCGTAAACATAGACCAAAAAAATTTAAAATAAATAAAAATAATGCAAAATCAAGAAACATAAATAGAAAATAGGAAAATTGACAATAAAAATGGGATTTTGCAGGATTTTGCAAAATATCGACAACTCAACTTAATTTTAAAGACTAATAGACTTTTAACATTTCTACTGTTCATTGTGTATATATTTAAGCATATTCAATGCATACTGTCCATACTGTTAATACTGCTTACATAGATAGAAAGATAGATAGATAGATAAATAGATAGATAGATAGATAGATTACCACTGTACGTCATTTATCGTGCCATCAATCATTGGAATAGCTGCCCTCTTTACATCCGTCAATCCTCTCACAAATCCTCATTCAAATACCATCTAAGAAAACATTACTTAAGCAGCTGATCGATAAACCAGTGTTGGTCATGTTTGGTTTTTCTTTTGTTCCTTTTCCCTGATGATGGGCCTTGAGGCTAAATGGTTGTGGAAGATGTGTATGAATGTGAAATTTATATATGTTTGGAAAATTTTAATGTTATTAGTGTGACACAAATATGATGTTGTATGTATAGTATGTATGTGATAAATGTAATGTACTTGATTTCGGACCCCAGGAAGACTAGCTGGTGCCATTGGTATCAGCTAATGGGATCCTTTTTAAATAGATAAAATAAATACATAGCTACATTACTCTACTTTACTGGTGTTTTTTCTCTTCTGGTTGGACGCCAAACTACATTTCATTGTCTCAATACTGTGTGCAGTCAATGACAATATAGATATTGCACATGGTAATTTTTATTAGAAAATTGAATGTTCCAATAATGTAAGGAAATGAGTTGAAACTGGATTGGTAGACATGTAGCTTACATCAAAATTTCTAAAAACAGAAAAGCATGTTTTACAGACAGACTGGTTTTATCTGTCAGGTAAAGTGGAAAATGTGTAATGAATTGGCCAAAAAAACATGCAAACCCACTGGAATGGTCCTTTAAAGTGATTTAAATAGAAGGAAGTATAAAAATAGAGCAGTAAATACAGTATTGACAATAAACAGAATATTAACAAAATTGCACAAGTGGAAAATGATATTGCAACGTGAGAATGAAAGGAATGAATGAATGAAATTCCACCTGAAAATATCAGGTTATTGTCAGTTTTTTGGTGTGTAAGTGGTCTACTGGGAGCAGTGCTGGTTGTGGAGTCTGACAGCTGCTAAAATAGAACTATAATCCCACTGGCACATATAGACTTTTATTTATACCACCTCATCGTTATCAGATAAGGATAAGACCTTTGCGTCCTAATTTGCTCCCAAGTTTAAAGGCTGCCTACTTCTTCTGTGTCACCCTCCTGCAGCCAAACGCCTTCTTTTGGTGGAAAAGTCTGCAAAAATGTGCCTTTTTTTAGCCTCTGAAGCAAACAATTCAGTGTTTGCTCTTCATTTAAACTGAAAATGGACACCATGTCATCTCTCTCGCTCTCTCTTTGGTATCGTCGCTGACATCCGTCTATAGGCTGCTAGACAGACAGTGCCTGTTTCAGCCACCTCCTCCACCACCTCTATACCTCCACCCCCTGCGGTGGTGGTGGTAGGAGCCTGCTTTTGTAGTCCGTATCCGGGTTGCACAACGCAGCCTGACGCACGACGCTCCGTTCCAACGAACTCCGTTACCCAGAAGCCCCCGCGGGGAGCCTCAACTTACAGAACTGGCTTCTTGGGCTTCGGGAGTGTTTCCCATTTAAACAAACAGTGCCGAAGATGGCGGAGAGTTTAATGGTGTAAAGAAGAAAATTATCGATCCAGGCAAGAGAGCAGATACGTCCACACAAGGTAAGCTCGTTGTTTGCTCACATTCAGATCATTCAATGCGACTTTTGCATGTCGACAGAGGACGGAAATGTACTGACTTCTGCTCTGAAGTGCACAATATACTGGCATCGCTACGGTGCGGAGGGCACAGTGCACAGTGCATGCACATTTATAGTTACATGACAGCAAGATAGTATTTACTAACATGTTGGTGTGACAGGCGATGAAGTGTGCTGTTAAGTTTGTCAGCATTTGTGTTTGCAAAAACCGAGTGAAGCACATTATTATTTTTGGTGAACTTAACTTGATTACGCAGAGCTGCATGGACAGTTTTACGCACAAGCTGGTGTGTGTGTTTCCAGATAGATACAGAGCATCTGGAAGTTTTTTTTTCACACACACACACTTGATCACTCATTTAAACACACACAAACGCAGATTTACTATTTTCTGTCTGCTATAGTAGGTAGGAAACTGTCCAACAGCTGAGCCTGGCGCACCATGAGGAGACCAAATGTGTGTTGGATCAAGTGCATGCAGACAAATGTCATGTTTTAAAGAGGCTGATTGTGCATTTTGATGGTTTTCTTACTATAAACATGCCAGAAGAGGCAGACGATGCAGATTGTCTGTCCTTACTGCTGCTGAGTGATACAAAAGTGACTCTACTGTATATGTCTCCAAGTCACTGAATGAGGCATGCATTGCCTATAAATGTGTGAGGTGAAAGAGTGAATGTTCACAAATGTCATGTTTGAAAGAGGCTGATGGTGTATTTTGATGGTTTTGTTACTACAAAAATGCCATGCGTGAAGAGGCAGACGATGCTGACTGTCTTGTCAGTCACCCCAGCTCTGGTCCTTACTGCTGCTGAGAGATATAGTCAAGTCAAGTCAAGTCAAATTTGTATTATTTTATTTTTTTATTTAACCTTAATTAACCAGGTAGTACTCATTGAGATTAAGAATCTCTTTTGCAAGAGAGACCTTGCCAAGACAGCAGCATTTAAACATATATTAAAGTTTCAGACGCCACAACATAAAACAAATGCAAAATAAATACATAGCATAATAACATACAAAACACATTAAATTATTAAATTATATTTCTATAACACATTTAAAACAACATGAGCTGACCAAAGTGCTTTACAGACATAGGCAGAATAAAAACAGGTCAACAGAGCAGACAACAAAATTTCACACATCCACAGACAGAGACCAAGATTAAAAATCCATGATTAAAAGCCTGTTACAATGAGCATTATAAAAGGCCAATTAGTAATCACAATTCAAGTACATTCAAAAGCCAAAAGAAAAGAGGTGGGTCTTGAGCTGTGCTTTGAAAGACTCTGTAGAGGGATCAGATCTGATGTGGAGAGGCAGTTTGTTCCACAGACGATATAAAGTGACTCTACTGTATGTCTCCATGTCACTGTATGAGGCATGCATTGCCTATAAATGTGTGTGAGGTGAAAGAGTGAATGTTCACCTCCTCCTGTCATCTGCTTCTTCCTTTCTAATAATGTGTCCCACTGTATATCTGCAGGGGGCAGCAGCGTGGCCCTGTGTGTGTGCGCACACACACACACACACACACACACACACACACACTGTCCTGTAACCCTGAAGGTCCGCGGTTTGATCCCTCAAACAGCCAGTCAGTGTTGGTGTGTGTGTGTCCTTGAGCATGACACCAGAGCCCCCTCTCTACAATAATACCTGCTCACACTGGATAATAGCGGTCCACTCTTCTTCTTCAGTGTGTAAACAGGAGTTGAAAGGGAAGCCATGCAGATGGTTGTGTCTGTGTCAGTGTGGACAGGTGAGCGATGTGAGGTCGAGTTAATTACACTGAGGTTTGGATTTAGATCTGTTGACTTTGTGGCTGAATAAGGCTGTAAATAATGATTATCTCCATTATCGTTATCGATTTTTCTTTTGAAATGTGAAACATTTCTTAAAAAATGTCCATCTCAGCTTCCCAGAGTCCACGCTGACATCTTCAAACGTCGTATTTTGTCCGACCAACAGTCCAAAAAAAACAGAGATGGTCAATTTATTGTGATATAAATCAGAGACGAGCAGCACATACTCACATTTGAGAGACTGCAACCAGAGAATTGTTTGTTTTTTGATTGATGAATGACATTAACAAGCGTCCTCTTGTCTGAAAATGACAAGCACACACAAAAAATGGTTACTCTTCTACTTTCTTCTGAAAGGTTTACAATCGAAAAGTCCCTAAGAAACATTAAGAACACGGTAAAGAATTTACCGCGTCTTGCCTATTCTGTTCAATCTACTGCTCTGTTTTGTAGGGCTGACCCGAATGCTTCGACCGTTGCCATCGTAATCGACCTCCAAATCACTATTCGCGTGCTTCGTTTTTTTAATTTAATTTTTGAATATATACTAAGTATAATAAGCATGTAATAATAATGTATAAATCCCCAAATAGCCCATGAAATGAGGAATAATCCCACAACATTGCTCATTATCAACATCGCTGTTTGTCATGTGTAGAGGTGTGTGTACAGTAGTGAGGCAGCGGCACTGTCCCGGGCTCTGAAACGAGGGAGATGGAGACAGACAGAAGAACATGTCAGCCTGCTGCGCTGCGCCGTCGAAGCTTCAAATACCTTCCATTATTTCTCACCGAAGCTTCGAAGCCCAAAAAATGGTATTCGGGAAAGCCCTGTTTTGTATGCACTCCTCTAAGAAAATGTTGTGGCAGTGATATTAGGTTCTTGTCTCATTGTTCTTTCTGCTTTCAATTGATTTCATAGTTTGTCAACTCACAGGATTTAACCAGCCACCTGCTTGATAAGGGATTAAACAATAAATCTAAATTGTTGGCGATTCATATCATCGTTTAATCGACTGACCGTTTCAGCTCTACGGCTGAACTGTCTGTCTGCTGCCCATGTGGATGGGTGTGGCGACGGGAAGCCCTCGCCTCGTTCCATGGCAACCCTCTCCTGACAGATTTACAGTCAACTCTGGCTCCGAGTCTCTGCACACGTGCAGACCGACACGCGCCTACAACCTGCTCACAAGGAATCGAGGGGAACATGGACCGGGGAGGGGGTGGGCAAGCTGCTCGGACCTGTGAGGGGGTCTTCGCTAAGCGGATGGTGGGATGAATGCGTGAACGAGGAGGAGGAGGAGGAGGAGGAGGAGGAGGAGGAGGAAGAAGAGGAGGAAGAGGAAGAGGAGGAGGAGGAGGAGGAGGGTGACAGTGATGCATGATGTTTGCTGAATTGGAAAAAGGGGACAGAGGTTAGCAGGGGATGGATGCTGGCGACTGGGTCAGGCGCTGGGGGCAGGGCTCACGAGGCTGAGCGGGGAGGGAGGCAGGGCATCGCACGCCAGCCTGGGAGCATGGGAAGCTCTGTGTGTGTGTGTGTGTGTTTGTGTGTGTGTGTGTGTGTGTGTGTGTGTGTGTGTGTGTGGAGGGGGGTGTGTCCCGTAAGGGGAGGGGCGCTCAGGTGGAGCCTTTTGCTGGAATTCTACCTGGCATATTTGTCTTTTGTGTCTTTTCTTGATGTTGTTTTCTGCCCTGCTCGACTCTGCTCGGTCATTTTCACCTCTTTTGTGGAATCAGGAAGTTCTCTGACTCAAACGGACCACATTCTTTGCCCTCTCGTCTCTCTGTGGTATGTCCCTCGCTGTCCTCTGGCTTGCCTCTCCCAACTGCAGTGAAGTGAAGTGAACGGTTGTCCTGTCTGTTGTTGTTGGGGCCCCTCTCCCATGTGTCAGGATGTGTTTAACAGGAATTAATCTTCACCAGCTCTCATTGATTTCACTCTGTGGAGGAGGGGTCTTTTTTCTTCTTTAAAAAAAAAAAATCTCCAGTCAGAACGGTAGATCCACCCCCCCTCCCGCATGACTTGATGCGGTCTTACTAGGTTTGTCTCAGATGATGAGGGCTGGGTCGGTATCTTTTGATACTATTGACAATATGGCATTTGAGTTTCGACATCTGTACCAAAACAATAGTTTTTCCAATACCTTGCTTTGAAAAATAGAGACATGATTTCTATAAAAAAAAAAAGTTAAATTCAATAAAATAAACACAAACATCAAAATCGAATTCATTGACTTTTCCTGAATATAATAAATTATAAAATTGATGAAATTCTGATTTAAATAAAGACATGTCTGATTAAAGAACAAGTAAACAAGACTGCTAATGACTGTTCGCTAAGCCCCGCCCCCTTAGTTACCGTTGCTATTGCTGTCGAGCCTTCCATTAGAACAGAAACTCCGGTGTTTTTTTTTGTCAACAGCCGGTGCTGCCATTTTGGACTGAAAATGCCTATTATATTTATAATATTTTACTGATCAAGACAGGCCCTTTTGGTAGAATATGACAATTGAATAGAAATAATTTTGTTTTACTTTTTTACGGCACTTTTGAGGCGGACGTTTTACTGGCGTCCGGTAGTCGCTTTCAGTCCAAAATGGCAGAAGCGTAGCTTTGCTGCTGGGCACTTATGTTGCAATAGAACGAACAATTGACTTCCACTTCTTGGCTATATACGTTCTTTGTGTGCAGTTTACTGTGAGAATGGGGGAGATTTACCATTCAGAAGTAATATAAAATGTAATCTATATATAAATAGTCACTTTTGAAACAATGGGTCCTTGAGTTCAATTTCTGATCTTAAATATGCACTTGATGGCTACATACATGAAATAATGCTAAAAGCCTGAGGCTAAAGCTGCACGTCCTGCGCAAAAACATCAGCATCCTCACCAGTTGAAGATCCATGTAGTAGACGTGGAAATAAACAACATTCTTGTATTGCGGCGAAGAGCTAGTCAATCTTAAAAGTGTGATGAGGAAAAATGTAAGATCACACATTTATTTTGATCTAACATAACCGTATTTATATATATATATATATATATATATATATATATATATATGTTATTATAATTATAACCGTTTTCTAACAGTATGTTTTCATTTGTGACGTAACAAGAAGACAAAATGCTTCTAGGATGAGGATTCATCGATGTGTTAAATGTAACATGAAACAAACGTAGCGCTATCTCGGGTAATGCTGGCTTGGTTTGATGGGAGTGTGAACTTCCCCAAATCCAATAAAGAGTAGGACAGAGCGGCTAACGTTAGCCTAAACTCTGAGAACATACACATACACCGGATGTGCTGGTCTTCAAACAGGATTTTTCGAATGTAACCTGCAACACCACAAACTAACACCACTAACACCACTACTTACTGTAGTTTGTGATGTGCTTGGATCACCATATCCGTCCTCTATAAGCCTAAAGGAGAAACACAAAAACATGCAATTCTAATGTGTCACTTGTGTGATTTTGCACACATCAGGTCAATATCTGCCAACATGTATGGCTCTCTTCTGAAGCCAGAAAGCACAGAGCCAGCATTCCCGCCTGCAAAGTGATCAAGAGACACATTTTGCTGCTGCTCCTCTGATAATGAATTGGAGATAGGCAGGGGATTTATGTGTTGGCTTTAGCTTTGACACCCAAATGAGCTCTTATTTTATCGTTCAGCTAACAGTTTGAAACCAGAAATACTACCCACATCCCGTTAAAACAAACATCCTGGCTGCTTTCAAGGCTCATAAGGCCACTCTCCACTTAACTATCAATGAAAGTCCTTCACAGAGTCTCTTGAAAGCTTCGAGTTTTATTTAACATCAGAGATGTAAATTTATCCTCAAGTGTTAAAGATGATCTTAATTACTTGTTGATTCTTTTGTTATAGATAGCTTTCCCTTCTCTCTATAAGTGCCCTCATAAGTATTTGTATAAGTATTATATTTTACACTCAAAAAAACAAATGATACTTCCAATAATACAAATGTAACCTGCTTTGTTTATTCATTTGTGTGTGTTGCTGATCTGATTGTGAGTAGTGGTGTGTGTGCGTGCTGTGTGTGTTGGAGTCGATGCTGTAGTGGTTGTGCCGGAAGCTGACGTGCTTTCATGAGGCAAGACGATGCAGGAAGTAATGTTGGTGCCACTTGAATTTCTCAGTGTCAACGTGACCTGCAATATCTTTTCTGTTACAGAGCAATCCAAAATAAACCATTTAAAAAGACTTTACATATGCTGAGTTCTTACTGGTGGTTATGACTGCTAACATTGCAACATCAACTAGACTTTTTTTTGGCCACATGTTCAAAGCAGCAGCGAAGTGCGGCTCACCGCAATAATTCCATTTTTCTGCGTTCGGGAGGCGTGTTTATGTGTTTCAGGTGAGAAGAAATTCTTTGTAACATAGGTTAACATGTCACAGGAGTCACAGGATCTATGTACCGATTGGCTACAGGTCCTCTCTGGCCGCACTTCGCAGCTAAAAGTAAAATCTTTCCCAACTTTAGTTTGGCCGCACTGCGCAGCAGAATCAAACGGCCGCAGCTCGCTGAGCTCGGGAGCGGCCGCCGCCACTTTCCATAGACATTGCATGGCAGCTCGCCGCAGGCCACACTTAGCCGCTGCTCTGGTGTGACTTCGACACAAATCAAAACAGTAAGGTTGTGGGTCATAAAACAAAAACAATGAGTTGAAAGATGCCAACCGTGTGTTTGTCACTACATGCAACCCCTTTTACATTACACACACTGTAGTCCTCTGACCCATACAAAATATTGATTAGGGCAGCATTTTTTCTTCTATCTGGATAAACAACATCAGGGTTCCTGCGGATCCTTAAAAAGTCTTAAAAGACATTGAGTTAATTACTCTTAAAAAAAGGCCTTAATTGGTATTAAAATGTCTTGAATCAATCTTTAAAAAGTCTTAAAATGCTGTGACATGGGAAGTAGGATTTTAAGAATGGCTTCTTTTCTGCAATTTAAAATGTGACACGGTGACAAAACACCAATCATACAAGTCAAATGAGGGTGTATAAGACTTATTCTGCGCAATTTTCCTGGACTCTGAAATTGCCCACATGTTTGCATGCAGTTCCGACAGACAGCCGACAACATCAGGATGTAAAATTTTGGTTATGGTAAAGTCTTAAATTTCATTCTGAGTCTGAAAAAGCCTTAAATCTAACTTGCCTCAAGCTGTAGGAATCCATGTATTTTGTCTTAGTTTTTTCTACACTCATATTCTAATGGCACCTTCCCCTCCAGGGTTAGTGTTCGAGTTCTACTATGAAAACACAACACACCCAAAAACCAACTCATCCCTACAGCCAGGGAAACCCAAGTCAGAATTTCTGTGTGAAAGGAAAACAGAGCCCTAAAGGATCATTACAACAGTAACAGTTTAAAAGAATTGTAGGGGGATTGACTCATTTCTCATCTGTCAACAGCTGATGGACTAGCAGAGAGATGACACTTAAGTGGCTATAGCCAAACGGTTATTAAGAATGGAATGACTTAAAGCGTAAATAAGCGTTCTCCGCTCCGATTTGCATTTTTATTGGTTTATGCTATGTGAGGAAATAGGCAGAAAATATGAAGTGAAACATTTCACGAGTGATGTCACTAAGAATTATAGAAGAAATTGTTGTTAAAAGGAAGCTACAGTTTGTGACAAGAGAGATATGAAAGTAAGATTTGTGACACATACACAAACCATGTGTATGACACCAAGTGTAGTTACACACACCGCTATACTTCAGATTTATATCAGAGCTTGAATAAATCTCCTTCTTTACATTTGAGAGTCTAAATAGAAGACTGTTCTTTTTTAAGAAAATAAATTCGATCATTTGAAACAACTCACTTTCTGCAATCATGTTTGCATATTTGTATGATTTAAGTTGAATTTACTGCAGAAAAGATAAGAATTGGGGGCCAACCTCCACCTCACAGAGGGAGTGAGATGGGGAACGACATGCAAAAAGGGTTGCACTTAAACCAGGTACATGGTTACACTAATTGTTTAGTAACGCCTTGGTGACCCTGAAGTTATTAAACACACCAAGAGTTTCAAACCTAAAGCTGGACAATAACCCAAATTCATTGAATTACCAACATTATGAATCTCTCACTGACCTAAATTTATTAATGTCACACTTTTCAATAAATGGAAGTGACGACAGCTACAACAACAAATGACATGTAGGTTTAACCAACCAATCGGCAAACAGCTGATTTTGTATTACACATGACATGCAGGGATATATGCGAAATTAATCAACAACTATTTTCATTAAAAAAATAATTGTTTAACGCAATTAATCCAGTGGCTTCAGCTTCTCAAATAAAATGCTTTTGTCTTTTTTATATGATTTGTAAATTCAATATCTTTATGTTTTAGACTGTTAGTCAATCAAAACAAGCAATTTGAAGATATCATCTTGGACTAATGATGGGCATTTCTCACCTTTTTTTACTTTACAGATGATAAAAATAATTCTTAAAATGTATAAATTGCTATATTTTATTATTATTGAGGTAATGTTTGTATTGTCCTGGTCTATTCAGCCCTGTGTTAAACACTGATCTAGAGCGAGTCGTGAAACTAGGTCACTTAACAGGCGACCCATTCAGACTAACAGCAAACACGGGTCATGTCCTTGCTTCGGTCTGAAATTGATCTAAGAGTTGCGTCACTAATTTCTGCTATTTGACGTGCTAGGAAATCCAGTTTAGATCTTGGTTTTGTTATTTCAGTAGAAAAATGTATTTTGGGTTTATACATTTTTCAGGGATAAAGTTAAGGAGCTAAAAAGTAGTTTTCTACATTTTTCTGTGATGGAATAACTAAATATCAAACCGAGTTGGAGGGATGAGCCGACTGTGTTTCCTCAGTTTCTGTTTCCTTTCTTTCCCCAGAATGTCTCCGTGCAGCTCATGTCCTCCGCTGCTTTATTTTTCTGAGAGCTTTTTCTTCTGTGAGAGGAATGTCAAGTGCCCATCTCGGTGCGTTTCTCCCTGTTCTGTGTTTTGTTTTGTTACTTGTGGTTCACTCTTGATTTCCGTCTTTTTCTCCTCCTCTAGTCTTTGTCTTCTTCGTTGTGTTTCTTCCTCAAGGTACGTGCAGTTCGCTGCTGGTGCCCAGGACTGTATGTCCTTTACGTCTGAATCATAACACTCAGGCTAAACAAGTTTATGTGTTAATATCAAACATGATGTCTTTGTACAACCATGGCTTTCTTTTGTGTTAGTACAGGTAGACGTGTCAGAGAGAGAGAGAGAGAGAGAGAGAGAGAGAGAGAGAGAGAGAGAGAGAGAGAGAGAGAGAGAGAGAGAGAGAGAGAGAGAGAGAGAGAGAGAGAGAGAGAGAGAGAGAGAGAGAGAGAGAGAGAGAGAGAGAGAGAGAGAGAGAGAGAGAGAGAGAGAGAGAGAGAGAGAGAGAGAGAGAGAGAGAGATGAAGGAGGGGGGACAGATAGTGAGAAAGAGAGGAGGGGGGAGGAGACGTGGAGAGTCGTTTTATTAACGTGGCGACTCCCGCTAAAATTCAGGGAGTGCTGTTGCATCCAGCTGTTACTGGTTGCGCGAGGCTTCGTTGCCATGGCAACACAGCCCTGTGCGCCTGCTCAAGGTCGTTCATCCAGCTCTGAACTGAGCAGCGTGCTGCACATAGGATGCACACGGAGAGAGAGAGAGAGAGAGAGAGAGAGAGGGAGAGAAGAAGAGAAACAGAAAAACTACTTCAAAGTGACCAATCAAAAGCACTTCTGTGACGTTGTGGTCGGTGAACAAACTCAACACCCCCCCCCCCTCCCAACACACACACACACACACACACACACACAAACACATAGACATAGATACACACACACTTACCTTCTTCAATAAAGAAACAAACAAAAAAGAACCTCTGGCCTTGGGGCTTGTAGGTTCTTTTGCCAGCTGATAAAATATTTAGCTGGTCAGTGGGAGAGAGAGAGAGCGATACGGTGTCTGGAGAAGAAGCGAGCAGCAGAGCTTGGCTTTGTGTTTTCCTTTCTCTAATGGTGCATTGCTGTGAGGCTACCTGGGGCTTCTTCCACCTCCTCTCCTCTCCTCTCCTCTCCTCTCCTCTCCTCTCCTCTCCTCTCCTCTCCTCTCCTCTCCTCTCCTGCAGCATCCCTCTGGGGCTCGGCTGCATGTTTGCCGGCGCTGACTGGACTCAGCACAGCACACATTGTCCCTCTAAAGACACCAATACATTGTGTGATAGCAGCAGTCTTGCAGGTTCATTGCATGTTACTGTGCGAAATTGGGTCAAATAACATCTTTGTTGCAATCTGTGTCAGAAGGGGCATGTCATTGTGCGATGAATACCTAGTGAATGCCCTACGGAGTAAATGGAGGAAACAAGTCTACGAGTCTACATCATAGACTGTATATAAAGATGGACGACGCGTCTCCACTTCCTCCCACTGTACAAAAGTGAAGCCAAAATATCCCGGATACGGCAGCTGCCATCTTCAGATTTTGACGTAATTTGGAGCCAGAATCTACGTAGTAGTGATCGGGTGGTTGAGCCGCGGTATCGAGGTCACCCGCCTCAACCAATCGCGAGCCGAGCACGACCACAGCTTGTCAGCGAGAGAGAGTCACAGCTGCCAATCATGACGTCTCACCCCCTTTTTATAGCATCAAATAACCCAACTTATCAGAAAAAGAAAATGAACCCTTGAACATACATCAGCGTGATAAGAACTACCTAAAATGACAGAAACCATCTTTTGGGGGAAAATTATTTTACGTGTACTTTGACTTTTTAGTTTGGCCCATGTCCCATCCACTAAGGATACGGGCTTTATGACCTATACTGCAGCCAGCCACCAGGGGGCGATCAAGATGTTTTGGCTTCACTTTAGGGGATCTGTCATGTCGTCCATCTTTATATACAGTCTATGATCTACAGCCACGCTCTGCTAAATGCTAATACTAGCGTGGCTACATGCTCACAATGACTGTTCTAACTTGCTGATGTAAAGCAGGTGTAATGTTTACCATGTTCACCATCTTAGTTTAGCGTGTTAGCATGCCAGTCAGTGGGGTTCATTTTCTGGGGACCGTGAATGTCATGGTACTCCATCTGATGATGTTGAGATATTGCAGCCAAAGTGGTGGACCGATAGACATTGCTACAGCCACACTGCTAGCATGGCTAAAAATATGCAAGTAGAGACATGTCATCAGTCGTGGTGCACCAAATCATGTCATTTGTGGTAATACCGACATATCCTAATGTGATTAACATTTGTCTTATTGTGACATTAACAGTATTGGGGCAGCAGACATGGCTGAACATTGCTGCCAGAAAAAGAATGACGGTTTGATAACGTTAGGAGCAGATGTGGTACAACACAAAGCCTTCTTTCAAAACAGGCTTATTTAATAAAATGAAGCCCATAGTAAAACAAATGCATACAGGAGCAGTGATGTTAAAGGTAGATGAAACATTATGTAAATAATTCTGAAATGACAGTTAAGAAAAGCAAGTAAAGAAAACCCTGAAAAGCCACAGAAAATTGCCAGTAAAGGTTACTTGAGTACCTTTGATAGAAACACTTCTTAACTCTTAAGTAGAGGTTAGTTGAAATATCCTCTATAAAATCTCATAATGTCTTACGAGACAGGATGAGTTGGGATCTAATGAAGTGGCGATGATTGATCGATCCCATTGTTATGTTCACTTTGAAGTAATTAATCAGAGAAGCACATAACATTGTTGGGATAAAAAGAAAGTTTTTAGAAAAGTGGCTCAATCAGTCATTTTTAGGTTTTCGTAGAAGCAGTGGCAATGTGAGAATTCAGTCCTAAATTTTAGACGCAGGCTGTTTTTTGGTCGCCAAAGCTCTAAATCAGCAGTAAGTATCTCTAGTGTGGTTTAAGGCCATTGTTTTGAATTGACAACCTAATTTCTCTAATGATTGTCAACTTTTAACTGAGAGCATCAGAAATCACACAGTGGAAGAAGTAGTAAGAAGCCTCACTCACAGTGACGTTTACATGCACACTAATATTCCACTATTATTCTGAATATGGCAATACTCCCAGGGCTGAATTGAAGCTTCAAAGCTATACCAGAAACAACATAATTCTATTTTAAGACTGTTAATATATAAGTATATAATAGTCATAGTATAAATCCCAAAATAGCCCATGAAATAAGGAACAATCCCACAACATTATTCATTATTCAACATTCATTATTATTAGTTATTCTCAGACAGATAACGCTATTTGTTATGTGTAGAGGTGTGTGTGTGGACAGTAGTGCGGTGGTGGCACTGTCCAGAAGCCTCAAATAGCTTAGAATATTGTTCACCGAAGCTTCGAAGTCCAAAACATGGTATTCGGGACAGACCTAAATATTTAGAATTTGATACGGGTCATATAAACAGCATATTCCGTTTGGATAATCTCAATAAGGCCTTATTCCGAGTGGAGCAATGTCCAATTAAGACATGTGGGATATGCTGATATTATTCAGGTATCAGGAGCATTATTTGGACGTGTATACATTCAGAATATACGTCTCAAATTGGGGTTTTTAGGGCAGCTTGCGACACGCAGCCTTTTGCCTGTTTACGTCCAACTAGCCGACAGTTTGCAGAGATGCATGCCCAAAAGAAAAGCCCACATTTCTGGTAGGAATGAGAAACACACCTACTTCTAAACATTATGAGAGAGTTGGATATCAACATGTTTTTGGATATGCGCAAATATCGCAACGCCAACCTTTTCAAGAAGGTGGTTGAAGGAATGAAAAAGGGAGGCTGTGTCCACACGGTCGAATAAGTCCGCAACTGGTTACGTTATTCGGAGTGTGCATGGCTGCGTGTAAACAGGAATATTAGTGCATTTCTGCAAACACATGAAGGCGAGATAGCAGAAGACCACCGTCAACAAGGGTTACGCATAAGCACTTGCCTACATATTCCTGAATCTGCCACAAAATCATGTTAAGACAACATGCTGGTGCCTAATATGGAGGGTGGTTTTCTTCTTCTGCTTCTGTTTTTCTCTTTTTGTTCTTCGCAGGGTGCACACAGAGTTCAGCAGGATTTTCGAAAAACAACTTTTCAGGGAGAACAGTGAGGAATCGTGTCGCTTTCTGTGGTCAGTGACGTGATGGTTTAGAGCCGACGTGTGTGTACCGTTGTTTAAAAGAGAGTAAGAAAAATGCTGTCACCTTTTTGTGAGCCCCGAGCAGAGGAGAGCTGGGTTTTAGGGTGAGGAGGGGGTTAGTTTCACGTTTCTTCTAGCTGTAAGGTAATAGATGCTTATTAAAGGGGTCCTCAGAGGGGTGTGAGTGTCTAAGAAGGGGAGCTCTGTTTTTTTACTTATTTTCCATTGTAAAAATTCAGACCTAGTTTATGTGTATCCTTTAGGTGCCCGTGCGCGCACACACACACACGCTCACACAAACATTTATGGGGTAGGAGTTGAGGTAAACGTTACCAGCTGCAGCACAGCAAGCGAGTGGCTTCAACTCTGCCTGAACCCAGCTGTTACGTGACCACCTCCTCAACTTAATTCACTCCCGTCCTGCCGTCCCCTCAGCTGCCACACCTCCTATATCACTCCACATACACACACGTGTATACACATATACACACACACACACACACACCGCCATCTCCTCTCTCCAGTGTCACTAGCAGCAGCATCACTCATCTCAGGATAGCGGGAGAGCGCTCCAAGGTCTGCTACCCCCACCTCGTCACCTTGGTGTGGAGCAGCGGGCCGGCCGAGCGGGCTTCGTCTGATTGGCTGCCCCTCCGCCTCCCGCTCCGAGGTCACACCGTTGATGCTGTGATGTCACAGAGTCTTGTTTATCCGTACCTCCTGTCAAGCTCAGTTGAAACATACTGTAGACAAACGGCAGCACCTCGTATCAGCAATAACACATTAATGATTTCTTTATTCTTTATTTGGATCTTATTAGCTTCCACAAGGTGGTTGTGAGTCTTCCTGGGGTCCACACTAACAACATAGCAATAAAAAATAAAAATAATACAAACAACAATTTAAAATCACAGCGTATCAATTAAACAAGCCATAACCCAAGTCGACCAGCCACTCATGGAGATTTAGGAAATGGGATTTCATGGAGCAGAAACTTGTGGCTGTTACTTTCTGGGGTTTTTTGCACGAAGATCTCAGTTTGTTGTTGGAGTCCCTGATAACAACAAAACCACACAAAAAAATATATATATATTCTGGCTTGTTTATATTTCTTTAAACCAATCGCAAACGTCTTAGACAGTGCTAAGCACAGGATGCAGTGACGGTGCACTTGCAAAAATAGATAGCACAGATAGCGTAAGACAGCGTTGCCAGATGGGAAATGTTACACTATCGTACCAGAGGCTTGAAATGATCGTATTTTGAGGAAATTTATTGTAAGCGAGTCATAACCACGAGAACAAAAATGCGTAAATGTGTAATTTTACAAAACATATATTTAAAAGACTTTTGCCATGCCTCAAATCTACCCACATCATTTTCTTTTTCTTTATTTTTTAAAGCAAGCTGACGTTGCTATGATGCATGGAAGGGGTCCATAAGTCCATCAGTCGTTGTAATAGCCGACTATTAAAAAATTGTATAAATTACAAGACGGTAGACAGGAAGCCTTTTCATATTCTGCATGAAAACAGTTAAGGCCATAAACTAAGCTAATTAAAATGATGTTACTGGGCTTACTGGTGCATTCAAAGCTATCTATCATGCAAACTCTCTTCAAATGAGCGTTGAGCATCCGTGCTTGCGAGTCACGTTCATCAACATCATAGCCTACACCAAGCATGACTGGTTAGAAAGAGGTCACATCAGAAGACTTGTAAACACAGACGTAGGATTCATCCAGAAATTAATTAAAATGAGATAGCACAGACTAAAACCAACTACTAATTATAAGTGTCACTGGTCAATTTATTGTACATTATGGCATTTTTGTCATTAATGATCATACAAATCCGATAATTATTGTACATCTGGCAACGCTGGCAGGAGGCGAGGAGAATGCTGCGTGAGATAGGCTGCGTTTTATACCCCCAGTCTACCTCCGGTGAGTCAGACTACAGTGCAAGTTAATATGGAGGTTTACAAGTGAGGTGCCACCACAGTAACGGCAGCTTGTCTACTTCCACCTACAACCCAGATTTGTGTATAGAGAACGGTTCTCATCATCCGATTTGTTCATAGACATTGCACAACCAGATGACCGGTGCTCACTTGACATGTATTAAACCTACGACAAAAAACAGTATATACCAGTTTTTCACAAAGGAATTGTGTATTGTTCCAAATAACAGAAGACGAGGGCTGCGTTCAAAATCACACACTTTTTCTTTTTACTTTTAGTACATACTTAAGCTGCTCTTACAAAGTACGTACTGTTGCATGCAGTATGCATACAATTGGGACAAACTACTTCGTCATAACACTGTGCCTTGAACTTTGACTCTCTTGCTCATGTATCCGCTGCGCAGAGGATTGTGGGTCAGAATAGCGAGAAAAGCATGTTGGCTTGCATACTGCAAAATGCGACCAGATGTAGTAGTACATCCTGGTACTTTTGGCACAATGCATTTGACATACTATGTCTTGGGACATACAAAATCTTTTTCTGGCATTCTAAATAGTATGGTATCTGGCTTATACAGTTATGGTGCCTTCAAATGAAACTAGTGAGGTCGTAGTTACAACATGGGAAGTCGTGTACACGATATGCTTGGCGTTCAAGTGGTTAAGTCGTGAGAACACCGCTGCTAAGCAATGGCAATAATAACGCTACTGTCGGCATCTGCCACAGAGGCTAACAATTGAGCAAAATAGCAAGTGAGTAACATAATCCAGTAAATGCAAAGAATGACGCCTTTTGGAATATCAACATTTTCCTCAGACATATTATAAAATTACGAAGAAAAACAATATACGACTAAAATTACAATATATTCACTTATTATGCAACAAAAAATTAACTTCCAAAGCCTCCGCCATTTCTGACAACGTCAACAAACACGTCACAAGTTGTAACTTTCCACCTACGAGGTTGTGAATACCACAAGAGGGGTACGTTCATATGGACTCCTCTCATGAACATGGTAAACACGACCCCATTTGAAGGCACCAATAGTTTTGGCAATGTTCATTCTCACCCCTTTAGTACTGGTATGAAACTCAACGTGTAGGTTCTCTCTCAGCTCTACTCTCTACAGCCCTCAACCCTTCATTGACTGATCCCCTTTTGGCTCAGTAGGTGACATCAAACGTGACATCAATGCCTTGAACCCCAGGAAACTGTTGTGTAAGAGACGTTTAGACTGCTCAGTGAAACACATGACTAAGGAGATTTTGAAAGCGTGCACATGACATGCCGAGAAGACGCAGTCTCAGGCTGTAGTCAAACTGCTGAATTTCACATTCTGCTGTGGATGGGGGGCCTATGCAGAGCTACATCTGTTTCTGAGGGAAGAAGCCCTCCGTGCATCGGCCTCGGCTCAGCCAGAGGGGAGGGAGCGTCTTTGGTTGAATCAGCTTTTCCTCTAACCACCCACCCCCCTCTCTCATTTTCTTTTACTGCCTCCCTCCCTCACAATGAATCTGTAAGTCCTGTGAGATCCGAGTCGTAGTAAACAGGCACTGACATCTGCATGCTCTCTTTAGAGGAAAAGGGGCCAGAATTTAAATATTGATTTGATGCAATGTGAGACAAAGATTCCGGTTCTTCTCGCGTTCCTCTTCTGAGAGCTTTTTATAGCTGTTGTTTGTGTATTTTTAGGTGTTGTCCAGCAAATCAGACTTTATCCAAAATGAAAGGCTTCGCTTGCGTTAAGACTCTCCTGTTCTTCTGCTTCTCGGTGTGCATACGTGCATGTTCCTGTGTCTCGGTTAGACACGATGCCCAGGATGAAATATCATCTCCTGTTGGACTCGGCTGCCCACTCAGGTAACCATCAGGTGAACAGCCTCGGCTCGCCTGCAGATCTAGAGGGCTGCTGGTGATGATCAAGCTCGACTAATGGAAGACTGACTGCTGACATCGCTGGTAGATTCAGGAGTAGTGCGATGGAGGAAATGTTGCCTTTTCCTCTCCAACTGTTTTCTAAATGACTACTTTGTTGTCCCTACCATTAAATAAAACTCCTTCAGTGTCCTTTATCTAATCTCAGGTCGGTTTTCTTCTCTGTTCCATCACGATATCCTGGTTTGACATGAAGCACAACACGTGAAAGAGAAAGTGAAATGGTCTCAAGATGCTGCGTCATTGGGACTTGAATGACAGGCCACGCCACTGCAAATCACCCAAAGTGTCCCTGACCAAGGCAGCTGCTTCGCTGTGTTTTACACTGCTAACACTTCAGTAGCATCTGCTCATAACAATATATTAATACTGCTGAGGAAACTAATGGAGGAGGGCTTACAACCTGCGATTCAGGATGCTTTTTAGATAAAGACTTAGAAATTATTTTCCCGTATTTTTATATGTTTGTGAATATATTTATTTTTGTTGATCTCATTTTAATATACCAGGTATATTCATATACAGTATAGAAGCATTGAAGAGTTGAAGTGTTAACTGGTCACCATGAGCGGTGAAACTTTTCAACCTCAATCACACTGAAGAGGCCTTGACATATCAACACTATCTCAATTTCAGCCACAAAGACATGTTAACCTATCATACTTCTATAATTTGGTCTCTTTCTCACATTCTCACATTACTGATATAATCCTGTTTTGAGTTTGGGTGGTGGTGCCGCCCTTTTGTTTACATTTGCATCACGGATTGTACCTTTAACTCGGGTGGACGTCTGTTATCACAGGGACCTTTCTGTCCACTCGAGTTAAAGCAGCTTAGCGAGGTCTTTGTGATTCTACAGTAAACACACATGCACACTGTATGTGTTAGCTGAAAACCGTTCTCCCCTCACACGTCGGTGACCGGCCTCCAGTAAAGGCCTTGTGGAGAGTACGTGTTAGCCCAGCACGATCTCTCTCCCTATCTCACCACGGCTAAAAATAACACCATCTCTCCACACTAGACTTACACAGAGAAAAGGAGGGAGGGTGGAGGGAAGGTGGGGATGAGAGGGAGGCAGAGTGAGAAAACAACAATCAAAGCGGGAGAAAGGGGAGAGGAGACGGACGGAGAGGGAGCAGAGGTGCAGGGAGGAAAAGAAAACGAAAACAAGTCATTCATAATTTACCTGGAGGACACTTCTAATTCGACCTTTAGTTCTGGTCAGTGGTGTTCAGCAAAGAACAAAGTGTTTTATAGTGTTGGGCAACTCTTTTACATGATCTGACTGGTGTGGGCCGTCCGGAACTCTGCGTCCACAGCGACTGGCCAGATGTGCTCAAGTTCTTAGCAGGTGTTCAGACCCAAAAAAAGCTAAATATAGGTACCAGTGAGGAGATGAAATATGATTCAGAAAGGACGATTTACAGGGGACAAATCGCTTTTTCAGTTCTTCTGCACATACATTTGGGTATCTGGAGTCCCTACCAACCCACAAACTGTGAAATAAGACAACCAGATCAGTTTTTTGTGGGCTCCCTTTCCTATGTCACATGCTCTTTAGACTATATCGCCCACAGCTTGAAAACTGGATACAGCGTTGGAGGCGGGGCCCCGTTCATTCCTATGAAAGTTGCTCAGTGGCGCATAACGCCAAAATGGCTTGACCTCTGAGTGGAAAAGTACCCAGACCTTCCGGCGATCTTCCGCATCCATTGGGCCCATGGAGCAGACGCAGTAGCGTCCGCTCGGTCACATGGCTCGGTCACGGGGTCACAGCCGTCATGCTGTCATCACAGCTTGCTAACTCCGCCTCCCAGCCCTCGCACCAGCCTCAGTCTGGGTCTCATTAATATGAACGGAGGAAGGGAAATAACTCTGGATTCAGCTATTAGTGCATTTTACAACTTTTAAGACCTTATGATTTAAATAAGGGCTATTCAAGTGTTCATACTGGGAAGTTGATTCACCTCAAAAATAAGTATCAGTTGAGTTACAGACGTCTCTTTCCCAATGTAAGTCTATGGGAAAAAGTATTTTTGGGCCCAAAGGTATCATGTGATGGACATTCAACTTTTCACCATGGGAAGAAATCAACAGTGTTTGTATGCCGATGTATTGGTTTTATTTCCCCGCCCACCAGGCGAGTGAAAGGATTCTGAAACAGGCAAGCTCAAAGACAGACTTGATGCCTTGACCATGCAATGTAGATACGGTAAATAAGTTCAACATTTTGTGTGATTTAAACAGCTGTATTGAAGCGTAATAAAATGCAATGGGTCTCCGTCAGACGCGCGTCTCATGGAGTCGGTGTGGATTGATTCATTTAATACAATGAAAGCGTATTTGTTCTGTGAGATGCGCGTCAAAAACGCTTTCTATGGGCACTGGCCGTTAGTCAAAGAATTATGTTCTTTGCTTCTTTGCTGCAGAAGTCCAGTGTGCAATACTCACTCATTTTCTTTGGATTTAGCTTTTACTGTGAAGTTGCCACAGGAAGTGTGGAATTAGCTGTTGTGCTTAGCCACAACGATCCACAAACTTCAAATGAAGTGCTTGGATCGTCTCCCCCCCCCCCCCCCCCCCCCACCCCCCCACACCCCCCCCACCCCCCCCCACACCTTTCCAATGTCAGAATTGCTTTGGGCTTCGGACAAGCACACCCACTTCATGCAGTCATCAGCCAGGTGTGTGGAGGTGTGAAAGCAAGCAGCATTTTAACTTCTCTTTCAAGCTCTCTTTCTTACTCCCCTCAGTTTTCGTGTGTCCAAATGAGTGCAACACTATGAAATATCTATGAGGAGAGAGTGTGTGCCATTGTCCCCGTTTATACATTTCATTGCTTCTTGCTCCTCTCTACGGCAGCAGGTTATGCTCCGCCTTCCAGTGTGGCCTTTCGGAACAAGTTTTAACTCTTTTGCCTCCAGACGAGGTCGGACGAGACTTTGTAAGAACTGATGTGTTTAGCACTTTTTGTAAGTTCAAAGCATTGTTAACAGGAGTGGGCTTCATTATGACGAAGCAGAGCAGGGGTGTAAAACAGGAAACGACAGGAAAGTCCTTGTTTGTCGTCACCGATTTGATTCTTTGCTTTGCCGCCTGCTGTATGCATCCTGTCACTTTACTCATCCTTTACTCAGAAACACACGCATATATTCAACTCTTGACTAGTGAGAACTAATTTGTGACTTGCTCTGCATTTAACCTTTGTCCCGACACACTTCAGCTGCACAACAGAGCAGAAATATAGCCGGAGGAGTTAAGGGGAGGGGTTGGGTAACTTGTTGCTGTGTGATTATGGTCCTGTGACAAACACTGTGAAGGGCGTGTTTGTTTTTGAGTGCTTTTTAGAGTTTGTATTTACCAACAAGACAAACCAAGGTCTTGGCTAAAGGTTAGGGACACGTTGATGCGGATTTTTCCACGTTTTTCCTCAGCTTCTCAGTTTCAGTTTGCTTCTCCTGCACAAAAGAGAGGTTTTTGGTTTTAGTGCCACAGGGGGGGTTGGGGGATTTCAAGCAGCAGAAGAATGGGCGATGCAGTTGACATTGTTACATTTCAAGTGTTTCTCAAACAGCCCATTTACTGTGTAACCTTAAACCCCGGGGTAACACCGAGCCCTCTCTCCCTCCGTCAAGGTGCTATACAGACTACTTAACTATTGCAGCTTATTCTGACATATTTTACAGATTGTTAAACCCACATAGTTGCAAGACTTTCACACAGATTATCTGTTTTTCTCTAAAGGTAACAGATAAAATAGTAAACCAACAACTTTAGCAAATCAATATTTTAACTTGCACGGCTTAGAAACAAACTTTCACCGAAGCTCACAAAGATGGAAAGACTTGCACATGCTCACATTGTGGATTGGACTGTTCATTCAGGAAGTTGCATTTTCAACGTCTTCTCACACCTTCACTACCACCATCAACCCACCTGAATTTGACACTGCCACAAAACTCCTCTCTCGAACCGGAGAACTGGTCAAAACATGAGAAAAAGCGAGAGAATGAAGTGTTGAGAGAAAGATGGATGTAACCCCATTTGGAGAGAGAAAGAAGGAGATGTAAGGTGATCTGTTTACTTGAGACTCTTGAAAGTGTTTTAATGGCTGCTGCTGGTGGTTGTGAAAAGATAAATCTCTAAAGTGAAGAGGCGATTCTCTGCTTGTTGGTTGGCTGTCGGTAGCTGGATTCTTATCCAAGTTCTTTTTGGCAAAGTTTGCATCATTGGATAGTTTGAAAGGTTTGATTTCTGTTGGATATCCTGCAAATATTGTGAGTGAAATGTCTTTTAACAACATCCTAGAAAAGTGTGTTATGTAGGTGAGAGCTGGTCAAACTTCTAAATACTGTGATACAATTCTCTTTTGGAAAGGATACCATCCTTTTCAAAGAGAAAGGAAATCTTCCTTTGTAGCATTGCTGAAAGAATTAGGTAAATAATCCATTTGTCAAAAAACTATTTTCAGTTTCCAACTCCTCAAATGTGACAATTTGCTGCCTCTCTTCATTTTATATTAATAGATTTGGATTTTGGACAAAAAAGCAATTTAAAGACATCAACTCTAACTTTTTTTTGTAAGCCCATGTCAGTAACAACACGATAATGTAGCCTACGGAGAGTTCACATCTTTGTTGATGTCAAGACTTTTTGTATCGAGGTTGAGTAAAAGAAGTCAGGAAGCTCTCTAATCACACAAGCTTTTAAGCCTATGGAGCAGGTATGGCTGTCTATTGTCTATTTAAGAATCTGGCGATACAATACGTATCATGATACAGGGGCTACGATTCAATATTTCGATACTGTAAGCATAGCGATATATTGCGATTTTTTTTTAATCAAATTTTAGGTAACCTCATATTATAAAGAACACACCACAAAAATCTGAGAAAAAAAGTTTACTTTTTTATGCAATCAGAACAGTGAGATCTGCATTTGCATTAGTCCCTGTAACATTCAACATCATAGCACTACTTTTTGAACAATCTGAGCCACTGTCTGCTACGAGTCTTTGCATGTGAACTATTAATTCAAAATTCAATAGTGTTTTTGAGAATCAAAACATAATATCGCAATACTCAAGTGTATCGATATTATCTTACACCTAGGAGAAGGTGTCCACTACAGTTGTTGGATCGTATGAAATCCGAGCAGCATTAGAAATAATATTGATATCAAATCCTGAAAGACTTCTTGAACATCCATCAAGGATAAATATAAAACAATCAACACATCTTATGGAAAAAAAAATAAAACTAATGATATGTTAGTCCATGCCAAGAACCCCAGACTGTCAGTGCATCTCACCCCCAAAGGGGTGACAAGTATATAATTCCATGTTTAAGAAAAGCAAACGTGTGTGTGTTTACAGCAGCAGGACGGTGTGTGTGGGATTGACTGGAAATAAACTAAAATGCCCGTGTTCATGGTAATGAAGAAACATGTGACTCAATGCAACACTTTGCCTCTTTCAGTGGTATATTTTTAATAAACAATAATGGAACTCTATGGCACAGACGAATTGGGCTGCAACTATTGATTATTTTCATTGTCGATTAATCTGTTGATTATTTTCTTGATTAATCGATTAGTTGTTTGGTCTATAAAATGTCAGAAAATGGTGAAAAATGTTGATCAGTGTTTCCAAAAGCCCAAGACGACATCTTCCATCGTCTTGTTTTGTCCACAACTCAAAGATATTCACTTTACTTTCATAGAGGAGTAAAGAAACCAGAAAATATTCACATTTAAGAAGCTGGAATTAGCTGGACTTCTTTTTTTCTTAAGAAAATTACTCAAACCAATGAATTGATTATCAAAATATTTGGTGATTAATTTAATAGATGACAACTAATTGATTAATCAAAAAATGTCCTAAAATAGCTGGGCACTTTACTCTTTATCAGATGTGTGTTACTGTGTGTTCACAGCAGCAGGACAGTGTGTGTGGGATTGACTGGAAATAAAATAAAGTGCCCGTGTTCATGGTAATGAAGGAACATGTCACTCAATGCAACGATTTCCCTCACTGGTATATTTTTAATAGTGTTTGAACAATAATGGAACTCTATGGCACAGATGAATAAGCTATATCAGGCGTTGGATACCTGATAATGGTATGCATTTGCTGTTGGTTATAATGGGATTTGTCGACAGGAAGAAGAATCTAGACTATAAACCAGTCTTGTCCTTTAACTGCAGCTGATTGTAACAGACATATTTTATTTTCCGGTCGGAGAGCTGGATGGAAACGCAGCTGCCTGTGAAGAGAGAGTCAGCTACAGGTGGAAGGTGGCTATACATCTCGTCACGTCTCGGAGTCTGCTCTGTCCACACTTCATCTGGTGATATTCACAGCCCGCTGCTCTCATGAGGATGTGTGTTGTGTGTGTGTGTGTGTGTGTGTGCGCCTGCGTGTGCCTTATTATCGCAGTCAGGTGGATGGAGGAGGAGGAGGAGGAGGAGGAGGAGGAGGAGGAGGAGGAGGAGGATGATGATGATGAGGAGGGTGGGGGCAATTGTGCGGTCGATGTGGGGAGAATAGAACAACAGGGAGCTTCTTCAGTGACCGTGGCTGTTAATTAATCAAACACGCACATACACACACAGACAGTGATGAAGAGGCTATAGAAACACACACGCACACACACACACACACACACACACACACACACACATACATATGTACCCGGCCTAGTCTCCTTACAAGAGGCTTGAAGCCATTCTACTTACCGTCGCCAGCCATGCCGACTCTGCTCGCTCTATTTGCAGAGCCGCCCCTCCCCTCTCTGATGCTATGATCTAACTGCAGCCTCCTCCCCCTTCATAGACACACACTCTCCACGCTCACATGCCTGCACACACACACACACATATACACACACAGGGGTGCTTATACACCCACCATTCAGCACACTGCAGGGCATGTCTCTGCACTTGGCCTGCAAGTATTTATGTGTATGTTGTTTTGATCAACTAACATGCAGTGGACTGGTGTGTCAGCGCCGTGGCGTCCATTGTTCATCCTTTCGAGGAGAGGCTGTTGATCTTGTGGTTTGCGACCCACGCGCCGTCTAGGTGGCATCTGTTTTGGAAAGCAAAGGAAAAAAGTACTGAAATGGAAAAAAAAGCCTCTTATTTTACATCCCACCTCTCACTATCCCCCTCAGATCAACAAACAACTGGGTTTTGTTTTTTTGTCCTCTGTGATGAAGGACAAATAAACACGCAGGAAGAGGGGGGACGGGGGGACGTCTGTTTGGAAAAAGGTGGGAATAAAAAGTAGAAAACAAACGAGTGTTGGTGGAGAAGCAGAGACGAGCTTCAGATCTTTACAGTCAAATTCTTCGAGTGGGTCAAAGTTCCCCCAGCAGCCGGAGACGCGTTCTGATTGGTTGTGGAAAGGTGAAATTAAAACCACTGTAAACTTTTGACCTCACAGGAACAGGGAGAGGAACGCCCATCGCTGTAGCGAGAGCGAGCTTCTCCCTCCTCCTCTTCCTCGTTTCTCTCCCACCAACCCTCCCTCCTCCTTTCCCCTCTCTCTCACTTTCTCTCTGCCTCACCCCTTCATTCCCCGTTAGTCTGTCACTCGCTCTGCTCTCTTTCAGTCCAAACCATCTCTCCGTTTCAAACCCCCCCCCCGCCCTCCTCCTCTATCTCCAGCTCTCCTTTACTGTCTCTCTTTCCCCCGATGAATTTGTGCCTTGCTGCATATAGCCTGATGAGACGGAGGGAGGGAGGGAGGCAGAGAGCAGGAAAGAGCTGGGGGAAGGGTATAGAGAGGGAGGAGACAGCCAGAGAGGGGGGATGGGAGTAGAGACAGAGGGAGAGGAGCAGGAGAAGGAGACGACACAGGGAGAGGAAGGGCAGGAGGAATGCAGCCGTCTTGACTGTGCGCCGCTCAAACTGCTCCCCGTTAGAGAGGAAGATATTCTAAAGAGGAGTGAATGTATAAATAGACATGTAACTGTGGCTCTGACTAAGATCTGCTGAGCGGCAGGGCGGGGAGAGCCCATTTTTACTGCTAATGGTTTCTCTCATTACACATCAAACGGCTGGGGGGGGGGGAGTGTGTTTATGTGTGTGTGTGTGTGTGTGTGTGCGGAGTGGGCCGATATTAAATGATTTCATGAGCCAACTAAAAGAGCAGCCCTCTCGCTTGCCGCTTTGATGCTCGTAGACACACAGCTGCATTCGACCATTAGCAGTTTCTTAACTACACAGTGTGTTGGAGTATCGTCTACTGTAATTGTTCCTGCTGTTCACAAGTAGACAATCTAATGGGGATGTCTCGAGTCGATCACAAGTATCGGTATCGGGGCTGATTTTAATTCATCGGTATCAGCTAAACTAAAGTCATCAAAATCTGGTCCTTTCTTTACTAAACTTTACTGCGTTTCTTTACCGTCCTCTGCTGTGGTGAGTGTACCTCGCACGACAGCTGGATTCTCGCAATGTCACGAAATCACGCAAGATCACACATCACACAAAAATCCATCTTGTCAGGCTTCGAGTAATGCGTTTGTCATAGACACGTCACGTATTGTTTGGTGGACTACTGTTTTGAAGTCTCGAGTTTGGCATTTCGTCCGTCGCCTTCTTGGTTTTTGTCCGTCGCCATGTTGATCTTTTGCAACCAGTGACAAAGAGGGTGGAGCTAAGTACAACTAAATGCTGAATCAGACATTTTTAGGTGACCAAAAAGGTTACAATTAACTTTGACGTACAGAAAACACACTGTGAAAGGGTTAAAGTTATAAGACGAAAACAAGGACAACTCCCAGACAGGACAATGCTGTGGTAGTGATCTGTCAATCACAAGGTAGCCACGCCCTAAAGCATACCCTGCTTTATGGTCTATTTGACTTTAAATGGGACCATAATTTACTAAATGAACATCATGCTGTATTGAAGAAGACTTGAAACTAGTGATTGAGACCATAAACTCATGTTTACAATGTTTACTGAGGTAATAAATCAAGTGAGAAGTAGGCTCATTTTCTCATAGACTAGGTGACGCGACACAGAGAGGCGACTGTTAGGTTAGCGTAAATGCTGCAATGGCATCGGTTATATCTGAACTGGAGAGTATTTCTTTCTTGAAAGAAGCGCAAAGAACCATACCAAAGGCTTTTCTCGATGGAAAATATTTTTTTGCTCTTCTCCTGACTGGCTTCGGCAACAGTTTGATTGCCAGATGATTCATCCAATCACCTGCCAAGTATTTTTTTGAAAGTGCCTGCCCTTTTTCCAAACAGTTTCCTATGACGGCTTTTCAGATGGTTCTGTGTAACAAACAATCTGGCGGGTTAGGTTAGCGGCAAGATTCTGAGTTCAGACACTGAGGTTGCAAAAATGCATGAATTTGATGAGCTTAGCCACAATACGAACTAATCTGTTAGCCTCTTTCTTTAAAGCTCAGTGTACACAACATTCAGCCGACTTTCACTTTCACGGTCCAGTTAAAATTGATAAGCATTACCATCACTAATTAATGTTACTTCCGTGAGTAACGGCAGGCCAAAATTTCCCTTGGCTGTCGTCGCCTGGTTAACTTGTTAACGTGTCAGCCAAAGATCTTTTGTGCAGGAAGAAGCTCCACTCAAGTGATGCGTCTTCTCTCTAGCAGCTCGGGTCACCTCAGTTTCAGGAGTCGCAATCTCCCAGTTCAACTTTTATTCAAATCATATCAATTATTTAAACTTATCAACATATTTTTGAACCAGGACCTCAGTATTTGGATCAAGTAGCTTGTGAAAAATAAAGTGTGTCAGATTTAGTAGTCTACAGCTGTTATTTCAGTGTATCTGATACATTTTAATAGGGGTGGGATAAAAAATCGATTCACCTATGTATCGCCACTGATTTGTGAGGGAAATGTCTTTATTCTTTCATTTGACTGATATATTTGACTTCAGGACATCTCTGACTACATACATGCTGAAAATCAAACATTTTAATGTATTAATTTAGATATTTTCCAAAGTAAAAGTCCCTAGAAGTGTATGATTCACCTTTTTCCCATAGTTTAGTGTTAAAAAAGTTAACAAAAATTACAATAAATCGTAATATGGAATCGCAAATTCTTGTAGAATCCTAATACTTAAAAATCGCAATACATATCGAATCGGCAACCAAGTATCGTGATAGTATCGAATTGGAAGATAGGTGAATCGTCCCAGCCGTACATTTTAGGTAAATAAAAGTATTGCATGGAACTTGTTATCGGCAGATATACACAAAGTATTAAATGACTCGGATCAGGACGTAGAAGTTATTTTAGTGTCTTGCCCCTCTTGTGCTGCACACGTGCATGTGTAAACATAGCCCCGATGCCTTGTCATCAGCGAGATGGCACACACACACAGAGGGCCGTCAGTTTTCAGATGTTAATGCGATTGAAATAATCCTTTTTGGTTCGGATTAAGCTCTACGATGAGTGCGGTGAAAGGTGTGGAGGAGACGAGAGCCGGAGACGGTCGTCTGCAACGAGAGGAAGCAGGAGGAGAAAGAAGGCTGAGACGTTTTTGTTTTTTTCTTTGCTTTTCCTGCCAGTAAAAAAAACCCTAGTGAGTTAAGAGAGGAGGCTGTGGATGTTATTGAGTTAACAAGACGGAGAGGGAGGGAGAACAGTGGGAGCTGAGAGACCGGCTCGATAGATGAGTGGATGAGGGCTGCGCTGTGGTGCTCTGCCTGCTCCTGCTGCACAGTGGGCACCATATGGTCACATAATGTATAGAGCACACATCCAGTTCGTCCTGCCTCCCAAAACATCCTCTTCTTCTTCTCCCTATACATCTTGCCAGCCAATCACGTCACTCAAGAGAGCCCATTAGATACATAAACACACACACACACTCACCATGCATCCCATTAGGTAAGGAGCACCCCACTGAGATGCAACCGGCACCATCTTCAATATATGAGGCACCCAGACAAACATTTGGGTCCACACACACACACACACAAACAAACACACAGTTAGATAAGGGCCCCATCCCCCTCTAATGGGAAATAAGATTGATACCGACAGAAAAAAAAAGATTTCTCAAGATGTCACCCTGCTCCTGCTTAGCTCCCTCTGCTTTAAATATTTAAAGCAACCATGGTATGTTTTCCCCCATTGTGTTATCATGGAATTGTTGATTTTCTCTGATGTTAATGCAAGTTTGCCGAGCACACAGTGCAGCAGCAGCAGCAGAGCACAGAGGCGAACGAGCGGATCCCCAAACGTACGGTTGATGTGCGCTGACAGTGATGTGCGTGCAAGTGAATGCAAGTTGATTTCTGATTGGGGAATTTGTGTGTAAAGGAGGGATTGCCGTCGTCTGGTTTCGAGGTGTGTCGGCTGCTCTGCAACCGTGTTTGTTTGTGGGTGGTTATGCATGTTGCCATGCAGTTTCCCTGCCTCTCCGGCATGTGCTCGTGTCTGTGGGAGTGATGGATGTCAGGCAGGCAGCTAATGTGATTTAGATGCTCCACCAGGAGTGTGTGCGTGCGTATTTGTGTGTGTGTGTGTGTGTGTGTGTGTGCAAGCGTGCGTGTCCCATCCACGTGTGTGTGCAGCTGAATCTGCAGTGTGTTTGTGTATCTACCTCCCTCCATCCCTCCACTGCTCTTTCTCTCTCCTCTTCCTCCACCCCCCATCATTTTTTCCCTGTGCTGTGCAGTTTTTGGATTCTGAGCAAATAAATAGAGGGGGGAGGGGGAGGAAAGGTGGTGCTGGTGGTGGTGGGGGGGTGTTTAAGTGGTGAATCTGCTCCCTCACTGTCACCGCGGAGAAGGAAAAGCGCGAGGAAGGAAGGCGAGGAAGAAAGTAGAGGTGGAGAAGAAGATGGTGTTCTCTCGCTAAGACCACACTGATGGGTTGTTGTGAGCCAATTACGTCCCATTCCCACTAAAGAGAGTCTCGCGGCTTATTCGCTCGCACACTCGCTCATCATCACACACATGCATCAGCGAAAGAAGTGCACTTTCTCCTGGCAGCTCGAGCACCGAAGAGCTTGAGTTTTATCTGCATGCAATTATTTTTTTGAGAGAAACACCTTTACACCTACATACTGTTCTTTCACACCGACTCCACCCTCCTTTTTATTCTTTATTAACTCCACCAAGTTTGATTTATTGACCCACAAACCCTGCATTTCATACATCATACTGAACATGTTTGACCATTCACACCTTTTGGCACAGGTTAATTCCTGGTTGTCACCATTAGTTTTTTACATACAGTGCAAGAAGTACACAGATCCTTTACAAAATGTTACTAAGTAAAAGCAAAATCTACAGTAAAGTCTACTTTGAAGTATCAAAAGTAAAAGTAATCATTCCGCAGAACAATTATATAATATATATTTCTCATTAATGAATTACTATTACTGATTAGATAAGGTGTAAACACCATTTAATTGTTGTAGCTAGTTAATATGGAGCTAATTGTAACTGATTTATAGATTTATTTATTCATGTTTAACAATGTATCATTTAATTAGCTTATCATATGTTGTTTTTTTATGTGAAATCATCATCTGCAAAGTAACTAGTAGCTATAGCTATTGAATAATTGTAGTGAAAAGTATAATATTTATCTCTGAAGCTTACAGGAGTAGGACTATAAAGTAGCATTAAATGGATCAAATATACTCAAGTAAAGTAACTCAAAATTGGACTTGAGTAAATGCACCACTGCATACATATCATGCAACAGATATATTTTCTGTCATAGTTTACACTGGAGACTCAACATTATGGTGTTTCATTTTAGGATTTCCTTTCTCTGTTTGGTCACTTTGTAAAAAGTTAATAAAACAACATACAGTTCATTCAGTATTTCTGATATTAGAGATTAATAATGATAATAACAACTGTAGAGTAATTCCATAGTTGTTACAGGAAATTATGTTCCCCATTTCATATCAAAAGAAGGGCGGCATCAAGACCCGGGTTAAACTGAGCTCAGTATTCACACCAGCCTCTAATGTGGGTTTATCCCGGGACTCTGCGTTGGACTGAAAGATGGATAACTGTGTGCAGAACTGTTGATACCACTATTAAATGTTTTGAGCTATATGAGTGCATGGGTTTTGAAGTTACTGTAACTTTTTAAAACATTCTCCGCTAAAGCAAGACAAGATGATGAGATATTTCCAGCTCAGTTTATTAGATAAAATATTTGGATTATTTAAATGTTCAACAGCTGCTTGTCGGTCCCATAGAGAGAAAAAGAAAAGATTTGTATAGACCCGCCATTTATCTAATGTCTGAGTGATACAGGAAGGATTTCACCGCTGCCGAAGCCGAGACACCTATCTCTTCACCAGCGGCAGCCTCAGTAGCCCATAATGCAATGCAGTGAAAGCCCAGCGCTAACACTGTTTACACTTTTTGTAAAAGCTGAAATACTCAGGCACACAGCTATCACTTGCTGCTGCACAAATGTGTACGACAAAAGATCCTTTCATACATAAACAGCAGTGCTCTACATAAATATGCAAAAATGTAAATGAACAAATAGTGCAGTTTGTTAAATTTCCCTAAAGAAAGCAACCTTTTGAAGACATGTATAAATATAATACAATATAGAATAAAGCGTATCTACTGCTTCTTCATACGAGAAACTTCTAACAAAACAAACTTTGCATGTGCATCATTCTGCAAAGTGATGGTCAAGCATCCATGTGACGTAACAATAAGCTAAATATATTCTTTATATTCTGTCATTGATTTTTAGATTTTGAGTGAGGAAGAGGAGGGAAACGTCTCATTCTCATGTTGCCTGCTGCTGAACTACACAGCACCTACATATACAGTAATTCACTTACCTGTTATTATTGTATAGCCTGGAGGTTGTAATCCAGGTAGATAAGAGTTTTTTGTTGTTTGTTGCCATGGCAGCAGAATGACCAACAGGGGCGGGGTTAGAGATGGAGGGGAGTGTCTTGTTGATTGACTGGTTAGGCTGCATTCACAACATATCGGGCGTTGCGGTGATTAGCGCAGGGTTGTGCGGTGGTGTGGGAGCGTCACTTAATAGCCCATTTACCCCTAAGTAACGCCTTTTGTTCCCTCATGGCTGGGTTGTACAGCTCTGGATCGACGGGTTACGTGATCGCGCAGCAGATCGTAGGGTTGCGTTTCTCCAAATGTTGATTCTGCTGCTTTCCCCCCCCCCCGACATCCCCTGTGTCCCCACCGCCGCAGGTTAAACTCACTACCTACATTGAAATGAATGGAAGGCCTGATTTGGTGTGAATGCAGCTTTACATTAATTAGATGCGAACAGTCCAGAAAACGATCCTCCTCTTCAGCCTATATGGCCTCATTGTGCCTGCGCTTTCCCCTCATTTTCATTTCATTTCTCAAGCAGTAACTAAAAGCAGGTGACAACTGTTTTCCTGCCATCTCACTGCATTTATTTGTCTACCCCATGAGGCCTGTAACTAGGTGATTTACTCTTTGTGATGACAAGAATGTTTTAAGTATTTACCAAAGCTCCAGTCATTCATCGCGCTCCGATACGACAGCCTTGCCTCTCGGTTCATTGTTAATTACCTCACAGAAACGTTCCCCTATGTTATGATAATGTCCAACTCCTGCATAATTGATGGCCTCCAATGAGGCGTTTTATTTAACCCAGTTCTCTGCTCGACTACGCAGGCATGTTAGACTGTGAGTTTGATACGTGTTGCACTTCTGTGTACATGCTCTGACCCTGAAATTTCTTCACACCTTGAATCTCACACGTGTGGCTGTTTTCTTCCTGGTTCAGCTGAAGGAGACACATGAGGACATGTGTGGTGGTTTACTGTCCTTATCTTATCAGGGCCGTTGTTTGCTCAGCAACATTTCTGTCATCACATAACACATAAGGAAGCGTCCATCCATTAATATAGTCTCTCTGCACACATGTTCGGCACGTGGACGGGGTCACGCGAAGTTATACAGTTCAGCTCACGTTAATGGAGAACGTTCATGAAGGCAACATGAAGACTCTCATCTGTTGCATGACGACACAAAACCCGACTGTCGAAACACTAATTTACTCTGCACACAAACACAGTGTCAACGTTAATCTTGTTAAACTCTGCACTTTTACTGCAGGTCCATGAAGTTCTCACAAAAAGAAATAAGCAATGTATTTAACGTAGATCATGTTACTGACGGGTGACAAATTAAAGGGAAAACCTGACTTAATGAATGGAGAAAATGCAGATGCGAGTACAAGGAGTAACTTTAACACTGAAGCTGTTCTGATTGCTTTTGAACTCTTTTTTATGTTGGTTTTTCCTTTTAATTTGTCACACACCGGTATACTTCAGTGTTCCCAATAAAAGAAAGTAATGGACAACGTGGAGCTGAAGAACGCCACGATGTGAAGCAGAGCGGTGTTTCCTCCTGCAAGTCGTTTATTTCTATTTCAGGACACCTCAGAATGAATTATGGTACTGACAGCACGGCCACTAATCAAAGGTAAAAAGAGAAGCTGTTTTTCAATCTTCATATTCTATTTTTAAAAGTTTTGTAGTCAGTTTGGCTCATATTTAGGTCAGTTCTCACCAGTGAGGGAACTGGTAATGAAGCATACAGTATTGCAGGTATTGCTTCCACCATTGCAGTTTACAGCTATTTCCCCAATATGTGATCTTAACAGACTCCTGCCAAACAATAATAACCTGATATGTTCCATGCAAACTGCAATTAATCTTTAATTCAAACTAGGGCTGGGCGATATGGAATAAAAATAATATTGCGATATTTTTAGGCAATATCGCGATACACAATATATATCGTGATATTTTCAAATATCCTCTAAGCACTTCATAAATGCTCGATTTAACCCTTTGATGCATACAATCACAACAATATGATGATTCTTGTAGTCCCTGCAGCATATGTCTGCATTAAAACCTTCTTGTTTATATTCATTAGTGGTTTCTGCTGGAACTATTTTAATCTTGTATGCAAAAAGGGGGAAATCACAAGTTAAATTTAACAAAACAGTATTCACTTTAACCAAAAGTTATCTGGCAATAAATGCTTTAAATATTTTGATAAATACATTGCAAAAACTCAAGACTCACTGTCCGCCTAACTTTAACCATTCGAGGTCAATGCCTAACCTTAACTATTCTGTATCAATGCCTAACCTTAACTATTCTATATCAATGCCTAACCTTAACTATTCTATATCAATGCCTAACCTTAACTATTCTATATCAATGCCTAACCTTAACTATTCTATATCAATGCCTAACCTTAACTATTCTGTATCAATGCCTAACCTTAACTATTCTTTATCAATGCCTAACCTTAACTATTCTTTATCAATGCCTAACCTTAACTATTCTGTATCAATGCCTAACCTTAACTATTCTTTATCAATGCCTAACCTTAACTATTCTGTATCAATGCCTAACCTTAACTATTCTATATCAATGCCTAACCTTAACTATTCTATATCAATGCCTAACCTTAACTATTCTTTATCAATGCCTAACCTTAACTATTCTGTATCAATGCCTAACCTTAACTATTCTATATCAATGCCTAACCTTAACTATTCTTTATCAATGCCTAACCTTAACTATTCTGTATCAATGTCTAACCTTAACTATTCTGTATCAATGCCTAACCTTAACTATTCTATATCAATGCCTAACCTTAACTATTCTGTATCAATGCCTAACCTTAACTATTCTGTATCAATGCCTAACCTTAACTATTCTGTATCAATGCCTAACCTTAACTATTCTGTATCAATGCCTAACCGTAACTATTCTTTATCAATGCCTAACCTTAACTATTCTGTATCAATGCCTAACCTTAACTATTCTGTATCAATGCCTAACCTTAACTATTCTGTATCAATGCCTAACCTTAACTATTCTGTATCAATGCCTAACCTTAACTATTCTATATCAATGCCTAACCTTAACTATTCTGTATCAATGCCTAACCTTAACTATTCTATATCAATGCCTAACCTTAACTATTCTATATCAATGCCTAACCTTAACTATTCTGTATCAATGCCTAACCTTAACTATTCTGTATCAATGCCTAACCTTAACTATTCTGTATCAATGCCTAACCTTAACTATTCTATATCAATGCCTAACCTTAACTATTCTTTATCAATGCCTAACCTTAACTATTCTGTATCAATGCCTAACCTTAACTATTCTGTATCAATGCCTAACCGTAACTATTCTTTATCAATGCCTAACCTTAACTATTCTTTATCAATGCCTAACCTTAACTATTCGGCACAACGCCACAGATAACCCCAGTCAGGTGGCACACGATTTGTCTTTCCAATAGTAGTCAAAGTTCATCGGGAGAAATAAGAATATAAACAGAAATAAAGCAGTATTGAGGCGTAGCGCTGCATGTGCACAGTGATCCCCTCGTTTTTTGATCTTCAAACGCGGTCTTACTGTATTTGATACCCTGTGAATTCTAAGAGAAGAAAATTGCCCGTTTTATTACATTGAGTGTCAGCCTGTACTCAAAACAGATGTTGCACCGTAAAGTCATTTTAAAGTGGCCTTGAGCTATTATTACAAAAACCTAATACAATCATTTTTTTTTTTACGGTTTGTCCTTTCTGAGAGTTTAGTTAGCTGCTTGTGTGCCTGCAGATTCATTGTTGTGATACTGTAGCGTGGTGCAGTCTGGTTTCCTCTACCTTCTTGGAAAGGATGACTCATGCAAACGCCTGTTTCCTTTTTTGAATATGTAAATGCATGTTTGATGGCAGCCTACAGCAGACACACCCTGGACGGCTGGATGAGTTTTAGTTTTTAGACCCCCCTGGCCTATTTTCTGCCCTGAGCCAGACGCTTCCCCTCCACTTCTCTTCATCCTCCACCCCCTCCTCTTATCCCTCTCTGAAGTGTGAAGTTTGAAGCAGCAGGCTGTGTGCTATGATAGCGGTAATTGGTCTAAAGATGGAAAGTTCACGCTCACTTTGTCACTGAACTAAGAAGCAATTTGTTTTCAATGAGTGTTTTTTTTTAAAGCGTGGCTAGTTAAGAACAATATAACATCAAAGTGCTGTTTAACAGCAAAGAAAAGGGGGTTGGGATGATGATGGAGACAGTGGAGAGACTGGCACCTTTTGTACGTCTTGTACGACTTCATTGCAGACGGAGCGGGTTATAGCTGAGTACGGCTCCCCTCTTCGGTACCCCCTCGTCTGAGGAGACGAGCAGTGGACTTGGAGTTTTTTTTATTAGCCTCTGTGGCCTGATTTGTTTAAGGGGAGGCGGGGTCCCAAGATGTGGCTTGGCTCCCATTTTGCTCCAGTGTGAGTGCTGGATCTGTTGGAGGGGTCCGGGGCGAAGTTACCCAGAGTACACACACTTACACACAATGTACTTTTATGCGTTCTTCACTGTGCCGTTGTGTATGCTGGCCAGCGCTCACAATTTCCCTTATTCACAGTCATTACAGAAGACGGACACATGGAGAGAAAAATCCTGTTATAAAAAACAGAGAGACAGTTAGAAGAAGAGGGAAAAGCTCACAAAGAAACAACTAGTGGATGTGCCTGAATTTAATTTGCCTATCTGTCAGTCGCCTGAAGATGTTCCTTAAAGGCGCAGATCCTTTTGGCTGGACATGAATGCTCTTTTAAAGGGTGTGTTTAAAGTATACGCAAATAAAACTCATTTTAGCGTGCGCAGGGCTGTTTTTTGATCCTGTTTGGCGAAATACCCAGACAGCAACGATCTCCTTTTGAATCTCCTCTCTTCTCCTTTTTTATTAGCAGAGGGCAAAAGCAGCTGATACTGGAGTTTTTGAGGCAGATACCGATATCGGCATTTATTAACGATATATCGATCGATAGAAATATTTTTTAAACAAACAATCTTGATACAGATCTTTTAAATTAGTTTTTGTGACCTGGACAAATACTGAGCATTGACTATGTACAGTAATATAGACACTGTTTCTAAATAACCCTCAAATCTAGTTTTCTGTACACTGATGTGTACACTGATACGATATATTTGCAATAGGCTAATATTTGTATCTTCGAGTTTTAGTTATTTATAACTTTAGTTAATTGTAAATGGTGGAAGGTTAAACCTAATCAGATTTGATAAGGGATTCAAAAGGATTTGGATTCAATAAGAAGATTCAATACTGGATTCAAAGTATATGGTTTTGGTTGCAGTGGTGTGCTGACTGCTTATTACCCTTAATTACCCTTTAAATACCCTTTAATTTTGCCACGTGTCAACAACAATCTCATATAAAAGGCTGCACATTCGTTTTTCATAAAATGTTTTTTTGTGCTAACAAGGGTCCTCACAGTTCCTAGTAAAGTTTAGCGTTACTCAACTTTTGCTGCAACCTAACGTCACCTGGCAAGACGCTGCTGCATTTGCCAAGCACACATTCCTGGTAAGATCACCTTGTAACATAAGAGTCACATTTCAAGTTTTTACTTCACGATTGCAGCAATGAAAGATAAAATGTTTGCCTCGTGATAACTTGACCAAATCCTGTCTAGTAGTTTTACAAACCGCTGCGTAGTGTTTTCACATCTGATAAGCATGTGGTTGTGGATTTATATCCCTTATGTCCATTGTATTTTTATTAACACAGGACTGTCTTTCATTATGTGAACGCCCACTTATCCTCCTTCTAATAGGGTCCAGGTAGGATCCCGATCTGTCACCACAGGTATCAAATCTTTGTCTCAGTTTGTCCAATAACCTGAATGGATCTTGAGAAATATCACACTCTGTCTGATTAGCCTCAAATGGACTTTGTTACCCAAAGAAAGATGTTGTCTCTCTCTCTCTTTCACACAGTTGTTCCGTGTGACTTTCAGTTTTCTTCCTGGTCCAGCTGAAGGTGTCAGAGGAGGAAATGTGTGCAGTTTCACCATCTTTATCTTATCAGGCCTGATTCTCGACTGTGTGCAGCTTTACACTCCTCACTAACACGCAAGCTGAGAAAAGTGTGTTCAGTTTCTGCTCAGCACGCGGCTGCATTCAGATTAAGTGACAGAAACACTTTACAACACAATATAACAGCTCAATGAAGGTGCTGTAATCATACAGCTCTACTGTATGTGTTGAGGAGGACAGGTCAGGGTAGATCACCGTCCATGAAAGAAGGAAACTGGAGCACATGTTTTTCTTTGGGCTCGACGACACAGAAATTGTAATACAATGAAAGAATCCGTAAATCAGACCTGTTCACTCACACAATAGTTTGTGGATTTGTTAAGAAAATATTTCCATAAGTCCCTTCAGTCAAGGTGTAATGCAGTTTTTCCTGTGTTTGACATGCATTATAATATTTTTTGACACTATACCTCTTGGAACAAAGCATGATTTTGCATTGTTTTTGGCTGATGCACAAACAAATTAAGCTGAATACCAATTATCAGCTTTAAACCCATTGATGTTCAGTATCTTCACTCTAGCTTGAAACTTAAAACTCAGCCAGCAACAACCTCTGAAAGACAGAATAGAGTTTTAAGGGGTTAACAGAGGTCTGACAATCTCCAATTTTAAGTGAGTAATAGGGCAACGTAGGGACAAAGAGGCCCAGAAAACATTGATTCATCAGCAGTGAGTTCTGCAATATCATAACATGGAAAGAGGAAGAAATCTCACAACAAACCACTGAGTTAAATCAGTCTTTTAGGTTCGTACTGTACGAATTGTCGTGGAGATACGATCTCTGCCACTTTGTATCCGCTCCTCTCTACTGTACACTGAGCAGTTCAAGTTCATGAAGTTAATGGCTTCTGCATGAGCATCCACAGTAAAATGTGAACTCTGGCTGCATCTTTATTGCATCCTGTAAAGTGTGTCGCTTTAACAAGAGGAAGATGTTGCGGCGTAAGATATTTATTGTGTTGCTCAAGTGCATCGAGCGCACAAACAGTCGTACAGTAAAAGGTTGTTTAGCTGTCTGGTGACGGGTAATTGAAGAGCACAACAGACGTGTGTTGAGAGGAGGACTGTAAAAAAGGCCTCTACGTTGCTCCGTAGACTCAACCTCTGCATCTCATTCACACTGCTTTTTATATTCAAGGCTTTACGGCGGTATGAGCAACGCCACATGCCGTTAACTACCATTTTATTCACTCTGGTTTTTCACGGCTGTGTCAAAGTGAGCACAAAGAGCAGTAATGAAGGCTCTCTTGTTCCGGCTCGTGCACGGAGAGGAGAACTACTTTTTTTTTTTCTTTCTCCCCACAACTTTTACACAAAAAATGGAGTGAGTTACTCTTTACTCTCTCGCAGCTGAGCTATAAATTATTCCTGCTTAAGCAGTCATTCTCTGGCTCTATTTTTCTCCCCTTTCAATTAATAGGAAACACATCGGGTTGAAGGAGGGTCTTTGTTGGTGTGTGAGAGTCCATACATCACCTAAACTAGAGCACCCACCACCTCCTCCTCCTCCTAACACACACACACACACACACACACACACACACACACACCGACAGCCCCCATCTGCTCCCAATCATGGGTGCAGCCAGCGGTCAGGTCGCTGACGGTGAATGCCGCGCTAACACACACACACAAACATACACAACATGGGCACGCTGCGCTTTAGGTCAGCCCTACAAACACACACACACACACACACACACACACACACACACACACACACGCTCATGTAGGCGTGTCCAGATATTTGGTTGTAAACGTGCGCTCTGTCACGACGCTCTCACACATCCTGGTAATGTAAATGAAAGTACAGTTTATCTCTACCACACTCATACACACAGGCACACTCACTGAGGCACAGTGACAGATGAACATGAGACATCCTGGCGGCGTGCTCCACTGATGACAGGGTGTCATGGAAACGCCCAGCGTTCTCCATGGTTACGCACTCTTTACCCCCACGGGATACACTCTTGTGATTGTTCACACAGAACACTTGAGCTACTACAACAACTCAGTGTGGCCCAAACACACACACACACACGTATTGTTTCTTATCAGGATCTAAATGGACACAAATTAGCCTATTATGTGCTTTTGGGATTAGAGCGGTGATTTAGCCTAATAGTCTGTTTTCGTAATCTTGCTCAGAGTCCACAAAGCATGAGAGATATTTGCCAATAAAGGCTTGACGTTTTAAATCCAGTTGTGTGGCTCAGGAGCACACATTTAGTGGACTTTCTTTTACCTTTTATAGTTAGAGTGGTCGGTGGGTCGCATGCTGTCGTCACTTTCAGGTTTCGGCGGTTTGGCTTCCTGTAAAACTTGTGTCTCAACATCCCTTTTCGTGTGTGTGTGCGTGTGTGTGGCTGGTCTGGCTGTGGGAGCGTTCTGAGTGTTAATGCAAATGCACAGGAGCCACGGTGCGTTTTCTCTGTCCATGTGCGCCCGTAATGAAGACAAAAGCACATAGCGAAGGCTTACAGTTCCTCCTGCTCATTAAGCTGTTAATGCAGCTTCCTGTGCACGTGTGTCTCCAGGCCGCTGATTGATAATGCTGCTTGTTATTCATTAATGTCTCTATAATAAACTGTTGAGCTTCAACTTTTTTCTCTTTTTTTTTTCTCTCTCTATCCAGACTCCATTGACCAGCCCACATAGGACCACGCCCCAAGAGAGAGGGGAAGGGGGGATCTGATCGTCCATCATCTCGGGCGCCGTCGCAAGGTGGGCTAACATCCCGTATGGTTGGCATGGTAACGGCCTGCTGGGTTTAGGTTGAGCGGTTTGCCAGAGACAGTTTCTTGTTGTTGCCACATTCTTGCAACATCCTCCTGACCTGAACGCAGAGACGAAGAGAACAGTTTGTGTTCTCCGGAGCAAATGTTTTATGAGGTGTTGGTGGTTTTTTGGAATAGTTTTGGAGAAAGAGTGGCGGTGGTGGTGGTAACGAGAGGCAAACAAAGAGAGATGAGCAGATGATTTTCAGGCAGATGAGAAAATGAAGAGTGGGAAGACAGCAGGGAGACAGGAGGAGAAATCAAATTATTCTTTGTGCTCTACCTGCCACAGAGGCTGAAAGAGAGCATTAATCTTTTACCCCCTTCTGCAGGTGACAACAACACACACACACACACACACACGTGTATATATATATATATATATATATATGTGCCCAGACTCGACCAAAATCTCTTTCGTTCACGTGCAGTCCCACACATGCGTTTGCAGCTGCACAGATAGCAGGAGTGATAGTATGCAGAGTCAGATCGGTAAGAGACGGAAGTAGGTTACTGGACATGGAACAGGAAGAAAACCAGAGAGGATGAAGATGAGGAGGGGCAGGTGGCTCCTGGATTCTTCCGCAAAGAGTTCATGTAAGAAATAAAAAAGTCCATGTTCGCCATAGATAATGTTAGGTGACTGGCAGGTGGAGCACTTCTGAGACTTGGCTGGCCATGAAAGCATTTGTTTCTTCGAGTAATATAAAGTCAAAGGTACAAGCCTGTACACATCAAACATACGGGGAGAAATATCCAATCGCAGAACTTAAAAATTCGGCTGCAGCTGAACGCTGGCGATTACACACTTTGTAGAGAAACCTGATGATACATTCGGCAGGTTACATCATTTTTACTTTTGGGTCAGTTTTGGATGAATTCGGCAACCACGGTGCAGACAGTGTTTTCTCCTCAGGTGCAACAATGAATCATTTTGACTTTTCTTTAGCTCTGATTCGTGCCTCTGACTGGCACGAACCACAGCACCTGTACAGTGCAGTGGTGCTCACAATGAGAACAGATACAATTTATATAGCTATAAGAAAGAACAAATGCTGTAAAGTGCAAGTAGGGCTGCAACTAACCATTATTTTCATTGTCTATCTGTCGATAATTTTCTCAATTAATAGATTAGTTGTTTGGTCTATAAAATGTCAGAAAATGGTGAAACATGTCAGTCAGTGTTTCCCGAAGCCCAGGTTTACATCTTGGACGTTACTGTCATAGAGGAGTAAAGAAACCAGAAAATATTGATATTTAAGAAGCTGGAATCAGAGAATTTAAACCTTTTTTTCCTTAAAAAAAAATAACTCAAACCAATTAATCGATTATCAAAATAGTTAGCGATTAATTTAATAGTTGACAACTAATTGATTAGTCTTGGCGAGAAGTGAATAAAGTGTGATGAATTATAAAAGTGCCTTCACACATGTAAAGATGTGCCTCATTTATCATTAAAAACTGTAAAATGCTCTAATGGTTAAAAAAAGATACATTCAAATAATAATAATACCTGCAACAATAAAGTTAGAATGCATAAAATGGCAGCAGGAATAATGCCGTTAGCAGCATGGTATTTGATTAATTGATTTGTTGATTGACAGAATATAAAACTGTAACAACTTTGATCAGCGTTTAATTGTTTAAGTCACTTTTAAAAGCAAAAATACTATTAAATTCTCAGGTTTCAGCTTCTAAAATGCTGTTTTTCATAGTCTGATATAATATAATATAATATGTCAACTTGGGCTCTGGGTTTCACTATTTTATGACATTTTGTAGACAAACAATTAATGGAATAATGCAGCCCTACCATCCGCTATGCCAAAGTCACTCACAAAATTGAAATAATTCAAACTGATGGCCATAATAACATATAGGAATAGTATCATTAACTAATCTAGAAGTTTACATGCTATAATGCTATTTTATCTTTGACAAAGACAATGTAGTTTCTACTCCAATGAAGTGCAACGTCATTCAGAGACGATGACAATAAAGCTCTTTTGAATCTTGAATGTTGAGGACCATTGACGATATCATAAAAAAGAAAACACTGAAATGGGAATTTACAGAAGGGGAAAATACTCCTGAAATCTATTCTACTGGATTAGAACAGTTTAAATCAGAAGGCGGACTGGGAACCAGTTCCTTCTTTATCCCTCATAAAGCAGTGAAGACTGTCTATGGCTCGAGCACTCGGAGCAAAGCAGCTCTTGTCGTGTCACTGGTGTGAGTTTACAGGGCCATGCCAGGGCCGTGTGCCTCTGTTTTGTCAACAGAGATTATGAAACAGCGGCTGGCAGGCAGGCAGGTAGGCGGGGGAGGCAACTGTGGGGCTATTTGCATCACCCAGCCTGAGCGCGCCCGCCCTGCAAACTCCGTCACCTTCCTTCCCCCTTCCTCCCTTCCTCTGCCTTCCTATCTGCTCCTCCCTGTACTCATCAAGAACCAGCAGCCCTGCCCGAACCGTCCGGCCTCCACGGTCTCATCCTCCGCCCCCCCAAAAAAGGAAAGAATGGAGACGCTTGTCACACAAACACACAGGAAGTTTGATGGCAGCCGGTGCCACAATTCTGCCCTGTCAGCGTTTGAGAGACAGTGAATGAGCGTACTCAGTCAACCCACAGAGAAAGAACCATTTATTCAATAGATTTACTAAACTTTCAGTTTTAACCTTGAAGCTCTCGTGCACAACAAACTGTAAGAGTTTCAGTTCGACCCTGAATCCACTCGGGGGACCTAAGATGTGTCTGATGATGCTCAGACAGAAATAAACCTGCCTGTGCACACACTAAGTGCAACACAGATTAAAGATAAGTCTAGATTGTGTCTGTTCTTGCCAGTTTTTCCTGTGCTCTCGTCGTCTGCTCTCAGTAACTCTTTCCGACACGTTCTTGTTTGTTGCGTTGGGCTTTTTTTTTTCTGCTGTGACTCACCCTGTCGTGGGAAGTCGGTCGTCTCTCTGCTTTGTCTTCCAAAACCTTTTTTTGTTTGTTTTTGCTTTCAGTTTTTAGATGCCGTTCATCCTTTTGATATTCGGCTCCCCTCGAGTCCATGACTTTAACTCACCAGTGTTATGAAGCGCGGCTCATCTTATTGCAGCTTGTTTTTTATTGTGTACACCGAAGTATACAAAAAATATTCACGGAGTGAAAGAGTACAGTTCTTATAGAATATTTTAATATCTTATATTTTATTATTAAACCTCTCTTCTCCAAGGGATCCCTGGCAAGAACAGCAGCAATACAGTGTTTCAAACATTTAAAACACATAAAACAAAGTCACGGTATCTACTACAGAATCATATGCGTAGGAAGACAGACAGGAGGAATCGGATCCATCTAAGGAGGCAATTACAAACTCCCCTTGAATCAGCCTCCATCCACAAACTCTACAAACCTTTTCAGGGTTATTGTTAGAAACAATCAAATCTCTTTGCAAACTTCATTTTCTTTTGCTGTAATGAAACAGTTTGTGATATTTCTCTCCAAAAAATAGCTGAAACAAGACAGAAATCCTTGAGTTTGGAATCTCACATGCATCTATTCAAAATAAACAACATAAAGACTGCATGGAGGAAACATGGGAATTAATGGGAATTAAACTTTTTGCCAAATATCGCACATGTTGTGGCTCCGTCCCGTGGTGTCTGGATGAAGTCACGAGAAAGACGTCTATGTCTGAATGAGAAAATGCTGTCACTTTAACAAATAAATGAGGCCAGCAATGTTACGTATTCCATGTCTGAGAAGGGCTTTAGATAAACATTGATATTTCCTGTATGCAAGAGGAAACTTGGCCTGACTGTGGGGCTAGAGGAAGGTCAGTAGGTCAACAAGAAATCCTCTGGGAACTATGACAGTAAATGTCATAGAAATGTGGCTTTCAGTGTTCACGGTACCTTGTCATGGAAACAAAGTGTTGATTAAAGGGGATATTTGTTTGCCCCGAAGCACGTGAATTTAACTGGGATTGGATTGCAATCTAGTTTATGAGGTGAACTGTTTTCTCTGGTTTTGCCACAAAGTCTGTGCCTCCTGGTGAGCAGTGCTCCCACTGGGCTCCAGGCTGCGGGGTCACTGGCAGGCTGCTGTCCTGTATCAGACCTCAGGAGTTTAGCTTCACCCCAGGTGATGCCACAGCGCCGTTGACCTGAGTGATCCTCCTTTCACACCCGTCTAATGACCCGGAAAATATGTGGGTCAACTGTCAGCGTGAAGGCGGTGACCCCTTGAAATCGCTCGGGTCAAGATCAGAGTTGAGAACCGGGTCACACTTTAGTGTGAACGATCCAGAGCTGTTTACCTGATGGGTGCACTCACCTGTATAGCAGGAGACTCTCCCATGACGGCTCAATCTGATGGGAGCTAAATTCTACTTCCTGTTCTTATTCGTTTCTCTGGCCGAGCCACAACAAATAAGCACTTTGATCAACAGCTTATTACCTCTGGCCCTGATTCATGTCTTTGAGTCATCTTCAACTATATGATTTTATCTATAGACGTAACATGCAGCTGATCAGGAGCTGTGTGGTCGGAGGAGTCTGTTTGTTTCTCTTGGTTGTGGTGTCATGAATGACGTCTTCCTTTTCCACTGAATTTCCACTCCAATTTGCCTATTAAGCTCTTTGTTAACATGCTAGGTGTGCTTCCAACTAAGCAGGGTATATTTTAAGCACATCAGAATCAAAGTGTATTTCCATGATGTGCTGTATATAATATGAAGAGTGGGAGAGAGTTTGTACAATCCTATTCATACAGATGTATGATGACACTTGACACACACTGATACCATCATATCAGCGGCATTCTGCCCTCCCTTCACCACCCCCAACCGCCTCCTCCTGTTCATGCTGAGAGCTAAGATTTTGGTGGTATATCTAACTAATAGTTAATGTTCATATGTGTTTAAAGGTGTTAGTTTTACCAGTAGGATCACTGTTGCTGCTTGGATTGTTGAGGAGCAGTCTTTTCTCCCAGATCTAACTGTATAACTGTAACCATCTGCTATAATGGTCCATCCCTTGTATTTATTTATGTTTAAATACAAGGAATAAAGGTGTTTGTTTGTCATTTACATTGATTAATTTGCTTCCTCTGTCGACATATGTGTCGTTTCCATCATCATTTTGTACATCTTCTCCACAACTTTTCCACCTCAGCCAAGACTTTTTCCATTCAAATGTCCCTAATGCTCTAATTCAAAATGTGCATTAACCCAGGTACTACTTTTCACTCTGTCAAATCTACTGCGCCTCAATCTTTCTCCCTTAAATTGCCATCTTCTTGCCCATCTCTCCTGTCCCTCTCGCTGCCCTCCATACTGCCATCACCCTCTCCCATTTCCCTCTTTAGGCGTCTCATTCCCACCGCCCCCTGCTGCTATATTGTGCCCACCGCAGCCCCGCTGCCTCTCAGCCACCAGGCCCCACACTGCCTGTGGCGTGTAATTGACTTTCTCCCTGCACTGGAAAAGCGGGCGGCCCGCGCCAGGCTGGAGGTGACCCATTTCCCTGGGGCATTCAGCAGCCTCCTAATCAACCATTCTCGGGGGCCGCCTCATTCACTCTGCAATTAGAGCAACTCCCCCTTTGAGAACTCCATCAATAGGCCGCCAGGCGGGCGGGTGGGCTGGATCGTCGGAGGAGCAAAGACGGGAGTTTCACTCAAACACTTTGCTTTGGCTCTTCGAGTTCTGAACCCTCAGACTTTGTGCCTCCCCCCCCTCTCTGCTTTTTGCCTCCTCTGCTCCTCGTCTCCCTTGTGGTAGGTTTCATCAGACAACAGAGAGCGGGGGTTTTGTCTAACGATGAGGCAGGTAGACAGGAGGATAGGCAAGAAGAGGAGCAGGTAGGCAAGCAGACAATGGCAACGAGACAGTCAGACAGACAGACAGTCAGATGGGAGGTACTCAAGGGAGAGATTAAAAGAGAAATCTGAAAGAAACTCAAAGCGGGAGGGATGTCTTCAGAGCATCTCTTGTTTTTGAGTATTCCCCGTTGTTGTCTTGCGAGGGAATACACTTGTGTTTCACCTGGTCTTGAAGACATGGCATGAAAGCACATTGATTCTGTCTCAATAAGAAGGTGTGTTCACTGCGTGTTTCAGCTGGATCTTCTTTGCGTGCTGAGAGCGCGCAACTGAAGATTAGAACGGTCTCTATCCAAGAACCAAAAAAAAAAAGGAACGCAATCAGACGTTTTGCTCTGATCCCACCAGAAGGAGCATGAGATGATGGTGCATGGTGATTAAATAACAGGCCGGCATCTCTCCCCTGCCGTTGGCCTGATTTGCTATGCAGGAGAGGCAGCGCTCTGGTCAGAGGATAACCATGTAATCAATGGAATGAAAAAGCTGCTCTGGCTGTGAAGGTTAAGAGGGGTACTGGAAGCTTTCAGCCCACTCTGTGTGCACCACACATGCATTCAAAACACACACCAGACAGTCTGAATGTTACATCTCCTCCTCTGATTCCTCCCCCTCTCACCTGTTCCCCTTCCCTCCCTCCCATCTTTCTTTGACATGCCTTTATCTCTCTTTCTCTCAGCTCGCTCCCTCCCACTGCCTCCGCCTCTTTTTGCTCTGATTCCCCCCCCTGTATATTTTCTTCCTCTACATTTACTCTGTATATCTCCCACTATATTTCTGCTCTCTCTCTCTCTCTCCCCTTCATTTACTTTCCCTCCCTTCCTCCATCCTCTTTTCCCTCCCTCTCTCCCTCCCTCCCTCCCTCCTACCTTTCCCCAGTGTCAGCCGCTGTCACTGTGGCAAAGAAAGTGACCAATCAGAGCTCACTTCACAGCGACGGCGTCTCCCTCCCTCCCTTATTTCTTCCGTTCCTTCCCCTCTCCTCCTCCTCCTCTTCGCCTCCTTTCGTCCCATCTGCCTCTCTCTTCCCCACAACCTTTATCAGCTCACTTCCTGGAGACGAAATGTGATGCATTATGGGAGACAGACGGCTGTCTAACGGGGTTAGTTGTGCAGCGTGGCTTATCATCAGAGACACTGCTAATCCTGTGTGTGTATGTGTGTGTGTGTGTGGATGCACCATATGAGCTGATGAACTCATACATGCACAGGCCCACACACACAAACAAACACAACCTCACATGCTTACTCTCTTTTTCTGAGGAGGAGGAGGAGGAGGAGGAGGAAGACGAGACATGTTTATGTTCGTCAGTCTCTGCCAGGAGAATACGATTTGCATGATATAAGCATATTTGACTCTGCTGTGTACTGTTTTGCACCGTATCCACTTTACAAGCTGCCTCTGTATTGGTTATTTTTTGCTGAGTTCAAAAGGATGATTCCCATGTCTTCTTCCCTTCACAATTACGTATATAATAAGAGCTAAAGGGCTAAAAGGGACTATATAATCCCTCCTCTGTTGTATTAAAGCCTTGTTTACACCTGTGTAATGTGTGTGTGTGTGCTCCTTCCTCTCAGGTGCTGATATGTGTACACGATGAGCGGATTGGGGGAGAACTCCATGGAGCCTCTGAGCTCGGAAAATCGGAAACGCAAGCTCTCCACTTGCGACACGCCTGGTCTGGGGTGAGTGTGTCTGATCAGCACTAGAGAGGGGAAATGAAGGAAAGTGGGCTACTGGGTCAGTGGCTTCTCCAGGCCGGGCCTCCTTTGTGTGCTGAGATGAGTAGGAACCTAAATGTGTGCAAAAATAGTGTAAGTAGTTTTAGATGTTCAGTAGACATTTAGATCCCAGTAGGATTTTCATCAGGTCACAAAAGTGGGATTGAAACGTAAATAGAATACAACATAAAAAGGCAGAAAATAAAGTGAGGCATTTTGTGAAATACGCTTATTTGCTTTCATGCAGAGAGTTAGACGGGAAGATAGATACCATTCTGTACGCTAAACATGAAGACGATTAGCGTAGCTTAACATAAAGACTAGAAACAGCTAGCCTGGCTCTGTCCAAAGGTTAAAAAAAAATCTGCCTACCAGCACCTCTAGAGCTCAGTAACTAACACGTTACATCTCATTTGTTTAATCCGTACAAAAAACGAAGTGGAAAAATGAAATGTTGGACTATTTCTTGGTATGTGCAGTGACTTCCTGGAGTCTTGTCATCACCGTCAGGTTGCTAGTAGAGTGTGGATACCCGACCCCGACAGGTCAGGCCGGGCTCAGACAAGTAGACAAGTAAGGGATAATGTGCAGCGAGCTGGTCATTGTTGTGAAATAAACTCCGATAGGGCGATGTGAACCCCCGCTTATTACACGGCTACCTACTTAAGAAATCAATAATTTGACACTAAAATGGTCCGCCAGTGTTCGACCTACATAGCAACGGTCTGTTATAAAGAAATAACAGCCCATAGAACGCCGTGATTGACCAATCAGAACTGAGTCTTCAACAAATCCGTGTAATAAATATTTACAAAAGATGTTCGGGTCGGCTTCGGCCTACTTGACGTGGTGCTTCAAGTCTTTTTAGTGAAAATATAGTGTAAAAATAAATAAAAAATGATGGACCTACTGTCTGTGTTGGTGTTTGTTATTTACGTGGCTGTAAATAAGTACTGTAACCATGGTAACAACCATAACGTGACAGGGTCACACAAACTCAGTGCTTCAGCTTACATTACCTGTGTTTGTCTCTGGTCAGTTCGGACATAAAAAACAGAATAACGTTCGGGTCGGGCTCGGTTACTTACTACTCTCTCGGACTCGGGTCGGGTTCAGACAGAAAAATATGGCCCTGAGCTGCACTCTAGTTGCTAGGCAACCAACAGTGACTTCAGCAAGTCACTGCACCCGGCCAAGAGATAGTCCAGCACATAACCCCCCTCCAAAAACAAAGCCCCCAGGAAGAGCGCCGGACTTTGAAGCAAATTTTCGCCAAACTCTGGAATTACAACGTCCGTGTCCGTCATGTGATGCCATTGGGCCCAAAAAAACTTTTTCCCATAGACTTACATTGGGACAGAGACGTCTGTAACTCTGCGGATAATTTTTTTTTCCGGTAAATCAGCTTCTCAGTACAACACTTGAATAGTCCTTATTTAATTCATTAGGACCTAAAAGTTGTAAAACGCACTAATAGCTGAATCCAGAGTTATTTCCCTTCCTACGTTCATGTGAATGAGACCCAGACCGAGGCTGGACCGAGGGCTGTGAGGCGGAGTTAAAGGAAACGCTACTGCGCCTGCTCTATGAGCCCAATAGATGCAGAAGGTCGCCGGATGATCCGGGTACCTTATCAGTGAAATCATTTTGGCTTCATTCACGACTGAGCAAATCTCATAGGAATGAACGGGAGTCCGCCTACAACGCTGTATCCAGTTCTCTTTATACATCCATGGCCAAAACCTAAGCTAACCCGCTGCTGGCTGTAGCTTCATATTTAGCGTACAGACTTCAGAGTGGTATTGATCAGTACTGTCCGGTTACCACTATCAGTAAATGACTTAAAGGTGCAGCTCTCAAAAACCCAGTCAATGTGCTCCAGCTACAATATCAACCTCTACTAGAATGTTTTTTTGCTGGACAAACTCTTAAATCTAATGTGTGCCCAAAAAGCAATCAGTTAGCAGTCAGCGTCGGCTTTAATCTTTGCACATTGCCCCCTGCAGGTGTGACAGGAAGCGACGGGAGCAGGAGAGCAAATACATAGAGGAGCTGGCGGAGCTGATCTCTGCCAACCTCGGCGACATCGACAGCTTCAACGTCAAACCAGACAAATGTGCTATCCTCAAAGAGACGGTGCGCCAGATCCGCCAGATCAAAGAGCAGGGTGAGTGGACACAGTTGTCTGAAATCCTAAAGGCGACTGAGAGCTGGAGTTGGACAGGTACACCACAAGTCGGATGGACTGTTGAGGAGTGAGTGTAGGAAACATTGGGAAAGGTGATGAGGAGAGTGGGGAACAGACAGCTGGACACTCACACACATACGCACGAGCCTCCTCAGAGTCCAGGTGCAAGGACGAATCAGTCATTCATCTCCCACAAATTTCACAGCCTCAACTGTTTATGTTTGGGAGGAAACATTGGCAATGCTTTGTGAACCTGTCATTCGTGAGTGTGTGTATGTGCGTGTGTGTGTGTGTGTGTTATGGGCACGCACAGCTGTGTGCTGCCCTCGCCAGGGGCTGTTTAATTGGACGTTTGCAGGTAATCACATGCCCATCCATTCTGCTGAACTGCCAAATTATTAGTTCTGTTACAGCTGCCGTTGTCACACTTCTGTCTCCGGTCATTTCCACAGCGAACAATTTCAAAAGCTTCAGGCTGAGATTCCTGCTTCGCAGATACAAGATGGACATATTTTAACTCCTACATTCGGACCTGTGTGTGTGTGTGCGTGTGTGTCAGTATGAATTTCTTCATTCAAGGTGAATTTCACGGGATCAGGGGTGAATTTTGTTCTTGCGTCTCTGCACGGCTCAGTCAGCGTCTGCCACCTCGACAGGAAGGGGAAGAGGCTACAGCTGGCCCTGACTGGCTGCTGACAGGTTGCCATAGTTACAGGAAGTGAAGACAGCAATGACACGGGCGTTTAGACTCGTCTCTTGCCTTCTACCTGTTCCTCTTCTCCTCTTCTCACTTTCAGTTGCTCTTTCTGCCCGTCTTCATATTCACTCTTTTCTCCACCAATCACTCCTGTTTTTCATCTCACTTGGATTTAATGTGCTCTGCTCGTCTTCCTCCTCTTCTTCTCTCCTTCCCCCCCCCTCTCATCTGTATTGCAGCACAATGAGTTGCAGCATCTTCAGGTTTTGCTCCCAGCATCTTAAGATATTGAGTGAACTGATGGAGTGCAGCCTCTCTCTTTCTGTCTCACGCTCGCTCTGTTTATGTCTCCTTCCTCTGCCTCTTCCTCTCAGTCCGTCTCTACTTAGCTCCACAGTGCCTGGATGTAGGCAGCAATGGCTTTTTTTTTCTTTGTGTGGGTATCTGTGCCCCTTGGGAGCTAATCAGATAGAATGATTCCTGTAGCCGAGCAGCCCCCGCCTCTTTCTCAGACCAAGCCCTGCATTAATACAACAACCCGAACGCCAGCCGTTTTCTGTCAGCATCGTCTCCGTCCTCATCCCTCCGGTTCAGCTCCGGTCCTTCCTGTCTGTCTGTCTCTCTCTCTCTCTGTCTGTCTTTCCCTCTCTCAGCCTCAGCCCCTCCATTAATTCAGGTGCCTCAGCTCCTGCCCCTGCACCATTACAGCTTCCAGAGCCTCTCTAGCTCTCTCCCGCGCTCTCTCTCTCTCAGCCCCAGCCTACCAGACAGTCCCTCAGAGTCTGACACTGAATATAAAGCAAGAGGACGGCTGCTACCTGCTCCACATGCTCCCAGCCCTCTACTCCTCCTGACGGGCTCCTCAGAGAAACCTGCCTCCGTCCGTCTCCCTCCTCACCTGTAGTTTTAAATAAATAAAAAAGAAACATTGAAAGTGAAGATTGAGAAACGCTGCCCCCTGCTGGCGCAGCTAGATTAGTGAATAACTGGCTGTTTCCTCCACTTTCAGGTATCGTTGCTCTCTCCTTGTGTTTCTCCTTTGCTCTTTTTTTTGCTTCTTTGTTGGCAGCTGGGCTTGAAATGGCTGTTTGGGTTTTTTTTGTGATGCATTTCGTCTCTTTCCCCTCCCTTTCCTCTCCTGCAGGAAAAGCTTCATCCAACGACGACGACGTCCAGAAGTCAGACGTGTCCTCGACGGGTCAGGGGGTCATCGACAAGGACCACCTGGGGCCGCTCCTGCTGCAGGTGAGTGCAACGAATCGGAGTATATTTATTGAAGGTTCGATCAGCCGACTGTGCGGGTGGTGACTTCCTGTCGCTGTGCTCTCAGGCTCTGGACGGCTTCCTGTTTGTGGTGAACCGGGAGGGCAGCATCGTGTTCGTGTCGGACAACGTGACGCAGTACCTGCAGTACAAACAGGAGGAGCTCATCAACACCAGCGTGTACAATATTCTCCATGAGGACGACAGAGAGGAGTTCCACAAGAACCTGCCCAAGACCAACAGTGAGAAACACACACACACACACACACACACACACACACACACATACACACACATACACGTAAACCCTGCTTGACATCCTCCACAGGGCCGAGGTATAAAACAAACTTTGAGAGGTTACAACAACTTCTGCGCGCGCGCACGTAAACTCACTCCGTTATTTATTCATGCTCCTCCGTTCTTCACTCGTTATGATGGAGGAGCTCCTGGGAAGCCTGCTCATGTGCATGAGAGCTTTTCAGACACACACACCTGACAAAACACACATGTGCACGGGAGCACCCACCCACTTGGGTGCTAAGCAGGCAGAGCGTAGCGCAGCTGTCAGTCACACTCAGTGGTCCAGACAGTGTAAAACAGGCCTGAGCTCTATTCAGGTCCCATGGCAGCCATCTGGAAACTACTTACTGCTGAATAATGCACCTCCACATTTTCCTCTATTTAATTCAATTCCTGTTTGCATGTGTGTTATTGTGTATATTTACATGCCTATGTCAGCATTGCATTTTTTTAAAGGTGCTGCCTGTGTGTGTGTGTGTGTGTGTAAGCCCATGAGCATGTGCACAGAGCACTATTTATAAAGCTGATTAATTATGGATATGTGTGCTCGACTGAACCTGCTACTCGATTAACTCCGCAGTAATGTTCCTAAGCAGCGGCGGCTCCGACATGTCATTGACACGTTCTCTCACTTATTCCTCCCCGCACGCTCCTTTATTCATTCACTCTCTTTATTTTTTAAGTCTCATCTTTATCTACTTTTCCCGCGAGCGTCCCTCGCGCCTCTCTCAACTCGGCCTCATTCATTCTTGATAATATGGCTGCCTGCTAAGACGAACATTGTGGTCGTCTGTTGCTCAACCTGCTTCCCTCTCCGCTCTCCCACCCCTCATTGTGTCTCGCTCTGCTGCTCTGCCCCTTCATTATCTTTTCGGGCCCATGAATGAAATGCGCTCTCGCTGCACATTCCTGCGGGATGACCGCTGACCACGCCAGCTACAGTTAAACACACACACACACACTAACAAAAACAGACACACACTCGTGCACAAAACGTAGAGTGAGCTTTTGTTGCTGGCCGGTGTGTTTTTTGACCCCGCTGTCTTGCCTCGCTGCTGGCTAATTGTGTCTGATGGGAGATGTTGGCCCCAGCGAGTGTGCTGCGTTTTCTCTGTCCCAAGGCCTTGTTAAATCACCACTCACTATCAGTTAGCCCCCCCCCCTAAACCCCCACCGACACGTCTCGCTCTCCTGGGTCTTCTCTTGTATCCTCCCTGCACCTGACAGACTGAAACCTTCGGACAACTCAAGGCCCATGATAAGGCTTCACGCAGACCTTGGAGGACAGTCGGATGTCTCTCTGAAGTTTGCCTCCCTTTTCTTTCTCTTCCTCCCTCTCCCCTGTGAAGGTGACCCCGTCTAAATGAGTGTGTGTGTGCTGTGATGAGAAGTCAGGGCCTAAATGAGGATAGATGGCTGAGTGTCCCTGGCCTCTGCCCAGACTGAGAGGGAGAGATATTGGAAATCGACACCTTGGCTACATTAATCCCATGGTCCATTTAGCCAGGCATCCGAACAGCAGGAGAGGCTTCTGCTTCTCAATTTAAGAGAGAAAATACATGTTGCAGTGTGGGTTTGTTTGTTTGTTTTGTATGTGTGGATCCGCGGCAGGAAAAGGGTGTGAGCTGTTGTGACATCTGATTACAGGCCATCCATTCATAGCTACATTTGGTTTTTCAGTCTCAGGAGTGACATGTTCTTTTCCATTTTTACCCACGAGTGTAAATTCCTCTTTGTTTGTGTTTCAGTAAATGGAGTGTCGTGGGGCAACGAGGCGGCCCGACAGAAGAGTCACACCTTCACTTGCCGGATGCTGGTCAAGTTTGGCCACGCCCACGGCCCAATGGAGGAGGGTCCAGGAGGGCCACGCTATGAGACCATGCAGTGTTTTGCTCTCACCCAGCCCAAGGCCATGATCGAGGAGGGGGAAGGTACGCCGGCACAGTCACAAATGGACACATGTTTAGTTCATGATAAGGAGTCATTATTTTAGGATTTAAAATATTCATCTGTGTTTATCTGTAGCCCCCCTCCACTCAAAAATGTGTTTTGCTTGTTGTTATTTCACTTGGAGCTTATTTTCACATACATCTGCTGAAGGAGGAGAGTTTCTCTGCGGTCACCTTAAATCTAAAAAGTTTTTTGCAACATCACAGCTAGCGTGAAAGCCAATCGTGGTCCAGCATGCAACTTCCACAGGTGTGATGTGGAAACTTAAGACTGGACTTATATTTACACTAATTATTATTCCAAGCAGAGTATATTAAAACAGGCCTGGAGAGGATCTCTAAAAGAAAGAGAAAATCTGATTTATAATACAAAACTCTAGTTGAAAATCATATTTTAAAAATACACGTTGCAAAGCAGCCACTTTGTAGTTTAACAATTTCTTCTCGGAGGGATTTGGGTTCATAATTAGAAGCTCATTTGAATTTTCTCCTCACTTTCCAATCAATTTTGAATGCACAGAGATGTAAAATCTGGATAAAATGTGTTTAATATTATGGAAGATATATAGAAAAGCACACTGACAGGAATACTAAGAAAATAAAGAATCAATTTCTTGCGATGTGCAAAATGTGAAAACATTTCACAAATAAGAGAAAGCTTTGGTTATAGGAAATGGCCAGCACAACTTTTCCTATGATTTGTGAATGTTCATCCTCGTTACATACTCCTGATACTATTTCAAGGAAATCCTGGGTTCGTTAAAGAGTGCTAATCTGTTGTCTCTCAATTCAAATATTTGTCTCATATAGGAGCTCGAGAAGCTTTTTCAGTGAAAGTCGTTAAAAACTTTACTTTCATTACTGACACTCTTCTCCTTCCACCTGCAGACCTTCAGTCATGTATGATCTGTGTGGCCCGTCGGGTGAGCGCCATGGAGAGAACGGAGAGTTTCAATACCCGGCATGAGCTCTCAGGTGAGGAGCTGCGTACCCGTAAACGCTCACTGAGCAAACACAGAAGGCTCAAACAGGCCGTGACGTTGATTCTTTATCCGTGAACAGGTTTGACTCGTCTCCTCATGCGTCTCCTTGTCTCCTTCCCCTCTCGCTCGTCCTCTTTCTGTCCTCCCCGGCAGGTAAACTGATCCAGATCGACCAGAATTCTCTGCGAGCGTCGATGCGTCCAGGCTGGGAGGATTTGTTGAGGCGTTGCATTCAGATGTTCCTTCAGCACAGTGACGGGCAGCCCTGGTCGCACAAACGCCACTACCATGAGGGTGCGTCACACACACAGACGCACACACACCTGGAATCAACTACTATAGTGCATCAAACTTAGAGAATTCATCTTGTTAAGCGCTGCTAAATCCGCAATGACAGAGCTGGAGGCAAAATCATCAGGATGTCGCTGTATTTAATTAACTGTTTGCTCAGTTATGCTGTCGTTATATGAAATTATTTGTTTTTAATTTGTTGGTGCTGCCTGTCTTGGCCATGCCTCCCTTCAGAACGAAACCCCTAGAACACACACACACACACACACCTCATGCATCATCCATCCATCCATCTGCAACCGCTTATCCCGTTAGGGGTCGCGGGGGGGCTGGAGCCGATCCCAGCCGACATTGGGCGAAGGCATCAGTGTATCAATATTGATCTCATGAATACAAATGTCTGAGCACTACAACATTGATCCTTGCTGTAATCACAGAGTTGGTTTTAACATAAAGGCAGTGATTGATGACCTCTGTTATCAGATAAGTGTTTCAGGGTGTTAATTTGCCGTTTCATCCGTCTGTGCAGCTTTCCTGCAGGGTCACGCCGAGACACCCTTGTACCGCTTCTCGCTGTCCGACGGCACTCCAGTCACGGCCCAGACCAAGAGCAAGCTGTACCGCCACCCCATGAGCAACGAGCCGCAAGGCTTCATCTCCACTCACCTGCTACAGAGGTCAGAAACTGCAAATACAAACACTCCATTCAGACACTGCAAAATATGTCTCATTTACCGTCTCGACAAAAAAAGCACTTCCAGCGTATCTATGCGAGGCATTCATGCCACATAAATAGCTGAAGTAGCAGCTGAAGTAGCTTTTATACACTGACACCCTGTGAACAGTCAGTGAGAAGACTCCACACAGGAACTGGTATTTGAGCTGCACTTATACTGAGCGTCTACAGTCTGAGAGGTTATTGTGGAGGATACAGTGTTTTCAAGGTTTTTGCATTTTTTCAAACCGTTCTCTTTCCACACAGGGAACCAAACGGCTACCGCTCAGCTCAGGGTGGCAGCATGATGCCGAACGCTATGAGACAACAGGGCATGGGAGGCCCCAACCCAAATGCCCCAATGAACATGAACACCGGCGGTGGGATGGGCATGGGGGGCATGGGTGGCATGAACAGGGGCTTCGGCATGAACGAGCAGGGCCACATGGGTCACATGGGTCCGATGGGAGGCAGCTCTATGTACGGAGGGAGCGGCGGAGGAGGAGGAGGAGGAAGTGGAGGCGGAGGCATGGGCAGCCGCATGATGCAGATGAATCAGATGGGGCAGATGAGTCAGGTGGGGCACATGAATCAGATGAATCAGATGGGTCCCATGAATCACCCGGGGCAAGGCATGCAGCAGCACCCACAGCAGCCCCCGTTCCAGAGCAGCGGAGGGTTTGGGCTGAGTGGCATGAACAGCCCTTCAGGAAGCCCCAGAATGGGCGGCCCCCAGCAGGGACTCCTGATGTCACCCCGGAACCGAGGGAGCCCGAAGATGGGCGCCAACCAGTTCTCACCTGGAGGTAAGTTGTCTGTTAATCTAGCATCAGTTATTTATATATTGATTGACTTGTTTGTTTGATTTGAGTTCTGTTTTCCTCTCCAGGCATCCACTCTCCCATGAGTGGCATTGTCAGCGGTGGAGGAAGTGGAGGAAGCACAACCACCTTCTCCAGCAGCTCACTAAACGCTCTACAAGCGATCAGCGAAGGAGTAGGGAGCTCCCTCCCCTCCACCCTAACGTCGCCCTCGCCGGCCCACAAACCAGACAGCTCTCCCAGCGTCCACTCCTCCTCAGCTTCCTCTCAGCCCAGTCAGCCGGCCAAACCGGGCCAAGATGGCTCCAAAAGCCCAGCGGGAGGCTTAGGGCCTGGGCCCGGCGACCATCACCACCCCATGCACCATCACCACCATCATCAGCAGCATCCTCAGGCTGAGAGTTCTGGAGACCGACCAGACAGCCAGGCAGCTACAGCTACAAAAGAGTCTAGTGAGGGAGGCAATGAGGCGGGGGCGGCGAGCTCCGACCACCCTCGGAGGGTGCCGGACAGTAAAGGGCATAAGAAGTTGCTGCAGTTGCTGACTTCCCCGACTGAGGAGCTGGGAATGGGTGGCAGCGGGTCGACGGGGCCCCCTGTCCCACCCCCACCAACCAGCAGCAGCACTCCCGCAGGCTCAGACAGTAAGGACCCTGCCGGAGGCATGACCAGCCCCTCGTCTACCGGCGTGTCCTCCTCTTCTTCAGCCAGTGCCAATCCAGGCCAGGCGACCGGGCCAGGGGGCGTGTCAGCAGCATCATTATCGTCAGCCCACTACACAGGCTCGCTGCAAGAAAAGCACAAGATCCTCCACAAGCTTCTTCAGAATGGAAATACCCCAGATGAAGTGGCTAAGATCACAGCCGAGGCTACAGGAAAGGTGACGCTAGGGGGCCAGGAGGGTGGTGAGGCCGGGACTGGAGGATCAGGGGCCGGGGCCGGGCCGGGGTCGGTCGCGGAGCCCAAGCAGGAGCAGCATAGCCCCAAGAAGGAGAAGACCCACGCCCTCCTCCACTACCTCCTCAACAAGGAGGAGCCAGTGGATGTCAAGCCTAAACTCGAAGAGCTAGATGGGAAGGGAGCCCCGGGGACCGCTGGCGGCCCTGCACGGGGCGGCCCTGGATCTGGGCCCGGCCCTGTTCCCGAACATCCTGAGAGCAAGATCAAGTCTGAGCCACCTGATGACGTAAGATTGCTTCTTTGTTAAGACACGATTAAATAACTGCAACTATCATATTGTTATGGACATTTAGCTAGCTGTATCTCACTTTGCACTTTGACTTACTGCATTTGATCTGAACGAATGTGAATCTTCACAGACTTTTACGTAATAACTCATTTGGCCTATTTTGATGTTCAGTTGCACAACCTGGAGTCTATCCTCGGGGATTTGAGGGGTTCAAGCTCTGACTTTTACCCCGATCAGGCTGGAGGTGGAGGGGCTAACGACGCAGGAAGCAAACCCCAGGGTTGCCTTGACGACAGCCTGCAGGGTAAGTGGTTGAAGCACCAAAGCCTATAAGAAGTGACAGTTACATGCAGGGTGGGCGTCATGACATCACATGTGATGATATCAATATAAAATGCCAGTGAAACTACATCTGGCATCATCATATGCTGTCTGTCTGAGTTTTGTTTTACTCCTACAGCTTCATTGGTGACTTTTATACATTCATTCTTACAAAATGGTCCACGAATCCATCAATTCCTCACACACCATGATGTAAAGTTTGAAATATCAATATTTTCAAAGGGTTTTACCACATCTCCTTCCCCTAATTTCAATCAACACTGACATTATTCTCCCCATTTCTGAGGAAGACGTGTGTGACCCATGAGTTTTTGTGCACAGGGAGTCCAGGAATAGGTCCGGGGCCTCGGGGGCCCTTCCAGAGGACCATGTCCATGGACGGGAAGCCTCCTGTTGGGCCTGTTGGAGCAGGTAGACGCCCCATGCTTATCAAGCAGGAGAACATGATGGGCAGCCCAGACGGCTACCCAGGAACCATGGGTGAGTGCTCCAAGTGGCCCAGCATTCATTTCAGCTCATTTTCTCTCTCTGCCTCACCCTCTCACTACTATTAGAGTATGTGTTACCCAATTTAGGTCCTTGGCTATATTTTAATATGTACCTTAAGGGGTTTAAGCACTGCTCTCCTTAAACACTTCCATGATACTGACATATCCACATCTGGTGTTTATGTATTCCCAGGACCAATGAATAGGGGCATGGTACCCCAGAGGTCTCCCATGGGGGGGTCAGGGGACTGGGGCATGAGCCGCTCCAGTGCCAGCCCAGTGGGCTCAGCAGGACACCCCTCCATGATGCGCCCAGGCATGGAGTACAGCAGTAACAAGGGCATGATGTCAGGACCTATGGTGGGTCGCTCCAACAGCGTACCGGGCACCAGGTCTATGCTGCAGCAGCAGCTCATGGATATGGGTACGTTTGTCATACTGTAGCCAGGAGTTGGAAAAATGATCATAAACACAGTTATGTGAAGATATGCACCAAAAAGCAGGGAGACGTGTGAAAATATAGTACAGTTGAAGCTGATTCGAATGTCATTAGTTTTGGAGGAATATATCAAATACAAATTTTGACCTGAGCACCTGATTAAAGGCTAAGGGATCGCCAAAGTTAGGCGAACACGAATGTCGGTACTAAATTTTGTGGCAATCCATCTATTAGTTGTTTATATTAGGGCTGTCAATTGTTTAAAATATTTAATCACGATTAATCGCAAATTAATCACACATTTTTTATCTGTTCAAAATGTACCGCAAAGGGAGATTTGTCAAGTATTTAATACTCTTATCAACATGGAGTGGGCAAATATGCTGCTTTATGCAAATTTATGTATATATTTATTATTGGAAATCAATTAACAACACAAAACAATGACAGATATTGTCCAGAAACCCTCACAGGTACTGCATTTAGCATAAAAAATATGCTCAAATCATAACATGGCAAACTCAAGCCCAACAGGCAACAACAGCTGTCAGTGTGTCAGTGTGCTGACTTGACTATGACTTGACCCAAACTGCATGTGATTATCATAAAGTGGGCATGTCTGTAAAGGGGAGACTCGTGGGTACCCAGAGAACCCATTTACATTCACATATCTTCCTAGGTTTTCTAGTTTCATATGATGCCAGTATCTTCACTGTAGCTTTAAAACTAAAACTGCCCGATACAACCTAAAAATCGCAAGTTGCGTTATTGCATTAAAGAAATTAGTGGCGTTAAATTTGCGTTAACACGTTATTATCGCGTTAACTTTTACAACCCTAGTTTAGATATTTCAGTCTGGACCGACAGGTCATTATGGCTGGCCAAAAATACACAGACACTCATACAAATTACCCCGATTGACCAGTTTTTAATTTTTTTTACATCTGACATGATGTCACAAATGTTGACTAATACGTCCTGTACGTCCATTACATCCTGTATAACCTGTAACTTCTGACCCTCTGTATGTGTATAAATTAAATATGTATTGTATCTTTATGGTTTAGGAGGCTCTGCTGACATGGGGATGGGTATGAGCCCTTTCAGCCAGCAGGGCCAGCCCAACCAGTCCCCCTCCTGGCCGGACACTTTAATGGGCATGGAGGGCAGCAGGTCAGTGCAACATTGTCTCTATTCATTCCTGATGAGCTGCTGAGTTTATTCTGAACCTCATGGTGATTCTCTGTGTATGTGTGATTTGTAGACGCCAGTTTGGTAACACCTTAGATGATCTCCTGGTGCCTCCCACCACCAGTGAGGGTCAAAGCGACGAGCGGGCGCTTCTAGACCAGCTGGACTCTCTGCTGAATAACACGGATGGCATCGCTCTGGAGGAGATAGACCGAGCCCTGGGCATCCCAGACCTCGTCAGCCAGGTAGGTCATCAGAAAATACGTGAAAAGATGGATTATCAACACTTTCAGCTCTTCTAGATCCCTCTAGAAGTGAAGTAAAAGGTGAAATGATCGGTGTCATGACTCATAAGTGAGCCTTACGTTCATCTCTGCATTCGATATTTCAGTCATGACTCACCGTGTTCAGACTGTTCTCTCACTGAAGGGAGATAGATGAGCCCGGAGGGATCTGTCTGTGCTGCTTAGAAAAAGACAATTACAGAGCCAACCAATTGGAAATTAATCAATTAGATGGAGACGTTTGACAAAGTTCTCTTTTGTCCTCTTGTCTCGTCTGCTCCAGAACCAGGGGAGTGAGCAGCAGCTGGAGCCTTTCCCAGGCCAGGACCCATCCATGGTGCTGGACCAGAAGCCTCTCTACGGACAGGGCTATCCCGGCCCTCCCACCATGCCGATGCAGTCTGGCTATGGAGGGAACCCCATGCAGGGTCAGGCCCAGCAGGGTGGGTTCGGGCCCATGCTCTCTCAGATGGGCCAAGGTGGCAGCTTCCCTGGTATGGGAGGAATGGGCGGCATGGGTCACCCTCGTGCCAACATGATGAGACCCAGGATGATGACAGCCAACAAGCCCATGAGGCTCCAGCTGCAACAGCGGCTGCAGGGACAGCAGGTGTGAATACAGGAAGCTCACTGATTCATCAGCTTACATGCAAACAATAAGCTTGTTTCCCAGTTGTCCCAATATGGTACTAATTCTAATCTAATCATGTTAGTATGTAGTGTTCTCACACTGGAAAAATTACAAATCTAGGTGTTCTTATAAATGCCAAAATGCAGATTAAAATCAGTGATGGATCTTCTCACATCTGGGAGAAAGTGAAAAAAATGAAAGTGGTGCAAACGGGTAGTCATGAACAAATAGATTAACCCTCCTAATGTCTTCTCGGGTCAAAATTGAACCGGTCAATTGACCCGGTCTGGTATGACTGTTTATAAAGCATACAGTATAAATTATCACCCAGTTCTGTGTTACACTTTTTGACCAACTTCATTACAACTCATTACCACAAGTTTTACACTTCTTTTTGGGAACTTATGGTTAATAAACATACTTTCCCTGAAATTATACCTAATTTTTGAGTAAAAAAAGCAGAAATTCTGAATTATTTTGACTATAGTTATTATCAGAGGAACTTAATGTTGATGGATTATCACATACTGGTATATGTTAAACGTTAATCAGAATATTGTTTTGAAAGCATTTACATTTTTTTTAATGGCAGCACATTATGACACCTGTGGTCCTCCCGGGTTCAAAATTGACCCGAGGACAACAGGAAGGTTAATAGGAACTTGGAAGCACAAATATTACCTGCTATTGATGTCTGATGCATCATTATCTGTTATTACAAAAATGTTACAGTCATACAACAGATTTCTTGTTTTCTAACTGCACCATCTATGTTAGTATAATTTATCCGTAAATATACGGTATGCAAGTGGGACACGGTCAGAGTAACATTTGCTCCTCCAACTTATCTTGAATGTTTTTTTTTCCTTCCTCAGTTCATGAATCAGACGCGGCAGGGCATGGCCATGAAGATGGAGAACCCAGGAGGCAACCCTGTCATGAGGCCCGGCATGCAGCCTGGCATGGGAGGACAGGTAGAAGACCTAAAACTCTTATATGGTTATATCTTACAGATGAATCACTGTAATGCTGGTGCTTGTTTTAATATCCTCGTCAGAATCAAGGTTGCCAAGTATGTCCACACATGCAAAGAAGTTGACTCCAGTTGTCAGTAGCTCGTTACAACTTATAAACATTTTTATATTTTGTTATATTTCTTTAACCGATCCTTTGAGCAGACCTGATTGTCCGTTGTAGTCTTCTTTTGTCCTGTTTGGAAAACCAGACAGTGATGAACGTACAGGGAACGGACTGATTGTCGTGTAGAGCTGACTCAACAGATCCTGTGGCAGGTTGAACCTCCTCAGAGAGTGCGAGAAGTACATCACCTGCTCGGCCTTTTTAGGAGTCTATTTTGCAGTCATACTTCAGATCCCAGGAGTAAAAAGATCCATCGCTACCACAGTTGCATTGAAATATGTATTTTCTTATTATTTTGGGGGACATTTTCTTTGCCTTGAATGAATAGTATTAAGTCAAGAGGCAGACAGGAGCTGGAGACGGAGAAAGATGGTGATGAAAACATGCTCAGTTATTATGACCTCGTGTCTGTATGCAGCCTCATCTCCATATCAGATGATGCCGATGGTCGATGTGTCCTCTGTTGACTTTAATTTGTTAGAGAGTAGTTACAGTCTTGGTGTAAATATAGATGTACATATATAGCCGTCGCTGTATGTTGCTTAAGTTTTATTTTGTCCTTATCTTAATCTTTGACGCAACATTCAAGTGATACAACTTTTGGAAGAAGTTGTAATTCAGTGAAATTTCAAACAAAAAGCCTCTACTTGTATTTCACATCATATCCACATTACTTGATTTGTGGTACAACAGACCTTATCACCCAACCATGTTTAACATTACATACTCTATATTTTAATAACATATATGGAAAACGTAAACCACATGTCAACCCTCCTCAAACTCTGTGATTGTGTTGTTTGGTGCAGCCTGGCTTCCTCAATGCTCAGATGATGGCTCAGCGCAGCAGGGAGATGGTCATGAGGAGGCAGCGCATGATGATGCTGATGCAGCAGCAGCAGCAACAGCAGCAGGCGGCGGCGGCTGCTGCCGCAGCAGCAGGAGGATTCAGTCCCCCTCCAAACGTTACGGCTCCTGGTGGCATGGAGAACCCTATGGGAGGGCCGAGCATGGGCCAGCCGGGCCCCCAGCAGTTCGGCTATGGTGGGAACTATGGTGAGTAACCTGAGACGGGCGCCTAACAGAATACTGCTGCTCCCTGGTGGTGAGTCCGTGCACTGCAGGGTTCTGGTCTCACATTTGTCACGTCTGAAGGAAGATTGGAAGTTGTCCATGTACCTGTCCCTTGTCTCTGTTTTTTATGGTCAGACCAAATATTGTTATTGAAGGGATATTAAGTATCAGAACACGCTCTATCTTTATTTATCACCACGTATCAATCATCTGCTTCCTGTGGAGAGAGGCGCGAGCTGAGGCTGGCTGATTTATCTCCACAGGGATGGCCCAGCAGGGGGACCCCTCGTTCGGCCCATCAGGCGGCAGTCCTCCTAACGCCATGATGCCTGGCCGCCTGGGGCCTCAAAACCCCATGATGCAACAGCACCCGCAGGGCGGTCCCATGTACCAGGGGGCAGATATGAAAGGCTGGTCGCAGGGAGGCATGGGACGCACCAGGTATGAAGTCAAACACATTTACGACTGCAACACTGTGCTGTCGGATAAGGGAGAAAGTTTGGCTTTCTTTTCTTGAATGCGCACAGTTAAACTCGTCCTCCTTCCTGTTGCTTCACCAGTTCGTACCCTCAGCAGCAGTTCGGGCAGCACGGACCTCCGGGACCGCAGCAATTTGGGCAGCAGGGGAATCCGGGCCAGTATGGGGGCATGATGATGAACGGGGGCATGCCAGCCAGCGGAGGAGGAGGTCACATGGGTCAGATGGGAGGGCAGATGGGTATGAACCCGATGGTGATGGGACGCATGCCGATGGGGCCTGATCAGGTAGGTGCAGAGGGGAGGAGAGTCTTAAAGGACAGGTTCACATCTTTTCAAGTTAATCTTAAAACATGCCCATATGTACACTGAAAGGGTTGTTGCTTGCTGTAATCGTTCCTCCTGTCAATTGTGCAAAGAAATCTCTTCTTATAGCAATTTCAATGTAAGAGATGGGGGACAAAATGAGTCTGAGATTGTTAAATTGAGTGATTATCAACCAAATTTATAGTCTTTTAGTACCAAATTTCCGCTTTCTGTTGCTTTCTGTTGCATCTCAACAAGGAAACACTGACTGCGTTTCCATCCACCTGCTTATTTGCTAAACACTGTAATATAATGTAACCTCAAATGAATACATAAAACTAACAGAAATGCCATATTTCCATCGTGTTTTCTACATTGTGTTACACCGTCTGAGGTTCGACTGGTGCTCTTTTCATTACGGCGTCTCGTTGTGTCCCCTTCTTCCGCAATGGTTTAATGGCACCCGGCTGGAAAATTAGCGCCACCGGCTGTTTATTTCAATAAACCAATTACTAATATTTGCATAATGGTAGTGGATGGAAACGTGCATTAATTTGCTTTTTTTTGTGCATATTTTTAGAAATGCTGTTAAAATTTGAGGTTACATTTGGATGGAAACTTGTCTACTGTCTGTGGGAGCATAAACTTTGAAAGATTTTATTTGTCTAACTCACACTGATGAAGTTCATATTAACTCCAGCTGAGGATTTATTCCTCATGCTTAAATTGAAATTACTTTAAGAAGATACATTTTCATCCAGTATGGACAAGAGGAACAATTAAAGCAACAAATAACCATTTCAGTGTACATATGGGCAATGTGAACCTATCCTGATTGATTCTGGAGGCTGTTTTGAGGACAGACAAAGCTTTTAATCAATTGTACACTTCCTCACTTTGTTTTTTCTCTTTTCCTCCCCTCATTGTAGAAATACTGCTGAGCATCGCGACAGAAGCATTTGTCTCACTGTGATCTCCATTCAGAGACAGGACACGGCTGCAGCACTGGAGTGTGTGTAGGAGGACCAGGCGGTGTGTGTCTGTGTGTGTGTGTGTAGTGCTGCACTCCCTCCAGACGGGGGAGTGAACTTCCTTTGGACTCAGTGCCAGTAATGGCAACCTGGGGGAAAACAGACAGACTGTCACACACGTATGTGAAAACACGCAGCGTTCATTAAAATCAGAAACACTGTGACACATTCACACACATAAAGACAGTCAATCTGTGATTCCTCTCGTAGACCGTAGTTTAATATTCCTCTCTTTATGAGCGGTGTGTGTGTGTGTGCCTCGGTGAACACACACCGCTCGCTGGACCAAACAGTGAAGGTGGACAGACACAGACTTGAACATGGACGTGTGAAGACATCCTCTCCTCTGTCGAATGTACCATGAAGCTGTGTTCAGATTTAAAAATGTTGGATTCCTCTCTTGTTTCTGAACTTTGTGGGATTTTGTTTTTTACCCGCCGTCTCTCTGCTGCTCCTGGAGGATCTCTGCATACGTAAAGTAAACGCGGCTCTAGATGACGAGCCGTCAGATTGTGACACTCAGATGAATGTCATTAAGCAGTAGCACATTGTTTCCTCCTCCAGGACGCCGGCAGGCTACAGTACGAGTGAATTACTTGTTGGCTGATTTGCACTTTAAGGAAAGGCCAACATCAAAAGGATTGTGGCAATATAGAGGCCTTGACCCAAGAATTAATGCATAGCAGCAGTTGTTTATTTTAGTTTATCTATGTGTGTGTGTGTGTGTGTTCTCCAACTTTTCCTCTCTGGGTAATGGGGGCTGCTGATTTGAAATGGGTAACCTTGATGACCTTTGTTCTAAAGTGGGAACCAGTAGAAAGGCGGTAAGCACAGATTTTATCCAACGCTCTCGTCTACAGTGGTACAGATTTATCACAACAAGAGAAAGAACCGTTTTTAAGTCATTTTAAAAACACTCTTGACACAAACAGACTTCTATTAATGTTCAAAACTCCACTTATATTTATACAGATTCATTAACGTGATCATTTTATCATTCCAGAGGTCATTTTTAAATCCAAATGTTGCAGATATTTTTGGTTACCTCGCTCCAATTTCCAGTGTTACTACAAGTGCAGAAATAAAATTGATTGCCAATTATGAAATTATGTCTCTATTAGCTCCCACTGTGAGAGAAAGTGTGTGTTAGATTTCTAGCAATAATCCTTCCTCCTGGTTTTCCTCTGAGGACAAAGCTGAAGTATCATTTACTCAAAGCGACGGCACTGCAGTATTAGACATGATGTCTTGTTTTTTTCTTCTTTTGTCTGTGAATATGAATTGTAAATACGCTTCAAATGTACTATATATAAATATATATATGCTTTTGTAGGTCACATACTGTTTTTGCACAGATTGTAAGGCTTGATATTTAAAAGTGTAATTTTCTTAATCCGTCATAGGTCAGCTTTTATTTTCAATACTTTAACCCATCGGTTGGAAAGGAAGGGCCTCCTTTTTGTAAGCAGTACGTGTAGATTTTCTTTCATACTGACGCTTTCTTTCTCAGAAAGCACCCTTTTTATTTTCTGAGGACGTCGTCTTAGCTAAAGGTGCTAGTGTATATTTCTTTTCTTCTAAATAAATTATTTTTCTTTTGACAAAAAAAAAAAAAAAAAAGAAAACACAAAATCTGCCTATACAAAAAAGAGTTGACACATGATTGTGTTAGGCTTCTAGGGGCCCCGATGTCTTACCAGTATGATGTTTTCTGAACCGAACCTCATGCTTCCATGTTTCACAGATTTCTGTGCTTTGAATTTTGCAGATATGATCGTTCGGCCTCAGATATGAGCCTTTGGAAATCAGTCCCGCCGTATAACTGTCCATAAGTCCTTTTGGTTCGTTCACAGATGTTTTTAATCCTGACGGAAGTAACACATCAAGTACTTTGAATCCCTAAAATCACCTGTCAATCTCTTGACAGGTGATTTTTTTTTTAATTTTACGTTTAAGTTTGCCTTTATTTTTGTCGTATTTCCTGTGAAGCTTTTGTTGAGAAATCTACCTTTGAACACACGCTCAATCCAAAGATTTTTGTTTGTCATTCTGCAGTGCGTAGAAACATGTTCCTGACGTAGATCGTGCAAGTACTCACGTGTGCTTTTACCGTCGCACATAACCTATAATATACATTGAACTGAATATGTTTAATTGCATATATTATATCCCCATCCGTATGGCATAGAGTAGAGACGAGTCTGGTTCTGCTGAGGTGCTTTGAGTTTCTGTTTTGTGATTGTTTCTTCCTTTCTGTAGAACTTATGGCCAGTTGAATCGTGGTGCTGCAAACGGAGAATGTAGAGATTTTCCAAGCTGGAAAGGAGGTTTCATGATTGATGTCATCATTATGTCTCAGAATAATAGCTTGGAGGTTTTTTTTAACACCAGTCTCTACAAATCTACAAATATAAACAAAAAAAATGTGTGTTTTGCTTTAAAGGAAAGAAACTCCTCTCAGTTGGAGCTAAAGAAAAGAGAAAGCACATCTGGGAAACATACAGTCATTATTACAGGATGTAATATACTATTGCATTTTTTTCTTACCTTGTTTCTTGATGTTAATATCGATGTAAATACAAATTTATATTTAAACATTACAACGTCTCTGCTGTCTTTTTGCACATGCAAACATTTTGTACATGAATCTGCAATCCTGCAGCCACAGTTCAGTTTGTCAGCATGCAAATACAGTACCTGGAAGTGTGTTTTACTGCAGTAAGAGGGCCGTTCAAGTTACAAGTAGAGGTTCCCCTCATCATTTATGATGACTGGAGTCTGCCAGTCTGGGTGAAGTGGGAGGTGAGTGTGTGGATGGATGTGATGCTGTTGTCAGTGACATTGAGGTTCGTGCTGCCGTCTGCAGCCTCGCTTTTATCTGCTGTTTTGTTTCCTGCAGCCGGTCACCTCCCCTCTGAGAGCTTTTGTCATCAATCACCCCACTTTCTTCCCCTTCTCTGAATGATTTCACGCCCCGTGGTAAGATCTCACACCTCCAGGCCGTCCCAACCCTGCTGCTACTGCTGCTGGTGTTACTGTAACCAAAACCTACACAACCACGTCAGCCCCCTTCACAGCTTTAAATAACTTTTCTTTTTTAGACTGAGTGTCATTTGTAATAAAATTACAGAGTCTGTCAGTTTAAGATTGGCTGCCAGGATACTGCAGGCTGACTCACTCAACCCTTATAGCTGGAGAAATGGAAATGAAGACAAGAGGCAATTTTTGTTTCAGCTTAATGCAGTGATGATTTGATGCATTTTATGTGAAAAAAATATTGCAGTGTTTCATTTTTTGATAACCGTTTGATCTTTATTCTTTTTAGCCTCGCTTACGGCAGCAACTACTGGATGGATTGCCATGAAATTTTGTGCAGACATTCATGTTCCCCAGACGATGAATCCTCTTGACTTTGGTAATCCCCTGACTTTTCCTCCAGTGCCACCAGCAGGTTCACTTTCACTTTAAAGTGGATCTATTATGCTTATTTTCAGGTGCATAACTTGTTTTTTGTGTTTGTATGTTTACATGCTTTAATGTAATGTAATGTTTCATACCGGCTGTGCTGCAGCACCTCTTTGTGCATGCTAACACACTAAACTAAGATGGAGAACATGGTGAATATTATCATTACGCTGGCTGAAGGCTGATGTTCTCATTTAGCTCAAAGCACTGCTGTGACTAACAGAGTTGCTAGTAGTAGTAGTAGTAGTACTACAAGGTTCAAGGTTGTTTATCTGTCATATGTCAATTCCAGCAAAGCAGTCATTGGCAATGAAACCTTTGCTCTGAGGTTCCTTCAACAATGCTCATAAAATATGTATATATGAAAGGGGAAATCACACAAGTAAAAGCACAATGATAATCTAAGGCATGAAATAGTGCAGTTGAAATACATATACACATAAGTCAATGAATAGATATTCAGAATATTTTGTTTTATATCATCAAAAGCCCCCCATACTGTTTGCTCTCTGGGTTGCCCTGCCAGACCCAGGATCAGCCCTATAACCTGTGGAAAACCCCTCTAATGAAGAATTGACTGTTCCATAAAATCATATAGAATGAGGTATCTAGATAAATGAAATACATGAAATGTCATGTCTCTCTTTCTCTGAAATTCTGACTAAACATTTCATTGTGTAATTTAATTATTAATATTGTTAGTCTGTCTGTATGTCTGTATGTGTATATATGTATATATGTCTATATGTAAAATTCAATAAAAATATTGTTTAAAGGGACTGTTTGTAACTTTTTAAGCGTATAAATGTACCGGGTCGGGATCCCATGCACGCTCGCATATGCTCCTCTGCCTGCTCGCCTTCACTCACACAGCGCGCGCGTTCTTGCTGTCTTGTTCCACCTCTAGACATGAACGCGCGCTCACTCCACACTGCAGAAGAGTTAGTTTAGCTCTGAGAATATCTAGTGAATGTACAGTGGACATTTGTGCAGAAATAAATACTGCAGCTCCTCCAGACCAACAGAGGTTTCCCGTGTCTTGTGAAGTGATGGGGCTCCGCAGCGGGAAACGTTATCGTCTCCGACCGGGTGCCGGTGTGTCCCCTGTTCCCTCCGGCCGCGGTCGGGAGGCTGAAGTAGGAAAAGCCAACACTAGGATCAGCAGTGATTCATGGAGAGACCTTCGTCTGGTCAGCTAACATTACTGCCAAGCAGCTGAAATATAGAGTGATATTGTGGTTTTAGCTGACGTGTGTCGCCTCACTGTTTTGAGCGATGCTCGTTCATGTCTATTTAGAGCGAGCAAGCGCGAGCCCTACGCTGACTTTCGTTGACTTAACGGCCACAGGTGTCGCTGTTAACAAGCAATTCTGAACGTTACAAATAGTCCCTTAAAAAGAAAAGAAAGAGGTATCTAATTTTAACTAGTGATCTTGGCACAAATTGAGTCCTGGCACTTTACCAAAAATGACAGTTTTTCTTTCTTTTTTAATTTACTTTCTATTTTCATTTCTGGTTTAACAGCCTCTCATCCCCCATCTACAGTAGCTATACAGTAGAGACAGTCTCTCCACAAAAAAAAAATCTCTTATGTATCATGTTTTGGCAATCTTTTACTATAACATTTGGTGCTGTGCTCGTCACTAGATACCAAATGATCCAACTGTTCCTCCATTTTATTGGCAGAAGGCTTTCAGCTGCCTATATGTATGGGGGGTTTCCTCTGTGTGCGTGCGCAGCAGGGTGGAGCAGGAGGCGTGATGCGCCAATGAAAGAGACGCACCGCTCATCTATTGGACCAGACGCTCAGTGGGCGCACACAAGACGCGCCTACCGAGCCTTAAAGACTTCGCTTTTTTTCCTCCTCCGAGACAGGAGACATGAGGTTCCGAGACACCTGTCAGGAGGACTACACATCCAGCAGCTGTATGTGATGCGACTGGAGGCTGCGTGTTGAACCATGGACGCGCTCTTATCTTTATTATAGAGCTCTCGGTGTGACCAAAGGAGCGTAAAGTTATTCTAGTGTTTTTTTTTCTTTGTGTTATTCTTCTCTGGATGAGTTCCCCGCTGTTTCTAGGCCAGCTGGTCGGGGTTCCGTTAGAGATAATGCACCCCACCATGGAGAAAGACACCACCTACACCAAGATCTTCGTCGGAGGGCTGCCCTATCACACCAACGACGCTTCACTTCGGAAATATTTCGAGACTTTCGGGGACATCGACGAGGCGGTGGTTATCACAGACAAACAGACGGGCAAGTCCAGAGGATACGGCTTTGTGAGTTTCATTTTTAAAGTTACTGTGATCTGCTAGAATAAAACGAGGATCTCCTAGAATAAACGAGTGAAAGTCATGTAGAATGAAATATGGGCTTTAATTAAGCTTTTATCAGCCACTCTGGCTTTAATTGGATAGTCGGGCTGGAAACACTAGATCATGTCTGTAGCAGCCAGTAATGAGTTGTAAGAGACTTTATCTTTATGGTTAATTGTATTTTTTTATTTTTTATTATTGCCTTGGAGGCTGCTCACACTGCCACTTTGTTCCACCAGCAGCAGCAGCAGCAGGAGGAAGAGTGTGTGTCTGGTGGTGGCAGTCACATGCTTGAAGCTCGAGTAGCAGATTGTTTCTTATAAGTGTGTCATCAATTATCTCTGCGGTCCCAAAGTGAGCAACAAGCCAAATGAGCATGCAGAAGGACTCACAGTGTACATGCAAGTATGGTGTACAGTAGATAGCCTATGATGACACACTGTGCTGCAGAAACAAGCACAGACAGACAGAGAGAGAGAGAAAGAGGGCATACAAGTTTCAAGTTTATTTGTCATATGCATTTAAAAGTACAGTGTACAGTGAAATGCAATGAAATGCATTTTACCCTGGCTCTCTCTCAGCCCTTAAAATCTATAAATAGTACAGTTGATAAATACTACAATAAATAAGACAATACCTGAAAATAAAATTATAAAACATTCATAAAACAATCCACAGCTCTGCATTCATTTAGTGCTACTGTTCAGTAGTCTGACAAATGAGTTGGTAATACAGCTGTGGACAGATGTTTGTGCTGTGTGTTTGTGTGAGACAGAGAGGGGGATGGGGGGGTCCTTGGTCACAGAGGTGTGACATGTCAGTTGGCTCTGCAAGATAAGGCTGCAGTAGTTTCATGTTGACTTCCTCCCATGCAGCACCCCCCTCCCTAGACCAGGATGTGTTTGCTTGTTTGTATGAGTGACTTTGTGTGTGAAAGAGAAAACAGATTATTGATGTGTGATTGGACTGACATGAAGTAGCAGTTCACATTATCTCTGGCCTCTGCGTAAAGCCACTGAGCAAATCAAACTGAGGCGACCCAAGTGTTGAGTTGTTTTTAGGACAGTATGCTCATTTCATCCCTGACTTCCCCTTTGGTGGTCTTAATTCCCTGCAGCAGCAGCAGCTTCTGGATGGCGGTCTCAAACCATCCGCCAACCTCTGTTTGCATAAAGAGTCCAGAGTCTGATGCTGCGAAACGAAAGCAAGCAAGCAAGCAAGCAGGCGGTTTTACTTTCAGTACCATTTATCAGTGGTGGAGCTGTAGTTTGCCTCAGATATTAGGTGTAACTGCACTGTTTGTGTGAGTGTGTGTTTGTGTGTGTGTGTGTGTCTTAACCTTCACCACCCCTTCCCACTGCTATCTGCCCACTCCTCAACTCACCCCCTCAAGGTAGCTTCCAGTATCTCATCCTTGGCAGCCCAGTTTGAAAAAAAAAAATCTGCCTCCTACATGAGCTCCACTGGAAGCATTAAAAACACACCGATGGCTGTCTTCATCTATGTGGTGGAGTCAGTGTCTCCTCACGCATTTAGCCAAAGAAGATTGAATCATTCAAGGACAGCAGCGACCTCAGGGCCTCCCCCCCACCCCCTTCCTCCTCCCAGCTCTGGTTCTGTTGCTTCATCGTGTTGGAATCACTCCTTCATTACTGGATAGATAGACAGAGAAGATGTAGCTTAAAGATTGATTATTAACCACTGATTCTGTCAACAGGTGACCATGGTGGACAGGGGAGCAGCAGAGCGGGCGTGCAAAGACGCAAACCCCATCATCGACGGCAGGAAGGCCAACGTGAACCTGGCGTACCTGGGAGCAAAGCCTCGCAGCGCGCAGACAAGTAAGTGTGTCAGATCACTGCTAAACACACAGGATGTAGATTATATTAGTAGGTTTTCTTTTGACCTAATTTTTAACCAAACACCTACAAATTATGTAAAGGATAAGGCCGGTGATGTTCAACTTCGCGAACCCATAAAAAGACCAACAGTCCCATCGGTTCCTCCTGAAGAATCTTTAAAAATTGGTCACAAATATGTAGTTTCACTTTTTAAAAAGGGCTGATGAACTGATGTCTTTACATCCAGATAGCCAGTGGCTTGCAGATACTTACTCAAGAACTGTAGTCCTCTTCAGCAAACATGAAGTTTTCTGTATTTTTAGATCAAAGATACTGTATGCTACTGTCAAATGGTGACGCTTTGCATTCACAATGTGCTGGGGAGACTAAACCTGGAACAACTTGGATGTCTATGGATGAATTTTATATTTTGATTCCTGCATGAAAATGGTTTGAGAAGCTGGCGTTCACATCTCAAATATCACATCATCATCCCACAAGTGCAGGAAAACACCAGGAAGTCATCAAAATGTTCCCTTGCTTGCAATGACATTTCCAAATGATTATAGTCTAACTTTGATGAGCTAATTTAGAGCTAATTTAGTGACCATTTAGCTGCCAAATGGTCACTGTTAATGGATTTCGAGCAAGTTCCAAGTGTCTGCATGTTGGTTTTTCTTGCTACACTGAAACGAATGGAAACCCACAGCTGCCTCGAAGATAGGAAATCAATCTCAAGGCCAATGATTGTGTACAAATTAGAGCTTAGTGGGATAAATCATGCAAAACCACTGGTATGCTCCTTTCAACCGTCTGTCTCTGTGCTCATCCCCACCATGCATTCACTCTTTGTGTACTTGATTTAACACACAGCTTTCATGCCGCCGGGCTTTTTCAGTGTTAACCACCAGCAGCACACACGCTTCATGCTTCCCATCCGACGTCTCGGACCTTGACGGCAGCTCTTCCCTCGCAGCTCGCTGGCTGAAATACTGTCGAGTGTAGGTGTGATTGACAAAACACTGGCGCCAACAACAACTGACTGTGTGTCCTTATTCTGGGGCCGCCGCTGCCTGCGACGCAACTCCCCAAGCATGCAGCTGATGGGAGATGGCAGCGCTTGGTATTTTGTTATTGTGTGCGAGAGAGAATAGGAGAGGGAGAGAATGAGAAGAGCAGGAGGGGATGGGACTGTTAAGAAGCAAGAAATAACAGTCTCCTCTTTGTGCTGGGCGAAGAAAGAAAATGTGCATTTATATATACGTTTTGAACAAAAGCAGGGTGCTGATGGAGTCACGGCTGTATACGGTGAAAACGAGGAATAACAGAGGAGTGAATAGCCGGAGGAATGTTGACATGAAGTCGGAGGAGGAGGATATGTTTCTCCTTTCTTACTCAGCCTCAGCTGATTCCTGGTGAACTCTGGAGGCAGCGAGGTCACAGATGTTTGTGTTCAATAGAGTGCATTATTATTTGTGTGAGTGTGTCGAGCATGTGTGTGCGTACGCTGAGGGAATAACAGATATACATGCTAACATCTGAGACAAACAAGCAGAGAGGCAGAGAATCGTCTCTGTCCTCGTCTGCCCGTCTCTCTCGCTCGCTGTCTGTGCAGCCGGTAGCTGAAATATCATTCCTCACTCTCTTTCTCTTTGTCTGCAGGTCTCTCTGTTGGAGTTCAGCAAGTCCATCCTACGTGGGCTCAGAGGCAATATGGGTAAGACGGAGAAGAATCAATACCTCTATTTCCACCTCTCTCTCTCTCACCTGCCTCCTCCTCCTCAACACAATACATCTCACTCCTCCGTCCTTGACATTTGTGAGCACTCGCTCCGGCTCTCCACTCGGGTTGTGGTAGTTAATGCCACTCTGCGATGTAAAACAAAGAAAGCAAAAGCCATCACAGACGGCACGAATGATGCTTGTTTCTCTGCACGAACTCTGCAGTGCTTCAAAGACGTATTCCATATCTCTATCTGTACATCATATTTTCATTTGTCTTCTGTTGTCTCTCTCTTTCTCTCTTTCTGGGCCATTAAACACACAAGAAGCTCAATTCTGAATTTCTCTCACGCATGAATTGGGCTTTACTGAGGCAACAAGCCATTTGGTCAAACTTCCCTGCATCCCTTCTCTTTTTTCCTCTCCACACATACACTGTTGCCATAATCTCTCATCTTTTTTTTCTCCTCATGTTTGTGCACGCAGAGACATTATATCATATCTATTTAATATCTCTGGGTGTTTTAGGCCAATGGTTCCCAACCTGGAGCTCAGCAGTCCCACAAGGGGTCATGAGCTGAATTCATAGTCCTGCGTTAAGGGGTTACAGATGTAGGCCTCATAAATGGAGAATGCTGATTGTGAAGAAAACGTTAAGGAAGTTGAAGAAAGACTTTTGTTGTCTTTTCCTTGGCAGTAACACACAACTAGCAAAGTACGACACGGCCTGATCACATACGATACATGCGTTTGTAGCGTCGCGGTGGTGCTATCAACGTATGGGATCCAACAGTGAGCTATAAATCAGAACCTACGCCGATGGCGTCTGCAGCAGGACGCATATGAGAAGACCCAAATGAGCAGGAAAAAGGAATGAAATATTTCTGTAACACTGAATCATTTATATTATTTTAATCTCTGGTTCCTTCTGGTGAAATACTGTCTAGTTTTACGTCTTCGGGTTTCTAAAAACGATTGAAATCAAACAATCTGAGAAGGGAAAACTACTTTTACCTGCTGACAACTCATGATGTGTTGAGGGATCACAAGTATATATTAAAAAAAAGGTTGGGAACCAATGTATTAGGCCATAAATCAATGATCAGGACTGCTTTATGGCAGCGGTAGATTTTTATGTGAATTTTGCAGCAATCTAATCAGAGCTGCAAAGAGAGTTAGTTGGTTAACCAGTTAGTCAATCAATAAGGCAACTACTTTGATAATCTATTAATCATTTTAGTCATTTTTCAAGCAACTTGCAAGGAGTCAATGCTCTTTTTTGTCATATATGATAGTAAATTGAATCATAACAGGCAACTCTTAATAGACAAAATTATTAATTGAGAAAATAATTCTTGAAAATGTACTACATCACAATATCGATCAATATGGCAGTATAAAATTACATCCACCAGGACGGAGGATTATTTTTCCTCCCAATGTACTGGTGAGCCAAACAGTGACATCATGGGAGCTGCTGGTGGTTTCTCACGGACTTGACTTGACTTGCCCGGAAATTCGCTGTAATTCACATGTGACGGACGTTCTGCCTCCTCATCCAGTTTTCCCTGAGTTTCTGTGTGAACTCAAAAAAGAAACCTTAATGACTCAGATCCTGAGTGAAACATGGAGGATGATTCATTCCCAGGGCTGTTACAGACAGAGGATGAACCCTCCAACACCTACTGAGGCTTGACTCAGATATTGGGTGTATGAGTGTTGTTTAGGTGATCGTACACAAGGATCTTGTCAACCGTTGTCCCAGCTGTGTGTCGGTCTGTGTATGTGGGGGCGTGTTGTCGACTGTCACTGAAATATTTCATTCATTTAATTCATAATTCATTGAAATATCTGCTCTTTGGGGAAAAGAGTGCAAAACATGTTTTGGTCTTTGTTTGATAAAAAAGTTGTACAGACTGGATCTTCTATATTTTAGAGGTGTTTTTAAGGAATATGCATCTAAGAGCTCTTCACACTGACTTTCTGCAGGATGACAAGTTCAGGCCTGCGGCTACAGAGGAGTCCATTAAAAACCTCAACTGTTCTGAGTGCTATTAATATTGCAGTCCTCAATTTCTGAATGAGTGATGAGGGAATTGAGGCCGACCCAGATGAGTCTATGAATGAGTGATGACGGCTTGATTGAAAGTCTCTCTCAGTGAAATCGGACATTCAAAGCAAAGGGAGTTTTAATCTGTGCTTCCAGGAAGAGTCGCAGCTTTGACTGAAACAAAGGAGGCAGAAATGTCACCTGGCACACCAACTAGCTAACTAGGTATCACACCCGTGAGGCAAACACACACACAGAAGGAAGGTGTCACTTTGTTTATCAGGGTGGAAACTTTCTGCAAATTCAAGCATTGAGGTGTTTGTAACAGATGCGTGTTTAAGCTTTCTGTTTTTCTTTCTGTTCTATGTTTTTGTAAACTGGATATCTTTGGACTGTTGGTTGGACAATACATGACCTTTCAATAAGTGATGGGCATTTTTTCATTATTTCAACATTTTGTCAATGAATTGAGAAAATAATCAGCAGAATGACTGATAAAGAAAATAATTCAGTCTTATTCTAAACCGCAGGTAAACGACTCATTCAGACTGTTGGTGAGGAGATACAGAAGACGTGCTGCTTTTTCCTTCCCGATACCGATTCCGATACCTAAGCTTGCCGTATCGATACCGAGTACTGATCCGATACCGGCGTGATAAATACAATATCTTGGGCGCTTTGTGGATCAGTTTGTCCTTTTTTTTCCCCCTTTGCCTTCGTGAAGTGGTCGTGCTCTTTTGCGTGATGCGTCTTCAAATGTTCTATAAGATTGCTGGCGTTGAAATTGGCAACTCTAGTGCCACCCCTCGAAACGGAAGCCTTCCATGACTGTACATAACCGCCTTACACTGGGAAATAATGCCAAATGGCTGACATTTTCCCCACTGACTAATTTTATCGATACACTCTCCACTAGCACCGCACTGTTGTTGCTTGCTATTGTCACATGACGAACTACCTTCAATCAGTTCTTCTTCGCTGCTCTAAAACAGCAGTTGCCGGTGGCAGCCGTGATACATTCGGGGCGACAGCACAGTGAAAACTACTGTCTTGGAGCGGCGAAGAAGAATTGATTGGCGGTTAAACAAGTTGATTTTTTTTTCTGGGTTAATAAATTAGGGTATCGGATCGGTGCATTGACTGGCGTACTCACCAATACCCGATACCAGATACTGAATTTTGGGCAGTATCTGACGCATTTCCAATACATGAGGATCTGTATCGGAACAACTCCAGTTTTATCAGTGGTTAGAAATGAATTCGATACTTTACAGATCAGTTATAATAAAAAATAAATTAAACACTTTGTGAGATGATTATAGACTTGATGGCTTATTTTTTTAAAGTGAAGAGTTCTCCATTGATAAAATGTTAGAAAGTGACTTCAGTAGTCTTCAGTGACATCTTTCATAAAGCTTTTATTTTGAAGTGGTAACATAAAGTATTTGAAAATATTAAACTAACCTCTGTGTCACACATTTAGATCTGCACCTTTATTTTTATTATCAAATCATTTTCCAATTCTATTTTGACTCATTGATTAATCATTTTATTATTATTATTTGTTTATTTAACAGGGACAATGGGCAGTCATTGACTCCCTGAGTCAGCTAGATAGCTATATTTCATCAGCAGTCCCATTTAATCTATGAAGTATCAGAACAAAGCAAAAACAAATACCTATCAGAGTCTGAGGCGACGTCTTCGAACAACAGTCAGTTGTCAGTTACAAAGATGTAAAATAGAGAAAAGGAACAAATCCTCAAAACAAATCCCTTTGTTTGATGGTGTGTTTGTGTGAAAAATCTGTTGTAGAAGAAGAAGCGATACCAGTTCATGCAGCAACTGTAACCTCAAGAGATCTCAGTAGCACAGCTGTGAGAGAGAGGTGTTGTGCTTTGAGTTTAAGGCAGATTCACTTTTTATCAACAGTAAACTCTCTCTATGTTAAATTACTGCCACTGTTGTTATTTGTCTCTCCACCTACATGTAAATTGAACACCCGACTTTATTATCTAAAGGAGATCTGTGGTAATATTTACACTTTAAATGAATTAGCACCTCTCTCTAGATTACAAATATGTTTAAATAAGGGGAAAATAAACTGTACAGCCTCTCAAATCTTTATATTCTTCAGTTTTAGTACATTCAAAGGGGCACATCTGTCCAGCTCAGATCTCTCTGCTCCGAGGCTAGATGTGTCTTTGACATGATCAGTATGACTGCAGTCACATTCAAACATTTCTTGGCAAAGTGAAGGACTTTTATTTTAGGAACAAGCTATAGCTTGTAGGTTTTAAACAGGCCTGCGCAGCTGATAAAGAACAGGAGTCTTTTTAGTCCATTACAAATTTAATAAGGGACGTACCGATCCAACTTTTTCTCTCATGATACAGATTACCGCTCCGATACCAGTGCTCTCTTTTTCCCTAATTTAACATCTTTATACTACAACAGGGATTGTTGTGGGCTAAAATGGAGGGCCCTTTATTTTTTTTCAAAATTCATTCACACATAAATATGTCACATATATATGTTATAACATAGGTTGCTGGTTTTAATGTGATATAAACTGATATTCGAAAGCATTTCAAGGACAACAAAAAATAAAAGTTACATACAGGAGGAAACAAAAAGATAAATAGATAACGAAAACTGAGCTGAAACACAGAATTAAAAAGAAACTGTATTTAATATGGATTCGTCACATCTGGACGATACTCGCTTAATAAGGTCTGTGTCGGTCCTGTGGATCAATGCATCCCTAGAATTTACCACCAATTTCACCAGATGTGATTTTGAATGAGATTTTAACAGCAGATATAGCTGATACTTCGCATTTTTATCCCAGTTTTCCAACATTTATAGCAATGGGTCACAAAGTGTGTTTTTGGTTTGAAAAAGCAGATGATAATCAACCACTCCTGTGCCTTTAGTACTCATATACTATACAATACTGCTGTAGAATCACTACAAATCCCTCCTAACCACACCTCTAAAGCTCCCTAATTAACACATGATGTATAATGGATATGTAACATGTTAATTAGTGAGCTGTTAGAGGAGCTGGTATCAGTGGATTTTGCCTTTCGACAGATCCAGGGTGACTGTTTCCTCCTGTGTCCAGTTGTTTTGCTAAACTAAGGTAATCAGCTGCTGGCTGTAGCTATGTGTTGAACAGACAGATGTGAGTGGTGTTGATCTTTTCATGTATCTCGTAGTAAGAATAGCAAACTATTCTTTTAAATATAACATCTATCTAACCATGTCAGCAGGTCTTTTGTTGCCCTCTGTCTTCACTGCCGCGGGGCTCCCGGGGGGCTTCAGGGTCTGACACTCACACAGCAAACAGCAAATAACAAAAAACTAACTCACACAAAGCACAGCTCTGTCTGCTGCTTCGGCGTATTTGCTTTAAGTTTTAGGGAGGACAGAGGACGGCCTGATGCCAAATGTGGCTTTGAGCTACAGCTGAGTCGTGGGGGAGGAGGAGAGGAGAGGAGGAGGGCTGTTCTCATTCGAGGGAGGGGGGGCATCTGTCACCCATGGCTGCCTGCTGTCTGCCTTTAGCACCCAACGTCGGTGCTTGGCAGAAGTGAAATTCATTTTTCTCAAAAAACAAAACAAAAAAAAAAGCGTTCTGGTGTTTATTTTTTTGAGTGAAAGAATGGAGATGGATGTGTGGTGGGGCTGTTAAAGGTGGAGGGGCGGCAGTACTTCCTGTTGAAGCAGTGGAACAGAGAGCGGGAGGAAGAGGAAGGGAGGGGGGGGGGTGACACAGACTAACAGCACACCTGTGGCTGGGTGTAGTTGTGGCTGGGTGCAGTGAAGCTTTGGGGCCGGTGGTAGACGTGACGCCGGAGATCGTTTCTGGTGTGAAATGAATTTATGGTCGGGTGAAATATGTGCCTCAGTGAATCATAAAACAGCAGCGACATGTCGCCTCCTTTGATACGTTCACATCCTCGACCGTTTTCTCTCTACGTCTCTGATTTTTTTTTTTTTTTTCACTCTTCCTTTGTTTCCTCTTTTGGCTGCCTTCCTCCCCCTCTAAATGATCTTTCTTTCTCTTTCCTCCTCTGTCTCAGCCTGCCGTTCTCACTCTTATCTGTCTGGCGAGGGGTTTTTTAGGTAGACGCTGAATCCTCAAGTGTATATTTATCTTATCCGGGGACCCAATTAGGAGAGGCACTTCTGTCGCATGAAAAGCCTAATTCAAAAAAAGGTAATGTCGGAGGCTTTTCACAGCACAGAAAGCTTCCGTTTTGTGTTCAGTTGTCTCTTAAAAGATGACACATTGTGATCTGCATTTGTATTTTTTTTCTTCACTTTTTAGATTTCGTTGTTTTGTGATTTTGCAATTTTAGTGCTTTTTTTTTTGGATCCGTAAATTGATAATGTGCACAAAAATATACAAATCCAGATTGAGGCCGTCTTTTAACAAGCTGTGGTTTACAGTAGCATTTCAGGCTAACTCAACACTTTATGTATACACATCATGTGCCTGCAGGTGTTTCACAGTAAAAACCTCTCAACTGCCAGTAATGTGACACGAGTATACCAGCTGTATATAAACACTTCATACGTTGTTTATATACACACACATTATAATGCAGATGTAAGCAGATATGAGGATGTTTCTAGGTGTTTATTAATGCATTTGTCAAGAACTATAACTTCTGTATAAAGAGTTAATGAATGATTGATAACAGTATAATATTGCTGCAATCATATAGAATGATTTATGATTACTGTCACAAACCATGACACACACGGTCGTGACAAAAGAAGGAGATGCACACAACTAAGCCAATTAACACATTTTTTATACAATTTAAGCTGCAGTGGGTAGAAACATGGAGCAAACATGATTTAAAAAAGTTATTTTTATAAAACGGTCACTACTATATCCTGACAGTAGTGCATGAGACAGGTGAAAAAAGTCATTTTCCTGTGTGTCCTCCCGTGCTCCTAATGGCATCTGCAAGATTTCAGACCGGAGGAAAACAACCAATCAGAGCCGAGCTGGAGCCTTGTCGTCTCTGAGCAGCTGTCAATCACTCACAAACTCTGATCAAATGGTCAAACTAGGCAGCACTGATCAAATATGAATCAATAGCCTGTTACTGTAATGCCTATTTCTCGCCTCAGATGTTTTCAGAATCATCTTGTAGTGTACTGTTTAGCTGTAAAATGAGAAAGTTTGTGACCCAGCAGCCATGTTGAGATCTGTTGAGGAAATACCAAGCACCTCCCACCAGCCAGAGAACAGAATATTTATTAATATTTGATCAGTGCTGCCTTGTTTGACCATTTCATCAGAGTTTGCAAATGATTGACAGCTTCTTCCGTTGAATGAACAGCCAATAGGAACGCTCTCTCTCTCTGAAATGACCTGTGATTGGCCAAAGTAGATTTTCTAAAGCCTGAAAACAGAGCCATGAGGAGGTGCAGAAGTCTAGTTTTCTCTCAGAACACTTGAATTACAATATGCTGAAAGGTTATTATGGATTTTTTGCCCAATGATGCCAAAAACATTCTGCCTACTGCAGGTTTAAAGAAAAACATAAGAGGAAATGTTGTATGGTGCAACAACACAAACCAAACCGTCAACCAGAAACCAAATTGAGAGCCTTGTGGAGGCAATAAATGCTCCCAATCTCGCATTTAGCACCTTTATTATATTTATTTTTCAATATACATATAAAGAATAAATACTTTGTGTTTCACGAAGGACGAATACAACTGCATTGCATTATATTATTTTATAATCATTAACTGTTTATACTCAAGTTACAGATGCCTTATTAGGAGAAGTTATAATTGTTGACCGATGCATAACCTTATAACTGCACACAACTAGTGACTCATAACCCATGATTACGTTTTTATACACTGCTTGTAAAGTGTTGCTGACTTTTACCGTGAAGCAGCTGCAGACAAATGATGTTTAACAAACTCAGAACTTTATAAAAGTTTATCTAAAATCTAAGATCAGATCTATTTTTGTTAGTTTCTTGTTGACGTTACACTGCAAACACAAATCTCTGTTTGTAGGGTTTACAGTTTTAACCCCGTACAATCTGAGACGCATTGTAATGATCATGACTTGCACTCTTCCATGATGATATTCAGTTAACACGTCACTTAATGTACATTTTCTCTACATCACACAGCCCTATTTGTATTAATATGTTAATTCAAATGTCTTTCTTGCTTGCTGACATGAGTGTCCAGCACTGATGTTGGCCTTTCTATCTCTCACCCTCCCTCAAGCCGTGTGTGTGGGTGTGTGTGTGTTTATCGAGAGAGGACGGAGGGTCATGTGTGTGCGTCTCCATGAGTGTGTGTTTGTCTCTTTGACTGACTCACCCTCCTCACATCCCTGTTCTGAACTATTAAAAGCGTGGCTGTCCTAAGGCATGAGGGATATGATGGCTGATCCTTCACCTCTCAGCATCTCTCCCGTCTCCTCTCCCTCCCGCTCACTCACTCCTCGCCCACGGAGTCCCGACCTCGACCCTCTTTTTTATATTCACTGCATCCTATCTCTTTTATCCCGCCGCCTGGTTTTGAGGAAGGACAGTGAGGGGAGTGCAGAGAGAGGAAGCTGGCTGTGAGGGAGTGAACCCAGAGAGAGGAGGGAGAGAGGAGTCGGTGGAGGTTATTCTGCTCTCGTGGGTCTGTTAGTGAGCGTACACCCATGCAGCTGCGCCAATTAGCCCTGCTTCGCCTGAACTCACCATACACACACACAGACACACGCACACACACACACATATCAACATCCTCTTCTAAGCTGCTTAACTGACTACACACAACCATTTAAGAGTGTATTATACTCCTTTCATTCAGACTTGCATGTTCACTTTTTCATGCATGTGTGCTGCATGTGTAATTGATGTGAGTGTTTGCGTGCATGTGTGTCTACACCCCATGCATGTGTGTACGTGTATATATATAAAAAAATGTGTGTTTGACAGCCAGCAATGATGCCAGGCACGGGGAGGAAAGAGGCGAGGCGCAGCGCCCTCTCGTACGATGCCGCTGTCACATTGAATCAGTCAGGCCGGTGCACAAGCAGGCAGCGGCACACAGCCGTGGGAATGACACTGCACTTCTGCTCTGGGAGAGACTGACGGAGCTGGGAGTGAGGGGAGATGGGAGATGGGATACAGCAGGGTCGAGGAGGGGGATATTAGCTTCAGCTGTGTTTTGACTTAATGTGTTGTTGTATGTCATTAGTCTACAGGTATTACCTTTCGTCATTGTGTTGCTTTCTTGGCCAGGCATCCCTTAACGGCCCTGAATACCTATTTCCTCAATCAGGATCTTACTGTGGATGATTTAATCCTACATGAACACACTATTTTTTTCCAGCAAGTTAACCCCTTACCATCCCACCCCCTATTTTTAGAGGGGTAGTGGTGGAGGACAGGGGATGTTCAGGGGTAGACGCAAAGTCAGCAGTAGATGTCACATAGAAGTGGTGCACATCTTCTGAAAGCTGGGAACCTGAAGATTAATTTGAGTTGCAGCTCAGCGCTGTGTGTCAAGTTATTCTAGTCATAAATAACAAATGCAATTTAATTGATTAATTAATTTAAATACATTTTTAAAGTGTATCAGGGTTTAGAACATTATGATAGAAGTATATGATGGCCATTCCCATGCTCAATTATGTCTCATAAGTTGCTGCAGCAATTTTGAGGTTGATACCATTTGTTAAACAGATTTGGTGCTAAATTTAACCAATTTTTACCACTCGAGAATTGATAAAAATGATCAATAATCCCTCCAAAATACCACATTAAGACATCACCTGTTCTGGAAACTGCTCAGAAACCCCCTTATTGTCAGTAAAGCCATCCATCCTCTGAATACCCTCGGTCTCTAGTTTGTGGCTGTAAAGTTCCATGAGGCTGTGATTATCCTAGAGGTCACCACAGGTCATTTTATACAGTGAGGTCAAGTTTCAAAAAATGGTCTCACTACAATGAAATGGCTACTATGGAGACTAACATCATCACACATGAATACAATTGGGTTCATTGGATCCACAAGAGCCTCAGCTTTACAGTGATACCCAATTTATACCAATTTATGCAATTCCAAGACTGTTTAGGGACCCCAGTATGCAGACATATTCAAATCCACCATTTTAGAATAGGTGAAAATAACACATGCATGCAAAAAGCTGCATGTGATTATCATAAAGTGGGTATCTCTGTAAAGGTCAGTCTACTCATCTAAGTATATTTCCCAAAAGGAGCTAAATGAACTATTCCTTTATATGGAGAAAGTGAAGGAGAAAATCCTGAAGACCTAGATTTGAAATGCTAGTCCAGATCCTAAAAGGTTTGCAAAAATAGCCTACCGACAAAAACATGATGCACAACACATCTACTGTTTGGCATTTTGTGTGATAGTGCAGCCGTGAAAATATGGCGTGACTATTTCACTCAAATTAAGTATAATTTTAGTTTGGCTTCTATGAAAACAAGGAGATACAGAAATTGGTGCTTTGAGGTCAACCTTTAAGTTGAAGAAAATGGGGACTGAAGGGTTGAACACAGTAGGGTTAAATAAGTCCGTAGAAGAGTTAAGTAAGGTTAAATAAGTTTAAAACTTAAATATGGGTCCTATGGGGGAACATCGGCAGGCGTACTGTACATACTGGTGTGTGCCCGTGTGTGTGTTGTGTATACAGCGGCGTGGGTGTGAACAGACCCAGTACCAGTATTTGTTGTGTAAGCACACCTGATCCCTGCTCTGGCTCTGTTTAGTGGTAAGCAGCCGCAGCAGGCCGCCTCCCGCTGCTCTGCTCACCTGCTCAGACTCAGTGACAAGGTTACTGTCAGGGTAATGTGTTTGACTGTAGGCGCTGATCACAGGAGTGTTAAGTACTGTCATGTTCTGTTGTTTCTACTTAAGCAGCATAACCCAGTTCCTCTGATATGATCGCTGTTGCCGTTGCCAGATGTAACCGAGGCAGTTCAGGTTAAGTGGGCAGCCTCAGGCAAGGGCATGAGTGAATACAAGAGGACAGTAGAGCACTTTTTTCTCTCATTATTGCTATGGCTCGGAGTATCAACAGTCTCATCATATCTGTTGTTGTGGCAGCTTGTGTGTGTATGTGAGTGCACCGGCATTTAATTCGGAGACCACATTTTCGATTATTCATTTCAGAAATACTTTGAAATTTTCTTGTTATTTAGTATTTTCATTTTTAAATGGGTGATATTTCATTTGGAACAAAGTGTTACGTTTTTAACATTTCTCAGGCAGTGTGCTAATTAAACTTAAACACAAGGGAGAAGGTCTATTTTAAGGCAACAGTGCTGATAATTGCTCTTAAAGGAGGAGGTGGAGGAGGCCTTTATAGGACTCAAGGTTTTAATGTTGGATTTAATAAAGAAAAAGAGAAGTTGCTGAAAAGCTGTAGTCCGTTTGCAACTCGGACAAACATGGAGTGTGTGTGTCAGGCTCTGGTTACTGTTATTGTTTAATGACAATAATCAGATCAGTGGCAGCTCTGATCGCACATTAATCAGATTTTGCAAACGTTGTCATCGGATATTCAGACACAGATATGGATGTGGTCAGAACTGTGTGTGTCATTTTCTTCTATATTTATGAAACACTCCTCTATCACATTTATTTTATTCTTTGGGCTTAGCTTGGCATAACAATGTGCAAATATACTGTAACTGTACAAACAGCATGCCATACAAACGGAAAAGATTGATACTCAAGAGAGCTTTATTGTCATTGTCTCAATGACAAAATTGTAGTTGCATCTCAAATCAGTTGCCACCAAATCATTTAGAGATATAAAATAACAATATATAAGTACCAAAATATACAGTCTAATAACAATGTAAAAGTACCAAATTTCTTTATATGTAATGACAATTATTTAAAAAGTATATTTGAAATGACAGTGACTGGTGTTTTGATTTCCATATCTGTGCACCATGATATTTTCTGGTCTTATAAAAAAGAAGATTGTCATCCAGTCTGGTTTTATGAGAGTGAAAGTTTGAAGAAGTCACTAAGGTGATGAGATATATATTTATATATAAACACACAAAGAATGCTGCTTCCCAGGTTTGTCCTCTTTTATGTGGAGTTGTATATCTGTGAGCACACAGTTCCTACACTAGGGCTGTAGGTAATGATTATTTTCACTGTTAATTCATCTGCTGGTTATTTTCTGGCATATTAATTTGTTTTGTCCGATCCAAACCCCGACGCTGTTCAGATTACAATCAAAGTAAACCTCCAAATATTCACATTTAAGAAGCTGGAACAAGACATTTTTTTGTTTGTTTTTTGCTTAAGAAATAACTGAATTATTAATCTAATATCAAAATTGTTACTGATTATTTTTTTATGTCGCTCAACTAATCAGTTAATGGACTGATCTTTTAATCTCTAACCCTTTTCCCTCTGTCCATCCAGGCTCGCCCAGCAGTACGTCTACCCCCAGGCGTTCCTCCAGCCCAGCCTGTTGCTGCAGTCCCAGCTCAGCCCGACAGCAGCAGCACTCACCTCCCCTTACCTGGACTACAGCTCCGCCTACAGCCACTACGCCCCCACAGGACTGGAGCAGTACCCCTACACCCCGTCCCCGTCGCCCTCCGCTGGCTACCTCAGCTACAGCTTCTCCCCCGGCACGCAGGCGCCCGCTCTCACTGCACCCCCGACCCCTCCGGCTGCCATCCATCCTTCTCTGGCTGCGCTCACCGCCATGTCTGCCGCCCCGCAGACCTTCCTCCACTACCCTCTGCACCAGCCCGACCGCATGCAGTGAACAGCTCTCCGAGTGGAGCTGCAGCTGCCAAACTGATGATTCAAAGCAGCGTGACTGTTGACCTGTGACATCATCAGGATGAGACTGGATAACCAGGGAGAGAGTGTGATGTAATCAAAAGGGCTTCTAGAAAGCACTCTCATTCCTGTTTTTTTATATATATATATTATTGTTGTTGTAATAGTTGATGAAAATGTTCTATTGCTACAGTCATCAGCATACGATCTGAATGTTTTTCATACGTGGCAGACGTCAGGGACTGGAGTGAGACGACTGGTAATCTTCTGGACGTTTCTGTCATACCGCTGACCGTCAGCGCTGATGTTGGAGGCAGGCCGACTGCTGGAGAGCGGACAGGTAAAGACAATGAGAAATATGTCTGTTTGACATGATGCTGCGGCTGCAGTTTCTCCAAAGGTACTGAGCTGAATGCTGGATATTAGCCAAGCTGAGAGCCAGTTCCTCTTTCAGAAACGAAGGTCCAATTACCTCCTCTTCAAGGTTACCTTTCTGTCTATGGCCTTAGAGATCTCTCTCTCTCTCTCTCTCTCTCTCTGTACCTGGTTCAGTTTGTGTTTGTCATTTTTATTAGTCTCTCATCTCAAATGAACAAAATGTTTATTGTGCTCCCTTTTGTTCCTTTTATCTACCGCTGGCGAGTCATTACACGGTGATAATCACAGTTTAACAGAATATGCAATTATGATGATAAAGGATGAGCATGAATAAGGTAGACAACACTGGTATTTTGTTTTTGTATTACTACTGTTAGAACATTACTGAGAGAAAGACTTTGCTAACACTTTAAAACACAATAGTCATCTTGTGAAAATCCTGCAGCGGCTTATTAGGCTATTTTTGACCCATAACTTTTGGAGAAAGAGTGTCTGGATTTGGTCTTTGGGGACTGTTTTATGATACTGAAATTACAAAGTTGTCAATACATATCAAGTAAAATGTGTTTGGATGTAGGTGATGTTGTTACTGAATGTGTGTGAGTGTATTTGGTGTCTGTTTCTCTATGTGTGAGTTGAGTGAGAGAGACATAGGGCGATGCAGTATACGCCAGTGTCAGGACCAAGCTCCTTTTCCAGCCCATTGTACTGGTCAGAGTTGTTTCTTTGTTTTCTTTTTTTTTTCCAGCTGCAGAATACAGACAGATGCTTTGGTAATGATACTGGAGTCTCACTGTGCTGTGGCGCCACCTTAGTAAAGTCATAAACTAAGCCATACATCACATTTAAAACAAATATGCAAAATAAAATGAATATTTCTAAGTAAGACGTTTTCTGTGTGTGGTCGGATTACAGTAATTGTGATTAACAATCTGTGGGAAACAGCTGCTGCATGAGATTACCAGGAGCCTGGAGAGTCACACATGAGTCATACGAGACATTTTCTTGTGTCATTGAGATACTCGTTACAACAACCCTGGTACCCCATATTCCTGCAGTAACCCCCACAGAACTCCCCGGGGCACACGGTTGTAAGCCTTTTCCAAGTCCACAGAACACATGTAGACCAAATGGGCAAACTTCCATGACCCCTCCAACAGCCCCGTAAGGGTAAAGAGCTGGTCCACTGTTACACGGCCAGGACGGAATCTGCATTGTCCCTCATGGATCCGAGGTTTGACAATTGGTCGGAGCCTCCTATCCAGCACTCGAGAATAAGCTTTCCCAGGGAGGCTGAGCTGTGTGATACCCCAATAATTGGACCACCATACTGGTCTACCATTCCACAGGCACTGTCCGCGACCTCCACGTGACACTGAAGTGGCGTGTCAGCCAAGACAGCCCAACAATCTCCAGAGCCTTCAGCATCTCAGGGCGATTCTCATCTACCCCCGGCGCCTTGCCGCTGAGGAGCTTTTTGACTACCTCAGCGACCTCTGCCAAGGATATGGACAAACCTTCCCCCGAGTCTTCAAACTCTGCCTCCTCTATGGAGAAGTTGTTGGTCGGGTTCAGGAGTTCCTCAAAGTGCTCTTTCAACCGCTTGACGACATCCCCAGTCTGGGTCTGCAGTTCTCCTCCACTGCTGAGAACAGCCTGAGTCAAGCCCTGCTTTCCCTGCACCGGCGGAGGTGCGACAGGCTGGAATGCCGAAGCAGGAAACAACACCTCACCTGTACAATGATCTGACTTTTTCATCACTTTTTACAACATACTATACTATAAATTTTGTATTAGCTTTTTCATACTTACTATACTATGTCTTTATATCCCTTTTTTCTACATACTGTACCATGACTTTTTATCAATTTGCCGACCTATGATACTTTAACTTTTTCTGACTTTTTTCGACAAAGTATACTATTACTTTTTTATCACGTTTTTGTTACGTACTATACTACGACATTTGAATCACTATTTTTGACATACTATACTATGACTACTTTATCAACTTTTTCAGCATACCATACTTTGACTTTTTTTAAATATTTTTTTCAAAATACCACACTATGACTTTTTTCAACATACTATACCATGACTTTTTAATCACTTTTTTTGACATACTATACTATGACTTTTTTTTTACATGCTACATAATTACTTTTTTGTACTCTTTTTTTGACATGATGTATTATGACTTATGAAATAGCTTTTTGTGGTAGATAACTGTTTGGAATAATGGAGGTCTGTGAGTTCAATCCATATGTGACACAGTGATTTTTGAGGGCTAACTTCAGATACAGAAGTCAAATACAAAAGGAAACACCACATCAGTGTATCTACAGATAGCTCAGTGTGGTAGATATCTGGTTAGAATACTGGAGGTTGTGGGTTCGATCCTCATGTGGCAAAGTCTGTTTTCAGTTCTAACTTCTAATGACGAAGTCAAATATACGAAGAGAACAGTTAGAAGTGCGTGTGGCATTGGTGGCTTGGCTGCTAAGTTCCCAGTTCTGTGTGTGACAGAGCAGGGTTCGATCCCCACCCTCACATCGAGCCCCATCCTCACATCGATACCCGGTGCCCGACAGTGGAGTGAGACAAGCGTCTCGTCCCAGGTTTTCAGAGAGATACAACTGGGGGGTTATGCAACAGAAAGAATGTAATATATTGTATATAATTATACAAAGTATATAACCTAACCCTAACCTGTATAATATATAACCCTAACCCTGACCTGTATAATACATAACCCAAACCCTGACCTGTGTAATATATAATTTCTAATATATAATTTATATATAACTATGACGTTTTTATGACTTCTTTCAACATACTTTCTTTTTTACCTCTTTTTTGACACACTATACTAAGATTTTTTTCGACATACTTTGACTTTTTTATCACTTTTTTCGACATACTATACTATGACTTTTTTAGACATACTATTAATTTGTTATCACTTTTTTCAACATACTATTGTATGACTTTTTTTTATCAGTTTTTTCAACACACTATACTATGACTTTTTTCTACATACTTTATAATCACTTTTTTGACGTACTATATTCTGACTTTTTTTATCACTTTTCGCGAAAAAATTTTCATGACATGTTTTTTGACATACTATACTGTGACTGTTTTATGACTTTCTTTAATACATACTAGACGATGACTTTTTTATGACTGTACATTATGGGTTGTAGTCGCTATCTGACTGTGGGCTACATTTCTTTCCCACCTGCCGATAAACTTAATTTAAAAGGCCAGCAATATTCTATAAGAGACCAAAATCGACAATTCATGATTCTGTCTCTCAACCCTTTCCGACTTTAACTGCATTCAAGTCTTGAATCTTTTAAAACAGTAAACAAACACATACAAACCTATCTAAAAAATTGTTTTAAACTGGAGTAAATATTGTGCTCCTTGGGTTTTTTTTTCAGCTGCTGATTTATTCATATTTGGTGCTTTTGTGATTTCCAGCAGCAGCACAGTGTGTGTAGAATTGATTCAAAATAAAATACAGTGCACTGGTTCATCATAATAAAGGAGACACGTCACCCAGTCCAACATTGTGGCTCATTGATGTGTATTATGTATAGTATTTATACAACAATGGAGCTCTGTTGCTCAGATAATTAAGATATCAGGCTTTGGCTACACAGACAATACATGATAGCAGAATCAAATCATTGTTGTTTAATGTTTTCATGGGATTTGTTGACCATAAGAAAAATGTAGAATATCAGCAGACTTATTCTTTAACCATCTTTGTTTGGTCAGAGTTCTGGAGGAGGAGTCATGCTGTAGTTTATCAGCTGTTATGCAGAAGAACAGAAGACAGCAGAAGATAAATGAATATGTTTCTTATCAAACACAAATGATAGTCCGCCTTTGGGTGAACCCTATTTTACCCAAACAACCCCTCCCTTAACTACATTTCCCGACATACCTCAAACTAATGTGACCTATTACAGCATTGTTGTTCTTAAAGCACACTGTGAACTATGTATCTTTTATGATTCAATTTTGTCCAAAACTGATTAAGGTTCCCTCAACTAATTAAAATGTTAAATGTGAGAGACTGTCATGTGCTCTTTTCGCCCTCTCCTGGACAAAATCATTTATTGCAGCTGACATTTTCCTCCATGCCCAGCAACTTCACAAAATGCTACATTTTAAGGAACAAAAATGACCCAAACCGTATACCAAGTTTTTATGTTTATTATCATTGAAATGTTTATTGAAACGCCTTGTGCTCCCAGTAAGGATCAAATAATAAAAGGAGACTCAATGTAAAGCTTGCACAGCCGATCTGTAGTGAACAGACCTACTATCAAAGTCTGGGATACAACATTTCCTTTGGATTGCGCTGGTTCAGAACAAAAAAGCAGATGGTTTATGTAAAAATGAATATCATAGCAAATACCACAGTGAGGGGAGGAGAAATGATCATGTCTTAAAAATTGATGACAAAATGAACACAGTTAATGGTACGAAACAGGAGAGCGGTAATGGAAATAAAACAAAATAAAAAGTACTGTATCTGCAATCTTGATCTCACACACACATACACACATATACACACTCACTTGCAAACACACTCATACGCACAGGCAGGCGCACACACATGCACACGCTCACTCTCACGCACACACTTGCACACACGCACACACACACACACACACACACATGCTGCAGAGGTATCCACGCACACACAAACACAAACCCACAGATAAAATGTAGTGATTGAAAATAGTGAAACCCTGGTAAAATCTAATGGTATCATACATCCACGTCTTGTGTCTGAAGTGCAGAAAACAAAATGAACCTAAAAAAAAAAAACTAAAAATGGAGATAAATTCAGATGAATAATGAAAAGCATGCCCATCTTCACTGGTCTAACCCAACTTGAAACGACCACAAACCCAGCGTGTTGCCCTCTCTACCCTACCCAAACCCCAACCCCCACCCCTTTACTCCACCCTCACCTGCCCCATGCACTCTTACCCTTCTCATATCATACCCACATCCTCGCCTCAGCCTCACCCTCATCCTGCCCTCCGTCTCCCCCACACCCTCCTTTGCAACACCTGCCTCCCCAAACCTCTCTGCTCAATTTTGGGGGTTTCCACGCTCCTCTGAGTCGCAGATGAAGGCCTTAGCTGAGAGGAGAAAAGCAGGCGGGCAGGGGGAGACGAGGCGGCTGGTGGTTCAGGCTCTGGTCACCATTTATCAAAAACACAATGTCCAGTTCAGAATACAGAGTGAGGACTGGGGGGTAGAGGAGTCTTGTTGTGTGTTGAGGTTGAAGGTTGTGAACCTGTTTTGTTTTTTGTGTGTCGGTTTTTGCAGTGGCACTGGAAAAAAAAAATCGTATCATGTGTTAGTCTAGATGTGAGTATTTGGGTTAGTCTTGTGCGATGTTGTGTGAAGGCATGGGGGGGTAGTGGAGGTGGGGTTGGCGTATAGCTCAGGGCCTTGTCCCTCGTCCCTCGGCCCCAGTCGGAGAAGGGGGCAGGGGCAGGTTTATAGGGCTTGCGTCTTGAGCTCGATGGGCTCGCGGGTGTCCTGCTGGGTCTCGCTCTCTGGGGGCCGGCTGCCCTTCAGTGTGGCCAGGCGCTCAGACAGACCTCTCATGCGTGGGAACAGCATGAAATCGTACAGAAGGGCACCCATTGCACCTCCTATCATAGGCCCGACCCAGTACACCTGCGAGCGGCAAACATCAGTTAACACAGTATGTTCAGTCATCTATCATTCCTGCTCAGATTGATATCTTCAGTGTGACTGTAAGTCTTACCCAGTGGTTGATGAAGTTCCTGAAGAGCACAGCAGGGGCAAAGGACCTGGCAGGGTTCATTCCAGCACCGGTGTAGTACATCTAAAAACACAAGACACTTGTTACTGCATTGTGTTTTTTAAAATATTTAATTAATTTTTTATCTATGTTTCCATTGTGTCTCACCCCCATGAGATGTCCAATGGTGACGGAGAAGCCGATGGATAGAGCAGCAGATCCCATGCGTCCGTTTCTCCTCTCATCAGTCACGGCGAAGATGCACACCACAAGCTGCATGGTGAGGAAAACCTCCACAGTGGTGCCCATTCCCAGACTGATGCCCGGCTGCAGCTGGAGATACACAGGTGGATGAAAACATATATGCATAAGTCAAAATCCCAGAGCTGGATTGAACATGTACTGCTGAATTTCTCTTTTTGTTTTAGAAAAATTATGAACTACTGGAAATAATTATATGCACAGCAATTTTTTGTTGGTATTTTAAACAATGGTTTAAATACATGGCTTTACTGATCTGAACCTGAAATGATAGCAAATTCCTAAACTCTAAAATCTATGCCATGTATCCCATGGATGAAATCAACCTACCCAAAGAACATTGCTTCACTTGTTTTCTGAAACATCCATGTTGGGTCCTTACCATGTTCATCGCCATGTTGCCTCTCATGTTGCCGGGCGTGACCCCGTACAGCACAGCAGCCCCAGCTACAGCACCCAGGCACTGGGCGGCCATGTAGAAAATGGCGCGGAAAAGAGACATCTGTGAGCCGACAAGGTAGGCGAAGGTGACGGCAGGGTTAATGTGGCCGCCGCTGATGTGGCCGATGGACTGGATGAGAGTGGCAGCTGCCAGCCCGAAGCACAGGGCCACATGAAGGACATGATGAGGCCCGGTGGTCCAGCGCAGGGCGGCGCCCATGCCGAAAAATACAAAGAACATGGTCCCGAAGAACTCTGCGAAGACCGCTCGCCAAAAATTCATGGACCGGAACTCCCACATGGTGACTGTTCACTTGAGGCTCTCCACCAGATGAAGAAGATTCTTTAAAAATAAATCTAGTAAAGGTAAATGAGTACCTTTTCAGTCCTCTTCAAACGCCAAAAATAACAAAAAAAGGATCTCCCTTTTGTAGTCAGCTAACTCGGCTGACCAAAAGAGTCAGACGAAACAGGATTTTCAGAACGTCAACAGATGAATCCACCCAACGGATCTTTACCAAGCCGTGAACTGGGTTGGTAAAGTCAAATCAGCTGCCACCTCTGTCCACCTGTCGCAAAGACATAGGTGTGAGATAATGTGGGAATGTGCGTGGAGATCTCAGGTGGGATGAGTTGTCAAGAGGAGGTGGGCATCAATGCTAATGGGGTGTTTCTAAAGAAGAGACGGGGATAGACAGAGTGTCCGGTGGACCTTTTAGCCTCTCTGACGGAGGGGAGAGGGCCAGACAGGGGCTTTATAATACCCCCCCAGGGGCCCCAGGTGACGCCATAATCCCCCTGTAGGGCCAAGGGCGGGGGGCGGCAGTGCTGGACATCCTAAATCAAACAAACTTAACCCCTCTGTCGCCCCCCTATAATAGAAACAGGCCAAAAGAGAGGCAGTGTATCCAAGAGGAGAAACATGAAGTGAGAATGAGTGGAAATCCATGAAAAACATTCAGTGGGAGGTAGAGAGATTTTGAATAAATAGACAACAGGAAGTTTTGTATCTTATATTCAGGGTGGGGGGGCGGGGGCGGGGGGGAACTAGGAGGAACAGCCACGGCGAAGAGCAGCCGAGAGCCGAGAGGAGAAAGTTTTCTTTGGGGCGTATGTCATCTGTTGACATATCATAACTGTCATAATCAGGGGATGCAAATGCTGATGGACAAGGACAGAAAACACAAACATGCACGCACACACACACGCACACACACATACACACACACACACATAGACATATACACACATGCAGATAATACAGTTGGGGCCCCGGACGGAAGTGCCCAAAGCTAACAGCGCTGAACTGACCCATACACTGAAATGCCTGACCCTGTGAAACCATTGTCTTTGGGCTACGTATGGAGAGAGACGAGACAAAAATACATATTAAACCAAAGCACAGATGTAGTATTGTCTTAAATTTGCAATGTGAAAGTTTTTGACAACATTTATTGCTTCTGTTTATTGTTCTGGAGACTATCACACCACGAAGCACTGTCTTTAAGAAGAGATAAAGTGGCAGCAGTCAGTGCAGAGGCCTGTGATTATGAAGACCTGAACTTGACATTGCCTCAGAGCTCAGAGCTGTCACTGGCACTGCTCCGCACCCGACGGCAATGTAGTGGAGACACCAGAAGGTGAAGGAGAAACACACATCCACAAGCAACGAACCAACAATAATTCACATAACACAGCGGATTGTGTCTTCTGTTGTAACTGGGGCTTCTAGGAGGTGCTCGGCAGAGGTTTGCATTATGTGGGAGTGTGTGTGTGTGTGTGTGTTGCAGGACGACGTACGACCAAAAGCCATGAAAGTTCTGTGTGTGTGTGTATGTGTGTGTGGAGCTGGGGTAAAGGGAGAGGTGCAGTAGGGCAGCAGGGATGTGTGGGGGGACGTTGGGGTTACTGAGCAGCACCGGGGGCATCGCGCTGACCAGTCGAGAGTCATCACTGTTGGGGGGGGGGATGAGGGGAGTGAGAGGGGTGAGGGAGGGTAGATGAATGCAGAATGCTGAGCTTGCCGTTTTGACTCTCTTTTATACATGTTAGAAAGAACACACACAATGCAAAATGCTGGCGGCACTGTGGCAGTTATAGCTATTGTGCACGTTGTGTGTGTGTGTAAATAGTTTGTGTGTGTGTGTATTCAAATGACATTGCTATAGCACTACTGATTTGATAACATGGTTTTATTTTAGATTTGCAGTCAAATCCAGATAATACAGTGTACAGTATGTTTTACCTTAAATTGTTCATATTAATACATAATAAATATTATATTATATATATATATATTTTTTTTTAGTTCATCCAAATTATAAAAAAATACATATTTCCTCACTTACCACTAGTGATGTAGAGACGAATATCATAAAATGTAGCCAAATTAAACCCAATATATCTGTACGACTAAATACCACAAGAAGTTATTGACAACATTTGTGCTTTTTTTGTAATTTGGATGAACTGACCCTTTAAATTACATTATAAACATATTTTAAGACAAGACAAACATGGCAACTGATACCACACACACACACACGCACACGCACACGCACACGCACACGCACACGCACACACACACACACACACACACGCAGATTGTATCAATTTCATAATACAAAGCTTATTTCCACTAAAGGTGTTCTTTCTTTAGAGCCATTACAGAGGTATGAAGGTCCATTTAATTGTGAATAGGAGCCCATAAGAGAAGAGACGGACGCTATCAGGCATCGGGCACAGACATGAGAGACATGTTGGACTGATTGAGAGCATCATTGAACCCACAATGCAGGGCAAGGATCTCTTTAGCATTTCAAAGCGTTCACAGACGTGGGATGAAACTGAAAATGGCAAACACAAGGGTGTTTTACAGCAGGATTTCAATTAGTATCTATTATACATTTTAATGATGTGCAAATTTGAAAGTGACAACACTGAGTCTCATAATACTGGCTACACTTATGCATACACTAATGACAGCCAACTGGGACCTCAAAGGTCACATTCATCCCCCTTTAATGCAGCTTTCTCTCCACATGTGCAATAAAAAGCAGCAGGGAAAGACTAATTTTAGCCAGAATGCAGCCTACACAATGCATTGATAATGTTTCATTGGAAGGACATTGAATGGATAACACACTGAAATGTGCTTCCCTTTGTTAGATTATTTATTGTCACCTGAGCAACAGTGAGTGTTTTATATTTGCAGTGGTCTCCTGAAAATAAAACAAACATTGGACACCTGCAGATACCTGATGCTTCAAGAAAATACAGTCCTATTTCAAAAATCCCAAATCACCCCAAATTATTAAAATTTTAAAAGCAACACTGTGTAACTTTGAAAGAAAACAATTGAATACATAAGCAAGAAAACATATCATTACCCAACTAAATATCATTCAGGATTTAGGGAGTCTGGTAATAATATGGTTAATGTTAGCTAATGTTGGCAAATATTATTATTAAACTGATATTGCAACATGTTCTCATCCCTACTCTTTTCTACTTGTGCTACACTTCATATTAGCATTTACCATCATCCCTTAAATGTCAATTGTGGCTACAGTGACTGTTCAGCAAAAGTATAATTTGAAACCATTTGGGTTTATTACCTTAAAGGGACTGTTTGTAACTTCTTACAGGGAAAAATCAATCTGGGTCGGTGTCCCATGCGCGCTCGTGTGTGGCTATGCTGTTCAGACAAGACTCCAACACAAACTACACGGAAGCACCAAAACCGCAAAGTTGTATCTAGTGAAGCCCGTCTTGCAAAACAGTGTTGGCTGCGGTTGGAGGACGCGGGGGAGACCGTAGCTTTGGTCTCCAGGGCCGGAATCTCTGCTGTACTCTGCTCCTCTGCCTTCACTCACACAACGCGCTCGTTCTCGCTATTTCGCTCCACTCTCACGTGCATGCGCGCACACTACACACTGCAGAAGACTTCGTAGCTCTGAGAATATCTAGTGAATGTACTGTTGACGTTTGTGCAGAAATAAATGCTGCAGGTCCTCCAGACCAACAGAGGTTTCCCGTGTCTTGTGAAGTGACGGGGCTCCGCAGCAAGAAACGTTATCATCTCCGACCAAAGCTCCGGTGTCTCCCCTGTTCCTTCTGACCGCGGTCGGGAGGCTAAGGCAGGAAAAGCCAACACTAGGATCAGCATTCATGGAGAGACATTCGTCTGGTCAGCTAACATTACTGCCAAGCAGGTAAAAATATAGAGTGATAATGTGATTTTAGCTGACGTGTGTCGCCTCACTGTTTTGAGCGATGCTCGTTCATGTCTATGTAGAGCGAGCACAAGCGCGAGCCCGACGCTGACTTTCGTTGACTTAACGGCTACAGGTGTCGCTGTTAACAAGCAATTCTGATTCTTACAAACAGTCCCTTTAAGTTACAGGTCACTGGGGGTGGGAAGTAACAAACTATGTTTACCCACGTTTTCAGGTGCTTGTACGTATTTGGAGTATTTTAATTTTTTTGCTACCTTCTGCATCTCCTCCACCATGTTCCATAAGGAAATATTGTACTTCTTTTACTCAACCACATTTATCATTAAGAATACATGACTGATGAAATGCACACCATGCATCTTCATGAGAATCACTGTAATATGTGTTTTTTCCTCAGTGTGTGTCCTCAGTTGTTTTCTGGTTTGTTGGCCTGCTTGGCTCTCATAGCGTTCTGTGTGACTGTGGACAGAGATGATCCCGTCATGCTGGTCGTCTCCACAATCTCGATGTCCCTACAGGTCAGACATGCCACCAGCTTCTGGCGAGAGGCGCTGCGTGCAAAAAAGAACTCATGGGACACTCCAGCAAGTATAGCACCGATCACTGGTCCGATCCAATAAATCTGGTGATGGGAAAAAGAGAATGAGATTTAAGAAATGTGTTTAACAAAGTCATTAAAAAGTCATAGTATAGTGTCAAAAATAAAGTGTTCATATAGTATGCCATGAAAATGTCCTAAAAAAGTGAAAGTATAGTATGCCATACAAATGTCATAAATAAAAGTATAGTATGTCATCAAATTTTAAAAATAAATTCATAGTACAGAATGTAATTTTAAAAAAGTCATAACAGTTCATAGTATAGCATGTCATAAAAAATATGATAAAAAAAGTCAGAGTATATTATGCCATGAAAAATGTCAAAAAATAAAGTAATAGTATAGTATGTCATAAAAATGGAATTTAAAATAGAATAGAATAGTATGCCATAAAAGATGTAAAAAAAAGGTCATAGTATAGTTTGTCACAAAAATATCTTTAAAAATGCATGTCATAAAAAGGTCAACGTATAGTATGCCATAAAAAATGCAGGTCGAAAAAAAAAAAAAAAACTACCATAAATGACAGACCGCACAATTGCCAATAGCTGTGAAGAGGTAATTTGGCATGCGGATGAGAAGGCACTTCAACATTTCCAAAAAACTCTCTTGCACACTTATTGCTAGTGTGCCATTGGTTAAGCTACCATGTGCCAATGGTGGCATGCGTGCCAAAGGTTGCCTAACCATTGACTATAATTGGACAAAAATAATAAAACAGCTGGACAAGTGTTTCCATGGAGACAAATCTCTCACCCAGTGGTTTTCCCAGAAGCCTGTGATGATGGCTGGACCCAGAGAACGTGCAGGGTTCATACTAGCACCGGAGAACCGCCCCTGACAGAAAAACAACACACACACACACACACACACACACACACACACACACACACACACACACACACACACAAATTAAGTAAAGAATAAGCACTAATTTTCTGTTTCTTTTAACTTTAATTTCTATTGCAGATTTCAGATCTGGAGACAACACACACACACGTTGAACAAACAATTGTCAAGGGATACTCAGACATTTATATAGACCGATTTTTCCAGTTATTTCATATTTAAACTGTTATTTTTTTAGTATCATGTTTCATGTAAACGATCCACCTTTCCAAATTCCTGTAAAAGAAATATTTAATTTAACTTTCAACAGGAAGGCCAATTTTCCATTGAATAAATTTCCCGAACATTTCTTTCTCTTGTTATAGCTTTTTTTCTGGCTATAAGCAGATATTTTTGCAGGGTCTCTTTCTCTTCATTGAATAGCCTCCTCAATGTTACATGGGTACACCACAGCATGGTAAATATCCCATAATGTCCCTTATGGTTGCATTTACATTGTCTTATCCCTGAAAGGCTTATTTTAGTGCAACTCCAGAGAACTACAGAGCCTCCAACATGGTTGCTGGGCAGATAGCTGTCTGCTTTTGAATAACCCTTTGAGATAGTGGCGGTAGACCATATACACACGTAGGCAAAATTGTTGGTACCCTTCCGTTAAAGAAAGAAAAACCCACAATGGTCACTGAAATAACTTGAAACTGACAAAAGTAATAATAAATAAAAAAATACTTAAAATTAACTAATGAAAATCAGATATTGCTTTTGAATTGTGGTTCAACAGAATCATTTTAAAAAACAAACTAATGAAACTGGCCTGGACAAAAATGATGGTACCCTTAACTTAATATTTTGTTGCACAACCTTTTGAGGCAATCACTTCAATCAAGTGATTTCTGTAACTCTCAATGAGACTTCTGCACCTGTCGACAGGTATGTTGGCCCACTCCTCGTGAGCAAACTGCTCCAGCTGTCTCAGGTTTGAAGGGTGCCTTCTCCGAATGCATGTTTCAGCTCATTCCACAGATGTTCAATAGGATTTAGATCAGGGCTCATAGAAGGCCACTTCAGAATAGTCCAATGTTTTGTTCTTAGCCATTCTTGGGTGTTTTTAGCTGTGTTTTGGGTCATTATCCTGTTTGAGGACCCATGACCTGCAACTGAGACCAAGCTTTCTGACACTGGGCAGCACATTTCGCTCCAGAATGCCTTGATAGTCTTGAGATTTCATTGCACCCTGCACAGATTCAAGACACCCTGTGCCAGATGCAACAAAGCAGCCCCATAACATAACCGAGCCTCCTCCATGTTTCACATTAGGTACAGTGTTCTTTTCTTTGGATGCTTCATTTTTGCGTCTGTGAACATAGAGCTGATGTGACTTGCCAAAAAGCTCCAGTTTTGTCTCATCTGTCCAAAGGACATTCTCCCAGAAGCTTTGTGGCTTGTCAATATGCATTTTGGCAAATTCCAGTCTCACTTTTTTATGATTTGGTGTCCTCCTCGGTTGTCTTCCATTAAGTCTACTTTGGCTCAAACAGCGACGGATGGTGCAATCTGACACTGATGTACCTTGACCTTGGAGTTCACCTCTAATCTCTTTGGAAGTTGTTCTAGGCTCTTTGGTTACCATTCGTATTATCCGTCTCTTCGATTTGTCATCAATTTTCCTCTTGCGGCCACGTCCAGGGAGGTTGGCTACAGTCCCATGGACCTTAAACTTCTGAATAACATGTGCAACTGTAGTCACAGGAACATAAAGCTGCTTGGAGATGGTCTTATAGCCTTTACCTTTAACATGCTTGTCTATAATTGTCCTTCTAACCTCCCGAGACAACTCTCTCCTTAGCTTTCTGTGGTCCATGTTCAGTGTGGTACACACCATGATACCAAACAGCACAGTGACTTCTTTTCACCCTTTAAATAGGCAGGCTGACTGATTAAAAGTTTGAAGACACCTGTGATGCTATTTACAGGACACACCTTAGTTTAATATGTCCCTATGGTCAAATTATTTTACATCTTTTCTAGGGGTACCATCATTTTTGTCCAGGCCAGTTTCATTAGTCTGTTTTTTAAAATGATTCTGTTGAACCACAATTCAAAAACAATATCTGATTTTCATTAGTTAATTTTCAGTGAATTTTTATTTATTATTACTTTTGTCAGTTTCAAGTTATTTCAGTGACCATTGTGGGTTTTTCTTTCTTTAACGGAAGGGTACCAACAATTTTGCCTACGTGTGTATGTACATATTTGGTACCATTCATAATCTAAAGTTTCAATATTTAGTTCTGATTCACATTACTTTTCTTATGTACAGCGTTGTGCAATTTTTCCTGTGTTAAATATTCACATATTTTGTCAACCTTTTGTAGGATACCAGTGGAAATACTCTGAACAAACTGCCATACAGCCATCATCATATGTCCAATTTACCTGAACTGCATGTATTTGAATTGTGAGACAAAACCAGTTGTGGAACCATTTCAGAACTTATACAAATTATGAGTTGAGTAAATGTGCAACTAATTATTCTGCCTGAAAGCTCCTCTTACCCCTATTAGCACTCCAGCAGTGTGTGCTAATCCAATGGCCAGGTTTCCTGGTTCTGGGCTTTCCCTCCGTCGCTGATCCTCCACTGAGAAAACCGTGAAGACCATCTGGAAGGTGCACAAAACCTCGATGCCCAGAGCCTGAGCTGCATTCAGCTCTATAGGAATCTGAGTGAAGTAAAACAGCAGTAAGGAGAGAGGAAGAGGAGCAGGAAAAGTAACCCAAAACACAGGAATATTCTGAAAAGATGTAATGTCTCACAAGATTTAATAGGTAACCCGCTAATATTCTGAGTACTGACCTTGTTGACGAAGTGTTCTGCAGTGGTTTTGACTGGCAGAGCCAGGTAGAGGCCCCCGGCTCCTAAACAGGCCCCCAAACACTGAGCAGCCATATAAACGACGGCCCTGAGAACTTCCAGCTTCCGAGTGGCCAACAGAGCCAGAGTCAGAGCAGGGTTCACCTGATCACAGAGCACAAACACACGCTTACGTACAAACAATCTCACAAATATTAATTAACAATTAAATAATATGAAAACTCAACGACTGCCAGTGATGGAAAGTGTATATTTACTCATGTACTTGTACTTTACTTGAGTATGTAAAAGTAAAAGTAAAGTATTACTTTAATATTTGATAGTTTAAAGGTACAGTGTGTCGGATTTGGCGGCATCTAAGTGGTGTGGTTGCAGATTGCAACCAACTGAGTACCCCTCCTCTCACTCCTCCCTTTCCAAGACTGCGGTGACGTGAGCCGCCGAGTGTAAAACCATGGTAACGCCGTTCGCCTCGCTCAGAGGCCATCCTTACCATAATAACACTACTTTAGGAGCAATAGAAGTCAGAGAGCAACTAAAAAAATCGGAAAGATCAATCAGAGAAAGAAAAACACAATTTTAAAATGACTGTGTTACTATAAGACATTCACCTGTGCCCCGCTTATTTCTCCAAAACAGTGTCCCAGTGCAATGATCGACACACCCACTGCCACCGCTGGGTACAGGGGTCCCACGGAGGCCTCTCCGGGGCCTGGCACAGAGGCACCCAACACGGCGCTCACTAAGACCAGGGTGCCAAGCAGCTCTGCAAGAATAGCGCGCCAGAACTGCCGACTGCGTATCTCCTCGAAGAAAGGGGACATAAACAAAGGTGGCCTATATTTAGTTCACCAAACACCTTTTTTCAAACCTTAACAAGTGCTGATCAAAAACATATTGAACATATTGATATAGTCACATATGCATGCTACATGCTGACGATTATGCTTATAAATCCATTTCTTATGACAGTCCTTCTACTGCAACCATGTCTCTACTGCTATCAAAAGCTGTAAGAAAGGTCAAAGATGACACAAGTGGTGTTAAAAACACAACACAGACATAGACAACACTTATTCCAGAAGAACCATTAACACTGAAACACACTCTCTCAATAAAAGTGAATACAAAATGCATCAGTTGACCCAAAATTATAACACTTCATAACCATCTGGCCTATAACAAAGTGCTGCTTTTGCTGGAACACAAGTACTTTTTGGTGACAGCAATGTTGGTTAAATTAGCTATTTTTCTGATTCAAATCATGAGGGATTCAAACAAAAAGGTAATCATATAAAATGCTTACCTCGCGCCACGTCATTTCAAACTCTATGTTTTTTTCCTCTGTATGTCCGTCCGTCCGTCCGTCTGTGTGCAGCCGTCTGAGGGCTTCAGGGTCTCTGCGACGTCCCTCATTAACTTGTAGAGTCCTTTGATGGGAGCAGCCTCCCTCCTCTCAGTCTCACTCTCTCTCTCCTCACCCTCTCCTTACCCCACACCTCAGGCCCTATCAAGTCTTCCTGTGCACAAACACTAGTCAGTGCAAACCCTTAAAACGACGTCTCTCCAAGGTTGCATGTGCAACACCCTGACCCTCCCAATCTTCCTCCAACACATTCAACCGACCTTGAGCAATTTAACACATCTTCAGGAAACTACAAGGAGCCGTTCACTTATCTTCAAACTGAAGTGATTGGGGCCTCTTCAGAGGGTGCAGTGGGGACATAAAATGATATAACCAGTTATGGAAAAGGACTGAAATCACAATTATAAGCGCTGCTACAAAAAGTGGGTCATTTTAAGTTGAGGTTGAATGCCAGTTAGTTGCGTTGGTCAGCTTCAAATGTTGTCTCTCAGTTAGTGTTTATACACAACACAAACATTTCAAAGCTCAAAAGAGGCCAAATTCCAGCATTTCCAAAAATGTATTTACAGAAATATATCAAATGGAATAATCTTGAGTATCATATCCAAAACATTATTTTGTCTTCTTATATTTTCCCCCAGTGTTCCCGCTATAAGCAATAAAGAATGAAAGACCTTAAAGTACAAGTCTAGTGATATTCTATGTTTTTCTTATTGTCCACAAATCCCATGAAAAGACCAAAACCAACAGTGAATTGATACCAATAAGTTTTGTCTGTGTATACAAAGCCTATATCTTATTCCTCTGTGCTATAGAGCGCCATTGTGTCCAAAAACTATTAAAACCAGGTCAACTGTTGCACTGGCTGACATGTTCCTTCATTACCATGAACATGGGCACTGTGCTTTATTTTGAGTCAATCCCATATACACCTTCCTGCTACTGTAAATAATCACTAGAGCAACAAATGTGTACAAATCCACAGCTTTTCCCAACATATGTTCAATTTACTCCATTTTGAGTAATGGTTGCTAAAAACTACAGAACCCAGCTTGATTACTAACTATATTTAAATCATCCTCAGCTGCACTTTGTGTTTAGTGATAATTAGTAAGCAAATATTAACATTCTAAAACTAAGATGGTAAACTTTATACCTGCTGAACATTAGCATGTTGGCATTGTCATTGTGTGAGCATATTAACACTTAGCTCGCCGCTGTGCAGCCTCACAGAGCTACAAGCATGGCTCAGCCGATTAGACTGTTGTCAGGCTATTAAATAGGCGTTATCAGTCATTATAAGCCAAATAGATGTGGGTCAATACAATACACAGGGTTTTCACGCAGAAGACTGGAGTTCGCATCCCATGTGTAACCAACAATGTGTAGTTGTCTTTGTGTTTGTAGTTATTTTAACTCAAAACATGAGAAACATTTTTCCCTAAACTTAACTAGGTGTTTTTTTTTGCCTAAACCTAAAGAAGTTGTAGTTTTGTTGCCTACAGTAAACCTAACAAAGCCTTTTTTTTGTGTTCAAAACGTGACGTTTCATTCAGTTTTTACTACATGTTAGAACGTGTTACTTTTAAGTTTCACTCTCACTTTTACAATGCAGTAGGCATAGTAGGCCCCTAATGACCCACATCTATGGTGGTTATAGTGACTGATAACACCTATTTAATGGCCTGATAACGGTCGAATCGGGTGCATGGCTGTATAAACTCTTGTTAAATATGTATTTCTTCAGTAGAAATCTATCTGTTTGAGGGTGATAGACTTTGTGAATTTGTAAATTTTGTGAATCTTTTCACGAAATTTGTTGCCAATACAAGAATATATTATATTATTATTATTATATATAATACAGCCTTATCCTTTAAAGGTGCAGTGCGTGGGATGTGGCGGCATCTAGTGGTGAGGTTGTAGATTGCAATCAACTTAATCTCCAGTGTGCCAAGTGTGTAGGAGAACTACTGGGCCAACGCAAAAACGCGAAAATGCGAATGGCCCTATCTAGAGCCAGTGTTTGGTTTGTCCGTTCTGGGCTATGGCCGCCTCCGTGAAGAGGATCAGAGGCCTGTACTACAAAGCGAGTTCAAAATACCCAGTGTATCTTCTTGTTATCTGGCTTAACTAACCCTAACAAACAAGATCCCGCTAAGAGGTCCTACGACGGTGGTTATCAACACGGTAAATCAACCCAGGGTTTCTCAATCTGGCTATGAGCGCGTTCCCATGAACGGGGCGGCGTTTGCAGCATCTGACCAATCACAAACAAGGACAAGTCTACTGTCAGCAGCCTGGCACATTTTTACAAACTATAGGTCAATATGAGACAAATACGAAGAAGTTAAACACATAATCCAGGCTAAAAGTAACACAGTTGAAGCTGCCAGGAAGGACAGCTGGAAAAAGAAAAAAATTACTGATGTATGAATGTGTAAATTAACAGATTTATTAATTTAACGGAATACTCAAATGTCAGAGATACTGTAGTTGTCTAGAAGGGGCAGTGATATATAAATACCTTTCAGAATATAATGGATGAATAGAGTACACTTCATTACACCCTTTGACCACAATGTGGCGTGTATGACTATTTCATCCTTCTTTCAGCTGCATCCCCATCTCCGGCGGTGTGAAACGGACTTGAGAGCAAGTAAAAATAGAAATATAAAAACATAATTCAAAGCGATAAGCAGTCACAGCATACAGCCAGCTGTCCTTTCTGCATTTGTCTGTTCAAACTGTGTTGTTTTAAGCCTGGATTATGACTGTAACTTCTTTGTATTTGTGTAATATTATCATACAATCTGCTCACCGAGCTCTGATTGGTCAGTAGGCGGTGCTTTTATATGAGTTGATCTCTTATCTGGAACATAACCTGGTTAGCTGTTCAGCATAAGTTACCATGGTCATCTGCCTCGGTAAGAAGTGAACCACCGTCGTAGGAGTGAAAACCCAGCATTAACCCTGAAGTGACCTCGCGAACCCCAAACCCTGCTTCGTAGTACAGACCTCTGTTCCCTATGTAGATATAAACGACTTATTCTAAGATAACAAAAACACGACATTTCTTATTTTCAGGTGATTATACACTAAAGAAAACATAATTATTAATATCATATTCAATCAAAATAGCACCCCTTAGCTACCACAAACTATTCCTTTAACAGCACGACATACATGTATAAACATACAAGAGTGTAACATTCACATAACAGTGTTTGTAGCTCGCCCTGTTGTCTCTTGCGTTGGCGTGTCCTTAGCACCTGGCACCCATTACTGCTGCTCAGCCTGATTTTCATATCAATTATAGGAGAAAGGGACCATTAGTGAGCAGAGACGACCAGAGCAACAAGAACACACCACATCCTCTGCTTTGAAATTATCTATTGGGGTCATACATTGATGCAATTCAGCATCAGAAAAAGACTCTTCCTTGTACGTTTTATCTACTGTTTTTCCAAAAGGTCTAGATTGAAATGAGATGAACAGACTGTCCATGTTAAACTGCAGAAAAAATAGCAGTTATAGTACAACCATGTGTAACTGTTAGGTTGACACTAAACCTAGAAATCTCAAATATGACGTCCTCCCACCCTCCTTTTTCTCCCCCCTTCCATAAACTACTTGTGAGGCTCCGATCACCATGGGGACAAACTCTTTCATGATGCTGTTGCCATAGAGCCTATTGTGATGCTGCATCTGTGCAGGCTTTTCATTTTCACTCTTTGACATCAAACAAAAACACACATACACGCCTTTTTAGCCAAACAGACAGAATTCCTCTGTTAAACTAAATACAGAGAATATTCATAGCGATAGCGCAACAAATCACACCTGAATATTGTAAATGTGTTACTACATTTTTTTTTTTCATTTACTGATGTTTGTGTGTTTTAGGAGCAGAATAGAGGCAGCTGACATGATGTGGAGGTGTTTGGAGTCAGAACTGATTCTCCGATCTGATCAGGCGGCCGTCGATCTGGCAGACAGAGTCCAGAATGAACTGGTTGGTTGGTGGAGGAGGGGGGTTGGGAGGGGTGAGGGTGCTGGCGTGCCCCATTATGCCGCGGATTACCCCCTCCTCTCCACGGCAACTGTTAAACTCTTATCCCCCCTTTTGTGGGGCTAAGCCCAACTGTGTGGAGCGGGGCGGGCTGGGGGCACACTGGAACCCGCTGGCGTGGGGAGTTTTCAGCCCCCTCCGCCCACAGTGCTGACACTGACACAATTTCACACACAAATATACACACACACTCACACAAAGTGCCAGCTAGGGGATTTGAGAGAGTGATAGAGTGCAAAAGAGAGAGGCATTAAAAGATAGCACACACATTTTATATATCCATCCGTGTATTCCTTTGTTTTGTTTTCCGATGCTTCGTAGATGTAAGTGTTAGAATACAAGTGTGTGTGAATGTGTTGTACTTGAGTCTCTACCACTGTAGAGCAGCTGGGAGTGATGGCAGGACGTTCCCAGCAGCATGTGCCTCAGACAGGAACTCTCCATGGAGCTGCGGAGCCCCGCCCAAACACTTCAGCATATTTCCACCATGTTTTAAGGGCTCACCTCTCACTCTTAAATGTGACATATTGCAGTTGTGATATACAGTGAGTTTTAGTAGAGGTATGAGGTTAACAGGTGGCTTGTAAGAAGGGTGTGTGTGACTATTTGGAAAATGTTCATCTGTCAATAAATCCAGAGGAGATTTAACAGTGTCGTCGTCTTTTCAGGTATGCTGTTCTATTTATTGCAATTACACAATTATTATTATCACCACTCTATTATTTTATAAATACTAGTATTTCAGTAAATGGTACCATTTCTCCACTTGAACATAACGTGGCAGTTCTCAAACATATCCATACCCAGGGCTGCATTATTGAATAATATTATTTGCTCAATTGTTTGTTTAGTTTGTATAATTTCAAAAAAAAAATAGTGAAAGATGCTCAAAACAATTTCTCATTGATGTCTTCAAATGACTTGTATTGTCCAACCAACAGTCCAAAATTTAAAAAAAATTTAATTCGCTATTATACTGCATATGACAAACACAAGATGCAAATTCTGACATAGAAGCTGGAACCGGGTCATGTTTGGCAATTTTGCTTGGAAAAGGACTTACAGGAACAGTGTGTAGGATTTTGCGGCATCTAGTGGTGTGGTTGCAGATCGCAACCATCCGAGTACCCCTCTTCGCACTCCTCCCTTTACAAAACCGTATCGCCTAGCTCAGGGGTCATCCTTACCATGATAACACTACTTTAGGAGCAACGGAAGTCAGACGACGGCTGGCGGCTCACGTTACCGCAGTTTCACAAGTGTCAGAGAACTACGGTGGCCTTCAGGTCCCTATGTAGATATGAGGGGCTCATTCTAAGCTAACGGAAACACGATTCTTAGTTTCAGGTGATTATACACTAATGAAAACATAGGTATGAATATTATATTCTATTTCTGATAATAGATCCCCGAAATGTTACACTGTTCCTTTAATTTTTAACTGATCAATCAACTAATCTTTGCAGCTCTCCGTACCATACTGAATATGGTCAAAGTGCAATAGTTGTATAACTAAGCTGTAAAATGCTGTAGCTTTAACCATTGTACACAATATTAAACAACCTCATTCATACAAATCATTTATGCCAAACCTCGCAATGGCATTAGGGCTGCTCCTGATAAGAGTTTATTAGCCATGTGCAATATATCCATCTATTTCTCTAATCCTGTTCAGTCAGGAGGGACTGAAGCCTATCCCAGCATGCACTAGGCCCAAACAGGTCTCGGGTCTATCACACACACACAGATAAATATGGAATATGGGTAATTTACAGTCACCAAATGACATAAATTGCATGTCTTTGGACTGTAGGAGGAAACAGGAACACGAGGGAAACCCCGCAAATTTAAGAGAAAAATGGAGAATGCGCACAGAAAACGATCAGGTATAAGGCCAAAGAGAAGAAAAATACTCTCTACTAGATGTGGTTTTTATTCAACTCACAGTACATTCTACAGATGCACACGTGTTACATCACCTTAATACAACAGAGTCTTGTAATACCTCCTCTTAAAAATGATGAATTGGTCCTAAAAATATAACGGAACAAATTTAAAGTCACCAAAACTGTACATTATTAAAAATTCACTTAACACCACGTTTGGTTTTTCATGTCTTTTTTTTTTTCTTTTTTGAAAAAACGTCTGTCCCTTTAAGTGTAACAAGGAACATCAAAGTTTTATTTTTCCTATCAACGGATTTGAGTTCAGTGTAAGAAACGTTTAAATAAAAACCCAGACTGTGGAGTCGTCCTGTCGCCTTCATAGCACACCAACCATGCCGTGCAACATCGTACATTGGCCCTGACAGCTAAAAAAAAGAAAAGAAAAAGGAATGTAAAAACCAGGCAAGGATGTGCCTAGTACCTCATTACCAAAGCTCCTTTGCAATTCTAGTCTTTAAAACGGGAGGAATCTACCTCGCACATCTTTAGATGTTTTCACCTGGTCAGACTGGTCAGACAAACAGAAGTACATTTTCAACACAGATCAGTTGCTCAATTACGGTTTTGACGCTGCAAACGCCATCTCGTCAGTAGCATCCTCTCAGTCTGTGACACAGATCACGTGTAACTAGCTGATAATTTATTTTTAATAAGAGGGACAGTGAAATATAAGAATCTAAGCCCAGACCGACCGACCAACACTAAAAAAATCCCCCCAGTTTCAGTGTCTTTCACACAGCAGCAGAAGGTGTGTGTGTGTGTGTGTGTGTGAAAATTGTGTGCATGTTAATGTATGTGTTGGTGAAACGTGTGCATGTGTGGCGTGCAAGACTTTAAGTGGAGGTTATACAACGTCTACTCGTGACAGTCCAAGAACAGATTCCTTTGAGTTTAACTGGCCTTTTCAGAAATCGTCTAGACATCTCTATAAGGTAATCTGTACACGTTCACTACAAGCTATTGCTATTAAATAATCCCAGCTATTGTAATCTTTATATATATTTATATATAGAATATATAATAAAAATATATTGAGCAAAAAAATTACTTCTAGGCATAAGACCACATTACATTACAATTCCATTGAACAGGTAAGAAATGGCCCGAGCTCAGTGAAGAGCTTTGATCCATTTTGTCGTTGAGCAGTGCTAAGCAGGTCCGGTATGCAGCGGTTGGGCCACGATAGTGTGATCAGTCGCTGACCTTCAGTACGAGTCTGAGAGCCAAAATACTCGGGGCCTGAGACCGTGTCATCGCCAACACAAGCAGGGCTTGACCGAAGGCCTCGCTACGACATGGGGCATGTGAAAGGACGTGACAGGAGAACGCAAACGGGAGATGAGGTGCTGAGGTGACGATGAGGAGACACGAGAGGAGGAATGAAAATTGAAGAGAGACGTGTTTTCTCGCTCTCTGTGATGGGGAATGGGTACGAGTTCAAGCCAGTTCAACTGTGGGCCTGGAAAAGATTCGGCCGGTAGAGGAAACGATAACAGACAAATAGCCAAAATCTATACATATATACCTATACATGAGAGAATACACATAGCTGGAAGAACCTCCAGACAGTCTTAGCAGTAATGCAAAGAGTGTGACTGGGACGGTGACAGCACCAACAGTATACAGCCCCACCATCAGGGGGGAGCGTCGTAGACTCCTATTTGTCCTTGTTTGAGTAGAACTCCGCCCAGCGGCTCTCAAAGAAACGCCTCATGGCGTGTCCAGCCGTTCCCACCTCCGACGTGTCCTCGTTGAACAGCTCGCAGTTGTTGAAGATGAGGTGAGCGTCTGCTGCAAACTCCTCGCAGCTGCAGTACCTGAGACAAGGAAACAGGAGACGTGATGATGTTAAGAAGTACCACAAAGGGACTAAATATTCCTGGAGAGCCTCCCTTTCAGAACTGGATGATAGAGTTGCAGATGAAATAATGTCAAATAGAATGCGACAGGACAGAAAAATATTCCCACCAGTGGGGCATGTATATTTATTTTATAATGTGTATGTAGAGAACCAGCCAATCCTATGGACCAAGTAATCAACCAACCCATAAGCCAACACACCTAGGAAAGAAACATATTATTAAACGGTTGGTAATCTTGAGAAACTAGCAAGAGAAGTCTGGATTTTATAAATGAGTAGCTAGCAGCACTAGCTACAAAAGTCGCTAAATCTAGCAAGAAAGTCACAAGGTCGGCAACACTGACAGGTCGTCCCTTAAGGCCTCCCTCCAAAGAAATTATCATTATGAACATAAACAGCAAACATGGCTATTGTAAGAACTCAGTTGTCAAGCTAGCAGCTTGTGAAAGACTCCAGTGACGCACAATGAGTGTGCGCAGGCAAGCAGGTAAGAAGGTAGATAGGTAGCAAATCGGGCCGAATGAAATGACTGGACGGGTTTACAGTACAGTACAATACAGTATTTTTTTTGCAAGCTTATTGTTAGTCCTACCACTGAAATTGTTTTGAAATTTCATTGGGTAAGTTGAGGGGAGTGCGCCTTAAAGCCCCTTGATAAGTGAACCTTTACCTATTGTGCATGAGAGCTAATAAATAAAGTACGACGTGTAGCAGGATCTGCTCTTACCCTCCCTGTAGCAGTCGCTCTCTCATGGTGAGGAAGTCCATGGGGCTCTTGATGATGCGGCGGTAGCCTGGCACCAGTCGGGGGTTGACGGGTTCAAGGAACGGCCAGGCGTCTGCGTGAGCCTCCATCTCCATTAGAATGATCCTGGCCGGAAATGAAATAATTAACACAAATTCATCACAACGTTAACTGTCGATACAAATGTCACCCCACGACTTTAAAATCCTGTTGTGTAACATTAATAAAGATCATTCTGCATGCGAGTGGCCCGACAGTAACGAACACAGGACTCACTCGCAGAAGGTGAGGTCAGGCTGGTTGCGGGTTGTCATGCGACGACGTTTAGCGGCGCTTCCTTCTCCAGATTGGCGGGAAGATGAGGGGGGTGTGACGGTCTCCTTGTACCGCGTTGCCATGCCGCCGCCACCACCACTGCCGCCGCCGCCGCCGCCGCCGCCACTGCCACCGCCGCCGCTACTACGTCGTGGTGTCGTCTCTTCTTCAGAGCTGTCATCTTCGTATCTTCTCTTTTTCACCCGGTTCCTCTTTTTGGACGAGCGCGGTGAATCACAGACCTCCTGAGAGATGGAGCAGATAATGAAGCAAGTTGAGCCGACGAGGAATGTAATGGAAGGAAATAATCGCTACAAAATGCTCTTAAGATTCAAAACAGCCCTAATTTGTCCTGAAAATTTTGCTATGTTTTAAGTTTTTTCTCAGTCAAGAATCACAGGACAGATTCTGACCTTGGCAACGCAGGTAGGACAAAACCAGTCTCCCTCGGGCACCTGGGTGATTTTGGGCCTCAGACAGTACATGTGGCAGCCACGATCACAGCCGTCACACAGCAGGAGGCAATCATCATTGTCTCCCTTCCTGCAAACCTGGCATGTCTGGATAAAAAGCAGAGAAGAAGTCCTTATTGTTAAGATGACAATACATGTGAATTTACTGTGTTACTTTGTGCAGTGAGCTCCTAAGAAAGGTCCAAGAACAATCTTGCGAGGTAAAGTTACTTACCACTTTAGTCACAGATCTCTCCCAAGCAATGGCCTTCTCCAGCTGAAGTAAACACAGACAGACCTGGGGAGCGCTGCGGCAGCGATCCAGAGCTTGTCGCCATGTTCGTAGTCGAGATGTGATCTCATTTTCCAGACTAGAAATTAAAAGAAAATTAGTTTGAAAATATAAAACTAAATAAATTCATCCCCTGCACTCAAAGACAGCCTCTTCTTCTCACCTGAAGACATCCATGGGATGCTCTTCTCCTGGGGTCGGAGTGAGAGGAGCGAGGCGCATCACTTCGGCTGGGTTCCAGAGCGGCTCCTTCAGGTAGCGCCTCTCGATGTTTCGCTCTAGGTTGGACAACCGCAGCATGGCCAAATCCAGCGGGTGTGTGGCGATGCGCGGGAGGCCGGACCACTCTTTCTTCGTTCGCACAATCCAGTCATCACGTGGGTCGGCGTCATGTTCATAGTACTGGAGGTCATCACGTGTGGAGTCCGGATCTGGGATTGTGTAGGGCTTAAAAAGGAGGCAGGGAGAGTTTAAGTATCAACTAAACAGAAGTTATGTATATATAACTTCCTTTTTCTGAGACTAAAGAATTGTGAGGAACCGTTTTATCAAGTGATTTAATGGTTACCTGAAATTCTGCCATCGGCGTCTCGGTGTTGGATTCAGCATCATTCACTGCACCTTGAGGTGCCGCCTTGTAGAAACACAAAAATCTGATTTTTACTACTTCCCAGATGTTTTCATAGTGTTGTGAATGGGACACACACACACACATGGCCACAGCATAAGACAAATATGTCAGTATTTGATGATTTGTTGTAAATTTTATTTCAGTATCTTTGGGTCATTTTACGTCTCTGTTAGAGATTTTGAAAGCAGAGAGCTTACAGTAAATAAGAGGAGAGCAATGTGGAATGGAAAAAGGCTCTCGGGAAAGTCCCAATATTATCTGTTTTGCGCTCATCTCTTTGAATCACATTAAAAAAGCACTCATGATTTATCTTGTTATTGTAAAAAATCATCACACTTTTAATCTGACTTTGTTATCTCAACTGGAGTTGTAGCTGTTGATTAATCAGAAAATGTATAATAGAGACACACAAAAAGTGAAGTGGTTTCTCACCTTGAGATGGAGGTCAGCGGCTATGACCCGCTGCTCCAGGTCCTCCACCCACTGTAGGATGCTGATGTCAGTCTCCATTGCTTTTTCCTGCACCTGCCAGGGCTGCTGCAGAGCCTTTATTAGCACATCCTTCTCGTCTACCTTCGACTCAAATATAGGGTCTAGCCGGAAAGAACACAAGAACAGTTGTAAGGAGAGCACGGGGCGACGGGGGAAACATGAGGGAAGAAAATAGGATGAAAACTGAGTTGATCCAGTTACTGACAACACTCACCGTTGATGGGTTTGGTGCAGATCTCAGCTAAGCTCTCCATGTGTTTGGCCAAATGCTTATGGAGCACCTTCTCCCTGATGCCCCTTGGATGGAGGGCCTGTAAGGTGCTATACAGTTCCTCTGGATCCTTGATCCACCACCAACCACGCACCATTGCTGGAAAACACATGCATTACTCATTATAAATAAGAAAGACACAGACACTACTATGGAAAAACAACAACACAATCTCTCAGACTTTTTAAACGGATACTACTTACATGCTGGTATGGGCTTGACCACCAGCTGTGTGAAGTACTGCTGCTCGAGCTCTTGGAACACGGAGTTGGGCGGGCGGCCGCGGCGCTTGGCTGCGGCTCCTCTTGGCCCTCTGCGAGCAGGACTACTGCCTCGGCTACCTCTCCTCCGCCTGCGACCTGGCTTGGCGGGGGTGGTCAGCGCAGGCGTGGCAGGAGGAATGGGAGCTGGAAGAAGCTGAGGTGGTAATGGGGCACCAACAGGACCAGCAGAAGCAGGTAGTGTAGAGGGAATGTCATGTGGTGTTCCTGGGGTCATGGGGTCAGCAGGAGTCAGGCCAGGCAAGAGCGGGTCCGGCTGAGGGGTGGGGAGAGATTTTTTATTTATAAACCGCACAGAAGACTCAATGAGCACCATAATTAAACGTATGTATAGTTAGGATGGCAAACCTTCACGAGTGGAGCAGCGAGCATGGGCAGAGCGCTCGGGATCTGAGGGAGGAGTTTAGGGGGTGAGCTGGGTATCTGGGGCTCAGTCAGAGAGTTATCGTCGCATGGCTGTTTGGGGAGCAGGTTGAACCACTGTCCCTGCTTCTCTGCCATCTCCTTCACACTCTCCTCTGGTCGGTTGCCCTCCGGAGCATCCCCTGCTGCCGAGCATGTGCCGTTGGTCACTGCTTCCTGCGATTGGCTGAGCCAGCTCTGGAAAGCAGCCTGCGTGAGGTCGCGCGTGCCGCTGTTCGGCGATCCTGGCCCTTCTTCGACCACCGACCTGGCGCTACTTCGACGTCGGCGGCGAATCTTCGCCGTGCGGAGGTGGAGCTCCACTTCTGGTTTGATTTTTCGGGGGCGTCCTCGTCCTCTTGGCCGGCTCATGAGTGATGCGGTGCCAGGGAGGGGGTCCTCCTCTGGAGAAAAGGTCTGGTCCTGGGCAGCGCCAGCAGGGGAAGGAGAGGAAGGTAGATTAGGAGGGGGAGTGGTCGGCAGGGGGGCCTCCTCAACTTTGGGCTCCTTTTTGAGGAAGGTGACGGGGACCTCGGCTACAAGGACTTCTCCAGAAGCTGTATGATAGAAATATGAGGAAAGTTTAGATGAAGATGGACAAGCCAAGGGGTTATAAAGTCTAAAAATCCAAGCAATAACATTTCTTTCCCATTTATTCTCAGACTCACTCAACAGCTCCTCTGGCCCCTCGACCAGAACTCCTCCGAGGTGAGGTAGGGCCAAGTATCTGCGCCGGTAGCGGTCCTGGCCCAGCAACACGGCCCGCATGGAATGAGATGACTGTAGCAGCTTTTTACGGAAAAACGCTTGGCGCTGTGGAGATCCAAAGGCAGAGGAATATTTAATATAACGCAAAATAAATGTATAAAGAGCTGCGTCTGTGTAGCATCAGGCTTACCTTGGATAGCCTATCGATCTGCCTTTCAAGCTCTGGAATGCTGGCAGTGGTCGGGCTAGGTTCACCCTGTAACAGAAAAGATACAAAATAAATGTAGGAAAAAAACTTATTTTTTTCTAATAGTGAAAAAAAAACACAACAGCAGATACGTACATCACTGAGTTTGGGCTCTTCTTTGCGTGCACGGCGGTTGCCTCTCTCAGACAAGCCACCCTCCTCCAGAATGAGGTTCTCTTCCTCGGCCACTCTGGCACTGCGCCTCCTCTCCTCGAAACACAGCTCTTCTTCTGAGCGTCCTGTACGACGCGCTAGCGCCGCCTTCAGTCTGCAATGGGGGAAACAATCAGGATCAACTACGGCTCTGTGCTTTAATTACAAAAAAGATCTGAGTAATCTGTCATTTTTAATGATGATCTTACTTGCGCAGCATCCCCTCAATGATCCACTTGTTCTTCCTGTAGGTTGCCATGTTTTCTAATGTGTTGTCAATGTCACTGAAATATAAAATGCATACATTAATAAAGTAACAGAACTGCGGTAGCAACAAACTTTTAGGTTCAAGATAAATAATGAGTTCTTGTTCTGACCTCGTCACAATGTTGCTGCTGTTGAGCTCGTCCACCAGGTAACCCAGGATGGATGCCTTGGTGTCAGGAGGCAGGGCGTGAAATGTTTTGGTCCTCAGCGTGTTGCACACTTCTGTATCATAACCATGAGTATCCAAGAAGACGCGAAGCACTTCTGAGACTGTGCTGCGGGTCAGCGCCGAATCAACCAGCTTTTCCCCGAGGATCTTTACTGACTGAAGGTTGGGAAGGGGAGGAAAATGGAGATTAAAAATGTTTATCACTCTTTATCAGGAATTGCATTTAATGGAGAAAATGTTCAAACTGTATCACACACCTGATAAAATGATGGCAGGCCTGGATCGTGGAGGGCAGCCTCCACCAGCTTTATCAGTAGGTCCTGGACCTCTCCATGGCTGTCGCCCAGGCCTAACAGGCCCTCCTGCAGGGTAGCGAGGCTGGGGATGTCCTTGGGTATATTGAGACCAAGCATCTTTCCATAGCCGTGTAGGAACTCGACCACAGCCAGGCAGTGTGCAAATGCTTTGCCAGAAAGAACCACACCAGGGATATGGGACAGCTCTGGCAGTGGCTGATGGAAACAAAGGTCAAACGTCATGAGTAAAATCCTCTGCAATCACAGTAGACTAAAAAAAAAAAAACGGTTTCAATTACAAAACTCACCTTGTGGTCAGTGAGACACATGTCCTCTGCGGGCTTCTTCAGTTCTTCTGCGATCAGCTGCTGCCTCTTCCGCTCCTCCAGACGTCTCTGGGCCTGCGCTCTCCTCTCTGTTGCCCTCTTAGCTGCCACAGCGGCATGAGCTGCCGCCTCCGCCTCAGCCTGGGCTTTAGCCAGAGCCTTGGCTTTACTGCGAGCACCCAGTACCCTCTTACCCTGGGCTATCCTCTCCTCATCGGTCTGCTGTACTGGTGGAGGAGTCTCAACCTTGACGGACCTCCTGCGGCCGGGCTTCTTAGGCACCGCAGCCTTCCCTGATGCTGGCTGTGTGGCCTGAGGGGCTGTCGGGTCGGTTGGTTCGGCCTTCAGCTCTAGGTGCTTGGCCTGTTGCTCAAGCTGATCCCACAAAAAGGAAAGAAAGAAGAAAGGTGGAGGTGAAGAAGAGGTGGTGCTGAGGAAAATGCTGATGAATCATTGCGTTTGTTTGCACCTTGGCTTTCTTTTTTTCCGCTTTCATCTTCTTAATCTTCGTATCCTCCCTTCTCTTCATTCTTGCCTAAATAATAAACAGCAGCAACAGAATCAGGATGAGATGTCAACAGCTCAACATGACCAACCACATGAACTGAACTACATACCTTTTTCTTCATTTTCTTTTTGATTTTTGCAAGTTTCTCCTTTTCCTCCTCTGTGAGAGCTTCTAAAAAACGGAAACACAACCAATTAGCTACAGTACAAACTTCTTGTGGCAATGTGCAAGTCATGTGGTTTTTACGACTCCCGTATGCCAAGTCTTAACTACATCTCTGTACACTCATGCCTCCTCCAGTCTACATCCACTCACCCTTGGCCTCAAGTCGATTCAAAAGCTTGGCGTCAACTTTGCTGAGGAGGTCAATCATCTTGGTTTTGGGAGGCCTACCAGGGCGACGGGCCTGCCCTCCCTTCAGGCCACGAACCCTCCGAGCTTTCTCTTTATCAGGGTTTGGAGGTCGACCTCGCCGGCCAGTGATGGCCATGATCATTGAGGGAACTTCCTCGTTAGCCAATTGGACCCACTGCTTACCCTGTAACATATTGTAGAGAATGATGAGTCCCCAAAAGGTTTTCTACACATTTGCAGTAGTTTTGATCTAAATCCATTGGATCTGTGGATGATTTTACTTCTTTCTAGCCTTGGAAAAATAAACTGAGCAGTACTCAGAAAAATATACAGACCTCAGGAGTTTCTCTTTCTTCATAAAAATCTCCAACAGGCATGCGTGGGCTGAAGCTGAAGTGCTCTCTGCTGACCACACTCTCCGTGCGTCTCTTCAAGTACTGGAAGAAGCAGTAAGGAGAATGAATATGGTCAGTGTGTTGACATTATCAATACATCATCTGAAAGACTATGATGTTAATAAGTTAAGACATTTATGGTTTTGTTTAATAGCCGAGAAAATGTACCTTGACTATTTCCGGGAACTGCTTCATCCTCCTTCCACAAGGTGTGTAGTACCAGGTTTCGCCCTTCATGCGGTTCTCCATTTTCCTCACACGGATCTCCCTCTTCCAACTACAGTTGAGAGAGTTCATTATTACAACAGGAGCATAGCACAAACTGGAGTTATGATATATTAAAGCTGCACACACATTTGAAAACTTTTCAAAACTAAATAAAAGTATATTTTTGTGACCTAAAACAAGATGTGTTACAGAGGGAAGCTCGGCTCTTCTGAAGTTATTCACAAATTTACCATTTATGCTTTTTGAAATCACGACAATGCTTTCACTAGAATCAACTGACAGGTGAACACGGACAGCACACCAAGACCTCAATGTAGAAAACATTGTGCAAATTTGAAATGTATCTCTTCACAGTGAAGGATTTCTAAATGATCTGTGTAACTTTGTTGAGTAAAACTGGGGTTTAGTCCGTGCAGTTATCCAGCTAACTCACAAATCATGCTTGTTGGGTATGTTTTGGTTAATGGTGTCGGATTTATTTCATATTACGGTTTTCTTATTAAATCAGGCTTGAAAGAAAAAATACTTTACTAGATTTACTCGTCTAAAGTGAAATAGCATATGAAGGCTTTTTGGTAAACAAATTAGGAATAATAATACAATGAAAAAAACTCCACAGGGGAACATTACCCATGCTGCATTGGGAACTGGACCTGCTCCTCTGTTGCAACCCTCCTCTGTCTGCTAGATTCACCTGTTCAAGAAAACGCACACAACCGCATATCGCATTAGATCATGTCTCCACAAAATGCCATAGCATGATGTGGAACCCCTTTACAAAAAAAAACTATTTACCTTCTTCATTGCCTGCAGTGGAGCTGCCATCATCATTTTCATCACCATCATCAGCAGGTGTTTCGACATCTTGTTTAGGTGTTTTTGCCACATTTCCTTCCTGGTCTTGTTTCTTGGCCCGTTTTGCCTTCTTGGGTTTATCGAGTGCCGTGTTAATAGCTGAAACAGCGTTGGCCAGAACAGCTTCAATTGTGGCGGTGACGGTGTCAACCTCTCCCGTGGGAGGCCCAGCCTCTCCACTTACACCTGATGTTTCTTTCACTTCCACCTTGAGAGACCTCTTCCTCTTTCTGCCCCTGGCCACCTCCTCTTTATGGCCTCCCTCTTCCTCAGTCTTAATCTTCTCCACTTTAGGGGTTCGAGCCCGACGCTTCCGCTGGGGCTTGTCGGGAGCTTAAAATAAAAAGGGGGGAAAATGTTTTAAATAAAATGCAATATTTTAACATTAACATTTTGTTGAAATCAGAATGTTGAATACCTGGGGTTTTAATCCATATTGCCTTCGGAGTTCGAGGTTTGCGTGGTTTCCCTGGGGTTTTCAGAGGTCCTCCGGCGGCTGACACGATCGGATCGGTAACTGGTTGGAGTGGGTGGACAGCAGGGCTCTCTGCTGGGGTGCTGAAGGCGATGAAGTTCTCATCCCTCATCTTGAAACTCGGGGGGGTCATTGTCTCATTAACAGTGGTCTTAATGCTAATGCGTCCAGCTGAGTCTGGTGTATCATGTCCTCTGAGCTCCCACTCTGCTTCAGCTCCTGAGGTGAGATGACAGGAACATTAAATTGCGTTAGTGGAATTCAGAAATACAGGATATGGACATACAAAACATAATATGTATTTGAAACACATCTATATCTAATTGGTGACAATGAAAGCCAAAGAAATTATTATTATGGGGGGGAAACTAAAAATCTAATTAGGATAATGCATTCTACGTATTTACACTAATAAAAACTGCTTGTCAAACCATGATAATGGACTTTAAGTACCTTGATCTAGCTGAGATGGCACAAATGAGCGTGAGTTGGACACGTCACTTGAGTCGACAGACGGCTCTTCCATCTGAGAGGTGTCGTTCAGAGAAGACTCCAGCATGGAGTCTCCTGCGGTTTGACAGCTGTCCTTGGTCTCCTCTGCCCCAGACGATTCCCCTTCCCTGGTGGAGTCCAATGTGTCATCATCTCTGGAGTCTTCCACAGAATAGCTGTCATCTCTAGTGGTGTCAAACACAGTAGATGGTTCCTCTTCTGCCTGGGAAGTGCTGTCAAACTCAGAGGTGTCCTTTCTCAGGTGAAAGCTGCTGTCAAAGTCAGTGGAGTCGTCCAAACATGAACTATCGTCGTCTAGAAGAGAGGTCTTTTCAAAGACAGAGCTGACATCAATTCTAGAGGGGGTGTCAAATGTTGAATTGCCATCAAAGCGAGAAGCTGTATTTGAAGAGTTATCAAAGATGTCTTCTTCATCGGTCAGATGTTCTACCCTTGTGCTGTGGAGATGCGAAGACTTTCTGAATGACATCTGCTCCACCGTGGAGTCCTCTGTCTCACAGATAATGCTCTGCATGTGGTGCTTTTCAGAAGCTGTTGGTTTATTCTGAGGCTTTTGATCAGGAGCGACTGTGTTCTGCAAGGATTTCCCAGGAAGATCAGTGAGGGGTTTGGGTGAGCGAATTTCAGATTTACGATTCTCAGTAGCTTCCACCTTCTGTGGTGTCCTTATCGTGCCCGAATCAAGCTGAGGGAGGTGCTCCTCTGGTTTTCCATTTCTTTCGTTAGCCAGCGCTTTCCTATCCTCACTATGACCACGGTGCTCTGGCTTCGAAGACGACTGCTTCAGCGCATGAGGAGGAGCGGTGTTAGGAGGATGCTGATCAGAGTCAGAACTCTGGACCACTCCATAAGACGTACCCATTGAAGAGGGCACAAAGGACACCAAGGCAGGAGGGGCGGACACGGGTGCAGTCCTGGAGGCTTGAGTGGTTAGAAGAGGTAGGGTGGACAGAGGTCGGGCTGTAAGACTTTCATGGGCTGCTAGGGAGGGTAAGTTCACCGCTCCTGGTGGTGTTGGTGATGCTGCAGAAGCAGCGGAAAGACGAGAGTCACCAGCTGGAGGAGTGTATGTCTGACGCTGGGGTGTGGGCGCTGGGTCACCAGGTTTACTGCCAACTGGTGAAGTTTTTGAGACAGACATGGCAGATTCAGACATTGATAAACAAGAGCCAGGTGGTGTTGAGGTTGAAGATCGTGATGCTGACATCAGAGGTGGAGCCACACCAGCAGATGAGGATTTTGCACCCATCGATGAAGCGGCATACATTAATTTTGGGGGTCCGTGCTTTACATGCTGAGCTCCAGATGTATCGGGAAAGCGAGATGTCATTAGAGGAGGCCTGGACCCTTGAACCATCTGTTGAAGGGATGAGATGGGTGCCGTTGTGAGAGTTGAAGGAGGTTCAGAAGCTGTAGGAGGCAATGAAGACTTTGTTTGATGAGCCACAGGGTCCGATGAAGGAGGAGACACTGGAGAGACTGAAGAAACTGCTGCAGGTTTAGACACACTGTCAGTCGAAGCATGAGGTGTAGCCAACTTTTGAGGTGATGCAGTCAGGGAGGAGGAAGAAGACCCCACTGACAGATGCTTGGATCCACCAAAGGATGTCTCAGTCGCAGCAGCAGAAGGAGGCCTGAGGCCTTGCTTCATTAGAGGAGACGAGGAAAGTCTGGGAGGAACAGCTGGAGATGGAGTAGAGGACACATTGGGGGGCTTTGAGATTTGTGGTGGAGTCGATTCTACATCAGGGGGTGATACTATAGGGGGCCCGGGAGCAGATGTGGGGGACTCGGAGACCCGAGGAGGAGTTGAGGCCTTGGTAGACGCAGAGAGCTGAGATGACACAGACTTGGGAGGTGTATTATCGGCTGTCTCTCTGACAGCGGAAGCCATTTCTGGATGCTGAGCTGCTGGCTGTTCAGAATGCTGACGGAAATCAGGTCCCACATGAGCTGCACTTTTGGGTAGCCTATGGGCAACAGGTGCCCTTTCCATGCCATTATAGCTTGTGTCTACCTCCTTGGCAGCTTCTCTCGTATGCCCTAAAAGAGAAGGGAATAAACAAAATAGTCAAAAAAAAAATGTAGAATAATTCATAATTATATGATGAATTCACAGTGAATGCATTATGTATTGAAGCATCTAATGATCACTGTTTTAAAGAATCAACAGTGGCACCTGCTGGTTGAATCTTGGCATTATCCCACAGCTGAGCACCGGCAGTGAGACTGGCCCGATACCAGGCATTCATGTGCAAGAAATAACAAGTATGGCTACATAACATTATTTTCACTATCGATTAATTTGCTGACTACTTTCTCAACTAATAGTTTTGTCTATAAATATAGCGAAAAGCGGCAATTACAATTTCTCAGAGCCGAAAGAGACCCAGTCAAGTCATTCATGTCTTTTTTTGTCTGCCCGTCAGAGCAAAATCCAAAGATATTCAGTATAGTATCATATAAGACTAAATAAATACATAAAATAGCATAATGTAAACAATAATAAAATAAAATGAAAAAAAAAGAATTTTCACATTTTAGAAGCCTGAACCAGAAATGTTTGGGATTTCTGCTTGAAAAATTACTAAAATAATTAACCAATATTGTAAAATACTACTCTATACAGATGCCATAGAAAACTAATACAACCAGGGAGTGCCATGTTTCGATATGATCAACAGCTGGGATGGCTAGGCCAAATATGTCCAAAGAGGAAGAAGACCATGTGACTATACGAGTATCACTCAACTGGTGGCATTAAAGGAGGAAATGTAAAGTAGAGGAGGCAGTTTAATTTATGAGAAAATAAAAGTTGTAATAGTAATATATTTTTCATGGAAAATGACGGGATAAAACGAGTCAAAGTTTCACAAACATATCTGTAAGGTAAAGGTGTAAAGTGCTCACCTTGCATGACAGTAGATATTCCCACATTGCTAGCGTGGGGGCTCCGTTCCCTGCTGTGGCCCTTGGGTGATCCACTATCCTGCACTGTTGACGGTGACATGAGAGGTGTTGAGGACATCCCCACGGGGAGAGGGCTGCCAGTGCCCCCACTGCCTAAACTGTGGTGCTGTGGGCTGCCACGTGGAGGAGTAAAATTCTGGGCAGCTGGGGGCATCATCTGAGCCTGGCCTTGGGGCTGAGACTGCTGCGGTGGCTGCTGCTGGGGAGATGGTAGGGACGGGTGCTGGGGTTGATGCTGGTAGTACGGCATCCCATTAGGCATCAGGCCATAATGCTGCGGTTGCTGGTGGTGGTGATGCGGTAGACGATGGGAGTGGAGGTGTTGCTGTGACGGTTGATGTGGGGGCGGTTGTAAGGACTGCTGCTGGTGATGTTGTGACGGTGTAATTCCAGGATGCGCCTGACTCTGGTAGGTCCCATACATACTGTGGGAATTATAACTTATCTGCTGTGGGCTAGGGTTACTCCTGTTCCAGTACTGACTCCCAGTAAGAGGCATGCTTGGTGGGCCTGCCACAGGGGGCTGGTGGGAGCTTTCAACACCCCCATTCAGCTGGTACTGTCCGTGACCCTGGAAGTGGTGCTGGGACTGAGGCTGCACCATCCCAGGTGTCGGCTGCTTCTGGTGCATCCCGTGCCCGGGAGAGGTGCCCATGGCTGGACCATACTGAGGGTGTCCTCCCCACAAGTAGTCATAGCCCATGCTGCTCTGGTGGTGGTTGCTCATGTGTGGGTAAGGAGCTGTCGGTGGGTGGGAACCAGGCACACCGGACCCGAGTACAGTAGTGACGCCATTCACATTCATTTCGCCATTCATATCTGTTAGACAAAAGAAAATGAGTCAAGTTAAAGCAGCAGTGGGTAGAATTGGAGCAAATACGATTAAAAAAGTTATTTTTATAAAATGGTCACTATATCCTGACAGTAGTGCATGAGACATGTAATCTGGAAAAAATCATGTTCTTCTGTGTCCTCCGGTGCCCCTAATGGCATCTGCAAGATTTCACAGACCGGAGGAAAACAACCAATCAGAGTCGAGCTGGAGCCTTGCCGTCTCTGAGCAGCTGTCAATCACTCGCGAACTCTGATCTAACGGTCAAAATAGGCAACGCTGATCAAATATGAATCAATATTCTGTTATTGTATTACCTATTTCTCGCCTCAAATGTTTTCAGAAACATCTTGTAGTGTACTGTTTAGCTGTAAAAAGAGTTTGTGTCCCGGGAGCAATGTTGAGATCTGTTGAGGAAATACCAAGCACCGCCCACCAGCCGGAGCACAGCCAATAGGAACGCTCGCTCTGAAATGACCTGTGATTGGCCAAAGTCTCCCATCAAGGGCTAGATTTTTTTAAAGCCTGAAAACAGAGCCATGAGGAAGTGCAAAAGTCTAGTTTTCTCTCAAAGCACTTGAATTACAATATGCTGAAAAGGTTAGTATGGACCTTTTTTCCCCAACGGTGCCAAAAACTTTCTGCCTACTTTTAACAAGTGAAAGTGAAGTCTGGCCCCAATGACCTACTATGACCCGACACAAATTACACATTATTATCATACACATTATTCACAATAAAGCTCATTCCATTTTGTATTCTGATTACAGTGCAAAAAAGCCTGAAAATGACTCACTCTTTCCCTGCTGAGGAAAACTCATGGAGGACCCGTTACTATAAAGAGAATCCCCTGAGGAGAGTTTCAGTCCTGAGTTTGCTGAGGAGGAGTGGGTGCCATAGTTGAAATGATTATTTGACTCCATCTGAAAAATAAAAAGGGAGCAGAAAAAATACACAGATTATATTACACTCTAATATTCAATCAGTAAAAATGTATAGAAGTGGAAGCAATTGCTTAAAGATGCACGTGCACAATATGGATCAAGTCAAGTCAAATGTATTTCTACAGCACATTTAAAACAACATGAGCTGACCAAAGTGCTTTACAGACATAGTGCAGAGTAAAAACAGGTCAACAGAGCAGACAACAAAATCTCACACATCCACAGACCAAGATAAAATCCATGAGTAAAAGCCTGTCATAATGAGCATTATAAAAAGCCAATTAGTAATCACAATTTAAGTACATTCAAAAGCCAAAGAGAAGAGGTGAATCTTGAGCTGTGCTTTGAACGACTCTGTAGAGGCATCACAAATGTATTCTTTAATTAATGAATCTCCATGAAGCTTTTAAAAGACCTAATATGTAGGAAATTTCTAAATGATTCTGGCAGATGCAGCTTTGTGACAGCACCATTTTTGTTTCCAACAACAACAACCACCGTCAAAATGTCGCAGCCAGCAAACAGCAGATGCCAGGCAGGCCCTAAAGCGAGCCGTAATATCACGATAGAGGCTCATCACCGCCGCTGATGAGGCGCTGCTTGCTAAACATGAACCTCTCCTACAATAATCTACCACCATGATGTAAATGTACGAGGCCCAGCAGGCAGCTATATACAGCCACACTATCAACCTCGACTAAGCAACAATGGAGAGGATTAGTACATCATATTTACAGTCACTCCTCGAGGCCTGAAGCAGTCACTCGCAGTTTAACACGTCCATGTAATACACAAAGTAGTCCTCTCTATGGAGACTTCATTTCCTAATTCAACAAGGCCGTTGCTAAGAAGCAGCAGCTAGCCGCGTTAGCATAGTTAGCTTCCTCCTCAAACCGAACAATTCACTTTTAAAGCGCCGAGCTAACAAACTAAATACATTAAATACGAGTTAAACTTCATTAATAGGTTGTGAACATACTGCTTTTACTTTATCAGACAATAATATTACCTCGCTCCAGCTCCAAGGTTATTTAGCTAAATCATCACAATAGAGATCTAAGCTAGCTGGCTAACACATGCTAGGCTAACTGATAGCATCCTCTAACGTTCACTCAGTGCGCTGCTTAAAGCTACGATGTGAAGCTAATAGAAGATGTACCCGCAACCACGCTGCTGCCGCTGTGGATCCATGATGAGTCCATCAAGAGACAGGAGAAATAGCCGGTGTCTCGTTAACAGATGGGAGGCGTGCTCTCCCTCTTTTGTTCACGTTAGCTCTCGTTAGCTAGCAGCCTAGATGAAGTTACATTGTTTACGCTGCACGCACACAAGATCTTTTTTTTTGTTGCAGAGCATCATCATCATCATCATCATCATCATCCTCCTCCCACACTACCAACACCACCATCAGAAGTTTAGCCAACCTTTCAGTAAGGAGGAAGCAGATGCCTCCTAAAAGCTTCCTCTAATAAATGTATATATGCGGTTTAATAATAATAATAATAGAAAGTGTTCCTTCTAACCTTTGGGTTTTAAATTAGCAAACATGGCTGGTGTGGTCCTCCAGTGCAGCCATGATTAACAGAACAGAGCGAACAGTAGCAGTGTAAACGGCCCAACAACAACCACCATGCACATCCGGTCACACTTATACACTAAACTTCACAACAAAATACACAATAATAATAATAATAATAATAATAATAATAATAATAATAATAATAATAATAATAATAGTAATAGTAATAGTAATAATAGTAATTATCACAATAACAACACCATAATCATGTATCATGATTCAATATTTGTATAATTACTATAATTATGGTTATTATTATTTTACAATTGATTGATTATTATTATTATTATTAATAATAATAATAAAAATAATTATTATAATAATAGTAATTATCACAATAACAACACCATAATCATGTATTATGATTAAATATTTGTATAATTACTATAATTATGGTTATTATTATTATTGTTATTATTATTAATAATATAATAATATCAATTGTAAAATGATAATAACATTATTAATAATTATTATTATTATAATAATAATAATAATGATCCTACATTGCATGCAATTACTATTAAAAATATCAGGAAATGTTCTTGTCAAAATGTCAGCTTATATTATTGCATTATTATTACTGATACATTAATAATAATATATAAAAATAGTAATAATAATGATCCTACATTGCATGCAATTACTATTAAAAATATCAAGAAATGTTCTTGTCAAAATGTCAGCTTATATTATTGCATTATTATTACTGATACATTCATAATAATATATAAAAATGTACTTCATAATAACACGTTGTATGTTATTATGCTTATTATATATTCATTTTCGGAAGTAACAGCTGTTAAATACATGTAGCGGAGTAAAAGGTAGCCTACAATACCTCAGAACTGTATTTAAGTAGTCTGTATTTTATGTACCTTTTCATATTAACGGTTAGTCACAGGTGTGAGACAGATTGTACTTTTTGAAGTAAAAAGTACAATCTCAAATGTGGAGGAGTAGAAGTATTTGGTAGCATGAACTATTATTATCTTTTTAAAATAATAGCAATAATTAATAACAAATTATTTTTGTTATTATTATTAATAATAGTATTAATTGTAACAACAATAATAATAATAATAACCCTACATTATTATTTGCAATTACTATTAAAAGTAACCTCAGGGAAATGTTCTTAAAACATTACAATTATTTTCAGCTTTTATTATATATTATTGCATTATTATTACTGATACATTATTACTTAAACAAGATATATTGTTAGTTATTTACTTCATAATAACGCATTGTATTTTATTATGCTTATCATATATTAATTTTTGTAAGTAACAGCTGTCAAATACATGCAGTAGAGTAAAAAGTACAATCTGAAATATGGAGAAGTATTTAGTAGCATGTATTATCTTTTTATAATAATAGCAATAATTAATAACATTAACTATCATTATTGATAATGATAATAATAATGACTCTACATTGCATGCAATTACTATTAAAAGTATCCTCAGGAAAATGTTCTTAAAATATCAATTTAAATCATTGTTAGCTTTTTATATATTATTGCATTATTATTACTAATGCATTAATAACATTTAACGAGTAAATTAACACATTACAAGTTTTATATATATAGTTATTTACTTCATAATAACTCATTGTATTCTATTATGCTTATTATATATTCATTATATTCATTTTCGCAAGTAACAGCTGTCAAATACATGTAGTGGAGTGAAAAGCAGCCTAAAATACCTCAGAACTGTATTTAAGTGGTCTGTATTTGATGTACCTTTTCAAATTTATTAGTCACAGGTGTGAGGTTTTTTTTCCTCAAAAAAAACATAATAAACCAGTTTAGATTATCGTAAGGACGCAGGTTTCAATAAAAAATTAATGACAGCTATCTTAAAGTATTTAGTGATAACCCAAGTCAGGCTAATTCTCTAAAGTTTACAAACAATAGTGAAATATACGCTTTTATTTTAATGTGCTTCAGGGTGAAAACAGGAAACTAATGTTGCAAATTACAGTCACCTTCTCGGAAATGAGAGTGAGGAAATCAGGCCTATAGAGGAAGTATGCTAATATTCAGGGCCGAGCAGCCTGCAGGTTTCTGGGTCCTAGCACCGAGATAGGATTTACAGTACTCAAGTAGAAACACTGTTTTATGGTTAACATATCTAAAAACTACTCTTGGACAACATAAATAGAAGCAGTATTATTGTATCTGTAAAACAATTTCATTATCAATGTGTCATACCACACAATCCCTCCACAATCCAGTAATGCTCTCTAAAGGGGATGAACCTTAAAAACAATTCCCAAATATTACAAGAGAACATTAAGTGACATTACAGCATGACAGCAGGTTGCTACAGTTGCCTTTGCAAGAGTTCAAATACTTTATCCAAAATATATTTCAGTGAAAATGCATTTAATGACTTAAGGAAATTACATCTGTTACCAGGTTAGGAGCTCAGCTTGCTCCCACAACTCCCTAAATTATGTATTCTGGAAATAAGGGGAAATTAATAAAAGAAAAAAGGCATTTAAATGATTCTTAAACAGTTTATTAGAAAGATGTAGACAATAAAAAAAAGAATTTTCCACTGTAATTCAACATGTTTTGTCTCCCCTTACATTTTACTGACAGTGCAAATAGAATTTGGTCATTACACGTCGCCGTATCGTTCTGACACGCCCTCGTCAAGAAGGGAGGATGAAAATAAACGGACCTGGAGAATAGCAACAAACCGCATGATGTTGAGGCCCAACCAAGCTTCAAAACTCTTTATCAGCTGCAAAACATTTCACTTTGCTTCTGCAGTCTAACATGAGTGTGCATGTTAGGTTAGGCATGGAGACAGGAACTGTTAAGATACTAAATATGTGGAATCCATTATGATTACCAAAGTAGGCGATAAAACTGGGAAGATGCTGCAATGATTTTAGAATATTCCAATTTTACAAACATTAAAACAAGAAGTAAAAGGGAAACATGTAAGCTGGAAGGTTAAGCCACCGAAACAACAACTGGCTTCGTGGATATCTAATTCACGGCACATGGAAGGCTTTAGAGGAACCCAATCAGTAAATACATCTAATTCTTATGATGTACATAACTAGTGTCTTTTTTAAATCAAGAAATAAACTACACTGGTCGACCTACTTAAAACCACAACATTGGGAATGGGTGGGCCTAATCATTTTTTAAAACCACAATTAATTTGAAAACAAATTGTAAATTTGTTAACACGTATTGCTCAGTTGAGGACAACTATACAGCTTTTCCAACAAATAATGTGTGCTTACTTGTAATATTTAACAGTAAAACAAGATACCCAAAAGGTGCGGTACAGCAAATGGAAGTGGAGATAGCTGCTCTGTACAATACCATGCATATCAACCTTCAGTGTACTGATCGGTCAGGAGTTGGAGCTGAGGCTATGGATTTAAATATGGCTACTGACTCATATGTACAGTTGTCTGTCACTGCCTTCAATTTCAAGATATACATTTGTTATGATTCCTCTTGCCCTCGGTTCTTCCATTTTTCTTCCCGGAGTCTTAGTCTTCTATTCCAAATCTGGCATTTCTGAAAGTAAAGTGGAACAGAAATAACATTAAACTTCGTCACAACAAACGTATTACTCTATCAAAAATGGAAGCCATCATATACAGATGTAATTGATAAATACTTACTCTCATCATCGCTATCTGCAGACGCAGACTCATCCTGAAGGCAAAAAACAGGGATATAAGATTGAAAACTGTTACACATTAAACCTGATTTAATGGTTCACTACAATAAGATGAGTGCCTTAACCCCTACTGACACTGATTAACATCTGATTTATGATCAGCTTTTATTTCTGAATATAAGCTTAATGCTTAGAAATGAAGTGAAACTAAAAAAAAAGCATTCTTACATCCTCAGCACCGTCTAGATCGGGCAGGTCCTCATCCCCTCCCATGTTGTTCATCATCTGTAAAATGAAACCAAAATTGTTAACTATTAAAAGTACTCATTATTAAACAAATGCTGCTACTGCAAAATACATCAATCTGAGCACTCAGAGTAGGGCAATGATAGAAAATCTTTTGAATCTTTCTCCGTTTAAGGTTGGCAAACACTAGATAGTAGGGATGCACCAATTTCACTTTTTGTCTCTTAGTACCAATTATGGTATCTATACTCAGGGTATTGGCCAATATCAAGTACCAATTCAACAGCAGTGCCAGGTTTTCTTCTATCCATTTTCTTCAATAATTATTTTGGGGGCATGTTATGTCTTTATTAGATAGTAACAGTAGAAATAAGAAAGGTGGGGGAATGACATGCAAAAACGGTTTTCGGTCGGACAGGAACCGGGGACGCTGCCATTCATTGTTTACCTAAAATCTGTACCTAACTGGTATCTTATACCAGGTGTGAAATATTCAGTTGTTACATTGAAAAATACAATTATCAAATTAGTATTCTTCAATCTAATTTTTTAAACAGACATTATATTCCTTAATTTTGTCTTCTACCCACATTCTTTTAAGTCTTGGCCAAATGCCATGCGTGGGTTTTTCGGGTGGGCCCGTTTGTGACTGATAAAAGCTGTTGCAACAATTTAGGAAAAGCTCTCCATTGTGTCAAACTTTGACATCTTCAAGGCAATTATGACTTCCACATTAATCCATGCATCGTGCTTACATCTGAGAATTGATCGAAGTTGCCTATCTCCTCATCAGAGTCGTCCTCCCAGTCTTTCCAGTTGTTGAAGTCGACACTGAGCCAACTCAGCTGTGAAAACGCAAAATATTGATTTCTCATTTATGACATTGTAATGTACATACTGTAGATTAACTGTATTGTACTGTTAACTGTTTCAAATGTATGATACACAATGTTATTTACATTTAATGGGTTTGTGTTTAACTGACCTTAGCCTTGTCTTTTGTTAGCCTTGGCCATGGCTTCCCTGGCTGTGCTTTTCGTAAATAGCACAACACTGAGCGATCTGTGCGTTTATGTTTGGACTCCTGCGTATAAGTGGAAAGAAAATAAAGGAATGTGTGGTCAGTTTCTGTCCGCACCTTATACAATGTAATCTGCAATATGGTTCCAATGTTATAAAGTAATATTAATCAAAGCAATGATTCTGTGTGACTTACATTTTCATCGATGGCTTCAAAAAGGGCTATTTCATTGTCATGTTTGACATTGTCAGTTCCTCCAAGACAACTGTGGAAAAAAAAAAAATTACACTTAAGTAACCTGTTTGTTGTTTTATTTTTCCCAGAAATTAGTTAAGAGCAGAACCAACACCAATAAATTGAACAAGAAATTCATGGTTAAATGCAACATGAGTATAAACGTACCTGAAACCACACTTTGTTTTATCAAATTTGATTTTAACATCTTTGCTGTCGGCTACACAGAACTCTATAAAAACGGAGTCCCTCCTATCGTACCACTTAGCTGTTGCTGGATGCCTGTGAAGAGACAGAGGACATCAAAACATCAGCACATGTAAACAGTCTGTTACAGAACTTAAAGCATAAAAAAGTTTACTAGATAAATTCACCAAACACATTCAAAGTATCCGGTTAATAAAAAAAATACAATGAAAATGCCTAACCTTTCCTATTTATTGTACAACAGCACAGCTCATCAGACCCACAACTTGCATAAAAAATACATAATACAGGTCACCAGTGCTGGTGACAGGTGGGTAAGGCATCAAAAAGCCTCTGTATCAGGTTGCTACACAGCATCCAGTTACACAATGCGCTCCTGTATCAAGAAGCCTCAAAAGTGAAATATCTGTGCATGCTAAGATATGAAAAGTCAAATCAACTAGATGTTTTGTGTGGGTTCAGCTCAAGTTTCCCCATACATTATTGTAACCTTTATTTATTGTAAGTAGGGCTGTCAAAATTAGTGTGATAACACGTTAACGCAAATTCATTTTAAAGCCACTAATTTCTTTAACGCATTACTTTTTAGGTTGTAGTGGCTCAGTTTTAAAGCTAGAGTGAAGATACTGGTATCATATGAAACTAGAAAACCTAACGAAGTCATACTAGCTTGTCACGAAAGGAGTTAAATAACCCTCCAGACTTAGGGTACATTTTGGTGAGGAAAAACTGTCATGGCCATTTTGCAAGGGGTCGCTTGACCTCTGACCTCAAGATATGCGAATGAAAATGAGTTCTATGGGTACCCACGAGTCTCCCCTTTATGGACATGAGCAATTTATGATAATCACCTGCAGTTTGGGGCAAGTCTTAGTCAAATCAGCACACAGAGCTGTTGTTGCCTGTTGGGCTTGAGTTTGCCATGTTACGATTTGAACATACTTTTATACTAAAAGCAGTACCTGTGAGGTTTTCTGGACAATATTTGTCATTGTTTTGTGTTGTTAGTTGTCAGTAATAAATATATACATACATTTGCATAAAGCAAGCATTTTTCCACACTCCCATGTTGATAAGAGTATTAAATACTTGACAAATCTCCTTTACGGTACATTTTGAACAGATAAAAAAAATGTGTGATTAATCGCTATTATCTATGGACAATCATGCGATAAAATATTTTAATCGATTGACAGCTTGTAACCTTATAGATGCAAAAGTTATAATCATGCTTGTTAGAATAGATAGTTAGAATAATTATAAATAATAATTATAGTTAGACAAATTTAGGAACATTTAATTAGAGTATATGTATGGCTCAATAAGGAAGCTGGTTAATAATTAATAATTGACTTATGGAGGGGGTGGGATTAAATATATTTATACTTCTTCTCACTCCTTTTCGAATATGTAAATCAAGGCATCAAGTGTTTGACAATTTATTTTTCTTATGCTTTTCATTGTATGTAAATACTACTTGTTTCTGAATGTCCACTTGTTGGTATGATCACTCTTTTTCTTTATTTTTTTACAACAGCATTAATCAATAACGACTCAGTGACTACAGTTTATTGCTAAGTTAATATTTCTAGAAATAAATATATACATATATTTGCATAAAGCAAACATGTTCTCCCACTTCTCATGCTCAATTCACATTTTATGAAGTCCTAGGGTGAGACTATAATATCCAAATTTTACCATCAAATACATAAGTGACGCTCAATTCAATTCAAGCTCAGAGATCAGTCTAACTTTACAAGAGAACATATTGTTTTATTTACACCATTGGACACTAAAAAACGTATTAAATGATATTACAAACGTACCATTGACTGACGGTACTACAATGATGCAAGGCAGTAGTTACAACAGCATTAATCAATAACCTCCTCCTCCTGACTTCAGTTCATTGATAAGTTAATATTTATTTTATGTGAACTAGTGGTATCAATTTCTTCTGCAGCATGTTTACCGACACGACATTGCTCTAGGCATTAAAAACGACAGCATCATTATCCAAATCCTCTTACACACACATTAACGTGGAGCAACAAGGGCAGTGCCAGACAGTGCGTGGAAGCTAAAGCTGACACAATGTTGCTCACTCACCTTCACTACTTTAACATCAAACCTCTACCGTATTCAGGGTGGTTAGCTTTGAATTCAACATCACATATTTTAATGATAAAATCGTGACTTTCTAACACAGATAATCTAATGATCGCCTTCCTAGTCGCCCAGTGAACACACACTCGCTAAGCTAAGCTAACAGCGTTAGCCACTACGTTAGTTAAACCATGCGGTGCAACCTAGCAGCATGCTAACGGCGGAAAGTAGCGTTTATATCGTACTAATGCTAAACACCAGGTGTGCTTTGATAACGGAGACGGTGAATTGTGTTCTTTAACTCAGTATATGTGGTTGAAGCTAGGTGGATAGTTGCCGTGATCGTCCGGTTCATTGAAGGCAACAAGGCCAACCTCCCGCCTTTAGAGAAACAGCATGTTGTCAGACGGCTAACACGGTGTTAGCTGCTTGTTACTATTCTCCTCCGTTGATTACACCCTCCTCCTGTTAACTTTACACTACTTACATGTTTGAAGTGAAGGGAGAGCTTCTTTTTTCGTAGATAAAAACAAGCCTCGTTTAAAAGAAAGGTGGGTAACGCCTGCAGAAAGAGAAGAAGGAGTGCTGCCCACAAAACAAGCAATGCAACCCGCCTCTACTAGCCTGGTGGACTCTACCCGCTAACACCGGATCTTATTGCGTATCCCAGGCTGAGAATGAGCGTAGTGACGCAGCAGGAGCGTAGTGACGCTAGTAGGAGCGTACTTTAGACGCTTCTAGAGGGTTCAGCCACACTAGCGATGTGTTGGTTAAAAACGAGCCGGTTCAAAGAGCCGGTTCTTTTAAGTGAACGATTTTCTTTAATTAAAGGGACTGTTTGTAACTTTCAGAAATGCTTGTCAACAGCGACACCTGTGGCCATTAAGTCAACAAAAGTCAGCTTCGGGCTCCGCGGAGCAGCGGAGCAGAGACTCCGGCCCTGGAGACCAAAGCTACAGTCTCCCCTGTGTCTTCTGGCCGTGGTCAGGGGTCTGGAGCAGGAAGAGTTGACATTGTTTGCAAGACTGGCTTCACTAGATAGAACTTTGCGGTTTTTGGTGTTTCCGTGTAGTTTGTGTTGGAGTTTGAGTCTGAACAGCGTAGTCACACGTGAGCGTGCATATGCGAGCGCACATGGGAATCCGACCCGTTAGATTTATACGTGTAAGAAGTTACAAACAGTCCCTTTAATTCAAGGCAGAATGATAGGACGATCTTCTCCGCACCACGGGCACTCCATGCACTGACTGTGCGTGAATGTTGTGTTAATGACGTCAGTCTGACCAATCAGGTGATGACAGACAAGGATCATACATTCAAGCAGGGAGGGGTGGGGTTGCACGGCGCGCTGATGGTCTACAGGTACAGAGCAGGAGGGAGAGGAGTAGAGAAGGAGAGAGAGGAGTGCGGTGTGTGAATAGCAGACGAGTGACAGTCGGAAACGAAGCAGCATGTCAAATTATGGTATTCTGGAAATTATAAGGTTTAGTATAATTAAATTGTATAATTTAAGTGATATATGTACACACATACTAAACGTAGGTCAAAACAGCGCTAAATTTGGCTGAATTATTAAAGGCAGAAGTGGTAAAACGAAGAAAGATCCGGCTCTTCTTGGTGAGCTGAGCCAAATGATCTGGCTCACTAAAAAGAGCCGGAATTCCCATCACTAGACTCTACCCGTTAACACCGGATCTTCTTGCGTACTCCGGGATGAGAATGAGCGTAGTGACGCAGTAGGAGCGTAGTGACGCAGTAGGAGCGCACTAGACGCTTCTATAGGGTTCAGCCACACACAACTGCCAGCAGCAGGATGATGTGAAGGAGGCAGCGCTGTGTAATCTGATGTGGAACAAATCTAATGGGATCTGCTATGGTTGCTCCGTACCACCCAGTATGATCGCCTCATGTAACCTTCATCATGAACGAGTCATTTAATAGATGAAACTGGTAGGATTTCAGGTTAGAAGAAAATACACAATAAATACGTATCAAAATATGTGCATGTACTATAAGGGCGTCACAAACAAATAAACAGGTAAACATATATCAAATAATTAACGTATTACGAAATAATGGAAAATAGACAAGAAAAGATAATATATGCCTTTTTTTTTATCCCCAGAGGAGAATTTCGGCACAGCAGCAAAAATATATTCAGATAATTAGAAAAATTGAAAAGGGATATAGAGGAATAAGAGGTTTTAATAAAATAGAAACTAAGCAGGACAATATACTGTATATGTTATATATATGTTGTATATACAAACACACACTATATACACACATGTATATACATATTCATACAGTATATAACTACATACATGTATATGCATATACATATATACACATACATATATTCACATATACAGTATATACATATATACACACACATGAACACTGGTATATAACAATATAAGACGCTAATCTATAACAATGGAAACTAACAATTACTTTCATTATCGATTCATCTCCACATAAATCTGCTGAGTATTTTTTTTAAATGTAAGAAAAATAGTAAAAACTCAAATTGCCATTCAAATTTTGTTTTGTTCCAACCAACAGTCAAAAACAATTTAAATTTGCAATTATATATGGTAAATATCAGTAAATATTTATAAAATAGGGGCCGATTAACAGATTCGTTAATCAAAACAAAAAATTTCAGCACTATCCACTTGTGTAGCAGTAATTGTAAAAAAAAATATAACAATACCAATATAAAGTACACACATTTCAAAAGAACTAATCTGAGTGATTCAATCATCAAATCATTTTCTATAAAGTGAGATCCAGTGACGGAGTGATAACTAGAAATGTTCTGGCTCATGCAGATCAGCCATTAAGAATTATGGACAGGGACAGCTCAAAAGGTCAAGTCACTTATTTCAAAGCACAGAGAAAAAAAAATACTTCAAATAAGACTAACAGGTACATTCCTCCTTTTACCTTTAAACTAAAGGAGAGAAAAAAAAGCCCCTCCAATGAATGATTAGAGAAAAGTAAAATCAATCATTGATTGAAGAAATTACATTTAACAACCCCCCTCTATTTGTGTCACCTTCAAATGGTTATTAAAGATCCCCTCAAGACATCTTTATATAGAAACACAGTGCTTGGAGTAATAATTTGAGTCTGATGTGTTTTTTTCCACAATTACCTAAAATTCTTACATTAACATCTACCCATTCTCCCTCAGACATACACCAATCAGCCATAACATTATGACAGCATGGGCACCCTCACCCTGTCTGCGGCTACGCAGCCCCATACGCAACAAACTGCTCCTCACTGTGTGTTCTGTCACCTTTCTATCGGAACCAGCATTCACTTGTTCAGCAGTTTGAGCTACAGTAGCTCTTCTATTGGATTGGACAACACGGGCCAGCCTTCGCTCCCCACGTGTATCAATGAGCCTCGTGTCTGACCCTGTCGACGGTTCACCGTTTTATCCTTCCTTGGACCACTCTTGGTAGGTCCTGACCACTGCAGACCAGGGACATCCCACAAGGGCTGCAGTTCTGGAGATGCTCTGACCCAGTCGTCTAGCCAGCACAATTTGGCCCTCGTCAGTCGCTCACATCCTTACGCTTGCCCATTTCTTCTGCTTCCAACACAAAGTTCAAAATGTTCACTTGATGCCTAATATATCCCACCCACTGCCAAGTAACAAGATAATCAATGTAATTCACTTCACCTGTCAGTGGTCTTCATGTTATGGCTGATTGGTGTACGATGGCTCCTACTTCACTGAAGGGTCCATTCTCAGTTTATGCGCACTGGAAGTTACATATTGGACCAAGATTGGCTTCCAAATCTCTGTACGTACACAACTTAAATGCAGATTTGAGGTGAGCACAGAGAAACGTACCCTCTTCAGCAGATGCATGCGAGAACAGCCTTCTAAATACGAGGAATGCCACAATAATTTTGCCTTATTCAAGCAGTTTTATTTTAAATAAAGTTGCATTTTTTTGCTCTCCTCCCCTGCCAATATGTGTCCAGCTGCAAGCAAGGGCAGACTGTGAAGGCTTATCAACTCCAAGGGATTTGCGTGGGTGTGGCATGAAGCAGCTCCCTGCACACCCACGCAGTTGTTTTCAGTTCCATGGTGTCATGCTGAGTTTAATGTCATTTAACTCCATATACCAGTAGTTAAAAGAATCATAAGCATACCACCTGTCACACCCTAACAAGTGCAACAAAAGTACACACAAAGAGGCAACCAGTCTAAATAAGTTGAATTACCCATGTTGAACATGTTGAATGCATTTCCCTCATAAAACATTTTCAAAGCCTAATTTTTTAAGTTTTTTAAATCCAGCATCGTTTACATCCATGATTAAAATTAAACAAGAGGAAGGCTGGTAAACATGGATGAACTTGCAGTCTTCTCTCGTTACTGGCACACTGCTGCATATCTGTTGATAAGTGGAACCGCGTGTATGCATGAGATAAACACAACAGGGACTCTCATAAAACAGACCCATAGGTTATTAGAGGTCAACAACTCCACATGTAACCTTTAAGTATACTTTTGAGGTAGTCATAGGCTACTCAAATATTTCCATTTGATGCTACTTTATACTTCTACTGCACATCATCTCAAAAGGGAGATATTGTACTTATTACTTCACATACATCTATCCAACAGCTGTAATTACCTTTCAGATTATCATTTGCATATTATAAAATACAAACACATTGAGAATAATTCTGTGGTTCCTATTCCCTACCTTTATTGGCTTGTGACCTCTAAAAAAAAAAACAGTCTAGTTAGGGCTGCTAATTACATAACAGATGTGACTTGTAGTACCTCAAACAAAGATCTCCCCTCAAAACTTCTCACATGGTTTCATTTAAATACTTTTACCAAAAAATGTAAACATTTGTGAAGCAAATTTTTCTTTCATATCCCATGAATCATCAAGACCAGAGATTTATCCATTTACTTAAGAAAATAGGAAAATTTGAGGTGTGAACTGCAGTCTCGTTAGAGTTTTGCCCCAAAACTGCTAAACTCTGGATTAAGACAAGTCTATCGACTTCTGCCCAGTGAGAAGTGTGTTTATAGTCAAGTCTGGCTCAAGGCAATGAGTCCTATCTATTAAGGTGTTAACAGGGTGCCATGGCGGCTGTTTAGCACTGTCACAGGCTTAAATCTAAGCTTTAGTCTGAATCCTGGGACTTTGAATAACTGGTGTCCTGTACAATGCAATGCTGGGATTGGTCTGGCTCCCTGTGACCCTTAAATAGGAATATGTGAGAATAGAAAACAGAAGCAAGATTCCATATTGAAAATCTATATTTTTAGCATTTTGAATCTCTTGTTTAGGCATACCTGCCCTACCCTGGCCATGACCAGGCTAACAATAGATCCCGCAACAAAAAGTCCCCGTATGTCCAAATAAAGTGCAAAAACATGAAATTTTCATTTCATCAAGCCACAACTTTATTTCCATCTTGGGTATAAATTGTATAAATGAGCTTAAATCAGCAACCTTTCTTCAACCCTTTGTTGTCAGGGTCCCATTACATTGTCAACTCCTGCAAAAAAGGGAACAAAATAAATAAATTGTTAACTTTTGTCTTAATTATTTTTTCCCCACAATTTAAATGATTCCTCTTCTCAGGACAGAAATGTTGGCTTCAGTAAATTCAGAAGAACGAAAGTCACTGTGTTAATCATCACTGAAGAGTTCTCCATACATTAATTTAAGGAGATCTATGTAAACCATTTAAAATGGACTGTTGAATAAATACTCCAAAACATTTTTACTAGCATCAGATTTTCCCCCCGAAATCTTACCATAATAGCATTGACAATGTCGTTGTTGTTGTTTTTCAGAGCGCGTACAGCCTTCGTCCGCGACACGTTGGCTTGTGACATGACGAGTTCAATGTCCTTGACCTCCACTCCGGTGTCATCCACCTATAAAAATAAGGGAAATGAGTTGTTATATGAAGATTAATTATACACAGATCACGTAGGTGCAAGGCTATCAGAACAGCGTCCGTAAACACACTACTTCATGCCACAGTATTTTTATTGACTATGTTTTGATCCATCTTCACTTGAATAAAACCGCATCTTACCTCTTCTTCTTCGCTCTCCTCCTGTACTGTTGGCGTCTGTGTGTTTTCCTGGATGTTTGAAACGGCTTCTCCCTGTACCTTGAATTTTTCTGCGGCGGCCAGCTGGGCTTGCTGTGAGAGATCTTCAATCTAGAGAATAAAGAGTAAAATTAGATAATACATTATTTGGCACAACATTTTCAACTGAGAGATTTTTGTACCATTTTGACCATCTCCATGTATCGTTAACTTGATCTTTCAATCATTGTTCTGCTGCCTTATAAAAAGCAAAAACTAGACAGGATGGTAGGACAAAGACTAAGGTGGCTAGTAATGATGTTGGCTACATACCTTAGCTTCACCGAAGACTATGTATGTGTCTGATGCAGGGCTCTTGTAGACGTCTGGTTTGGTGATGACAAACAAGATGTTCTTTGACTTGCGAATGGTGACCCTGGTGACCCCTGTTACCTGCCTGAGACCAAGCTTTGACATTGCCTGCAAGAAATACAAGTCATTTCACAAATGTGACCAATTTTGACCGTCACAAAGAAAGCAGAAAAGTGAAAATTACATTAATGAAACACGATCACACGTTACCTTTCGTGCCTTCTTTTCACTGCGGCTCTGTTTGGCTTTGCTGACCGGTTCCTCGTCAATTTCAGCAGCTGCTGCAAGCTGCGGAAGACAGAATATTCATCCATAGTTTTATGTCAACGAGTAAATGCAGACAGAGGAATCAGGCGAGTTTGATGTAATGCTAGTCATTGTGTAAACACTTTCTCTTCTCAGGACAGAAAGGGTGGCTTCAGGAGACTCAGAAGAACGAAAGTCACTGTATCAATCATCACTGAAGAGTAAAGGACAAACAAAACCCGTGCAACGTTTTTCTTTTCTGTTTAGGTTCAAGTCAACAGTGGACACGACATTCAAGACCAGACTGAACTCTCACCTGAGCTTGCTGTGTCTGTGTCTGCGCAGAGTCCTGTTCCTCCAGCTCAGGGACTGAGTCATCGCTGTCTGACTCAGTACCGGATCCTACAGAAACCACCGACAGAAACCAACATTTAGTCACAACATGCAGACTTTTACATACAGCCTATGTATACTTGCTGCATCAATCCTGGGGAAGGAAGATAGGCAGGTTAGTGATTCAGAATACAGTGTTTGTTGTTACCTTAGATGAACTACACCCACTTAACATATTAAAACTTTCAGTGTAAACTGCAATAACCATTAACTTGATGTTGCAAAAGGGTCACTGTGATTAAAGCTATTTAACTTCAAATCTTAACTAATGTGCAAGTATGTTGAAAACAATACCCTTCTATCCAATACCACATTCACCAGACCGGCACTACACATCTTCACTGACTAAATAAAAACTGACTATTAGACATCATATGATTGAACGCATGAAACGGCACAACATGGCGGACAGTATGCAACAACAGAACTGACTGACTGTTTCCAATAAGAGAAGCATCCATGTCAACAACTGAGATGCATCTTCAAGAAAGGACAGTTTAAAATTTAAAAATAAAGCTAATGTATACTTCACAACCATGGCTTTTTAAGAGAACATATCTAAGTATCTGAGGAGTTCCCTGAACGCAGTGACAGTTGGAAAAACAGATGAAGAGAGAAAGAAGAAAATACCCTTGTCGTTCTTGATCACAGGCTCCACCTTGACTGGGGTTTTAGCAGGTTTGGGGGCAGGTTTGGGTGATGAGATGGGTTCAGAAGGAGTCTTACCAATTACCTCAACCTCAGGTTTAACAGGGGCAGGTTTTGCAACTGCCTCAGCAAATGTGAGTTTATGGGGAACTGGGGCAGGAACAGCAGGCTCAACTGGAGCAGGTTTTAGGGGAGCAGATGAAGGCTCAGCTGCTGGTTTGGAAGGCACCTCGGCAGGTGCCGCCTTGACCAATTCTGCCTCAGTAGCTGGCTTAGCAACCACAACAGGGGCTGGCTTGGTAACCTCAGCGGCAGTTGGTTTATGTTCTGCAACTGGTTTAGCAGCCTCAACGGGAGCTGGTTTAGGTTCTGCAACTGGTTTAGCAGCCTCAACGGGAGCTGGTTTAGGTTCTGCAACTGGTTTAGCAGCCTCAACGGGAGCTGGTTTAGGTTCTGCAACTGATTTAGCAGCCTCAACGGGAGCTGGTTTAGGTTCTGCAACTGGTTTAGCAGCCTCAACGGGAGCTGGTTTAGGTTCTGCAACTGGCTTAGCAGCCTCAACGGGAGCTGGTTTAGGTTCTGCAACTGGTTTAGCAGCCTCAATTTGAGCAGGTTTGGCCTCAGCAGCTGGCTTTTCAGCCTCAACGGGAGCAGGTTTGGCTACAACAGCAGGTTTAGCAGCCTCAACTGGAGCAGGTTTGGCTATAACAGCTGACTTGGCAGCCTCAATTGGAGCAGGTTTTGCCTCAGCAGCTGGCTTAACAGCCTCAACGGGAGCAGGTTTGGCTACAACAGCAGGTTTAGCAGCCTCAACTGGAGCAGGTTTTGCCTCAGCAGCTGGCTTAACAGCCTCAACGGGAGCAGGTTTGGCTACAGCAGCCTCAACAGGGGCAGGTTTGGCTACAACAGCTGACTTAGCAGCCTCAACGGGAGCAGGTTTGGCTACAACAACTGGCTTAGCAGCCTCAACTGGAGCTAGTTTGGCCTCAGCAGCTGGCTTAACAGCCTCAATGGGAGCTGGTTTGGCTACAGTTGCCTCAACAGGGGCAGGTTTGGCCTCAGCAGCTGGCTTCGCAGCCTCAACGGGAGCAGGTTTGGCTACAAAGGCTGGCTTAGCAGCCTCAACAGGAGCAGGTTTGGCCACAACAGCTGGCTTAGCAGCCTCAACGGGAGCATGTTTGATTGGGGGAGCCTCCTTAACAGCCTCAATTTTGGCTGGGGCTGCTTTAACAACCTCAACAGCTGCAGTTGAGGCTTTAGCAACCACTTTAGCACTTTCAATAGGTGCAGATTTAACCATGGTTACTGCTTTGGCAACTTCAACAGGCACAGACTGAAGCTCAATATCCATCTTAGGTTTAGATGCTACCTTAGTAGCGTCTACAGGGGGAAGAGGTTCTGGCATTTTAACTGGCTTCGCAGGTGGGATCAGTGGAGGGAGATCATCATCAGCAGCTGCAAAAACAGGAGCAACTTTTGATGAAGCGGTCTTAAATTCAACTGATGTGGGAGGGCTAGAGGCAAGAGTATCTGAAAATGAAACTGGAGCTGCCACAGCAGGCTTTGAGGTAACTTTAAAAGCAGCTGGGGCAACAACAGGCTTTGCAGCAGCTGCTGATGGTTTGTTTGGCTCAACTGGGGCAGGTTTAGCTTCAACAACAGTTTGCATGAGGTTAGCCTCTACTGGTTTTTCCTTTACTGGTGTGACCTTGCACTCCACAGGGGAAGGAACAGGCACAAAAGCCTCTCCTTTCTTAGCTTTTCCTTGTTTGCCAGCCTTGACAACTTTCGGGGTGAAGCGGGTAGCAGGAGAGCTGCCAGGTGAGGTAGCTAGGGGAGATGTAACAGGTGACAGAGGGGTAGTGGCAGTAGCAGATTTCGGTGAGGTGGGAGAGGAAGAAGAGGCAGACATAGAGGAGCGTTTTCTTCTGCCAGGGACAGCCTTTGGGGCAGAGGAGCCCTGCGCACTCTTGGCATCTTTGCCTTTGGGCTTTGCAGGGCCAGAAGCTGCCTGAGGTTTCTGGGAGGAAGCTGGGGCAGGAGGTGTAGCTGAATAGAAAAATCACTATTTAAATTTTTTTTTACGGGAAAATAAGTCTTACTCATGCGGGTTAAGTGATCACAAACCAAGACGCACTCTCCTTGCTTAGGGTTAGGAAATGGACACACCTGCCTAACTTTAGAGCTTGATGCAAAATGCCACTCAAAATGCAAAGTACGTACTACTTACTTCCACACAGAAACCCACATTCTATATTTAGTCAGGATGCACTTAGGACAAAAGGGAAAATCATACTTGCAATGAATACCACACCATGATGCATAAACGCACCTGCTATTGTACCACTGAACTGACGCTTCAAGGTAGAACTGACTGAAAACCTGGCCAAATAAATTAACTTTTCGAATCTTATGCAATTAAATGCAACAATTAAATACTTCCTCTGAACGAACATCTAAATCAAAATGTATAACATCGGATAAAAATGTAACTTTAGTCAAACAAAGATGTTTCTGGCCATGTGTTATAAAGTGAAATAAAAAGAAAGCCATCTACCCGCTTAAGCAAAGATTTTAGCACTACAGATGCAGCCAAAAATATAGAACTTTAAATAAACCATGACCCTCCCTGACAAAAAAACACTGTAACAGTGGAAGCATAAGCATTAAACCTTTGTTCATTTGAACTTGTACCAATCAAGTTACAACCTGCGAAAAAAAATATGCCCAACCCGATCAAAAAGGTGCATTGAAATGATTGCAACAGAAAGTGGGGGGAGGGGAGTGCCTGCTTATCAGGATAAACCAACCTGACAGGTGGCAAGTGGAAAGACGCGGGCCTTCACATTTGGAGGACTCCTTTGACTGAATGGTCTTGGAGAGACGTGCAACAGCTTCTTTCTTGTCAAGATCATTTTGAATAGCCACGTCGACATTCACATCACCAGTCAATGCATCATCTTGAGCTGCGTCCAGACAATTACTTGACTCTTCTACCTTCGTCTTTGGGGCATCGGTTGCTTTCACATCTTCAATTTTTGCACTGACGTCTTCAGGAGCAGATGGTTTTGAATCACTGGGAATTTCCTCTGCCACTGCACTGGGCTCGTCTCCAGAGGCCTTTGCTTCAACGGAAATCTGCTCAACCTCTTGGCAGGCTGATTCTTCAGTTGCAGCAACAGACTCCTGACTTGGTACATCTACGGTTGAGGCTGCGTCTTCTTGAGCGGGTGGCGCTTCTACAGTTGGAGCTGCTTCTTCTTGAGCGGGCGTCTCTTTCACCTCTATAGTTGGAGCTGCTTCTTCTTGAGCGGGCGTCTCTTTCACCTCTATAGTTGGAGCTGCTTCTTCTTGAGCGGGCGTCTCTTCTACCTCTGCAGCTGCTTCTTCTTGAGCAGGTGTCTCTTCTACCTCTGCAGCTGGAGCTGCTTCTTCTTGAGCAGGTGTCTCTTCTACCTCTACAGTTGGAGCTGCTTCTTGAGCATTTGGCTTTTCTGAGGAAACAACGGGAGTTTCGGCAGCAGGCACAGACACTTCAGGAACTGCCACATCAGCTGAAGACCCTGCATGGTCAACAGTCGCCTCTTGCTGCAAGACAGGTGTGGCCGCCAACCCAGGCTCTTCAGTATGCGTGGTCATTTCTTGAGTGGCAGCAACACCATTTGCTTGATCATCAGTCTGAATGCTAGCTTCTTCGGGGGAGCTCATCTCTTGAGCAGGAACAGAGGTTTCTGGAGGATTCTCCAGTGGGATTGCTTTGCTCACAGGAACGGCCGTCTCGGGAGGAGCAGAAGTATTCAATACTCCTACAGATGATTAAGGAAAAGCAAGAGGAGTAACAGGGGGAAGGGCAATCACAGTAGTTGTTTGAGGAGCAATTCCACTTCAACGCAAATTTTAAGAGCTTCATGAATACACCGTGAAGGGAAAAAGAAATCGTGCTCCACAGGTGAACAGAAACGAGGGTTTGTGAGAAGTTAATCGATGTGTTATTGTCTCGGTTTGCCAAAGTATAAAAAGAGGGGAGTGTTAGGTGCAGTAAGTAAAAGAAACAAATTATCCCGCATCCCAAACTCCATGCAGTGTCCATATGTGAGATAAACACCAGAGGATCTATGCACAACTATGCATGAAAATAAGCTATTAATTTATTACTAACAAAAGCCTTTAATTAATTAGCCAGCTCAGTATTTGTACATTATTGTACTGCTTCATGGCAAAGTCTATGATTGAGTCATTACTCAACTTCAGAATAGTTAACAAAACATCCAAAATCACTTTGCAAATCATTTCAAAGGCCTTTAATTTAAAGATGAGAGCATTGGGGTCAGCATTTATAGAGTGGTGTGAGAAAAGGCCAACACAAACAATCCCTATGAAATGAGGACCCAACACTTGACATCATTTTGAGTAGTGTCCAGTATTGACCCATCTGGGGGTCTAAGTATTTGCCCCAACCATCGTCATTAAGGAAACACTTATTGAGAAGAGACGTCTTTCCCCCTCAAACGTCATCTGAACGGCTCTGGAGTCTTTTGTTGCCATGGAGTTTGTCTTAAACAATAATGTGATGTTAAGCCCAAAGTAAGTGCACAGTTTCCACTGCTACTATAAATGGTGCCTTCAAATGAAATTCGTGAGCTCGTGTTTACAACATGGGAAGTCGTGTATACAATATATTTTGGCGTTCAAGTGGTTAAGTTGTGAGAACACCGCTGCTAAGCAACGGCAATATTAACGTTACTGTCGGCGTCTAGAAGCCACAGAGGGTAACAATTTAGCAAGCTAGCAAGTGAGTAACATAATGCAGGAAATGCAAAGGCATAATGACAGAGGGCCGTTGGGAATATTAACATTTTCCTCAGACATATTATAAAATTGCGAAGAAAAACAATATACGACTAAAATTACAATATATTAACTTATTATAAACTAAGAAATTAACTAACTTCCATGGCCGCTACCATTTCTGACAATGTCAACAAAACCGTCACATCTTGTGAACTCAGTTTTCAGAAACTTTCCACTTACGAGGTTGTGAATACCACAAGAGGGGGGCGTTTATATGGACTCTTCTCGTGAACACGGTAAACATACCCATTTGAAGGCACCAAAAGATGTATAAAAACATATGTGTATTATGCAATTTGAGAATTATGCAGTTACAATTCACTGTTTGAGACAAGTGTCCTCCTCCCTGATATAACACTTCAACGTCTTCAACTTACATGGACCAGAAAAAAATATTCTTCACTTTATTACCCAGTTATTACCTAATTGTGGCCAAAAGAGCCCCATGTACAATATGTTAACTGATGGCTTTCACATGATGTCCACTATTATTAATAGTAAGAATTTTAAGGTCAGACTAAAATAAATATGCAATAAAGATTGATCCGTGCCACTGCATACAGGTCTACTGTTAATCTATGTTAAGTGTGTTTAAGGCATTTTTTGTGCACAGGGAGAACTACACACAACACCATGCATTGTGTGCTAAATCCAGTTGTCAGTGCAATTCACCACATCCCGTTGTGAGTTTGTGTAAATACAAAAAAGGGGTCCTGGATCACTCTTTTCAAGCCAATATCACCACTGCAGATCCCTCAAACTACTGTTACAAATGTCCCAACACATGGTGACAGTCAAAATAACCGTCACCTGTTACATCAGCTCAGTGTCCAGCCAGCTGAGGCAACACACTGAACCATATAATCAATCAATCATGCAGTGGTGTTGTTCCTCTACTCAACAAATTAACCTTCCATAGACGGTCATTTGTTGAACTATTCCCCCCAATCTTTGAGTTCCAGGACCCCTTTGTAAATATGCATTATTGCATGCACGTTCATGAGAAGCAATAACATACGAACCGGTCTCCACTTGAGGCTGCTGCATCTCCTGCTCGGTGACTGGGACCGTTTCTGTGGCTTCACCAGGCATGGTTGCTGTGGAGAAGAAAAAGACAAGTTTATTAGCATCAAGCTGACTCCAAGTTAACTACTGGTGGTGTAAATTCCCCAGTCTTTTTTAGAATTGATTTTAAAGTACTTTTAATCACATGTAAAGCTCTGAATGACCTGGCACCGGAGTATGTAACCGAGCTTCTCACACGGTACTGTCCAAACAGGTCCAAACAGGCCCCTCGGGTCTGCAAGTCTGGGTCTTTTAACTGTTCCAAAAACCAGCTTGAAAACAAAAGGTGATCGTGCTGTTGCAGTACTTGCTCCCTGACTCTGGAACAATCTTCTAATGAGCATTAGATCAGCTGACTCTGTCACGACTTTTAAATCCAGTCTTAAAACGCACTTTTATAGAAAGGCTTTTCCAATCAGCTGAATTACAGTCCTTTGCATGCTTGTGTGCTGATGTGTATATATGTGCCTATGTAACTATATGAATATATATATGCTTGTTTCTTTATTTTCCCAATCTATTGTTTTTTATTTAATTACTTATGTTTCAGTGTATTCTGTTGTGTGTGTGTGTGTGTGTGTGTATGTATATATATATATATAAAGTGAATTTCCTTGGAAAGTGCTTTTATAGAAAGGCTTTTCCAATCAGCTGAATTATAGTCTTGTGTGCTGATGTGCATATGTAACTGTATGAATATGTATATGCTTGTTTCTTTATTTTCCCAATCTATTGTTTTTTATTTAATCATTTATCAGAATGGTGTTTATTGCCAGGTGTAAGATGTATACACGAGGAATTTGCTTTGGTTTTGTTGGTGCAAGTTAAACAATATTACAAAAGAATAGATAAAAACGTTAGAATAAAATAAAAATTTAAATTCTACCAATATACAAAATAAGCTATAAATAACATGTTATCATGTTTCAGTGTATTCTGTTGTCTATGATGTGAATTTCCCTGGAAAGCACTTTGTGCTTGAAAAGTGCTCCTCAAATAAAATTATTATTAAAGCAAAAAGATACCTTCTGTGTCTCTAAGCGGATCATTGACGTTAACACGGACTGGTTAGTGATTTCAGACCCTGACTATCAGTTGTCTCAGAACAGTAGAACGGTAGAACAGTAGAACGGTAGAACGGTAGAACAGCAGAACAGCAGAACAGGTGACGGAGCCCCATGCTTTAGCTTTAGCTCAGTCTCGAGCTACCGTTAGCTTCAGTTAGCTAACAGATCCTGACAGCATCAACAAGAGGAAAGATAAACCTCATTTAACAAAGTCCACCAACACCTTTTATCCACATTTAACGTTGCCACACACTTAAACACTCAGACAGCCTGTAGCCCAGCTCACTGCGGCCCTGACAGGCTGCTGGTGAACTGAAGTCACGCTCCCCCATTTTGAGCAGGTTCATCTGGTGGCACAAACAGCTCGCACAGAAACACCTATAACACCGAGCTGAGGGACCATAGATCACACATATCTGAACCAGCCTGATGATACTACTTCACTTTAACGCTTTGAGTCTTTAATATAGACGAGGATGTGTTATAAACAGGAGGATGATGTTGGATTATCAGAGGAGAGACTCACCGACTCGGGACGCTAAATCCAAGATGGCTGTGAGAGAGAACTCCTGACCTCAGCTGCTCAGTGATATCTGCTCAGAGCGGCGCGTTCTGCTTCCGGGTCATCTGAAGGCACGAGAGGTGATGTTTGGACCATAGGAATTATTATTTTTATTGTGTTATAAAGTGATTACAAAACAAGTGAAGACATGTGCAGGGACATATATAAAAAGACCAAAATATATTATAAAGAGAAATAACAAAGTATAAAAAACAAACAACACAAGGGGATAAAAGCAGGTTGAAGAATGTGTGCGTGTGTGAGATGTGGATAAAGGGTGTTTGTTTGGCATTGAATGAGGCTAGATGGTCATATATGACATATATCTACTCTTAACCCTCCTGTTACCTTCACATTTATTAAAGGTCCCATATTATAAAAAAGTGAAATTTTCATGTTTTTTTTATTATAAAGCAGGCTTCAGTCCTATATAAATACTGTGAAAGTATCGAAACACTCAACCCACAGGGAAATACACACAGCCCTTATTCAGAAACTCTGCATTTGAAACAAGCTGTCAGGATTTCTGCCCATTCGTGATGTCACGAATATACAATATTTAGACCATTTACACAATTTTAAACGTAAACATTCTAAATGTGTCCCAGTTTATTTCCTGTTGCAGTGTATGTGAATGACATCAGTTGACAGGAAGTACACATGGACCCAAGCTGTTGCCTAGCAATGCAATTCTGTTGCAATTCCGTCAAAATGCACTAAAACGGAGCGTTTAAGACAGAGGGTAAATACAGGTATATTCAGGTATATTCAGGCTGACAGTACGAGGAAAGTAAAGTTTTTTTTTAACATTACAGCATGTAAACATGTTCTATTAGAAACACAAAATACAAGTATGAACCTGAAAATGAGCACGATATGGGACCTTTAACATCTTTTATCCTTGGGGTCAATTTGACCCCAGCAATTTAAAACCTCCAGAAAATGTTTATAATTCAAATTGTTACTAAAGTTTATGTGTCAGGTACTTTATGTTTGTTTGTTGACTACCTAAATAGCCCTTTAAATAAAATCAATATCTTCACAGGAACCATATTTTTCCACCCCCAAAGCATGGGGAAATATCAAAGTTCTCGTGAGAATGATGTTTCCCCTCCTCCATGTCGTATGAACTATCAGTGGTTCTCGCACTACTACAGTTATGGTGATGTTAGGTTAGGGCCCCAAAGCTTTTTGAAGATTATAAAGTTGCATGTTATAGTGACCTCAATATCATCCAAAACAAATGTGTGTAAAATGTTGATATTTCTTATATGTTTTAGACAGCTAAAACCGCCTGGGGTCAAATTGACCCCAAAGAACACCGATGCGTACAGCATGTGTACAGGACATTGAAAACAGATCATCATTTTAATTTTATGTCTACCCAGTTATCCCCATTAAATTAGGAAAAGTCATTAAATATGAAGCAAAAAAAATGATGTCAATCATTTATTTAGAGACGTTAAATATTGAATGGGGTCAAATTGACCCCAAAGATAATAGGAGGGTTAAACACATATACTGTACACATGCACACACACACATATCTACACACATACAGACATCCTTCCTTTTATGTATAGAGCATACATAGGGGGGACAAAAACAAAACAAAAAGAAAATAAATGAGTAAAATATATATATAATACAGTGTATATACATACACATATATATTAATAATATGAATAATAATAAAGATGATGATGATGATGATGATGAGGTCACGATAATAATATCAACAACAATAATAATACCAACACTTACAATAATAAGTGAGATAAATAAATAAATAAATAAATAATAACAATAATAAATAAAAAAAATGTTTTAAGTTAATTTGACGATCATATATAATTATAACTGTGTATGTGTGTGTGGTGGGGCAGAAATGGGGGTGGGGTGGGTGGTAGAAATACTAATCATATCCACATATAGTAGTAATACTAATACTAATAAAAGGAGCTTGGCTTCTAGAAAAAACAGCATTTACTAAACTACAACACTACGTTAAGTTTTTGTAGAATTTGTACCTATTTTATACTTGTACTTTTAGGAATGTAAGTCTAACCAACTGTCACCTCTTAAAAAAAAAAAAAAAAGCATTTCACTAACATTTATCTGACAGCTGTAATTAATGGCAATAATAATCCAATTATGTAATATATGATAATATATCAATCACAGGGGCCTTTTTTTGAATAGGTGAATTAGTACTTTTACTTTTGACACTCAACATGTGCTTTTAATACTAATGTACTTTTGATTGAGTAACATTTATAACTCAGGACTTTTATTTGTAATGAAGTATTTTTACACTGTCATATTGCTACTTTTATTAAAGGATCTGAATATTTCCACCACCACAATCATAAATGACATAATTACCCGTTTCCTGCTGTATTTACAGATCTCACGGCTGTAAACAAAACTTTAACAGCATCCGAAATCACCAATAACTTGTAACTTAAACCTGCAGTAGGCAGAATACTTTTGGCATCATTGGGCAAAAAGTCCATAATAACCTTTCAGCATATTGTAATTCAAGTGCTCTGAGAAAAAACTAGACTTCTGCAGCTCCTCATGGCTCTGTTTTCCGCTTTTAGAAAATCTAGCCTGTGATGGGAGACTTTGGCCAATCACAGGTCATTTCAGAGAGAGAGCGTTCCTATTGTGCATTTTTATTGGCTGTGCTCCGGCTGGAGGGGGGTGTTTGGTATTTCCTCAACTGATCTCAACATGGATGCTGGGCCACAAACTTTCTGATTTTACAGCTAAACATTACACTACAAGATGTTTCTGAAAACATTTGAGGCGAGAAATAGGCATTACAGTAACAGAATATTGACCGTTTGAACAGAGTTCTCGAGTGATTGACAGCTGCTCAGAGACGACAGGCTCCAGCTCGGCTTTGATTGGTTGTTTTCCTCCGGTCTGGGAAATCTTGCAGATGCCATTAGGAGCACCGGAGGACAGAGAAGAACATGATTTTTTTTCAGATTACCTGTCTCATGCACTACTGTCAGGATATAGTAACCGTTTTATAAAAAAAAAAGTTTTTAAATCATATTTGCTCCAATTCTACCCACTGCAGCTTTAATTATACTGTATGCGTTATCATGTGATAACAGTCTCTATACTTATACATAGTGAATATATGTGAATATGAATGGGATTTCACTTCCAGAACCTCACTGTTGAGCTCTGTAACGGTGAATTTTGACTTTCATTTTGATCACAGTGTGTAATTTGGCCTCCTGCATATCTATGGTATTGGCCTATTAAACAACTTTACTGGCATAAATGTCATGAGAATTACGTTGCTTAAGTGTTAGAAAAGAATAACCGTGACGGAAGAATTATTCTGCTTCCTTTACTTGAGTAAAAGCAGCAATACAACAATGTAAAAATACATCACTGCAAGAAAAAGTTCTACATTCAAAATATTTAAAGTGCACTTATTAAAGTATTCATTACACAGCAATTGGTCAAGCTAAGATAAGATATTCCTTTATTAGCCCCGCAGTTGGGAAATTTGCAGTGTACAGCAGCAAAGGGGATAATACAAAAAACAAGATGCATCAGCTAACACAGTAAAAAAGAGCTAAACAAAGTGTAGCAAAATATGAACCATTTAAATAGAAGGAAGTATAAAAAAAGGAGCAGTATATACAGTATTAGGTCTATAGAGGTACTAGGTCATTTTAACTACTTTATAAACACTTGGGTAGTTTAATATATACAGTGCATCATACTTCATAAGATGATTTTATGTTTTGAAACCTAAATCTGAAAAATAACCAGTGACCATAGCTGGCATAGCCATCGGTGTATGAATGAGTATTTAGATTAGATTCTTATGAGCAAAGTTGGCACCTTGCATGGCAGCCTCTGCCATCAGTGTATGAATGTGTGTGTGAATGGGTGAATGCTGACATGTAGGGTAAAGCGCTTTGAGTGATTGGAAGACTAGAAAAGCGCTATATAAATGCAAGTCCATTTACCAATACAGATATTGTAATAATAGAGGGGATACTACATACAGTAATTGAACTTTAAACAGTGATTCAAAGTAAAAGCACATATTCAGGCTGGGAATACAATAAATAACGCTCTTTAGGATCAACAGGCTGGCTATGCACAATATGCAGTAGGTGCCTCAACAAAACCTGGACGACTACATTTGCGGAGGAGCAAATTAACCCCACAAACACTGGAGAATTACAATCCTAATTTCTGAAAAAGATTACAAAATACAAAATGAACAAGATTCCATAACCTACATAATATTTATCAGTGAAAATGTAGGCTAATTAAAAAAAAAAAAAACTTGGTATAAGACCTCTTTTTTCAAAATTGCTATTCCAGATAACAAAAACTAAATTTGCAAAACATCTTATGTTCTTATTAAAAGTAACTTGAATACAAAATCTTGAGAAAGTTGAAATACCAAATTTATTTTCACAAATGACTGTACAATAGAAAACTGTAGGCAGAGAGCAGACACGACATCAAATTGGTATTGTAGTAGGAAAATGCTACAGTAAGGAGATAATTTGCTTGTTTTCCTTTATGGATGTATTACTACTGCGTCTCATACGAGTGTAATGATAAGGATGATGTCGTTCATCAGAAAAACCTTCCACAACATGAAGCCCCCAAAACAGGACAGTTTGCATCGTCACCCACATTAAGTAACAGGGAGCTCTTAACAGTTTGTCTTCTGTATCAATTCCTGATTGTTGATCCATTCAGAAGTCTTTCTGAAGATCTAAAAGAATAAAAGAAAAAAATTATTACATGAAAGAACAAACTTCTTAAAAGTCGCTCTGCCTTCATGTCATCCACTAACTTACCACTTTTTTTGAGAAGTTCTCCTTTCCATGAGCGAGCCATCCCATCCAGGAACTGATCAAAGTGTTTCACATACTTCCCTAGACTTGTTCTTTTGTAATCTGTGAAGAAAAGTCATCACTTATTTAGGTAATTTAGAATAAACTAAAACTCCTATTAATGATAATTAGAATAAAACAGGGACAAGAATTCAGTGATTCCTAAAGGGAGAGAGGCATATGAGGCCTCACACATTTGTTCAGTACCTGCCACATGTTTGAATTTATTTTCATATTAAAGAACCACATTTTGAGGCAAGAAAAAAACGTTGCCAGATTACCTTGAGTTGGCCTACTTATAAGCTCTTGTGTGTAATATAATACACCTGAAATTCAGATTTCAGAATCTCACCTCTGATCTTTCGTCTCTCTGCTGCGTCCTTTTCGTTTTCCTTCTCCTTGGTGTCCTCCGACTTCTCTTCCTCTTCGCCTGTCCTGGGTCGATCCAGCTCTTCGCAGATCTGACTGGGAAAAAAAAAGAAAAAGTAATGACATCAGCTCTGACGAATATCAAACGCTTCACACAACAGAGCACGAGACATTCAATTATTGCTTACCTGATTGTAGGCACAGCAAAAGGATCAAACGCTTCTAATTCTTTGAGGTCCATGGGAACAGAAATGCGTCCTGGCCAGAGTTCAAAAGAGAGAAGTGACAGTGAGACTCTGTCAGCGGTGCCATGTTGATTGAATCTCATTAGATATACGCTCACCTGTTTTGGGATGAACACTAAAGGGGCTCTTCAGCAAATGGTTCACCCCTTTACTGACGTTCACATCGAGCCGCGGGTAACAATACTGCAGCATGATTTCTTTCTCAAAGTGTTGGCCCTTTTTGGCAGTGCTCTGGAGGAAGAAGCCGGTGTTTATTATAAGCTCTCTTCCTGTAATATTTAAAAATCAATTCAAGGTTAAACAACGGTTATTATGTAATACGAGCAGAATAGCGAACCTGTTTCCTTTTGGCTTGGTCCTTCACCAGATTCCAACGGTTCTCTGGTTTCTTCTCATTTTGGAAGTCCTGCTGTAATTCTTTTCGTACATGTAAAGGCTGGAGTTAAGGTCAAGTCCAGTTATTTTCACAGAGGTTTTAACCAAACAGAAGAAGAGATCATACTCTCATATTTGAATCACATTTGAGAGAATGAAAATGATTCCCCGCTCCCCCCATCAGCTATCAGCTCTACTGCATGTTGTGAAAGGATATCTTCAGGGGTGAGTGCCAGCACTTTTTCTACAGACTCCTTGCGGCCCAGTATGTCCTGATCCTGTAGCGCGTACCGGGGGAAGTATCGCTCCACCACCTTCATAGACTCTCTGTTGAGAACACAGGTACAGACTCTTAAACAGCTGAAGCCCAGACAACCGTCAGAGGAAACAACCTCAATGACACTCGGTGCAATTAGACACAAACATCAAAACGGAAAAAACACACAGTTACAGCTCCAAAGCTGACCTTCACTAATAAAATGATCTGATTCTTACCTGATAAAAGGATGAATTGGATCGGTGAGCACAACTTTCTTCACCGTCTCGTCGCCTCCCTATAACAGCCGTGAATGAAATCACATCACAAAACCTCAATGGTTTTATACGGAGAAGAACATAAACGTAAATGAGCTGCAACTAACGCTCGTTTTTGTTAAAGATTAATCTGATGATTATTTTTTACGATTAATCAATTGATATCTTTGACTATAAAATGCCACAGAAGAGAAAAATGCCTTTTTTAATTTCCCACAGCCTGAGCTGATGTACTCATATAGTTTGTTATATTCAACCAAATGTCCAAAACCTAACGATATTCAGTTTATTATTATACATATGACAAAAACGCATCAGATCCTCACATTTGAGAAGGGAATTGGTTTAACATTTTTGCTTAAAAATGTATATAACGATTAATCAATTATTAAAATGCTTGCCGATTAATTTTCTGTCGATTGTCTGATTAATTAATCAACTAATCGTTGCAGCTCTGCTTCAGTGACTAACTTCCTGCCACACTAATGCCCAATAATACCTATCAAATATAACAGACCAATGAAGGCAATAAAAAATAATAAAAATAAAATAATATTGCTTAAAAAAATTGGCAGCAGTTATAGTCAACTGAAGAAATCAGGAGCTGTGCACATCCAACCTTTTGATACCTCACAGTGCTTTGTAAATGTGCTAGACTAGTGCTTCATGGAGCCTCTCTGGGTCTTGACTGTAGCCCGACTGATACTGGATATTTAGAGCCAATATCAATATTTGAGAGTTATGATCTGAGAATGATATGCTATTATATATTTTATACATACATGCAGGACATAAACCGTTGTCATAAGGATTCCTGACGTTAACTCGTTTAAAAAGTACTCTCAGGTGAAGTTACGAGACACAGTTTGTATGGAGGCCGATATATTGGTATCGGCCTCCATACATGCCGATACCAATATATCAGAGATAAAGCGGACGTTTTATTGGTCGGGCACTATTTTACCTGAGAGAAAGACACTAATACACACACAATGATGGACACAAAACCCTAAATTAATCTGTCCTAATCATCTGATAAAAGCTAAAATACTGTTACCTTAACCAGGCTGAGGTATTCTGCGACTGCAGAGCGTGCTGCTACAGAGAGTTTCCTGGCAGCTTCATCACACACCCAGCAATGCACTCCTCTTCTGCCAGAGTAAACCCACAGCAGGTGCTGGAAACCAAAGTCCTCTAGATCACATTAATTAAAAAAGTGTTTAATGCTCATTCTGCAGAAAAATCTGAGACACAAATTCAATGACAAACAAACCTCGAAGAGCTCTATCTAGGATGCGGATGGCAATGGTCATCAGGGTCCAGCACTTGCAGCAAATGTCTGCAGCACTAAGAGGAGAGTTTGTGTTATCTCAGTGATGATGTGACTGTCGAAATATGCTGAAATGAACAAAATGAATCAGATAATCAATTCACCTGCAACAGCTTCTGACATCATCGTAATCTGTCATGTCGATATCAAACACCAGCTCCTTCTCCAGGGCCTGGAAGGTTCCTGACTTCACGGTGTTGTGCTGATTTGGCTGTGGGTGACAAACAGATTAAACTTTCTCCATAACATGTCTGCAGTGACACAAAAATCCGTGAAAGCAAAAGCAGATGTGTGCAGTCTCACCCTGTGACTGTATATGGCTCCGATGTCAACCTTGTAAGGGTTCATCTTCTGCATTTCCTTCTCCAGCTCGGTCTGCGTGCTGAACGACTGGTAGCGGACGTAGATGTCATCTTTGAGTGTGAAGGAGAACTCTCGATTCTGAAAATAGTTCTTGTGCACTGAGGTTGTACAAGAGAAAACAATATATTAGTCTATATAGTGTTGTTGGCTCTTTCACTCAGGAGGGAGGAGACCATGTTGATAATATGGTACACAATGTCATCAAAACATTTACTCATGAATGTCCTGTCTTTGTGTTGTTTGCTGTTGTATACTTATACTGACAAGTATACAGAAAAGTCTAAGTATACTTGGCTTATTAACTACATACAAGTACACTTACAAGTATACCACTAGTACACTTACAAGTATAGTAATAGTACACTTACAAGTATAGTAATAGTACACTTACAAGTATACTACTAGTACACTTACAAGTAAGTAATAGTACACTGATATTAGTATTCTTACTACATAAAGTATACTTGGGGGAAATATACTCGAACCTTACTTAAATATACTTCATAAAATATACTTGAAGTATACAACTTTTTGGTAAGGGCAATGACATTACCTGTGTAAATAAAGGTTTACAAATCAACACATGCAGCTAGGTGAACAGCTCCATTCATTTAACCTGCTAATATGACTTTCGGCTCTCATGTTAACAGGAAGGAGACATTATGGGGGAACAACACACTTCAACACAACACCGGCCTGTCTGATGAAGGTACTCACCTCCTCCATAGTTCAGCCAGCGGTAGTACTGGGAGAAAGGGAACAGCCGTCGGTAGTAAAGAGGTAATAAGTCCGGCAGACAGGCCGAGTCATAGTCTGAGGACGGCATTATCTGACAGTATAGTAACAGCACCTGGTACCGGTGTGAAAGTACGTTGAACTATCAGCTAGACGTTAGCTTTGCTGACAGTTACAGTGTGTTGTTACACCGACAGCAGCGCGGGAAAAACTCTTAAGCAGAGGAGAGGACCAATTAGATAAGGATGAGACAATGACGTCACACAAGGAAGCAATTGGTTTCGTAAGTAATCGATATTTTCACGAATTAACTTCTTTGTTAGCTCAACCAGCAAGGAAACGTTAAGAAAAATTAGTTACGAGAGCGTTGAACTTGAATGATTAGCTGACGTTATTCGAAGATTGACTTAACCTTGTAATATTCGTCCTACAACGGAAGTGAAGCCGGAAATGACGCCGGGTGAAGAGAGGCTCATGGGACGTGTAGTCATTTGACTCTGCTTTTTTAAATACATGAATAGATAGATAGATAGATAGATAGATAGTAACTTTATTGATCCCGAGGGAAATTCAAGTTTCGAGCATCACAGTTCCATAGTGCAAAACATGTTAGTAAAAAGGCAGTAAAAAAGTTAGTAGTGCAAAGTGCAAAAAATATACCAGATATAAAAATACATGAGATGAAGAAAAATGTTAAAACTGAATATAGTGCAGGGTAACAGCTGTGATACAGGACTATTAAAAAAGTGAATATAGTGCAGAAGAGACCGTTAAAAATGAGTATAGTGCAGGGTAACTCCAGTAGCTTAGTCTATGAAAATGCACTGTGTGCATTATTATCTGTCCTGCAGACCTTCCTCCTCTACATGAATAGATAGATAAATAGATAAATACATAAATAAAGCAAAAATGGTTAAAATCATGTAATGTAGGCCAACAAAAGAGAGGAATAAATGGGGGAAGGGGGAGTTACATTTTTACACTTTTAGTTTTCTTAGAGATTTAAAAAAAATAAAAGATAAGTAATAAAAAAAAGTCTCAATTAATTTTCATCAAAATTGGAGTAAATAGCGTAACTTTTAAATATCTGCATTTATGTCACAGATTAAAGGTAATAATTATAGTTAGAATAATTATACATAATAATAATTAAAGTTAGACAAATTTAGGAAAATGGAATTAGAGTATATGTATGGCTTGATAAGGAAGCTGGTTAATAATTAATAATTGACTTATGGAGAAGGGGTGGGATTAAATAAATTTATACTTCTTCTCACTCCTTTTCGATTATGTTAATCAAGGCATCAAGTGTTTGACAAATTTATTTTTCTTATGCTTTTCATTGTATGTAAATACTACTTGTTTCTGAATGTCCACTTGTTGGTAAGATCATTCTTTTTCTTTATTTTTTATTTTATTTCCTTTTGTATTCTACATGTTCGAAATAAATTTTGAAATGAAATTCTGTAATCACTCCAGCGATAAAATTATTACTGGAGCCTCTTAAATGTGTTGTGTTTTCATGGCTTTGTTTAGACTGTAATTTATTTCTTACACCTTTAGAGGGCAGTACAGTTTCATGAGCATATTTACAGGGTTGCCACACTGAGCACCATTTCAGGGAATGTGATAGTAATTCTCATCCTGGCAGATAAATGGTACTGAAACACTCATGAACATTTCTTTTCTTGAGGCTAAAGAGAGATAAGAAAACAGTCGAAATAAAAAATACACCAGTACTCTCAGGAAAGAGGTGGAAAACAAAAAGGACATTTCCCTAGTTGTAGAGATGGCCTGCGTGCTTACGTTTTCACACATCTGTCTTCTTTTTGTTTCTTTTTGGCTAAATTCCTCTAATTTATGCCATTCCCTCTACAGTCCGATACAGTTGCACGTACATGCAATGTGCAAGGACAACCTTTGCTTTGACATTTGAAAAGGGCACTTTAGCTTTCAAGACACAAAGGGGCAGAGATGCTGCCGCTTTTTTGTCCTATACCCACTGGTCACACAGTCTAGTGGCAACACTGATTGCTTAATAATGATGTGTCTTTTTTACCGTTGTGTTTCCAACCAGAGTCTAAAACTCCATCTGACTGAAGTGGCGCTGTTCACACTGAAGGTTGAGGGCTGTGCAGCAATAAGAGCTCTTGTCAGTTATTGTACTTCTGATATAAAATACCTGTCGCCCTTTGTACTGTGGCTGTACATTGAATATGAGTTGTTCTATAATTTTATTCATTCTGTCTCATCTCCTGACTCGTCCATTGTTGTCATTACAACCTGTAAGACATTTTGCATAGAAACCTTTTTAAATACAGTGCAGCTGCCGTCAGATGTAAATCCTCCCTCATCTTAACTTGCAGCATATGAAATGCAAGTGTGAAGCTTTTAAGAAACAAAACTGACTAACCTAGATATCACCATTCTTATGAACTCCATTTAAAGCTGCAGCTAATGGAGCAAAAATGATTTAAAAAAGTTCTTTTTATAAAACGGTCACTGTATCCTGATAGTAGAGCATGAGACAGGTAATCTGTTAAAACTATCATGTGCCTCCGGTGTCCTCTGGTGCTCCTAATGGCATCTGCATGATTTCACAGACCGGAGGAAAACAACCAATGAGAGCCGAGCTGGATCCTTGCCGTCTCTGAGCAGCTGTCAATCACTCGCGAACTCCGATCGAACGGTCAAACTAAGCAGCGCTGATCAAATATGAATCAATATTCTGTTACTGTAATGCCTATTTCTCGCCTCAAATGATTTCAGAAACATCTTTTAGTGTACTGTTTAGCTGTAAAATCAGAAAGTTTCAGACCCGTCAGCCATGCCACCAGCCGTAGCACAGCCAATAGGAACACTCAATAGGAACGCTCTCTCTCTGAAATGACCTGTGATTGGCCAAAGTCTCCCGTCACTGGCTAGATTTTTTAAAGCCTGAAAACAGAGCCATGAGGAGGTGCAGAAGTCTAGTTTTCTCTCAGAACACTTGAATTACAATATGCTGAAAGATTATTATGGAGTCTTTGCCTAATGTTGCCAAAAACGTTCTGCCTACTGAAGCTTTAAAGGTGCTATTGATAACACTGATAACATTCAGCCACTAGATGTCACATTCTCCCGCCCCGTTATGTTGCATTCACTTCACAACAAGTCGTTGCCAGGCACTTAACGTCAATCTTTTTATTTATCCGTTGTTTTCCACACTAACCGACGACCCAGAGATACCACGTGATACCAATGTTATTATACTATTGGCTCACAGGCCTTGTTAGAAGTGGGAACCAAATGTCATAATCATTTATTTTCTTGAAAAGTCATACTTTATTTACCTTTCTAAAGTTTCTGTGGATGTATTATTTAAACAAAAAATATTCGTCTACATAAAAATCTTATCCATAAGACCTTTAATACATTTAGTTGTTTCACAGCTGTCAGACAGGTAGATGCTGACAGTGAGTAGTGTACTACCTTCCACCATTGCAATCATCTATGTGAAATACCTGTGCACTATTAATGCTAACAAACTTCTTTCTCCTTTGCAGCATCACTGAACTGTGCCACGTTCAAGTGCAATTAATAGACAAGCATGCCAATACATTTCCACTTGATGATTGCACTTGTGTTTATGGTAATGTTATTTAATCATACCCTGATTTACATAATGAAAAAGCTCTCAACCACGTCTTACTTGAATTATGCAAATTAGTTTGCTGCAAGCCATAGGGGACGTGGTTAGTCCTTTCTTAGAAATTATTCAAAATGGATTTGATGTCTCTACTGACACTGTATGTTGAACATTTTGGTTCAAATTAATGCACATTACATTCAGTAGCTCCTTACCTAAAGCATTATTGGTCATCTCTAAACTGTTACTTGAGCTTTCCTGTGGCTCCTCGTGCATAGATATGTAAACAGGCATCACCAGTGTAACAGATACTTATTGTTATCCACTGACACACACACACAAAAACACTAAATGTCAGAGGGTAGAGATGAAAATATAACTTTCAGCAGTGTGTCTATGATAAATCTAGGTCAGACAGTCGCCAGGTGGCCATGGAGCACGTTGGCCAGCACTATAGGTCACCGTGTTAGCTGTACACGAGGATTCATAGTATGGGGATGATATAAAAGTCACTGCATCTTCAGATGACCAAAGCATGCCACAGTCTCAGAGTGTTGTCGCTTTTCATCAGGAAAACACCAGGGACACATAGGTCAGTGGAAATCCTCACCAGTCGAACCACAGTCTGCAGTGATCACGTGACCAAACATTGTGTTTGACTCTATTAGTCCCATCATCAGGAATGTCCTCATGGTCTATGATTATCCTTAAAGGAATAGTAGATCAAAAAATAAAATAATATGTTTATTCATTTGCTTTCCAAGAGTGAGATGAAAAGATTGATACCAATCTCATGTCTATGCATTAACTATAGAGCTCTAGCCGAAATGGATTAGCTTAATTTAAGATAAAAACAGAGGAAACAACTCGCATGGCTCACTCCAACAATCTAAAACATAGGCTACCTACCAGCACTTCTTCAACTCACTAAATAACATGTATCTTGTTTGTTTAATCCCTACATGAAGTAACAAGTCTACAGCCATGCCATAGCAGCTCTGTGAGTGTAACTCTTTAAGCTAAATGCCAACATCAGCATGCGAACATGATCACAGTGACAAAGTTAACATGCTGATGTTAAAGGTGAAGTGGTTAGGATCTAGCGGTGAGGTTGCAGATTGCAACCAACTGAAACGTCTCCCGTGTGCCAAGTGTTTAGAAGAACTACGGTGGCTGACGCGAAAACACTAATGGCCCTATCTAGAGCCAGCGTTTGTCCGTTCTGGGCTACTGTAGAAACACGGCGGCCGGTTCCGTGAAGAGGACCCGCTCTGTATGTAGACATAAACGGCTCATTCTAAGGTAACGAAAACATTATTCTTATTTTCAGGTGATTAGACACTAAAGAAGACATACCTAGAAATATTATAGGCTATTCCATTTCTGTCATTGAGACCATCCTAAATATTGAACACTTCCTTTAAGCAAGTATAATATTTAAAATGGTCAACATCTTAGTTTAGTGTGTTAGCATGCTAACCTTTTCTAAGTAACACTTAACACAAACTTCTGAGGCTGATGGGAATGCCATTAGTTTTGCAGGTATTTAGAGACACAAACCAAAGTATTGGACAAATTAATATTTTGACCTGATGATGGCGTTAGATGACGTATATGCTAGATGATGAAGTTAAAGGATCAACAAAGTTATTACAGTTCATCCTGAGGGGGACATGAATGTATGTACCAAGTTTCATAGCAATCCATCCAACAGTTGTTGAGACATTTCACTCAAATCATCAACAAATGTCAACCTCATGGTGGCGCTAAAGTAAAAGTCAAGTCAGTACCCAGATAGCAAAATTGCTGTGGCCCAGATCCGGGCCACATACCGCGTAGAATGATGGCACTCTGGCGGTCCGCTCCTGTTTACCAGATCTGGGCCACAAGCGAGCCATAGCAATGCCTCATGTCAACCAAGAATGAACCAAATAAACCAGAACTTGCCCGAATCTGGGCCACAGTTCATTTTTATACTGGCCCAGATCCGACCCAGCTCATCCGGCCCATATGTTGTGTGGGTAGGATTCATCTGCTAGAGACCATGAATATCTGTACACAATTTCATGGCCATGCATGCAACGGTTGTTGAGATATTTCAGTCTGGACCAAAGTGGGTGCCATCCCCAGAGCTGCAGATAGATAACCCTCTGCAAGAAAGTTAATATTTCCCAAAATGTGGAACTTTAAATCCACCCACTCTCGTCTACAATATGTAAATAAAGGACAAAGTTAAATAACAAATACTCTATTCACTGAGAAGAAAAGGAAATCTGCATGATAAAGGGAGGCAGCAGCATATGTGTAACACATTTAATACTATTTTACATACAGTTCATAGTCACAAACAGTAAGACCACTAAAAGGGAGAACGAGGGAGTGAAGCATTAAGAGCATGTTATTAGTGTATGATTTACATGTGTGTGATAGATTTCAATGAAGCAAGACAAAGAGGGACATGGTTTACCTTGCGTCTCTCTGCACCAGGCAGCAGGTGCAATTCATGTCCCCATCCAGTTTCACGCTGCACATTAATGGCATCAATGAGCCCTCTGTTGTTTCCATTTATGTTCTGCACAACAAGCCATGCCCCACTTCCTCTCCAAATGGCTGACACTCTTAAATTCTCCGTTATACTTCAGATTGATCAAGCCATCTGTCATCTGTTCAGCACTCGCTCAGCCTGTACGCTACACGCTACGTGTTATATAAACATATGTACACATACAGTCACTCATATGCTTCATGTAAAAATAATTGCATGCATTCTTACATGACTGTATATCCCACAGATGGTCGGAAGGATATACACTGTGAACCAGTCATTAGAGAGACATTTAGACAACATTTAAAGCAAATTCTGAGAAGCTGGTTTTCTGTGTAATATCCTCATTTGAACCTTTTCATAGCCTTTTAATTTCTAACCATTTCATTTGACCAAAATAACATGCCGCAGGTCTGACCTCTGATCTGAGATACTAAAAGACTTTGAGGTCATACAACTCCAAAACATTTGTTAATCTAAAGAAGATACACACCATTAGCACAAGTCAGATGACAAATGAGATACTTTCTGATGACTTCTGGCCATGTGACTATACAAACTATATACACAGACTATATGCACACATTCACAGAAATACTCACAAAAGAGGAAAACAACAATAACATTGAGATTAATCAGATTTAAATATATCTTCATGAGTATTTGTTTCTGTTGCTGCTGTGACCAAAATTAGATTTTAGGCCTATATCCATGAGACCCGTCAGGTTTTCCATGGAGAGGAAATGAGAGGACAAAAATCCCCTTTAACTTGTGACACGTCATCAGGCTCTTAGTGTTTACTTAATAGAAAGTACAAAGTGCAGTATTTCCCTCTGAAATGTTGTAGAGTAGAAGTATAAAGTAGCATAAAATGGAAATACGCAAGTTCAAGTACCTCAAAATTCTACTTAAGTACAGCGCTTGACTAAATGTACTTAGTTACACGACTGCCATATTCACCATTATGTGGGTTCCCACTAGTCTACTATCAGTGGTGGAATGTAACTAAGTACATGTACTCTCATGTGCTGTACTTAAGTACACGTTTGACATACTTGTACTTATCCATTACATTTCAGAGGGGACTATTGTACTTTATTTCTCCACTACATTTATTTGACACTTATAGGTACTAGTTATAATTTTTTACATATAAAAACATGATATGCTTGTATGATATAATGCAGTAATACTCTACTAATCTATCCAGTAGTATACAGAGTATCTAAAATTGGCTCCACGTTGACAAACTACATTAAAATGCTCTTATATGGAGGTCTATTTATTAATGAACAGAAAAATATAATATTCGATATTGCACTTTGAAAGGAGCCATTCTGCATAGTGCGTACATTTGGTATGTTGAGTTAATGTTGATGCTAATACTTATGTACTTTTATTTAAGTCAAATTGTAAATGCAGGACTTGTACTTATGTATTTCTGCAGGGTGGTGGGCACTACTATATCACTAGTATTGGTAAAAAAATGAGAGGTACATGTGGTTCAGGTGGTGCATTGAGGGGACATCAGTATTTCTTAAATCTCAGCTATATGGCCCTGCAGTTTACCATCCACCATTACCACCAAATAACAAGATGAGACCTCGTGCGCACTGCCCTCCTCCTCTTCCTCCTCCTCCTCCTCCTCCTCTGGTGCGCTCATTGGTTGGCGCGACAATATAAAGTTCCGCAGTGATCCCCTCACTGCTCTGCCTCACTCACTGCCTCACTGCCTCACTACTGACTGTCTGAAGAAGAAGAGGAGCTACACACTGAGAGGATTTACACAACTTTATCTCTGTTATTCCCACTCTTGTCTCTGCTTGATAGTCTGCTCGGTTCATCCAGCTGCAGCATGAAGGAGAGGAGACTAACTCAGCCGTGTGTAGCGAGGTGTAAGCTGGTGCTGGTCGGGGACGTCCAATGCGGTAAAACTGCGATGTTACAAGTCCTGGCCAAGGACTGCTATCCAGAGGTACGAGATCATATCTCCTATAATAATGTCTATATTCTATATTTTTTTATTGGAAGTGGAAATAAATGGATGATTTAAATTGCAGGTCAAGATTGTATAATTCAGGAAGAATAAATATTACTTTAATATCCTACTATATCCCACATGGACCAGAAGACTGGACAGGAGTTTTTCCATGACTATAATTTATTATAAGATACTTTTTATGTTTCTAATTGTGTCAGAGACGTATAGTATGCCAGTATAGCCTACTTACATTTATAGTGATCTTATTTATTCTTGAAGACCTTTATTATTATTATAGCATTATTATTATTTTGCTCTTGTGTAGTTTTTTTTTACCTCTATTCTTATTTTAGTTTTATATGATATGGTTTTGTGGTATTATGTATTTTTTTTTTTTAATTAAAAACCTAACCAGGACAAGGTCTGCAAATACATTACATCGGTTGCACTTTAATTAAGTGCAATGCCTACATGTATTGTCCTCAGTCAAATAAATTGATGTATATATATTTATTAATTATTCAATTACTCTGTCGCCAGAACATGAATTTACTATTTTTAAAAATATTTTTAAGGGTTTTTTTCATGCAAAAAATGACAAACATTCTATATTTTCAGCTTTTAAGATCTGTTGCTTTTCTTGTATCTTACGTGATTGTAATCTGAATATCTTTATAATGAAAAAAAAACACGTGAGGGCCAAATTTGACATCCTCAAATAAAATAAGTCCCTCTGGGGCTCATTTTATCTTATTTGATCTCATTTCAAACTCCTATGATCCCATATAGCTTAGAGTATTATAGATTGACATACATGTGTAGTAAATGATATTTGACTATAGGCTATATTTCTGTAGGTTTAGTCATTTAGACCGGGCTGCATCAAATCCTTTCAGATTGGGAATGATGCTGTAAGATCATTGTTGTATATTAAAGGTTAATATGTTTGAGCACTGCTGAACATATGAATTGATTTAAAAGTAAAGTTAATCACCGCTAATTTTGCCAAATAAATGTTTTAGTCATTTAAAAATAACACATGCGTCACAAATATGGAGATCTGTTTGTCTTTTAATTTTAAATAATTATATATTTAATACTTTTTGCTTTTGGTCAGACTCATTAACTCAATCACTGGACATCTGCTCTTGTTTTTCATGATGAATTGGTTTAATACATTTCCATGTGAATTTGTGATAAAATGCTCCTTAAACCCTGTTCTTTATTGTCCATTTCTAGACTTACGTCCCCACTGTGTTTGAGAACTACACCGCCTGTCTGGAGCTTGAAGACCAGCGTGTTGAGCTCAGCCTTTGGGACACATCAGGTGAGGATTATGCTCAGATTTCTATTAGTACCACAGTTTGATAAAACTGGCAATCAAGACAGTGATCACCTCTCCCCTCTATCAGCTGACTCACTGCCAAGTTAAAATTCCCCCCAAGCCTTCATGTTTGTTGAGCGATGAGTAGTTAAGAAGTCAGTTTCAGTGCTGTATTCGTGGTCTGATTAGTAGAACTTGTTTAAACAACAACACAGTCAGCCTCTAGTCGGGTAACGCCTGTAAATGAAGCGCCATCTCATTTACAAACAGTGTTGTAGCTGTTTACACAGACATCACTATCTGCCAATCCCGTTTCGATGCGGTTAAGCAGCTTTTCACTCGTGTGAAATCTGTGGAGAGATCTTCCTTTGTGTGTTGGTGGAGCCAATGAACGACAAGCCTGAGCAACAAGCCAGTCTGGTGAAGTGGGGTCCCAAAAAATCCACAATTTTACATGAAAAAACATACAAGCAAAAAAACAACAAAAAAAAAGGCCCCACAATTAAAGACAAACAAAGGCCCCAGTTTTGATCATTAACTCGGGCAGCATTTCAGTCTCATCTGTAAGATTTTGAAAAATAAACAGCATTCTTGTAGCTTTGTGCATTTGATTATTACTGATAAAGCTATACTGGAGTGGATGGCTTTTCTTATTGATCGTATTTACATGATTTTTCTGTATGTTAAAGATCATTATGTCAGTAGGTCGCTGCAATTAACTCACAAAACGTTTTCACAACGGCAACTTAAAACGGTCACTAACATTTCACACATTTTTGATTCAAAACCAAGAGGAGGAGTGACACTAATGGTTCTGTGAACTGTGTGCATTAGGGCTGCAGGTAACAACTACTTTCATTGCGATTAATCAATCAAAAAAATCATGTTAATAAACTGTAAAATGTTTTAAAATTGTGAATCTTCAGTTTCCCAGAGGCCATGGTGACGTCTTCAGATGTCTTGTTGTGTTCGACCAACAGTCAAAAACAAAAAAAAAGACATTCAGTTCAGTTTACAATGATATAAAACAGAGAAACGCATCGAATCCTCCCATTTAAGCAGCAAATTCTTGCCATTTCTGCTTGAAAAGTGAATCAAACGATTATTGGGTTGTCAAAATAGTTGCTGGTTAATTTTCTGTCGATCAACTAATTGATTAATGAGCTAATCGTTGCAGATCTAATATATATTTATGATTAAAAATGTATCCCACATTTTTCACCTGCTTTTGTTTTAACCTTTGTTATAAAATATGTTAAAACAACAATCTTGGATACAACATATGACTGTCTTTTGTGATATTTGAGAACTTGACTTCTTCCACATAGAGGTCAGAGGTCAGAGGCCTTACGTGAACATTGTCCATTGACAAAAAATACAGCAATTATACAGCATCAATCATTTTTATTCATTTTTAAAAGTAAAAATGACAAAGATTTCTTGGTTCCACCTTCTCTAATGTGAGGATTTGCTGCTTTTCATTGTTTTGTATCTTTGTAAACTGACGATCTTTGAGTTTTTGGACTGTTGGTCGATACGGAACGAGGAATTTGAAACGTTAATCTTTATTTTTTACAATTTTCGTACATGTTATAGACAAAAAAGTGAATTAATGAATCAAGAAAATACATGCAGTTCAGAGAACCATTAGTGGCCTGCTGACATAATGACCTTAAACATACAGAAAAATTATGTAAATAGGATCAATAAGAAATCCACTAGAGTATAGATTTAGTTCATAACAGCACTGGCTGAGGCATTGTGCTCAGAGGAAGTCGAGCCGTGCCAGTTGGCCTGCACAGGGGTTGTTTCACAGGGGAGAGGGGGATGCCTCGTCCTGCAGGGGGTGGAAGCATGTGTGTCGGTGTGTGTGTGTGTGTCCTGTCTTACTATGTGTGCCCCTGTGTGTGTGGCGTACAGTCGCTGTGAACAGAAGGCACAAGTGAGGGATACTGAGCGAAGAGATATGCATGACCTCCGCACTGCCTTATGGTGTGTGCCGCCTAAAAAAAGCTCTTATGTAACTGGAACCAGCGCTGAACTAATGTAGGTTTGTGTGTGTTTGTCTCCCACGGAGTAAAAACTTTCTGGACAGTCACCCTTTCCAGAGGAGACATTGCATAAGACTATTTACTTTTGCAACACACACAAACACAGTTCGTGGGCAATATGTCAATATTATATCAATATCATGATATGAGACTAGATATTGTCTTAGATTTTGGATATCGTAATATCGTATTAGTGTTGTCTTTTCCTGGTTTTAAAGGATGCATTACAGTAAAGTGAAAGTGAATTTTCAAAAATTTCTAGACTGTTTTAGCTGTTTTATTATTTGTCTTTACCCATTTAGTCATTATGTACACATTACTGATTTATTTATCAAAAATCTCATTGTGTAAATATTTTGTGAAAGCACCAACAGTCAACCCTACAATATCATCGCAATATCGATAGAGATATTTGGTAAAGAATATAGTGATATTGGATTTTTTTCTCCATATCGCCCAGCCTTAGCTCCTGTCACTCTTTTTTTTTTTTTCATTTTCCATCTTTATTATATTTATTTATATATCATTTAGGGCTGCAACTAAGGTTATTATTTATAATGGATTTATGACATTAAATTAAAATATTTAAAAATATATATATTAAGCCAAATTTGCAATCCTCACAAGTTGTTTTTTTCATTATAATGATATTCAGATTACAAATACATAAGATAAAAGAAAAGCAACAGATCTTTAATTTAGAAGCTGAAAATATAGAATGTTTGTAATTTTTTGCATGAAAAAAACCCTTAAAAATATAAAAAAAATAGTCAATTCATGTCCTGGCGACAGAGTAATTGAATAATCGACTAATCGTTTCAGCTGTAATAACATTGCTCCAGGTGTTTTATTCTAATATAATATGATCTTAAACATACAAAACAGATGTGAGAAGACTTCTATATTTACCACACGCTTTCTGACAATAAAAAAAGACTCAGAAGCATATTTGTCCAGGTCACGCTGCACCTTTTATCAACACGACCTCATCTTACGTGTAGTCTTTTGGTGTAAGAGTCCTTCCATCGGCTGTCTTTCTTTGAGAGTAGAGAGGGCAGATTCACTGCATCAACTGAAAGGCTTGTGTGTGTATGTTTGTGTGTGTTTGTGTGTCCAGGCAGGGGGCTGCTAATGTGTGGGAGGTGGTAGGTGCTAGAAGTTGTGTCCTCTTTAGATCTCTCTGCCTCCTCTTTCTCAAGCCTTACATCACCCTGGATAGTTATGTGACGGGCGCTTTGATTCCTTCTAAAAAAAATTTTTATTGATAGATTGTAGTTGTGTAAGTTTTTCCTACTTTTTCAGATTCAAGTCAAATATTCTGACAGGCTGAGTAAACCAGAAGGGCTTTTTGTTGTTAAAATATTGTTGTTAAAACCTGCCTCGGGAGAGAACACATCAAGACAACATGATTGTTAGTTAGATCCGGTAGAAGCTTATTAGAAGAATCTATTCCTGGTATAATTATATCCTCTTTTATTTGCAAGGAAAGCTTCTTGTGCACGTTTGGCCCCTGAGGACAGGAGTAGGAAATTAAATCTCAGCGTTGGTGTGTGGGGAGTGATTAGGTGGCAGAGGGAAGACAATAGAGAGCGGACGTCCTGTCAGTCTGTTTTTAGCTCAGGAGCCTTCCTGAGATTTAAAGGAAAGGTTCTACTTATAGCTGAGCTGTTTATGGAAATGGAAGGAAAATATGTTTCCTTCACACCGTAATTCACATTCTCATAACAGAGGTGTCGTATTTATGAGACAACAGTCAGGGTAGACTGTCTGACTGAGGTGATGAATAGTGTATGATATCATTTTGGGGATTGGGTTATTAGTGTCTCAGTAGAGATTTGTTGGAATAGCAAAGTCACCGCTGATTAAGACATTAGTAATAAAAAGACACCTTCAATTCGGTGCATTTTCTGGTTTTCGCATACAAATGATTTGCTTTGATGTTTTCGTGCACAACCTTCACAATAAACATAGTTAGATAAAAGAAAAAACAAGTATTGCAATAAAAGATATGTAAAATAGATCTGTCTTAAAATGAAGATGTATATTGCAATGTTGTAACTGATCCTGTAGCAACATTAATCCCTTTTTGTGTAGCCCTTGTCTCGTATTAGTGTGACTGCTGCAATCTGTGCAACACTTTTGAAACTTGAATGCAAACTTTGGTGATGCACATATACCGACACCCAATAATAAGATACATACAATTTGATGGTTATGTCTAGAAAGTAACCCTCAAATTGCGAAAACTTGCAAAAAACTCTGGAGACTCGCCGCCCGACGACCTATCCTAACCTTAATCATTTGAGGTCAATGCCTTACCGTGGCACTACAGTAAAGACATAACTTTCTGTGACTATAACTCCATGGTCATTGCACTGGTTTACTTCAAATTTTGCACAATTAATCTTTGTACAACGTTGTTATATTTTCCAACATAATTTGCATATTGACCAGAAAACATGACTGTAATCAGCCTTTAAGTATTAAAGACTACGTTTACATGCACCATATATTCTGGTTTTTGCCCTTAATCTGAAAAAAACTATATTATAAGAATAATAATACATTTATTTATATAGCACTTCTCAAAACAGATGTTACAAAATGCTTCAGAAGACAATAAAAGCAGATAAATAAAGTAAAAGATACGGTAACTGTTAAAACAGAACATCAGACAATAAAAGCAGATGGAGTAAAACAAATATGGTAACTGCTAAAACAGAACATCACAAAACATATCAATAATAATAGAAGTGGTAAAATGGTAGGACAAGTAATAATAGTAATGTTCTTACTAAGCTGTTTACATAGCTAACGAAAATACCACTAATATTCCCGTTTACATGCAGCTGTGCATACTCTAATTAACCTAGAACGTCCCCGTGAAGTACGTCATGCTGACCTACAAACAACCCATTAAGCTAAACAAGTCAGCTGGGTTCCTAGTTGTCTTTTTACCTATTCTTACCATCATCATCATCTGGTCTATCTTAGGAGCTCAGGGCGTCCTCAACAGCGGGGCCGGTGAATCCCACGTCGACGCCATTCTCGTCTGTGTTTGACAGGGGTTGATGCCCTAACATGTCGTTTATCACATCAAAATATAGAAAAGTGGAACGGCAGGAGCCGCTTGTGCCATTTTGCTTCTGTGCATCAAAAATATGTTTTTCTCAAAGTTTTCCACCGGTGGCGAACTTGTTCCACCGTGCAAACACAGCCTCCCTCTTTCATTCCTTCAATGCTGCAGTTCTGATCCAAATGTTTGATTTTAGAAACAATGGAAAGAGCTGTAACTCAAACTTTTGCTTTAACAAGTATACTTTTCAATGACCAAGCTATGTTTAATATATAACAGTTTTTTGATGCAGACAAGGACTCACTTATTTAATATGCTGTAGTAACATTAATATAGATTATAATTGACCTAGACACAGTGTCTGTATTTTGGCACTTTATCTGAAATTGAACATGAAAGCAAAACAAAAATCTTGGAAATCCTACAGTATGACAATAATTTTGTTTCACAGGACATCTGGTAGTTTTTTTTTTTTTTTTTACTCAAACAAAAGTTTGGCGAACAAAGTTTGCTATTGACTAATAATGGAAAGATGTGACTGGTGCAGAGTGATCGTGACTCAGTGAGTTAGTTTACTTTACTGGAAGAATTCCTGTCAGTGGGAAGGCGTCAAGCTCAGTGAAATTGTTTGCTCTCTTATCAGTTTGGCAGGAGTGTGTGTGTGTGACTGTTTGTGTTTGTACTGTGTGAAAGTGAGGAGGATGATTGTGATAGAACATTATAATAGTGTCAGCTGGATTCAGACCATAGAAAGAGATATTTAGCTTTTGTTTGTGCTTGCTGACGAGGGGAAAACTTTACTTTAATTTTCAAAGATGTTGCTTTGAGCTAAGTGCCCACCTTCCTCAACCACATGTTAATACAATTATATGTTGTTGCATAAAACATTAATAAGTGTTTCCTGACTTTGTCTCTCTAGGTTCTCCATACTACGACAACGTCAGACCCCTCTGCTACAGCGACTCAGATGCAGTGCTCTTATGCTTTGACATCAGCCGACCAGACATAGTAGACAGTGCGCTGAAGAAGGTATTAATATTATTAACACGCTGCAGTGTGAACATAACAGGCTGACAACAGCACAGTCTGCCCTCCCCCATATTCACTCATTTACTAATTACACTTTCAAGTGACAGTCTCTTGGCACCTGTTTGTCTTCTCCTTGCAGTGGAAAGCAGAGATCCAGGACTTCTGTCCCAGCACACGGATCCTACTAATAGGCTGCAAGACTGACCTGCGCACAGACGTTTGCACGCGCATGGAGCTGTCCAATCAGAAACAGACTCCCGTCGCCCATGAACAGGTTTGTTCCATGACGACTCTTTCTTCCTCTGTGCCTCTATTTAGGTTTCTGTGTCCTGTCTAGACTGGTTAGTCGTAGAAATCCCCCTTTGTTTTAATCATAGACTGTAGATAAGAAGTGGACGTAGTCACCGTGACGTCACCATTTGGTTTGTGGAATGCGTTTTGAAGCCTCGAGTTAGGCATTTTGGCCATCGTCATCTTGTTTTTTTGCAACCAGAAGTGACACGAGAGAGTGGAGCTGAGTACAACCCAACGCTGAATAGAGAGGCGAAGACCATCCCCTTCCGGTGGATCCCATGGGACCTTATTTCGGAAGAAATATACAGTATACGGTTGTCATCGGGAGACAAATAATTTTTTGATCACGTTTGAATTGCGCCATGAATCACACATAAGATGTTTGTCAATTTAAAACATAATTTTGCAAGTCAAGAAAGTCTCAGTTTGTTGTAGGTTTGTCATATCATTTAGTTATGTGTAAAACCACTCGGTGAACTACATCTCTCGTCTCGCACAATATACGTCATCAACACTAGCTAGCTCGCTAACTTAGTTATGTTCCACGCACAAATCAAACGTTATCTTACCTGATGTGTTTCATCCAGCAACTCCTGGTCGTTTTATCAGCCGGGAAGAGAAAGAACGAGCGAGACCCGTTGCTGATGTGAGTACATAACTGTACGAAACACACAGGCATCGTATCTTCAGAGAGAGAGACTTCACTTAGGTGACTTTTGGGTGTTTAGTTTTTCTAATTACATATTTTTACAGTCTTATACTTGAACAGTTTTACAACAAACTGTGACTTTCTTGACCTGCAAAATTATCTTTTAAATTGAAAAACATAGTATGTGTGATTCATGCTGTAATTCAAACGGGATCAAAAAAATATTTGGCTCTCGCCGTTGACTACCGTTCATATTATTTCTGAAATAAGATCCCATGGTGGTCCACTGGAAGGGGAGGGACTTCGGCTCTCTATAAGCCATTTTTTAGTGTTATAATTAACTTTCGTGAACTGAAAACACACTATGAAAGGAAAGTTATAAGATGAAAACACAGACAACTCCCAGACCGGACAGCGCCGTGGTAGCTTTATGGTCTATTTGACTCTAAATGGGACCATAATTTACTAAATGAACATCATGCTGTGTTGAAGAAGACTTGAAATAGTGATTGAGACCATAAACTCATGTTTACAATGTTTACTGAGGTGATAAATCAAGTGAGAAGTAGGGTCATTTTCTCATAGACTTCTATACAATCAGACTTCTCGTTGCAACCAGAGGAGTCGCCCCCCTGCTGGGGTAGAAAGAATACAAGTTTAAGACACTTCAGCATTGGCTTCACTTCTGAGATCCAGAGTTGCCCACTGGTTTTAATCTACCCGAGCTCAACGTATATTTTTCCTTCACATTGTAGGGTTCGTCCTTGGCCAAGCAGCTGGGAGCCGAGGCTTACCTGGAGTGCTCAGCCTTCACGTCAGAGAAGAGCATCCACAGTGTTTTCCGTACTGCGGCTCTGGCCTGCATGAACAAACTCCAGCCTGCCAATAAACCCAGCCCCGTCCGCCGCCTCTCCAAGAGACTGCTACACCTGCCCAGCAAGACGGACCTGCTCTCCTCCACCTTCAACAAGGACAAGTCCAAGAGCTGCTCCATCATGTGAACATCGCTGAGAACACGCTGGGGAAATAAAAGAAAGCAAGGACAAGCTCAGCAAAAAGGGTATGCAAGGGAAAGAGAGCAATGGTTTCTACAAAGCATCTCTCTCCTTTGCAGCATCCTCCCCGAACTTCAAAAAAAGTTTGCTTCACTCTCTATATTCAACTCTGACACTGAACTTTCGATCATGACATATCACCAGCACACCAGTGCAGAGACAGAGTGGAAAATGTTTGATGTTGAAAATATTTCTGATCTGTTAAATACACCTGTACAAAGAGAGCATAGCAGGCACTCACTTAAAGGTTGCTGTGAGAGCTTGAATAAGGTCAGTGCCTCCTCTTTTCCAAGTGGCTGTAAACACTGCATTTGACTCCATTACCCTGATGAGACCCGTTTGAAATTCTGATAGCGGTGCCCTTTCCCATCCATCTCTTAATTTTCTGAATGTCTCTTTAAGGTCACGATATGGGCTGAGTGACGAGATGAAATGTAAAATCTGACAGTGACAGGAAGCGGTGCCTACGCAAAAGCGGCTCGGGGAATTTAAAACAGCAGTCCTTGAAGATGTTATTCCCCCGCTGACCCCTCACGGTATTTCGTTTGGAAATTAAGGCTGACAGTGGAGGAAAAAAGGGGAGAGAAGGGAGGGATTTGGCAAAGCAAGAGCGTTCATTTTGCAAAGGCAAGTCGGAGGACGAACCGAGAGCACGTCTCAAGGAGCGCAGTGTGACTCAGCACTCACACGAGCTACAAAACAGTCCAGGGGTGGACACGCTGTGACAAAACAAACACTAAATCCTGGGCCATGTAAAGACCGCCTGAGCATGTTTTTGTCAGATCCCCTTTCATTACCCATCACCACACACATCACAACATCATTGTTCAATGTTATTAATCACAAGGCTTGATTTAGTGATGCTACATGAATGATGCATCACCTCACTGTTCCCTGATACGTTAAGAGCTGCATACCAGCTTATTTCCAGCAAAAAGACATTTTTTCTTGGTTTTTAAAAGGTTTCTTTTTACACAAGCCCAACTGTTTTTGTACCCAAATGAGTCATAGAAATCTTCTTCTTCCTCTGCCTGATGGATATTTGATAGTAATAGTCCTCAACTTTGAACTTTGGACAGCTGAATATTGTTAACAGTTATCCGAGATGCCTCTGCCTGGATAAGCTGCATTATTATAACACTAAATATCCCTGAGATGATAGGTGGGAAGCTTGGATTGAATCACACAAACAGGCTGGTCCTGTCTGGAGAAAGATATTTTTTCCTTTCCTTTTTTAAAAAAAAACAACAACAAAAAGTATTCATAACATTTTCCATTTATTAAATAACTTTTTTCCCTGGATGTTTCTACTTGCTTGTGGCTGTCTTTGGTGTGTGTTTTTTTTTTTTGTAGCTGTTGTTGTATTCACTTGAGTCTCCTGGCATTAGCGGCTGTTGACAGCTCGGCTAATGCAGGACTTGATGATTTGTAGGTCTGCACCGAGAAGCCCGGAGTTCTCTGGATGTACAGAACACTGGAATTTTAAGTGTTGCCTAGCAACAGTGTGAGCAGGGGCAGCGTGAGTGGGGTCCTCACGGAGAGAGAGAGAGAGGGAGGGATGGCTCTCCGAGAGGGCGCCTCACCTTTTATTTGTAGCATTAGACAGAAGCCACTGCGAAGGTGACGGCTGGACATTTCAGGGAGCGGCAGACTGCTCATGATCTCCACATGGTTTTAAAGACCCCACGCTGGTAGCAGCCACGAGTGGGTTGTTGGAAACAACGTGCTGTCTTAAGACATGCCTCTGTAGCTCTGCTTCTTCTTTCAAACAAGCTCCACTTGGTTCAAATATACAGCCGTCATTTCACTTTTTCCTCACTTGCTCGTTTTTTGACAGGCAGACTTGTTTTTTGTTGTACATATCCTTCCAAGTAAAACTGTTTATTATAAACCCTTAAAACGAATGTTACTGAAGCAAAACAAAATGTTTGTGTCAAGTTGCCTATTATGGCTTTAAGTTATTGACTGAATTCTGTATTTGTTATTGTCATACGCTACTTTCTTTAAGTCTTTATTTAAATAAATATGTCTGAAGTTCATTTACACGTCAGTGTTTATTTCTGCATTAAATCCATTATAAATAGACCTTCGGATGCACTGATCACTGTTCATGAGGAAATACACACTCAATTGTGGTGCCCCTTCATAAGTGTCTTAGATAGACTTTGGTAATGGGTAGTAAATACTAGCATCATAAGCTATAACCTCCAAAAATATTATTGGGAGGGCAAATTATATATAAAACTATATAAATTATGCCTGAAGTTCATTTATTTCTGTTTTAAACCCATTACATTAATAGACCCTAGATGGATATCAAACATTTGGAGGACATGTTTTGTCTGTCCATTTAAGTCAGTTATTTGATTTCTGTATTGCTTTATTCATGTTTAACGAGTAGCACTTTTCACGCAGACGAGTTAAGAAGCCGTATCAAATCAGAACAAGAGACTATTTGGGTAATTTAATCAAATTCAAGGCTCCCCGAGAGGAAGACAGACTGATAGCTCGAGAGCACATTGTCTATTTTGTCTTAAGAAAGAATGATAATTCTTATTTCTCAGGTCAGGTCAAGGGCACAGTTCCCTTCACACTAATACGTCCATGAGACAGAGAACACATTCTTCTACTGTATCTTAATGAAAGGCCAGCTGATACTGACTACACTGTTATTCCTCAGGGTTATTCAAAGTAGCTCGACAAAATAATAGAAATGGCACCGGTTTTAGGTCAGTTTTAAAATTAAGTGCAGGTTTGTATTAGGGCTGCCAATCAATTAAAATAGTTGATCGTGATTAATCGCAAATTAATTGCACTTTTTATCTGTTCAAAATGTACCTTAAAGGGAGATTTGTCAAGTATTTAATACTATTATCAACATGGGAGTGGGTATGTATATATATATTATTGTAAATCAATTATCAACACGAAACAATGACAAATATTATCCAGAAACCCTCACAGTTACTGCATATAGTATAAAAATATGCTCAAATCATAACATGGTAAACTCATAATAGGCAACAACAGCTGTCAGTGTGTCAGTGTGCTGACTTGACTATGACTTGCCCCAAACTGCAAAGTAAAGTGGGCATGTCTGGGCATGTCTGTAAAGGGGAGACTTGTGGGTACCCATAGAACCCATTTTCATTCACATATCTTGAGGTCAGAGGTCAAGGGACCCCTTTGAAAAGGGCCATGACAGCTTTTCCTCACCAAAATTTAGCGTAACTTTGGGGCGTTATTTAGCCTCCTGGCGACAAGCTAGTATGACATGATTGGTACCAATGGATTCCTTAGGTTTTCTAGCTTTTAAAACTGAACCCGCTACAAACTCCGAAAGATCGATTGCATTAATGCGTTAAAGAAATTAGTGGCGTTAAAACGAATTTGCATTAACACGTTATTATCGCATTAACTTTGACAGCCCTAATTTGTGTTCATACTGATTTACACTGAACTTTTTTGTTCAGTCCCTAAGGACTGTGTGACCTACAATTAGATGATGACGGCAGCTACACAGTACGGTGTCAAAACAAGCCTGTGGATGTTGTACCACTGAAGCATGAACATAGCCTTAAGGAATCAGCCCTTCCCCCAACACATGTACACACACACACATGTCCAAAGCCACATGTGTTACATACATGACTAGTTTTGAAAACTTGCCACTTTGTATTGTTTTGTTTGAAAAAAGGAGGATTTATTGTTGTCCTAATTGAGCAGTCAGCTTGGCTTGCACCAGCTATTCGTAAAACTTTTACAAAGGTTGTGTGTAAAGTCCTTCCTGAGGTCTTATAACTAACTAGTGATTTATAAACTATGTTGCACCTTTAGAAATTAAGAAATGGCTTAACTTACAAGCATCATGAGCTATAACTTCCAAAAATGACATTTTAGGAGGGCAAATTATATATAAAATAGGGCTGTCAAAGTTAACACGGCAGAGTTCAATGGTTAAGTCTCTTACTTCTCAATATGGGGACCTTGATTCAATTCCTGCTAAGAGACAATTTCTCAGGCTTTTAAGATCTTCAATGTCTATGAATCAGAAGTTTTCTTAACTTTAAACTGCCAAATTGGCTGAAAATCAACATATTTTTCAATTATTATTTTTGGTTTGTAATAGTAGCCCAGTATTGAAACTCAGATTCAAAACCTGGTTGGAGCCATTACATTTTTATACATTTAAAACAAGGGACATGTGTAACATCTCAAATATCTCCAATCAGAAACAAGACATAACCACGAAACTCATTATGCACATGGTCTGTGATGAGCCCTCTGCCTGCCAAAGGACAAAGGATTTCTTTTGAGGTATGAGAGTAGTTAATTGTTCAATGGATATTACATTGTTTTAACTATATATACTAAATTCTTGGTAGTTTATTGTGGTCCTTGGTATTTATATGAAGGTATTACGTGTGTTGTTACAATTGCCCCTACATTTGGGGGCTAATGTAATGACTTATAGTGTTGGAGTTACTGAGTGTAAACATTTAGTAATAACTATCTTTACCTGGTAATGTGGTGCAGCCTGTAATTTATAATGTTAAACTTATTAAACACTGGCATTATGACAAGGTTCATTTGAACAAAGTATACAAATATTAAAACTTGAGCATTTCCTTTTCTCTCCACTGCTGATTTTGCCGTTTCCTTTTCTCTAGCTTTTTCTTATGTAACCAGTCGTCCACTCTGACCTCCATTACTGTATTTGCTTAGTCTTTCCCTTGACTGATATTGGCTCTTATCAGGATCGCTGTGGTTGCGTCCTGCTGTCACACTCTGCCCACTGATGATACGACATGAAGTCGCTGAATGTTTGCCATTCCTGAACTATCACACACAGGATACGGCAGTGACTCGTGACCTCCTTATCCATTACCCTTGTACAATAGGAGACAAGGAAATTGTGAGAATATACTCTGCTTCACCGGTCTCAGATAAATTCCATCTCTTGTCTGCTCCAGCATTGATTTTCCGCAGCTGGAAATGGACTACTGGTGGTTTGATCGTCTTTTGGATAAACAGGGCTGCCAGCCTGTCTGACGCTCCTCTCTTATCTTTTTCTACAGTTTCTCCCCGTCTCTCTCACACACAGATACATACACACATTTATCAACAATTGGCCCATGTAAAATTACATGTCTCTGTAAATCAGATTAATCTCTGACAAAGGCGTACTGAGCCTGTCATGGGATGTTGCTCCAAGGCATGATTATACTGCACGACCGCAGTGGATGTGGAACCTTTGACAAAGGCTGCACCTTTTTGGATGAAGCTATTTAGCTTTTTCTGCTGGTTTTGCTGCAGACTATGCTTAGAGGGATAGTTCAACATTTTCAAAATACACAACTCACATTTCTATATGGTTTAAGGCAGCGGTCCCCAACCTTTTTAGCGCCAAGGACCGGTTTAACGTCAGACAATATTTTCACGGACAGGCCTTCAAGGTGTGGCGGATAAATACAACAAAATAAAATGATACGACCGGCATAAAAACAGTGGTATATTGTAAATATAATAATAAACGTGAATGCACTGTGTACTCATATGCAACTTTATTAGCAGCGTCCTCTTAACATCGCGCCAACAACATAACATGAGTATCATCCTCTCTGCCCCCTAACGCTCTCTGGTCGCTATGGTAACGTTTAAACATGCCTACAAAAATAAGATACAGATACACCACAAAAACGAATATAAAGTGCATGAAAAAATTAACTCACCATAACGCTAAATCAATGTGAGCCCTGAGCTTGTTTCTCTGCAACGAGACGGTCCCATCTAGGGGTAATAGGAGACAGTGACACCCGGAGTGTGTTGCTTATGTCCAGTCTACTCCGTAATTTAGTTTTGGTTGCTGTCACTGCAGAAAACCCCGCTTCACACAGATAGGATGTCGGAAATGGCAACAGGGTTTTCAGTGCTGTTGTGGCGATCTCAGGGTATTCTGCCGAGACTTTAATCCAGAACACCGGCAGAGTTGTTGTCTCGAACACACTTTTAAGGCCGCCGTCATTTGCGATCTCCAGCAGCTGATCTTCTTCTTGCACAGACATGCTGGATTCTCCTGGTTTGTTGACAAATGGGTCGCGGATCCATTCCTTGGCAGTTCGTGGGTCTTTTGTGGTTGGGAAGTAGCGCTCGAACTCTTTTAAAAGCAAAGACAGGTGATCGTGCACCAGCTGGGAGAATGAAGGCTCGGGCTCAGTCTCACCCAAAATCCCCGCTAATGTTTGAAACATGTCCAATATGCCTCTGTTCACGCGCCGTCCCCACAAATCCAGTTTGGCTTTAAATGCAGCTACTTTATCTGCCAGTTTGAAGACTGTTGTCATTTCCCCCTGAAGTGACAGATTGAGCTCATTGAGCAGGTTGAATATGTCGCACAAGTAAGCCAGTTTTGCGACCCATTCCTCGTCACTGAAATGTGCTGCCAGCGGTGACTTCTTTTCTGACAGAAATCTCTGCAGCGGCTCTCGTAACTCAAACACTCTGGCCAGCGATTTCCCTCGGGATAACCATCTTATTTCTGTGTATAAGAGAAGGCGTCTGTGCTCCGCGTCCATCTCATCACAAAGCTGCTCAAACAGGCGCGAGTTAAGGGCGTGTGCTTTAATGTGGTTAATAACTTTAACAACATCATTCAATACGCTGGAAAGTTCTGGTGGCATTTTTCGGCTAGCCAGCATTTCCCTGTGAATGACACAATGCGTAGATTCACATTCAGGTGCAACCTCCTTAATCCGAGCAGTTAAACCAGACAGCCGTCCGGTCATGGCAGCAGCTCCGTCTGTGCATATGCCGACACAAAAGGACCATTTCAGTTTCCCTGACATATAATCATCCAGCGACTTGAATAGTTCTGTGGCTGTGGTTTTGGTTAGCAACGATAGTGCACATAACATATCCTCATGCACATCCTCCTGATAAAGATATCGCACATAAACAAGTAGTATTGCCTTGTTGTCAACATCTGTAGACTCGTCAACCTGGAGTGAGTACCACGGTGATGTATTAATCCTCTCCAACAATTGTGTCTCAATGTCTTCTGCTATTTCCTCAATGCGCCGAGTGACGGTGCTAGCCGACAGAGGCACCTGTGCTATCTTTTTAACCGCAGCCTCTCCTAGAAGTTCACGGCAAATGTCTTTAGTGGCGGGCAGAATCAATTCTTCACCAATAGTGAATGGCTTCTTAGCCTTAGCAATACAGTTAGCCACCAAGTATGATGCTCTCAGTGCACTCGCATTTGTTGATGTGGTGGCCCTCAGTAATTGCTTCTGTCCTTCTTGTTCCCGCTTTTTTCTTTCAAAATACTCCAAAGGCTTGTCTTTTAATGCAGGGTGCTTGGTCTCCAAGTGGCGAAGCAGTTTTGAAGGCTTCATTGCCTCATTAGAGAGCCGGTCGCCGCATAGTATGCAGAGCGGGCTTGGTGCGTGGGAGTCACCTGTCGCGATAAATCCATATTTTAAGTAGGACTCCTGGTATTGTCTGTTAAATGCAGCTTTCTTTTTCTTGGAAGTCGTTGGCCCTTCTTCTGTCTCTTCACTGGGCCTTTTCCCCTTCCCAAAGAAACTCTCCAAAGACGTCTGTTTTTTACTCATTTTGCTAGCTTGTGGGTTAAATTTTAGCGTTAACGTATCACTACGATGTAACGGAGAGAATCCGGTCATTTTTCAAAATAAAACATCATTCAGATTCAGATAATAAATAAAACGGAAATAATGTAAGTTATTTATTCTTTCTGTGCGGCCCGGTACCAAATGACCCACGGACCGGTACCGGTCCGCGGCCCGGGGGTTGGGGACCGCTGGTTTAAGGTACGATATGCAAGAATTTCCTAGAAACAATGCGTAGACTGACACAAAAATAATCCCTCTCAATCATCACTGATGACCCACTAGAAGTGTGTGGCGGTGTCTGTTTCTGCAGCCCTCTGCCTGTATTTTCTCTTTTCTTCTTATTTTGCTGTGCTCGGGACTCTTCTGGGCGTCTGCAAAGTGGCTTTGTGCCCCACGTGGGGCGGTAACCCCCAACTAATAACAGTGCACAGCGTGTGCAGCCCATTCAGGTGGTCAAATGCCGCCACTTTCTGACGCCCCTCGACTTCTGATACCAAGGCACAAGTCCCCCTCTGACAAGAGCAGCGCTGAGCCACAGCCAGCAGATGGGAAGGCTGCATTCATTAAAAATCCGGCAACTTTGCACCTTCCCACAGGGTTGTACAGAGTTGTGGTTGTGTTGTATTTTATTTGTGCTTTAGAAAATAACCGCTATGAAACGATCATAATATAACATTTTATTTCTCTGATTCACTGCTTTGTTCTCACTAACGCCACTCCTTCTCTTCAGTCACTCTATTGCCCACGCCACCATCGCTGCTCTCTCTCCCTCTCGGCGAGTGAATGCCGTGTGTTTACAAACAGCAACCGATAACTGTTACATATTATAGCTTTAATATACAGCTACAGCCAGCACAACAGCATAAAGAAAAAAGTCTTGAGAGTGGTGGGCTTCTGATCTTCTCTTTTGTGTTTCCCAAAATGTCAAACTATTCGTTTCAATAAAGTTCACTGTTCACTGCCGTCTTTACGTCACATTGTCAAAGACTTTTCCACGGATGAGATATAGGCTATGTATATTGTTTTATGTTATATGATTGTGCCATTGTTTTTATATACTATACCTTGAGTGTGCATAAAGAAAATAAAAACTTGAATCCCCCCAAAATGAAATCGGAGGCTGCACTGCTGATTTATTGATAGAATTACCTCCATGTCCAGGAGAACCTGTGAAAATCAGTCCATGCTTGAAAATAGATTTGTACAGGCCAACAAAGACACATGTATGACACTGACATATTCGATGTAAACTAATGAACAGGTCAGCAGCAAGTGATCTGTGATATCTTGACATTTGTCCCTTCCTCCCCCCTGATGTATAGGTGCCTGCAGCCGAGACGGTGAGGCCGTTGAGGATCAGGATCAGGAACCAGAGGGAGGATGATTTAGGGAAGAGAGCTGCCATCTGAAACCCTCTCGGGGAGTCAGAGAAAATGGTTGCAGTGCAGTGTGGCTCATTACCACATAAGCACATCATCTATCAGACATGGCAGCGCAGACACACATAAAAGCGCACACACACACATGATGCAAGCTCACACACATTCGCACAATCAACCTATCAGACATCTCCAGCACCGCAGCGGCAGAGAAGGAAGCAGAGGGCTGATGAGAGGATGGGGGGTTTGTAAGGCTATGCTGCCTGGTTACTGATGAGCTATCTGCAGACTGACATATAGGTTACATTCCCTTATATGCCTGAGCACACCGAACACACACACACACACACCCATCCACTATAACAGTGAGCTTTGCCACAGCTGCTCTGACAGTGTCATAACTCCTGTCTCTGGATGGAAAATGGGGTTGTATGTCAAAGGCTCAGCTGGGTAAGGAGTGACATTCTCCAGTGTCCCACGGGCAATATGCCTCTCTGTGGTTCAGTCCAGCATACATGGTCACTATTATGTCTTTCCACATATTGTTTTTGTGCAATTTCCCAACCTACTGTATGTCTGCATAATCCAAGTTCTTTAAAGCAATCGTTTTGACATTTTGGGAAATACGTGTATTTGCTTTCTTGCAGAGAGTTAGATGAGAAGATCGATACAACTCTGACGTTTGTACCATGATGGAAGCGCCTTTCGTTCTTTCTGATAGCCAGAGGTGGCGACTCCTCTGTTTGCAAAAAGTCTGATTGTATAGAAGTCTATGAGAAAATGACCCTACTTCTACACTTGAGTGTTCAGTTGTACTTAGCTCCGCCTTCTCATGCCACTTCTGGATGCAAAAGAAACAAGAGGGCGACGGCCAAAAACCAAGATGATAAACCCGTTACTCCAAAACGGCAGTCCACAAGATAGTAAAGGGTGACGTCACAGTGACCTCGTCCACTTCTTATATAAAGTCTATGGTTAAAGTTCATGTAAGGCTACAGCCAGCAGCCACTTAGCTTAGCATAAAGATCGGAAACGGCTCTGTCCAAATGTAACAAAACCCACTTACCAGCAACTCTAAAACTCACAAACTAATACATTTTATCTTGTTTGTTTAATCACTTAAAAAAACGAAGCAAGGGATCGCATCGGTTCCCAGCATTGGACGCTTGATGGGCTGCCACTGGGCAGTGGCTGATTGGACGAACGCTTTCCCTCGTGGGTTGCTGCTCCCAGCTTCCAAACCGGAACCAACATGGCGGCTCATTTGGAAACTTCTTTCTTGTACATTACAAAAATAGTTCACCGAAATGTGTTTCTGAAAACATTTTAAGCGAGAAATAAGCCATGCAGTTGCTGAATCTGTTTTCATATGGTATCGACAACGGTTAGTTTAAGATATTTTCGTGAGTTTCCAGAGGTGATGAGCCGCGCCGGACGTCCCTGATTTGCATAAAGTAGCCTAGACCTCAACTTTATGCAAATGAGGAGCGGGTGGCGTGGTGATGATCCGTTTCTCGAATCGCGCCGCCACGCTACCAGAATGCATTGCACGGCTGCTTACATAGACAATGAATGGGAAGCGTGGAAAGGACTCATCCTGTGGACACGTACCATAAGAGATGCTGGTAGGCAGAGAATGCTTGACTATTCCCTACTCTCTCCAATCTTTACGCTAAGCTAAACTAATCAGCTTTTGGGCAAATAATAGTATGGAGCTGCTCAACTAACTCTTAGTAAGAAAGCAAATAAGAATATTTCCCAAAATGTTGAATTACTCTATTAAACGTTCTATTAAGCTTATCAAATACAAACTGTCATTGTATATTCATATTACAATTACTGATATGTTTGTTTCTCTAAAATATTTCTTTACAAGTGTCTGAATTGCTCTGTCATCTCTCTTCAATACAAAAAGCCAGACTATAGCAGCCAGAACCGGCACAAAAATAACAAAAATCAAAGCTAAATTTCTCTGATTGTACCAGACTTATTGGAGTGAAGTTTCTTTCAATCAATCCGTCGCTCTCTGTCTGATTACTCAGTCCAAAGCTGCCGTGATGTGACGGGTTCAGGCAGTATGCAGGGCGTCTTTCAGCCTGTGTATGTCTGTGTGCTTTGGGCGACTCAATGAGGCACACAGACATCAGCAGACAGCAGACACCACATCCTTTCTATAGCCCTGAACCCCGAGGACCGACTCACATTAATATTAACCATGTTAAGCTGTATTAACATTTGCATACAGTGCATACTGTCCTGAAAATCAAATCAAATATTCAATACATATGACGCCTCATCTGTGATTTTTTTTAATTAAATCTATTTATTGCTGCTGTGAATACTGTGATTCAACCAAGTTTCTTTGTCTCATTTGTGTTGTGCCAGCGCCGTCCCATTATCTGTTCATGTTTGTCTGTGAGGACTGTATTTGCAGTTAAGGGCATTCATGCGTGTCGATGTACATGTGATTTGGTGTATGAATGTGTGTCAGTGTGTGCTGTGTATACTAAGCAGTTTATCTCGTCTGCTCTGCATATTTTCTTGCTCTCCAAGTGCAGCGAAGTGAGCCAGGTTGGACACCGGCGTTCAGCTCAGGTCTGCTGGAATGATAAGACCCCTTGTGTCCCCCAGGTAAATAGACTCCCCTGGTACTGGTAACTATCTTGCTCCCCTCGCCTCATCCGCCATATTATTATGACACCCCCAGACACCCTTATTTACCCACACTGCTCACCTTCACCAGATCTACCCCCCCTCTTCGTGCCCACGTGCCCCGTGTGGCACACCCTAAGGGCATGTCAAGAGTCAGTGCTCTTCTAGCGGTTTAATTAGACAACCACGCCTGGCATCGGGGAATATGGGGGGAAGGGAGCAAAGGCTGGGGCACAGGAGGTGTTTGGGATGGGGGTCGACTGTAGTTAGGAGTTGGGGGGAGAGGGTTGCAGTTGGAGATGTGATGTGCACATCTGGATAACAGCTAAAAACATATCTGTGCCATTCAATCATGAGGCGCCTGCAAACAAATCTGTTTCTAGGGCTTCAAAACTGGTAAATATGTGCTGATCAGTGCAGTCGTTTCCATGTTTTATCTTTAAATCGAAAGTGTTTTGGGCACAAGAATTGACCCTAAACGCGATTTGTCAGTCTTATATTGATCTCTTTCCTTGCACAAAGCCTTACTTTAACTGTTATCAATAGTCAGCTGTTAGTGATCTGAATTAAGTAATTGTCATCACTACACAACACAGCTCAGCTTCCTGACCTAAAGAATCATTAACTGGCCGTGACACAAACAAAACATGTATAGAGCCACATTTTGATTGTAAAAAATGCATATAGAAAGTTGCATCAGGTTAAAATGTGAATTTTTGCCTGTTTACAGAATTATTTCCTCCCTTTTAAGACATCGTCCCCGGCTTATAATTAAAAAAATGTTCTCCTCAAGCACATTAAACACACCTATTAACTTGAGGATGAATAACTAGTTAGTTGAATGGATTTCTGTGCTGGAAAATCTTCAATTGTGTGTGCCTGAGTGCGTTTATCTCATGTCGTGTCCCTCCACATCCTTCTGCCTTTTGTCATTCTACTTCTGCTTAAATTTCACTGTAGAAACACCAAAAATACGGCAAAAAGAAAATGATGACAGTAATGCTAATAAGCATATTTTACTCTAAATCCTCCCTCTATGCATAACTATCTTGGGGCAACTATAGACATATTGTATTAGACAAGCACCTAATGGTAAACGTAGGGTAGTCATGGCAACGGTGAAGCACAAAAGTATCAAGACAGCGTGTCTGTGTGTGAGTGACTTGTGTCAGCACTTGGCAGAGACACAACATGTCATGGGCATTGGATAGAAATAACACCACCTTGATATTTCTGGTGCCTGATGTGCAACTGTACCTAAAACTGCTGGCAAAACGATATAAATCAACACTTTCATGACTCCTTCTTTAGTTGTGATGAAGCGTAATGAGTAATTATGATAATAAATCTATGAGAATATGTTACTGCAATTCACTTTCTACACAATATTAATGAACTATGTTTCTGTGTTTTGTTTACATGTTCTGTATGAGAGAGTTAGAACCATATATTAACACCACAGTACAGCACTTACCATAGAACGAGTATAATGTTGAAGGACATTTGTAATCATAAATAAAACACAAACATCACAAAAATACATTTTACAATAGAGTTTTTAGATATAGAGAACACTTTCCACCAGTTTAATATTATATATATATATGTATATATATATACATATATATACATATATATATATATATATTATTGATATTTCATCTACAAAACTACAATGTTTTTGTCCATGTTATTTCATCTCTTTCAAATGAACATACCTGAAACAACAACATGATATCTAGCAACTTAAAGGCCCTGCACACCCACACAGGTGGTTTATTCTGTCTCATTAGACCTCTACTCAGGTTAAAGTTGGGCAGGAAATCATAAAGATGTAAGTTGTCCCGCCCCTAACAGGTGTAACAAACCTGGAGAGTGAAGGAGATGTCAATCAAACACTCTCTGTATGTGACAGACAAAAATAATTCATTTTCAGGCTTAATTCATTTATTTGGAGAAAAGCAAATTTCTTTGTTGTCTCAGTTATTATTGTATAATTTTCAGGGCATGTAATTTAATTTTTGGATGTAAATGTGCATCAATACTGGTCACCGTTGAAACTATGCAGCACTATGCAGTGAAACAAAAAGAGGAATGATGAAGATAGGTGACGCAGATCCTTGTCTGTGTAGGTTGATTGCGCGCTGATCTGTTGGTGATACTTCGGGGCTCCATTAGAGGGATCTCGCTCCTCTTCCTCACTCAATACAAAGACGAGTGAAGGCAAGAGCTGTGTGTGTGATTTCTTCATCCTTCTCACTCACTATTTCCTCTGTTTAAGTGCACAACATGTACACGCCCACAGTCTTGGAAAGAGGTCTGCTCAGGTAAAAAGCGAAAACACTGTCAAATCAATTCAGTCAGTTACTTTTATTTGTATAGCCCAAAATCACAAAGAGCAACACAACCTCCTCTCCACTCTAAATGGAGAGACCCAGAGCAACACAACCTCCTCTCCACGCCAAATGGATAGAGCCAGAGCAACACGACCTCCTCTCCATGCCAAAACAGATAGAGCCAGAGCAACACAACCTCCTCTCCATGCCAAACAGATAGAGCCAGAGCAACACGACCTCCTCTCCACGCCAAATGGATAGAGCCAGAGCAACACAACCTCCTCTCCATGCCAAAACAGATAGAGCCAGAGCAACACAACCTCCTCTACATGCCAAATGGATAGAGCCAGAGCAACACAACCTCCTCTCCATGCCAAACAGATAGAGCCAGAGCAACACAACCTCCTCTACATGCCAAATGGATAGAGCCAGAGCAACACAACCTCCTCTCCATGCCAAAACAAATAGAGCCAGAGCAACACAACCTCCTCTACACGCCAAATGGATAGAGCCAGAGCAACACAACCTCCTCTCCATGCCAAACAGATAGAGCCAGAGCAACACAACCTCCTCTCCATGCCAAACAGATAGAGCCAGAGCAACACAACCTCCTCTCCATGCCAAAACAAATAGAGCCAGAGCAACACAACCTCCTCTACACGCCAAATGGATAGAGCCAGAGCAACACAACCTCCTCTCCATGCCAAACAGATAGAGCCAGAGCAACACAACCTCCTCTCCATGCCAAACAGATAGAGCCAGAGCAACACAACCTCCTCTCCATGCCAAAACAAATAGAGCCAGAGCAACACAATCTCCTCTACAAGCCAAATGGATAGAGCCAGAGCAACACAACCTCCTCTCCATGCCAAACAGATAGAGCCAGAGCAACATGACCTCCTCTCCATGCCAAAACAAATAGAGCCAGAGCAACACAACCTCCTCTCCATGCCAAACAGATAGAGCCAGAGCAACACAACCTCCTCTCCATGCCAAAACAAATAGAGCTAGAGCAACACAACCTCCTCTCCTCACCAAATGGATAAAGCCAGAGCAACACAACCTCCTCTACACGCCAAATGGATAGAGCCAGAGCAACACAACCTCCTCTCCATGCCAAACAGATAGAGCCAGAGCAACACAACCTCCTCTCCATGCCAAAACAAATAGAGCCAGAGCAACACAACCTCCTCTACACGCCAAATGGATAGAGCCAGAGCAACACAACCTCCTCTCCATGCCAAACAGATAGAGCCAGAGCAACACAACCTCCTCTCCATGCCAAAACAAATAGAGCCAGAGCAACACAATCTCCTCTACAAGCCAAATGGATAGAGCCAGAGCAACACAACCTCCTCTCCATGCCAAACAGATAGAGCCAGAGCAACATGACCTCCTCTCCATGCCAAAACAAATAGAGCCAGAGCAACACAACCTCCTCTCCATGCCAAACAGATAGAGCCAGAGCAACACAACCTCCTCTCCATGCCAAAACAAATAGAGCTAGAGCAACACAACCTCCTCTCCTCACCAAATGGATAAAGGCAGAGCAACACAACCTCCTCTACACGCCAAATGGATAGAGCCAGAGCAACACAACCTCCTCTCCATGCCAAACAGATAGAGCTAGAGCAACACAACCTCCTCTCCTCACCAAATGGATAAAGGCAGAGCAACACAACCTCCTCTACACGCCAAATGGATAGAGCCAGAGCAACACAACCTCCTCTCCATGCCAAACAGATAGAGCCAGAGCAACACAACCTCCTCTCCATGCCAAACAGATAGAGCCAGAGCAACACAACCTCCTCTCCATGCCAAAACAAATAGAGCCAGAGCAACACAATCTCCTCTACAAGCCAAATGGATAGAGCCAGAGCAACACAACCTCCTCTCCATGCCAAACAGATAGAGCCAGAGCAACATGACCTCCTCTCCATGCCAAAACAAATAGAGCCAGAGCAACACAACCTCCTCTCCATGCCAAACAGATAGAGCCAGAGCAACACGACCTCCTCTCCATGCCAAAACAAATAGAGCTAGAGCAACACAACCTCCTCTCCTCGCCAAATGGATAAAGCCAGAGCAACAGGAACTCCTCTCCACGCCAAACAGATAGAGCCAGAGCAACACAGCCTCCTCTCCACGCCAAACAGGTTGAGCCAGAGCAACACAACCTTCTCTTCACGCCAAACAGATAGAGCCAGAGCAACACGACCTCCTCTCAATACCAAAACAGATTGAGCCAGAGCAACACAAGCATTGTTAATGTTATTAGTAACACCTGTGTTTTTCCTACAACGGCGAGTCAAATGGCTGATGTGAAATCAGCCAGTTGGATTTGTTCGCTCAACGTTGCCTACTGGTAACAGCCTGCTTATCGAACAAGTCAAGACGTTTTCATCCCGGCTGATTATGTCTGCTGAGTCACAGTTTATCCAATGAAATGAAGAAAAATAAAATCATAGGATTCACAGAATGAACCCTTTTCGTGGCTGACATTTCGGCATCTAATAGTAATTACATTCAAAAACATTGATCATGGCTGCATGACATTCAGGTGTTCAAGTCTGAGGGCATGCTGGTTCACGGACATGGCTTACTGGGACACCTAAATGGAACTGAGCCATTGTTAATGTTATTAGTTACACCTGTGCTGAGAGTAACCCTGAAACAGTTTCCCTCCATTAAAGAACACTTTGCACATTGCTGTATGAGGCTGAGGTAATTCATTATTCATTTCATGTGCAGCTTTCATCCTCAGACTTGTATCTAAACTTGAAAATCAGGGGAAACAAAGAAATGCTAATGACCACAGTTCAGTATATAAAATACAAATATTAAACTTTTACTGTCTAACCTGTCTATTGTTTTCTTCCCCTGCATCTTTCCCCTTTGTGTGTGTGTGAGTGTGTTTTCTCTTATACCATCAACTTTGATCTGTTTCTACTGAAACTGTTTCACCTTCAGAAGGGCTCCATAAATCTCTCTTGATCTCCGCGTGGATGAAAAGGCAGGTCCGGAATATGAATCAGCTTCGGGCCAATCCGGATTGTAGTCAGGCATAGCAGCATCTCAAATGTCTTTTATCTGTCTGCAGGAACATATACACACACATACACACCAGAGGATGGTTTAGATTACAGGAAAAACATAGTCTGGGCTCTGCACGAACAGCACTTCTTGAATGTTAATCTGCTGCAGAGGATGGTGACTTTAAATGGTACTGAGGAGACAGACATATTTCATCATGGCTGCACTACAGTCAACAATAGACTGATAGGCCTTTTAATCTTTTTCTTATGAATGCATTTTACAATTTTCATTGTCATGAAGTTGCTGTTTTTGTCTTTCTGTAGAGAAGATACATTGTTATAAGATAGATAGATACATGTAGATCGATAGATAGATAGATAGATAGATAGATAGATAGATACATGTAGATAGATACATGTAAATAGATAGATAGAGAGATTAGATAAAGTGTGCAAGCGAGCTTCAATAACAAGCCATTAACGTCACAAAATCTGCTGACTACAGGAAGAAGGGGAGTGGGGATTTTAATTTAATGAGCTTGAGTATATTGCAGTTATTTCAGACTGAAGACATACAAATGCAGCATAACATTATACTTTCACCATACTTAAAACTGTAAAACGCACCAACAACGTTTAACCGTTAGCCATTAACTGCCTAAAATACACAGAATACACTGTGTGGCTTTCAAGTGTAAATTAACAGTTACTGGAACAGCTTCACAAAAATTGGAAATTGGAAAAATATTTTGAATTTATCCTATAAGTATTTATTGACAAAAAAAAAAAGGAAAGTCTCCTTTCAAATTACACACAGATATCACCCAGCTAATCATTATCTTGTCAAGTTGAAAAAAATATATCACTGTGCATTGTTCTTTCTGTGATGCACTCCCAGAAACACTTCACTTGGTTTGGCACTGTACCTATATGCCAAAAGGCTATGGAAGGACTTGAGTAGATTTACTATTGATAATATTGACTGATTTCACTTCATGCCTAGATAATGTTTTGTTTGGTTTCAATAAATGTAATGGAAATAAAATCAAAGAATATTATATTATTAACCTAATCTTTTTTTCTTTTTTTTAAGCAAAATCTCATATCCACAAATCAAAATGTAATAACTGTAAATCCTAATTTTTATTGTATTTGAAAATGAAACCAAGCAATACATGAAGACTATTTTCTCCTCCAAAAACAAGAAGGCTATCAAGACAATGAATGTGTGCACATCATTTAATGTATTTGAATGAATGAATGATGTCATCTGGCTTTAAAAAATAAAGTATTCTGTTTCATTTGTAAAAAAAAATTTACTATACAATTTCTGCTAGATTTACTATAAAAATCAGTATTGTGTTAACTTGTAACACGGTTGCCACCTCGTGCCTAAAATGACACACACAGTCTAAAGTTATTTTTGATCAGGCACTTTGACGTCCATGTGCCAAACAATCGGGGCCCTTATAAAATACCTCCACTTTTGCTGGGAAATGTAGTGTAAACAGCTGTTGTCTGCACTCTGTGTGGGACGCTCAGTACTACGACTCCCACAAACCCTTGCGGTGGATTCTCTCGTGTGGAGAGAGATGGCGTCTTCTTGAAGCGTACAAACATCGCAAGTTGTTTTGTTGACAAGTGATAAAGGTAAGCTTTAAAGCTATAAATGTTGTTAAGTTCACCTTCCCTCTGTTGTGTTTTATAAAGGGGAACCGTTTGACTCGAGGGAGGTTTCTGTGTTGAGTGTTTGGGCTGTTTTATTGAAGATAATTAGCCTTTTTGCTAAGTTGTTAGCTAACGTGAGAAGCTAGCTTGTTCATTCTGCATCACATCACTTTAAGTTGTTTACGTCCTTTAAGCGACACGCTGAGCTTTCTGAACAATAATACACTTTAATATGAAACTAAAACAAGTCTGAAACGTTTACTGTAAGACTATTAATGCAGGTTACCTCCAGATACCAGCAGGAGAGTTACATTGATGTAAAACACACCGTGGAGTCATTCACTATGTGTGACTGAGAGACTGCAGTGTATTGTCTGTTATCTAAAAACAGCACTAGACAATATTCAACTTCAATTTTAGAATAGAATAGAAAGCTTTATTGTCATTTTATTAAATACAACGAGATGCACAGTTGCCACTTCTGGTCAGTGCTTTAAAACAAATACTTGACAAGACTAAACGAGGCAGATAAAACATATAACAGGTAAAACACACACACAGTTATAAAGCAAATAAAACAGGTAAAGTAGATGTGATAAATAAATATAAACAGAAGTGTTACACTAGAAGTATAAAATATAAAAATAGATGTAATGTAAACAGAGGTAATTGCACTTATAATAAATAAATTGTAAACTATAAACTTCACATTTTCATCTTTAATTTTTCATCTATAATTTCTATTTTATAGTAAATCTAGCAGAATATGTATAGTACATGATAGGTCCACATTTTTTTTTTTTTTTACAAATGAAACAGAATAACCATTACATGACATTATTCATTCATTCAAATACATTAAATGATGTGCACACATTCATTGTCTTCATAGCCTTCTTGTTTTTGGAGGAGAAAATAGTCTTCATGTATTGATTGGTTTCATTTTCAAATACAATAAAAATGAGGATTTACAGTTATTCAATTTGGATTTGTGGATATGAGATTTTGCTTAAAAAAAGAAAAAAAGATTAGGTTAATAATATAATATTCTTTGATTTTATTTCTATTAATGCACGCTACCTCCAGATACTAGCAGGAGAATTACATTGATGTAAAATTAAAGCGGACAAGCCAAAAACCTGACACACGTGTCTTAAACCGTCATTCACTGTGATTTGTTTGTATCTGAGAGACTGCAGTGTATTGTTTGTTATCTAAAAACAGCACTAGACAATATTCAACTTCAAATTTTCATATATATAATTTCTATTTTATTGTCCCCCAGGTAAAACTTAATACAAAAAACGCGAAAAACTAAATACATGTTTTATATTATAATTTAATTACGTAAAACATATGCTAAAACCCATCACACCCAGCCAACATCTGTATGTGGGGCCCATGTGGCCATGGATTGTCCATGGGCTCCATAATGACCCCGTGCCAATTGTCCTTGTGGGTTTCATGCAGGAGCACAATGGGTGTTTTATGGGCCCAGTCTGGGCAACATACCCAAGACCCATCTCGGCCCCAGGTTTAAGTTCTATTTGGGAACTACATGGGGACTACATGGCCTGAAATATTGGTTATGAGTGGGTTTGTCCACAGTTTCCATGTTGGCCCCATGCACTAATTTACCATTAGTGACCCAATAGGACCCACACGGGTAGCCCACATGGGGAGCCCATGTGGGACCTACTTAGTTGATCCAAGTCGGCCCCAGATAAGATGCCCATTTTGGGCCCATACCCACTTGGTACCCAGTAACCCCCAGCATAACCCATGTGGGGCCCGCATAACCATGTTGGCTGGGCACAAGCAATTTATGTTAAAGAATGATGTAGTTGGCGCATGTTTAGTGTGACCATCGCTTGTAATACTTTTTGTGTTGCATAATTACATTTTTATGATTGGCTCCCACCTATCCACCTGGTTACTACGAGGTGGATGATAACCACCTCGTTATTTCCTCATAACAACCTTCTGTTTTTGGCAACAAAGAAAATAAAAAATAAATGTGACTTCTTTTATGCTTTGTCTTCTTTCAATCCATGTTCACATTAATTTATGTAAACAAAATATGTAGTATGACTGCACAAGTTACTGGAACCTCTAATACATTAACGGTTTATGTATTTATGTTCTGTTGGTAAAGTGTTTTTATCTTTTCAATTGCCTATACAGTGTTTTTTTGTTGTTGTATGGACTTAAGAGTTCAATAAAGTTGGAACATACAACTCGCATTTTGTTGTGCTGATGCTTAGCACTATAGTGAATGTGATTGGTGGACTACAACAAAAAAGTACCCCATTTTTCACTAACCAAGTACAAACTACCATCATGTATTATACATGGCCTGGATTGTGCTCACTGTCTTATCTGTAAAAGAAGGTTTGCTCAAAGGTTACCTTGTTAGAAAAAACTGTTAAAGCAAATTTAAATTTAACAGCATAACTGTGGGCTCTTCATTAATTTATGGCTTCTCAAAAGTAATAGTGCTATTCTTTATAAAAAACCTGGCCAAGTGAATGTCAAATAGCAGATGTTAACAGTAACAACGTGCTCTTTGTGTTTGCAGATGGTAGCCGACCCCACAGACAAGAAGGAGGCTGAATCCTCAGGGTCCAAAGACAGGGAGAAGAGGCGCAGCCGTTCACGAGAACGTAAAGTCTCACCTTTACGCAAACGCAATCGATCTCGTGAACGCAATCGATCCAAGTCTCCAGAAAGGTAACTTAAGTTCTAATTGTTGTGATTTTTGTTGGGCTGTCCTCGAACAAAGAAATTCTTAGTCAAATAACACGTCACATGTTTTTGTCGACTAATCGATTTAATCGTCAGATCTGTAAAACTGAGTTTCTCCACAAAGAATCACACAAAAACAACACTTTAAATCTTGTGTTTACCAGAGATGTGCTCAATAGTGTCTTGGAAAGTAGTCATTCAGCATGAAAATCATAAAAAAAAGAATAATCAACTAAAGAAATCTTAGTTGACTGAGACAAAAACAACTTATTAGTCGACAAATCGAGTACGAGGGGGCAGCCCTAAATTTTTGCACACACAGAGCATTTGTCTTATTTTTAAAAAATGTAAACATTGCATCTGATTTGTATTATAATGACAGAGACCGACGCATGAAAGACAAAGACAGAGACAAGGAGCGTGACAGAGACAAGGACAGAGAGAGGGGCCGTAATAAGGAAAGAGATGGCCATCGACGTGATAAAGATCGTCGTGACAGGTAATGCTGAAGAAGGATCACGTGACATGTAAATGATGATTCACCTTCTTCGGAAAAAAACAAAAAAAGTTTTGTCCACCACTCTGAAGATTCTCAAACAACTGTATAATCATTCACATTTATGCTACGTTCATGTCATATCGGAGTAATTATATTAATAATGCAGAAGTGTCAAGCAAACGTGGATGCTTTATGTCAGTCAAATGCTAAACTATCGGTAGCTATGTTTTTTATTTGTATTTACGAAGGTGTTGGTTAATAAAAGATGTTTCTTTTTCTGGTTCCTTTTTAATCATTGGATGTGTATGAGTAGGTTAGGTTACAATGAACATTTTGTTTTGGAATTATACACTGAAATTAGTAAAACAAACGAGGAAAGAGTTTATTATTATTTTGAAGACATTTGTTTAAATTCACTTTCCTTTGTAGAAGTCTCTCACCCAAGTCAAAGGAGGCCAAATTAAAGAGAGAAAAGGATATAAAAACAGAAGAGGATGAAGATGAAAAAAAGAAGAAAGAGAAGGTAAAATCTGGTTTTGCTGAATCTTTCATAGCGTTACATCGTTTCTTAGGTTCTTATTTTGGGTGTTTTGACCCGTGTTGCTTCTGTTCAGGTCCAACCTTTATCTTTGGAAGAGCTTCTCGCCAAGAAGAAGGCAGAAGAGGAAGCAGAGGCAAAGGTGAGAAGTTTCCTGAGGTTCACATTTGTCTTTTTGATTTTTTTTTTTACCCAGTTTTATTTTTTCCTCACATCTTTTTTTATTTTGCCCTTTTTCAGCCCAAGTTCCTCTCCAAGGCAGAGCGAGAAGCCGAGGCCATTAAACGGAGGGAGCTACAGACGGAGGAAAGGAGGAAATTGTTGGAAGATGACAGGAAGAAGAGGAGGATGTTCCAGGACATGGGTAGAAAAATGCTGGGTGCGTATCAGCCTCTGGTTCATTCAGTTTCAAACAATCTGCATGCTGTTTATAGAAGCATGATGATGGGAACTGAGAGTGTGTGTTTACAGAGGACCCCCAGGAAAGGGAGAGACGAGAGCGAAGAGAGCGAATGGAGCGAGAAAACAACGGGAATGAAGACGATGATGGACGACAAAAGCTCAGAGAGGAGAAAGATAAAAGCAAAGAGCTCCACGCCATCAAGGTTAGTTGGGAGAAATAGTGGTGCGCAGATGAAATGGTGGCTGTGACCGCCAATTTTAAATGTTATATAGATTTGCATTAAACCGAGTCTGAAGCCCCATTAGGACCGCCATACTCACTGGTCCTCTTGTAATTTAAATCCTGTCTAGAGCAAGGTCCTTGTATTTTAAAGTGGATCCCTGAGTTTTGCCAAAGAGCTGCTTGTTAGGGCTGCACGATATTGGAAAACACTGACATTATAATATTTTTTTCTGCTATATATATATTTTTGATTATGAAAATAAATTCACCCTCGTTTGTTTGAAAGTTAAATGTTTCAATCTACACTTTGAGAGCAAATTAAGAGGCTTGATAAACAATTTTGTACTCTAGTAAACAATTTAATCATAAACACATGGTTTTATAGATATGAATGTTGATGACAGCAAAAAAGTTACACCCACAAAGCGGGGTAAATGAGACAGGGTCCGTGTTTCAAGACGGGTGGGGTGGGCTGCTAACACCGCCGCCTACCCCTCGCTCTGATGACAGTCGCACAGGGACCCCTGTCCCTCGGAGTGAGAGCGGTGAGGATGAGAGGTGTTGTAAAGCACAAAGTCGGAGCCGCGAGCCACTTTCGCCCCAGGCCTTTCCAAGCTAACCTAGAGCCGGTCGTGGTGCACAAGGAGGAAATGCCAGCCACCATGACTGTCTCTGACCTGCAAAACGAGTAATGCAGTATATTACTCTTCTACTCTAGACTACAGCCGCAACATTCAGGAAAGTTTTTCGCAGGCTGTTGCTGTAGGGTGTGCAGCAGCAGGACAGCTCCCCAAAAGTGAAGCCAACACATCTCAATCACCCCCTGGTGACTGGCTGTTAGTTTAGGAAGCACTTGTTATGATATGCAGCTGAGTTTTCTACGAGTGGAGCACGCATTGTAAACGACAATATCACAGCTGATCATGTTCATTTAATTGAGGGAAGCCAAAATCGTGATCGCGATTAATATTCGATTAATTGTGCAGCCCTACTTTTGCTATTCAAGCACTGCAAACTGCAAACACGATCCGACTGTGTATTAAATTCCAACATTTGTAATTTACTAAATTTAATATCTGATCTTTACAGGAGCGTTACCTGGGCGGGCTCAAGAAACGCCGGAGAACTCGTCACCTGAATGACAGGAAGTTTGTGTTCGAGTGGGACGCCTCTGAAGACACCTCAGTCGACTACAACCCGATGTGAGCAAATATGAACTCATTGTATCACTGCAATGTGTGTCTGTTGAATTGAAGCAGGTCCTTTGTTTTGTTTTGAATGTGTGCCAGTCTGAACAGTAAGATGTTCCCAATCTGTCTCCCAGTTACAAAGAAAAGCACCACGTGCAGCTCTACGGACGAGGCTTCATCGCCGGCATCGACTTGAAGCAGCAGAAAAGAGAGCAGTCACGTTTCTATGGTGACCTGATGGAGAAAAGGCGAACGCTGGAAGAGAAGGAGCAGGAAGAGTGAGTAAAACATGGAGATGAGCTGCTCTGTTTGTGGCTTTAAAGGGGACAGTGGTGGTTTTCAAAAGCAAGTTTTAAGTTTTTATACCTAATCCCAAAAATATGGTATGTGTATTAAATAAAACAGTCTAAAAATGTGTTTTATGTAATCAAAAATGGTTGTCAGACACTAAGCAGACACAGTTTGTAATGACTCAACAACTTACTGACAGTATCTTTATTCTCTCCTCTCAGGGTAAGACTGAAGAAGATGCGTAAGAAGGAAGCGAAGCAGCGCTGGGACGACAGACACTGGTCTCAGAAGAAGCTGGACGAGATGACGGACAGAGACTGGCGAATCTTCAGAGAGGACTACAGCATCACCACCAAGGGAGGAAAGATCCCCAACCCCATCAGGAACTGGAAGGAGTACTGCCTGCCCGACCACATCCTGGAGGTCATCGAGAAGTGTGGCTACAAGGTCGGCACACTGAGTTTTCATAAGAGGAATATGAGTCTTTGTTTTTCACTGGTCCAAGTAAATTTAATCACTAAGAATGCCTTTTCTCTTTTAAAATCCAGGATCCGACACCTATTCAGAGGCAGGCCATTCCTATTGGTTTACAGAACCGTGACATCATTGGTGTGGCCGAGACAGGTAGCGGTAAAACGGCTGCTTTCCTGATTCCACTGCTCGTCTGGATCACCACCCTGCCAAAGATCGACAGGTAACACAGCCCAAATAATCTCAAGTAAACCCGCTAATAACTACATTTTCTTTACTCACATAACCGTCTGTTACACTCCTCTGCTCTCTGATTGGCTGTTCATGCAGGATTGAGGACTCAGACCAGGGTCCTTACGCTGTGATCCTGGCTCCGACTCGTGAGTTGGCGCAGCAGATTGAAGAGGAGACCCTTAAGTTTGGTAAACCGCTCGGCATCCGCACAGTGGCCGTGATTGGAGGAATCTCCAGGGAGGACCAGGGCTTCCGTCTCAGGATGGGCTGTGAGGTGAAACATTCAGCATTTACACTCGTGTTTCTTTTGGAGTCGAGTACAAATGATTAACATCCAGCAAGCGGCAAATACCACTAAAGTCTGTTCTGTTACTCTCTGTGATTAATTACAGTCTTGATTTATTTTGTTTGTAACAAAATGTTGAATAAATAAGTAATTATTAATTATATTCTCCAACACTAAGCCCTAAATATCAGTACACCTAGTTAGTTCAAGCACAAAGTATACTTTTCGGGGATATAAATATCTCTGTTGCCTGTCAGGATAAACACACAGACTGTTTTCTAATGCAGCGTCTCTTGGCAGGAAGCCCACTCCGCCATTACATTACACAAAGGTAACAATGCTTCGTACACAAAACGCACACATTCACCCACCATGTGTTTCCCTTCTCTAACAGATTGTAATCGCCACCCCCGGTCGTCTGATCGATGTGCTGGAGAACCGCTACCTGGTCCTGGGCCGCTGCACATACGTGGTCCTGGATGAGGCCGATCGTATGATTGACATGGGCTTCGAGCCCGACGTCCAGAAGATTCTGGAGTACATCCCAGTGACCAATCAGAAACCAGACACCGACGAAGCAGAGGACCCCGAGAAAATGATGATGAACTTTGAATCTGGAAAACATAAATACAGACAAGTATGTTTATCTTTCAAACGTGTTAATGTATAAAAAAAGAGTGATGTGTAGGTTTGTTGTGTAGGTGTCAGGTACTCGCACTGTTTATTTGTGTTTTCAAGCTTTATCCTTTTGCACCTTTCAGACGGTCATGTTCACAGCCACCATGCCTCCAGCTGTGGAAAGGCTGGCCAGGAGCTACTTGAGACGTCCTGCCGTGGTGTACATCGGGTCTGCCGGCAAACCTCACGAGAGAGTCGAACAGAAGGTGTTGCTCATGTCAGAGGGAGAGAAGAGGTGAGACAGACACAAACGTAAAACTGTAAACATCCAACGTATCATTTATCTTTGTTAAAAGTGTTAAACTGAGTGGTTTTGGATTGTGTGTGCCGCGCAGGAAGAAGCTGCTGGAGGTGTTGTCGCATGGCTTCGAGCCTCCCATCATCATCTTCGTCAACCAGAAGAAGGGTTGTGACGTGCTGGCGAAGTCTCTGGAGAAGATGGGGGTAAGTCGCTGTAGACTGGACCAGTGGGGCCAAAACTTTTATTATTGGGTTTTACAGAATTATACAACATTTATTATTATTATTGTATCACGTACAAATACAGCTGCCTTTTTATATAATGTGCCATCAAGGAACAAAGACGTGTATGTTTATAAAGAAGTGGGGAAAAACTGTCTTTAAAGCAACGACACTTTTTTTCTTTATAACATTAAATGTTTGTGTCCATTAAATAAGCTAAAGTTTAAGTTAGGAGACATTTGGTGCAAACATGGTCGAATTTAGTTTTCAGAAAGTTTTAGTTTTCATATATTTAATTTTAGTTTTAGTCTTTTTAGTCTGTTTTGGGCCAACTCACAGAAGTATGTAGCTTCATATGCAGTACATACAAAATACATGGTGTTAATATGGCCATATTGTGTAATGTTTAATCTTTACGCTACCTTAGTGAAGTAGTTGTGGCATAATGCCGTCTCCTGGAATGTCAAGTCCGTTCAATTTTTGTGGTTCAATGTTACGAGAGTTGACGGAAATTCATGCCGTCTCCTTTTTTTGGTTGTGATATATTATAGCTAAAAAAACTAAAACTGAAATGTATTTACGTTCATTTGTATTTTATTTGAATAATTTTTTTTTAACCAGGCAAAATCTTGTCTTTTTAGTTTTCTTAAAGGATATAGTTTTTATTTAGTTTCAGTTTACTTAAGATATTTTCACTGCTTTTTTTTCGTTTTCGTTTCAGTTAACTATAATAACCCATGTCCATGAGTCTCAACTGTTCTTTCTGTTTAGTGCTAATCAGTAAAATCTTAGTACGCACTTTGGGAACCACTGGACTCCACTTTCTCAAATGGCTCATGTCAGTGAGCTGGATTTCCTCCTAAAATGCTGAAAACATAAAACAAAATTTAACCTCGGGTTGTCTTCTTCACGCAGTACAATGCTTGCACGCTGCACGGTGGCAAAGGCCAGGAACAGCGAGAGTTTGCGCTCTCCAACCTCAAGGCGGGAGCCAAAGACATCCTGGTGGCCACAGACGTTGCTGGTCGAGGTATCGATATCCATGACGTCTCCATGGTGCTTAATTATGACATGGCTAAGAACATTGAAGGTAAGAGGCCTCATTCTCAGTATTTACTTTTTCTTTATTGTTTGTGTTTTTATTTTACATTCAACATCGTAATTTGTTATTTATTTGGGGAAAACAGTGTTGTAGTTAAGAATTCATTAAAAGTATTTATTAAGCCATGTTCTTGTCCTCCTCCTGTAGATTACATCCATCGTATCGGTCGTACGGGTCGTGCTGGAAAGAGCGGCGTGGCCATGACTTTCCTCACCAAAGAGGACGCGGCGGTGTTCTACGACCTGAAGCAGGCGTTCCTGGAGAGCCCGGTCTCCAACTGCCCTCCGGAGCTGACCAACCACCCGGACGCTCAGCACAAACCTGGAACCATCCTGACCAAGAAGAGACGCGAGGAGACCATCTTTGCCTGATTTAGCCCAACTGTTTCCACACAAGTAGGACTTTATACACTGAACACACACATCAGGGTCTCAAACTGTTTTAACGTGTTGTAGCTGAACAGTCTCTATTTTGCCTTCAGGATTTAATCTCCAGGTAAGATTTCTTGGTTCTTTTTCCACCTTGCCTCCCTTGCTTTCGATCCGCTATAGTCTCTGTTAACGTTGCAGAAATCATCGCCGCACTGGTTTGGGGATTTTAAGGCTCAAACGCGTGGGCAGCTTGTCATCGATCATCGAGTGTGAATTTGAATATTTGTACTCATTCAAAGATGTGTAACTGTGTACTCCGTGGTAGATGTTTTGTTTTGCTTCTGTAAACATGAAGAGATGATGTAACTGATCTGCACTGCATAAATGCTACTCTTCAGTTATCAGATGTGATAAATACCAGCCAGGATGTGAGTGGAGATGAGTAGTAAGTGCTATGTTTTTATGAATTTTCTGTTACCCATAATTTGAGTTTCGTGACTGTTTAAGAGACCAATGCCAGAAGTGACGGTCATTTTCTTTTGCATCCTCTGACTAAATTGCAATTCATCGTTTTAAATATAAACATTTGTATGAAGTGAATGCAGCACATTTGAGTGATATCTTGGCTCATAACTGTCTGAAGACTTTTTCAATAGTGTTGTGATCAATCTTGCGATGCTGAAAAGGGGTTGAAATCTTCCATCATGTACAAAAGAGCAAGCTTAAAGCACCCCAACATAGAGGCACGGGAGTAGTGTGGAGTTTTGATTATAAATACTTTATTGGTTACATGGCTTGTTCACCAAACATTTTCAAAAAACGGTTTTGATCCCGTCAAACCAAATCAGGAGGTAATTCCTGAGTCTGACCTTTTTAAATGCGTTCATTCAAGTGCGTGTGTGTCCTGCTTGGATAACTGGGACCGCAGGTGGTGTGTTGGCAGATGATGTGGATTTATTCAGAAATATGAACCCAAAAAGTTTTGATCAGAAACGCTCCAAAAGGCAAAAAAACAATCACAAAATAAAGGTAAACATTGTACAGTATGTTTTTGAGTTACCTGCCAAGACTGATTGATAATAATAAATTATGAACAAGCCATGTAACCAGTAAAGGCTTTTAATCAAAACTCTGTTACTCCTGCTGCTGCCTGAAGTTTGCCCTTATGTTAAAAGGTGCGTTTGGTTTTTTTACCTCTGTGGTACCGAATGTATAAATAACCAGTCAGATTATCTCTGCATTTCATAGACAACAGCTGCCAACCACCATCTTTGTGTTTTAAAGGGATATTTTGGGTGTTTTGAAGTGGGGTTGTGTGAGGTACTTCTCCATAGTCAGTGTATTACCTACAGTAGATGACGGTCAGCACGCACCCAGTTTGGAGAAACAGACAGGAGTTAAAGCACAGAACCAAAGCAATGTTTGTTTTTTTCGCCGCGTTACCTTGCCGTGAGAAAGCCCTACAGTCGATGTTTCCGACGGGGAACTGAAGCTGTTATCTATGCTTCCACCAAACCAACCCAAAAAAAACGGTAATTCTCCTTTGCAGAACATGGGAGTTGCTGGTCTACCGCTGCCTCGATTGGTTAGTTTGATGGTGTTATTGTGACTATGGTTAGTTCGAATTCACCAGCAACCCCCCCCCCCCCCGTGTCCTGCAAGGTAAAATTGCTGTTTTTTTCCAATGGAGTCTGGTAACTTTGGCGAGAGCATAGATGGATACAACGGCTTCAGTTCGCCATCAGAGAGGGCTGTCCAACAGCAAGGTAAAGCGGTGAAAATATTCTAAATATAGTGCACATTATTGATTTTTTTAGGTGAGCCTTCCTTTTAGGTGGCTAAAACATGTTTTGCTGCCGGCCCCGTCCACAGCAGGACATTGCTTTGGTTCCGTGCAGGAACTCCTGTCTGTTTCTCCAAACCGGGGGCCCTGTTAAAGACCCTGAACGACATTTTCTTATTCACTGTAGACGATGAAGCTCCCTACATTAACGCTATATATGTTCTGCTAAGAAAGCGCCAGATTAGAAATTTGTCTATTTGTCCTTTCTCACTGATTTTAACGGGGCTTGTGATGTCCTATATTTCTGTGCACCAATCAGAGTTTAGCAACACTTAAACATGAGATTTGCTGACAGTTATGTGGCTGTCAATAAAATACCCACAAAGTCCTGAAAAAGTGGATTAGGTGAGCTTTTGAGTGGGAAACTCTTGATGAATAATAATACCTACGGATTAATTATTTTTCTTACCTTTAACTTTGATTTTTGCTTATTTTGCCTTGAATCAATAGGCTTAAGAATTGAACCCAAGCTTTCAGGGGCTTTAAATGACTTGTAGATAATCACTGTGTGACACATTAAAAGTCAGAGGATCACCAAAGTTATTCTGATTAATCCTAAAGGGGAACATGTATATCTGCACTAAATTTCGTAGCAATCCATCCAATAGTTAAAACTAAAAAACACAAATGTCAACCTCATGGTGGCGCTAGAGGAAAAGTCAAACTCTGGAGATAATAAATATCTGTTCATGGCACTGCTAAAGAGTAGATTTACAGTTGAGTGTATCATATAGAGTCAGATCAGTCTCAATATTAATGAATGCACACAGGATTCACAAGTCTATTTTGTGATTTATATATAAATGACTCCACAAAATATATTTTTCAATGCACTAAATGTTATATATAAATGTAAAAAAAAAATCCACATATAAAAATAAGGTTCACAAATATATTCCTGATGCACATAAATATTTTTTGTTTTAAATAAATTTAATAGAAATACATGTAATAGAAAACCACAAATATATATATTTAAACATATTTGCATTTTTCATCAAAAGCATTACACAACTATTACATTTATTTAAAACAAGAAATATTTGTGAATCAGAAATATATTTGTGAACCTTTTTCTTTATATTTATATACGATAACTATTTTTGTGTGCATTGAAAAATATTTATTTGTGCAGTCATTTATATATAAATCATAAAATACATTTGTGAATCCTGTGTGCATTCATTAATATTGAGACTGATCTGACTCTATAGTATTATAGTGAAACAAAAAAAACACCAAAACAATTAAAAGTACATAAAATGTCATGTTTATTTTGTTTTAAGTCATATTTTACTTAGCATTGTAAATCTATTTTCAAATAGAAAGCATTCTATACAGCATCAGGCAGGAAATGTCTCACTTTTTACACATTTGCTGTCTCTTTTTGATAAATAGAGGGAAGAGGCGTGTTGGGTCACGCTAGCACGCTGTGGTAGTCTGGTGGATACACGGTTATATTTAGTGCAGTTATTGCATTACAAAGCAACCATCCCAAAACAAAGTAGTGCAATTTTTTTTTTTTTTTTTTTTTAAATCTACTCACACAAAAAAGAGGAAGTCCAGATGGTCTAAGGCGTTTAAAGTTTTTCAATGTTAGGCTTCGTATTGCATACAGAATAAGACAGAGGAAATTAAATTATAACCCTTGTAAAAATTGTGCTTCATAAATTGAAAAACCTCAACTGCTTTATCAGTTGCTAAATTGGTCCGCTTTGAAAAACATACTCTGCCAAAAATATAATGAACATAGCTAATTGGTGAACTAAATCATGCAGGGATTTAATAATAATAATTCATTCATTTTGATCACAAATTAAAAATAAATCATAGGTCTGATCTGGGACCGGGACAGTTTTGAAGTGAGTGACTTTTAAAAGCGCGTCCACCCAATAATTGTGGAGAGAGAAAAAAAAATGTCCCCAATATTAATGTTTGTGGATAAATAAAGTGATGCATTCTGATTAATTTATTTTTTAGTAATAGTGTTGTTAGTGGTGTGAGGAGTGAGTAGCCCCAAAGACAAGACTATCACTACAAGACAACGAGAAGAATCAGAATCAAATGCATTACTGAAATACTTAACTGTAAAAAGAAACAATCAGATTTCATGCAACACTTGCATAGAGTTTTTTTTTTTTTTCAATCATGCTGATTTTTTTTTTTTTTTCATCTTCAAAATATACAGAACACTAGATAGAGATACCTGTGAGACATGGAAGCAGTAAACCAGTAACCCCTAAAGCCGGCTGTTAACAGCGTCGACCCCTCCTTTGTGACGCGGGTCGCTGCTCGTCACGTCCAAACTCCTCATCGGCTCGCAGACTGATAATGGTGCAGGAAACTAGAATGACATCGTGTCGCGGGTGCTACGAGTCCTTTCGGGAGCACGACACATTCGTGGGGGCTGAGCGCGATGAGTGTGCAGGACTTACACCTGAGGATCTGCTTTGATAAATCGAACTGCAGTACGTGAACGCAACGTTTGGCAAAGACATACAAAGGTAGGGGGGAGGGAAAAGTGTAGAAACTGTGGATGCTACAATCAATAACGTGCTACAATCGAATTACAGGGCGATCGGTTGGGGTTTGGAGACTGGAGACGCCGGCTGGTGGCGCTGGAGGTGCAAAAAGGCATGCAAGCGTACATTCTCTGAAGATCTGGAGAGGAGCCGCAGCGTGTGCAGCATGTGCTTGATAATAAATGTGAATGATTCGATGTAAACAAGCAAGTTTGGCAACACCCTTTTAAAAGATCCCTTTTCTTAGTTGTGTTTACATTCTCTGTGCCCGTTTTTAGATTTTTTTTCTTCCTTAGAGAGTGATTGTGCAACAGCAAAGACGAGTGTGATGCCCAGAACGCACTGTACTGTAGGTGACACTGACTGTACTGCAGCTTCATACCGCTTACTTACTCTGTGACCGTTCAGTGTGTGTGTGTGTGTCCATTCACCATCTTCTAACCAACTGAACAACTGTGTGGCGACATTTCTCCGAAACAACAAACAAATTCCATATTAACAAAATCAAACAAATATAGTAGCGATGAAACACAACCAGGTGCCCATTCAGTATATACATTGTAATCAAATGCATTACTATTTCCCATAAATGGATTCAACGGTAGACATTCCTACGTTAGTTTTAAATCCGTAAAGGTCATTCACTTCCTGTTCTGACGTCAATGTGCAAATAGTCTTAAAATAATTATACTCATACATGCAATAGTAAAGATAGTTTTTAAAAGTCTTAGGAGTTTTTAAGGCCAGTATATGAGACATCCTACAATAGAGAAACCTTTAGGCGAAGCAGCTAAAGTTTGCGTACAGCTGGTAGCCTGAAACCTTTCCATTGCAGAGGTGAGTAGCCCTGTTGACTTTAATCTGAATGACTTGACCCCTGGAGAGGTCAGTGCATCCCCTAAAGATAAATTAAAAGCTGGGAGTCTGGAAGAGAGTGACTTTAAATACTTAAAAAATAGTTGTCAACGTAATAAACTGGGCGTCTGTTTACTGATTTGGAGCTGATTTTGGGGCATTTTTTTCTAAATGTTTGGGAACGTGTGACAGTCGGAGGGTTATCTCGGTGCTGATCTGGAGGCCGGAGGGGGGCCTCGTTCCTCAGTAGGTGTCTCGAGGCCAGGGGCGGCTGCGCTGGCGGTTGTTTCTCTGGTTGTGACCTTGCTGAGCTTCGCGTTGGAGCAGCCTGTCCTCTGACTCGTGCCCGTTGGCACTGTGGGCACTGCCGGTGTGCCCACGGTGAGGGGGGTACATGTCCCTGTACGTGCGAGCATGGCAAGGGGAGGCGTACTCATCCTCCTCTTCTTCCTCCTCCTCCTCTTCTTCCTCTTCCTCCTCTCCGTCCTCCTCGCCCCCCCTGTGGCACGGGCTCCCCCTCCGGCCGCGAGACAGGGAGTCGCTGGCCTCGTCAGACGGCATGAGACTGTCCTGCTCCAGGGGGGAGTGGGCCTCCTCACCTGCCTCCTCCTCCTCGCCCACCAGGGCCACCGCCTCACAAGGCTGCGGCTGGTTCTTGTTCTGGTTCTGGACGATTCGAGGCGTCATGGAGGGAAAAGAAAGAAAGAAAGAAAGAAAGAGAATCAAAATAAAGCTCTGAAAACAGGACGGCATCTCAAAGTAGCTTCACACTCTCTGGTAACAGTTTTCATAGACAGCAAACACACAGAGGGTAGACAAAATAATGCAAACAATACATCAAGAAGGACTTTGAAGGAAATGCATCTTAAAACAACACATCACATGCCCACATGTACACTGAAGAAGTTACTGGTTGCTGCAATTGTTCCTCTTGTTCACACTGGCTGCAAACACTAACACTTCATTAAAGGTTTGCAAAAAATTAAAATAAAATTTTAGGTAAAATCTAAAATCTGTTTTTGTGTTTTCACAGACTGTGCTTCCTTGCTGAGCTGCAGTGGAGGGATATTTAGAAAAATGTTTAATTTTATCATTAATTTCATGTTGTTGTTTTTTTTACCATCTCCTAGTATTGCTCTAGGAAGAAATCTCTGCACACCCAGAACAACCAAGAGGAAATATCACAGCGACCAGTAACTGTTTCAATCTACATATGGACATGTCAGTGTTGTTTTAAGACAGACTTGGAAAAAATGTAAATACATGTATAAATTGGGGCTGTCAATCGATTAAAATACTTAATCGCGATTAATCACAAATTAATTGCACATTTTTTATTTGTTCAAAATGTACCTTAAAGGGAGATTTGTTAAGTATTTAAAACTCTTATCAACATGAGAGTGGGCAAATATGCTGCTTTAAGCAAATGTATGTATATATTTATTACTGGAAATCAATTAACAACACAAAACAATGACAATATGCTCAAATCATAACATGGCAAACTCAAGCCCGACAGCTGTCAGTGTGTCAGTGTGCTGACTTGATTATAACTTGCACCAAACTGCATGTGATTATCCTAAAGTAGTCATGTCTGTAAAGGGGAGACTCGTGGATTCCCAGAGAACCTATTTTCATCCACATATCTTGAGGTCAGAGGTCAAGAGAGCCCTTTGAAAATGGCGTTTTTCCTCACCAAAAAATGTAGCGCAGGTTTGGAGCGTTATTTAGGCTCCTTTGCGACAAGCTAGTATGACATGGTTGGTAAAAATCACAAGTTGCGTTAATACGTAAAAGAAATTAGCGGCGTTAAAAGGAATTTGCGTTAATGCTGACCAACAGCACTTGGCAATAAATCACAAAAGGAATCACAGCTTCCTTTAATTTTATTAGCAAGTATTAATAAAAATTAAAGGGGGCTGTGATTCACAGATTTTTGTGAATGCAGCACCTATGTTCACATGACTAACTTATAGTATAAGAAACAGGCTAAAAAAAGATTTAAACAGTTAATCGATTAACAAAATTGTTGCAGATCATTTTCGAGTGAAAAGCATTTGGTTCATGTCAACAGAGGTAGTTCATATTAAACTATTTATGAGTGCTGTCTCTATTTTTTTAGTGTTCAAAGAGACAACTAACTAACTCTTCTTTTAAAATGCTGTTTTAGAACGTTTCTAAAATGTGAAGATGTGGGAAATCATGACAATAAGGAGCAGCGGTCATAATCTGCAAGTAACAAAGAACTACTGTACATATAAAATTGTATATGGGGGTTGACAGTGTTAATAACTGTCATGCTGCAGTGTTGGTAAAGCCTCTTCAAAGTCCTTTTTAGTTTACAGTGTTTTGTCTGCATGTACACAGATTAATACTACAGACAGTGAACAAAAGAAATGCCGGTGAAACAGTTGAATGGATGGTCGGGAGGTTATTCCACAACATAAAATGTTACTGATGTTATGGTCTCAGTTTAGTGTTGTGTAAATTATGCATTTAGTTCCGGTGAAAACATTATTTAAGCATTGATCAAATGCTTTGGAGTAGCGTTGTCATTCAAGATAGCATTATGTGCCACTGTGAGCGGGGGCACCATTCACAAAGCATGCTGGGCTAAAGCTTCAACGCTGATTGAAAATAGAGAATAATGGTCCGATTTTGGCGTTTTAATACATACAACGTTTTATCATTTCCGAACATGACGTTCTCAGTTATGTCATTAAATTGAAGCTGCTTTGTGAATTTCCTCCCAGAAAGCTTGTGATTCGCCTGAGACCATCAACTAAAGGAAAGTAGGCGGGATGCAATGAAGAAAAAAAAAAACACACGTCATCTTTTCTGTGGTGAGATCCGAATGAATAAAATGCTGTTCATTCACTGTCTCAGCCGCTGTGTCATGTTCAGGTGTGTAAGAGGGGATTGTTGGGGTGCAAATATAAATAAATATATATATACTGTATAAATATATACAGTATATATAAACCCTACTACTCACCCCGTTTCGTAAGCGATCATTCAATTAATTCCTGTGTTTCAGAAAACTGCAAAAATGTTAAGCATGGATGAGTGAGAGGACAGACGAGACAACTGGAGACAAAACAAAGGAGTGAGAATCTGAGATGGGAAGAGCTGGTAAAGACAGTGACAACATACAACATGTTCAAAACAGGATTCCTACTTATTGAGTCATAAAATAGTATTAAAACTGCTTTTTTTTTTTAAACGGATGAAGTCGGACAAACTGACCTGGAGGCTGGAGATGGCAGAAGGCGGGGTCATCAGACTCTGCTCCAATAAGGGGTTCAGAGGGGTGTTGCCTGGCAGGTGAGTGGCACGCCAGTAGATCTCCAGGTATTCAGCCAAATGCTCACATGCATCTTCCAGCTGGTTCTCATCCAAAATGACATCAAACATATCCTACAAGTGAACAAAAAGATGAGAAATGATTTTTACCTCCAGCTGCTGATAAAATAAATACAAGTGGCACAAAAGTTGAATTTCCAAATCATTAAGTGTCACTGTAAAGGTGTACAGCTTGTAAACAGTGCACCACGTTAATGGGAAATACTGTATATCAATGGCAATAGTGTTTTTTTTTTCATATTATCTTACACATCAGTCAAAAGAAAAATCAAATGACTGCAGTAACGTGAGCTGCAGAGTGCAAAACCGTGGTAACGCTGTTAGCCTCACCCAGCCACCATATTTTCCATTATAACACTACTTTAGGAGCAACAGAAGTCAAACGGCGCTTGGCGGTACCACGCTTTTGCACTCTGCGGCTCACGTTACCGCAGTTTCACAAGCGTGTCGGAGAACTGCGGTGGCCTTCAGGTGAAACGTAAAAGACTCTCTCTAGAGCCAGAGTTTGGTTTGTCCGTTCTGGGCTACTGTAGAAACATGACGGAGCAACATGGCGGACTCCATGAAGAGGACACGCTCCCTGTAGATATGAAGGGCTCACTCTAAGCTAATGAAAACACAACAATTCTTAGTTTCAGGTGATCATACACTAATGAAAACGTAGTTATGAATATCATATTCCATTTTGTGCTGATAGACTCTCTGAAATGTTACACACTGTTCCTTTAAGCAGGTATAATGTTGACCATGTTCTCCATCTTAGTTCAGCATGTTAACATTTGCTAATTAGCACTAAACACAGAGTACAGCTGAGGCTGATGGGAATGTCATTAGTTTTCCAGGTATTTGGTCTCATATCAAAGGGAAGTCAAGTATTGAACAAATAAAAATTTTGACCCGATGATGACGCCAGATGAAAGGTCAACGGAAGTAGCACAATTCATTCATGAGAGTGTCACACTTTAAGGAGGGTGAAAAGAGGAGATGGCACACATCATCAACGCGTCATATCTTTGGGGTACAACACATGCACAAGTCTGCACAAGCAGACCAGCTGCTCCAGTTACACTGCGCATGTGCTCTACCCGATACCCCATGACCCGTGTCCCAGCCTCTTGGTCACACTCTGCCTCTGTGTCTCTCCGTCCAGCCACATTCCCGTTCATTGTCATTCTCTACCTGTCCACCAGATGCCCTCAGACTTCTCCCCCTTCCCTCATCAGCCCTGCAGGAACCCCTTTTCCCTCCAGTCCCAGTCACCTGACCTTCACCGCCCACCTGTTTCCACTTTTCCCTCCTTAGCCCTGCATCAGCCCGCCTCTTTGTGCTCATTCCTTGTCAGATCGTCAATGTTGCTTTGTGGTTTAGAGTCATCGAGCCTCTGTTATCTGTTACCTATTACCTGGACCTGTCTGTACCTGCCTGCCCCATTCCTGCTGTCCAGTGGATTCATCTCCTGTTTGGACTTTTCTACCCATTTCAGTGAGCTCATGGGCTTTTATTTTTACAATAAACCCCTCAACTGTTGCTGTTGGTGTGCCTCAGCTGCATTTGGGTCCTTCCTTTGCTGCCTCGCATTCACCCCCATGACAATGTGTATACCCAATTTCATGGCAACCATCCAGTAGTTATTGAGATATTTCAATAAAGACCAAAACTGTGAACCTCACAATGGCACTAGAGAAAAAGTCACCAAAGTTAGGCTTCATCCTCTGAGTACTATGAACGGCAGTATAAAATTAAATGTCATCTAATAGTTATTGAGATATTTCAGTCTGGACCAAAGTGGCGGACTGAGCGACCAACATTGCTTCCCCTAAAAAATACACCTCAAATGTTTGCAGTAGATGCTGCACACTCAACCCATTTTCTTCTTCACCTTGTGAACATGACATGTTCATAACAGATGATCAGATTGTACAGGTTTATTAGGGTTATTAGCAACCAAACATAATAGCAGTAGAAAGAAATCCTCCACTCACAGGGGGGCACTGAGAGAGTTTGTCTGCAGCCATCATCTGCACATTCAGGTGCTTGCTCTGAGACTTCCCCCTGGATTTGACCAGCCTCTGGAGCACCTGAGAGAAAAGCGGGGAAGAAAAAACGTTAAAGGCCAAAGGAAGATGAGTCAGCCTGAATTCACGAGTGAAGTAACCTGCTGTACCTTTGGTGAGGAAACTTTCACGTAGACAATGATGGGTGCGAGGGAGGTTTTGGACAGCTGTGCGGGATGGTTGATGGTGTCGGCGTCCAGGATCACCAGCTGCAGGGTTTTGGCGAGTTCAAATATCCTCTCGATCTCACTCTGAACCTCCGCTGCACAGACAAGACAGATTTGAGTTTAAACTCGTCGCTTCTTAATACCAAAAGATTTCCATGGGGACATTAGTCACCTAGGCTGGAGCGAGTGTTGGATCTCTCCATTATGGGTCTTTTGTTGAGGACAGATCTCTTGGCTAGAGACAGGTCGGCAGTTACACGGGTGATTGAGATTCTGCCGCAAATACAGAGAGGAAGAATATGCCGTGAGACTTTTTGATCAGATTTATTAACGGCCCGACTTTCCACAGCTACAGAGATTATTCTGTAATTTTCTCTATTTTACTGACCTTCCCTCAAATCTGTGTTTCAGGAAGTCAAAAAGAGCTTTCTGCATCATATCTGTCACCTAGGAGGGAAGATGAGAGGTAAGAAACAGACTTATTAAACACACACAGAACACAAACCTCCAAAAGAAATGATGTTTGGCTTTGATTTAATGTTAAGGATACCAAAACAACCAGATATAAGAAGAGCGTCCTTCCACACATCATCACACTTATCAACAGTGAAATGTACATGCTATCCATTACTGTCAAAGGTCAATCTAAGCAGAGGCTCTGGGCTGTATTACTGTACATACACATGTATACTGAGGTGGGGAGAGTAGCCAAAAACTTTACTCAAATAAATGTATTGTTACTTTATAAAAAAAACAACTTTGGTATTAAAGTATTTATTGAAAAAAGTAGTGATTAAATTCACGAGTAAAAGGAAAACAAGGCAAAAGTGAGCATGGCTTACATACCCCCGCTCACTGCTTGACCGCTGCTAAAGTAGGGCCAAAGGTTTTGGAAAAAATTCAAAAATTTTGGGCACCCTGGACATTTAATCCCCCAAAGGCACAACTAGACCACACTGTCGACCATCTGACCAAATTTGAAGTTCCTTAGTTAAATTGTGTCTGAGTTCTGCTCCGGACACAAAATTGGAGTCGGAAAAAATCACAGTTTTTGGCCCAAATTTCAAAATTTCAAGACGGACACGCGGAGCACTATATACCCCCCGACTACGTTGTCGCGGGGGTATAATAAAAATAGGTAAAGAAGTGAACTGTATTTGTAATCAATTTGCAATTAAATTGCATTTCATAATTTTCTAGTTAGTTCCATATTTAGCAGGACATCTTTTCTAGTCTTAATCTCTTGAATGTGCCATATCAATTTTCAACCGGGTATCATGCCAAAACGTGCAATAGACCTGCCTGTCCACCAGTGTCGCGATTATTACACGCGTGTGATGGTGCAGTACCAGCAGGGGACAAAAGCACTTAGTAAGGTTTAGAAAAAAACGCCATTGTTGGCCTTAAAATAAGTACGTAACTTAAGTAAAACACGTTCGGAAACAACGTAACACGAGTACGGAAAAAATGTCACGGACGTCACTAAAAAACACGTCACTAACGAAACTCAACAGTCTCAGACTGTTGGTAGACTTTGTTGGGCCCATCCACCTCCCATCCCGACCGCCATAATCAGTCTTCCTCACTTTTTATTCTACGTCAATAGCTCTGAGCGTAGCATGTTTACGCGGACGCATTTACATTACAGTCAGTACAGACTACATGGTGTACAAATGACATGCCTAAAGTAAGAACGGCGTTCTTATTGCACGCTTTAACTTGCACATTATCGTGTCATTCTTACGCCTTTTCGTGCGACCAGGTTGAAATTTTAGGCTACATCACTATAAAAAAAATGATTAATAAATAAATATAATGTGACAAATGTATGCAAATGTAAAGTTTTTCTCCTAAAATGTACTCGAGAGAGAGTATGCTGTATTAAAACTACTCCGACAAGTACAATTTACTCCAAAAAATACATGTAACATCTAAAATTCAACATTAAAAAAACTGTATCGGTTTGCTTCTCCTCCAGGGTTCAGCTCTTGACAGAGATAAGAAGATAATAAGTTAAATAATATCTTAAATTTAAAGATTAAAGGACGATGCATTGAGCAGGTTTCAGAAGTAAAACACCACGGCCTTATTTTAGATTCCTTGATTCTGATTTGAACAACAAAATGCAGCAGTACAGGAGCAGTTTTAACAGAGAGAAGTGTGAGGCAGTGATTCTCGGTCTGCTGGAGGTGAAATGGGGAGAAGCTGACCTCATAGCCCTTCAACGATGGTCCCACGAGGACCACCGGCCTCATAGAGGGCACCACGTCGTAGGGAGGGACGTGTTCCTGCCAGAAATAGGGGACGGCGAGGAGGGAAGGGGGAGAAGAACAGAGAGAGAGCAGGGGAGATGATAGGTGTTAGGGTTTGTTTGTTGTGAAAAGCTAAAAAACAATCATTAAATTGAGGACTTTTTCACACCACATAGAATTAAATTTAATACTTTTTTCACAGCCATAACTGTAAAAAAAGGCAGAAAACCAGTATGGACAATAAGGCCTACAATTATTTATTAAGTACATGAATTTAATGACATTTATATTATATATTTTGTCAGTACTTTACAGCTGTATATGATTTTTATTAATATAATTAATCTACTAACTTGACCTGGACCCAGATAAGTGGCTGGATAAACCAATTAAAAAATAATCAAGTGATTTAAGTTTCTCCTAAATGGACACTTGCCAATTATGAGACGATGATCTTCCTAGCTTGTGCAGTAATAATAGAAAATAATAATAATAACGCCACAGAAAAAACACCTACATGCACAATCCACTGTCACACTTGCACTTCTTTATAGATATATACAAATTAATATAAAAGGTATAACGTCTCATAACAGCTTGTTTATAAAATACATAACTAAACTTAATGTCTACGGCAGGCAAGAAAGAATATTTAAGGCCTTTTAAAGACTTTTAAAGACCTGCGGATACCCTGATAACGTGTCTTGAAGTTAAAAGTAAAAAAAACATTATTATGAGCAGATGCTGTGTCATCATAAAGTACCAAAACTTACCTGTTTTTGCTTCTGTTTGGCTTGTGAAAACAAGAAAAATAACAATCAATGAAAGGAAAAAGAAGACAGCAGAGGGAAAAGTAGTTATTTGTTCCAGCATAAATAAGAGAAGGATTTGTAGTACTTACATTCACCTGCAGATGGCGGTGTGGTCCTCCAACTCCCAGTCACCATGTCCCCTAAACTGGAGGAGTTACCCCCTGTTTTCCTGCAACAGCAACAAACTAAATTATCAAACTGATATTGTGGGAGTGCGAGTCCTCTGAGATGTTTGATACTGTGAACTGACCTTTGTTTCTGCTCGTGCTTGAGTCTCATGGCCTCCAGTCGTAGAGGGCTGGGGATGAACGTGATGTCAGCTCCCTCTTTTACTAGCCGGCCGATCCACCAGTCATTATTATACTTCTGTTAAGTTCAGAACGACAACAGCACCGCGTCACATATATCTCATTCTATGTAATGGAGGGGTTCATCATCATTAACAACACACGATCACTCACTTCTTTGATGTGCAGGAAGTCTTTGGCATCGAAATTGACTGCAGCTCCTTGGACAGGACAGTCCTCATCCAGAGCTCCGCAGTAACTCACATTCGTCTTTACTGCAAATGCTACAGCTTTGGACTGGAACAATGAGGAAAACACTCGTTAGTGATGGAAACTGCAGTACAAACGTGTAAGACTGGTTTGGACACGAGTCATGAATCTGGTAACTTTAGACTTTTGATTTTGATGTTTGCCCCGAGAACCAAAGACAAAACATTTCGTTACAAAACAAGAGCGCAGCAAACATACTCCTTATTTTCCTGACAACACATATACTTTGATTCAATCTGACAGCAGCCGATCATGTGGTCGACCTCGGATGATCACATTCGGACATAAAGACAATTCTGTGGTCAACACAGAACGGACACCAATACGCCAAACATGAGGCTCAAAACTGAAATGTTCAACCAACTTCGTCTAGTCTGGGAGTTGTAACATTATGGTCGCCTAAAAATGTCTTATTCAGCGTTCGTTTGTATTTAGCTCCACCCTCTAATGTCACTTCTGGTTGCAAAAATCAAGACGGCGACGGCCAAAATGCCGAACTCGAGTCTTCAAAACGGCAGTCCACAAACCAATGGGTGACGGCACGGTGACTACGTCCACTTCTTATATACAGTCTATGGTTTGCAATAAAACCATGAGGTGTAACGATTCACGGGAGACGATTGTATCGATACTAAGTATTTGCACCTTGTATTTAAGGACAGCAAACGTTATATGAAAGAAATTCGCTTTTTTCATTCAGAGAAAATTCCTTTCCTTTCCCCGTCATGATATCTATGTGCACGCAGCATCAGCCTCACGTATCCAGCCGGAGAGCAGACGGTCCACGAGACAAATTATCACGTGAGTAAAGTAAAAAACAAAACAGAAATTCAACTAACGTTAGTCTAACAAAGATTTAAAATGTTTTTTTCCGTATGTTTTCATGTATGAATAGACCCCTAAATGAACACTGTAAGCGAACTACTTGATTACTATAAGCAGACTATTTAAACAGCGTTTGTGAATGATTCTGTCCCAGGCTGTTTGATCACTATAAGCGGTTGATTACTGTATTATTGCTCTACCGTTTATATTGTAAATGAGAACAGAAGCAGCAGGTTAAACCACTGTTCATTTAACTTGAATAGAAGTTGGTTTATTTTATTTTTTGTTAAATATTGCACTGCCTTGTATCTCGAGAACTAAATCAGCGGGTCCTGCAGTTGATTTCAAATCATTGAATCGTATCGTATCGCTCTAGATGAGCCAAATATCGTCCTTGAATTGTATCGGAACCATGGAAATCGTATCGTATCGTATCATTGTAAAAACGTACCGTTACACCACTAAAAACCAGCATTTCGGCTGCAGATGTGCTGTAGATTTAAACTCTTTTGTTTGACTAAATTATGCCTTTGGTTCATAATTCTTTACAGATAGAAGGTTTAGAGCAGAGGTCGGTTCACAGCGACAGTTTTATGACAGATCAACTACACACCCTGTTTTCAAAAGGCAAATGGATCATCCTCTCGTCTGTTACACTGACAAACACCTGGCCAGATGTGCTCATCAAGAGCAGTATCTAGTTTATATTTAACATGTGTATCAGTGATGCTGCAATTTAAACAGTGTGTTTTACTTGTGTAAACATGCGAGTTGGAGGAGTTCAGTGTACGTCGAGAATAAAGAGAATTAGTTTTCATTAAGCTTAGGAGCAGTAGAGGCCCAGACTTCACCTCTACATATTTTGACTTAATGCTACAGTATGTAGAAGTGTAAATCGCTGTATGGCGTACCTTAGCTCTGTCGAGCTGCAGTTGTGCCTGGCGCTCGGCTTCACGCCGATACGCCTCGCGGTCCTCCTCTGCTGACAGGTCTGAATCCGACGGTCTACTGGTGTACGAATCAGCCGACCCCTGACGGGAGAGAGTCACAGGTGGACATATTATTATTTGTACTTAATAATTCCTTACATTAACACCATCTAGATTACTGAGCCGTATTACTATGAGGTTACATACTGTAGGTAGATGTACTGTTTCTGTTCATGCTTTCATCTGTCTTCCTGCTCTGCAGTCTTTGTGTGCAGGTGTGCATGCAAATACGTGTCTGTATTCATGAACACATTCATGTATCTACAACACAATGTGCTGCTCTCCCACACCAGCCAGCCATCCTCTGGAAGACCAAATATAGCACAAAGGAGGCAACTGCTTCCTCTTCTCTCCTGCTTGGCCCCAATCCATCCCATCATCCCCCACAGTGCAGCACATATATACATCCTCTGTTCCCCATGTTTATTCTCCAAGGACATCTCCTCATTAGCAAAATATATGCTGCCTATCATTTCTCATTGTAAGAGAGAGGTTTAAGGACATATCCCAGGGATGATGGGGACAGATAGATAGCACATAAAAAGACATTTTACACAAAGTCAAAATGGTTTCAATGGCTTGATAGGTGCTGCCGCAGCTTTTTATTCAAAAGTAAGGTGTAAGGTTTCCTGTGTTTATTTACTTAAATGTCTGCATCATAACCCTTTAGAGCTGAAACTATTAGTTATTTAATTGGTTCTGATAATCATTTAAATCTTCTCTAAAGCAAAAATGGGAAAAATTTCACTCGTTCCAGCATCTCAAATGTGAAACTATTTCACTTATCTTTCAACTATTAATCAATTAATTAATTAATCAACTATTAAATGAATCGCCTGAATTTTTAAGAAAAAAAAAGAAGAAGTGAAAACTCTTTGATTCCAGCTTCTTAAATGTGAATATTTTCTGGTTTCTTTAATCCTCTATGACAGTAAACTGAATATCTTTGAGTTGTGGATAAAACAAGACATTTGAGGACGTCATCTTGGGGCTTTGGGAAACACTGATCGACATTTTATAGACAAAACAACTAATCGATTAATCGAGAAAATAATCAACAGATTACACAATGAAAATAAAGAGTAGTTAGGAGTTAGTTGCAGCCTTGGTCTTATATAATGGTAACCTGAACATCTTTGGGTTTTGCACTGTTGACAGGAAAAAACAAGGCATTTCAAAATGACACCATGGATTTTGTAAAATGACGGGTATTTTTTACTATTTTCTGACATTTTATAGCCGAAAGGAATAATCAATAAATTGAGAAAATAAGACAGTAACCATGGTGTCGATTTCCAAAGTGAAAAACATAAAAAGGGGAAGAATATGAAGTGGTGATTTAGATGCAATTTGGGCACTGTGTGTGTGTGTGTGTGTGTGTGTGTGTGTGTGTGTGTGTGTGTGTGAGCTCTCCTATATTTGGTATCTATTTGGCTTCTCTGAAAGAACTCAGTCCTGAATCTGTCAGTAAAGAGAGCCGCTGCAGCAAAAACACACCAAGTTGGGCAACAGAGAGAGAGAGAGAGAGAGAGAGAGAGAGGTGAGACAGAAGGCAACCAAGAAATGAAAAAGAATAAAAGAAGTGATGAATGAGACAGAGGAGAAAATGCTCAGATAAACCTCGACTCCACGACACCATCAAGCATATTCTTGCAAATAAAGCCAGGTGTAAAGAAAACAAAAAAAAAGAGCACATAATACAGTTTTCACTTTGGTTTTCCTCTCCTCCAGAGTGCAGTGACTTAGTCCTGGTCATCCATCTTGCCAACATATACAAACGAATCCTCTGGAGGACCAATTAGCAACGGCACAACAAAAGGACATTCAGGCTCAAAATACCAAAAAAAAAAAGTGCCCTACATGAAAAACAACCTCCACCTTTAGCTTTCTCTGCACTTCACAATGCATACATGCAATCCAAAATGTTTTTTTTCCCACTTCAAGCCCCAGAGAAACCGCAAGCGAACACCTCTCCTCGTTTATTTGTGTGTGTGTGTGTGTGTGTGTGTCTGTGTTAGATAACTAGATCTGATTTCTAGCACTCACAAGCTCTGCAAGGCAACACTGCACCAGTGCCAGAGCAGCGCCGAGAGAGAGGAAAAGGAGGGTGAGGAGGAAGAACGGGATGGATAGAAAGAGAGAGGGGAGGGAGGGAGGGGTGTTGAATATCGTTGACAAGATATACTGAAAAGAGAAGGATGTGTACGAGGACGGAGAGTGACTGAAGGATGGCTGGAGAGACGGGAGAGTGTATAAACGATTTATACGACAAGATAAAGCGAGGCTATCTCGAGGGGAAGATGAGATTAGAACATAATAAAATGCTATGAAGGAGTGGAGTGAGACCTAGATATCTATCCTCATCCCAGATAGAAGAAAAGAGGGGGAACACAGAAGGAGGAGGGAGGAGGGAGAAGACCACGAGAAGAAGAAGAAGACACGGATAGAGATGGTCAGAGAGAGAAGCATACCTGGCTGATTAGGAGGACGGCGCTAGAGCCTGATAAAGACATGAATCTGAATTTTCTCTCACTGTAACGGCTTCACTGGGAACGCGCTCAAACACACACAGACATAAAAGTGGAATAAATATGGTGGTGGGCGCAAAGGAAAGGGCGTTATGTCAGGGAGCTGTTTAATGATGTTAGAACACAGAGAGCTGCCCGGGCTGTGATTGCTGTTCATTATTAATGTTTGGACATGACGCTGTGGACCTCTTGCCGCACATTGGCTACCTGTCAAATCCCAAAACAAAACAGTGTTACCACCAGAACAGAAAAACAGTGTGTGTTTTTGCAGGTGAAGCTGAGCTGCAATGCAGAGTGTAATGATGTGAGTTTATCGTCTCGTCTGAGGATGTCTTGTTTTTGTTTTTTATCTCCTCGTCTGGGGGCTAAATTTAACTCTGTTCCTTCCTATTCTGCTCCTGTGATTATTCTTCACACACTGCAACACTGATGGCCTCAACTCCGCAGGGAGGGGCCAACGAGGAAGTGTGTCATCCAGCTAGTTGAGTCCTCGAGAGGGCCAAGTCATCCTACAGTCTAGGGACGGAGCAGCGGGAGATTGCTGCGTTAATTTAATCACGATTTTCAGTTCAGTGGTTTAACAGTTCAAATGTGTTCTAATTTTCTTTCAGGAAGACATGTAGAGATGTCGTCTTCAATTGTAGGTTAATTAACTGGTTAGCCACGATGAAGAATGTCAAAGAGAGTGGGCAACCGGGTCTGAGAAGTGAAGCCAATGCTGAAAGGCTTTAAACTTGCATTCTTTCTAATAGCCAGCAGGGGGCGACTCCTCTGGTTGCAAAAATAAGTCAGATTGTATAGAAGTCTTTGAGAAAATGAGCCTACTTCTCACTAGATTTATATACTCAGTAAACATTGTAAACACGAGTTTATGGTCTCAATCACTAGTTTCAAGTCTTCTTCAATAAAGCATGATGTTCATTTAGTAAATGATGGTCCCATTTAGAGTCGAAATAGACCATAAAGCAGGGGATGCTTTAGGGCGTGGCTATCTTGTGATTGACAGGTCGCTACAACGGCGTTCCCATTCACAGTGTGTTTTCATTTGAAAGTTAATTGTAACGTTTTCGTCGCCTAAAATGTTTTATTCTGCGTTCGGTTATATTTAGCTCCACCCTCTCGTGTCACTTCCGGTTGCAAAAAAAACAAAAACAAGATAGCAACGGCAAAAGAGCAAGATGGCGACAGCTAAAATGCCGAACTTGAGGGTTCAAAACGACAGTCCACAAACCGATGGGTGACGTCACGGTGACTACGTCCACTTCTCATACACAGTTTATGGTCAAAGAGCAACTTTAAAGCTACAATTATTGATCAACATGTTATCAAAACCCAACAAATGAAAATCTAAATGCAATATGGGCATGTACCACTCTCAACTTGATTGACGGGTCTTTTGATACAAGGAATAACTCTAGACAACAAATAAATCTGTTATTAATATTATTAAAGCAGCGTTAATTGATTTTGGGGGCACTACTGGGCAGCACAACACACTGTAAACACAACCCTGGCATAGTATCACCTTATCAAATTGATATGCTGAGAGTGTTACACATCCAGCAGAGACACAGAGCAACATTAGCATTCATTTGGAGTCATGTTTGTGTCCACCTGAAGAATCCAAGTCAAGATGTTGAATTATCACTCTCCTTTTAGCTCTGTTTTGTCACCACCAACTCCTGAAGGAAATATCTGGCTCTTTAGCTGCTATATGCTCCACTATGTTCACCAGCTAGTTGCTAACTTTGTCTGTCTGCTGTTTGGTGCTGAGCAGGTAACGCACAGTTTGTTTATCAGGGCTTTTTTTGCTGAAAACAACTGCCTGTTGTGGTCGAAATCAACCATGTTGAGAGCGGTGAGAGTGAACCAAGAACAGTAAAGTTAGGAGGTGGAAAACCAAAACAATGAGCTGAAAGAGGCCGAAACGAGTCCGGTGATAATTCTCTCATTACACATAGTAATCTGATTCACTGCTAATATAAATGTGTTGATTATAGCCACATACGTTACTTTAGTTTATATCAATAATGTTTGTAAATTTACATTTATAACTCAAACTATTCAGTTATATGCGTGTGTAAGTACCTCCAATTGTTATAGTCCAAAATGACTCATTGGATATTCAATGAAGGGGTTGACATGTTGTCATTCACTTGCTTTAAACTCACCGAAGTTTAATCTCACTGTGAAACCACAGACAGTCGTGCGGTATTACATGGAGATTAATGTTTTTAAGTCCTCTACTTTGTTGTGGCACATCTTTCTAGACAACTTCTAGAAATTTCGAAAGAAGGAAATAAAACTGCTTTATACACAAAAGGTTTTAAAAAAATCACACTCGGCGTATATGTTTGTTAGAGTCAAGGAGCACAACAGTTCTTCACTCACATCTAGAAAATGTCAAACTATTGAAGACTCCAGACATCCATTGCCATTTGTTACATTGTCATGTATACATAATTAACTGGAGCCTCATCAGCTAAAATTTTGCCACTACAATACATCTGTTCAATGTCACTATCAGCCAATAATACTGGTGAACCGATAACCCGTCTACCCTCCTCACAGAGACGTTATACAAACACACACCGTGTGGCACACCAACTGGTTGCAGATGTTCGACCATCCGGCACACACTTCTGTTGAAACCTACCGGCCCAGTACAGCACAGCTACAGCTGAGGCTGATGGGAATGTCATTAGCTTTTGCAGATATTTGGTCAAAGTATGACATGATGACGCTGAATGAACAATTACAGGATCACTAACGTTACTGCAGTTCATCCTCTGGGGGTCATGAATGTCCGGACAAACTTTCATTGCATTCCATCACATAGTTGTTGAGACATTTCAGTCTGGACCAAAGTGGTGGATTGACCGACAGATCAATGTTGCCATCCCTAGAGCCCTGACGCTAGCATGGCCAATAACTACCTGGATAGCAGGGAAAGCACAACTCAAATATCTACTGCACACCTTAAAACGGTTGGTAGTAATATTGAATATATATAATTTGTAATAAATTGATTTTAAAAAACAGTATGTTATTTGAAATGATCTAAAATAAAATGCAGGGAGTGCATACTAATGCTAAAATCAAATTCCTTTGGGTTTATTTTGCAGGAGGGAGATTCTGCACAACAGCAGAATATATTATTCAGGAGGCTGAAACACCAGAAAAAAAAAACTGCAAGCTCCAGTGATTTGAAAATCCAGTAGCCAAATATCCAATTTCAAGAAGTGTTCGATTAACTGTGCGGTCGTAATTCAATGTCAGCAAGTTACACATGCACAGAGCTCTCTGATACACAACGCAATAAATCACTCTGTGGTTACATCAATAGCAAAGTCAAGTTCAGGCATACTGTATGTCAAATTGATCAATCACGAGAGTCGGCGAGGGAAACTGTGAAGCGTGCACACGGGGGTGACGGCAATCAAAAAGTAAAGCAGGTGAAGGAATGAGAAACAAAAGCGTTGTTGAAGAGGGGGAGGCGAGGAAGACAAAGGAAAACAGAGAGAGAGGAGCGGCGACAAATACGATGGAAATGCCACAAAAGAGATGAAGGAGGGAAACGGGAGGAGAGGGAGTTTCAGACAGGGAGAAGGAGAAGTCGACTGTGTCGAGAGTCATTTGTACTTACTCAGTTAATGTGGTGATGCTGCTGCTGCCGGTCCCTCCCTCTCTCTATACACTACATGCTGTAAAATGCAGACAGACTGTACTGTGTCCCGTCCCCTAACCAGGGACGACCTGCACTGGAGCCGGCAACACCTTCTTTTCTATTCTTACCCCACCTCATCCCATCCAAACACACACACACACACACACACACACACACACACACACACACACACACACACACACACACACACACACACACACACACACACACACACGCACACACGCAACAATGACCAACGCAGCTTTTTGCGTCACTTGATCAAACTGCCTCTCTAAATTTACATCCCATTCTTAGTTATTAAAGTCCAATTCAACATGCACAGGTAGAGAGGAAAACAGAGCAGCTGTTATAATCGCCGCACACAGCTCAAGATTTCTGCTCCTGCTCCAACCCCTCATGTCCTACATATAACACATACATCCACACTTATGGCAGCATACTGCTTATTGTATCCTGCTGCAGAAATGAGTCATACTCCACTGCTCCTCCATAGACACCCCACCCCTATCACAGACAAGAAACTATCTGCTCTGTTTGTGAAATCTACTCCTTCTGCATGAAACACTTTATCATATCACCTTTAGGGGGAGGACGGAGGACGGGGGACGGGGGGGGGGGGGGGGGTGCCTGTTGTGCAGAGAGAGAGAAGGTATAATGATTGACTAAAAAGGTGCTCGTGTGAACAATGAACCCACACATCACATCGCCTGAGGCCTTCAAAATGAGCATCATGAATATTTTAAGCCGTGCAATATTCTCAGGGAATCTGGAGATTGTCATTAAGCCCCCCGATCAGGATAACTAATGTCCCCGCCTGAAGAAGATGTCTGCTCAGCCCTTTTTTTTTCTATACTTCTCACTAACGTCTCTTAGACTGCTCCACATTCCCTCACGCTAATGGTGCTGTGCATGAAACTGAGGTATTTTTCATAATGTTTGCAATGACTCGTTTGGTTAAAAAAGGAATGTCATGCCTTAAAACCTTATGAGTGAATTTTAAAGTGGAACTTAATTTAAAGGGGACATATCATGAAAAAATCACTTTTTCAGTGCTTGTGCACATACATTTGAGTGTCTGGAGTGTCTACCAACCAGTGGGCTAACTCTGGATCTGAGAAGTGAAGCCAATGCGGAAGTGCCTTAAACTTGCATTCTTTCTAATAGCCAGCAGGGGGCGACTCCTCTGGTTGCAAAAAGAAGTCTGATTATATAGAAGTCTATGAGAAAATGAGCCTACATCTCACTTGATTTATTACCTCAGTAAACATTGTAAACATGAGTTTATGGTCTCAATCACTAGTTTCAAGTCTTCTTCAATACAGCGTGATGTTCATTTAGTAAATTATGGTGCCATTTATAATCAAATAGACCATAAAGCAGGGTATGCTTTAGGGCGTGGCTACTTTGTGATTGACAGGTCGCTACCACGGTGTTGTCCGGTCTGGGTGTTGTCCACGCTTTTGTCTTACAACTTTAACCCTTTCACAGCGTGTTTTCAGTTTATGAAAGTTAATTATAACAAGATGGCGATGGCCTAAACCAAGATGGCGTCGGCCAAAATGCCGAACCGGAGACTTCAAAACGGTAGTCCACAAACCAATGGGTGACGTCACAGTGACTATGTCCACTTATATACAGTCTTTGCTACCAACCCACAAACTGTGAAATAAGACAACCCAGTCAGTCTTTTGTGGGCTGTCTAGATCAGAAAACATGTGATTCAACAAACCATTCAGATTTGGCTCCCCTTCCTATGTCACATGCAGGCTCATTAGAATATATCGCCCACAGCATGAGAACTACCTTTGCAAAGGTGCACCATATTATTCACGCAAGCCAATCAGAGCAGACTGGGCTAAAACAGAGCGTTTTCAGACAGAGAGTGAATACAGGTATATTCAGACAGACAGTATGAGAAAAATAATGTGAGTTCTGAACATTAAAGCATGTAAACATGTTCTAGTAGAAACTCCAAATACAAGTAAAGAAGCTGAAAATGAGCATAAGTCCCGCTTAATGAAGAACTTTTTAATGAATCTACTTTCTTTTCAGCTACATTTTTGAAAATAAAAGATAGTTTTGAGTCATTTTCTTAAGCAAAAATGCCAAATATGCGCTGGTTCCAGCTCCTCAAATATGAGAATTTGCTGCCTGTCTGTATCATATATGATAGAAAATCAAATCTTTTTTTTGGTTATGGACTGTTGGTCACATAAAACAAGCAATTCTAGGTTGTCACTCTTGGCTTTGGGAAGTTGTGATGGCCGTTTTTCACTCCTTTTATCCACTACACAACATTTCATAGACTAAACAATGAATCAAGGCAATAATCTGCAGATTAATTGATGAAAATAATAATAATGACAGAAACAGTTAAGTGTAGTGGACAAAACATTAAACAAACTGTTGAATGCAGCAGGCTTGCTTCATGTTTTTCTTTTATTCACCAGAGATGCTTTACTTTTTTAGAATATAAATTATAACAGTTGATATTAGTGCAACTAACAATTATTTTCATTATTGACTAATCGTCTGATAACCGTTTGGCCTATAAAAAAAAAAAAAAAAAGCAATAAGAAGATGTCACATTGGGCCGGGGAACTTGTGACAGGCATTTCTCATTATTTTCTGATATTTTATAGACAATTAAGGGGCAATTGCTGATAATGTAACAGTCTTAGCTGTGTCAGTCACACAATAGTATTGTATCTCTCTAATGTTTGCCAACATTAGCTATGATAAGCTACTGCTCACACCAGTCCAAGTGAGGCAGCTGGGATCAACTTTTCGATTAAAGGAACAGTGTGTTGCATTTCGAGGGATCTATTAGCAGAAATGGAATATAATATTCATAACTATGTTTTCATTAGTGTATAATCACCTGAAACTAAGAATCGTTGTGTTTTCGTTAGCGTAGAATGAGCCCTTCATATAGGGAGCGGGTCCTCTTCACGGAGTCCGCCATGTTTCTACAGTAGCCCAGAACGGACAAATCAAACACTGGCTCTAGAGAGGGACTTTCATGATTTTACGTTACCTGAAGGCCACCGTAGTTCTCTGACACGCTTGTGAAACTGCGGTAACGTGAGCCACAGAGTGCAAAACCGTGGTTCCGCCACTTTACCGCAGTCTTGGAAAGGGAGGAGTGAGCGGAGGGGTACTCAGTTGGTTACAATCTGCAACCACACCACTAGATGCCCCCAAATTATGCACACTACACCAGTATTTCAACATTCCCTAAACTAAGGTATCAAAAAAGTATTGTTTTGGTATCAGTATCGAAATGGAGGTATCGTATTGGCACCAATATCAAACGTTTTGAAACAATACCCAGCCCTACTTGGACGTTGTCCATATTTGTTTAAAGCATATATGACTTTGAATATATAATTTTATTTCAGAGTTTTGTATATTTCATTATTTGTTATAAAGTTATATTTTTTCTTTTTAGTGATTTAAATGAAACTAATGCTCAATGGTAAGAATTTAAACTTGTACATCACAGTCTTGGGAAGGGAGGAGTGAGTGGAGGGGTTCTCAGTTGGTTGCAATCTGCAACCACACCACTAGATGTCGCCAAACTCTACACACTGTACCCTTAATTGACTAATTGCACTACAACTAACAATTATTTTCACTATTGATTAATCTGCCGATTACCTTCTTGATTAATTCTTAGGTCTTCAAAAGGTCATGAAACAGTGAAAAATATAAATTCCATTTTCCAAGTCCAAGTATACATCATGAAATTGCTTGTTTTGTACAACCACCAGTCCAAAACTCAAAGACTGATCAGTTTATGATCCATGACAAAGAAAAGCTGCAAATCCTCACATTTGAGAATCTGCGTGTTTGGTATTTTTATAGTTGCAGATTAATTTTCTGTCTATATCATCTAATCGATTAATCAACTACTTCATACTGTCACTGTGACATGTGTGTATGTTTTAACGTTATAATGAACTTCCAGATGAGCCAAAGATCATTTTCAACCGTCCTGAACAGTAAAGTTTTATTCTATTCTAATCCATTCTATCCTATTCTAGTCTAATCGTTTCACGTCCGGATTACGAAGTGGATACTGAGACATAATCTACAGACGGTGTAAAAGCCTGCAGGAGAGTCTCGTAGTTTCTGTCATTAGTACATCAGGCTCCTTTAAAGGGAGGGATATTTGAATCCTTCCCAACTCCTGACTTTCCCTCTTTGATGTGTCGAGGCTCATGAACTTTGGGGATCTAGCAGCGGTATTGGAATGAGCTCCGCATACTCAGTCCGTCTGTAGCCCGGTGAAACCTCTTGACTCCTCACAACCTGATTTGGGATCAAGTCATCCCCTCTGCTGGACTCTCTGTGACACTACAATCAGCTCTGCTTTACACTGATAACCCAAAATCAAATCGAATACATCCTCAAAAACAAGCACATGGAGGTAAATTAAAACTGCCTACATCAAACCAGCTGATCTAAATGAGACATTATGATTCATAGCATCCCTGCAGTAACACCATGAAGCTTAGAAATCAGTCACAGCTTTCTCTTAAATAACACCAAACCTCTATCTGAGTGTTCGGCACGTGCTTGACCTGAAAGCATTAATTTAAAAGAAACTGGGCTGTGTTGGGATTTTGATGCCATTTTTCAAGCATTTTGCTGCTCTCTACTGGGTCAAAACAGCAACTGAACCTGAGGAGGCAGCTCTCTGGATGAAGATGCAGAGCAGAGACATTCACGTACTGGATGCAAGGATAATAAATGCAGAACTACAAATGTCGTTTTGTAGCTATAGTTCAAAAGAGGAACCTTTGATTCCCCACCAATAGCTTTTACCTGAGAAAAATATAGGTGCTGCACCAAACCGACAAAACAATGCAGAGACACCTGTTCTGTTATCCTCAACCCCCTTATTGCTGACTTTAGAGCACAACATGGCCTACATTTCCCATAGAAGCTGCAGCTCATCCCTCCCACTGACAACCAGTGTGATAATCAGCCTGTGACTGTGATGTACCAATGCATGATGTAGCCTACAATGCATGCATAAATAAGGGGAAAAAGGAAGCCAACAAATGGCTCCGGGAGCTTCTCTTTTTTTCTTACCTGCCGTTTGATGAAGCTGGATGTTGTGTCAGAAGACGTGCTGCCATCCGAGCGTTTGAAGCGGCTCTTGCGTTTAGGCAACTTCCTGGGCAGCTGTGATGAAAGAGACATACACATGTGAGGGAATAAAGAAAGACAGATATACAGATAGCGTGAAACCAGCTTGCACTATGCTGATTTTTTTAAGGCTTTTCCTTTCCAATTCTGACAAAATAAAAGCCTTCATTTAGTGAAAACTGGTGCACCATAGCAGCCTTTGCCAATACCACATATATTTTTCTAAATGAATCCAGATCCACATAATGCTCCTGTGTAATGCAGGAGTAGATTTTTTCCCCCAGGCCTCTTGTAACACACAGTCCATTAATAAGAAAGCGTGGATGTTGCAGTGAGCATGCTGACAGGCCCTGTAGAGTCAGGCTACAGGTGAGTCAGAGTAATGGTCTTGCCTGCACCTTTAATACACCAATACAATTCAGCATATATTACTGATGTGTGCTGGTATTCCTACATTAGTTGCATAAGGAAATGCATTGAAATTAACAATAAAAAATATCAGAGTCAAGCAGCAAATGTATCAAATGGATGTTGCAGTGAGCATGCTGACAGGTCCTGTAGATTCAGGCTACAGGTGAGTCAGAGTCATGGTCTTGCCTGCACCTTTATACACCAATATACACCCATACAATTCAGCATATATCATGATACTGGTGTGTGCTGGTATTCCTACATTAGTTCAAGGAAATGCATTGAAATTAATAAAAAAAAACTGAGTCAGTGAGTCAGAGTCATGGTCTGCCTGCACCTTTATACACCAATACAATTCATGCATATATTACTGATGTGTGCTGATATTCCTACATTAGTTATCAAGGAAATGCATTGAAATAAAAAAAAAAAAAAGGCCATATCAAGCAGAGTCAAGCAGCAAATGTATCAAATGGATGTTGCAGGCCCTGTAGATTCAGGCTACAGGTGAGTCAGAGTAATGGTCTTGCCTGCACCTTTTATACACCAATACAATTCAGAATATATTATTATTATACTGATGTGTGCTGGTATTCCTACATTAGTTGCATAAGGAAATGCATTGAAATTAATAATAAAAAAAGGCCATATCAGAGTCAAGCAGCAAATGTATCAACATGTAAGGATTTCTTTATCCTGTGTGTGTATGAGAAGCATAATAACCACATGTGTGAGCCCACTTGATGATCTGGCTTTTCACCGATCAAGCATCAATCTGCAGTTTCAGTGAAGACGGAGGTGAAAAAAATATATAAATAAATAAATAAAAAAGTAGCTCTCTGCCAAACGCCTCAATCCCTCAACAACAAGTAGCACAAGACATTAGCTATTTTCTCTTCTCCACTTAACTCGTTAGATGTAGAATAATAAAAGGATAGTGTGTGTGGTGTATTTACCTGAAAATAGTGCGACTGAGAGCCTGTTTCCACAGCAGACAGAGGGTCTACAGGCGATTTGGACATTTTGAGTTGCACCATCTATTGAGAGCGCAGCGAGGCGGGCTGCACACAGCAGACATGGGTTACTGGTTACTGGAGGAGACAAGAGACACCAAATACATCTTAACATGCAGGAAAACACAGCCGGGGAAGCGGCATGAAGGGAGGAAAATATAGAGGGGAAAAAACCCGATTAATATCCGAGTTTAGCTGAACAAAATGTGTGTTATAAGCATCCACATCGAGGGGGGTAAAAATGTAAAAAGCGAGATGGAAAAAATGGTCCGTACTAAGTGTGAAGCTCTGATGGGGGTGTCGAGGTTGGATTAGCTGAAACAAACATCACTTCAAAAGAGGATACAGGTGTATAGTTTTAATATTTATGTTTTTAGAGGTGTGTTGTTTATATAAACACTGTATTTCCTCTCGTCTGTGTGCCATTTTTGTTTGTTAAAAGAGGATTTAAAACAGTAAACCACAGTCAAATATAATGTGGAATCTTCAAAGAGAGGATCTTTAAATTCATAATACAGGGGAGGTAGGCCTAGATACTGTACACACATAATACAGTAAAATATTCACATAGAATATAACATAAAACACTCTTCTTTTAACAAATAAAAGGTAGTAATATCACAGTGTAAAAATTATTATTGTAAAAGTACTTAGAAGTAAAAGGACTAATTTATCATTATTTATGTTTATTTATTTTATTTTGTTTTATTTATTTATTTATCTATTTTTTTTTACTATGATTATTTTTATTTTATTTGTATATTTGTGTGTACTTATTTATTTATTTATATTTATTTTTGTAAACTTGTTATTTTTGTTTTTTTTGAGTGCCCTCGGGGTATTGTCATGGTTGGGGGGCTGGTGGGATATCTATCAGTCCAAACATGTTTGTGCAGTGGATTGTCAGAGTTGTATTAACAAAATTAAAAAATAAACTCTGTTTAAAAAAAAAAGGAGGAAAAGTGCTCAATGCAGAATAATGCCCCCTGTAATTAGTGTTATATCATTAGATTATTATTCTTCATGCATGATTTTATTGTTGTAGTTGTTTGAGGTGAAGCTATTTTTTTTAACAACGTTTTTATATGACTGCAACTGATGATTATTTTCATTATGGATTAATCTGCTGATTATTTTCTAGAGATGAATCAATTGTTTGGTTTGTAAATCATCTGAAAATAGAGAGAAATGCCCATCACAAGTACTCATAGCCCAAAGTGACAGTAATCTTGTTTAAATAAGAGTATACAGCCTACGTACATCAAAATATATACTCAAAAGTAAAAGTACCCATTATACGAGTGATACATCAATTTGTAAGCATCATTTATAATTGCAGCTTGTAAAGCTGGGGTTAATTCCATCTACTTTATATACTTCTGGGTAGCTTAATCTATAATAATATATCATAACGTATTAGTTGGTTTCTATTTTCTATTAACAATCTGCAAAGTTACTAGTAATGCTGCAGTAGTAGTAGTGCAGTAAAAATTAAAATATTTGCCTCCAAAATATAGAATAGTAGAAGTGTAAAATAACATAAAATGGAAATACTCAAGTAAAGTACCTCAAAATTGTACTTAGGCCTAAGTACAGCACAGTTGGGAATGTTAGTTGTATATGTCGATAATATAGACTAGAAAAAACGAGCACATATCTTCAATTAATCACAGCAAAGCATTCTTGTGTAGACATATTTAAAGGCTCTGCACACCCACACAACAGGTGTTTTTTTATTATTATTTTGGCTGATTAGACCTTGATTGTGTGATCCAAACCCTATGAACTACTGTAATAACAATGATAATGTTGTAAAATGTCAGTAACAGGTGCAACAAAACTAACAGCAGACAGAGGGAGCTGTTAATCATGAACTGTGTGATCTGCACTCCCACACAGTCTTGATGAGAAGAGGTCTAACATAACAGATGTTGTGTCGAATACCGTTTCCCATCAATATGTGTTTCCCCCAGCCCTATACCTAAACCTCAACCAACCCTTATCCTTAACCTGAACTACCGAGGGGGGCGCTATCATTTTAACAGGAGGGAAACACTATTTGATGGGGGACTTCTTCACACATAACATAACATCTTCTTCATAACATCTGTTAGTGAAAACAGCTGTGCAGGAGTTTTAGGAACTTAGTTGTCCTGCATAAATCAGAAACATTTTTTGCAGACAGAAAGTTAGCGACTACCTAGATCAGGGGTCAGCAACCTTTACTATCAAAAGAGCCATTTTAGGCAAAAAATCTGTCTGGAGCCGCAAAACATTTGAACATTGTGATGAAGGTAACACATTTTATAGTCTAAGTATATAGTATATAAGTCTAATGCAGTGAGGGAGTATTAGGGCCACATTAAGGGAAACAAATCTGAGATTTCCAGAATAAATTCATAATATTACGAGAAAAAAGTCATAACTTTATGAGAAAAAAAAGTCATAATATTAGGAGAATAAAATCATAACTTTACGAGAAAAAAAGTCGTAATATTACGATAATAAAGTTATAACTTAACGAAAAGAAAGGTCTTAATATTACGAGTATAATGTCATAGGTTTACTATAAAAAAAAGTCGGAATATAACGAGAATAAAGTCAAAACTTTGCGAAAAAAAGAGAAAATACAACATTAAAATTACTACTTTATAATATTGTGACTTTATTCTCGTAAACCTATGACTTTATTCTTGAAATCTCAGATTTTTTTTTTTCCCACAATGTGGCCCTAATACTCGTCGTACCATAGACCTACAACAATGATAATTAAAAATGAAAATTTTAACAAAAAACAGTTATTCATTTCTATTTTTATAAATCCACAGGGATCCACTGGAGAGGAGGTAAAGCGCTGCATGTGGCTCTGGAGCCGCAGGTTGCTGACCTCTGACCTAACGCTAGGTGTTTTGAGACCATTCAGCAGGTGACCGGAAACACAATGGAAAATGTTGCTCTGTGTCTGTTGGATGTACGATTTAGGCAGTTAGCTATCTGCTGACACGTTAGCAATTAGAATTACAACTTCTAAGGCTATAATATGTCAGGAGCATGTCTGTCCCTAGTGTCCAAACATGTATCAATTCAGCTTTAGCCTATTTTAGCAGCAAGACTATAGGCAGTTAGGCTTTGTATAAGTGGAAAAATACAACTTAGACCAACTCCTAAATAAATGTTATTATTTACTTGTCTGTTAGCTAACAAACACGGCCGATGTTGGTAAACTATCTGCTCTTCAAACTACATCTGTTTTTTCCATTTCTTCACCTATAAAATATACATGTAAGTCAGAGTTGTTGTTATTGCTGCTTAATGTTGTAACATTCGTTTTGAGCTGCTAGCTGTCTCTCCCTGCTTCCAGTCTTTATGCTGACTAACAAGGCTAAGTTAGGCTACACACATCACAGACCTGCTGCAATATTAATAGTTTCTATGGTATTTAAGTAACGTTACATTTTCTCAAATCTCTGAGTGTTCCTTCAGTTGTTGATGGTATTTACCATGGATTGTATGGTAATTACCCAGTGATGGAAGAAGTATTCAGATCTTTAAAGGTCCCATATCGTGCTCATTTTCAGGTTCATACTTGAATTTTGTGTTTCTACTAGAACATGTTTACATACTGTAATGTTCAAAACAAACTTTATTTTCCTCATACAGTCAGCCTGAATATGCCTGTATTTACCCTCTGTCTGAAACGCTCTGTTTTAGCGCATTTTGACGGACTTACAACAGAATTGCGTTGATAGGCAACAGCTTTGTCCATGTTTACTTCCTGTCAGTTAATGACATTCACATACGCTGCAACCAGGAAATAAACTGGGACACATTTAGAACGTTTACGTTGAAAATTGTGTCAAGGGTCTAAATATTGTAGATTTGTGACATCACAAATGGACAGAAATCCTGACAGCTTGTTTCAAATGCAGAGTTTCTGAATAGGGGCTGTGTGTATTTCCCTCTGGATTGAGTGGTTTCGATACTTTCACAGTATTTATATAGGACTTAAGCCTTCTTTATAATAAAAAAACATGAAAATCTCACTTTTTTACAATATGGGACCTTTAACAGTTACTCACTTACTTACTTACTTACTTACTTACTTACTTACTTACTTGTAAGTAAAAGTACAAAAGCATTAGCATCTAAATATAGGTTACTTAAAGTAACGTTACCAAACGTAAAGGTAGGCAGACTCATTATGCAGATTTCCCCATTTCAGAATAATATATATTATTATATTATTGATGCATTCATATATACATAATTTAAATGTGGGAGCTGCAAGGTGGAGCTAATTTTGATTACTTTACTAGCTTATGAATTTCCTCCCCAGGGAATCAATAAAGTTGTATATTGACCTATAATAATACATCATCATTTATTTGTTGATTATATTAATTTGAATCTGCAAAAGTAACTAGTATCTAAAGTTATAAAATAAATGTAGTTGAGTTAAAAGGTACAATATCTGCCTCTGAAATGTTATGGATTAGAAGTATAAAGTAGCAGAAAATAGAAATACTCAAGTAGGTACCTCAAAATTGTACTTAAGTACAGTGCTTAAGCAAATGCACCTAGCTAATTTCCACCTCTGTATTTACCCTGCCTCGACACCTACTGTACATTGTTTTGTATATTTTGGTATACACCATAGACTGTATAGTTACACCTGAAACTCTACGCCAGACTATAGTAGTACACTATCTGACTGGCTTCCATAATATTTTTTTAAAGATTATTTTTTGGCCATATGCACATAGCTATTTGTTTGCTCTGTGAATTGTTATGGCCACATGTAGTGATCAGCACTGGGAGGCAGCCAGTGCTTCTGTTGAGGCCTCCAGTTCCTGTCTGGTGCCTTCTAGTGCATCTTTGGAGCTGGTTCAGTTCAGGAGCTGTCCAGCACCGTCCAGTGGTCAGCATACCTGTCCAGATTGCTGCTTTCTGTGATTTCTACATTGCTTGGTTTTCAGTGGTTCATTGGATTTTCTGTTGTTGTGTCTGCCTCCTGTACGCTAGCCTGGTAATCAGACTGAATTGCCACTCTGTTCTGTTCATTCAGCCTCGCATCAAGTTAATTTCAGCTGTTTTTTCTATCTGAATTACTCAACAAATTGGAGATGTGGGAGGTGATTTAGAGATCTGGAACCAGGTTACCTTTGTGCCATCTTCACCTGTTGCTCCAGCATCTGGGCAGACCCGTGAATGGTCCAGCCTTTGTTGCCCAAACTGCTTTTCTGAGCAGTCCAGCCTGTCTCACTGCAGTCCCTCGGCCCTCTCAAGCTGACGGGTTGTTAACCCTTGACCTGCCTCATAGGTTGACCCTAGTGTGTGATATTCCTCATTGCTAATGTTGACAACCCTGGTGCTGTCCACCGACAGTCAACTCATATTATCTATTTTTGCAAGTTCTGCTTATCCACTGTAACATGTTCATTTTTGTTTCAGTTTTTGAGAGGGCCTTTATCATCTGTCACCTTTTGTACACACGGCCCTATCATGTCTGATTTACTTCAGACACTGACAATTTAAATCATTAGATTTTTCTCACAAATCAGACCCTGTAATGAGCCTGGCTCATGACAAGAATTCACTGTGATTATTTGGTTGGTCACTACCGATGGATTTGTTATTTCTGCGTTTGAGACTTATATTACTTAAATTTTTAAACTAAAATTGAAAATATTAAACACCTTGGAGTGGTCTCTCCTATTGTATCAACATATTAATCAGTGGTTTAGTTATATAAAGGGACAAAACTGAGCCACTGAGCCTACGGTTTGCTATTACAAACCACATCCCAGCAGCTGATCACATTTGCTGTATGCAAGTGATGGAAATTACATTTATGATAAAATATACGATATATACTGTATACCAAAATAAATAAACTAAATAATGCATTGGTGTCGAGGAAGGGTAAATACAATGGCGGAAAGTAACTAAGTACATTTACCCAAATAATGGACTTAATAAAAATGTTTAGGTACTTGTATGTACAATTTATGCTTCTTTATACTTCTACTCCACTAGAGGGAAATATTGTACTTTTTACTTTGCTGCAGTTACTTAACAGCTACTTACTTTGCTGATTTTTACATTAAAAACTTGTGATCAGCTTATTAAATATGATCATTTATTATAGATTAAAGGCCCCACATACCCCTACAGGTGTTTTCAGTGATGTTACTGGTTATACTCAGGTTGGAGCTGTGCAAAGCTTTATGATGGGATTTACGTGAGGTCATCAATGTACTTATAAAAGTATAGTATAAAGTTGTAAATTAACTAACAGGAGAGCCCCTGAAGTCCTGAAAAAATAGTTTCTAGATTGTTGCACATGATAATAACGTGTGTATACAAATCATTATCTTGTGTACATATGATAAAAAAGGATATATCATCATGCGAGACATTGAAGGCTGCATGATTTAACACACTTTGCAATGTTAGTACTTTTACTTTTGATACTATAGTATATTTTCTGTCAATAATCAATAGAACAGTCTCTATACAGGGAAAGTTCATTTTTGTTTTTCTGAACAACACTCACCCATGAAACAACACATCATTCAATCATACCTGACAACAACATACACACAGACAGCCACAGCTGGCCACAAAAGACCTAACTGATTCTCAATCATGGATACATAAAATACAAATTGTAGAGAATACAACACAGGGAGAGCATCCACAAATAAGTCATGAAATAATAATAAGAAGAAAAAGAAGAGAAGAAAATAAAAATAATAATTTTATATAAATATATACATACATACCTACATACACACACACATACATATATATACACATATACACATATACATATACACACACACATACATATATATACACATATACACATATACATATACACACATATACACATATATAAAATTCAAATTGTAGAGAATACGACACAGGGGGAGTATCCACAAATAAGTCATGAAATGATAATAATAATAATAAGAAGAGAAGAAAATAAAAATAATAATTTTATATAAATATATATATATATATATATATATACATACCTACATACACACACATACATATATATACACATATACACGTATACACATACACATATACACACATATACAGATATACATATATACATACACACATATACACATACATATACACATATACACATATATATATACATATATACACATATACATATACACACATATATATACATGTATACACATATACACATATACAAATATACATATACACACACATATATATACACATATACATATACACACATATACACATTTACATATATATACATATACATATACACACATACACACATACACACACATATATATATATATATTTATATACATATACACATACACATACACATATACACACATACACTAGTATATTTTGCAGGTAATATGTATGTATTTTTACACTGTGGAATTGTTAAGTAAAGGATGTGAGTACTTCTTCCACCGCTGCTGTGTGTCACAGTCAGCCTTTTACAAGGTTTACAAACTCTATTCAGTAAATAAGAATGAAGTTGTAATGTGACTTATCCTCCTCCACATCACTGTTTTCCCCTCTGGGGCTCCTGCTGGAGATCTCAGCTGGTGGTGTTTGGCCGCCGGGCTGCTGCAGAGACTCGGCTGCACCGCTAGAGGGAGTACCGAGTTACTGAGAGTGGGAATGAGAGAGAAGTGGTGTGAGCAGCTGGGCCGAGGAGAGCTTCGTCAAACCAGACACAGTTAAACAGCATCACACCGGAAATCTGATTTCAAAATAAAAGCCGAAAAATGACAAATTTTGGCAAATTTTTTCATCCATGCATCCAAATGAAGGAAAATGAAACCCCTATTTTCTGTTTTCAAAAGGGACTTTGTGGATAATCATCTCAGCGCTTTAAGACTAATGAAAGGACAACATGCAAAGTCTCTCCTCAGAGCTTATGAAGAACTGAACATATATGATGATGACCCCTAGAGTTACTATGGAAGAGTGCAGTCTTATTATTATTATTTATTTATGCATTTTCTTTTTTGTGACTTCAATTATTTTCTACCCTCTTTTATTTTTGTTATTATATATTTAATTTTTTATAATTTAAATTATCTCTCCTATCCAATTGTGCCTTGTATGTTAGAAGTAATGAGTTTAGATTACAATGCCTTAAAGGGACTGTTTGTAACTTTCCGAATTGCTTGTTAACAGCGACACCTGTGGCCGTTAAGTCAACGAAAGTCAGCGTCGGGCTCGCGCTTGCTCGCTCTACATAGACATGAACGAGCATCGCTCAAAACAGTGAGGCGACACACGTCAGCTAAAACCACAATATCACTCTATATTTCACGTGCTTGGCAGTAATGTTAGCTGACCAGACGGTCTCTCCATGAACATGATTTAGATCTGATCCTAGTGTTGGCTTTTCCTGCCTCAGCCTCCCGACCGCGGCCGGCGGACACAGGGGAGACACCGTAGTTTTGGTGGGAGATGATAACGTTACTCGCCGAAGAGCCCCGTCACTTCACAAGACACGGAAAACCTCTGTTGGTCTGGAGGAGCTGCAGCAGTTATTTCTGCACAAACGTCCACCGTACATTCACTAGATATTCTCAGAGCTAAACTAACTCTTCTGCAGTGTGTAGTGTGTGTGCATGCACGTGAGGTAGAGCGCGAGAACGCGCACGGTGTGTAGTGAAGACAAGCAGCAGAGCAGAGACTCTGGCCCTGGAGCCCAATGTTACGGTCTCCCCTGTGTCTTCTGGCTGTTGTTGGGGGGCTGGAGCAGGAAGAGTTGACACTGTTTAACAGACAGGCTTCACTAGATATAACTTTGCAAATTTTGGTGCTTCCGTGTAGTTTGTGTTGGAGTCTGAGTCTGAACAGCGTAGCCACACGCGAGCGCACATGGGAAACCGACCCGGGTGATTTATACGTGTAAGAAGTTACAAACAGTCCCTTTAATGTTTGTAAATGAATTATCTTCAATAAAAAAAAACCAGTCCCTTTAAGTTCTTCCTTCAGCAGTAGCTGGTTGTGAAAGGAGTTTTAATTTGAAAAGCACTAACCGGAAGTGCGCTGTTTGTATTTCCCGCCGTCTTGACAGCTGGTGCTTGGAGCCGAGAGGGTCAGGGGGAGGAGAGGAAAGGGAGTGGAGCAGAGAGAGAAGACGACAGACAGGAGGAGATCCACCAACAGGGTGACACATTTTAACCAGGACCATCATCCTCAGGAGGACAGCAGCTCGGCTACAGATGGTGCTGCACCCGGACCAGTCCGACCCACAACAACAACACAGAACCGGATAGTCCGCTGCGGTGCTGCCGGGAGAGAGAACCAGAAGATGATCACGGTGAGTCCGTCTCTCTCTCTCTGACTGCTGCTGCTGCTGCACACTGCAGGCCGACATATATAATATATGTTCTCCTAGCTGTCACACAGACGTCTCCAACGCTGTTGCATTGAGCCTCTTCTCTGTCAACACACCACGTCTGCAGGAGTGAATGACATAGCTGGCAACAGTTGCTGTAAGGCCTTCAACACACTGCTACTGCTGGTGGTGGAGGTGGTGGAGGAGGTGGAGGAGGATACACGGTCAGTACATGTTTAACCACTGGCTGGCCAATAACAACACATATATCTATGCTGGGGATAAAAAAAAAAAAAAAGAGCATCATGCAAGTTTCTTATTCTCTATACTGACAGTCCTGATGGGTGTCATTATAACAGGCTGCTTTCAGAGAGGCTGCATCTGATGCTCATAATGATTCATTTTTTAATAACTTTAAACACCTCCATGTATATACACCCTACTTATACAAACACTTGCATGATGAGTATTATCCATGTCCTCCATCAGCTGACTGATTGATGCTGAGGAATGTGCAGCAGCATGTTTATTATATCTGTTTATTTATTTACCCCTAGACTCGTGTTTGTCAATACACTTAATCTGTGTGTGTGTGTGTGTGTGTGTGTGTGAGCGTGTGAGCTTTTGCTGCAGGCTGAAGGACATTTGTGCACAAAAAAAATAAATAAATTGCAAGACGGATGTGTATATATGTGTCTTAACTTAGACTACTAAACCGGGAATGTTTTTTATGACGGTCCCCGTTATATGGTTGTCACATAGGCCACGGTGTTATGTAACAAGAAGCCTACGCTGCTTGAATGCAGGCCCTTACACTCACACTCACACACACACACACACGGCCTGCCTGTGCTGTGCATGGCATTTTATATACACTGGATTGCAAACATCCTCACATGATGAAGGAAATGTAAAAAAATAAATAAAGAATGCCACATGCATATCTTTGATTTCCCCTTAATTTATCTATTTTTTTTGCATCTGGATGACAACTGCACACCACTACACACACACACACAGATAGAGAGAGAGAGATGCATGCACAGCTTGTCTAACTGGACACAATGAATGACTTTATGCTCGCTGTTTGTGGCTGTTTGTTAACGCCAGAGAGTAGCGGCTGTCCGGTTGAAAATGTCCCCCAGGAATAGTCAGTCACCCCTCCCTCCTCTCTCTAACGCTAGTGGGGGGAAACCGGAGAGTACAGCCAAGCACCATGCATGCAAACACACACCAAGCGACTGGCAACACCGCGACAAATGGGTACAAGCTGGTCGACCTTGTGCAGGGGAGCGAGGGACGCAGCCGGGGAAGAGGAGGAGGAGGAGGAGGAGGAGGAGGAGGAGGAGGTGGCAGTGGAGGAGGAGAGGAGGAGGTGGAGGAGGAGGTAGAGGAAGAGGAGGAGGAGGAGGTGGTGGAGGTGGAGGTGGTGGAGGAGAGGAGAGGAGGTGTGTGAGTGTGTGTGAGAGAGAGAGGGGGGCTGGTTTCTCCTTGAATCTTGTCGATCCTCTGCCAGAGAGGAGGGATAGGCTACTGCTTGGACGGATACGTGCCAGAGAAGGCGCATGCATGAAAAAAATATAGCGAGGAAATGCTATTTTTGCCTCTCCGGTGAAAATGCCAGTCTGTGTGTCTCTCTGCACTGTGTGGAGTTCAGGGGTGTCTGGAGGCCTGGTGAGATCAGCTGGTAGCATGACGTTTAAAGGTCCCATATCGTGCTCATTTTCGGGTTCATACTTGTTTTTTGTGATTCTAATAGAACATGTTTACATGCTGTAATGTTAAAAAAAAACACTTTAATTTTCCTCATACTGTCTGTCTGAATATACCTGTATTTACCCCTCTGTCTGAAACGCTCCGTTTTAGTACATTTAAACGGAATTGCAACGAAATTGCGTTGCTAGGTAACGGTGTGTGTCCATGTTTACTTCCTGACAGCTGATGTTATTAACATACGCTGCAACCAGGAAATAAACTGGGACACATTTAGAATGTTTATGTTTAAAACCATGTAATGATTTATATATATTGTATATTTGTGACCTCACAAATGGACAGAAATCCCAACGGCTTGTTTCAAACGTGCATTTTCTAAATACGGGCTGTGTGTATTTCTCCGTATATTGAGCATTTTGATAGTTTAACAGTATTTATATAGCACTTAAATCTGCTTTATAATATAAAAGACATATATATACAATATGGGACCTTTAATTCCATCAGGACAACCACACTACTAAACTATATTAACTACTACTATACACACAAAAAATGCTGTAGAGTTATTATAGTAATATTGGAGGTGCAGGTACTATAAATAAATGTGACCAGGTCAGCATAAAAAATGCAATTTGAATATCATAGAAATGCCCACTTTAAATCCCTAGAGACTTTTTTTAAGGGGATCTTTTATGGAATTTTTTATTTTAACTTTATTAGTTGTAACCCACAGAAGACATTCCACAAATGTGTACCATGATCTGCAAATATTTCACTATCAACAAACATTTATTTTTGTATTTGTGTTGTGTAAAGTCACATCCACAAAAATACAGGGCGAATTGCAAATACACATAACTTACTCTGTAAATACGTATTTTAAGGTTTACATGTAAAGTGATAAACACGCATTTGTGCATCTATTTCTACACGTGGAATGATATTCAAATGTTTTAGATTTTCTCTGTCAGGACTATACCCACAACCACAATGTAGCCTCATAAAATGGGATGCAGCATCTGACTTTTTTCCTCTCCCGGTATCCCAATATCATTATTCATAGTTCTGCTTTTGGTGTGATAATGTCCTGTTTTGCCCTGGATGATGTGTATGTATGTACTGTTTATATCCCTCTCTACGGCTTGTATAGAATAGCATTTCTTTTTTTTTTAAATGTCATATTAAATCACTCTTATTTCCTCATTCACAACATCTCTTACTAAAAGGCAGGAAAAGGGTATTCAATATAGGCTCTATATACCTACACAAACTGTGCTTATCTTTGACCTGTTAAAATCTATTATTGCTTGGTACTTTGTCCTCATTCGCACACCATATAAAATACCTCACGTTATCCGATACCAGTGCTCTCTTATCCCAACTTTATAGGGTCATTCTCTAGTGAGGTATCATGAGGGCAGGCATCGCTGTGGCACTGAAAATGGAGTCAGCGGCCCACCATGACTGAATAAATGTAACTGATAATAGAAACACAAAAGAACTGTATATGATGTAGATCAGTCTTGTTTGGTCCATACACAGTCCAATTAAACCTGCAGTAGGCAGAACGTTTCTGTCATCATTGGGCAAAATTTCCATAATAACCTTTCAGCATATTGTAATTCAAGTGTTCTGAGAGAAAACTAGACTTCTGCTCCTCCTCATGGCTCTGTTTTCAGGCTTTTAAAAAAATCTAGCCCTTGACGGGAGACTTGGGCCAATCACAGGTCATTTCAGAGAGAGAGTGTTCCTATTGGCTGTTCATTCAACAGAGGGAGCTGTCAAACACTTGTGAACTCCTGATCAAATATGAATAAATATTCTGTTACTGTAATGCATATTTCAATGTTTTCAGAAACATCTTGTAGTGTACTGTTTAGTTGTAAAATGAGAAAGTTTGCTCCGGCTGGTGGGCGGTGCTTGGTATTTCCTCAACTGATCTCAACATGGCTGCCGGGTCACAAACTTTCTCATTTTACAGCTAAACAGTACACTACAAGATGTTTCTGAAAACATTTTATGCAAGAAATAGGCATTACAGTAACAGAATATTGATTCATATTTGATCAGCGCTGCCTAGTCTGACCGTTTGATCGGAGTTTGCGAGTGATTGACAGCTGCTCATAGACGGCAGGCTCCAGCTCGGCTCTGAATGGTTGTTTCCCTCCGGTCTGTGAAATCTTGCAGATGCCATTAGGAGCACCGGAGGACACAGAGGCACATGATTTTTTTCAGATTACCTGTCTCATGCACTACTGTCAGAATAAAGTGACCTTTTTATTAAAAAAAAAACTATTTTTAATCATATTTGCTCCAATTCTACCCACTGCAGCTTTAACAAGGACTTAGTTCATCCCTACTAATACACAAATGACTGTCATACAATCAAAGGTGCCCAGCCCACACGGGCTTACAAGACACAACTTAAAGTACACATACATTGGCAAGAGAGAACAAGCAATATCAGAAAACTCAATTCATTCACAGGTGACACTTCTGTCCTTCTCTGGTGCTCACATATACAGTATATTTCATCCAGCAACAACAGACTGATGCAATTACGTGTATCTCTGTGATATAATGCTAAAAGGGAAGTAGCTCGATTTTCTAGTAATTTCCAAACAACTTTTGGTTTAATGCCGCAGGGCCCACAGATCCCGTCATGCTGTCTCGAGATTTGTCTTGACAGTGTCCTGTTGTCCAGTGGCCTTTATCTGTATTTATTGCTCGTCTTTTATCATCGATTGTGATAATAAACAGAGCTCGAAGGAGTAACTCTTTATCTTCAGCCCAACTGACTCCAAAACGCTGTAGTGTGTTTATACCAGAGGGTGTGTTTTTGTACGGGGGGTCAAATCGAGTCAAGCTCTGGTTCACCTTAAAAAACCCGGCCTTCAAGCTATTTTGGTTCCCATCCTCCCCCCTAGTCCTGGAAGTAGCTTGTTCTACTCCTATTAATCAGTCCAGTTTTTATGAGATGAAATATCAAGTGTGTCCGGTTATCCAGGAAATGGGATTCATGACAATGATGTTTTTTATTTCCTGTCAGATTTGGGATGAAGGAGATCTTTGCTAACATGCTATTGAAAGAGCTAAATGTGTGTCAGGCCTGTTCATTAGTATTAGAGTATTAACATCAACGACAGACTGGACATCCACATTACTATTGTGATCTTGTGTTTCTCACCTGATTCCAACCACTGTTTAAATTTGAGCCACGACACCATCACATATCTATTTGTGCATCAGCTTTTATACAATCTACTCTGTTTTTGTTTTTTCCTGTAGACCCAGCAGAAGCCGCGGAGATAGGCCTGGCAGCAGAGACTGGTCTTCTCATTAACCTTGGTCTCTGATCACCTCTTGACCCCATCCAGTCAGTCCCACCCCGTGGCCCTGCAGTGTGGCCTCTACAAACCCCTCCTCACTACTTCAATATTGTGTCCACGGGGATAAATGAGTGAACCGGCTGCAAGGGAAAGGGCTGGGACATGTACCAGAACCCCAACAGGTAAATGAACAACTCCTGGATAGAGGAGGAAATGGTCCTCCTCCCACATGGTATCAGCGCTGTAGCTGTTATCTGTCTTTGACCTGTTCCTGCACTGAACGTTCCTCTCTCTGCTCACACAGAATGTCCTGGTTCAGTGGTTTCCTAGTCGCCAGAGTGGACGACCGCAAGACTGCGTGGGGGGAGCGCAATGGCAAGAAGTCCAAACGGAAGGGAGGCTCATCTCTCTGCAACCCGCGTTACATGAGCTGTCTGCGGGACCCAGATGCCATGGAGCCCCCCTCTGGAGCCCCCCTCCATCAGCACCACCACCGCGGAGGGGTGGCGGGGGCCGTGGGAGGCGGGGGCAACTTCGGCGTCCGTTGCGGATGGCAGGAGGACCACTACGGCAAGAGGGGAGGGGCTCCCGGGGAAGGGGTGGGGCTGAAATCGGTTGACTTGGGCTTCGAGGATGGGGATTTGAAAGGGAGGAAAGGCGGGTGTAACGGAGGAAGCGGGGACATGGGCGACGACGGTCCCAACGGCGCAGCAGGGGTGGTGACGGCTGCGGACTGCTGGCTCAGGGTGGTGCGGGTGTTCCAGTCTAAAAAATTCCAGTCCCGCAAACTGGAGCGCCTATACCAGCGTTACTTCTTCAGGCTGAACCAGAGCTCCTTGACCATGCTCATGGGGGTACTTGTGATCGTGTGCGGCATCATGTTGACCTTCCACTGTGTCCACGCTGCCCCTCACGTGGCCTACGCGTCAGCCCTGTCGGTGGCGATGGCGCTCTTCATGGCTCTCATGGTGGTGTGCAACCGCAACGGCTTCCACCAGGACTACATGTGGATGGTCAGTTACCTGGTGATCGGGGTCTTGCTGACCGTGCAGGTGTTCGGGGTGCTCATGGTGGCACCCAGGAGCGCCTCAGAGGGCATCTGGTGGTCCGTGTTCTTCATCTACATCATCTACACTCTGCTGCCTGTCAGGATGAGAGCGGCGGTGCTGAGTGGAGCAGTTCTGTCCATCATACACGTGGTCACCAGCTGGCAGATCAACCAGGAAGACCAGTTCCTCTGGAAACAGGTAAGAAAGGTTGATATCTGTCTGTTTGACCGTTTACAGGTTTACCTGAACTGACACTGATGGTGAACAGGGTGGAAACTATTGTGACAGTTCTACATTATTTTTCCCTTTCTGTTATCTCTCAGACCCTATATATATATATATATATATATATATATATATATATATATATTTATATATAAATATATAAATATATATATATTTATATATAAATATATATATATATATATATTTATATATAAATATATAAATATATATATATATATATATCAGCATTTTATCCTACAGTTTTTCCGATAAGTTTATGTTAACTCTGATCGAGTTTTATGTTTCTCCTCCTCTGACTCACAGATCCTTTAGTGGGTCCATCTGCACAATTGCATGTTGTGTAGCTAAGCATTCTTCTAATCCGGATAACTTTATTTTAAGGATCGGGAGTGATGAGGTCTAGAGCAAACTGTTATAGTTGGTGCAACTAACGTATAGCATGTTTTCATGAGAGTAAGAAGAGGCAGTGGCAGTGGAGACATTTACATTGCCTGCATCCAGCCTAGCTGTCTCTCATAGAATGAACAGGTTCTGGGCATTGCATATGTCTTGCTGATGCCATATTACAAATACACATGATCAAAAACGAGGTCTCTCCATTTAGTCTACATGATTCAGTCGTTACGCATCCAGCAGACAGACAGGAGGTCACATTAGCATTCATCCTGAGTTGTCTTCGTGGCCACTCGCTGTCCTTATAGCTTTGTTTTGGTCTCCACCAACTCCTGAGGGAAATATCTGGCTCTGAAACAGCTATATCCTTCACCGTGTTTACCAGCTAGTCACTAGCTTTGTCTGTACAGTGGGTTTATTATAGTTTTTTTTGGCTGAGAACAGCTGCCCGCAGCTGCTCAAAACAGGGTCGATAAGAGCTGTAAAAAAACGGTAAAGTTGCGGGCCGTAAAACCAAAACAATGAGCGGAAAGATGCTAAACACACTGCTGAGTTGAGGAACTTCAGAGTGGGTTGATAGTGCGTCACTCACCTTTCACACACACACATAGGCTGCGTCCAAAATGGCATAATATGCACTGCATACCCAATATGCGTACTATCGTTCAACATACTTTTGTGTGAATAAGCAGTAGTATGTATCTTTTCGAACGCACTGAACAGTCATTTACGTTGTCGCTTCCTGAGAGCCTCCTTGCCAGTTGGAGACGTGTAACCGTGGTAACCTGTGCCAACCACATGTGATCAAACAATGTCTGTTATGATCATGTCGTCATTACTGCATTGCATCGTGGGATATTTATGCCGCCGTAGTGTAACAGCGTTGCATACTATACATATACATAATATATAATACATAAAAATAATATACATAATATTTCACCCGAAATAGTATGCAATTCACATACTATTGGTTTCCTACTAAGGGTTTAAGACATACTAATAAATCTCACATACTGTTTTAGCATACTAAATAGCATGTTAGTATGAAATTACAGAAGCAACCATTATCTTATTTTTTTTTATTGTTAATTTAAAAATATTGAGTAGTGCAGCTTTAAATCCCAAGGTTTTCTAACACACCAAATATGTCATTTTAGAAATCATACACAGGATGCATTTTTCATTTAATGTAACTGCTCAACCATTAACAAATGTCATCCGGAATATGAATTCATATGAACTCACTAAGTGTGATGTAGTTGCCAAACAAACAGAAACAACGCAAAACTAATAGCAGATTAAACGATAATGAAAATAATTGTGAGGTGCAGGCCTAAAAACATGTTTCATCCAAATTTGAGGCTATTTTAAGTGGAAACATTGAGGTTAAAGTAGCTGATAAGTAATTAAATACATCAGGAAACTGAAAATAATGATATATATTATATATAGTGATATGTTATCGGGGGCTTTTTAAAATGTCTCCTCTGTCATGATGTTTATGATAGGGTGGTGTTATACCGTGTGAACTGGTGCAGTGTATACTGTATATTGCTCTGCTGTGTGTTTTCGTCACCATGTCGTATTTACATGTATTCTGCGGCTTATGGGTCTTTCTGTACAGTGTGTTATTTGTGCGTCATGCCAAGGACCTAGGGGCTCGCTGAAGGTCAGCGGGCTGAATGAACTGCCGCGGCTGGACGCCTGTATGTGTATGTGTGTGTGTCAGTGTGTGCTGCTGTGTGACAGTGGGAGAATACCATGATATAAAGCTGTATCACTCAGGTTTCTGTGCTCTCACACAAGGGACGCTTTGTACTTTACTCCAAGGGTGGGGTGACGAGGGTAAGGCCGACTGGTGGTGGTGGTGGGGGGGCGCACAGTATGGTGGCTGCTCGCTGTTTGTAGAGCCATATCTGTTTTGCAACTGTCGTCTCCTTGGGGAGAAGTTATGGAAAACATAATAGGAAGGCCATTAAATGAAAACAATAGAGGGATATAGGACTTAATGATGAATCACTGATTGTCACTGTAATGTCTCTGCCATTACTGTAAGGTATGCATTCAGTAACTAACACATCCCCTCACGTGTCAGCCGGACAACAACAACCCTAAAGACAGATCCCTTTGTTATAATATTGTGATCGTTCATTAGAAGTACAGGACAAGGTTGGGGATTCGTGGGAACTCAGTAACTCCTGTGTACTCTGTAACATCGTGCATGATATACCATAGTACAATCCATCTCAGGCTCCTACATTGTTTGCCATCATTAAGTGAGTGAATGTCATGAGAAAGCTGCGTCCCTGGCAATGCTGTTTGTTCCTAAGGTCGCCTGTGTACTATATGTGACACAGTAAAACAGTATCATCAATCACTGCTTCGTGCTTGTGTGCAAGTATTTCCTCTTTCTCCACTAACTCATTAACCTCACTGGGTTTCAGTTGGTGGGTACAGATAATGATGAAGTTGTGCTGTATATGAGGAATGATCTAAATGCAGATCCTCTTTTCTGTCTCTTCTTTGCCGACTTCTGTGTGCTGGCACTACAGGTGTAAACGGGGAATTGAGAAAGAATCTGGGCAGTTGAGTTGATGAATCTATCATCGTCTTATTTGTATATCAGACTGTAGTTTCATGAGCTGAGTGGATTGCTGGGTTACATCAGGGACCATGGGTAGTTTTAGAATACCCTTTCCCAAAAATCTTGTATTTTCCTATTTATGTCAATTTCATAGTTCATTTACAGTAAGAGCAGAAGTGCCTGAGATATGAGGATCATACACAGCAATTCATAAATACACAAACATTTATGGACAGCATGTTCAGAAGCATGGACACTTCTTCACCCGACTTAACTGCTTCAGAAACACTTGGGCAAAAGGTCAGGGGTCAATGTCTGTGTGTCATGATCACCACATCTGGGTCGGAAGCTCTGCGACGACCATAAAACCACTGAAGAGAAGTGCAATAAACTGCATTTAAAGGCCTTAAAAAACAATCTTCCTGTGAACCATGTCCTACATAAAAACACAATTTTATATAACAACAATTTTGGTGACTAACCCTGAGAGATTTTCTTCTTTTTTTGTAGTTTTCTCTGACATTTTTTCACTTGTTTGATGTTTGAAGTGGGGGTTTGTTTAGCAAAAGGTGACATATGTCCGCTTATGTTGCCCAGTCGCTGTCCATCAAATCTGAACGGCACACAAACACATACTCTTGATGAAGCAGATTGACAGAGTTTTTGACTGTTAGACATCCTTTATGATCAAATTAAAAGTTTATATAGAAACTTAAATTGTGATTGTTGCTTATATAGTCATAAATAACTCATCTTACACACATATATTTAAGATAACCAAGTTCTTAGGAGCTTTAAAGGTGAAAGGCCTTCACATTATATAGCTTTGTGTTGTTTTGTGACCAATGATGTTTTAATTATTGTGCAATATGGCATACAATCTATATAATATGTAATGTAATATAATCTGTTAAATTCTGTTCAAAATATTACAACTTGTTTAACCTCAACCTTTTTCATGCCAAGGACCCTTAAATTGATAAACATTAGGTGACAGACCCCCATTTGATGAGATTTCACTTCAGGGACCTCCATTTGATACGATTTTGGTTGTTAAATATGATTAAGACCATAATTCTATAGTTGTCAACTACAGTTTAGGAGATAACCGTGGAGGAGTGAAACCTATTATCAGAATAGTCACACTTATGACTCTTATGACTCACATTGGGCTCACTTCTATAGTTAATTAAATAGTGAAAATAAACTATTCCCCATTTTACTGGGGACTGCTTCAAGGACCCCTGGGGGTCCCCGGACCCTGGTTGAGAACCTCTGTAAACATTTTGACAGGCAAGCTGCCCTGTTAAATGTAAACTACTAAATGACATTGTCAGTGACTTACAGTATAAAGTCCAAAACACAACACAAGTGCTCCAAATCAGACACATGAAAGACTGTAATGAAAATGATAAAAGTCTTGACAGAATGGCTTGACAGGCCATTTATTCATTTATTACCATGAAGTCTTATTCGAAACATAAAAGAAAAGACCAATTTAATTCAAGACATCCACAAAGAATATAAACAGGAAACAGAACAGTAGTAAAAATAGTTTACTTAAGAAATTGAATTATATTTTCTTGGTCAAAATATACTACAATATAATCAAAAAAATCCCACATTACAAAATTGTATTTCTGTATCTTTGTACATGAAAATGGGTATTATTGGCTATTATTGTTCTCCTGTTTTTGTTCTTGTCATGTAAGACCAGAGTTAACTGAGGCTCTGGCACACATCCCAATGGTTTCTGTCTGCTACATGAGAAGTATTTCATGTTCTTGAAATTTATGGCCCTTAATCCCTTGAAACCTTTCAAAACACATGCAGTCCATCTGGTTGTTTCCTAAGCTGTATTGCTCTTGGCGTTGTTTGATATGTGTGTTTTTACAGCTGCGTACAGTAGAACCGAGAGTCTGTTCTTAGCTTCACTCTGAGTGTCTTTTTGTACGACGCTAACGCCATAAACTACACTATATAAGTGTGTTTGTACCACCTTGTTTATACGCAAGACTACTCTCCAAACAAACACCAATCTGTCAAAGCTTTAATATGTATTTTGTAACGGAGACGTCCTGTTGCATGTGAGCTTCACTCTGCTGTTGCTCCTCGTGTCTTTTTGTGTCGCCATGTCTGTGATCCTCAGACTCCTCAGCTGAAATCAATTAGCCATAGCAGTACAGTACACACACATGTGCATGTCCCGCCCATCAATACACACACACACACACACACACACACACACACCATCCCATGCTTTGTTGTGGTTGTCACCTTCCCTTCTAGTCTCTATTGAACGTTTGTCAGAATTGCTGCTGTTTGTTTTCTTTGAGAAGTAACGTCACAAAAACTATTGTACTGCCTGCGTGTGTGGGTGTTTATTTGTGTGTCAATACTGACATGTACAGTACAGTGCGTGCTTCTGTACACGATTAAAAAAGAAAAATTCTCCAGTAAAGCCCAAGCACGTGGGGATGTCACGAGAACCGATTCAGCACCAAGTCAATGCCAAAATTCTGAAAACGTGACGGTACACGTTTTTCTACAATATCGCAGGTACCGTAGGGATCGAGACTAGCAGCGCCCCGTCATAAAGGACACTCTAAACTCATGCTACATTGTGAACAACAAATCCGTGTTGAAATCGGCAGGAAAGCTAGTTAACATTATCTGTTAGCAGCTGTTGGGCAGCATAGTCCTGCTTGACTAAATAACGGAGCTAACCAACACATTCTCACTCCCAACTCACCAAATACCGCCGCTTGTTCAGAAAACGTGTTAATAAACGCTCGTTACATGCATAGTGTCCTTTCAAAATAAACAAGTTAAGTGTAGGCAACACAACTACTTAGTTAGGGTTAGGAAACGACCATGGTTGACGATAACTTCACTGATTAGCGACTCACGTGACTAACGGGACTGACGATAGCAACGGGTCACGTGACTAACGACCGACTCAGCGTTACTTTTAGTTTCACACAAACAGCGGTCTCTTGGTTGAAAGTCTTATGTTTGTTTGACCCATCCACCTCCCCTTCCTCCCACCCTGAGTTGACTCTCACGCTATTAATACTGCGTCATTTGCTCCGACCGTCGAATAACACTGCGGGTGGGTTTACATTGGAATTAGTTGCAAGCCCGGTTTTCGCCACATACTGTCGATAAAGGGTGCCTCCGTGCGTCTGCGGTATTTGAGGAGTTGGGAGTAAGACCGGGTTGAGCTAACAGCTGTTAAAAGAGGTTGCATTGAGTTACATTATGATGCTTTCAAGCTCTAGAGAAAAGAGAGAGAAAGAGCTCAGTCGAGAAAATTGGGCGTTAGGTAAACATTATCATGATGTGTAAAATGTTGTTTTTAAATAAATTCAGTTGTTTGAAATAGGTGTTTTCACAGCAATTTAACTAGATATTAGAGAGGGAATTATGACCTGTTTAACTTCCTAACACTAGCTCTAAGTATTTATTGTTTTACTTTTGTTTTTACTGTGGTATCAAATTGGGTATCGGTATGAATTTCACTGGTATTGGTATGGACTACTAAATTTCCGGTATCGTGACATCCCTACAAGCACGTTTTCTACTACTGCTTTTCTCACACACTGATCACTGCCGATGTTTTTGTCAATGAAACTCCTCATGATTGTACATTCCCCACCCCTGGCGTTATTTGCTTTATGGTCCCCCCTACAACAAGCATTGTTGTATGGCTGCTGTTGACACAAGTGCTGTGAGAGGTCAAAGACTGGTTCCTAAAAATACCCAGCCCTTGGCGTTTCTGCTAACTGTTGCATCACATGGGACAGTCTTATCAGAGCCTGCGTCAGAGCAACAGGCAGGTCACTCTAACCTCCTTTTCACTGCATACACATGGGCCTGCGGTTTTCACATACCCCGAAGGCTAATACTGTATATTCACAACGATATCTTTATCTTTTTCCGCTGCGTGTCAGTGGTGCGTAAGCTAATGCATTTTGGGATGGATCTTTAATCTTTGACCGCAGCAGAGATGGCGGGTAAAGCCCCTAAAAGCTCATTAAACAGCAAAGAGGGCAAATCAGGCCTCTGTGTGGATTCTGGGTCAGGGGACAGTCAATATGTTTCACAGGTCTCCTTGTCAAGCTCCCGCTAGGTGTTTAAAGTGTTTTATTCAGTAGATAAGATAAGGGACTAGTGTTTAAATAATATTGCGCTGCTTATGTAGTAATGCGCTTAGTCCACTCTGGTCTAACGTCAAACTTTCCAAATGGCTGTTTACTCAATTCTCAAATTTTCCAGGATGTTACACAGAGAGAGAGAAAAAAAAAAAAAAGCATTTTAATGAGAGCAAATCTCACACTGTATCAGCTGTTCACAGTTTCACAGCAGCCTCCCGGTGCTGGAATAACCTTGTGTGTGCATCATGCATCAAGATGGGGAGTACTTGGATCCCAGTGGAGGAAGTGTCAGCGTGTGATGATCACCTGTGCAAAGCCGCAGCTATAGAATAAGACACCCAGTATAAGTGGAGGAGGAGGAGGCGGCGGCGAGGCGGTGTGTGATCGGAGGAGAATCCGATATTCTCCCCACGCAGTCCTTTTCCACAGCCTCCTTGATAAATAATTTGTGTTTAACGCGGCAGCAGCATTTTAACGAGGATACCTGTCACATGTACACTTTGCTCACGACCAGGATGGTTGTTGACTGATGGGATCACACATACGCACACACACCACAGCTTTACTCAAAGGCTCCAGAGAGGCTGTAGTAGATACAAATGTAAGCATTGATACACTTGAATGTGATTGTGTTTCGAAATTGTTTCTCCATATAAATACATTTCACTTGTTTGTAACTGCTTATATGAGGATTACGTGGATGCAGATTCACACACACACACACACACATACTCAAGACACCCATACCCCCACCGCCAATCTGTGGACCAATAAGAGCGCCGGAAAACGAGTTATCAGTTTAGCATCACTTCTGAGAATGATGGGGAATAAACAGCATTGCTAAGTGTCTCCCTCAGTGCTTGTGTTCAGTTGGTCCAGCGGTTGCCATGGAAACAACTACGACTCAAGCAGCCAGCAGACCCAGTTCAGCCTGCTGGTGTACAGTTTGGTAACCGTTGCTTGCTTCAAGTAAAAAAAAAAAAAAAAAAAAAAATCAGGTCAAAATTGATTTCTGCTGTTCACTTTCTCCTTCTGAGAAATCTGAAAGCTCGAGGACCTCGGTGTCGGAGGGGTCCGAGCTTTCTAGACACACTGCTGCTCGGATGGATTCGTGCTCTGTTTTCCTCCCCCCTGCTGTCGAAATGAGACGGTCCATAATTAAACATGGCGATGACAGAGGAGAGGTCATATGAGTGGAGGTGCTGCTGGGGAATGGAGAGGGAGGGGTGCATATAGGATGTTGTTTGCCATGTTGTGTGGTTCAGTTAAGCTTATCTCTGGTCGACTGTGCATGTGTGTAGCCCTCCAGTACAGGGTGTGTTTTTAGGCCTCGAAGATTTGAAAGAAATCTCTCTGGCTTGAGTAATTGACCTTGTATGGTTCTGTTATTTCTACGAGTTTCTTTTTCTGGCACAGATCATTGTTTTTAATGCTAATTACAACTCCGTTACATTCCTGTAAGGTTGACATAATTCCTTTGAGGCTTTTTGTTTAATCACAGTAGTAATCCATGAACCTATTGTCCGTCCGCTGCACGTTAAAGCAGCAGTGGGTAGAAATGGAGCAAATATGATTAAAAAAAGTTATTTTATATAAAACAGTAACTTTATCCTGACAGTAGAGCATGAGACAGGTAATCTGAAAAAAAATATCATGTACCTCTGTGTCTTCTGGTGCTCCTAATGGCATCTGTAAGATTTCACAGACTGGAGGAAAACAACCAATCAAAGTCGAGCTGGAGCCTTACCGTCTCTGAGCAGCTGTCGACCACTCGCGAACTCCAACTAAACAGTACACTACAAGATGTTTCTGAAAACATTTGAGGCAAGAAATAGGCATCACAGTAACAGAATATTGATTCGTATTTGATCAGCGTTGCCTAGTTTGACCGTTTGATCGGACTGACAGCTGCCTCTGTTGAATGAACAGCCAATAGGAACGTTCTCTCTCTGAAATGACCTGTGATTGGCCAAAGTCTCCCGTCACAGGCTAGATTTTTTAAAGCCTGAAAACAGAGCCATGAGGAGGTGCAGAAAGTCTAGTTTTCTCTCAGAGCACTTGAATTACAATATGCTGAAAGGTTATTATGGAATTTTTGCCCAATGATGCCAAAAATATACTGCCTACTGCAGAATTAAGGCGTCCTTGCAGGGGTCCCGTGCGTTCCAGAAAAACTTGGTGATATTGTGAAAAAAAGGTTTTAATTTTCTCAAGCTCCTGTTTTTTTTTTAATGCAGATTTTATTGTTCTTTAAATAAAAACAGTTTTGCAACTCCTATGCCAAAATACTTTAATAGTCACACTCTCTCCACAGAAGTCACACCCGCCTGGTTGCCAGCAGAAATGTGTGTGGTGTGTAGTTGTTCAGTGTTAGGACCCCCGGCATGTCCCTGTCCATGTTTACAGAAACGGGACTGAGGAAAAAGGAGTTTGGTCAGTTTGATCAGGGTAACTGGCTTCTTTACATTTCAAGTAATTCTTCCAGACAAGGCTGTGCATTATTTATATAGTCTTGTGTTTCAGTGCGTCTAATACTCAAAGATGTCTAAAACAGGAAATGCAGAAAAGTCAACAAATAGAACTATTTATGGAAATCTTCAGTCATACTTTTATGTTGATAGATAGTGGTGACAGGGGAAAAGAGAATCAGTGTTTTTTTAGCTTTAAAAAAACATGTTTGTTGCAATAAAATATATTGTGACTGTCTTTCTGAATAGATTGCACTTTGGGGAGCAGTAACAATCGCCAAAACATTTGCACCATTTCCTGTTTTAAAGGAACATATCAGCCACCCACTTCCTGCTCTTTTGTTATGTATCACACTTTTGTTTAGACTCATATTTTGTATTTAAAATCCACAACAAATACAGTACTTCCTCCACAGATTGAAAGAGTCCATCTGCTAATGTAGTCTACAGTAAACTGAATCTACTATTACTTACTACAAAGCTCTGTGTAGATCATTTCTGGATGTCAGACTGAGGCTATGTCCGAAATCACTCTGTATATACTCTAAACTGCACTATTTGCTGTCTGTCTTAGTGTGAAATTTATGCTCCATATAGTGCCTTTAAATATTCCCATGATGGAATGAAAAAAACTATAGTACTTCCTGCTAACAATCACACAATGCAAAAGCTCAATTTACTGCTCATTATGGAGTTAACTATCATACAGAGTGAACTATTGAGTGTTTATTACAGGAAACAGTGAATGAGGGGAGGATTTTGGACACAGATCTGAGCAGTCCATGTTAACCTTTTTTTGTTTCTTTCTTTACCACAAATAGATAGAAACAAGGATCCGTGGACTGGACTTTGTCACAATCTGTCCATGTAAAAGAGGACATATATCCATGATATTTACACAAGTCAACATTTCCCTTTTTTTTGTTTTATTCCCCTGTTATACATTTCACTGCACATCCTGTATGAGTACGTGACAAATAAAACTCTTGAATCTTATACGTGCATGTCAAGATCTATGGTGGGAATCCACAGTCTGCATTTATATTTTAAGAGCAAGTAAGATATAAATCAAAAGAGACTTGCTATTCGCTGTGATGGAAACAAAAATATAAGTGAAATTGAAGTGAAACTATATGTTGGAGCAAAAATGATTACATGTCATGTCACACTGGTGCAGTTTTGTTTAAATGACACTGTTTCATGTCAGTTGCAATGATGACAGATTTTAGAAACTAAGAATACCCTTAAACAGTTTGATTGATGTTTTCCTGGAAAATATTTTCCTGAGAAAGGACAAAACTCTTCCCTGCTGTTCATCACAAATTACATAAATGACAAGACTGTACAGGTGATTGTGCTCCAAAATATCCTTTCATCCGCAGCTTAAAAGATTATTTTTCCACTGTAAGACACAAATGTTTGATTGTAGTGCGTCTCAGTTGGTCGACGCTCACCTCCAGACAGTGTACAGACCACCCGGCAGAGTGAGCAGGCGGGGCTCCGCTCTTTATCTGTTGATGTGGTTCTGGTCATTTCAGATAAGGGCAGTGCGAGCTGTGTGTAGACATGAGGCTCAGGCTGAGTACACAAACCCAGCAGCTGCCTGGCACCGCACACACACAGACTCTTTCACAAAAGGCTAAAAGTGACAGCGAGCGCGAGTCGGAGCGGGAGGAGGCAGGAAAAAATAAATGAAATGAAAGAATATGGAAATAAATAACCGACCGCTCTCGAGGAAAGATAAGGGGCAACCTACGGGGGAGACTCTTGTGTTTTGTCACGAGTAAAGCACCGTCATTGTGTTTGGGGTGCTGGAGTGTGTTTTACAGAGCCTGATCTAACACAGATGTTCTAAGGAGTTCCAGATGCTCCTCAAAGGCCGATGAGCTCTGACTTGTGCTCTCGCTGGCCCCGTTTCAACAACAATATCCCATCAGTCATTGCTCCCTCTGGGAAAAGCTCTTATAAATTCAGAGTCTTGTTCTTCACACAGTTTTCTGTATGTGAGCATGAAATATTGTCCTCAGTGTATTTAAGTGACCCCAGGAGTCCAAGACGGCTCCAAGTAAAAGCAGCGCAGAGAGGATTAGCTGATTAATTGACAGAACAGCGACTGTCCAATCACAGCTTAGCAACCGTAACTTGGCAAAGTTTTGGATGTCTCCACATGTTGAAGACGTGTGCATGGGGCTTAAGTATGAGCGATAATTGGCATTTAAAGATTTTTGAAGATGTTAAAAACACAAGAACAAAAGTGTAGACAGTATTTGTCTCATTTTATCATTTTGGAAATGTCCCAATCTGTCCACTCATTAGAGTCCAATCTTCAAAACACTGTCAGATATTTTCAAAATGGTAATTCAGCCAGATCCTATGATAGCTATTGTTGGCATAGTAGGAGAGAACAGTAAAATTTGAGAAATTAAGATTCACAATACATGCATCCTGAATGTTACTCTAAAGGGAGTAAGTCACATTTATTTATTATCTTGTATCTGTTTCTGTCATTGTAGCCCGTCACAGTGAGATAAGCCTTTGGCCTGTACTTTGTGCAACTGCCTGTTTGTTAATATGTCTGCGTATGTTTTTCTTTTTCTACATTGTCTTGCCTGACTACCATTTCCAGAGGCATCACGTTTTCTTGTGAACTCAATACCTCAGGGACACCCAAAGGGAATTTCTTCAAATTTGGCACAAACGTCCACTTGGACTCAAGGATGAACTTATTTTATATATATATATATATATATATATACTGTATATATATACATTATTAACTATATATGTGACATTTGACATATTATATTTATTGCTCGTGAAAACAATTTGTAAGGGACAAACCAGAGTGAGAACACACTGAGAATACAGCATGTTCTGACTGTGGTATGTCGGCATAATGAGCCTGTAAAGACAAAGTCATCTACTCACCTACTACACCCCCTCCCTCCTCAGCCGGTCCCCACGCTGCACCCTCCCTGAATCAACCTGGGTGGGGGACGGCAGGTCATTGGAGGGAGGCTGTGGAATGTGGGTGATAGTTGCTACAGACGTAGGCAAAATTGTTGGTACTCTTCCGTTAAAGAAAGAAAAACCCACAAAGGTCACTGAAATAACTTGAAACTGAGAAAAGTAATAATAAATAAAAATTTATTGAAAATTAACTAATGAAAATGAGACATTGCTTTTGAATTTTGGTTCAACAGAATCATTTTAAAAAACAAACTAATGAAACTGGCCTGGACAAAAATGATGGTACTCTTAACTTAATATTTTGTTGCACAACCTTTTGAGGCAATCACTGCAATCAAGTGATTTCTGTAACTCTCAATGAGACTTCTGCACCTGTCGACAGGTATGTTGGCCCACTCCTCGTGAGCAAACTGCTCTAGCTGTCTCAGGTTTGAAGGGTGCCTTCTCCAGATTGCATGTTTCAGCTCCTTCCACAGATGTTCAATAGGATTTAGATCCGGGCTCATAGAAGGCCACTTCAGAATAGCCCAATGTTTTGTTCTTAGCCATTCTTGGGTGTTTTTAGCTGTGTTTTGGGTCATTATCCTGTTTGAGGACCCATGACCTGCGACGGAGACCAAGCTTTCTGACACTGGGCAGCACATTTCGCTCCAGAATGCCTTGATAGTCTTGAGATTTCATTGCACCCTGCACAGATTCAAGACACCCTGTGCCAGATGCAGCAAAGCAGCCCCATAACATAACCGAGCCTCCTCCATGTTTCACATTAGGTACAGTGGTCTTTTCTTTGTATGCTTCATTTTTGCGTCTGTAAACATAGAGCTGATTTGACTTGCCAAAAAGCTCCAGTTTTGTCTCATCTGTCCAAAGGACATTCTCCCAGAAGCTTTGTGGCTTGTCAATATGCATTTTGGCAAATTCCAGTCTCGCTTTTTTATGATTTGGTGTCCTCCTCGGTTGTCTTCCATTAAGTCCACTTTGGCTCAAACAGTGACGGATGGTGCGATCTGACACTGATGTACCTTGACCTTGGAGTTCACCTCTAATCTCTTTGGAAGTTGTTCTGGGCTCTTTGGTTACCATTCGTATTATCCGTCTCTTCAATATGTCATCAATTTTCCCCTTGCGGCCACGTCCAGGGAGGTAGGCTACAGTCCCATGGACCTTAAACTTCTGAATAACATGTGCAACTGTAGTCACAGGAACATCAAGCTGCTTGGAGATGGTCTTATAGCCTTTACCTTTAACATGCTTGTCAATAATTTTCTTTCTGACCTCCTGAGACAACTCTCTCCTTAGCTTTCTGTGGTCCATGTTCAGTGTGGTACACACCATGATGCCAAACAGCACAGTGACTACTTTTCACCCTTTAAATAGGCAGACTGACTGATTACAAGTTTGAAGACACCTGTGATGCTAATTACAGGACACACCTTAGTTTAACATGTCCCTATGGTCACATTATTTTACATCTTTTCTAGGGCTACCATCATTTTTGTCCAGGCCAGTTTCATCAGTTTGTTTTTTAAAATGATTCTGTTGAACCACAATTCAAAAACTATCTGATTTTCATTAGTTCATTTTCAGTAAATTTTTATTTATTATTACTTTTGTCAGTTTCAAGTTATTTCAGTGACCATTGTGGGTTTTTCTTTCTTTAACGGAAGAGTACCAACAATTTTGCCTACGTCTGTAAGTGAAAGCTGCGCTGCCATCTCTGATAATTCACAGCCTCCGTGGGTGTGAGTCTCGGGCCAACACTAAGCAGAACCGTTCACAAGACTGAGAAAGAAGCACAGAGAGAGAGACTCTTCAACAACATTGAGTTATATATATATAAAATCACCACCATCATCACATCTCCATCTTCCACGCATAAGAGCTGTAATGACTGCTGGCTTCAGAATGAGCTCTCTAACGGGAATATTAAGTCTGGAAAGTGAACATAATACCTGCATTAACATTATAGCACAGCTTGTTTCTGCATATCAACAACTTCTAAACTGACTGACGAGACAAAGCTTGTGTGTGGGGAAAATGGATCTGATTAAAGGGATTTAAAGTGTAAATTGCATGTCCTGAAAGAGCTTTTGGTCTGCAAATTCATTTCATTTGAAGCCTCTGAACTTTCCATTCTGACTTGTAAGGGCTCTGAGTAAATGAAGCGGTACAGTAGTAATACCAGGTGTCTGTGTAAAATGTTTAGATCTTCCCTGACCTTTTTAATTTTGTGCATTTGCATGTATGCACACACACGTACACACCTTCCTGTGATCAGTGTTGGGTGTTGGCTGAGTATTGTTAAGTGGGATGGAGAGCAGGATGTGGGGATTAAAGGAGGGGTCGGGTCACCTACTGCTGTGTGAACATGCTGAGAAAAAAGAAAAGAGACACTCAGCTGACATTCTGCAAGAAGCACTGTGTGTGCACTATCCGGAAACCTCAGCCAGTTTGATTAAGATTGTTTGGTTTGAAATGGAATTGGCTTGTGAGTGCTGACTATTAGTCACATCCTACTGTCTGTTTTGGAGAGGCTTGTTTAATTACTTCATTGCACAGACAGACTATTTTTGCTTTTCCTGTTGATCATTTTCCTTTATGTTGACCCTTTAACCTGCAATAACAGATATTTTTAAAGGGCCACTTGGAGGCAGCGGAAACAAAGTTGAGAACACAACACTGACATATAATCAACTTTAGTTGGTTTGGTGTTAGCAAACAGTTGCTTATTTACACATACAGTTATGGAGCAACATTAGCTTTCATTTGGAGTCGTGTTTCTAGTAGGGCTGTCAAAGTGAACGCGATACACTTGTATCGTGCACTTGTGATTTAAGCATATTTTTTATGCTAAATGCAGTACCTGTGAAGGTTTCTGGATGATATTTGTCATTGTTTTGTATTGTTAATTGATTTCTAATGAAAAATAAATACATACATTTGCATAAAGCAGCATATTTGCCCACTCCATGTTGATAAGCGTATTAAATACTTGACAAATCTCCCTTTAAGGTACATATTGAACAGATAAAAAATGTGCAATTAATTTGTGATTAATCACGGTTCACTATGGACAATCATGCATTAATCTGGATTAAATATTTTAATTGATTGACAGCCCTAGTTTTTGGACATTTCGCATATTTAAGTCCAATATTCTCTCTTTTAGCTCTGTTTTTGGTCTCCACCAACTCCTGAGAAAATATCTGTCTCTTTAGTTGTTAAATGCTTCACTGTGTTCACAAGCTAGTCGCTAACTTATGAGAGCGGTGAGAGTGAATCACAAACGTAACATTGTGGGTCAGAAAACCAAAACAATGAGCTAAAAGATGCTCTGAATTGGGTGATAATGCTCTGTGGGTTCATCGCTACGGCCCCTTTCACATACAAGTCGCCATGCGATCCATTGTTGATAAAAATATTGACTATATCTGTTTTAAATAATCTTATGTAAGTACGTTACATTTGTGTCTGTCTTGTAGGTTGCTGTTAAATGTCCCATTTGTCCACGTCCTCTCACATTGCTCTCTCCTTCTCACATAATACTCTTTCCCAGTCTGAAAAGGGGCCTGATGGCCTTAAAAGTCAATGTTTATAGACTCACTGTCAGGACCAGAGACTTCCTGCTAAAGTAAATGGCTGCTAAAATCCATCATAAAGGAGGAGGAAAAATTATAAATAAAGTTTCTGAATGTTCCATTAGCGCCCCTCTCATCCTCGTCTGCTCGTCCAACTCTGAGACAGTAGCTTCAGAGCGGTTTCGTGAGGTGTAGGGTGGTGGTGAGTGTTGTGTTTGGATGAGGAAGGAGGGTGCAGTGTTGCTGCTGAGGCATTTGGTGGATATCGTTTTTGCATTTGCCACTTCTTTGTTTAGACACCTGTATTTTCGTTTTACACCACCACGAGCTATGCTAGCGGCGTGGCTTTGGGGATGTTGGTCCACCACTTTGGTTTAGACTGAAATATCTCAATTGTTGGGTGGATTGCTCTGAAATTCTGTAAATACATTCAAGGTCCCCGGAGGGTGTATCTTACTAGCTTTGGTAATCCCTGACTTTTTTTCTAGCACCACCATGAGGTTGACATTTGTGGTTTTGACTATTGCCATGACATTTTTACAAACCTTCATGTCGCCCTCAGGATGATTTGCAATCACTTTGGTGATCCTCTGACTTTTTCCTCTTGCACCATCAATGCAATTAACATTTTTTTGGTTTGTCCAATACTTTGGTTTATGACCAAATACATGCAAAACTCATTCCCATCAGCCTCAGCTGTACTTTGTGTTTTGTGGTAACTAGCAAGTGTCAGCATGCTAACACACTAAACTAAGATGATGGACATGATAAACATTATACCTGCTAAATATCAACATGTTAGCATTGTCTTTGGGAGCATTTAGCTCAAAGCACAGCTGTGCCGAAGAGCAGCCCCACAGTTAGGCTGCATTCACACCAGATCAGGCGTTGCGGCTATTTGCCGCAGGGTGGTGCGGCGGTGTGGGAGAGTCACTTTAATGGCACATCAAGTGCAACAAATCACGTCTTTTGTTCCCTTCATGTCTGGGTTGTACAGCTCTGGATCGCCGGTTACGTGATTGGCAGTGTGACGTCAGGTTGCGTTTCTCGAAAAGTTGATTCTGTTTCTACACTTCCGCCACAGGCCGCTATGGTTTTTTATGGCACCCCTGTGGCCGCCGCAGCCCAAACGCACTACCCCCATTAAAAATGAATGCTTTTTCGCACTGCCTGATCTGGTTTGAATGCAGCCTTAGCCTTGTTTCAGCATAATTATAAGATACTAAGTCATTTAACGTATGCTCTAAATAAAGTATCTCATAATAGTATCTCATGATTATGAAGAATAAAAAGTTAAATCAGGCCATAAGGGGTTAGATTTTATTTGTGGCAGAATTGAACTTCCCTAATGTTTCAGTTAAAGTATCCTTACAATATGTTAAACTAATGTACCCACAGTGATCGATTGAGTGAGTGCCACAAACACAGCTCACACATTCTTATTCTCACTATTCTTATGAGAATTATGCAATTGTTAACCCCTTAACATCCAGTTTTCCACTTTAATCCCCCCTTAAATAGCTTTAAGGCTGTTAAATTAACTTAGTTCACACTATCTGAGACAGTGTCACATATATTTCTGCATCAGCTCGTTCCAGCTCTTCATTGAAGCTATATGATTTTACACAGTTTACACTGAGGGACTGCATGAGTTTTACAGCTGCACCATTCAATCAAAAGGTAATAGTTTTGATTTATGCACATTTCCCCAAAATTCATTCACATTTATTTGTTATCTCTGTAAACTTTGGGATCCCTCATGATAGTTTAAAATACCTTTTTCATTCTTTAACAGTCTAAATATCACAGATCATATCTCACAGTTTTCCTAACACCTACTTTATTACAGTAAGTAAAATGTACGTTTAAATGTACGTTAGAGTTTTTTTAACTTCATTGTGGAGGTATTTCAGGCATGCAGCGTTCTTGTTAAGCACAGAGGTGGTCATTTATTCAGCAATGCATCCATAGAGCCATGTTGATCATTTATTGATTAAGCCTGCACATCCTCCCTAAGCTGTTCGGGGGCTTTTTGTAGAAAAATACATTTTAATCTATGTTGTGTGTACTGTTGTTTTGCCTGTCCTGTCTAGATCAGAGCAGCTCTTACATAATGCTATTTTGATATCCCGGGATTAAGCTGAGGTCCTCTCCACAGACTGGCTGGCTGCTTCCATCATGTTACCCTTCTCCACCCACCTCCCGGGGAAATGACGACTGCTTTTATGGCAAAAAAACAAACTATGTGATGTTACAGTGACGTGATGTTCAATTCCCGGTTTATTTTTGTCTCCACAAACTGAACATAACCCTTTTAGTAGGGCCGTAATCATATTGGTAACTCAGTCATGAACTCTACCTGACAGAGGGAGTGAGCAATGCAGATCATAATGCGTAGTGGTATGATTATAATGGTGCTGGACCAAACCAGAGGAACAAGAGAGAGGCTGGGCAGGATAAGGTAATAAGTGATGAGTTTAGACAAATGAGTGTGTTGTTGAGCTCAGAGGAGCAGGTGCCGCGGCCCTGCACCGGGAGCATGTACAGGTAGCAGGTAAACGCTGCCAAGCAGAGCTCCTAAAGAGGCGGAGTGCTGTTGCGTAAACACAGGACCTTACTGTGTACTCTGTAAACCCACTAGCCCTTGCCCTCTTGAGAAAAGCAAGCAATTAGTTTGAGCCTGTGAGCTCAGACGCATGGAGTGTGATACGCATGTTAAGTGAATCTCAACAGATAAATACTTACAGTAGCTGCAGCTCGTTGCATTTGGAGAGAAAACACACAAAGTCTGCACACACACACAGACGTATAGACTGACGGGAGGCATTCACCTGCAAACACACATCGCGCTGCTGCAGGTTTCACTTTTGTCTCACGGCTGTTTTTGCTTGATCAGTGAGAGTAATGTAAACAGAGCTGAGCGCTCGGAGCCATCTGCCTAATGTCACTGTGGCCCATATCTGTCCTGCTCTCTCTCTCTCTCTTTCTCTCTCTGCACATCTCACTCGTACTCGTCTCACTCTTGTCATGCTCACATTCAGTCTTTTTCCTTCCTCATCCTGCTCCTTTCCACTTATTTCCTTCCGATACCCTCAACATCTGTCAGTCTTCCATGTTATCTGTGTCGTCCATTATGCTGCTGCTGGTCTATTTTTGACCCCACGCCTTGTTTGCTTTCTTTTTGAACTCATCTTTCCATTACCCATCTGTTTCTATTCTTGTACTCTGTAAACTATGTCACCTTGGGTCACCTTTATCCTCTGTTATTCTCATTAGTCCTTTTGTAGCCACCGTGTACACTGTATATTCGCATTAATGCATGCTCTTCTGTTTACATGTACATTTCTTTTGATTTAATATTAGAACAGAAAGTTTGCACCATGTTTTTTTTATCATCTCTTGTTCTACCGTAAACAACAGTAATATTTATTGAAATTTGAGTGTGACTTCACTACGGCATAATAAAATAAAAGTGCAGGAAATCCACTGAATAAACAAGGTTCAAACGCAATGTGGAGCAGAAGCTTATGTTAAGATACACACAGATCAATTCAAAACTGAAGGCCCGTTATTGTGAAATATAACATTTAGACTGCTTTCATACACCTTTGGATAAACTTTCTGGGGAAATTTCAAAAAGTAAAGGAAGCATGGTGGTCAAACGCGAATTTCTGAGGAAGAAGAATCTATCTTAACAATGAAAGGTACTTAAGGGACCCAAAGTGACCTGGATCATGCTGAATAAGGGTGTTAAAAATAATTCTGGAAACCAAGTTGGATTGTTTTGATAAAAGCAGAAGAAAAAAAAAGGTTGTTTTTGTTAGGCCTGTCAAAAATGTTTGAAGTATCGTACATTCAACATGGGCTACTTGAGATAACTTAACTTTTCTCCAGACCGGTCTTTGGGGCTGGAAAAAGAGAATAGTTTCCGACAACCAATTAGACTTGTTCTGTTACATTTCTCAATTTCAGAGGTCTTACTGTGTTTTCTTTATTATTTAAATGTGTTATTAAAGCATCAACAGTTCTCTCCTGTATTCACCTTTCTAATTCTATATCTAGATGCTTTTAACAAAGCCCCTAAATTGATATTTCTGATTTAAAAATACGTTGATATGAAACATTTTAATGAATTTAAAATGTAAGTATTCCTATATTTTAAAATAAATAACAAACAAACAATAATTTTATGCCAGATACCGCAACGATTTTTGATGAAATAGTTTTGGAATAATATGTGGAGCTTTTAAAGGTGTTCTATACAATATTCAGGGCATTAATATAGCAGTAAACATCTATTTGCTACGTAAAGATATAGAGGAGTAATGTCTACTTGAGCAGAGAATGAACTCTCTCCCTCCGTTGTAATCTGAGCTCTGTGCGTTGTTAACATAGCCGGGCCGGCCACGCTGCTTTTAGTGCATGTTAGTGCACGTGAACGTGTCCCACTGGGTAGCTCAGGGCCGCCGCTCTGCACTACTCTCATACGGCGGTTACAGCTGATCATCGCAGAAGCGTAGCACCCACCCTCTAATCTGCAATGATTTATGTTGTGAGTGTGGTTTAAAGGACATTTGGTTCTTAAGTTCTAATAAACAAAACAACAAACACTTCTCAAAGGTCTGATGTTAATAATATACAGTATAATAACATGTGCTGTCAGTTCAGTTACTTTATCAGATAGTGAATGTTATCGTATTAGAAGTATTATGCTGCAATGATTTAAACATCTGTCCAGATTTAGAACATTTAGAATATTAATACAGGAAATTGTACATGTATTTATATCAAGAGTTAACACTAGGAGTTTGGATCACAAATTACATGTGAGACAATAGAGACTATTGATTATAGCTAATATATGAATTCTGCACATAACATGTTACATGAAAGTGGTGAAGATCCTTTTACACTAGATTTAGAGTTCTTTGGATGAGACTATGTGAATCCCCTCCACATAAATAAATGAACCTGTATTCACTTGATTAACAAACATTGTGATTGTGGTTGTGATAGTAGCTTTACCAGAACCCCTTGGCCTTTTGTGTATTTCCATTTTTACCCAGGAGATGTCAGTGTGTAAAAGATTCTGGCCACACACTGTTTAAGTATTGATCATAACTACTTGAGAAAGAAAAGAAGTACAAAATATTTTCTTTGGAAACTGATCTCATGGGATATCTGCAGGGTAAAATAGCAAAACCTTGTTTGAATTAAGGCTTCAAGCCTCTTTCTTTGCTTCTTATTGGTGTTTGATACAGGGTGTATCATTTCTGGACTTCCACCTGGTGCACAACTCATCTCAGTGTAATCATTGAGTATAGTGAGTTCAGGTTAATCACAAAGATTTGTGAAAGACAAAGCAAATTTAAACTGGTGTGTTTAAAAGATTGTGAATAATATTTTATATCTATAGAAAGCTTTGACCCAAATATTTGGATAAACATGTTTCTGTTTCATTTCACTCACTGATCTACAGCCGAAAACATCCTCTGAATAAAAATGAAAAGTGAGATGGGGCTAACAAAATCTTGGTAGAAGTCTGTGTCAGACTGTACGACATCAATTTGAGTTATGTCAGATTGTGCGATGCCTGTGTGGTGAATCGTAGCGCTATGATGTTGAGAGCAGAAGCACGTCGTCAGCTTGCATTATCCACCTGAAAATGCAGCAAAGCAATAAACCATGTTTGGCCAAAATGCCACAAACTATTTTTCGTTTTGCCTTCATCATTTTGATTTCTATGTTCACCCCATAAAATATTCAAAATGTCCCTTGAGAAATGTTATACCGTCCAGTGTATTCTCCGTCATGTTATGTTGTATTCTGATTAGTTGGTTTATAGACGTGGGCAGGAGCTGCAGTCACATTGTGAGAATTTGGTCCTTAATTTCTGTCTTTGTTTTTGGTCGCCAAATCAGCCAAGTTTCTCTCAGGATTGTCAACTTTCGTCTCAGACAGCCCAAAATCAGAGTGTGTGGAGGGGCCTTAGTGCACGTATAGTTTGTCTTGAGTCTCTTGAGAGAGATGGGGAACAGAAATGTTTGAGAAAAGATAATCAATAATGTAACCCTTACAAAGAGTGCAATAAAACCTCATCACCAGTTCATGTTTTTATGTCTTTTTGTAAAGATTTTCCCGTAAAGTCGAGCACTTGAGTTGTTCTGTATCTCTATCAATCTATCTATCTTACTGTCAATGAAACCAGTTTTACTATGATTTAAGGTTGAATCCACAAAAACAAATTACATCCTGACTTTTTTTCAAATATTTATTTACACAATTTAAACGTGTTCATCTTGTGTGCTTTTCTCTCTCAGTAATGAAGTTTTGATTCATGAAACCATTTTGTCCCGAAAGCAATAACACCAACACTGGTACATGAGAAATGAATGTGTAGTCTGATGAGAAAGTACTATCGGTGATTTATTTTATGAGAATATTGCAGAATATTACACCTGCTTACCTTTATGCTTAAATCATGATCCAATCACTCCCTGAGTTACCTCGCAGGATTAGCAGTATCCTCCTTCCGGCCTTATATCTTAAGCTTGACGACCTCTTCCCTCTCTCCTCTCTTGTATCTCCAGGTGAGCGCTAATGTCCTGATCTTCCTGTGCACTAACATCATCGGTATCTGTACCCACTACCCCGCTGAGGTTTCTCAGAGACAAGCCTTCCAGGAGACCAGAGGATACATCCAGGCCAGACTACATCTGCAGAGGGAGAATCAACAACAGGTAGGCCTGCACACACATATGCATATATACACTATTGTCTCTATGTATATACAGTATAACCATGTTGGCCAGAATATAAGACCTATTTCCAACACCTATTTTTGGAAAAAGAGTCCTCAACCTTGACGCCTTTTCTCTCGTAAAAATAAATAAATAATAATCCCACATTTGTGTAGTAGGGTTTTCAAGTGCAGCTAATTCTTCACATCAGTCTCATATTCACTCTCCTGTTGGGCTCTTGGAGGCCGCTACTGGCAGTTGTCTGTTTGAGAGATGATCCGGTCCCTGGTCCAGTTTCTGCAGGAAAGACATCAGGAATTTGTTTCCTTCCTGGCAGCAAAACATGAGCACAAGCAGTCAGAAACTCTCATAGTTTGAACTGGATTAACTCTAAAATACACACTATAAAAGGACTTGAATTAACTTGCTAGTCTAGCAACATGAAGGCTACAAACAACCCTTAATGCAACACACTCCGTATTAACGGAATAGTTTGGGTGTTTTGAAGTGGGGTTGTATGAGGTACTAATCCATAGTCAGTGTATGTACAGTATGTATGTACTGTAGATGACGGTCGGCATGCTCCCGCGAAGTGCAGCCAAACAAAAGTTGGGAAAAGTTTAGCTTTTAGTGGCGAAATGCAGACAGAGAGGGCCTGCAGACAATCAGTAAACAGATCCTGTGACTCCTGTGTTGACCGACGTTACAAAGAATTTCTTCCCACCTGAAACAATATCAGTTTAAGTGTACGTTATATTTAGAATATTTAACTTTAATACATTACATGTTCGTGAATATGATTTGTGCCTGAGTCATGTCAGATAGATTTTCATTAGCAATCACGGCGTCATCAAAATCTGTCTTTTGTTATTGTTTTGATTGAGAGACTCCTAGCGGCAGAAATTACATAATGTGCCTTTAAGTCTAAAACATGTTGCCTTGTGACTAAAATAAGAAATACACATTGCACATAGACAATAATATTGTGAATGACACAATCTTTATTTTGTTTCCTTTTTTTGTGTTTTTTTTTTTACAGGAACGTCTGTTGCTTTCAGTGTTGCCAAGGCACGTTGCCATGGAGATGAAGGCTGACATCAATGCCAAGAAGGAAGACATGATGTTCCATAAAATCTATATCCAGAAACACGACAATGTCAGGTCAGCCGGGACACTTGGCCTCAGGGCTTGAGTTCGTGCTTTATCCATGAATTAAAATTTCTCTTACTTTATCAACCTTGTTTTCTGTTATAGTAGTAGTATTAGTAATATTTGAGTACATGATATGGTGTACTATGATGTCACATCATCCTCAAAACCTAAAATATGTGTTGCTTAATCCCATAAAAAACACAAAACAATTTTTTTCCCCCGTAATTCTTCCTGAGAATGATTCACAACACATTCATACACACACAAACACACACACACACACACACACACACACACACACACACACACACAAGCGCGCTCATAGAGTCATAAGAGGGTAGAGTGGTTTGGCAGAGTGGAGGCTAATTAACACTAGTGAGGGAATACTTAATCACCAGCAGCCAAGATAAGATAATCCCCAAAGATAGAGAGCTTCAGCACACATTCAATTACAGCACTGAGCAAACAAACTGCACACACACAAACACACAAACACACACACACACACACACACACACACACACACACACACACACACACACACACACACACACACACACACACACACACAAACACACACGCACGCACACACACACACACACACACACACACACACACACACACACACACACACACACACACACACACACACACACAAACACACAAACACACACACACACACACACACACACACACACTGGCACAGATCTCCTTCAGAAGACTTTAAGGTCAAACTTCCTGCCTCTCTCAAGGTCAGCAGCCCTGATAGTAACATACTGCAACATACTAGTGCTGCTGCTGCTGCGTAGTGATGGAAATATAATCAGTGTCCGTTAGAGTTGCACAGTTGCTAACGCTAAAACTTCCATACTGAACCTAAGTGAGGATGCTTGATAAGTTTAGTCAAACATTAATAGTGTTTTATTTTCTGTCTTTTATCTCGTCCTCAGTATTCTGTTTGCAGACATCGAGGGTTTCACCAGCCTGGCCTCTCAGTGCACGGCTCAGGAGCTGGTCATGACACTCAATGAACTCTTTGCCCGTTTCGACAAGCTGGCATCGGTAAGGATCCACAGCGTCTGTTGTCTGTTGTGTTTTTATGCCTCCAAGCCAGCGACAGCCATGGCCGGAGGAATTACGTTTTCAGGTTGTCCGTACGTACGTACATCCGACCCATTATCGTGGACGCGACATCTCAGGAACGCCGCAGAGGAATTTCTTAAAATTTGCCACAAACGTCCACTTGGACTCAAGGATGAACTGATTCGATTCTGGCGGTCAAAGGTCACTGTGACCTCACAAATCATGTTTTTGGCCATAACTCAAGAATGAATATGCTAATTATGACAATATCACACACATGTCTAGCAGGATAAAATGATTAAGGGATGACGTATTGGACAGACATGGATGTAAACTGCAACTTGTTGGCGGATGCATACAAACTAGTCTTAAGGGAGTAATTTGACATTTTGGGACATAGCTTTTGACTTCCTGATAGTCGGATTATGTAACCAGATCCTGGTTTACTGTTTCCCCTCGCCTCCAGTCTTTACACGAGCTAATCTTGGCTGAAGCGTCATTCTGACGACAACAGACAGATATTACAGTTCCCAAAATGTCCAACTATTCCTTTATTTTTTTTTGTCCTTTTAGACACTAACACTTTCATCTTCTGTCGTCCCTTTTCCCTCTTTCTTTCTCAGGAGAATCACTGTCTGCGTATTAAAATTTTGGGTGATTGTTACTACTGTGTGTCCGGGCTGCCTGAACCCCGGGCCGACCACGCCCACTGCTGCGTGGAGATGGGCGTCGACATGATAGAGGCGATCTCGTGAGTGGAAATAGTTTTTGCATACGTGTGTTTGTTTTGGAGTTTGTTTGGTGTCTTGTGCAAAGATTTGTCCTTCCGCTGCGGAGGAGATGCTGATCTCCTGGGCTGTGTGTCTGCAGGCTGGTGCGCGAGGTGACGGGGGTCAACGTTAACATGCGCGTTGGGATCCACAGCGGGCGTGTGCACTGCGGCGTGCTGGGACTCAGGAAGTGGCAGTTTGACGTGTGGTCAAACGATGTCACGCTGGCCAATCACATGGAGGCGGGAGGCAAAGCAGGGTGAGGGAAATAAACACAGGTTCACACATACATGTACAGTTTACTTTTATAAAAATGATCACAGGGTACAATAGCTGTAAACACCATTTACTGGTGGTGAATAGTATTTCCTTTATTTGATAAAAACATGTTTACAAAGACACTTTAAGATTCTTTATAACCAATAAAGTGAAGGAGGTTCACTTAAAATACTTAATAATTTATTAGTAAATATACAGATAATAAAGATACTTCTCTGTATTCGAAAAGCACGAAAAATTATAATTGATGTAATTCCTAGTCTTTGTGTCTTTCTGTAGGCGGATCCACGTCACTGAGGCCACTTTGCAGTATCTTAATGGAGACTATGAGGTGGAACCAGGCTTTGGAGGTGAGAGGAACGCGTATCTGAAGGAGAACAGCATTGAGACCTTCCTGGTTCTCGGCTGCAGCCAGAAACGGGTCAGTGCACAAAAACACACACCGCTTAATAAAGATATAACAGGTTTATTATGGCATCTTGTTGGCATTTTTGCTGTACAAAAATATGCATTTTAATACTTATATTAAATATATTCATAATTGTTTTATTTTGAAATGTTATCCTTTGTATTCCCTTCTTCTAATCCTTATTTTTTAACCTTATTTTAACCATTATTATTATTACTTTTAGCACATACTTTGAGTAGGCCACCCCTGCATTTCACTGCACATATTAATTAGGTCTAGCCTAATTTTCACAGCAACAAAAAATAGTGAAAATTATCTTTTGACAGTATATCGACATCATACCAGCAACAGTACTACAATTTCAAAATTTATTTTTAACTCAACACTTCCAGTTTCTTTTTCAAAATAAAAGCCCTCTAGCATTTTTCTGTGGATAGAATCCCTTCAATTGTTAAAACAAGGCTTTTATTCTGAAATATTTGTAGGACAGTGTTGTGGAAAATGCAGTGAATTGCACGGCACGGCTACTGGCTTTTAATTGTGAATTATTATTATTGTTTACAAATGAGCACACGCTTCTTAACCTTCTTTTCTGTCTGAAATAGATATAAATTAAATTTATAATGAAATTAAATGGCAAACTCTACGTAGAAAGAAAGGACTGGCAGTGACAGACGCATCCCCACTGAGTAACTAAGCTAAGGGTCTAGAAGCTTTAAGCTGGTGGTGTTGAAGTGCAGGTTGGAATAACTAACATAAAGAATGGTGAAGGAGGCACAATCTAAACAGAGAGAGTGGACAGATTTGTGAATGAAGAAATCTTTCTAGATGCTGAACTGACTGCACACTTCCCCTCGTGGGCGTGATAATAAAATGAAAAAGTGCTCTTCTGGTGTATTTAGTCACTTGTATTGTCATTGACTGTGTTGCATGAGAACAGTTGGTCAAGCCTTCATGTTCTTCCCTCTGAGCAGAAGGAGGAGAAGGCGATGATGGCGAAGATGCAGCGGACGAGAGCCAACTCTAATGAGGGTCTGATGCCGCGCTGGGTCCCCGACAGAACCTTCTCCAGGACCAAAGACTCCAAAGTCTTCAGACAAATGGTGAGAATGAGCAACAGTAGACTCCTTCACGGTGATAGCGCCGGGCTGCAGCTTTTCTGAGACAGTCATATTTTGTGTCTCTTTTCTTCTTCAGGGGATTGATGAGACCTCCAGTAAAGACAAGTGAGTACTGACTCTTGATGAGTACTTGTGGTCACGTGACATGTGCTTCACTGGATGTCATTAACAACATGTATCTTTTTGCAGCCGTTGTGTTCAGGAGGCCATGAACCCGGAGGACGAGGTGGATGAGTTTCTGGGGCGAGCCATCGACGCTCGCAGCATTGACCAGCTAAGAAAAGACCACGTTAAGAAGTTCCTGCTCACCTTCCAGACAGCTAGCCTGGAGAAAAAGGTTCAGACTAAAACCCCTGATTATCATCTGTGCTTCTTCAACTCAAATATAATCAGACACAGTTCAGTAAAGGAGACGGCGCACTGAGAGTCAGTTTCCTGTATCTGTGTCACGTGGGTTTTGCCGCTGTATCGCCCCTTTAGGAGATTAGCGGCATGTCCTGAGTCTATTAACTCCAATGGGAGAAGTGAACATGAACACAGATTATGACTGTGTCTTTCACCCTATAGTCACCAAAGTAAATATTGGACCCATTTTTCACAAGATTCATATCTTCAGAACATTCTGACATTTTTCAGACGGACAAATCAGGAGAAAATCAACTTGGTTCGAGACCTTTCTCTCTCTCAGCAACACACTCTGGCGAGATCTGGCAGCTAACGTTCACTAACGGCCTAGCTAACTAATTTTTGTAATGCAAAATATGTCTGTTAATAGAAAATATAAATACATTATGCAAATATTATCCAGTCTACTTTCATCCATCCACACAATGTTCACAATACTTCCAAACGAGGAGGGGGGTTGGGAGGCAAACACGCCATGACCACGCCCACTTAGGAGACAGGAAGTGAATACTCTTTCAAACCATTGGCGGAGCTTGTAATAAGTCATCTTTGTTATAGAGCATCTTTGATATAATTCATGTTTGTATCTGACTCTCTTCTTCTGCTGTTTCCTGTTGCAGTATTCCAAGAAGGTGGACGATCGTTTTGGAGGTTATGTTGCGTGTACTCTACTAGTATTCTGCTTCATATCCTTCATACAGATTGTTATTTTTCCACAGTGAGTACTTCACATTGTTCACATACTGTAGATCCACCAGTATGTTTTTAAGTTTGCTTTTATATATATATATATATATATATATATATATATATATATACACACACACACACAAAATTATTCTCAGAACCATCTCAGAATTATTATTATTATTATTATTATTATTATCAGTTACAATGATCCTATAATAATAAACAGACATATAAACATGAAAAAAATGCATGTAACTACTGAATGAAAAATAACATCAGTGATATCGGTATACCGTTACAATCCTAGTGTCACGTTTTATTAATGAAATGCTAAAATACAGTAGGACACAAGCTCAACACATCAGCTTTTCACTTTTAGTGAAAGGTCTTGCATAAATATACATATGTGTGTTCATCACTTGTATATAAAACTTAGAAAAACTAGATCTTAACATTTCACAATCAGCAGATGAATTCATATAAGTTGAGCTTTTGAATTCATGCTCAGAATATAAACATCTATCTGCTCTTACACAGTCGCATGCAAAAGAGTTGACAGCTTTAGCTGTGAGAGCCCCTTAAATGTTTCTCTATAACCATGTTTATGTATTTTATCTTGCAGTACCCCGGTCATGCTGGGAATCTACATCAGTATCTTCGTCATACTCGCCAACATCCTTTTCATCTGTGCCATATATTCGTGCATCAAGGTAGCGGAGCTTTTCAGAACACACACAAACAGCTATTTTGCTAATATGTGCATTCACTGTGTGATTAACGTGTAAATCGTCTCTTTTCCCTCCTCTCGTAGCTCTTTCCAGCTGCAATGCAGACTGTTTCAAAGAAGATTGTCCAGTCTCGCACCAACAGCACCCTGGTTGGAGTGTTGTCCATTATCCTCGTTTTCATCTCTGCCTTTGTTAATATGGTGAGATTAAGGAGACAGCATATCCGTACAGTACACAAACTGTTGAACATCATGCTGAATACATGTGTGTGTGTATGTTTGGCTCCACTGCAGTTTGCCTGTGACACCAAGAGCTTGGCACAATGTGTTGCCGAGAAGCTGAACACCTCCGTGACGCTGGTGACGCCCTGTTTGATCCGCAGCTTGAATGTGTCCATTGATGGGGGTCTAGAGATCTGTCCTAGTGAAGGCCCCTCCTGCCCCTTTCCCGAGGTGAGTTCATTGTTATGTCGCCACTTCACCGTTTGTGTTCCCCCACGCTACTGGTCAATCCTTTTCAAAAAAATAAAATGTCACATTTGCATTTGTGCTTTTTTCTCTCTGAGATCTATTGTTGATAATAAACCTCTTTGTGACGCCGCTCTCCAGTATTTCAGCTACAGTGTGCTGCTGACGTTGCTGGCCTGCTCGGTGTTCCTGCAGATCAGCAGCATAGGGAAGCTGGCCCTCATGCTGCTCATCCAGCTCACCTTCCTGCTGCTGGTGGAGTGGCCACAAGTAGCACTGTTCGACAACGCAGACCTCTTTGTCACCGCCAATGCCATGTAAGGGCTACAGGCTGTGGGTGCTAATGCAGAGGGGAGGGGGGGGCACAGGATAATATTCTATGTATAAAAAACAGGCAGCTTTTTTCTTGTCTTGATTGTAGGGCTGGGTATTGAACCTCAATACTTTTTGAATACCGGACTGACTATCAATGTGTATCAAGGGAATCGAAAGTTGGCATCGAATGCTTGGTCGGAGTCTTTTTTACTTTTTTTTTTTTATCAGAAATTTTCTTATCTAAATCCGTAAACGTTTCCAACTTTAGACTTTAGATTAAATATGTTTTTATCAGCCCTGATGCATTGAGCAAGTTTGGCAGTATTTTGTATCATGACAAAAATATTTTAAGATGCTCACATAGGGAATATGAGCATGTTAAAATATAGGTATATAAAGGTAAAATAAAGGTATCAAAAAAGTATTTTGGTATAAGTATCAAAACTAAGGTATTGTACTGGCATCAATATCAAACGTTTTGAAACAATACCCAGCCTGACTTGGATGTTTAGACCTATTTGTGCCATGAATTAAAGCAACTTTGAATATATAATATTATTCTAGTTAAATGTATATTCCATTATGTGTTCTAATGTTATTTGTTTTTATCCTTTTTAGTGATTTAAATGAAACCAGTGCTGAATGGTAAGAATTAAAATTTCTATTTAGACTCAAAAGAGACACTTTTATTATAATATTATAGCGATTATTTGCTTTATTTGTATTGACCAGAATGTTTTTTTGAATGTTTTTAATTTTAGGTCCAGTTTCAATGAAACTTCAACCCAGTGGTAAGATTACATTCAGTGTTTTTTATCTGATTCTATCATCTCAAAGCTTTTGTCCATTAATGTGACCGTGTTGTTCGTCACTTTGCAGCCCATTTGTTGTGACCAAAGTGTCCCTGAGGGTCATGACTCCAGTGATCCTCACAGTCTTTGTCCTGGCACTATACCTGCACGCCCAGCAGGTCGAATCTACCGCACGCCTCGACTTCCTGTGGAAATTACAGGTATGTACAGCGTCCACCAGAGGGTGTCATCTGACCGTGTGAACTACAAACCCAGTCTCTTCACATTTCTGCAGAAGCTGATGAAGATGATTGAGCTGTCTCACAGTTTATTAATAGAATATCTGCAGTCTTGTCTATACCTCGACCCTGCCAGACATTTTATTACAGCATTCATAAACGCTGAATATATCTAACAAAGAACCTTCACTCCCAGGCCACAGAGGAGAAGGAGGAGATGGAGGAACTGCAAGCCTACAATCGCCGCCTCCTCCATAATATTCTGCCTAAGGACGTAGCCGCTCACTTTTTGGCACGTGAACGGCGTAACGACGAGCTATACTACCAGTCCTGTGAGTGTGTGGCCGTCATGTTCGCCTCCATCAGCAATTTCTCTGAATTCTACGTGGAGCTAGAGGCCAACAACGAGGGAGTGGAGTGTCTCCGGCTGCTCAACGAGATCATTGCTGACTTTGACGAGGTAAAGTTTGTTTGTAAAGCTCAGTGTGTCGTCCCTTTGACCGTTGCTAACTGCTAATTTAAAAAAAGAAATGTGCACAAATGTGATCACTATCTGTTCTCAGATCATCAGTGAAGAGAAGTACAGGCAGCTAGAGAAGATCAAGACTATCGGTTCCACCTACATGGCGGCGTCCGGTCTCAATGACTCCACCTACGACAAGGAGGGCCGTTCACACATTCTTGCACTGGCCGACTACGCCATGAGACTGAGGGAGCAGATGAAATACATCAACGAGCATTCCTTCAACAACTTCCAGATGAAGATAGGTAGGCGACATTCAAATGTTTGGAAAGTTTTCTAATACGGTAAACGGGTTTGTTGATGCAGTGAAATGTTTTTGTCTTTAATTCCCAGGTCTGAACATTGGACCAGTGGTAGCTGGGGTTATTGGTGCGCGGAAGCCTCAATATGATATTTGGGGAAACACAGTCAATGTGGCCAGTCGTATGGACAGCACAGGTGTACCTGACTGCATACAGGTAGGCGTCATTTAACAACTAATAAAATTCAGAACTAAATAGGTTTCTAAAGTGAAGTCAAGCTGTCGGTTTTATATCAGAATTGAATATGAATACATTTAAGAATTAAATTGAGATAGCAACAACAATACTTATGAAACATTGTTTGAATAACGTATTATTAGGTACACCTGTACAATATATTGCAATTCCATTATATTTTTCCGAAGTTTAAAATGTTGATTTTTTGTTGATTGTCATAAATCTGTGCATTCAATTCTGTTTATTGCTGAGATCATAGTTAAAGGTGGTATATTATATTCAGAGAGGCACAATATTATAAATGCAAAATTATGTATAGAATGTAAACATACGTATATGAAGAATACGGATGTCAAGCTGCTTCCAGGTGTTGCCAAACAAATAGTAGACTTAAAGGCAGAACCGCATTCGATTGTACAGGTGTGTCTGATAAAGTCTCCGCTAAGTGTCTGATGAATACCTGGTAGATTACTGTAAGAACTCTTGCGTCACATTGAGTCACTGTTGATTTTACAGCTGAGATAATTTACCTTTTTCACAACCGCCCAAGCAGCCAGCTCAGTCCAAAAATGTTGTGCAACCAAGCCAATAGGCAGCAGCTGAGGAAGATAGTTTTATGATTAGTCATTTGTATTTTGATGATAAATTTGTCACAGAAATTGGCCCCCAATAACTATGTGTGAATACCGGTATTGATTAGAGCGGATTTAAATGGAGATTTTTACTGTCATTATTTTTGGAATGAAGGTTACAGTACTTAGTTATTGTTGTCTCATAAGAGCTGAAATGAGTAACCGTTCACCTGCAAAATTTTAAATGAGAAAATTAAAATAATAAACAGTCGTAGTTTTCCTCATTAAAAAATGTGTTCCTTAATTTTATCTGAAAAATATTTACACAGCTTCATATAAATCTGTCCTTTTTCCGTTCTGCTCCCAGGTGACTACAGACCTCTACCAGGTGCTTGCAAACAAAGGGTACGTGCTGGAGCATCGTGGGGTGGTTAAGGTCAAAGGTAAAGGGGAAATGACGACCTACTTCCTGAACGAAGGGCCGCCCAACAGTTAGCAGCCGTGGCAGCAGCAGATGTTGGGATGACCCGCACTGCAAGGACACAGCACCGCTGAGCGAGGACTCACAGTGTGAGCGAACGGCTAAAAAACTAGAGACGCCATCACTTGAATCCCAAGTAAAGAGGAAAAAAAACTTTAAAGACAAAAAGGAAAGTGTTCTTGATGAGAGGAAAATGTTCTCGTTTGATGGCCATTTTGGCTCACACACACATGTTGAAGGACACGTGTTTTTCTCATGTCTAGCCTCTCTCTCAGGCTTCTTGAAAGATGCAAAGTCTGTTTATTTAAAACTACGCCTTTTAGCCTGTGTCAAAAGAAGATTAACGCTGTACATAAGGCTACTTTTTATTTTTACTTTGACTTTTGTTTTCTTCTGGTATTTTTTTTTTTATTTCACATGAATTATGAACAGGTACTCATGTTTTGTTTCTGGATTAATTATTTATTTTGATCTCGATGTTTTGTGCAAAAGGTCCTTTATGAAAAAGTGTGAATACATACGTGCACAAATATCCAGTTTATTACACGTTTATAAGTGTGTATGTACTTGCATATTTGTGTGTGTATGAATATATGTATAAACTGAAGAGGAATATATTGACCAAAGACTAAAGTATTTACTAAAAGCAAGGCAAGACATGTTTGATATGTTCTCGCTAAAGTCAGCAATGATCACCGCCTCTGTTTTTTAGGCAGAAGGCCTGAACCCTCTGTCTTTTTGGCCAACTGCTGGCGGCACAGGCTGCTTCATTGTTTTCATACAATATGTACAATTAATTTATTTTGTCTGTCATTCAGGCAGCAGAGAGCTGATCACTTTAACTCTAAATTATGATGTTGCCTCAACCTCTAAACAAAATGACTAAAGACGACTAAGGATGTTATTAGAAGGTGATATATGAAATCTATATTTTTATCTCTGAGGAATAGAAGCAGCTCCAGCTGGGATCCTCTTCATCCTCATTTCATGTCAGATTGGTTCCTTAGAGCTTGAGCAGCCAGCTGGTTTCAGCCGTTACAGTATATATTATCATCGACTGCTCCTTCCCTTACAGAGAAGTATTTTTTTTGGGTGCAAATGGAAATGAAGGAACTTAGATCCAGAGCCATCAAGAGGGTGGGGGGGGGGACCTCGGATTTCAACGCAGTGGTACCACACAGCCTGATTCTTCTATGAAGAAGAATAGATGAAGGAAAGAAATATATATTGATTTTGACTGAATACTGTGCTTTGTAATCCTGAAGGGGCATAACTATTTTCACTGTGAGGTTTTTATGATACAACGAAAAACTGCTTTCTTGCCAAACATAACCGCTTTGAAGCATGTCTGATCTTGTTTTCATTTTTGTTTGTTTTAAACGTAGGGTATTTTGTATCACTTCTGTATCCATCATTTGTATATTCTTAATGTTGTTATTATTATTATTATTATTATTATGATGATTCTGATTAATTATTATGCTTATTATGATGATTCCATTCCAATGAAAAAGGATCAAAGACCAGCACGCTTTCTTGTAAAACGCCAGTTGTAAAGCTCAAGCTCACTGGTACCAACTGATCAACTGCAGCCGACAAATTCTGCTGTTTAATCCGAAATGTACAATACAGTATTTCAACTGGCGATAGGTGTGATCATGTATAGCAAGTAATAACCATTAGCTGCCTTTGCAGCAGAACCCGAGTGGTGTATGCTCACATAAGCATAGCAGTAAACACACACATATACAGATGATTCACTGTGCTTTTTTTATTTTATTTATGCCACTACTGCAGTATTGTAAATCTCCGTCAGGCTTTAAGGTGACCTCTCCCTCCCACACGTTCACCTCTCGGTAGTAACAAATGACACTGTGTGAACAGGACAGAATTAATAAACATATTTATTGTATTATTTCCCCCTTCACTCAGTAGAAGTACTAATAGCTGAGTTTGATTGCCTTAAGTTAATATAAAACAAATCATAGTATATATCAGTGAACAGGAACAGTGCCTGGACTGCTGATGTTTGGACGGAGAAAAAGGGATAAGGGCTTGTCGAGAATAATCTCCAGTACACATTCTCATCATTGCAACGATCTCCAGCCTCAGCTTTTGTAATTGAGAGAATCAGCCCTGATTTAGCTCTTCCGCCACACTCCACAATGGCAACCAACAGTTGATCATGTTTGTACCAAAGCCAGCTCGCGCAGCCTTGTGCTATTGGTCCCCTCCTGTGCAATGATGGGGGAGGGCGGGCACCAGAGGACAGTAATGTAACGGAGATCACCAACTCTCACGTGAACTGTGACCAATGAAGAGTGATTCATATAAGCAAAGAGTTTGGACATGAGTTTATAAAAATGTGCATTGTATGTATTCTATTTCTATTGGCTGTCCATAGACTTGTGTTGATTGTTAACTTGGGATGTTTTTTTTTGGGGGGCGGGGGGGGGGACAGGAGACGGGAGGAAAGTTGTCCCCCATACTACTGAAACAGTGTTTTGCTCAGGCCTGATGAATCCTTCCCTATTTGTTTTTGTTTTTATTTGTATTTTCCCTGAGTTGGAGGAGTTGAAAGGGGAGTGTTTTTTTGCAAAGTTGAAGGACAAGAGTTGAGGACTATGACAAAGAGAAAAATAACATTTCCCCTTGAAGAAAAAAAATTAAAAAAAATCAATGGCTGTTTTGCGTGTCGATATATTTACTAATGTTGTTAGATGTACTGCAAATATGTATTACCTGTGGCTTAAAGGAACAGAGGACCGTCATACATTATGCAATAACTTAATAACCACATCTAGATTCTTCTAAGCTTTTAAAATTAAGTCATTATTATGATATAATATTATAATACTGACTTTATCCAATGACCCTGTAACTGGGAACAACATCCCTGCTTTTGGTGTGTTTAGAGTTACTCACACAGGCCACTCCATGTGCACAAAGTTTCACTTACTTCACAGAATCAAACCTTATCAGCATCATTATAAAGGATTTTAGACAACTCAAGCCTGCAAACAAGATATTCTCAAAGTTAGATGTGAAATAAACAGACTGGTTAAGAATACTTCAGGCTTTTTTTGCAGAGTCGCCACCTTGTTTGGACTCACCCACCAAAACAAGGACACTGGAAAGCACCGGAAACCAAACCAATATCCAGTTTCAGAGCTGCAGGATCAGCGGTACCACTGAGTGCCACTTTGCACCATCTACAGGCACGTTATGGTAAGTAACAGCCTTTTTGAATTTGGACACACTAATCTGCCACTTTTGTAGGCATTACTTTTGTAATGAAGTAATTTTGGGACATTTCGTTTCAGTAGCTAGTGCTCAAATCCAGCCTGAGAATTTCTTTGACTTCCTGTGTCTCTGGTGACCTGAGAAAACAATCCTGTGTCCATCATGACCCCTTCAGGATTTAGTCTTTCTGCACTGAAATATCAGCAAAATATTTCTTCAGGAGGAAAAATGTAAAACATGTTTTCTTTGCTTTCTTTGAGTGATGAAATGTTCCTGAACAGCTCGACATTTCTTGATTTTTGCTGCTTGTAAATTTGAGCAACCATCTGCAAGCACTGTTATGTCTCTCAGTTTTAGACAACCAGGTCACCTGCTGTGCATCAGGTAAAGAACTCCACATGGTCCAGTTACTAAACAACTATTCACATGAAGACCATTATCTCCTAAAATTTAGATGCAGTTCTTTTCATATCCTCTAGGGGGCAGGACAACCCCACTCTGACCCCTAGAGAATCAGAAAGGTGTTTTTATTGCCAGGTGTAAGGGGTATACACGAGGAATTTTCTTTGGCTTTTTGGTGCGAGACAAACAGTATAATAACAAAGAATAGATAAAACGTTAGAATAAAATAAGAATAAAAATGTACAATTTACAAAATAAGCTATAAAAACAACAACAAGAGATGGCAAGATGACTTCTTACATTATGATGTATGAACAGTTGACTTGTAAAATAGAAAGGTTGTAAGTCGATTTGAATTATTTGTTTAAGTTTAAGACTTCCTTAATAAAAGTTGTAAGATAAAAATATTAAGAAGTATTGTTCTTGAGAGGCATTTACTCATAGATCGTGTTAAAAAAAAACAACAGGCTACCATAAAACTAGATTTAAAAGAAAAACACATTAGTGAAAGAATCAAAAAGTGTATCTGTTATCAGTTTAATCTCACAAATTCACATCAAAACTGATGCTGCTTCTGTTGTGTTAAATAATAATAACTGAAGAAGAAAAGTTGTCTCAGAACAGGCTGAACGCCGGGTTTGTCGTTGACATTTCTTTAACAAACCTGTGAAAGCAACAAGTGGATTAAATTCACAGAGATCTATCTTGTATTTATATAAAAATAATAACACAATATTTGATTTGGAAATGTTACCCACTTTGTCATCTCGCTGTTCTTTTGGGGAAACCGTTTGACCTGGGTCCATGGTTCAGGACTCCTGGACATCATCCATCCATACTGCTGGTTGTCCGTTAGAGGCATTATGTACAGCTGGTTAGGGGCTGGAGAATAGAGCAGACGGACACCAGGAACACAGATGTGGTTTGGATACAACGTAATCCATCGGACTCTAAATGTCAAATTGTTCAATGTCAACTCACATCTGGGTGTTTGAATCCGTTTGACCATCTCTTTGTATTGCTCATAGCTCCCATGGTGTATGTCTGTGCTATAGGGAGGAGGCCGGTGGTGCTGCACGCTGCATATGTCTGTGCATCTGAGGGGTCGCTGTTGTTCTTGATGAGATGGAGGCGGTCCTGCTTTGCTGTTTATCCCACCATCTGTAAAGAGATATATAACGATAGTAGTAGATTAGACTGATCATTCATTTGATTACATTAATACACGTGGCTATTACAAAAACATACAAGAGACTCGAGTTAAAGTTTAGAGTGTATTACTTGAGATTTCATAAAAATGCTAAAATATAGATTGTTCTATACAGCATCGAGGTCCCTAAAAGACATGCATTTGAGCACAAGGTCCTAGTATTTGATGGGATTTATGCATGACAACCCCAAATGAGAAAATGTTGGTAATTCCGGACTATTTCTTGAGAGAGAAAGAGAGATAGATAGATAGATATGGCATTTCAGAATCATATCCTATTACTGGATTATAATAAGTGATGCATTGATGTGTACATTTCTTTAATGTTGCAGCCAGTAAAGGTGTGGGTCATTATAATTATATTAATACTGCTTGGAAGCTTAACCTATAATGATGTATCAGAATGTATTAGTTGATTTATATTTGTATTAATAATCTAAATCCACAAAGTAACTAAATCTATCAAATACATGCAGTGGAGTAAAAAGTACAAACTGTAGTGGAGTAGAAGTAAAAAGTAGCATAAAATGGAAATACTAAAAGTACAAGTACCTGAAAAATTTTGTTAAATACAGTAACTACTTCAGTAAAGGTACTTAGTTACATGATTCCACCACAACCACTATACTATAAGTTACTATTATACTGTTAGTTGGAGTAAAGGCCTGCAGGGCAATAAACTGCAACTTCAATTCAATTCAATTTGCTTTATTGGCATGACTGTCAGGTGAACAATATTGCCAAAGCGTCAATTCAATAATAAAGAAAAAGAAAAAAAAGAACAAAATAAAAACAAAAACTGTATATATATATATATATATATACATATATACAATTCATTAAGCAAATTACAATATATAGTTAGATATTTAAAAAGATGCATGCATGTAAATGGAAGAAAAACAATAAAGAAGTAATTAATGTTTGTTGTGTCAATAAAAACAAAACAAAAAAAATAAATTAATAACAATATATTGCAATATCAAAGGGATAAATGTAAAAAAAAACAAAAAACAACAACCATGAAACCATATCCTATATAAGCTAGCCTGCTTGTTAACGTTGCTGTTTTTAAAGCCTGAATGTTGTTAAATAAGTTATCTATCAGCAGACTGCAGGCTCTGTTTTCACTGTGTGTAGCTTCAGTTGACTTTAGGTTAGTCTATCAGTGACTATCAGCAGCTCCTCTTACCTTGAGGATGAGACGCTCCTCTGGGATTCACTATCATCTTATCACCTATGGGGTTTTGATAACCCAGGTTTGTCACTCCGAAGAAGGCCATAATGCGGCAAAGTTAGCCCCGACCCGAGAAACCACCTTGAAACCGAGACACAGAGAAACAAAGAGAGAGAAACTGAGAAAGAGGCAGCCTGTAAATAAATCACAACTTTGGGTTTTGGTGTAACCATGGCAGCAAGCCCCGCCCACCCACAGTGTCTCTTTAGGTCAGAGGTCTCTAAGCAACCTTTACTGTCTAAAGAGACATTTTAGCATTTAGCGTTGTGATGAAGGTAACACAGTTTATAGTCTAAGTATATAGTATATAAGTCTAATGCAGTGAGGGCCTAAGTGCAAATGTACTACGGAGTATTAGGGACACATTGAGGGAAAAAAGCTGAGATTTCCAGAATAAAGTCATGACTTTACGAGAAAAGAAATCGTAAGATGACAAGAAAAAAGTCGTAATGTTACGAGAATAAAGTCAGAATATTACGAGAAAAAAGTCGTAATGTTACGAGAAAAAAGTCATAATGTTACAAGAATAAAGTCATAATGTTACAAGAAAAAAGTCGTAATGTTACGAAAATAAAGTCATAATGTTACAAGAAAAAAGTCGTAATGTTAAGAGAAAAAAAAGTCATAATGTTACGAGAAAGAAGTCGTAATGTTACGAGAATAAAGTCATAACTTTACCAGAAAAAAGTCGTAATATTATGAGCATAAAGTCAGACTATTACGAGAAAAAAGTCAGAAGTTTCCAAGAAAAAAAAAAATAACAAAAAACGTACTACTTTTTAATATTATGACTTTATTCTCATAATACTACGACTTTTTTCTCATAAACCTATGACTTTCATTTTGCCGCTGCAAATGACTGGAACTCACTACAAAACACGCTCAAACTAACAGCTCTCACCTCTCTCAACATGTTCAAACAAAAGCTGCAACAAGTCATAGTTGACTGCTGTACTTGCTGACCAGCCCGTCGTACCGTCGTACCGTCGTACCGGCGTACCGGCGTACCGGCGTACCGCAGCAGGCGTAGACCTACAACAATGATAAATAAAAATGAAAATGTAAACAAAGAACAGTTATTAATTTCCATTTTAAAAAATCCACAGGGAGCCACTAAAAAGCCGCAGGTTGCTGACCCCTGCCTTAGGGAAAAGTTGAAACTATAAATAAATAAATAAATAAATAAATACACATTTAATGTTTGTTTGTGGGGTTTTTTTTTGCAATAGAGAGCCAAAGTTATTGTCACTCTCAAGTGTTTTTTTTTTTTTTTTAGTTTTTAAGATATTCATTAAGATTCTATACCAAAATCTAAATCTAAATCAGGAATATGAACATTTTAAAAATATTTGACACAAATCATGATGTAAAGGACAAAATAAAATTAATTTCGTTCTCAATCTCATTTAGTTCACAATATTGACACAGTCTTCCGTCTTCAATTGCACCTCTGTATCTTCCTGTTTCAATATGTATTGGTCATATACCACATATCTTAACTGTGCACAAAGTGGACTTTTAGGCAAATTATATTTAACATATTTTTTTGACATTTGTAATCTTTCTTGAATAAACAGTAAGTTCTCAATTTTGGCTTTTGACAGATTTCTTCTGCCATGATTGTATGCATTTAGCCTGGACTTGGTATTTAAACTCCTCCACCTCCAAATATGCTTCTTGAAAATAGTGTTAATAGTGTCATTTGTAAAGCAATGCAGAGTTGCAGGTATGTTCACACGAGGATCTCTAGACCGGTTTGAGCAGTTGGCATTCTTGCTCTCCATGAGTGTGTCTCTCCTGTGTTGACTGAAAAAACATCAACTGTACTATACAAGTTTATATGAACACCAGAAACAGATTTCTCTTCATGACTGAAAGAAAACTGCGTGGCACATAATAAAGGAGAGCACAGGAGGAGGGCAACCAAAATACAGTAAGTACTGATTCAAAAAGATATTTTAAATATAATTTTAAAATCTATTTCCTTTGCTAGCTCAGAACTTGGTAGGTCTACACAGGCCTTTTATGACAATGTGTTGCCTAATTTATCTTCTTTATTTGGCATTTTACCTCCAAATATTGTTGTAAAATTGTAAACTTGTCTTATGTCTTAACTTTCTACAACTGTCTACTTCTTGAACTAAAACAATGTCTTGCATGATTAAGGCCACTTTCATACAAGTTCTATGTCAATTTTTTTTTCTCACATTTTTATTGTTCCATGAAGTCTGTATGGAAGTGTCTTTAGCCATGTAAGGCAAAATACACAAACACAAGGTATGTTTATCATATGCAAAATGTATGAATTTCACATTTTACAAAATTGTTAGTATTTTCAGTACACACTCAGTATCTTAAATCTTAAATCTACCCTTATGGATATACATATTTATTGTTGTCATGGCTATAAGACTTGAGGGCCTGTAAAAAAAGAAGAAAAAAAAAAGAAAAAAGCAATTAAAGAAAATAGTACTTGGTATCTAAAGTGTTGGTATATTCAGATTCATTGCTTTATTTTCATGTGGTCTCTTTTCAGCTCTGTTTCAGGTCAGCCTTTCCCTGTGAATACCATGCGTATGTTTTGTCGACGCACCCGTCTAATAAAGGTGGCAGCTTCCTGCTTGCTGATTGTACTATTCATTAAATCCTACAACAACACATCACACTTAACTGTGAGCCACAGAGTCAGAGGAGCCACCCTCCGGTCTGTTGGTCTGTTGCCAACTTCCACTTGTTCACCTGGCTTTTACACTGATGACGAGCTCAAGCCTCACCTCCAGAGGCCTCCCCAAGATCTCAGGGAGCCAGGTGCACATGGCAAAGCCTTTATGATGGGTCGAAAGACTGGTGTAGAAGTTGCAGAGAAATTAGACGGGTTTCAAAAACACCAGTTCAACCAGTTTGCCAGTGATCGTATCTCCCTGCACCGTGATCTGGGTGAAGACACCCGGCCACCAGAGTAAGCATGACCGTTGTTCATTATCTCAGAATCATGTCAGTGGCCTTCTACTGTTACATTTATGTTTTTCTTCTTTCCTTTTTCTTCATGTATTATTTACATTTGAAATAGTTTTGGCCCCAAACAAAGAATAATTAGCGAAGTGATTAAACCATCCTTTTAGTTGTTGTCCCTATGCAGTGTTGCATGACATGGGAGAATGCTGTTAGAACCATTTCTTCCCCAGATACCCTTTGATATTGAATTTGTTTTCCAGTCCAGACAAGTGCAAGTGAAGCAAGGTCATTATTGAACCATATTGGTGCAATTGGGCTCTAAATATCTTTGGGAAGCCATTTTTCTTTGGGCCTGCTGCAGTCTGCTCAGTGGTCAGACAGGTTTAAACTGTGATTTGGGCAGTCCATAGTGTGTTCAGACTTACCTTCTGTTTCTATTGTGAAGTTTTAAGAAGAGCTTTGCTAAAGCAACATGCCTGTCAAGTACAGCTTGTTATAGGCATTATTGTGCACTTGATACTGAAACAAAAATAACATCTATTTGTTAAGAGGACTTTGTACAACCTAAAAGCATGAAAGACCATTTAAATAGAGCATGCAGCCATCTGACTGTACCCAATTCAGCTTTTTGTGGTAGGTGACTCCAAACCTTTCAACGGTAGTGTACATCTTGTTACAGATCTGATACCTGTTAACCTTCAGTTTGCCTCTGACAGATGCGTGGAACAGAAGTTTTGGCGTTGTCCCGGCCTCCCAACCACCAGCATCATCATAGTGTTTCATAATGAAGCCTGGTCCACCCTGCTGAGGACGGTCTACAGTGTCTTGCACACAGCGCCTGCAGCCCTGCTCACAGAGATCTTACTAGTGGATGATGCCAGCACGGATGGTGAGTGTCTTCCCAATGCTGTACGTCAAGATGGATCCAAATTAATAGACAGATATATTTCTGTTCATATTATATATCAGCGATTTCTAAACTCTTAAACTTTTAAATCATGCACATACTGTATATCAGTGGTGGAGGAAGTGATCACATGCTTTACTTAAAGTAAAAGTAGCAATACCACACTGTTAAAATACATTTCAGTATGTATTATTCTTATAGTGTCATTACCAGTCATAGCAGGCAGCTGTTTTCAGCTAAAAAGCTCCTAAGACCCACTATGTACTACCTGCTTTACCTGTATTTCTCATTCCCTTAATTGACTTGTTGACTCCTCTCTCTTTAGATCACCTTAAGACCCGTCTGGAAATCTATGTGCAGCATCTGAATATAGTGCATGTTTTACGCCAGAAGAAGAGGAAAGGCTTGATCACAGCCAGACTGTTGGGAGCGCAGGCTGCACGAGGAGAGGTCCTCACCTTCCTGGATTCCCACTGTATGTGTCTCATAACTAGAGATGGGTATTGTATGAAAAATAATAATACCAGTACCAATTCCAGTATCCTTAAAGTGATACCAATACCAATAGAGTACTTAATTTGATATTTTTTATGCCTCCGCATTGGCGACAGCCGTGGCCAGAGCCATTATGTTTTCGGGTTGTCGGTCCGTACGTTCGTACTCAAGGATGAACTGATTCGATTTTGGTGGTTAAAGGTCAAGGTCATTGTGACCTTACGTTGGTGACATTCTTGTGAAGGGGATATCTCAGGAACATCTGCAGCAAATTTCTTCAACACAAACGTCTATTAGACATAGATTGGTCAATTTCACGGTGACCTTACAATAGACGTTTTTGTCCATAACTCAAGAATTCATATGCTAATTATGACAATTTCACACAAATGTCCAACAGGATAAAATGATGAAGTGATGACATTTTGGATAGACATGGATGTAAACTGCAACTTGACTGGTTGGTGGAGGCATACAACTGCGATGCGGTAATTCTAGTTTTCTACTTCATTCGATACCCATCATGTGAATGGAAGCATTCAGTTGCGTAAAATGCCACCACCACATTTATTTTTATCAGGTGCCACCGGCGTGTAGTATAGCCATACTTTGGAATGTTTTGGTGACATCTCGTGTGTCTGTTTGTAAATTGTAATACAGCTGTCTTTAATTACATTGTTAGGTGGGTTCCTTTTACAAGCCCTCAGGGTTTTGTCAACCCACCTGTGCATTTCTTTATGTTATTGTATATCTCTTCTCTTATGTTTTATTTTATACCCAAAATAAAGAACCAAAGAACTATCTTGGCACGCTGAACTGCCAACTCAAATACACCACGCTTGACTTCACTACACCACAGACTGTATAGGTTGTAGCTGCTGCAGTAGTGGGCCAATCACACGTCGTATTGAATCAAAGAACGCTTTGGTGATTGGCTGCAGGCAAAACCATACAAAGTCATTTTATTCTAGATCTGGGAACAAAAAGGATTAAATGTAGGTATCGTTTAGATACTACTTGATACTGGGCTATTTCAGTCGAGACCTAAAAAGTATCAAGTACAGATACCTAGCAGACCTACCCATAATGCAATGCTTGTTGTCTTTTTCAAGCAAGATTCAGTTGGTTGTTTTGAACTGGTGTCTGTTGATCAAAATAATGACCGTAGTGTAAAGAAATGAGTATCTGGTGGAGTGTTTCTCTGAATGTTCGGCACACAGTAGAAGTCAATGGTGGAAAGGGGAAAGTTGAAAACTAGGGGGGGGGGGGCGCCTACAACAATCACATTGGACCAATAACTTCCCAGCTACACCTCTGATTGTGAAAACTATTTTTACTGACTGACAAATGTCTTCTACATTCCTGTGTAGGCGAATGCTTCTCTGGATGGCTGGAGCCTCTTCTCGCTCGGATAGTAGAGCAGCCTAAAGTGGTTGTGTGCCCAAATATTGTCAGTATTGACCACAGTAACCTAAAGGTCAAGAAGCCAGTCCCTGAACCGCAAACTCACAGTCGAGGGAATTTTGACTGGAGGCTCACTTTTGGATGGGAGATCATCTCCGAAAAGGAGGAGAAGAAAAGGCCAAATGAAACATATCCTATCAGGTATAATACACACAGTTCTAGCTCTGTCGAAGCTTCACAATCCTGTTTGTATCATCTAAATTTCACTATCTTATGAAGTTTGTTTATTTATTAGTCACCAACAATGAATAATACCAGGCAATAGAACAAAAAGTTAAAATGCTATCCACAAAGGAACGATAGAAGAGGACCAATATACTGTATGTCTGTCCACTCTAAACGGTCTCAGTTTATGAATGAAATATTGACCTTTCTATTTGAATTCCATGAAAGTTTGGCATGTATTATTGTTCCATCTACCACTTCAATAATCTCCCCATCGATACTCAATTGTTGGTGGGTGTTGCTGAACCTACACCAACCAACGAACTGATCACAGTTATGGTCAATGATAGTGACTGATTTGTGTCTGATTTTGTAGAACTCCTACTTTTGCCGGTGGCTTGTTCTCTATATCAAAATCATACTTTGAGCATATCGGGACTTATGATGACCAGATGGAGTTCTGGGGAGGTGAGAATTTGGAAATGTCCTTCAGGGTAAGAGGTTTTCAATGTTTTTTTTAATATTATGTTTTAAAGTGTTAACAGCTCCAGTCTTACCTTGTGCCGTGTGTCTTCTCTACTGCAGGTCTGGCAATGTGGAGGTCAGGTGGAGATTCTTCCTTGTTCTGTTGTAGGGCACATTTTCCGCATTAAGAGCCCTCACAACTTCCCCGAAGGCGGCCTTATGATCACCCGCAACCTTGTCCGCATGGCTGAGGTCTGGATGGACGACTACAAATGGGTCTTCTATCGTACAAACAGACAGGCTGCCACCATTTTTCAAAAGGTTAGTACAAATGCACAATATCTCTACAACCCGGGAAGTTAGTCACATTATATTTATGATGCTGGATGACCTGCCTTATCGTTGTCATTTTCCCCTCAGAATTTATTTGGAGATGTTTCTGAACGTCGTAAACTCAGGGAGAGATTAAAGTGCGAGAACTTCTCGTGGTACCTGAAGAACATTTATCCAGAGGCCTACAGGCCTGACATCAAGCCGGTCATGCACGGACAGGTAAACTACTTTATCATTCATCAACATCTGATCATCTTCAGTGGGATGTTACAGTTTGTATTTCTAAAACATACAAGTGTGCACAATTTTCCAATGCCCCAAATTTTGCTGTTTGTTGACATAAATTACACTCATTAATGTCTTAACTTTGAATCAACCCACAAAACAAAATGGGTTGATTTTTCTACAGAACATCATTTCTCTTATTTTATCTAAACCTCAAGACAGAAGTTACATTAAATGGACATCCAGACTGTTGGCTGTCCAGTTACTATATTATTATTATTTTTTCTGCAGTTGCAAAACGTTGGTTGGAAGTGCCGCCTGGATGTGAAGAAGACAAAAAGGCGATGGGAGCCTCTTCGAAAGTTCCAATGTATAGATAAGGGTGAAGCACAGGTACGCTAACTTCTGTTAGATCAGTGGCCCCCAATCTGGGTGGGGGTCATAAAAATCTTGGGGTGAATGAATAAAGGGATAAGAAACTGTGTTACACATAATTATGTTAATTTTTGGCACTTTTCTAGTTAAAATAAGGAATACTTTCAGCCCTTCAGGACTTCAAATACAGCAATATAAAAAGGAAAAATCCCTCTGGTGAAATTGTTTCCACACTGAGTTCATATCCTGTAATGTCGGGTCACAAGTTTACTTTATTTTAGGGTCTTACAAACCAAAAAAAGGCTGCAGTCACTGTGTTAGATACAGTTTAAACTGTACTGATGGTAATGTGATTGGGTATTATTTTTGCACATCCTTAAAATACCATTTGTTCTGTGTGATTTTGTAGTATTTTGAGTACACATCCAAGCAAGAGGTACGGCTCAGCGCCGGCATTGAGTTGTGTTTAAATGCAAACCCTAGAAGAGCTCGGGTGTCTCTTGAATTCTGTCAAGTGAAGGGAAAAGTAACCACAGCGGGGTCTGAGCAAGTTTGGATCTACAACACACAGGTACAACATGTATTTCTACATTAACTCAAACTCTGAAGCAACTCATGTTACAACACTGTCCCAAGCTGCACAGGGAAATACTTTTCCATTTCCTCATTCTGTGTCTCAACCCTCTACCTCTCGCATAAATGTAACCCTCTTACAGTTCACATTGTTGTTGTTTTCAGACAAACCATCTGTTGAACCAGTTGTCGGGGAAGTGTTTGACATTATCAGAAGGAAACGTGATTCTGACTGCCTGCAAATCCACCGAAGTCAACCAAAGCTGGATCTTCGTCTGACTCCAGTCATGGATGTGAATAGTAGTTAACATTTAACTTAAGATTTAAAATAATATATCTTAATACAATTCTCACAAGCCCTTATGTATATTCAAAGAGATATTGGTTCCTGTAATTGTTCCTCCTGTCCATACTGGCTGTGAAAGATCCCTCCTAGTGCAGCTCAAATGTAAAAGATGGGGAATAAATCCAGTCTTCGTTCTGTGCAAAAATGCCTGTTAAAGTTCAGCCGAAGCTAATAAGAGCCTTCAGGGTCTGGGTATCATCGGATAATCCGTTTTTCCTTTGGAATTCAGAAAGGAAAAAACGTTTTTTTATTTTTTCGTTTCTGAATCAAAAAATGAAAAACTAACCCAAACCGGGCCGTTTTTTAGTTTTTGCGAATTCCTTTTCTCATTATTCGTTTTGAATTGAAAAACGGAATCACGTGGTGCTCTGTTTGTTTTTTGTTTCCAAACGAAAAACGAAAAAAACAAATTAAAAAAACGATCCGATTTAGTTTCTTCAAGTTTCTTTCTGTCATTTTCTCTTTTGAATCGAAGAGCTGAGAACGGCAGTCACATGACCAGGAAGTGAAGGCAAACATGTCAAAATAAAAGCCAAGAAGATAGTGTGGTCATTCTATAATAGTGTAACATTATTTAAGCTCAGAATCTAGGTAACAGTAGAAGATAGATAGGCTAAATAAATACACAAATAAATACATACATAGATATTTTTTTGTTTTGTTCTTTTCATTAACACATGAATGTCTTTTATCCAAAAAGTATGTGATAAATTACAGGGAGGGTCTCTACAGATGTTATACAGAACTCTCACATAATTGACACTTTTCTCTCTCACACTCTTACTATGGGCTGTTTCTTTATGTCGGCAGGTGAGAAGCACTATGTGGCTACTCCTTTCAACACACCTGACACTTCCACCTGATCCTTTTACTCCATTAGGAAGGCTGTAGCCGAGTAGTTCTACATCATGATAATGCTAATTTTTCAACAAGCGATTATGACATTAATGCCAGCTAGTGTTGGATTTATTATGTACAAAAGTGCTTACAATGACCTGAAATAACCTGATTGTTGGATTTGTTGTGCATGAAGTGTTTGCGAGGACAGGGAGGAGGCACGTTCTGTTCTTTTTGCAAGGTCAAAGAGAGAAAGGAGTCAGAAGGAGATAACAAAGAAGAAGATATGCAGCAAAAACATCACGTGCCATAATCTCATGAATATTACTATTGTGTAAACCATGAATAGGCTGGATCAGGGATAGCTCGGGGTTCAGACTTCGCGAACTGACCCATGCACTGTATGTTGTCAGGGACACGTTGATTGGATCCAGATATCTGTAAACTCTTTTATTTTTACTTATGCAACATTGATTGTTCGGAATAAATTGAATCATTATGCTTTAACTCATCTGTTTGGAAATTCTCTTTGTCACACAAGATTAACCAACACGTAACTGGGCCTTGACCTCTTGGAGGTAGAAGGCCAGTTCCTTCAGTGTCCAGGACTGTACCGAGGTATTTAAAGTGTCCCACAGTTTCAACATGTTGGCCATCAAGTGAAACTGGCTCTGTGATCAAATGTTGTTTTGTGCAGCACATGATTAATTCTTTCGTCTCGGCCACATTGATTTCTAGCTGGCTAGTGTGACACCGTGTTTGAAGGGCTGTAGTGTGGGCCAGATAGGCAGCTTCACCTAGTGGGCCTGTTTCCTGTAAAAGGTCAACTAAGGCCATGTCATCCGCATACTTGAACAGTCTAAAATGTTTCTCATTGATCATAAATTCATTAGTAAAAAGAGAGAATAGCACAGGGGAAAGAACACAGCCTTGTGGGCAGCACGTCTGATATGTTCTCCCTGACACAGACCCTCCGATCCACAGAACTAACCCTGTGTTGATGTTGAGATCAAGGAGCCTTTTCAGGAGAATATGCGTCTTCATTGAGTTAAAAGCTGAGCTAAAATCCGCGAATAAAGCTCTGGCATAACCTTTAGGATGCATAAGGTGTTTTGTGACTGTGTTAAGCAGAGTCAGCACAGCGTCGTCTGGGCCTCTGTTGCTCTTATTTAAGCGAACTGGAGCAGATCTAGCACTGTGCTGGTCAGGTGGCTGGCAAGAACTCGTTCCATGGTTTTACACAATATGGAGGTTATTGCGATAGGCCACAGATCATTTGGCTTACTTGCGTCGGCTTTTTTAGCACAGGCCTAATTATTGTGAATTTCCATGATTTTGATGAAGTGGCCTTCAGTCCAGTACTATTGTCATGATAGACAGAGCTTTATTCTGTCTAGCTGGCATTAATGTCATAATCGCTGGTTGAAAAATCAGCATTATCATGATGTAGAACTACTCGGCTACAGCCTTCCTAATGGAGTGAAGGGATCAGGTGGAAGTGTCATGTGTGTTGAAAGGAATAGCCACATAGTGCTTCTCACCTGCCGACATAAAGAAACAGCCCATAGTAAGAGTGTGAGAGAGAAAAGTGTCAATTATGTGAGAGTTCTGTATAACATCTGTAGAGACCCTCCCTGTAATTTATCACACACTTTTTGGATAAAAGACATTCATGTGTTAATGAAAAGAACAAAACAAAAAAATATCTATGTATGTATTTATTTGTGTATTTATTTAGCCTATTTATCTTCTACTGTTACTTTGATCCTGTGCTTAAATAATGTTACACTTTTATAGAATGACCACACTATCTTCTTGGCTTTTATTTTGACATGTTTGCCTTCACTTCCTGGTCACGTGACTGCCGTTCTCCGCACTTCGATTGAAAAGAAAAAATGACAGAAAGAAACTTGAAGAAACTAAATCGGATCGTTTTTTTAATTAGTTTTTTTCGTTTTTCGTTTGGAAACAAAAAACAAACAGAGCACCACGTGATTCCGTTTTTCGTTTGGAAACAAAAAACAAACAGAGCACCACGTGATTCCGTCTTTTGTTTGTGGTTTAAAACGAAAAAACGAAAAACCCACGTGACTTCCGTTCTTCAATTCAAAACGAATAATGAGAAAAGGAATTCGCAAAAACAAAAAAACGGCCCGGTTTGGGTTCGTTTTCCATTTTTTGAAAACGGCCGTTTTCCATTTTTTGAAAACGGCCGTTTTCCATTTTTTGAAAACGGCCGTTTTCCATTTTCCCATTTTTTGAAAACGGCCGTTTTTCATTTTTTGAAAACGGCCGTTTTCTCGTTTTTGGTTTAAAACGAAAAAATAAAAAAACGTTTTTTCCTTTCTGAATTCCAAAGGAAAAACGGATTATCCGATGATACCCAGACCCTTCAGCAGTCTGATTTATCAAGTGATATCTTACAAAGTTATGGCCCTTTTAGCCCGAAGTTCCCTCTTTTGTGTTAATATTCCTGCCACAACTCATAAAGAAAACTCTGTTCCTCGAAGGAAAAAGAGGGAGTTTTGTAACTGTATGGAAAATACCCTCTGGGTTTGATTAACTGAAGCCTCATATTAGCTTCGGCTGAACTTTAAAAGGCATTTTTGCACAGAACAAGGAGTTGCACCAGGAGGGCTTTACGCTTGACGGCCAGTATCAACAGGAAGAATCATAATAACTCTTTCTGTCAATGTGCATTTGGGCATGTGAGTATTCAATTAAATGATAAGACCTGTGATATTTTATATTTTTCTAATGGTCAACAAATGCCATGAGCAGACCAAAATCATCAATGCTCCTACGACCTATTATTGCCTGTGTCAATGTATCCTCATACAATATTTGATATCTTACGAAAAGTTATTTTCTTATTTTTCATGCATTTTCCTACGAATGTCCAGCAACGGGAGGGATCAGTGCACAAGCACGAGCCCCTGTGGTGTTTAGGCAACAAAACTACTTAGTTAGGTTTAGGAAAAGATCGTGGTTTGGGTTAAAATAACTACGGAAGTGGCGTTACTTAAGTACAGAAGTTACACGACAAATAAGTCAACAACCTCAATCATCTAAAATGCAGCAGCAATATTAATCCAAAAACATATAGTAAAAGACTGACAGGGACCATTTTACTGCACAATGAGTAGCCTACTTCTACGTTTGATAGGCTATTTCAAGTAAAGTTTTGAATGCAGGATTTTTACCTATAGAGTATTTCCACACTGTGGTATTACTGTAGTAGGGTACTTGATCTGTATACTTCTTCCACCACTGGAAATAGACGATCGCCAACATTTTCCTTTAAAACAGACTCCAAAAATGAGCCTATCTTTTTTTTTTAAATATATTTTTTTAGGGCTGTCAAAGTTAACGCAATAATAATGCGTTGTTGCAGACTCAGTTTTAAAGCTAAAGTGAAGATACTGGTGTCGTATGAAACTAGAAAACCTAAAGAATCCATTGGTATCCATGTCATACTAGCTTTTCGGGAAGGAGGTTAAAAAACGCTCCAAACTTACGCTAAATTTTGGCGAGGAAAAACTGTCATTGCCATTTTCAAAGGGGTCCCTTTACCTCTGAACTGCCCACTTTATAATAATCACAGCTGTTATTGCCTGTTGGGCTTGAGTTTACCATGTCATGAATTGAGCATATTTTTTATGCTAAATGCAGAACCTGTGAGGGTTTCTGGACAATATTATTTGTCATTGTTTTGTGTTGTTAAATATATACATACATTTACATAAAGCAGCTTATTTGCTCACTCCCATGTTGATAAGAGTATTAAATACTTGACAAATCTCCCTTTAAGATACATTTCGGACAGATAAATCAGTTTGTCTCCGGTCTGGGTGTAGAGAATATAACAAAAATCATGTCTGCGGTTCCATTTGAGCTCCTTCATAAATGTCAAACTAGACCATGATGAAGAAACCATTTTAATTTTGTTTATTTATTTATTTGTTTTCCCAGTGATGCGGATTCTGCATATTTGTGTTTCAGATGATGTAGCTAAAATCTTGCAATTCCTCTGTGCAATTAATCGTGATCAAATATTTTAATTGATTGACAACCCTAATTTTTTTTATGTTTCTTTAAAAAAAGAAAGAGACAATAATTGAGAGATTGTATTTAAAGAAAATAAAAAATAAAACAAGATTGAGTTGTTTCTTGTCTTTCATCATCATTTCTTACTTTGTTTCCTCATACACACCCACATTGTTGGGAAAAATGAACTACATTTCCTCCATCCACCTGGCTGTCTGTATCGTATCGTAAATTCGTGAGCCTGGTTTGATAGCTCAGGGCTTATGCCCTTTTCTATCCATAGGAAAACGTTGGAGGGAGGAGAGAGGAGATGGTGGAGGAGCCCCGTTGGTGTTGAGGCATCGTGGCCCATGCCCGGCCAGTTGAGGAGTTTTTTTGTTATATATATATATATGTATATATGTATATATACATATATATATATATACATATATACATACACATATACATACACATATACATACATATATGTATATACATACATATATACATATATACATACACACACACACACACACACACACACACACACACACACATTTTTCCTTTTTTTTTTCTTCCTTCCTTTTCCTCATAACAAATAAAATATAATGAAATATGTATAAAACAAAATGGAGAGAAAAATAAATTAAAGAAATAAAAAAAAATAAAGAAAAAAATAAAGAAAAATAAATAAATAAATAAATGAACAAATAAATAAATAAGGAAATAAAGAAAGAAAACTTTAAAAAGATGTAAATATTGGATAATAATCTCATTGTATCACTGGTTTCAGTATGGGCTTTATGGTGTGTGTGTGTGTGTGTGTGTGTGTGTGTGTGTGTGTGCATGTGAGGGTGCGCGTATACTGTTAAACCACGCCCCAACCGGCAGACTCGATGACGTCACTGGATCGACAGTGATGGGAACTCGTGCGAGCACTGGTGAGTTTCTCCTCAAACCAATAATAACCTCGTTTTCTTCTTTGTCACTTGAACAGGGAAGTAGGCAGGGCTCCGCAGACACGCACCACAACCCACAACCTCGACTGGTTGTCTGCTGTTGAGTGAGTGTAACGTTAAAGCCCCGTACGGTGTCGGTTGAGGGTTTAACTGCCGAGGTTATCATCTCGTTAACGGACGTTGTGAGTAACTTAACCGTTGTTAACCGTTGGTAACCGTGGTTACCGTTTGAATGTACAGATAACGTCAGTTAGTTGTAAGCTAGCTAGCTGCTGTTTGATAGCAGTATCTTGGGATGTGTTGCTTTTCAAGTCATGTTATCAACACGGCATGTGAAGCTTAAGGGCTGGCTGTTTTGGTATTAGCTAGCCCAGCATGCAGGCAGCGAGATAACAACTAGTTTTATAGCAGCATACTCCTTGTTGTTTCATCCTGGATGTTAGTAGCTAAACTGTCCAAAAAGACAACAACATGTCAGCACGTGTTATCTTGATTTGCTAGTATGCAGCTTTTATCACAGTTCTCTGCAGTCACGTTTAGCCCTCTAAACACGGGGATTTGTGTGGAGGATTTGACTAATATCATTATAGTTTGTTGTGAGTCAGGCCAAGTCTGGCAGCTATAGTGGCCAGCTGATATTAATACAACGTGCTGTCAACTCTTCAGTGTTGTTTTATGTCAGGGGTGATGCTCATAATAGATAGATAGATAGATAGATAGATAGTAACTTTATTGATCCAGAGGGAAATTCAAGTTTCCAGCATCACAGTTCCATAGTGCAAAAACATGTTAGTAAAAAGGAAGTAAAAAAAGTTAGTAGTGCAAAGATCAAAACAAAATATACCAGATATAAGAATACAAGGAGATGAAGAAAACTGTTAAAACTGAATATAGTGCAGGGTAACAGCTGTGATACAGGACTAAAAGAGAATATAGTGCAGAAGAGACTGTTAAAAATGAGTATAGTGCTTTATTATCTGTCCTATAATGTAACCTTTCATAGCTGTTAATGTTTGTTAATTCAGACATTTGATTTGTCTCTTGAGCCTGCAGGCTTAGTTAGTTTAAGGGTGGAAATAAAGAAGTAGGTTAAGAAAAAAACAAGTACTTCCTGATTTGGCTCATTGTTACCACATTAAATGAGTCACAAAGAAAAGCTAAGTTTGTTATCGCTCAAATGTGCTGCTCCTTCCTAATCTTTGAATGTTGGATGATGGAGGAAGTAAAGGATCAGTGCCACTGGTTTTTCCTGTTATAACCCATCTAGTAAAATACATACTTTACATAACAGCAGACTATTTTCAAACAATAATGCTATGTTTTAAGGATTTAATCTTTTATTTCCTGTATTTCCAGTATGCACAACAATTACAGGGAAGCAGCCGTTGGGAAAAAAATATTGTTCTCAGGCTTCCTCCAACATTGCAACAACAAAATGTAAAAAAAATAAAGAGCATACAAGTTAAGAATATCCATTATATACTGTAAGACATAACACATAAAATAGTTCAGAGGTTAAATATAGGAGTAAAATATAATATATAGAGAATGTAATACTGTTGTTTCAGGCATCCATTATAGGGCTGCAGCTAACAATTATTTTGTTATTGATTAATCTGTTGATTATTTTCTTGATTAATTGCTTAGTCTATAAATGTCTATCCCAGTTCTCCAGAGCTATTCAGTTTACAATCGTGGAAGATTAAAGAAACCAGCAAATAATTTGTGAAGCTGGTATCAGATAATTTGAGTATGTTTTTTTAAAAAAATGACTTAAAGGACCAGTGTGTAACAAATATATTTATATATATAATATTGGCAGAAATGGAATATATAATATTAATAAGTATGTTTTCTTTAGTGTATAATCACCTGATAAGAATCGTTTTGTTTTCGTTATCATTCTATCTACATGGGGAGCGGGTCCTCTTCACGGAGTCTGCCATGTTGCACCACCATATGCAGTAGCCCTGAACGGACAAACCAAACACTGTTAACTTTCCTGCTTGGGCTGGAGTCGATAATGTTACTTGCTCCCATCACCGCCGCTCTCTCTCTTGCTTCACCACTCACTTCCTACATGCACACACACTTGAAGCATTGGCTCTGCTCCAAATGTCTCTACAGAGGGTCATTTGCGTTTTCGCGTCGGCCACCGTAACTCTACAAAACGCTTGGCACACGGGAGAGTTCAGTTGGTTGCAATCTCCTCACCTCACTGCCAGATCCTACACACTGGACCTTTAAAACAATAAATTGCAATCGATTAATCAACTAACCTTTGCAGCTCCAGGTAAATCAGTCAATTTATTTATTTATTTTGATTAATCAGTTGAAAAAAACAGGAGCAGTGTATTTTGTGTCTTTTTAAATATCCGAAATGGTGAACTATGCCAAGTGATGTTGGCAAATGTCTTGTTTGTCTGACCAACCTTCCAAAACCAAAGATAATACTTTACAATTTTATAAAATGGAGAAAATCCTCACATTTACGAGGCTAAAAACAGTGAATTTTTGGATCTTTTGCTTGCAAAAGTACTGAAATGATGAATTGTTATCAACATTGTTGACGATTAATTTTCTGTCCTGTCTATCATCTAATTGATTAATCACCTAATCATTTAAGCACCATTCTTTTTATTTATTCTTGGTATGAGAACTTGTCGCTTACACAACGACCAATGTCAGTGCAGATGTTTCAAATCAGACACTGCACTGCTTCACATAAACTGCACCGATTATATAGGGATATTTAGGGTGCTGCCCGCCATGAGCAAAAGTCCATTGAATTCACATATGACTGAAGGACTCACAAACTTTCTTCTTACATTTTTCTCTCTATTAATCTGCGATCTTCAATAGGCTGCTAACTGATTGTCATAACATACAGAAATAAATGGAAATCAATAGCATCCTGCAACTGACTAAAAAATTTATCCAAAGCACTAAAACGGTAAAACATGCATGCAACACAGGTCAGCAGAAATGTAAAGTTAAACAGGGTTTGTAGTTATGGAGCTAAAACTTTTCCTTTTATTGTTGTTGTTTGTATGTAAGCAGAACCTCCACCTCCGCCTGGAGACAACGGTAGAGTCCCGTTAGGTAGGGTACAGTCTGTGTTTGTTTTCGTGATGGTCGATTTAACATGAAAAGAACATTGGTAAATTTTTTTTTTTTTACTGTTTTTTCTTTTTGTCTGCTTTTTAGGAAAAATGACAAACAAAATCCCCCTCTCTCGCTCTGAGGTGTTTGGGGAGCTGAGGAAGGAGCTGCATGAAGATGAAGAGTTCCATCAGTCCGACGCTCACGTCTTCATCATCATGGGTGCATCGGTGAGAGCAGGGGAGGGGAGTCGCAATCTAGACAGTCATTTATATAAATAAGGTGTAAGAATTGGAACTGATAATGCAGTGTACATTTGAGAAATTTAATGAATGGTCTTGATCACAAAATTTACTGCGTGATTCAGAATAGAATGAATCTATTCGGAGCAACCAGGAACATGTAACTTTTCTCTGTGTTATTTTTGGCACATTTACAGCACAGGCCGTTAAGGCAAGAATTGTTGGCCATAATTACTAAGAAAGTGTGTTGAAATCTTTAAAAGTACTGCAATAATTGCACACGATGTGTGTGATTAAGGAAATGTCGAAACTGATTTCTCCAAGCTTATGCAAACAAGCAGTCATCCGAGCTTTCAAAAGGTTGAAAATGAGGCAATGAAAACCTCAAGGTTCCTCTTTGCTTATTTCAATAGTGTGTGTGATACATCTGACTGGGTATCATTCAAAAACCAGCATCAATGTAATACCTGAGTTTTGGTCCCGTAACAAAAATATTCTTTCTAAAACCTTGCTTTGCTTAGCATAAACATATTTCTTGCAGAAACATTTTTTGTTTTCATTTAATGAATTAAATCAAACACGACCCTCAAATGCATCATTGATTACTTATTGTATTAATACAGACAGTTGTATAACAACCTTACTCAAATTGAATTAAAAAAATACGTTGGTAAATTCAACAACACTTTTATTTAAATTCTGCAATACAGGATTTGATTGTTTGTAACACTCACTGTCACAGACTCAGTTTGGTTGTTATTTGAAGATTATTGGCGTTTAATGCACATGCCTAATCATAATGAAAGTTAATTTTGTTTCATTGCTAAAATAAATTAAATAAGTTGTTCAATAATGTGATAAGAAATGTCTCCTTTTCACTGTTTTACTATTTCCTCATACTCGTCAGGTGTCGAGTTCAGGAACTAAAACCATTTACGGGTTTCTGAAACTATTTAGACTTGTTTCCTCATTTCTCTGTTACACAATCTTTGTCTCTTTTCCTTCTTCATCTCTACCAGGGCTTCAGTCTGTCCAGATATGTAATTTTCTCATTCATTTGTTTCTATCATTTAAATTAGACACGCGTAACACGATTGTAAATGAAAAAAAAATACAGAAACATGTTTGTATCTATGAGAAAATGTAAACTGCTTTGCTTTCGCTGCTCAAACTGTATTTTCTACAAAATAATTTTTCAAAAGAACCATTTTCAGATCTTTTTTTGTTGCCATTGCATGCGATAAAAAGATTATTTTTTTCAGTTTTTAGAACATCTAGTCAAGTTACAGTCAGTCATTGGCTGTGTCCTTTTTTCTCTTTCACTGTTTGCTCAGTTGGGAGAAGAGAGTGTCGCGGTGTCGCTGATTTTTGCAGTGTCACTGACAGTCAGCGTTTTTCTTTCAGTGTGTAACACCGGCAGGTCAGGGGAAGGGCTGGGCTGTGTGCAGTCTCGCTCTGGTTGTACTTGTTTAGTGTAGATATGTGTGTTGCTGCAACAGTTTTAAAAGGCTGCACTGCAAGCTAGTTTTTCATGTTTATCTTCAAGTGATTACATACAGTTCACACCATATTTTCAAACATTTACTCACTGCTACTAATTCAATAGTTATAGCTGTTCAGCTTCATGATGATATGAAAGGAGTATTCAACAGGTTTGTCCTTTGTTTATGTTGTAGGACGTTGCACATACAAATGAATGGCTAACTTCTTAACCTAAGTGTGACATTAAAGACACTTTTCTGTTTAGTTCCTCATCTACAGTTATTTCAAACAAACAGTCTTAAACAAAGATGCAGGGTTATAAGTTGAGTTGAGTTCCTACCCAGCTGAGGAATAGAGTCAGATTTTGATTTAGGCCAACCATATACTTTTATGGGAATTACTTTTAATTAAGTTGACTTCTAATGTCCAGTCCTGTCCTTGTATTGATTGGAGGTTTTCCTCAGGTCGTCTCTGATTTCTAAGCTCCTCTTGTGTCATAGCTAGTAGTAGTAGTAGCAACAGGTTCTTCAACATGACTTGGCAGCACGACCGTCTTTTGTTTCCACACTGTCTGTTGGTGGTTTGCACTTGCTCTCAGTGGAATTACTAAGGTGCGCAATTCTTAAATAAGCCAAAGCAGCCTACTTACCTGTTGCCAGACGTTGTGACCTGTAGTGCTGCAGCATCTTGGGTCACGGAAAATAATTACCACTCTAGCAAAGTACACTTGTTAGATAAGCTGCACAGTAACTCCAAAACACAGCATCAACACTTAATGATCATGTTTGAGACCTACATTTATAAAGTGAAATCATATTTCTGATTGTGTGTTTGCACCTGTAGGGGGATCTGGCTAAGAAGAAAATCTACCCGACTCTATGGTGAGTGAACCTCTGACCCCAGTGAAAGAGTCCGAGGAAAGATACTCCTCTAATCTGGATTTGAGCTGCTGAAGTTTAAACCATATGTTTCTCTGTTCTCCCAGGTGGTTGTACAGAGACGGCCTCCTCCCTGAGCAGACCTATTTTGTGGGATTTGCTCGCTCTGACTTGACAGTTGATGCCATTCGGACTTCTTGCCTGCAATATCTGAAGGTAAAACTGGTCCATAGTTAATTGCGATTAATCACAAATTAATCACACATTTTGTATCTGTTCAAAATGTACCTTAAAGGGAGATTTGTCTTGTATTTAATACTATTATCAACATGGGAGTGGGCAAATATGCTTGCTTTATGCAAATGTATTTATATATTTATTATTGGAAATCAATTAACAACATAAAACAATGACAAATATTGCCCAGAAACCCTCACAGGTACTACATTTAGCATAACAAATGTGCTTAAATCATAACATGGCAAACTGCATTCCCACAGGCAACAACAGGTGTCAGTGTGTCAGTGTGCCGACTTTACTATGACGTGCCCATAATTGCATGTGATTATCATAAAGTGAGCATGTCTGTAAAGGGGAGACTCGTGGGTAACCATAGAACCCATTTTCATCCACATATCTTGAGGTCAGAGGTCAAGGCACAACTTTGAAGCATTATTTAACCTCCTTTGGGACAAGCTATGTCATGGTTGGTACCAATAGATTTCTTAAGTTTTCTAGTTTCATATGATGCCAGTATTCAGTCTAGCTTTAAAAAGATTTAAAAATCCCAGGTTGCCTAAATGCATTAAAGAAATGAGTGGCTTTCAAACGAATTTGCATTAACGCGCTACCCCATTAACTTTGGACAGCCCTAAAAAAAAATATGCAAACACTATGTAAATAAAAAACTTTCAAAGCAAGAAAATAATGTGTGCAGGTCCATCTTCCATTCCTCCCTCCCATCCCCTCCGCTCCTCTTCCTCTCTCCATTGGCTTAACCCTTAAAGCGATGATGAACCTACAGAGAATTATCACCTTAATCTGCAGCTCCACTCAGCTTTACAGCGCTTTAGTGACTTTAAGCTCATTGTTTAGCTGTCCAGCCCACAACTTCACTGTTTTGGTTCACTCTCGCCACTCTCATAGCGTCATTTTCGGCCAGAGCATGCAGCTGTTTTCAGCGAAAAAGGTCTAAAAACCCTCTAGCAAATTTGCCATGTGAACTTAAAAGGTGATGATATGTCAGTGTTGTGTTTACAGCTTGTTTCTGCTGCCACCAAGTGGCCATCAGCTCTCAGTGGGGTTATACAGTATAATCAGTCCATTTAGACCACAAGTTTTTTTAGAAACACAATAAATCTTTCCATTGCATGTATTTCATTTATCATCCATTTCTCAGTTCCTGGTGTTTTTTTTCACTGCATTTTTAAACATCCTTATTAAATCCATGCACATGTGTGACTCTAGGTGACCGATAAAGATGCAGAGCGGTTGGAAGCCTTCTTCAGCAGGAACACGTATATCAGCGGGAAATACACTGAGCAGAGTTCCTTCTCCAAACTCGACAAGCACATCCTGTCTCTTCCCGGAGGACCCGAGGCAAACCGTCTCTTCTACCTGGCGCTGCCACCCACCGTCTACCACGATGTTACCAAGAACATCAAGCACGGCTGTATGAGCACCAAGTCAGTACACTTCTCTTACTTACTGTTGCTTTGTCACACTGTTTACTTGTCGTTTTGCTAGCAGATGTACAGTGTGCCAAAATCTCATCCTTTTTTTATATAAAGCTTTGTTGTTTTACTGCATTTTAGTGCATACAAAACAATCCCTCCAATAAAATGTGATTTATAGATTTTACATCACATAAGACAGCACTGGTACCATGGTTCAGAGTTGTGTATTTGGGTGTCTGTCTTGCAACATAACCAGCATCAATGGAAGTGCTGGGTGCTTCCATAGGTGCAGACATACACTGGTGTTTCTTTTATTTCATCCACTCCATTTATATCAATGAGGGTAAGCTGAATAAGAGAAACACCTCTCTGTATAATGCATTACAGTTAAACAGCACCATAACCTATCAATCAAAGTGGACTTGACCTGTTCCTTTTCTTCTCTGTGTGTGTGTGCATGTATGTTGTGTAGAGGCTGGAACAGGGTGATCGTAGAGAAGCCGTTTGGACGCGACCTTCAGAGCTCTGAAGAGCTGTCCACTCACCTCTCCTCCCTCTTCACTGAAGAACAAATCTACCGTATAGATCACTACCTGGGCAAGGAAATGGTGCAGAACCTCATGGTGCTCAGGTGAGAAAACCATCTTCACATATGGTTGCTTATTTTACATCCATTGATTTATTAGATAGGATATTGTCAAATGTTTGCTGGTGAACATGTGTAGAGGCACAGAGTCTCAGAGCCTGGCTGACCTGAATTTACAGTTAACAGTAAAGGAGATACACCCACTAATAGTTTAAATAATAACAACATCCAATAGAATGAATACAAAAATATACTGGGTCAGATATGTCGGATTGTGGAAATCATTTGGGAGAATGAGGTAAATGTAACTATATCACCAAAAGTATGGAAGACTATAAGCTGTATTACATGGAAAAGAAGTTCATTATGTTGAAGAGAGTAGTCTTTGAAAATGAAGTTAAGATTTTTTAAAAACACATATTATTCACCAACATATTCTAATGAGGTTACATGAAATTATTGGCGAAGATGTGGGAAGAGCAACGCCAATAAAACCCATATATTCTTTTCCTGGCCGGTGTTGCATTAATATTGGACTGTACACTGCAAATTCCCCCACTGCGGGACTAATAAAGGAATATCTTATCTTATCTTACATTATCCTTCAGATGTAAATATTAGTCACTGCTGGCTGGTAACTGTGGTAGTTTTTTTTATTATTTTATTATTTTATGATCAATTTGCCATAATTACTAAGCACGTAAGTAATGATTTCATAGATAAGTCATAGCCATAAACTGCACATCTTTTAAACCAGACTTCCACAGAGAGGAACATATTAGTGTATGCTGCAAAAATAATCCCTAGAAAAGAGTGGGAACCCTGCTCATTTAGGTGCACACTCTTTTTGGAGCCAGAGCAATTACTACTGGGCACAACACCCCAGTTTGTTAAGAGAGCAGCTGATCTTTGGAATGATAAGAGTAGAAGCACTTAAGCAGATAACAAAAAAAAAAGGTTGAATACAACTGCACCAGTCATTTTGCAAAATGGAGAAGATAAATCATATGAATTTAGTTAACTTGTTTGAAATACGATGAAAGAAGATACACTAAAACTAATATTATACAATGAAAATTGTACAAGATGCACAGACATCTCAGCACACACATGTCCTAGTATATCTCAGAATATGGAGGATATACCTAAGCTAAAACTACCTTTTTATTATATTTTATTTCTTTTCCATTTTCCCCTAAAGGTGCAGGGGCGGGGATAGATTATTGTGATTTTGTTTGATTGATTTCTTGGGAAGTAATTCTTGTAGTGGGTTACAACTATCACATAAAAAGCCTATTGCGTCCTGATGAATAAAACTCAAATCACACAATACTACCAGCACATCTTTCTTCTTAGAGTTGTTGGTATTTCTCTCTGAGCTTTGTAATTCTTTGTTTGGGCAGAGAGAATTTTCTTTTTTGGTTTAAAGGTAAATTGAATTATGCATAACACTTCAGTTTCAGCTGGTTTGTGGTTTAGAAAAGCCGCTTTGAATATCATACAAAGAAAACAGAAATTGGCCTCTAACCAAGAACAGTTGTTGTTTGTTCATGCATGTTGTCACGAACAGATGTCTTTGCACTGTGTGTGTGTGCACGCCGCTCAGCAGAGACTGATATGATGCTCATTGCAGGTTTGGGAACCGAATCTTCGGGCCGATCTGGAACAGGGACAGTGTGGCCTGTGTTGTCCTCACCTTTAAAGAACCATTTGGCACTCAGGGACGAGGAGGCTACTTTGATGATTTTGGCATCATCCGGTGAGTGGAGAAAAAAAATCCCTGAAGTTTGTCTTTGCACTGTAATATTAAAGTTGAATGCTTTTGTACCCAGGTTTGAAGTGAAGTTGTATAAGAATGAGCAGATAGCAGTAACGGGAGCTTCTATACTTAAACACTGTATTTTTAGTTACTGTATACTGTAACAGTATTCAGAACAGAATTCTTATAAAACTCACCCGTTTAAATCATATTATGGCTCTTCAGAAACCTATGTTTTATCTATAACCATTTTTAACCATATTTTATACAGTCTATGAGCAGTACCTGGACCATATTTGTTGTTTTGTGTTGTTTATTGATTTCCAAATATACATACGTTTGCATAAGGCAAGTATATTCTTCCACTCCCATGTTGATAAGAGTATTAAATACTTGACAAATCTCTCTTTAAGGTACATTTTGAATGGATAAAAAAGTGTGATTAACTATAGACAATTATGCGATTAATCAATATTAATTATTTTAATCGATTGACAGCCTTAATTATGGATATTTGAGTGCTTATAACTATAATTATACAGTGTTATAAGTGGATTATAATGCATAATAAGTATGTTTTATAATGCATTATAGACATGGGCGTCATAGAAAGTTTACAGAAATTTTAATTGAATACACTTAAATGTCCTTATATCTGTGTAGAACTACATCATAGTGTGTTATAAACCATTTATCAAATAAGGGACAATGTACAGCAAGCCGGTCATTGTTGTGAAATAAACCCCGACAGGGCGACGCAAGACTCTGAAAGGATTTATTTCATAACAATGACCTGCTCGCTGTACATTATCCCACTTATTACATGGCTACTTACTTAAGAAATCAATAATTTAACACAAAAATGGTCCTCCAGAGTCTGACATCGGAACTGTGTCCATAGCAACGGCCTGTATAAAGAAATAACAGACCGTTGAATGCCGTGATTGACCAATTAGAATGGAGTATTCAACAAAGCCGTTCAACTGTTTATATACTGCTTATGAATGTTAAATTGGGGGAAGTTAAAGTAAAGTGTTATTTTTTCATCAGTAAATAATCATTAGCAGCTCACTGCGAGGTAAATTACCTTTTAAATGATGGATAGACTTTACCAATTTTAACACATCTATCGGTTATAATTTGAATGAACATGATCACAGCCATCAGCTGTCTTTTTTCTGACCACCTGTTCCTTTTGTCCTGATCAGCGATGTCATGCAGAACCACTTGCTCCAGATACTCTGCCTGGTTGCCATGGAGAAACCAGCTTCCACCAGCTCTGATGATGTCAGGGATGAAAAGGTACAAAATCGTTTCCCAGAGTCCCCCGACAATCTCAACGCCTCCTCACTATTAACTACTACTAATTACTACACCAACACTACTACAAATATGGAGAGATATGGTTTGTTTCTAATGGATGGTATCTGTTCTCTTGTGTTCCCGCTTGTAGGTGAAGGTGCTGAAGTGCATCGCTCCAGTGTCCATATCAGATGTGGTGCTGGGTCAGTATGTGGGGGATCCAGAGGGTGAGGGAGACGCCAAACAGGGTTATCTCGATGATCCCACAGTTCCTAAAGGATCAACTCAGGCCACCTTCACCACCGCTGTACTTTATGTGCACAACGAACGCTGGGATGGTAAACACACCGTGCCCTTTACAAAACAAATCCCACTGATCTCCCATTCTCCCATGCTCTTTCATAATGCATTGACATTAAAATGTTTCGCTCCTTAGGTGTTCCTTTCATCCTTCGCTGTGGAAAAGCTCTGAATGAGAGGAAAGCTGAGGTGCGGCTGCAGTTCACAGACGTTCCAGGGGACATTTTTGGAGATCAGTGTCGCAGGAATGAGCTCGTAGTGCGTGTGCAGCCCAACGAGGCAGTCTATGCCAAGATGATGAGCAAGAAACCCGGCGTCTACTTTAGCCCCGAGGAAACCGAGCTGGACCTCACCTACAAGAGTAGATACAAGGCAGGTTCAAGTTGATTTGTTTACGCCTAGAGCAAGTGATATAAATAGCATGACAAAGAAAGATAATAAAGCTATCTATATATCACATCGTCAATTTCTTATCCATGTTTTTCCAGTAAAAAAGTAACAATGTAAAATTTGTGTCTTGTTTTCAGGATGTGAAGCTTCCAGACGCTTACGAACGTCTCATCCTGGACGTCTTCTGTGGGAGTCAGATGCACTTTGTACGCAGGTCTGTCTTTGTTTTTCACTAGTGTTGTCTCATGTTACTACTTGTATACTAAACCTGTCAGTAAACCTTCCAGTTCTTCACACTAGATGGCGACATAGTGCATCTTTTGTCTGCCTCAGCATTAAGGAAAGGGTTGTACAAACCTTAATCTACAGCTCTGTTGTTATGTCCTCCACCACATGCTGAATTGTTTGTCTTTTGCAGTGATGAACTAAGGGAAGCATGGAGGATCTTCACACCTCTTCTTCATCACATAGACAGAGAGAAGCCCAAACCTATTTCTTACAAATATGGAAGGTAGGAAATGTGATTCTCTATACAATCACCTGGAGGAGTGGTTTAATACTGAGTGTTGATAGTGATTATTTCTCTTTTCTTCTCAGCCGGGGCCCAACAGAAGCAGACGACCTCTCAAAGAAAGTTGGATTCCGCTATGCAGGCACTTACAAATGGGTCAACCCTCACAGACTGTGAATTGTGATGGGAGGAGTAGAGGTAGAATAGTGGGAGGGGTGCAGCAGGGGTAAGTGAGCCATGTCATGTTCCAATACTAGAGTGTCTTTTGAGGAAGGAGGCGTTTCCACTATGTGGATCCAGCATCACAGTAGCAGACCAAGCTATTATTTCTCAGGTATGGCAATTATTCCTTGGAGCCAGTTCATCAGACATTCAAAAAGAAATGTATGCTGTACTGGTAGTACCTTTTTATGTGTCTTCATACATTCACAGCAACTTTCCATGTTTTATTTGAGAGGTGGGACCAAGTCAGTTGGAGCGGGAACAAAAAATTTGAACCAGGATATTTATGTGAACCAATTAACTGTCTGATGAACTAGCTCCATGTCCCTGTCTCTATTAATTAGGTCTTAATTTGTCAGGATGTTAAATGGAATAACTGATTAACAAGAGCAGAACAACAACAACAACAACAAAACACTCAGCTGAGTCATGCTCACTCAGTGCAAGCACCGTACCAAAGATGGTAACTGAACACAGCAGAGATGAGGAACAACAGGAATGATTGTTCACCAGCTGTCACTCTTAATAACCTTTATGATTGTAATGCCATTATGCTTTGACTGCTGTTATTAATCACACTTAGTGGAGTTTCATTTTAACAACTTGCGTACTCTCTCTTTGCCTCCTCTTTAAGATAAATAGACTCTATGGTTTACAAAGGGCAATGCAGGCAGTTTCTCTTCAAAGCATTCATACTGGAATAGTCTCAAGTGTCCTTATGGACAAACAAAACAAGCTCTCTGTCTTGTTTAGTAGCCTCCCCCAGAGCTTCATTCCCTTTTGTTTACATTTGTTTTCAGGTTTTATTTAAGTTGCTGATGTTCCATCCATATTTCAAAATATTCAGACAGCAGCGGTGTCTGCCATAGGTCAACAGTGAATGTCTTTGTAACGACGTATTTAATACTGCTGTTAACTGCACATATAAAGCTAGCTACATTTCCACTACTTGTAATAAACTAGTTTTGCTTCTCTGTTAACATGTTTCATGTTTTTATTGCTTCAAAGTCACTAAATTATGTTATGATAGATGTATCAGCATTTAAATAAAAATCTTAAAATAAATAGTTTTGACAATTTGAGAAATACGCTTATTCACTTTCTTGCTGAGAGTTGGATTGAAAAATCAGTAACACTCATATATGTACATTTAATATGAAGCCACCTGGAGCTTAGCTTAGCTTAAAGACCAGAAGAAGGGGGAAACAAATAGCATGTCTCTGTGCAAGATTTAACAAAAATACCATCGCCTCTCAAGCTCACTAATTAACATGATATACATGTATCTTACTTCTTTAGTTTTTTTAAAAACTACAAAGATAACTGGATTTACCGCCTCGTGGTTGTATGCCTACACCAACCAGTCAAGATGCATCCATGTCTGTCCAAAATGTCATCAGTTCATCATTTTATCCAATTAGACATTTGTGTGAAATTGTCATAATTAGCATATTAATTCTTGAGTACAAATCTGTTTTGTGAGGTCACAGTCACCTTGACCACCAAAATATAATCAGTTCCTCCTTGAATTGTGACATTTGTGCCAAATTTGAATAAATTCCCTCCAGGCGTTTATGAGATTTTGCTTTCGTGAGAATGGGATGGAACATAATGCCTCCGGCCATGATTATCACGGTGCGGAGGTATACAAATGTGATAAAGTAGTCATAGTATAGTATGTCCCAAAAAAGTTATGAAAAAGGTCAAAGTACAGTATGCCATAAACATGTCTTAAAGAAATCATAGTATAGTATGTCATAAAAATGTCATAGTAGCCTATGGTATGTCATAAAAAAAATTATAGTATAGGATGCCATTAAAATATAAAAAAGTCAAAGTATAGTGGGTCATAACAATGTAAAAAAAAAGTCAGAAAAGTTATGTAGGCCAACATCATTCCTAGAACATGACCATTTTTGATGAAAGTTGTTTTAAAGGAACAGTACGTAGAACTGACAGCTAGTGTTTTGATGCAATTGAGGGTTACCTTCTAGAAACGACTGTGTTAGCCTTTGGCCAGTGGCAGACGGAATCACTTCCCCGGCTGTGTGTCAAATTCTCGCTGCCTTGACAACCCAGCTGCACATAGACCACAGAGAGATGTGAGGAGGCTTTCAAGGTCGGGTAGAATCTAACGTTAACGTTATCTCTGTTGATCCAGTGTGTGTGCTTGCTTTCATGGCTGCAGAAGGCTGTTTGTGTGCCAATTTGTTTCATATGTGGCAACAGAGTGTTGAAATGGGCAGTGGACGGGATCACACTGTTCAAAACAAACACACATTTCAAAAGAGAACATACTGGCTGTAGCATTGTACAGTACTTCAATTCAGCATGTTTCCTTAATCTCTGATGACATGTTATGGTCATTTTATGATCTATTCCAGTAAATATATTACATATTGGTCCTTTAAAGTTTTTGCACCCTCAAAAAGTCATAGTATGTCATAAAAAAGTCATAGTATAGTATGTCATAAAAAAATGTCATAAAAAGTCAGTTTAGTATGCCATAAAATATAGTATAGTATGTCACAAATAATATCATAAAAAATGTCATTAAAAAAGTACATAGACACAAATATTGAACTATTGAAACCCCTCGGGATTACAAACATGCATGAATGTTTTTCCAAACCTTTTGGAAAATGCTTTTTATTCAATAACAATAACAATAATGTATAATAACAGCATACTTAAAAATGTATGCCTATTAATAAACCGAAAGACGTGTTGCAGAGCTATGCCATCTATCTCAGCCGAGAACAAAGAAATGTCTGTCCGAGTCCTTCCCGAGTCATGTTATCGAGACGAACAAGTCAGAGCCATCGCCGCTGTTGCTTGTGTCGGAGTGTTCTCCAATGCAATCCATGGGGGTCTGAGGCCGAAAGGGCCTCCGGAAGGTGTATTACTCAATGACCTGCAGCCGGGTACTGCTGGACACACAGTGCGCAATGCATGGAGACATCAGCTTCAAAACACCACCGTTTAGGGTTAGTATAGTATGTCGAAAAACATCATGAAAAAGTCATGGTATAGTATATTCAAAAAGTCATAAAAAAGTCGGAGCATAGCGTGCTGAAAAAAGCCATAGGATAGGATGTAAAAAAAGTGATGTATAGGATGTTTAAAAACGTCATAAAAAAGTCACATTGTGGTATGTTGAAAAACGTCACTTTTGACATACTATACCAACTTTTTTTTACCACTTTTTTCAACGTATTATTTTATGACTTTTTTAATTTTTTCGACATACTATACTGACTATTTTTCGAGATACTATACTATGACTTTTTTTTATTGTTTCGACATATACTATGACTTTTTTCGACATACTATACTATGACTTCTTTTTTATCACTTTTTTCAACATACTATACTATGACTTTTATTTTTTCGACATACTATACCACCACCTTTTTGTCACTTTTTTGGACTTACTATACTATGACTTCTTTTTTATCAATTTTTTCAACATACTATACTTTGACTTTTTTTTTTTCCGACATACTAAACTATGACTTTTTTTCGACATACTATACTATAATTTTTTCATCACTTTTTTTGATATACTATACTATGACTTTATCACTTTTCTTTTACATATTATACCATGACTTTTTTCGACATACTATATTATGACTTATTTAACTTTTTACAACATACTATACTATGACTTTTTTCCCCCGACATACTATAGTATAACTTTTTTATCACTTTTTTTGACGTACTATGCTATGGCTTTTCTATCACATACTATACATACTATACTATGACTTTTTAATCACTTTTTTCAACATACTATACTATGACTTTTTTATCACATAAAAAGTCATAGTATAATATGTTGAAAAAAGTGTTGAAAAAGTCATCAGAATCATCTTGTAGTGCGGTCTAGCTGTAAAATGATAAAGTTTGTGACCAGGCAGCCATGTTGAGATTTCTTCAAGAAATACCAAGCACCGCCCACCAGCCGGAGCACAGCCGATAGGAACGCTCTTTCTGAAATGACCTGTGAATAGTCTCCCATCACGGGCTAGATTTTCTAAAGCCTGAAAACAGAGCCATGAGGAGGTGCAGTAGTCTAGTTATCTTTCAGAACACTTGAATTACAATATGCTGAAAGATTTTTATGGAATTTTTGCTCAATGATGCCAAAACCATTCTGCCTACTGCAGGTTTAAGACTTATTTGAGTTTGAACAGAACCATTTTGGATATGATGCACAGCTAGTATTGTTATATAATCACTTAACTTTGAACCTTCTTCCATTGTTTTTAGAGCATCAGTTTGTTATTCTGTGCTTTTTTTAATTTACGGTTTTATTCTTCACGTACACAAAACAGAATATTCCAGCAGTATTTCTTCCAACCAAGATTCCCACTGTGGTGCTGTAGAGTTAAAACAATAGAGATAATTGCCTTTCTAATACGAGAGGGTGAAAAATGATTCCAGCGATGATTTGACGACAGAATTTGTTTATTCGCATACAAATGCTGACATAATTTCCAACACACATTAGCCATAACTAAGTGAAAACGGGATCAGGCAGGGTCACAATGACAAATGAAATAGTCGACGGACGTTAAGTACTTAAGTCTTTGGTTGGACAAAAAAAGAAAGACAATGGCCAAGACTTAGCAACCGTGCATTCTAAGGCACTTGCATTTTTTATGTTAAAAACAGTTGCTGTGCGTTCAACAGTATATTAATATACAGTACAAGACAGGAAATATCATAGTGAATTTTTTTAAGACACTTTAGAGCATACAAATACATTAAATGAGGTATTACATCTATGATTATATAACTTGCGGTAATGGATAAGCATTCACTGGACGGCAACATTAATGTTAGATAACGATAATTCCCTCTACAGAAGGCTGTCAATAGATCTTTGCCCTGAGTGGTTGGCCCTGCCAAAATCTGAATGCATGATGTAGTGCTATATAAACATCGTACAAACATGTTACTAACCAAATGGCAGTCAAGGGTCGACTCAAACAGGAGTCAACAAATGTTTTTTAAAAATTCATATTGAATTATGATCATTTTGATATCCAGTAAAGTCTGGATTTCTTTATTAGTGTTTTTTAATTTGGCTGCCGTCTTGAAAAGTGACACCATGCATTCTGATTTTTATCTGGCTCAGAGAAAAAAACATATCTCAGGCAAAAAGAGCTATCTGACCATCACATGGGGAAAGCAAACCCTTCAACAAATATCCTTCAACTTTCATGTATATGTCAGGAAATGAAAGAAAGCACTTAAAAAAACAAACTAAATGTTAAGGACAAAGTGGTAAAACTAGAATAGCAACCTCTCCAAAAAAGTGAACATGAACTACACTCACTGGCTGGAGCCGTTCAGTTGCATGACAGCTGAAAAGTGACTGATCATCCCCGTCTATTTCTGATGGGTAACCGGTGAGAAGTGGTGATGTTCTCCATTAAGAAGGCACTTGGTCAGTTTGTTGTTTTTTACATGTGCTCTGGGTGGTTCTGCAAACAGCTTATGAACTCTGCGACTGGACGGCCCTGATAGCAGATATGATACACTGCATTGAACAGTGGGAACCTGGGAGGAGGAGGAAGGTATTGCTCAGTGCAAAAATAATGCTGGATTTATGTCTTTTGTAAATATCTATGAGATTCTCTGTGTTGTGTTGTGTTGCTGCTTAACTTACTTGTCAATTAGGTTTTTGTGCTTGAGGATGAGATAGACCTCAGCTGCTGTTGCTGGTCCCTGCAGCTTCTGACCGTTCAGCATCTCTTTCTCCAGCTCCTCAATGGACTGAGAAGAAAAACATGACGTGTGAACTCTTGTTAAATGGAAAAAGAGAGATGGTCCATGCACTCAATTTTACAACTTTCCTCAACTCGCATACCTCTGGACCAAATATATTTCAGTATGTAGCGGACTGTAAATTACCTCTAGTATGGTCCAGCGTGCTTAAAAAAGTTTTTCCATTTTCACGTTTATTCATTTTATAATTATTTTCTTAAGGGTGAGGGTTGTTATTTGTCCCTTTTGTTATTATATAAAAGGTTGAAGATTTTATTTTGAAAGAGTTGTAACTGTAGGAAGCGAAAAAATCACAAAACAGCAGTTTGTCTTCACAGTAAAAGTGTGTCTTCAAAACAACAGAAAATGTACTTTTTCCTTATTTAGTACCTGGCACAATGTTTGTCAGTGTTTTGCTTAATATTGTACTTAATATTGAGTAATATTATAATGTAATTTTATAGTTTTTCTGAATTTCAAAGTTGGTATGATTGTGTTTAAGCTAGCAAAACTGCTATATTAGCCTAATTCACTGCAATTTAGATTTGCTTATCTGTAACCGCTTATCCTATTCAGGGCCGTGGGGGGGGGGCTGGAGCCGATCCCAGCTGATATTGGGCGAAGGCGGGGTACACCCTGGACAAGTTGCTAGACTATCACAGGGCTGACACAGAGAGACAGACAACCATTCATGCTCACAGTCACACCTATGGGCAATTTAGAGTCAACAATTAACCTAACCTGCATGTCTTTGGGCTGTGGGAGGAAGCCGAAGAACCCAGAGAAAACTCATGCTAACACGTGGAGAACATGCAAAAATTCCTCAATCCAAACAGCTATTGGGCGAGATGGGAAGGAAACAAAAAGCTTTCTGACAAGACTACGCACTTGCAAATACCTGAAAAAATTTGATTTAGGTATGTCATGTTCTCTAACAATGTGCTCCAAAGACAAAGTTATTGTTTGGAAAAAGATCCCTTATACATCGTAGCCCCTTCCTGAACCATAGCTGGAATGCAGAGTCTATTAATGAAGGTGGAAATAGCCCATTAGAGTTAAAGTGAGCGCCTGTTTATGTTTAAAGTGTGACCTAAACTGGGACCATATTTTCAGTGAGCCCATACAATGGGGTTGACTGTCTGCTGAGAGGTAGTGGTGCACAAAGCATTGATGGTAAGGATACTGGATTGCAAGCAAATTGTTCCATCTCAGCCCATAATGGTCCTGTGCCCTGATAGAAATTTGGTACCCAGTAAATAACTTTGTGAATGTTGGAAGCCCAATAATAATGCAGAAAATGTGGTAGTGCCAGTCCCCCTGCGTCCTTCGGTCTCTCTAGATATGCTTTTCTAATTCTAGAAACTGCACTATATACAAGGTGTAACATGTTTAAACTGAGCTGCATTTCATACAGGATTTTTTACAATATTCAATTTTTTATGCTGATAAAATGGCGATATTTCATTTTGAAGTTTGATATATTTATATATAGCACTCTATTGGAGTTAAAAAAAAGTTAAAAAAGTTTGTAATTCATAATTGGAATATAAATGATAATTGGAAAAAAAGATAGATAGACAGACAGACAGATTTAATTTTCTCATAAAGGGTAAATGTATTTGAAAATCTAAGCTCTCACCTTCCCCGTCTTCACAAAGGCTTCGGCTACTTTGCGGTTGCGGCCGCCGTAGCAGGTTGTGATGAGGTCGGCCACACCGCAGCTCTCCAGGAAGGTTGCGGAGGACACGGTACCAGCAGTGCAGAAAATGCGGGCGAATGCAATCATCTCCATCAGGCCCAACCTGATCACTGCTGCCTTTGTGTTGTCTCCGAAGCCCAGGCCGTCACAGAAACCTGCTCCGACCGCAACGATGTTCTGAAGGACGGACGAGGAGAGAAAAGTGTAAGCAAAGAGCTGAAGACACACCGGGACACTCTGGACAGAATGCATGAAATGTCAAAAAATAGTGAAAAAATGCCCATTACAATTTCCCAAAGCCCAAGATGACGTCTTCAAATACTTTTGTTTTGTTTGACACAGTCAAAAATAGATGAATCCTATACGTGGGATAAGTTACATCTATACATTTTTATTAAAGTGTGTGAAGCCTATGATAGTCTAATGGCTTTAAACTCACAAACCAACACCATGAAACATATTTCATCCTAAATATGCATGTTAAATTAAATATGAATCTGTAAATACTGGGCCTTTAACAATTTGTAAGTACATTGCTTTGTGTTTTATTAAACATTTGGAGCTGGGCATGTTTCCCAGAGGCAGATTTATTCATTCAGTGTTGCTGCTTAGATGCAAAACTACACTTGGTGGCGTAATGTTGTGTATATATTAAAGTAGTTTTACCTTCACAAAGATATATTTGACAGGACTGCCGTGATGGGATGTAACCAAGTACATTCGATTTGTGTCTCTCTTCTGCTCAGTGTACAAAGACAGAGCCTCTGAGAGTTTTGCAGCTGTCATGCTCGTGTAACGGAAATTTTCATATCCGAGTAGGCCAAAGTTCACCATGTACCTTTAAAGAATCTCATTGCCTCACATAGCAGACCTTGTCACCATAAGCATTAAAACAGTGACCAGACAGTTTTGTCTTCTGTGACTGTAAACAACAGAGGGCTGAAGTACTCGTTATATCTTGTGATGCTCTGTTGTCTGTTCTGTGCTGACTTAAGGATAATGATTCACTTTACTATTTTTTCATGACTCTGCACTTATCTGTGTGTTTTGTATTAGTATGTATAAAGGCCTGACTATTTTTGTGTTCGGGGCTCACTTGTTTCAGTTCACTCATGTGACTGTGCTCGTGAGTCCATCTGCAGATGCTTTTCTTATTGAATTATGTTGGCATAAACCCCATTTTTGTTGCATGCAGCTGTGTTTTATAATAAAAGCTCACCTTCAGGGCTCCACAGATCTCCACCACATCACACTCCTCTACCACAGTGACTCGGAAGTTGTTGGTCTGCATGAGTTCCTTCAGCAGAGCCCCGTGGTTTTCATTCTTACACCCTGCAAGCAGAAAAAAAAATAACTTTAGAAGATGACTTGTTGTCACCACCATTTAAAACTGGTAGACTTTTATTAAGAGTCATGATTAAAACACAGTAACTTTGAATTCTTTTGGAGTGGAGTTCGTGGCACTCTCCGCAAAATAATTTGCAATAAATGATAGAATTGTGCTGTATCATTAAAAAGTGCATATCTACAGATGGGGACCATTTGCGCCAATAAAACAAGCATTCACAATCACTTCACTCACTGTAATGCAAATATTCCAATCAAAATTTTCTGAAGTAATAAGCTTAATTACTATGATGTGTTTTGTAACACTGATTGATTATGATAACTTCTGTTATGATTTGTTCAGAGCTTTATGCCAATGATTTGAATAAGGAGCAATACGTTCATTGTTTTAAAGTTGAAGCCTCTACTGAGAGTCAGCATTAAACTGGTCATTTTAAATGTCTGGATTCATTAAGACAGTGGTATATATATGATTCAATTTAAATGCGTTTCTGTTTAACACTATGAAATAGGTCTGAAGTAATTATGTTAACATAATTTACAATACAAATAGTTCTAATGACTAAGAGTACAAATGGTAGTAAGCATATGCTTACTTCTGATTGTGGATTACGATGAATTATTATGATTATGAGGGGTCCTTGGAAAAATGTTCTACCCTGTACGGGGTCCCTGGCCCCAACACGTTTGAGAACCCCTGTTTAAGAGCACAGCAGTAACGCTGCAAGGCCTCAAACATGTTACATTTGCCAGCACTGATCCAATAAATATTAATCCTGTCACGCACAAATAGTAAATCCCATGAAGCATGCTGCACACTGGGTTGTGAAGAAAACAAATGTCAAACTGAACCAACTCACGCTGTCATTTACACAGCAAGATTAAACTGTCCACTCATGCTGACGCTGCAGAAAGCTGGAGAACACAAACCGCGACAAACATACTTCCTGCTTCTAGGCTTAAACCTGCTTATTGTAACTTTAAAAATCTTGAACAAAGTGCAACTTTGTCTAAATTAAACAATAACCCTATGCTGAGCAATCAAAAATACGCATATCAGACTAACCGATGGTGGTCTCGCAAAACTTCTCATCAGCAACCTCATTGGCGATGTTGGCCCCCATCAGCACACTCATGGCGATACCGAGCTTCTCCTGGATCACATCAGAGATGAGTTTAAGTCCATCGGGCCCCTCGTCTACGCCCTGGAGGAACAAAAACACACACACAAGCAGCGTATTTACATTAAGTCATAGGAAGCTGGTATTTGGGTCAAAGGCCACACTGCACAACTGGCTCACGGCTGCTGTAACCTGGACACAGACTGTATGAGGCAACATGAAGTGGCGTCACACCAATATTCAGACACGAAAAGGTGAGAAATTCAAAGAGCAAAGTTGAACCTTGATAAGGGATATCCCCAGCGCATCAGTCTTTATCTTGCCCTTCATGGTGTCGCACACTTTCGCAACAAACTGGTGCGGGATCACAAACACCAAAATGTCTGCATCGCTGGACGCCTCCACCAGGTCTGGGACGGCCAGCTGTGGAGGAAAAGGAGGGTGAGGATGATGCTGAAGGAGATATGATCTATATTAAAGAAAACTGATGTTTTAGTGGTTGAAGTCATTATAAAACAGACTCTATAGTAGTCTATAAAGGGAGGCTGTGATAGAGGAAGCTATTGCAACAAGAACAAAGGCAGATACAATGTATGCCTCAAGGGCTCAAAACATTAAACATTTTGGTTACTACGGTACATCCATGCACTAAACAGACAGTAAAGCCAAAGGCAGAACACTGAATTACTGTTAAATGAGGAGAAACCAATAGTTTCTTACCACATTTTCTGGCAGCTTGTGCCCAGGAAGGTACTTGACATTTACATGGTCCGTGTTGATTATTTCAGTCAGTTTGCGCCCATTCACCGTCTCCTCAAACACCCACATTTTTACAGTGGTGTCAAAGGTTGAATTCTGAGCAGCATTGGCGCCCACTATCTTGGCGATGGCAGAACCCCTGCATTGTTAATAGATACAGAATAGTATTTCATTTACATAAATAAACCATGTTGAAATTCCCACTGCATTTAAAAATCTGTGTAAACTGAAAGTAACATCACGGCAAGAAAACAGTCAGTGTGGAGAAGAGATCCATTTATGATAAGCAGAGGTGCATTTAAAAAGGGGAACTACGCCCATTTTCAAAATCCATACATGTATTTATGATCGAAGAGAGTCCAAAAAATATTAGTAAACATGAACAACTCTCTTTAAATTCCAAAAACTAGAGTGCTAAGTCTCAAACTTGTGATGTCATAGGGTATAAAGTGTGTAGCTGCTCCATAAACAATGAATATGGAGAGATCTTCTAGATGACACTGAGAGCCCCCTGGGGAATGATCGGAGCATATGGGAACATTTTCTGTTTCAAATCACTACAGTAAAATAAAGCTCATTTAGGTATACAAAATAAAACAAACATCCTGCGGGTCCACAAAATCAGTCTCCAATTCATTGTCTATGGAGCAGCTCCAGGCTTTATACCCTATGACATCACAAGTTTGAGGCTTACTTCTCTGGTTTCTGGCTTTGAGAGAGAGGAGCTCATGTTCATATTAATTGAAATCTCCTAGGCCATAGGCCATTCCTAATTAAGGCGGTGTTCCCCTTTAAGTCTTGATGTTAAACACTTCACAGAGTTATTAATAAGTGACTCATAGTGTGATCACCATGGCTCCTCATGTGTTTTCTACTGGTTCACTCTAAAGTTGCTGCACTTCAATCCTCTGGCAGGCTGCCCTCAAGATAAGCTGAAATAGGTGGCCACCTACTGTACCCTTGATACGTGGAGGCAACACTGTGCCAAACTGCATTGAGAAATCTGTAGCTTTTACATTTGTTTACTCAAAAATGATGTTACATAGGGGTTAAACATGATTTTAGGGCATTCTTCATAATAATAATAATAATAATTCGGGGCCAACACATTAATTTGGCATAAAAACAATACATAAAGCATCAATGTGCTGTAAATTTCTTTCAAACAACAGCTACTATGTATAAAAACAGAGGTTTAAACTAGTTAAATACATCTGTTTGGTCAATAAACTAAAGCTATATTCAGAATTTACAAGAAGACTTACATAATTCATTCAATGCTTGAAATTATGTTTTACCATTCTGGGATTTTGAAGTTGAAGTAGTTAACTATAAATTATAAGACTGATGAATGGGGTTTGTTGTTGACCAGAGAAAACCATGTATTCGAGGCATCTGTTGGGAGGAATGTAAAGCCATGCCCATTGTAGATGTGTGATTAGATGGTGGCTGTAAAATAACAAACATATATTTCCACTGTAGAGGTGCTAAGGAGAGGGAGCTAACATGTATTTCTGTTGTTGACACAGTATGTCAAACTCCATTGAGATCTCTGCTGATTTTATGTTGGTTTAGGTTAAGGTTTTAACTAATAAAATGTATCTGTTAGGTTGAAAGCTGTAAGCCGAATTTAATAGAGGACTTAAAAGATTAAATTAATGGTTTAAAAATCATGTTTTACAACTCTGTTACTTTGAGGTCGACATGGTAACCTTAAATTATGAGATTGTTGAATGGGGTTTGGTGTTGACGTTAAATAGCTAACATGACGGCAGAACCGCAGTAATCGTGACTGACATGTGGCCAGTTTTCTGTCCACTCAGCCGGTTTCTTAGCAGTCTAATTAATGCATAAACTAGCTCATGTTGCAGCTAACTAAGTGTTATATAGTAGTTAAAGGTAAAACGTATCTAATCATGGTTAAATGAAGGCTAGTTAACGATAGCTGGCCGGTTGCCCAGTGATGCTAAGTTGCCTAGCTACAGTTCACCAGGTTCACATCATTAAACACACAAAGTTAGTAATGTTTACCAGCTTAACAGCAACAGTTCAATACATAAACATGTCAACTTGCCAGTTCCCAGAGCCGATGATGCAGACTTTCTTCGGAGCTGCCATTGTGAAGAGGTAAAGCGATGAATGGAGGTTGAACCGAGGCTGACTGTGAACCTGCAGGATGCAGTTATGCAACAACAGAGCTGCAAAGTGTGCTCGGGTCTTATTGGCCTATCCGATGAGGAGACACTGACCCGCCCTTCAAAACGTCCTGTCATTCATTCATCCAGCCGGCTAGAGGTTAGTAGGCTCAAAGTAAAGAGAACAAAAGTCACAATGTGAACTCTGCAGACTGTTATTAGTAGTATACATGGTGTGATAACTGAATGTGCACAGATCTTGTGGACTAATCTTATTAACCAGACACATCTAGGCTTACACTAAGTACCGCACTGAAGTACACTTTTGAGGTATTTGTACTTTACTTGAGTACTTCTATTTTCTGCAACAAAAAAGAAGTATACATCAAGTTTATTTTACGTCAAGTAAACTTAATTATAGTTCAAGTTTATTCCCAAGTATACTTTATGTAATAAGTGTACTACTATCAAGGTACTAGTACATAAACTTAGTGGCGGAAAGTACTGTACTTAAAGGTCCCATATTGTAAAAAGTGAGATTTTCAAGTCTTGTATCTTATAAAACAGGTTTAAGTGTGAAATAAATACTGTTAAACTATCAAAAAGCTCAATATACGGATAAATACACACAGCCCGTATTCAGAAATTGTGCGTTTGAAACAAGCCATTAGGATTTCTGCCCATTAGTGATGTCACAAATACACAATATTTAGACCATTACACGGTTTTAAACGTAAACATTCTAAATGTGTCCCAGTTTATTTTCCTGTTGCAGTGTATGTAAATAACATCAGCTGACAGGAAGTAAACATGGACCCAAGCTGTTGCCTAGCAAGGCAATTCCATTGCAATTCTGTTGAAATGCACTAAAACGGAGCGTTTCAGACAGAGGGTTAATACAGGTATATTCAGGCTGACAGTATGAGGAAAATAACTTTTTTTTTTTAACATTACAGCATGTAAACATGTTCTAGTAGAAACACAAAATACAAGTAGGAACCTGAAAATGGGCACAATATGAGACCTTTAAGTACAATTTAAGGTACTTTCCATTTTTACTTTCTATACTTCTACTCCACTATATTTCTGCAGGATATACTGTAGGCCTACTGTGCTTTTGTACTTAACTACATTTATTTGACAGCTGTAGTAACTTCATAGATTCAAATATATCATCCAAAAAATATATTTTTTCTTCATAGAGAACAAAGTTACCTTGTAGAGTAAATTGATGAAATGCCAATAAAGTAAAACTACTCACAAGTTAATGCTTAAATGCTAATAATCAACTTTAATGTGTAAAATAATATAAGCTTTTGAAAGGTACCATTCTGCATTCTGGATACTTTTACCTTTGATACTTTAAGTACATTTAGCTGAAACTATTTAAGTCCATTTTTAAATGCAGGACTTTTACTTATATTTTACTTATAATCGAGTATTTTTGCTACTTTGACTTAAATAAATGATCTGAGTACTTCTTCCACCACTGGTGTAACCAGTACATATTAGAAATACTTCTCATGATAACACTAATAAACTGGCGACTGACTGATTGTATGAATGATGATGCATTGCTATACATTAACCTACCTAATGTTATATAAGGTTGTTAAAAGCTCCACCCTCAACACAATAAAATGTTGCTTAACTGTTACAGTACATTTTGCAAATCGTGCTTTACTTAGTAAAGTTTTGAATGCTGGACTTTTAATTGTAATTGAGTATTTTTATTGTATGTTATTGCTACTTTAACTTAAATAAAGCACTGTGGATTTCCCCCATTACATGTCTTCTCCCTGCTTTCTCCACAGGACGCTAACAGGACACAGCTTGTGCTGAGTTGTCACTGTGCAGAATACAACCGGCACATAGAGAGTCACGAGAGCGAGCACAGAAAGTTCACTGTGTGAGAAATCATTTTTGGTCTGGAGGACTCACACAAAAGGGGAACTTGTTGTATAAGAGTTGGGACTAACAGAAAAGTAGGAAGGAACAAAACTCCAGATTCAGCAGTCTGGTTTCTATATGAGCAAAATCCAGCTTATGGAAAATATTTTATTGGAGTTTTCATGATTATATCCCCACCATAAACATTAGGATCATAAAGTCAAATGAGCTTTTATTTGTGGTTCAACCTTCATTTGCCTTGTTGAAGATTACATCAGTGACCTCTGGATAATTAATGAAGCAATGCACTCTAATAAAGTCACTGAGCCATCTCACGGCAGTGTTTTGAAGCTAAATGCTAACGTCACCATTAAAATTAAACATTATACCTGCCAAACAGTTTAGCAGGTATAATGTTTACAATGTTAACCATCCTAGTGTGTTAGCATGCTGACATTTGCAAGTTATTTATATTAGACAAATTGATATTTTGATCCCCAATGATGGCTCTTCATAAAAAGTAAAGGGATCACCAATGTTATTACAATTCATCCTGAGGGGAACATGAATGTGTGAACAAAATTTCCAATCCTTCCAAAAGTTTTTTTACTCAAATCTGCAAATGTCAACCTCATGGTGGCGCAAGAGGAAAAGTCAGAGGATCACCAAAGTAATATCAAAGTACATCATCTGGGAACCATGAATGTCTGTACAAAATATCATGGAATTTTCTTTTTTTTAAATGTACAGAAAATCTGTACAGAAACTTATATACACTGAAAAGAAAGATATTCCTAGCTTTAATTTCTAGTATAAATGATGACACAGGACACCTTGAAGTGAATAAAAGTAACATAAAGTTAGCGTTTAATTAATGTAATTTAATATAACAACTGCTCCATTATTTATTTATACATCACCAGACTAAAATAATCATCCTTTCGTATCTAAAAAAAAAAATGGAAAATTAAAAATGGAGGCAAAAAATAAAACCTGAAAGCATGGCTTGTATTGAGATGCATGACCTCATGCAGTGGACGCTGGAAAACAACAATCCAGATGTTCATTTTTAATTTACTGATGATACATTAGAAGCAGCTGTGACTGTAGCAATACAAACAAAAAGAATAGAAATAGCGTCGTACTTTAATATTTGATAAATATACTTTTCATAAATAAACCTACAATCATGTACAGAAAAAGACACACAATATTTTATATTAAATAAATACAACAAGTACAGCATTACTCAGATCAGACTATGCTAATACAATGAGATTATTATCCAATATTTACATTACGTTGCAGTTGATGGAATGATTGTGCTTGATAATAACACTACACAGCTACACGCTATACAATTCCCATTTCCTGTTAAGAATAACATTGAGCTCAATGGGAATGAGTGCAAGTAGATTAACGCCAACAGAATATTGTTTGATTTTTGTAAACAGAGTCAGAATAGAGACAGTATTAAACATGCACCGCCAGAGCCGACATGTTTCCTAACTGATAACAGATACAGTGTTTTGGGATATGAGGGCAGCAGTTTGAATTTTTCCTTTATCAGCTTCTGATTTTGCTGCAGATGTCGGGGCAACATTAGTAACACACTCACACGCGCACACATAAATACATGCTCACGATATTCAACCAAACACACAGACAGATGATGAACTGCAGATTAACTTGTTCATCAATGGACCACGTTTAGAGATGCCTACTGTACAGTGCTACATGCAGTTTAGAGCCCTAGAAGATGGCAAAACACATTCAACATATTTATACTCATTAATTTGATCTTGCCATGTTAGAACCTACCGAAGGAAAATTTCCTTAAATGTGATGAACATGTAAAAATGTAAGACACTCCCTTAAATCAATATCTGTTTTGTACTCTCTCCAGGAAATACAAGTTTATGTTTTTAATTTCTCTGTATACAGTGATTGTCATTGAAAGGGAATTTGAAGGCAAATCATACAGTATGTAGCACCTGGTTGTATATACCTGTATGTGTACATTTAGTTTTGTGGCTGTGTATCCATCCATCTCTTTTTCATGTTAAGATACTTGTTTTAGCTCATTTAACTGTTTGTTCTTCAAAATACTAAAAGTGTTTTAAAGCTGCAGTAGGTAACTTTGAGCAAATATGAGAAAAAAATATTTTTACAAAACTGTCACTATATCCTGACAGTAGTGCATGAAACTGATAATCTGTGGGAAAAAAAATCTGTTCCTACGTGTGATCCTGTGCTCATAATGGCATTTGCAAGATTTCATTGCATGCAAAGGAAAACAACCAATCAGAGTTGAGCAGCCGTTGGGCGGTGCTTGGTTTTGGCTCAACTGTTTTTAATATGGCGGCCGGGTCATAAACTCTCACTTTACAGCTAAAGAGCACGTTAAAATATGTTTCTGAAAACATTTGAGGTGAGAAATAGGCATTACAGTAACAGAATATTGATTCATATTTGATCGGCGCTGCCTAGTTTGACAGTTTCATTGGAGTTCACAAGATTCGTGAGCAGTGATTGACAGCTGATGCAGAGACTCCTCAGCTCTGATTGGTTGTTTTCCTTCGCAATGCAAATGAGCACCGGAAGACACAGAGGAACCTGATTTTTTTCACAGATTATCTGTCTCATGCACTACTGTCAGGATATAGTGACACTTTTATAAAAAATTACTTTTTATCATATTTGCTCAAAGTTGCCAACTGCAGCTTTAAAGCAAAAGTTCAGCATTTTGGGTAAAACGTGCTTTTGTTCTCTAATGGAGAGAGAGAGAGTGGAGAATGTCTACAGCCAGCAGCCAGTTAGCTTAGCTTAGCATAATGACTGGAAACAGGGGGAAACAGCTAGCCTGGCTCTGTCCGAAGGGAACAATTTCAAAGAGTAAAAATGACACGTTATGGTTTTACGGGTTAGGGTTAAAGGCAGATTTTGTTGTCATTTGACGCAGCCAGGCTAGCTGTTTCCACTCTTTTCATCTAACTCTCTGCCAGAAAGCAATTATGCTTATTTCCCAAAAGTTGAACTATTGTCAATTCAGTTCAGAACAGTCAGGGATTTTGCTGCTACTAGCCTTACGTGGTCTGGTGTGACCAGTAGCTTATGGAGGCTAATGTGAGCAAACTTGAGCAAGATACTGCTGCACTACACTACATACTAGCATTTACTATTATCCTGTAATGGTCCCGTAATTGTGGCCTTTTTCACAGCAGACCTTTTGACTAGTCATAGCAGGAAGAACACAGGTGTTATTATTAACACTATTAATAATGGCATGACAGTGTGACAGCGAGCCGACATACACAACACAAAGACCCTGCAACTGAAGCAGCTTAATAGAATTCATCATTAATTTAATTATTTACACCTTTGATTTTCCTACTGTGACGCTCCAAAACGTCTTCTGTTATAAAAAGACCTTTAACTGCTGCTCAGCAAATGTTACATGGGCTCGCTTTAAGGCCAGATATATTTTTTTCAACCTGTTCTACTCATTTCCATACATGGAAATGACCTTTTTCATTATTAATTTGCTTGGCTTGTAAATTCTTAAGGGCGCTCTCACCCTGCAAGATGAGGTAGTACAGTATATTGGCAAAATGCTCAGGTTTTTAACGAGGGAAGACGTCGGTCATAAGATGAGGTTTGATGCCATGAATATAAAAATGGAAAGTTGGTGGAAAGAAAGGGGGGAAAAGTCAAGAACAAAAGAGTGAAAGCAAACCTCAAAGACAAAAGTAAAGAATGTGCAGCACTGACATGCAAATACCTCAATATAAAACTAAAATAATAATGAAATGAAAACAAACCTGTCACATCAGATGACAAACACCACCACACAGCTGGGATTTCTAATGCTGATTTACTGAACACAGATGAACCTCAGCTCAGTTCATGCCCCCATTTACTGTATCTGTTACTATGTCTTGAGAAGCTGTTTACAGATGACCATGCAGTTATTCTGACATTTTTGAATTCATCACAACATGTTTGATCTCTGGTTTCTGCTGTCCTGCTGTCTGTGTGGCTTCTCCTCTCTTCAGCCACATGCTGTATTTACCTCACAAACCTTAACCAGGCACAGTTAAGACACTTTCGCTCCGTTTGCTCCTGCAGTCTGGAAAACTGCAACGAACAAAGTCCATGAAACTGCTCAGAGACGGGAGAGTGCAGCGGCTCCCTCCTCGCGTCTGCAGAAGCCTAGTGAAAGTTACTGACGTGACATTTGACGTCGTCTAAGCTCAGGACCGTTCCCTGGTCGTTGTTGTTGTTGTTGTGCTTGTGCTTCTTATCAGAGCAGCGACACAACTTGTACTTTATCACCTGAGAGGGTTAAAAACAGAGCAGGTCACCACGACAAACTGCCATTTATGGCTCAACAAGGATCGTAGGAAAAGAGGGACAGCATTGTTTCTGATAGAAATACTGAGGTATCCACAACGCAATTTGAAATGTTTCTAATTATCTAATGATTTTTCATATTTTATTCAATTAAAGAGGTACTGCCATAGACTGTATATAAGAAGTGGACGTAGTCACCGTGACGTCACCCATTGGTTTGTGGACTGTCGTTTTGAAGCCTTGAGTTCGGCATTTTGGCCATCGCCATCTTGGTTTAAGTTAAGTACAACCGAACTCTGAATAAGACATTTTTTAGACAACCGAAAAATGTAAAAATTTACTTTCATGAATTGAAAACACACTGTGAAAGGGTTAAAGATGTAAGACGAAAACGTGGACATATCCCAGACCGGACAACACCGTGGTAGCGACCTGTCAATCACTAGGTAGCCACGCCCTAAAGCATACCCTGCTTTATGGTCTATTTGACTCTAATTGGGAACATCATTTACTAAATGAACATCATGCTGTATTGAAGAAGACTTGAAACTAGCGATTGAGACCATAAACTCATGTTTACAATGTTTACTGAGGTAATAAATCAAGTGAGAAGTAGGCTCATTTTCTCATAGACTTCTATACAATCAGACTTCTTTTTGCAACCAGAGGAGTCGCCCCCTGGTGGCTATTAGAAAGAATGCAGGTTTAAGACACTTCAACAGTGGCTTCACTTTTCACACCTGGTTGCCCACTGGGTACTGCATACTTTAACGTGTTTTTTGATATGACTGAACTGTGATGGAACACATCAATGCTGGTGTTAATGTTGACATTTCTTACCAAATTTATGAAAATCATCATTTCATTGGTTGAAAATGCTCAACACACCATTTACTGTTTTAAATCAGCCCTGAACCTTGCAAGGCCAATACTGACATAGAGTTGACCGGTCGGGCCTTATCTACACCATGAAACGCCCTCTAATCAGAGCACTCACAAAGCAACTCCTGCCTTACATATCCACGCAAAAAAAAAAAAAAACTAGTGGAATCTGCCTATAAAATACAACCATGTGTACATTTTTACATCCCTTATGGTTGTTAAAACACCCCCATTCCCAGAGGACTACATGACCTCAGTGTCCTCAATGGTCCAGTAGCTTTAACTTTGTATTAGGTAAATACTTACATGCAGCAGGATATTAGTCTCACCTCATAAAGGTAGTCAAATATCTCCAGAATGGTGAGTATGCTTGCCCCGATAAAAAGTCCCATCTGACCACCGATATCACCTGGAATAATCAGATGAAAGCTGATGAAAAACATCATCTACCATAAAGACAAAAGATAATCCGTCGACAGTATATAACGGACTAATGTACCTAAAAGTCCAGCCACTTCATACGCTTTCTTCTGTTCAATAGTTTCATAGTTGAGAGCCTCAAAAAAGATGTCCAACACCAGAATATTCTCTCTGAGAAGAAAAGCGAGCAAGTCAAGACATTAGTATTCTATTTCAGGAAACACTTGAATCACTCTATTCAGCACTAATAAGCATTTAATATGGTTTATAACACACTATAAAGTAGTTGTAAGCAGATATAAATGTTTATTAATGTATTTGTCATTAACTATACACCTCCTGTGGGCACAAACAGATAATTACTGACAATATAATAAAATATGTTATAATTATTGACAAATTATCTTTGCATATGCTTATGTTTGCTAACTACATTCTAGTAAAATCATGTATTAAATATTCATATACTGCTTATAAATGCTAAATAGAGGGACTTAAATTGACACATTTTTGCTTGGATGAATTTAATGAATGTATTATTATTATTATTATTATTATTATTATTATTATTATTATTATTATCATAATTAATTTAGTTTTCTTTTTGGTAATACATTTACACATTATTAGTATGTTCCTTTTTTGTTTTGTGTTTTTCTATCAAATATGTTTATGAATTAAATATATAATTATGTGCCATTTTTTCTTTTATATATGGTTCTTTTTTTCCTTTAAAGCAAAAAACTATCTTGAATTACAGAAATAATGCAATGTAAGCAAATGGAAATGTGTGCACTCTTGCAATAAAAAATATTCACGTATATAAAAGAAATACTTAAGAGTGTTTGTTTGCGTTTTACAAAAATGCAAATGGTTGATTCTTACTTAATATACTGCTCAGATTTGTTGTACTTCTTTGCCAGATATTTAGCAGAGGCCTTGCTGGGGATCTTGACGAAGGACAGCTCTTTGCTGTATCTGGTCATGTTGCACGGCGTCTCGCACACACAGAAATCATTGTCTCTCTCCACCAGGAAGTCTGCAGAGAAGAAAACCAGAGCTCGGTCTGACCTTTTGAACAGATCAATGCGGCTATGACTTTAAGATATCATTGGATGATGTGGGTATGTGCGTGCGTGTTTTGTATCTGTTGCTTAAAGACTCAGACCAGACGTGGACGAAGCCTTTTCCTTACCGAGAGCTGGGTCAGCACATTCTTTGTACAGCTCGGGGGTGCAGTAGGGAGCATCGCCTGCAGCCAAAGCAACACACACTCACACACTCACAGTCATTTCTCATTAATTTAACTCTTATACAACGCATAGTAAGTAAGTGGTTTCCTACCAGGCATGTGCACCATGCGACAGTTGCAGTTGTCCACCAGGTAGCGCGTTTCACAGTCGATGCGACAGGCTGTGATGCTGTAGCTGTCGAAGAAGTCTGAATCCATCGCCGTCACCTTACAGTCTCCCCAGGGAGGAGGGAGATATATCAGCTGCAACAAACACACATCACTTACTATACACAAGCCGTTTCCACACTTATAAATAGTATTACTGACACTTTTTAAGAAGAAAAATAAATATATATACAGTACTATATATACAACACATACTTTTATTTAAAAGTAAATTAAAGCAAATAAAGGACAAACATCCATGAATTAAAAAAAAGGATGCTGCCAATTCCAGAAGAATAAATCATGCAAATACAAGAATAAATCAGCTAAACAACCACAATTAAGAAACCTCTGTGTCATTTTAGATTCTGACCTCAATTCTAAGGCACATTTTAATTAATTGACAAAAACAGCGTTTTATCATTTTTAGCAAAGGTGAAACCTCTATTGAGGCAGAAAGATTCAGAACAGCTTGTTCGTGCTTTTGTCTCCAGTCGCCTTGACTGTAATGCAGTATATACTGGCCTACTAAAAGCAGCCATTGCAAAACTACAGACCATTCAGAATGCAGCTGCCAGGGTTTTAACAAAAACTAAGATGAGAGATCATATAACTCCTGTTTTACACAATCTACACTGGCTCCTTGTATCTCTTGGAACTGGTTTTAAAATCATTCTACTGGTTTTTAAGGCACTATATGGGCTCGCCCCCTCTTATTTCACAGAATGCCTAATGTTTCATGATCCTCCACAAACTCTAAGATCCTCCACAAACTCTAACTGTTCCCAAGGTCGCCACAAAAACCTTTAGGTATGCTACTTTTAGCTACTACCCCTCAATAATATGGAACACCGCCTTTAAACGTTAGACTTGCTGACTCAGTGGACAGTTTTAAACGACAACTCAAAATGCATCTTTTCAATATTGCCTATAACTAGCAGCTGTCTGTTTTCAATCTTTTATAATAGAAACACTCATTTTCTCCCATTTTTGTTGCTACATTGTAAATCCCTTTGTGCTGCATTCATCAAGATGCATTCATGCATCAAATTTAGTTTTATTGTATTTCTGTATAAATTGACAAGTGATTTAAAATGACTTTAAACGAAAATGCTGGTTTATCATGACATCGCTCATTTTTATACTTTTGGCTATTTATTCCTCCTCTCAGTAATAGTAAAATTGTATTCACCAAGTTAATTCCTGAGATTTAGAAACAAAGCGATATTGCTAAAAAGAAGACCAACATGGCAAGAAACACAAGCAGATGATCATTCAGGTTTTAGACAAACCCCAGGTTGGGCAAACCCAAATGCCACATGTTTATAAAGATGATTGACAGTGTGTACCCTCTGTTCCTGGCAGGAAACAAACGTCTGAAACCCGGGTGCCACTCCAAACCCGAGCTGGTCGATGAAGGACGGCTCGTCCTGACTGTGGATCTGAACTTTGACCCCAGCTTCAAATGAAGTCTCATCTGCAGGAAGATAAAAGAATGTTGAATCAAAGTGAAACATCACGTTGAAAATGTGTTTCACTAATGAATACAGACACTCAGCAGAGTTTTGTCTCACTAAGTACATTTGCTCAAGTGTAGTTTTTTAATTTTATGCAAATTTATACTACATCTCAGAGGCAAATATTGTACTTTTTACTCCACTGCATTTGTCTGACAGCTTTAGTTACTTTTCAGATTACTATATTTCATACCCTTCCTGTCCAGTGGAAACCATGTATCTCCAGATTTGTTGATTTTTAATTTGATTGTTTCTTATGAATTGCAGGTTTAAAATGTTCCTTTATGGGTTGAGAAAATTATCACTAAGTCACTGAGCTAAAAATGGTTGTTTTTCTGAGTTCATGAAAAGCAGTGACACTACAAACATGTAATAATCTTATAGAATATGATACATCGCTGTAGATTAAACTACCCAACAGTATACACAGGAGTTAAAATTAGCACAACCTTAAACATCTACAGCAGTAAAATGCAACATACACATTAATACAACAGTAATATTAATCCAAAAACATCATATATAATAGTAAAACACTGACAACTGCAAAATTACTACTTTTACTTTTGATAAGTAAAAGTACATTTTGCTGATAACACGATCTTTTACTTGTAGTGGAGTATTTTCACAGTGTGGTATTGCTACTTTCACACAAGTAAAGGATCTGAATAATGCCACCACCACTGCTGAGTTTCACTCTCTGAGGTATCAACACCTGCCCACACACACACTGTGACTCGTTGCCACAGAATGAAGTGAATGATGCCTTCCCCCTTCCTCACCTGTTTCTCCCCAGATCGGCAGGTATTCATCCTGCTGAATGTCCAGCATGAGCTCGAGTCCATTACCCATACCTCCCTTGGTGGTGATGAGGGGAGTGCGTCCATCACCGCCGGCGTTAAAGGTGTAACACTTCCCGTAGCGAGTGAAGACCTGAGAGACACATGAGAGAGATTTTTTTTTATTAGCTCTGCAAAACTGCAAAAGGTTTCTTACCGATGCATTTCCACTGGGGGTCAGTGTTTGACTCTATTTCTGGTATGTGTGTATGAACATGTGTGTATATGACAGAGGTATAGTAAGAGAGAAAAGAAGGATGTGTGACAGGAAGAGAATTAAAGAGAGGAAAGAGGGAAAAAGGAAGTCTTTCTGTGAGGTTTGTGAGTTACACAATCAACCCAGTGAGGTGATGGAGACTGGCAGACATTCCCTCGCATGCTCTTTATGGCACTTTATAATGGTCCTGATGTTACCATGGAGACCAAGCATTCCAGCCAGTACGAATGCAGCCTTAATTTTTAAAGAAAAGCTAAGATTGTTAGATTGAAAGCTGTGTGAGATATCAGCAAAAGCCCACATGACATGTTCAAACAGCCATGAGTGCTCGATAGTAAATAGACGGATGAATACTGAGATTTCTTTGGCGAAGAGTTAATCTTGCATTAGAGCGTTTAGTGTCGTATGAGTCACATAACCCAAGCAGGGAGAGAGTGGGAGAGCAGGGAGCAACGGAGAGCAGGGACGTAAAGTGAAAGAGACAGAAAGAGAGGGAGAGGGAGGGAGAGAGAAAGGGGGAGTTTAGCTGCTGACGCTCGGAGCTGGCTATTGTTCAGCGTTATGGCACAGAATGACATATCTATGATTAGAAAGAACAAACCAACCAAGTAATTGTTGAGAGAGAGTTTGGGGCCTGCCAAGGGCAATTTAAACATTTTGGCCATCTATCGTGTAAAGTCCGTGAGACACAGCTGGTTGTAGAAGCAAGACATCGATCTGAGTGGGGAAAAAACAATCAGTGCCATAAAGAAAGGTAAATTAAATGCACGGCGAGCCACAAACAATATGGGTGCACACATTTACACTCACTTACACACCTATAACAAGACTTAGGATTTAACACGTGTCTACAGCTATGGTCGCATCTCTGTAGATTCTGTCAGAATCAGGGGGATCTGTGTCCGACCATTTTCTGTAACTTTCCAAAGCCAACGACCCAACATTCACACACACTTCACACTGTGATTGGCCAGCTGTGTGGAGGTAGGAAAGGGTTTGAACTTCTCTCTCAGGATCTCTTTTTTCTGTCATTTTTCACGTGAACAACCGAGTGCAACACTACGAAGAGGGTTGACAGATTGGGATGGTTTCCGCCCAATTGGGCTACTTTTGATTAAGTTGGGCTGGAATTATAGCCTTCGGCTGATAGATGAAATTTGGTGTAAAAATGGAGAAACCCCTCCAAATGCTTCTGTCAACATTTGCTGGGGTTTTGCAAATATTCTGAAACAATATTACCAAACAAACTGTAATTTTATGGTCAAAAACGCTTACAAAATTCAGTAAACTTCGTTGTGTCCACTCACTCATATTATTGACTCATTCAATCTGAGAAATAATTTTTCTCCGGGTACTCCGGTTTATTCCCACAGTCCAAAGACATGCAGGTTAGGTTAATGGTTGACTCTAAATTGCCCGTAGGTGTGAATGTGAGCGTGAATGGTTGTTTGTCTCCGTCAGCCCTGTGATAGTCTGGCAACCTGTCCAGGGTGTATGTACCCCGCCTTCACCCAATGTCAGCTGGGATCGGCTCCACAACCCTGAATAGGATAAGCTGTTACAGATAGTCGATGGCTGGATGGATGGGATTTGAGAAATATTTGATTGACATGAGTTGTATTCAATTGTTGTTAGGGATATTGGACGTCAACATCATTGATAATGACATGGGCATTTGTGTATTTGGTTGCCTGACTGCACTCTTGTTGCGATAGCCTGTTTATCTAACATTTTATATTTGGTTATTTGATGCAGATAAGAAGCTTTGCATGCTTATGTTGTGTTTTCTATTGCGCGTGTAATGATTTCATGGTTTTGCACAAGTTTCTGACAAGGTTATGATTTGAGCTGTTTTTTATTGAATTGGGCAGGTTTTAAGTTGTGATTGGGCTGGAAACGGTCAATCTGATCTGGAAACACTGACTACGAATTCCCTCTAAGAGAGACTGTCTGAAAATGTGCACTGGTAAAGCACTATTTACCAGCTTTTCACTCCGCCTTGAAGTGCGACCGCTCTGAAAAACTTTCCACACTTTTTATTTTGTACGAACAAATTCTGTTTGAGCATAACCCTTTAGGCACAGTGGTTAAACATCCTCACAATGCTAACATGCTGATATTTAGCTGTAATGTTGCTTTCCATTTGAACTGAGAAGTCAGAATTTCCGAGTTCCCAGTTGGAAATTTCAACTTGAATGCCCCCTGAATTCGGATTTCCGACTCGGAAAGTCGGACAAACCTCATCAACCCTGACCTCAAAATCAAAGATGGTTGCTCCGCGCATCAATAGTAAAAAGAAAAGCTACAGTAATATACGCAGTCAACTCGTGTGTGACGTTATTCCCAGATCCTACTTCTGATTTCCAAGGTAAATGGAATGCATAATGTTTGTCAAGTTCACCATCTTAGTTTAGCATGCTAACATTTGCTAAATCCCACTAAATGCAAAATATAGCTGAGGCTATTTGGTCATAGATAAATTCAAATGGTGACCTGATGCTGCCGCAAAATGAAAAGTCAGTTAGGATCACCAAAGTCATTAGGATTCATCCTCTGGGGGCCATGGATGTCTGTACAAAATGTCATGGCAATCCATTTTAAAGTTGTTGAGATATTTCAGTCTGGACCAAAGTGGTGGACCGACCGACCAACAGACCGACATTGCCATCCCTGGAGCTAAGCAAATAGCATGGCTAACAACCATCCAGTAAACACAGCCTCTTTTAAACTATCCATTCTTTCTTTTCTTATCTTATCTTCTTTCATCAACCTGCTGCAGGTTGGCCTCCACTGCACATTCATTCACACGTATTGATCTGTGAACCCGGCCGGCTCGTTAAACATCTGTTAGAAGTAACCCGGCTGTCAGAGAGGCTCTGCCCTTTCTCCGCATAAATGTGTCAAATCATACAGCGGCTGCACTTACTGTACTTCATAAATAAATAAATCTTTACACAAATGTAAAATCCATGCATGTGACGGGAGCATGATGTTCAGCAGCATCTGGATCGATACACTGAAGTGAGCTGACGTCGTGTAGCACTTGTTCTCTGCCTCTCGTTGAATAGTTGATGTGACAGAGGTGGTAAGAATGAAGTCATCAAACATGTATAATGCACAGCATGCATACTGCGGCTGCTTGTTCTGCTTGTTAGGAGGAATGAATAAATTATTGTGCACGTATGAAAAAGGTTTTCTGCAACATATGGATCATATAGGAAGATACGTACGTGACAAAGAGAAATTCTGATTTCGAAAAGTGACAGTTTAATTTGCTTGTTAATTGTGACATGTGTACACTTTCAACACTATTTTACCGTAATTAAGGTACTTCAAAAAATCAATCCTTTTTTTAACACAGAATTTAAAACATAACTTGCTGACTGCAGTTTACACAGACTATAATCGTCAGAGCTCTGTGATCAATAAAGCTGTCACTCACACACAATTTCCCGTGTATAGAAAAGCACTCAACAGAGCTCTGCTGTAATTAATCATTATGCACATAATTATACATATCTGTTTTTAGAGCCACATCAGGTTTTGAAAAAGTCTCTAAAACACAAATCTGTGCACTTTCCCATCCATTTAGCGAAGTCTTTGCAATCTGTGAGCTGCTAAAAGATGTCTCAGCAGGTAAGGGCAAATTCAATCCATTAGTGCTCTGCTGTTTTATTCCCCATTTTCCAAAGATTTTACAGCCGTCTCCGTTAAGTGCCAACACTTTCACTGTTATTATGTTGTATGCTTAAACAGCTATCACTGGGAAAATGCTATTTAAATGCAACAGCGAGCAGGCAGCAGCCCACAGTGACCGGCACTAAAATACATCCACAGTTGTTGCATCTTATTGTGCAGCTTGGGTAATTTAGGACTCTTAATCCGACCAGGATTTCAGTTGACCTGGAAAAACTGTACTGGGTGCCTTCACACATGAATAAACTTTATGGAAGTATATAAAGGGATTAATATTAATAAGACCAAGAGTGTATACGGCAATGCCAGCAGCTCTGAGAGGCTGTATTTAGAAAAGATTAACATCAGCATTCTAACATAACAATCACAACGCTAATATGCTGATGTTTAACAGCTATACTTTTTACCATGGTCAACATCTTATCTTTGCATGTTAGCATGCTATGTTTTGATTATGATCACTGTAGCCCAGAATGGACAAACCAAACACTGGCTTTAGATAGAGGCTTTTGCATTTTTACGTTACCTGAAAGCCACCGTAGTTCCCAGACATGCATGGAAAGGGAGGGGTGAGCGGAGGGGTATTAAGTTGGTTGCAATTTGAAACCTTAAGGCTGGATGCCACTAAATCCTACATACTGGTCCTTTAAAATGTAAAAATATTTTTAAGATCAAATGTGATTTTTTCGGTGACGAGCTAACCCCACCCATCATTTAAAACCTCACTGGAGCAAAATCATGGTTGGAGGTGTGTGTTTGGATTTCCACTAACAAAATATTTGTTTACATCTCCAAAGAATGTGGTTGACGTCTAATTTATTGACTTGAACTTTTATTCTCCTCCTCCTCCTAAGCTAACATGTACCATATTCCCATTTTTGAATATCTGTACCAAATTTCATGGCAATCCATCCAATAGAATAAGCCAACCTCATGATGGCGCTAGAGGAAACATGAATGTTTGTATAAAATTTCCAAGCAATCCATCCAATAGTTTCAGTCAACAACTGACCGCCAGTGTTGGCAACTTGGCGACTTTGTTGCTAGATAATTTAGCGACTTTTCAGACCCTCTTAGCGACAAATTTATTGATTTATCCACATCAGGGAAAAAGTGAGAAATATATCATATTGTCATTCATTCCCATGTGTGGTGCTCAGAGTCATCACAGTGCACGGCTGGGGTCTCTCCTCTCCTCTTGAACCGTGCACAGGCAGGCAGTCAGCTGACACAACCACTAAGCTTTATGCAAATTATGTGGGGTGACGTCACCAATATGCAAATGAGCATATGATGTCATATGGCAACTTTTAGTAACTTCTGGAGCTAGTGCTAGCTAGTTTCATTGGAAAAGAGTTGGCAACACTGCTGACTGCATGATTATTCAGATGTGTGTTAAAACCAAAGGAAATCAGCAAAGCTACACGCTAATAAAGCCAACGTGAACTGGTGACTGATTACGGTTTACACTCTTTGCGATGGGTGATCTGGGAGTCCGATCACTAACGTTTGCAGCACAAAGGTAAAAAGAATTCAGGTATAAAAGCACCAGAGCCAAATCCTCCCCTCCCCCTCCGCGGTTTGGTTCTGAATGAATAGCTGACTCACCACGCTAATAAACAGTCTTGATGGAACAAAGCGCCTCTCCAAAGCGAAAATAAACTATAGGGGATTGAAAGCCAGAGGCACAGTGGAGTTTGTGTTTGCGTGTATGTGTGTGTGTTTGTGTGTGTGTATTAATGATGCTCTGAACATGGAATCAGACCCTGAGTCACTGATTGTCAAAATAAAGTAGTCAAGACCAAAGGCAAAATAGAGTAGGTAGAAGCGAACCACATGGCTCCTCTGAGAGTATGGATAACTAAAAAGCTTCATACAGAAACTTTCTCTTAATTAGAGGAAGAAGACCAAAGGCCCTCCTGCTCTGACAAAACACTACAGAGATAACAGCTGCATGAGTATCTGCCTGTAGTTTCAAAACACTCAGAAAGGTCGGTCCACAGCTTTGGCCCAGACTGAAATATCTCAACTACTGGATAGATTGTCATGAAATTTTGTACAGACATTCATGGCCCCCAGTGGATGAAGCTCAGTGACTTTGGTGATCCCCTGACTTTTCCTTTGGAGCCACCGTGAGTTTGACATTTTTGTTTTTTATTTAAATGTCTCAATAACTATTGGATAGATTGCCGTCAAATTTGGTACAGACATTCATGTTCCCCTCAGGATGGATTGTAATAATAACCTTCCTGATCCCTAAACTTTCCATCTATTTGTTGAGGCATTTAACTCAAAATCACAAATGTCAACCTCATGGTGGTGCCAGGGGAAATGTCAGACGATCACCAAAATCTGACTATACTGTCTTTTTGAGGTTTTAACGGGCTCAGTTTTAAAGCTAGAGTGAAGATACCGGTAATATATGAAAGCTAAGGATTCAATTGGTACCATGTCAGCTTGTCAGGAAGAATGTTAAATAATGCTCAGAAATTTTGGCGAGGACAAACTGGCATGGCCATTTTCAAAGGGGTCTCTTGACCTCTGACCTCAAGATATGTAAATGAAAACTCTACGATGAACAAAGTGAAAACTGTAACTTATTAGATAAAACAGATGTTGACAAACTGCAATAATTTGTCATTTAAAAAAGGTAATAAATCACAATATATATTATCGTAATACTCAGCATATTGCAAAATGTTTAAAATTGCAATAAGATCGTATCGTGACTTAAGTATCGTGATAATATTGTATTGTGGGTCCTCTGGTGATTCCCACTCCTACTGAAGAGCCGCTGGCTGACTAAAAAAGCAGAAAAATCTCCTAAAACAGCTTGGCAGTGTATTTTTTAGCAAAACAGGAGTGAATAGTGTATTTCTTGGGAGTTAGCAATATCAGGATTTGTCCACACAGCCAATTTATACTTTGAATATTTGACCAGTATTCTGCAGAACTGTAAAGTGCTTGAACCATTGTATTTTTTTCTGGAGGTCAAAGTCAGAATAATGAGTGTTAATTGATCATGCAAATCAAGACCGTCATGTCCAGAGCATTGACTGGGGGATGACACCTTGGGGTGGTGCAGGCTGCAGGGCAGAACCGTGTAATGATCGCCTAATCGGTTCGGACGGCCGGTCCTCCTGACGTTATTGACAACAGAGGAGAAAACAGGGGACATGAGCTGTAAGCTAAACCTTTCCAGTGCTCGAGGAAAATGAGTTTGAAATCAGTTTAAATGTCAGAATTCAATATTTCTAGGAGACCATCATCAGTCTCTGTCTTACTTTACCTGCTGCTTTATAGATGAAATATCATAAAAACCTCCCCCACTGTTGTGAGGGGAATTTTTATCTATCATATTTGGGATTTCAACCACCAGCTCCCACACAATAGAAATATTTCTAACCCTCCTACATTTCCTTCCTCCCTAGTCTGCATCACTCTTCCCTCCCTTGTGTCTCCTGGACTATGATGTTCTTTTCCCTGTGGACCCCTCTCCATCTCCTGCCGCACTTCCCCACCCGCCCTTGCTTCATTTGATGAATATTTCACAGGCCAGTAGAGACAGTCCTCCTCCTCGCTCATCCTATTCTCAGACACCGTCCGGGCTCTCAGTACCTATCACCTTCAGAGACGATAGCATCATAACGCCGGAGAAGGGCCACCTCAGGAGACCGGAGGAGAGCGGGGAGCATATCATATGAAGAAAAATGGAAGTGTGTATTCACTTAAGTTATATATGCCTCAGAGAACTGCCTCCATCTAAAAATCTGGACTGTGCTGACCTTAGCACTATCTCAACATGACAGAGTGAATTTGAGATATGGGTTAAATCAGGCAGGCGTTATAATATAAGACCACAACATCTGGCAGGTGAGAGAAGAGGTGAAGACGTTGTTTATAGTCTGTATGGATGCATAACCCAGCCTGGTTGCATGAAAAGGAATGCAAATGACCAGATAATGCACAAGGCAAAAGTGTGCAATAAGAACGCCGTTCTTGCTTTAGGCGTGTCACTTTATGTAGTCATGTAGTCTGTATTAACTGCAATGTAATGATGTAGAATAAAAGGGGAGAAAGACCGCTAATGGCAGGCGGGAGGGGAGACCGGTGTTCGAGACTGGAGTTTTGTTGCGTAAGTTACGTTAGTCACGTGTTTTCCGTAGTGATGTTGTTTCCGTATGTATTTTACTTAGGTTACGTACTTATTTTAATGTTAACAATCAGGACATTTATCCTAAACCTAAGTAAGGGTTTTTGTTTTCTAAACCTATGTGTTTTGTCGCCCCCCTGCCAGTACTGCATACACGAGTGTAATATTCACGCCTCGGCAAGGCAAAACGTGTCACTGACACGCTATCCTCTGGTGGACAGGCGAAATGCGCCATTACAAGTAAAAGTCCTGCATTCAAAATCCGACTTAAGTACAGAAGTCTTTATGGCAAAATGTACTTTAAATATCAAAAGCAAAAGTAGTCATTACACAGAAAAATGGCCCCTGCGACTGATATATTATTACAGGTACTGTATATATCACATTTTTACAGACATTTCCTCTGAAACGTGACAAGGAGCCCCAAACTACACACTGCTTTTCTGTAAAGGATCATAAGAAAGAAATTAGGAATCACTGGTTTAATCTATAACAATGTATTCGGATTTATAAAATGATATGTTTTTCATGTAAAATCTTAATGATTTATTAACAAAGTCATTAGTTACAACTTTTAACCAATTTAGAGCTGAAACAACTAGTCGATAAATCAGTTAGTCAGTCATCAGAAACTATTTTTCAATCATATACTGGATATCTAAGCAAAAATGGCAAAAATCCTCCAGTTCCAGCCTCTAAAACGTGAATATTTGCTTATTTTCTTATTCTTCCATGAAAGTAAATTCAACATCTTTGGGTTTTAGACGGTTTGAAGACGACACCTTTGGCTCTGGGAAACTTCAAAGAGCATTTCTCACTACTTTTGGCATTTTATAGCCCAAATGATTAATGAATAAATCCAGAAAATAATAGGCAGATTAATCAGCAATGGAAATTATCTAAGAATACTATAAATTGGCACCAATATTTCATTTCATTTAGATGGATGAGGCACTCTGGGATCCAAATCTGCAGAGAATTAAAGAGAGACCCTTTCTGAGCAAAACAGAGGAGATTCACAACAAAACAACAGGCAGCACAGCCTGCGGGGCCACTATCTGTTTCTGAGGACAACTAATTGTTGCTTTAATGCAATCCCTGGTCTCTATGGTGGCTGGACTTGCAGTAGCACCACACACCAAGAAGAAATGACACCCTGAGGGAAGGTTCCCCGTGATTCCTCCCACCGACTATTCACCGAAAAGAAGAGGGAGGGACATTTTTGTTCAAAAGCAACTTCAAATAACTACTGAGAAATGATACTTTCAAATTCCTGCAGTGCAGGAGCCTCTTGGTGAATAATGGAAATGGTCTTGTGAATTTGGATGAGCAACATAAATGTCTTAGAATTGTCGGTTCACATTCATTTAGAGCTGTTCAATTTGCTATAGAGTCTCTTGCAGTTAGCAGCCTCCCTCGTATTCGCTCCCAAGTGACCAAAAGTAGAGTGGGATGGTAAATGGCTGCTTTGGAGGACGAAGACATTCGCTATCAGCCAGTAATGTGGTGCAGTTATACAGTATATTTTTTACGATTTAATTACATTAAATAAAATAGCTCTATGGCAGTTTAAAAGTACTTGCACTGCTTGCAAATTGTGACATGTAACATTAATCTCAGCTTCATCACCCCCTCCCTTTCCTCTCTCTCCGTCCCTTGTGCCAACCTCCTCTGCATGTCCCAGTCGTCACCGTCGCCTACAAATCTCCTGCCTGCCTGCTTGTGCCAGTCGTATGCAGAAGAACCCACGCTCAGCAGGCAGGCAGCGAGGCCATCACAGCAGCAGCTACAGTAGCTGCCCTATAACTCCAGTGTGCACCGCCCTCTTGTCATACACAGCTGAGTAAACATCGAAGGATAAACAGCCCCGGGCCCAGTCGGGCCTTACTACAGCTGAGGGCACTTTAAGTGGCAGACAGCAGGGTTAACTAGGATTAAATTCTCATGTGTCAAGTGCAATGTTTAGGTTGTGCAAGAAAAATATGTACAAAATGTAGTATGAGTACGTGCTAGGGGTGTCCTTGACTAAGAATTTACATAGTCGAATCTGATTGGTCGAGTCTTGCCTATAGTCGACTGATCGTAAAATTATGTTTGTTATTTTTGCTCATTGACCCTCGTCTGTTTAAAGACCCTGACGCACCAAGCCGACGGTCGGCCGTCAGACAGTTTGGGGCGATAGTCAGTGAGCGTCGGTCGGCTAGTTTTTGTGGTGTGTCCCGCACCGTCGGCCTTTGTCTGCCCATGTTGGAAGTTTTCTAGCTGATTCAGCGTGTTGAATCAGCGGAGGAGCCCGTCGGTGAAAGAAATCACTCTGATTGGCTGTTCAGCTTAAACGAATCAGTGCACAAAAAGAGAAACAGACGTGAGGAAAGCAAGTCAAGAGGACAAACACAGAAGGCTCTTTTAGGTTTTCATCTTCATCTCATCTGACTATCCAATACACAGATATTTTCACAACCACATGGCTATCTGGAATGAAGCTAAGTGGTGGGTGAGGGTGGTGTGAAAATGGTCGGCAATCCAAAGACAGAAGGGAAGCGACAGGGAAGCAAAGGCACGGTCAACGAGAGAGAGAGAGAGAGAGAGAGACAAGCCGCAAACAGCTCTTATATGCACCTCCCCCAGCTAATTTTAGTCTAGAAAATCGTTCATAAAATTCAAAATATATTTGGTGCCCTGATAGTGCTACATTCCTATGTGAGTGCTCTGATTAATAAATGTAGGCCTATTCTTTGATTTGAAACAGTAGCCTTATGTTCTTGTTATGTATAAATGATCCTTTTTTCGTAACCACATTTTCCCGTCGCTGCGACGATTCAATTGTGAGATTGGCAGTCGAATCAGGCTCCTTGGATTCAACCGTCGCAGAGCTGACTATTCGGGGTCAACCCTATTACATGCAATGCAAACAAAGGCAATAGATTAAAATAGAGTGACATGATAATATGAATTTGAGACTTAACACGACCATATGATGAGCAAGAGTGAGGTGAATAAAAAAATTCTAATAAACCAGACCTTATATTGTGGCTGAGCACAAAGTCTCTAAGGAAAGTCCATGTAAAGGTGTCTGACAGTCTGAGGAAAGAAACGTCTCGTCAGCCTTTCTGAGATTGCCCTCAGGGTGCAGTAGTGCTTCCCTGGCGACGGCAGAGAGAAGAGGCCATTGTTGGATTGGCTGGTGTCCCTAACAATTTTTTCTGGCTTTCATCCTGTAATGTTGGCGGTAAATGTGGTAATGCAGCCTGGACGGTGTGCTGTGCTGACTGCACCACCCTCACCACTCTCTGCAAGGCCTTCAGATCCTGCAGAGGGTGGTGCCCTAATGCTCTCTGTCAGAGTGCTATCAATTAACCTGATCTGCCAGCCGTCATTGGAAACTGTTTGGAAAGGGCAGGCACTTTCATAGAATACTTGGCAGGTGATTGGATGAACCATCTGTCAATCAAACTCTTGCCATATCCAGTCGGGAGAAGAGAGAAAACCTCTTTTCCATCGAGAAAAGCCTTCAGTGCCATTCTTTGCTCTTCTTTCAATGAAGAAAATACTAAAATAAATGTCCGATATAACTGATGCTATTGCAGCATCTATGCTAACCTTTTCAGGAGCCGCCATTGGTGTTTTGAACAAACAGTCGCCTCTCCGTATCGCGTCACACACATTAAGCACCTAAGCCCGTAGCTGCCAGTAGCTACCAGTAGCTCCTCACAGGACGCTGATTGGTCCGTGCTCTGGCTTGCCGGACACAAACACGTTTTTGTGTGATATATGATCCCGCGATTCTCGCGTGATAACGTGACATGGCGAGCATCCAGCTGCCATGCAAGGTAAGCTCTCAATGGCAGTGTTGATGAAAACTATGACAAACTACACAAAAAATTCTACTACATTTTTCGTCAACAAATAAAAACTAAACAATAATATGAAAGAAAGTCAAATGGACAAATTATTGTTTTAATGCAAAATATTATTCAATTTCCTGCATGCATCTGCATGAATCACACAGGCCAACCAGGTTTTTTCTCCAGTTTTTCTAGGACATAGGCTTATTTTTGTGCTAATTATTCCAAATTCTATTATCAATAAAACATTGATGACATTACACAGTTTATGAATAATGCAAATAATGTCATCGTACTGATAAGTCAACATCAGTGCTCTATAATCTTTAATATATGTGGTGGATGTGGTGGTGTCAGGTCATATGACCTCAAAAATGTGGACATGAGAAATTAATAGTAAAGGCTGTGTGATCCGATCAGGACCAAAACCGGCCGCAAAAGGTCAATTAAACCACACTTGCTGTTACCACGGTAACCCAATAAACTAGGAATGAAACAATTTCTGTGCTTCTGTCGCAGGTTTTGAGACAAATATATTATATATGTTATATTATGTTTATATTATCGTAGACATCGGTTGCTATAGGCTAAGCAAATTAACTGTACACCAGAGCCCAGATGGAATTATCTCTGTGAGATAATAATAATGACGGGTCATTTCAGGTGAGTTTAAATTAGTCTCCAGACTCAGCCTGTCTGCTGGCTGCAGAGACCAAGACAAAAGGTTATCTGGGAATGATTATTACTAGCTAATAAATTATATATTTCTGCCTTACAATGGGTAGATGTTTGTTGGTGGGCACAGTGTGTGTATGTGTGTGTCAATCAGTCCGTCTGTCAGTATATGTGTGATCATCCGAATATTTAAATGTGTGTGGATGTCTCCTCGGTGCATGTCTAATAATATGCATTGTATAATAATGAGCCGTAATCACCTTCCAGCAGGATGGAGGAAATTCATTTCGGCGAGCCAAAAGACTGTCATTTCGCCCGACACCTGACTTGAACTCTCTAATGGCCCCAGAAGGCTCTCGAAATTGCATGTTTCACTTTGCCCATTCATCCTGACTTTTCTCATAATTTACGCTGACTTCAATCGATACCGTCTTCACCCGCTTAATTAAATTGTGTATCATGCTTAAAGTTACTTTTAATGGCTTTTTTTCCCATGTCGTCTGAAGCAGACAAAATAAGTTAAGTCAAATCCGCTTTACAAGAGTCCACGACCACTTTCCTCACAGTGTCGCTGAGGTGCAGTGATGCCATTGTGCTCCTATGTGTGCGCTGAGCACTTGATAAAATGGACACCTCCCTTTAAAGAAGAAATGCTGTGGATGCTGTGCAACAGTCAGACGGCTTCCTAGGAAAAAGCCACATAAATAAGTAAAACGCAGTATGTTCTTTGGTGAGATGAAGACCGTAAGTAAGAATGGACATATGGTAATATGTCAGAGGGTAACAGTACACAAACATGCAGAGATGCACAATGGAGAAGCGCTGACGGATGATGCGTGACATACATGCATCTCCATTCCCTCTGGACACCCCTCGTAAAACACACACACACACACACACACACACACACACACATATATATATATAGTTCAGTTGCACAATAGAGTACTCATAGATTTATGTCAGGAATAGCTCCATGATTCAACATCTGAGTGGCTGAAATAAAGTGGCTGTGCTCCTCAGGGGGATGAGCTTCGGGCCAGCTCGTACAGTAGATCTGCCCCGGGATGGAAACTGGACATGAAGAGTCACTGCAGCCCCGAGCTTTTGTGTACCGGCCAATTTGATCACCAGGGACTGCATCCCAGTGGTGGAAAAGGAGGAAGCCATCACCCTCATTAGTTATAAAACATCAAGAGACAGATAGAGGTGCTGCTGGAGAGGAGCACCTCTCTGCTTCTCTGCAGCTAACAACCCCCTCTTTCATCAACTGTCTTTCATTTTGCTATTCCCAAAATACCACCCAGCGAAGGTGGGACGAGCCTCAATTAATAAATGCATTCATTACGGGACTGCTGTCACTTTTTGGTGCAGTTTATGGGGCGGGAAAACTGTCAGGAGGGAAAAAAGGCCCCGCGGCTCTTCCCCTGGAGTGAACCTCCTCCGTGTGACAAATTTCACACTCTGCTGAGAGAAATGCGCTGAGGCTTTAGATTTCCCAGCCTGTCACATGCTGTTGCTGAACACCGAGAGATTAATTCATTTTGCAGATGGCGCATGTAAGCAACTCGGACTCCCGAACGTGCAACGTTCACGCCGTCACTACCTGCTCGATCTCAAAGCGACAACAAGGGAAGATTCAAGCCGGGAGGCGAGATAACAGACAGCGCACGCAAAGGTCAACATGTCGGACAAAATACCGCGTTTGTCAAATGAATCCTTCATAATATACGGCAGATTGCATAGCAACAACATGTTGGGCAAACTAATTTAACAACTTCAGGACATAATTAAATGAATGAAAAATGCTTTGAAGCGGCTATAATCAATTACAACAATGTGAAAATAATGTAACAATGTGGAAATGGTTGCTCAGATGAACACACAGAGAATCACTTGACTCCCTTCAGCTTTACGGAGCCCTATAGCGACTATCAGCTGTTTGGCTCGAAACCTATTGTTTAGGTTCACTCTCAACGCACTTTTAGCGTCATTTTCAAGTTCTTAAGACCCACTGTAGACCACAGACTGTATATAAAGATGGACGACATGACAGCTCCCAAAGGTGAAGCCAAAATATCTTGATCGCCCCTTGGTAGCTGGCTGCAGTATAGGTCATAAAGCCCACCTCCTTCATGTTAGTGGATGGGACATGAGCCAAACTAAAAAATCAAAGTACACGTCAAATACATTTTTACCAAAGATGGTTTCTGTCATTTTAGGTAGTTTTTATCACGCTGATGTATGTTCAAGTGTTAATTCGTCTGATAAGTTTGGTTTTAATTAGTTATTTGATGCTATAAAAAGGGGTGAGATGTCATGATTGACCAGCCCATTCTCATTCCCAGGGCGTCAAATACTGATGCTTTGCCATGGCTGACGGCATTTGATACCGCAGCACAAGGCACCCTTTAGAGCAGGTATATGACGCACCGGGCTTTCCATCAACTACAATGTAAACCCATCTGCAGCAACAGATAGACGAACAGGGAAAGTGCGCCAGGACTATGGTGATGTAGTTTAAAGAGTGAAAGAGACACACAGAGCAGGCGGGAGGGGAGGTGGATGGGTCCAACAACACAGGGCTTTCATCCAGGAGACCGTTGTTCATGTCCCATGCGTTACATTTCACTTTCACTTTACAATCAGCTGACTGTTTGTGTCCCGTGTTCACAACATATAGTCACATTTTCAAGGTAAAAACGTAGTAATTTTAAGCCCAACCATGTTTTTTTTTTTCCATAAAGTGGTTTTCTTGCATAAGCAAGTGTTGCCGAGAGTCAATATTGGACTTATATTCATCAGGTGGCCAGAAAGACTACGTTGCTCCGTAACTGCTGGATCTGTAAGTTTGGTAACAAGTTCGCCATGTGAACTTCAAATCTTAATCAACTTTCTGCTGCCCCTAAGAGGCCAAAAAACTCAGTTATGGCAGCTTTAAATGTACCATTTTTGATAATTTACTGCAGTTGCAGCAATCATTAAACAGACTATAACTATATGCCCTGTCGCTTATGAGTCTTCTATCAATTGAATAGCAGAGCCACGGGGAGTTTTATTAAAGACCTCATCATACTTTTTTACAGAAGCAGAGCTCAAAAGTATATTAGAAGATACGTTTTAGAAGTCATCTTCTGTTTAAAGATGCATCAGTAGCCTACATGTCCATACCCTCTGGCTTCCTATGATTGTTTTTGCTACTTCTATTTTGGAGAAACTGAAAGAAAATCTGTTTTACTTTCAAGAGGAATGAGCCATAGTTCAGCCATTAATTTTTGTGTTGTGCACAGTGTTTCAAAGAATCAATCCTTTTTTTTATTTGTCTCCCGCTGTGTTTGTTTCTTTTGTTGGTTAGATGGATGTGTATTTGTGTGTGTTGGGGGAGGAGGGGACACATCCTGCTGTGTGCTGTCAGAGATAAAGGGACAGCAGGCAATGACACAAACAGCAAATACTGCACACAAACTTTACTTTCAGTCCAACTGAAATCACATTAATCACCCCTTTCTGCAAAATAGCGTCAACATGTTTTAATGTATTGTTAATAGTTATGTATTTTCTAAAAGGAAGGAAAAAAGGTCTTTGGATAAATATCAGAAATGCTCCTTTTCATCTCAGCTGGCTGAAGGGGGCGTGTCGGTAGGCTGAGCACATAGATGTATAAAGGGACCTCAACTACTCAACTACTGAGTATAAAATTACCCGGATCCTCCAAAAGAGCAAGAGTACAAACATTTCGTTTTACCCCGCCTCCCAACTGCTCAGTCTTGGCTCGCTCACATGAACTGAGCAGTTCATTATGCCGGGGAAAATAACTCTGGATTCAGCTAATGATTTAAATAAGGGCTTTTCAAGTGTTTGTACTGGGAAGTTGATTCACCTGAAGAATAAATGATCTGCTGATTTACAGATGTCTCTTTCCCGTTGCAAGTCTATGGGAAAAGTTTTTTGGGCCCAGTGGCATCACGTGATGGACACGGAAGTTGTAATTCCACGGTTTAGCCACTATGAAAATTGGCTTCAAAGCTCGGCACACTTCCTGGGAGCTTGGTTGAGTGCCGTCAGGGGAGCAACAGAAAAAGCAAACAAACTTGTGCTTTAATTTACAAGCCATTCGCAGATCCTGTGTTAGCAGAGGTGTTGAAGATTAAGCACCACACCAGCTTCTAAACGGACGTGACATTTGCAAGTAAGTTTCTCTTGTCGAGGAGCAGGATGCTGTCTGACTGTTAGTCAGTGTGACTGTCCATCTATGTAGACGGAAAACTTGTGGTGTTCCATTGAATTAATGCGAAAAAAGATGGCGCCATCATGAAACAAAAAAAACGTTCTCAAAGGAGACCACAGGACAAGAGATTTACAGAGCAGATATGTATGCTGCTGTGGCAGACAAAAAATATGCAATTTAATTTGAGTTGGACTTTAAAGGCCCTGACACACCAACCCAACATCAAAGAACTAGCGGTGATAAAGGCCACCAGCTGCGTTGACTCACGTCGCCTTTGTCTTGGCAACTACCACGTATGTTCTGCACCTTCGTGACATGAAATAACTCTCCACACCAGCAGGTAGTGGTAGTCTGTATTTGTCGTTCAAAAAGGAAAACTGGAAGACCGACTGGAGGACTGCGGATATACAAGCCGTTGTATGATACGCACATGAAACAAAGCGGCGTTTGCTGACCATTTTCAAACCACTCTCACTCACCACTTAGCTTCATTCCAGATGGCCATATCCTTGTGAAAATATCGGTGTATTGGAATGATCAGATGAGATGAAGATGAAAAATGAGAAGAGCCTTCTATGTTTTTCCTCTTGACTTTTCTCCTCACTTCCGTTTCTCTTGTCGTTTACTGATTCGTTTAAACTGCCAATAAGAGTGATTTCTCTCACTAATGAGCTCCGCCGCCGATCCAACACGCTAAATCAGCCAAAAAAAATCCAACATGGGCAGACTAGACCTGACGGTGCTGGATACACCGCAAAAACTAGGCTGACGGACGTTCGCTGACTGCCCCAAACTGTCCCTCCATTTATTGTTGCAATGTGGGTGGTATGTGCAAATGAACAATGTTTGGCTTCCCTCCACATTGCCGGTGCCATCGTCCGGCAGACTTTTCTGGGGGGCTCTGGGTGCAGCTTGGAGGGAGGTTGTATGTTGTTCATCTGCATATATTACCCACATTGTAGTGATACAAAGCTGGTTGAAAATCTGCAAAGTTTCCCTTTAAAGCTGGAAACGAAACCTGATGGGAAAGTCCCACTAACAAGACACGGAGCTGATTAAAAAAACACCGAAGATGTGACACACAAAAGAGTGCAAAATGAAATAGCAGAACTATCTGAAGCCATTTGCAAAACATTCAAAAATAATTGGAAGCTGTTGAAAATAAGGAAAATGATTTCAAACAATATTTCACACAACCAGTAAATGATAGAGGGCAGCAATTATAAACAGAGGCATACCAATCTGTGACAAATGGATATGAAATTGATTTGCATCTGTAAACGATTGTCTCCGATAAATTATTACCCCTGATTTTTCTCCCTCGAATGGCCATTATGGATTTCAATTCTTTTCTTATCAGTTTGTTAAATGGTGGATGAAAAAAATGCTTTGGCTGCGTCGCTTTTCTCTTTTCACTTTTACTGGGAACTGGTTCATTTTAGAAATCCCACTCAGCTCACAGCAAGTGAGTAGTGTCGATGAGGGTCAGGTCTGTGCAGCCTCTTAACAGGCTGAGGTTGCCATGGTGACCTAAAAAAAGGGGGATATTGGGAGGCTAACAGCTCGTTTAGACAGAGTTTCACTGTAATCTTAAACACCCATTTTACAACAGGTGTCAGATTATTATTGTGAGAGTGCATCGGTGAGTTTATTTGTTCATTTTCTGTGAGTAAAGATGTTTTCAAAGTATCCTACAGGGACAGAAAATAAAAGAAATACTGCAGCCATCTTCCTCGTCTGGAGGAGCAGCCCAGGTCTGAGGCGCAGCTAATGAGAGGCATCATTCAAAACGCTGGCATCTTTTTTTATCGAAACACACGATGCAATCAAATGATGACTTGATGAGCGCCTCACTGCTGCACAAATCAGAGAGAAAGCAGAAACACACGGCGCTCTCTCTGGAGCAGCATTCTGCATATTGACAATTTGCAACTGCATGTGATACTGAGGCATGTTAGAAATAGAAGAGAAGTTTGAATTCAACTCTTATAAAAAACATCAGATTTCAAAAGTGAGACTGTTAATGCCAGCAGCGTGACAACTAGCTCAGTACTGCTGAGGATTGAGTTCTCTTGAGGGGAAAGGAGAAGGAACGAAGAGAAACATGGAAACATATTAGTTGTTGTTGTCCATCAGTGATTTTATAGGCCTGGCTGCAAATAAACTCTTATATAAACTCCCCTCAGCATAGCCACGACTGGCTCCTTCATACGTATGTCCTTAACTGACATTGTCTGAGCATTTGAGAGCAGCAGTGCACAGGTGAGTATCCACAGTGAGCGTACATCTAAACCCTTCATCTAAACTTTCCTGAAAACAAGATGAAAAACCCTGCTCCATTTTTTTCTTTTCTGGACTACTGCAAGGTGTTTTTTTTAAGCTGTATATTTTGTAATTAGGGCTGTCAATCGCTCAAAATATTGAATCGCGATTAATCGCAAATTAAATGCGCTTTTTTTTATCTGTTCAAAATGTAACTTAAAGGGAGATTTGTTCAATATTTACTACTCTTATCAACATGGGAGTGGACAAATATGCTTGCTTTATGCAAATGTATGTATATATCTATTATAAGATCGATTGTGTTAACGCGTTAAAGAAATTAGTGCCGTTAAAACAAATTTGCGTTAACGCATTAACATCGCATTAACGGTGACAGCCCTATTTGTAATATATTAATGTTCTGCACAGTATGGTGGTTCACAGCATGAAGGTCCAGAGGGTATCCCAATGCATGCTGGGTTATATGTCCTGTCCCTTCTGGGATGATGAATAAAAATAAGCTGGTATTGTGTTTTCAATTATTCCGTCTGTGACAAGAGCACAACAGGCTCCATGTGCTAATGGAGCTACTAGGAGGGATATTTTGGCCGCCACAGGTTCAGGAAGTCCCATTCATTTTCTTTACAGGCATTTTCGGTGACTCACAGTCGGGGAATCATCAGTCCAGAAGATGAAAAACTGCGTTAGAAAATATGCAGTTCTGTGTACCTAAACACAAAAGGTTACGACCGCCAAGGTGCATTTCGGTAACAATCACTGAGCTTAAAAGTATGTTACGTGTCCCTTTAGGAGCCCTAAGGGTGGAAGCTAACGATGACTTTGTTGATAAAACTGAGGACACGGTGTGCAGCTTAAATAAATTCACTCTCAGATTCTGGGTCAACTTTAGGTGAATTCAGCAACTATGGCATTGTGTGCAACAATGAAGATAATATTAAAAGAAAATTTGAAATGGGAGGAAAAACACCTCTGCAACCAACTCTATAATGGTGCAGTCAGACCGAAATTAATTTCCTATTCATTTTCTATGTGGAACGTGGCGAGACACATTCGCTTCCTGACGCTAATAGACCTCGCTTCTTTCGCTTCACGCACAGCTCAATCTGATTCATTCACCGTTGACCTGTGAAATCGTAGGGCTCTCCGATGTCCAGCCCGTCTTATTAAGGAAATATTGTTAGTTTATATTCTTGCTTTGGAGAAATAATACAAGCAGCAAAAAAGGAAGGATGCTGCGTAGTTGCAAAGGACAATGACAGTGAGATTAATAACTGAAGTGTTTGATAAGAAGCATAGACTGTGTATAAAGATGGGGAGACTCGCTGCCTGACGACATATCCTAATCTCGACTATTCAAGGTCAACGCCGAACCTCAACCATATCGCGAGAGTTTTGCGATTTGCATGTTACCTTCTAGACACGACCTCCGTATCCGGGATATTTTGGCTTCACTTTTGTACAATCGGGAGGAAGTGGAGACATGTCATTCATCTATATATACAGTCTATGATAAGAAGCTGTTTAATTTAACTTTGTGGAGTGCTCTTGTTAGCCATTTAGCTCATGCAGTTTATGTTTACAACTCTAAATTCACCAGTGTGATCTTTTACAAATCTGAGAGAAAAGTTTTATTATATCGATGTTGTCTATACCGCATCTGACCTTTTCTTTCCCGTCACCTCTCTCTCTGTTTCCCTCTTTCTCCCGCTGCCTCTCTGTCGCCCTCTCCTATTTATTATGCAATCCTTTCTCCCTTCTCCTATCTGAACCCGCGCCGCCCACTTTCACAAAGTGGAACTCATTGTCTGTCTTCACATGCTAATAGAACACATAATGAATGCCACTCAGAATTATCTCCACTCGCTGATATCAGTGTATAATTAAAACAACAGTGTCCTTAATAAAGTGTCAGAGGTGATAACGCGGGTCACTGATAACTCTTTTAAAGAGACGCACATACACATGCATGCACCCAATCACTCCCTCGTTACCAAGCAACAATAGAGTTATAATGAGAGGGACCATCAGGACAAAATCAATTTGCAAGTGTGAGGATTAATGCTCTGATTGCTCAGTGGCCTTCCATAAGTAGGTTATTGTCTTTAGTTATTTACTATTTTAATTAACCTTTCCCACCACCCACACACACACATAATTTCTCTTAAGCTCAAAAGTTATTTTTAAGCTATTTCTTATGCTTTATATAAAGCCCTATAATCAATATTTTTAGATTAATAGTGTATCACATGACTACTCATGTGAAAGAGATCGCTCGTAATGACAAACCCACAGAGAATTATCACCCTTCCTCTCAGCTCTATGGAGCTTTTTAGAGTCTTTCAGCTCATTGTTTTGGTTTCCTGAAGACTCTACTACTAAGCAGGATTTGGGGTTAGCGAGGTAACTTCAGGGTTTCAGTCCTACGACGGTGGTTCACTTCTTACAGGGGTAGATCGCCATGGTAGCTTACGCTGAACACATAACCTGTTCCGGAGCAGGCAGCAGAGATTACAGCTACGAAGTTGGAAAAAATGGCCTTAGAAAAGAAGGTTGGTGAGTTTTATGGATGTATTATGATGTAAGGATACCGATTTGTCCTAGAATATTGAAAGTAAAACCCCAGGAAAAAACAAGCTTAATTTTTTTTCAGAAAGACTGATGAAAGAAATGTCAAATGAGAGATTGTATTGAGTTGCGTAAGCTCTTCATAACCTCCTAATATCAGGTCATCTTGGGGAAGTTTCTTGCATCACTTTGCTGACAAACACTTGCTATGCTTTGAAGGCTGCTCACAAGATTTAAAAGGCAGAATCTCTGAGTCACGGCAGAGGCTATTAGAGCCAAAACTACAACTTGAGGCCGTCTAAGAAGAGTGACGCACCGTTCCATCAACCTTGTTTTCTGCAGTTCTGACTGAAAACATATTGCCCGATTCCCTTAATTGAGCACTGAAGTGCCATTGAGGTGGAGAGGACGGAGAGTAGCTGGACCGGCGGGGTCCTGCGGGGCAGACAGCAGCATCTGCACCCGGCGAGGAAGACTGGCGACTGGAGCAGCATAATAAGTTCCTGCTGCTGCTACTTTAAACAGGTGTGTCCCTGTCAACCGGAGGACACCAAGAGAGCCTGACAACTATGCCTCGGCTTCAACTTCAGCTCCGCTCCACTTATCAGAGCAGCAGAGAAACAATGACCAGCAGAGAGTAAACAACGAACGCAAAGCCAATTTGCTTTTTTCCAGATTTGCCTGTCACTCCCGCAGTGACTGATGTCCTCTATTCCGGGTGGTTGTCTGAACATCACTCACTAAGTGGTGATGCCTGCTTTACCTATAATGTCAATGCATAGTGGCATGAGGGATGTGTGTAATTTCATTTCATTATACAAAGAGAAGAGTTGCATCATATTTACTGTGGGAGGTAAATGGAGAAAAATGTTTATTCATCCCAATGATGGGTTTGATGTTCAAAGATAAAAAAGGATAAATCGTTTCTCCACTCTCTTTGTTTATATCTCAACTTGATGAAAGAAGTGATCGTTTTTTACGTGTCTGATGAGCCCACATAATTGTCCTCGGTGTCAATCCAGAGCCATCTCAGCTCCTCACATCTGACAATAGTGTATGACACTATTACACTTACACACCAAAAACTGACAATAACTGCACTATACTGTATAATGACTGTGCAATATCATTATCATTATTACTACTCAGGTGTAATTCATACTGTGCAATACTTTCATGTGGAATTTCATTTCATTCTCACTGTGCAATACCATTTTCTACTTCTGCAATTTTTTAATAGTCCGTTTATTGTCAATACTGTATATACTGCTCCTATTTTTATACTTCCTTCTATTTAAATGGTTCATATTTTGTTACACTTTGTTTAGCTCTTTTTTACTGTTAGCTGATGCTTCTTGTTTTTTGCACTATCCCCTTTGCTGCTGTACACTGCACATTTCCCCACTGCGGGACTAATAAAGGAATACCTTATCTTATCTTATCTTATCTTATCTTATCTTATCTTATCTTATCTTATGAAGTCACAGAGTAACAAAGAATATTAGCATGTTCAAATGCAGTTACAGATGGAGATTAAGTGGACTAATGGTGCAGCCCCACTATACACGACCAGACTGGTGGCAAAATTCGACCCCATTCAATGTGTAAAGGAAGCGACTAATTTGCTGCACAAAACATGCTGGGATGACCTGCGATGCGGACCAAGCTGGCGGTGCGACAAGGGGGGCATGACAATTTAAAAACATCAAGCTGAAGCAACGGCTCGGAACTGTGTGTACTACCAGGAAATGCTAAAGCGAAACTAATGATCGGATTTGATAATCTCTCCATGTAAAAACATATTTTTTTCAGCCAATGTCTTAGTTTCAATGATATTGTTAAGCTGAGTTCAGAGCAGAATCCACTTTTTGAAAAGCATACATGTTTTAACAGCTTTTTCTCCCTCATTCATTTATGTTATGATCATCCATCTGACAGAAAACGGTTTGTACTGTTGCTTTTTCGTAAATTAAACATCTTTGTGTAGAGCTTGTAGAGAAGGGGGTAGGGAGGGGTTGTAGGATGGACGCAAATTTAAGCAAATTGGTCGCGTATAGCGGGGCTGCAATGTAAATAAGATTTCCGTTGCATGTGGTATTGAAAGAAACACACGAGTACTTGTAATAATCAGTAATCAATAGATGAGCAAAGAAGAGCTTCTTTGGCAAGCTGAATTATAAACCACTTGTTTATGGACTTTAAAGGGAGCTGTTCCATCACTATATGACTTTTCTTTTTTCCTTCGTTTGAACCTGAATTGATTTATTTACAAGCTGTAAACAAGACACTGACATTGCAAAAAGTTGATATAGCAAACTTGCTATACAGGTAGAGTACTGTAGGGAGCGAAAAGAGTGAAACGCACCCCTAACTATGCTTCCGAGTAAATAGCATCTCTGTGCTCCTGTGCTATTTGCATGTATTTAAATCAGGTAATATGCAGACATTTGGTGCACAATTGTCTGCTTTCAATGCAAAATGAGCCTCATTGCAAAAATAGTCCAATTCACCAAGATCAGCGTAAATAGCCACACGTCGTTACAGTGAAATTATTAGCGTCTTCCAAGAGTTGGTGGTAACTGAAGCGCATTTATAAAGGTTTAAGGATATATTTTCTTTTGTCCTCCGTTTCAAATCATGCCATCTTCTTTTACAGTCTGAAGGTGAGCATTTGAAAACATCAACAGCACCGACAGACTGGAATATTAAATCCCAAACACGTTGTCTCTCTGACGTTTCGAGGAATGCCTCTGCACCTCGTCGGTCAGAAGCAGTAGCTCGCAGTCTGAAATATTTTCTCTCCCATTGTTCTGCCTACTGTGTTCTTGGCGCAAAGTCAGCATTTATACTTTGTCACATGGATAATCGGAATCAGACGCAAAAAAGGGTAAATTGCACTCCGCTGCGATGTAATATTATTAGCGCAATATCTTTTATGAATCGGACCTTGAGACGGGGCAGAGAGCGGTAAAAGCGCAATTCATGGTGCTACAGCATAGACTGTATATATAGATGGATGACGCGTCTCCACTTCCTCTCACTGTACAAAACTGAAGCCAAAATATCCCGGATACGGGAGCTGCCATCTTGAGATTTTGACGTAATTTAAAGCTCTGTACAGTCTGTACAATGCAAGAGCACAATTCTTTGTGAATTCGTCAGTCTTTAGAAAAAAAAAGGACCTCAATGAAAGACATAAGCGAACGAAAACAGCTAAGTTAAAGGCCGTAAAATCAAAACAATGAGCGGAAAGATGCTAAAACGCTCTGTAGAGCTGAGGGGAACTGCAATCATACGTGATTTCTAGTCAGTACAATTTGTAAAGGTGAAGATGCTGCATTTAATGAAAAAGAAAATGTTATTTTTTCTTGTGAAATACTTTTTAATTGAGCCAATAAGTGAACCTCAGACATTTATTAATAGTTATTGAACAGTCCCCCAGGACATTTTGTCCTTTCCTCCTCCCTGTCAGCCTGTAAATGTCTTTCTATCTGTCTCCCAACTCTCCTGTCAGCCTGCATTGTATTCTGTGCGATAATCATAAAATGTCACAATGATAATCTTTCAAGAAAGTGCAGCATTCAGAGGAACCGAGGCCTCAACCAATCAACAATGCACCACACACACACACACACACACACACACGGGCCCGTGAACTGTGGCTCTGGCGGACGTGCCGTTATTTCCCGCAGACACATTAAAAAGGAACAACGACGGAAAGAAATGTTGCCTAAACTCAGGCTGCAGGCCAGCGCTGGTTAACTGATTAGCTCAGTAATTGCGGTGGAAATGCCAGTCTGAGGTTGATATAAAAGTGCAAAAGCGCATCCAGGAAATACTAATCAGTCTCCCGGCTGTTTTCCCAGGAGGCTGCTGCTGTTGTGAACGCGACGGCCTCCTGCAACAACTCTTTATCTGTGTTTAGGTGTGTGTGTGTTGCATGTGTGCACCTGTGTCTGATCTTACTGGCATAGAAATTAATATCTCCTACTTTCCCTCAGACAATAATAAAAACCTTTAATATGAGCAGAGTAAATTTGGGCAGGATCTTCCCTGCACATTAAAATAAATGACTCATTATAGCAGTGTCAGGGTAAGACATGCAGAAAGAGCCGTCCTTGTTCCCTACTTGTTCTCATCTCCTGCCGCTTTCTCCCTCCATTCAAAACCTCCTCATTATAACCTTCATTTTTTGTTCTAAATAACATGCCTCTAGCTCATTTTCTTTTCTTCTCTCCCCCTTCTTTCATCCGTTTGTCCTTGACTCGCTCAGTTCGTTTCTGCACAGTTTCACACCTACAGTGACTACAGTCTACATCCTCACCTGTCACTACGACTGCTCCCATCTGTCTTTTCTCACTTCGTCCTGCCCTGCGTCCATTCCTCCGACCTCGTCACACACTGAGCCCCCGTCTGTCTGCACAGTTTTTGAGCGGTTTACACAAAAAGACATAAAAGCGTGTTTATTCTGCAGCTGTCTCTCTCTCTTCTTCTCTGTGTGTTTGCGTCTCTGTCGGAGCTGTTTGTACTGTGGCAGGATTATTTGATTGTTTACAGGTTTAGTGCTGTCTGCCATCGTTCAGTTGTGTTTACAGTGCATGTTCCCCGACAATACAGGACTATTAGGAGTTGTTGTTTGTGTGTGTGTGTGTGTGTGTGTGTGTGTATTCCTTTGCATCTGACTGGATAACCTATTTTAAATCACAAAAATGTTCCTAATGTTCCTAAACATTAAATTCCTGTTACGTAGCTTCATTTCTTCCACTCTGTTTAACAATATCTCATATATTCTGCATCTGCGTGTCACTGCGCTTCATTAAAGCAATATCACATTCATACTGAGAGAAAATGTTAAAATCCAGTATGTCATGTTTTCATGGCTGTGCCGTTACATCAAATTTGAAAGTCTTGTGATTGTGACTCGGTCTGACATGGTAACCATAGAAACATTCAATGCTGTCTTGAGTGGGTTTAAACAATAACTTCCTGCACATCACAGCACATCATGTCAAAGATGTTAACCATCCTGATCCACCTCAGACCAAAACACTGCTCTACCCACAGTGGTGGAAGAAGTACTCAGATCCTTTACTTAAGTTAAAGTACTGATACAACAATGTAAAATACTCTATTACACGTAAAAGTCCTGCATTCAAAATCCTACTTAAAGGTTCAGTGTGTAGGATCTGGTGGTATCTAGCGGTGAGGTTGCAGATTGCACCAATTGAAGCCTCTCCTGTGTGCCAAGCGTGTAGGAGGACTACGTTTGCCAACGCGAAAAACATGAATGGCCCTCTCTAGAGTCATTTGTAAGATTAGCAGTAGCAGAGCCAGTACCTAGAGTGTGTGTGTACATGGGAAGTGAGTGATGAAGCAAGAGAGAGAGAGAGCGGCGACGGCAGCGGCGACGGCAGCGGCAGCGGCGACGGCAGCGGCAGCGGCGACGGCAGCGGCGACGGCAGCGGCGACGGCAGCAAGTAACGTTATCGACTCCAGCCCAAGCAGGAAAAGTTAAAGGAATAGTTTGGATGTTTTGAAGTGGGATGTATGAGGTACTTATCCATAGTCAGTGTATTACCTACAGTAGATGACACGCCCCCAGTTTGGAGAAACAGCAAAGCAATACAGTGGTGTGGACAGGGATGGCAGGAAAACTTATTTTAGCCACCTAAAAGAAAGGCTCACCTAAAAAAATGTATATCCATTTAAGTGTAAATTTTTTTTTGAATATTTTCCGACGGTGAACTGAACCGAAAGTGAAACTTATCTATACTGTTTTTGTCATGCACTCAAATTAATATTGATTTTTTTAGGTGAGCCTTTCTTTTATGTGGCTAAAATATTTTTTTTTCTGCTGCCCCCCTCCACAGCACTGTATTGCTTTGCTGCGGTGTTGGTACTCTTGTCTGTTTCTCTAAGCTGGGGGCGTGCCGACTGTCATCTACTGTAGGTGATATACCTACTAAGGATAAGTACCTCATACAACCCCACTTCAAAACACCCGAACTATCCCTTTAACAGTATTGGGCTTGTCGGTTCTGGGCTACTGTAGAAACATGGCGATGCAACATGGCGGACTCCGTGAAGAGGGGACCCACTCCCTATGGAGGTATGAAGGGCTCATTCTAATCTAACGAAAACACAACCATTGTTATTATCAGGCGATTATACACTAAAGAAAAATACTTATTAATATTATATTCCATTTCTGACAATAGATCCCCCTAATTGTTCCACACTGGTCCTTTAAGTAAAAGCACAGAAGTATCATGTACTTAGTATCGAAAGTAAAGTATTGACGCCCGTGACTGATATATTATTATATATTACACTATTAGACTGTTAATACAGATGCATCAATGCATCAGTAGTTGTTGTAGGTTGAGGTGGAGCTAGTTCTAATTACTTTATATACCAGTAGGTAGTTTAGTTTAATGGTTCCCGACCTAGATGTCGTGCTCCCTCTGAAGAGTCACAAAATACATTTGAGGAGTTGTGATTTTTTCATGCTTTTAATGTGAAATATTGGATAATTTTCTCTTTGGACCCAAAATTTTAAATTAAACCATCTGAGAAATTTAGAGGGGAATTGTGTCTTTGGTGGAAATGCAAACAGCTAACAGACATCTGAAACATTACAATGAGCCCCAACTAGACAACTGTTTTTTATAAAAAAAGATTGGAGACCACTGGTGTTTTTTTTATGCAAAATCTTAATTTGAAAAATAACTATAGTTTTCAGATAAATTTAGTAGATTAAAAATACAATATTTCCTTCTGAAATATAGTTGAATAGCAGCATTGGGTAAATGTGCTCAGTTACGTTCCACCTCTGAGTAACCAATCTCGCTGTCGCATCTCTCAAGAGCCCTTTGTGTCTCCCAGCCAGCCCCTGGAAACAAACAATTAGCCTGATTTAGGGTCAGGCGAGTACAGAGGAGCGTAGTGGTCTGAACTGTGGCATCATTCCTTCTCCTAAACTCCATCCAGCAGTCTGAGTCACAGCTAGCCCTTTGTGAGCCTGCCTCCAGCCCACACAGAGCCCGGCCCTCAAGTCACCTGCACTAATCCTCAGGATAAATAAACCATGTGCAGAGCAGTGCAGCCAACCCGCGCTATTTTCAGCCCTGCATTTTTTTTTTTCTTCCTCCTTCTTCCCCGGTCCGAAATGTCTTCATAAAAAGCGTTTCCCCCTCTCAGGCCCAGGCAAATAGAGCGTGCATGAGCAGCATTACTGATCTGTCTAGAAACCAGCTGGAGTCATGGAGATGCTGTGTGACTGTTCGCCCTTTAACAACGCGGGATGAGATATCTCGGGGGTTTAAGATTAACAGATTTGTTTGGGGTTATTAGAGAGGGAGTTACAGTTAAAGCATTGAATAGGCTATTAGTGTTCTAAAACAACTGGTGCTGTTTTGAAGTTCAGTGATTGCAGATGATCCCTCTCCCAGTGAAAGCTGATTTTTGCTTTTCATGACAAAACTGCACCTCTCCTGTCTTCTTCCATCCTTCCTTCTCCTTTTACCTGCACACGATGCACTAATCTTCCCCCTACTAGTCCTTAAGAATCCTCAGTTTCTCTGGTCTTAAAGGTGCTAAATGCGGGATTGGGAGCATTTCTACTGCAACATGGCGGACTCTGTGAAGAGGTCCCGCTTCCTATGTAGATATGAAGAGCTCATTTGAAACTAATGAAAACAGCGATTCTTAGTTTCAGGTGATTATACACTAATGAAAACATAGTTATGAATATTATATTCTATTTCTGCTAATAGATCCTTGAAATGTTACACAATTTTCCTTTAAGGGCTGATTAAGAGACAGAAATGGAGAAAAGTGGAGAATTTTAAATTAAAAAATTAAATTAAAAACTTTTCAAATTAAATTTTTACATTTAAAAACAAAGTGAAACTGAGTAAAAACAATTAGAAAAGTCAAAATATTGCTGTTTTTACGCTTGGCTGAGGTGGAAAAGCTGGTGTATCAATTAAAAAAAGTGATTAGGTGCCATTGAAACAGGCTTAGCTAATAACATTCCTCAAATTAAGGTTTGACTGGCGCTTTTTTAAGAACATCATCTTGTTATGCACTCTTCTTCTGTAATTGTTTAATGGCACCCAACTGGAGAAGTAGCGCCACCAGCTGTTCATCTCAATACGTCTAATATTTTGCATAACAGTAGTGGATGGAAACACACATTAAGTCACATTTTCTGGAAATTTGTTTCAAATTTGAGCTACATTTGGATGGAAAAGACTACAGAGGTCTTCTCCAAGTTTGGGGTTTCACATAATATCTTGTAATTTAACAAGGCTTTAAGTTGTATGCATGATGGGTTTAATCTGCGGGGATGTAAGGGAGGTGGATCTTTATTAAAATCCCTGTTTTAAAATATGTTTGATAAAGTTGCACTTGAGCTCTCCTGCTGCGTTTGGCAGTCTCGCTGCTGACAGTTGGCTTTCGTGTACAGGATTACTCTCCATTATGAGGCCTGAGTATTCACCTGCTGATCGGGGTAATGTGGTTACTCTGCCCCTCAATCAGTCTTTGGAGGTGGTCAGCACTAAATAGCCCTCGTTCAGCACGGTGCGGCGGATATTAATTTAATCCTAAATGTGCTCATTTGTTTTTCACAGTGGGAATACATTTAAGTATAAAGTGATTTTCTGTGTACTTAATATCTCCACCTAACCTCTCTTCATCAAGATTTATTTTTGTCTTGTTTTTTTGTTTTTGAAAAGTCAAGGTTCCTAAGTCGGGGAGTGATGGGAGCAAAGAGAACAAAGGAAAGGGCATACGAGTGAGGGAGGGAAAGAGAGAGAGAGAGAGAGAGAGAGAGACAGGAGAGAGCATGACATGAAAACATAATGAGGATTGTCATGCCCATAGGGGCTGATGTGAGGGATGTACTGCGCAGGGGTTGAGACGAAGGAAGAATGCAGAAAATTGCTTAAGAAGGAGGGAGAGAGAGGGGGAAAAATGAAGATAAACACTGCGACCGAGAGGTGACATAACTTTGCTGGCTCAGTGCAGGAGGATGCGACAGGTTCAGCAGCCAAGATGTGGAGCGCAGCTGTGCTGACCCGCACGCCGCTGGGCAGTGTGGGTGGTGGCTGTGCTTCACATCTGTCGCTTCAGGCCACAAAACCCGGAGGAAATGCAAGCCTAAGTATATTCTTGCCAGGGGAAAGAAGGGATGCCCCCACCCCCCACCCCGCCGGTTCTTTTCCAGCTCCCAACACGGCCGGAGTTGTCAGAGAAATCTAAGCTCATCATCACCCTCTGGGTTGCTTTTAGAGAGTTCAGGTTGGGGCTACATGAACTTTACAGCAGTCTAACTGGAAACCAGACATGAAAGCAAACTGGATGTGTTTGCAACTGCAATCCTGCACTCCAATGACAACATCACAGTGCAGAAAGGAAACCGTATTTGGGATTTCAAGGGAGCACAGTGGCGGTGTTTTATGTTTTATTCCATCGCTAGAGGGTTAGGATATATTTTACATTACTGCTGACCATTTTTCCAAAGCATACCATACATTTTAGATTTCCCACCTTTCAGACAGCCATTGGACTCAGTTCATGGTAACATAGTTTGAAAATATTGAAACTTCAGAAAAGTAATCCAAATGTTTTGTCAACATTACGTATTTATCTGCACCCGATTTGACTGTTATCAGGCCATTAAATAGGCATTATCAGTCGCGATAGATGGGTCATTAGGGGCCTAACACGGCTATAACATTGTAAAAGTGAAAGTGAAATTTAAAAGCAACACATTCTAACATGTTGTGAAACTGAATGAAAGGTCAACTTTTGAACACAAACAAAAAGGCTTCTTTAGGTTAGGCAACAAAACTACAACTTCATTTCTTTAGGTTTAGGCAAAAAAACCAGTTAAGTTTAGGGAAAAACACTGTGGTTTCACATGGGATGCAAACTCCGGCGTCCTGGGTGAAAGCTTTGTGTTTCGTATCCCACTCCCATCCATCGCCCCCGACACCTGATGGAGTTTCAGGGTGTCTATACTACAGCACCTGACTTCGGCCTCTGCTCCTGTCATAATTACTACGGTCGCTAGAGGTTGCTGTCGTGTTCTTTCATACCTTCTTTCGGTGATCTACCATGTGAATAGAAGATAAAACCTACTAATGGGTGTAGTAGGCCCCAACTGACCCACATCTATGGGGCTTATAGCGACTGATAACGCCTATTTAATAGCCTGACAACAGTCTAATCTTCTGTTATTTATTGTCAAAGTTATCTCTGCTGCATTATGTAACTGTGAGCAGTGACTGTTTTAAAACTGCAATGCTTTGGGAAATGGTCGATCGTAATGTAATGCAGATTTTTTTTAGTGAACGGGTTCAAACATGGAAGAGTGGTCCTGTTACATCAGCATTTCTTAAACAGAATCCTTTATACATTTACAGCTGCACAGCTTGCCAACGATAAAGGTGATACAATATGCAGTAATTCTCATACCACCGAGCTGTCTTGTCTCTTCTCTGAGGCACAGCATGTCTCACATTTTGTCTACAAAATCTACAAATGCGTGTTGCCTTCTTGAGACATGACAGCAGCGATCAGAGTACAGTTATTATAACACAACTGTCACGGTAGCAGTGTGCTGGGAGCTCACAGACACACATCTATTCCCAGGGTAGAGCTGTCAAAGCCCGAGTTTGACAAACAAAAGAGGGCCAAGCATCAGACCAAGAGAAGCGCTCGTCACGAGTGGGATTCACGCTCTGTTCTACTTTACTGGAGTTCACTGGTGAGTGGGTTTTTATAAGCGCAGTTTGCCGTCTACTTCAGAAATGCCTCCGAGTCCAATTAGCGGCGATGATTCTCTGCAACTGTTGAGGAGCAGAAGGGGAGCGCTGGGTGCATTCGATAACTCCGTAATAACTGCCGGAGTCAATTCTCCGTTTCTCAAAGTGTTTCAATGAGTGAAGGAACAATAACTTTTCACATGAGCCTGATTGGTTTTCCTTTTTACAGTCTTATAGAACTGAATTCAATTATCCAAGGAATATCATGGAAAAACACAACATCAACAACGAGAGGAAAACAAATCACCTTCCTACACCGTGTCAACGTTATAAGCGCTTCTGTTACATCATGTAAACAAACTAAGGAGGCTACCTATCAGCTGTGCGCTCGAGATCAGACTGGAGACCTAACCACTTATTATCCTACGTTTGCTCTTTTTAAATAGAAAACATATATGTTTAATATTGTAATATTTACTGGAAATGACTTACAATATAGCCAGCAATAGGAAACTTTCAGTCGATCTCCTGGCAATCTCCCTCCAGCCTGCTGCCACTTTATTTAAGTTTTTGTAGTGAGATGAGGAGTTTTGGTATGGATAACTCCTCATTTCAGCTTCACCAATAAGCCGCTCCTCGTCCATTGAGGCGATTTCAAGGTGAGTGACCGGAATAAATAGAAACAGCTGGGCGTCTGACAAAAGTTCAGCTCAGAACATCATGCCACTCCGTGGTGCTGATCACAGGCTGGTTTGCAGTATGGGAGTTGCATGTTGAGCCTCTCCATGGTGGCATAGCAATTGTCTGCTTTCCAATTGTCTGGAGTGGTTGTGTGTGTATGTGCGTGTGCAAGCGCCTGTCCCCAAATCACCTGAGATGGTGGTTTAAACATTTTGGTAGGAAGAATAAGAATTATTTTTGAAGGAATTAAACTGAAGTTTAAAATCTCAGAAGAATCAAGTCAAGTGAATCCTGTTTTTAACTGGGAACAGTGTGTAACAATTATGGGGATCAATAGGCAGAAATGGACTGTTATTATACCAATATAATAATATAATATATTAATAGTATGTTTTCTTTAGTGAACAATCACTTGAAAATAAGAGTTGTTGTGTTTTCATTAGCTTAGAATGAGCCCTTCATATCTACATAGGGAGTGGGTTCTCTTCACGGAGCCGGCCGTCATGTTTCTAGTTCAGAACGGACAAACCACTGTGTTAACTTTTCCTGCTTGGGCCGGAGTCGATAACGTTTTTCGCTCCGAAGATAACCCCTGTCACTCCACTCAGCCGCCAGGAAACAAGAAATGGGAAACCTGTCGGTCTTGAGAAGCTGCAGCATTTATTTCTGCACACACCGCTTCTTCCACGGTACATTCACTTGATATTCTCAGAGCTAAGCTAACTCTGTTTTCTGCTCCACTACCTCACTTTTCCCTCACACACATTCGCCACAACTCTCTCTCTCTTGCTTCACCACTCACTTCCCACGTACACATAGAGAGGGCCATTTGCGTTTTCACATGGGCCACCGTAGTTATCCTACACGCTTGGCACGCGGTAGAGGTTTAAATTGGTTGTTCAAACAAATATTCGAATTCCCTTTTTGGTGCCACTGTTCATAAAACCGCTATATTAAAACACAGGAAATATTAGTGGTGAAGATGCAGAAAAATTAACAGGTACATTTGTAATTCTGTGACAGGAGATTCAAACGTATTGTCAACTTTCTCTACGTCTCTACGTGCCATCAAAAGACTACCCTCTAGGCATCTTGCGATCACTCTATTGTTTTCCACATAATATGGTGTGACTTTTAAAGATGTGATCCCGTCAATTCAGTTGAGTGCTGAATCTGTATTCTTATCACATACAGCCTGAAATAGTTTCTTATCAGCCTCTCTTTTTCTTCTTTTGATCTTTTCACAAGGAACAGTCAGCTGGGATATACCTCTTTCCTTATTCATCATGCACTTTGCAATGAAACAATGAAAAGATTAACAATGCAATGCATCAAAGACGGTCTTCAAAGGAAGAGCGTTTTCCAGTTTTCTGGAGCTGTTCGGTGATGTAGATAACAAAGGGGAGTTGAGAGGAGAGAAATAAAGGCCTTAAACCTCTCCAGGGGGAACACCTTTCTGCTGCCACTATGTTCTGGCCAGATGCAATTTCCTGAACGCCGCGCCGCTCTTCAAAGAGAAGAGAAATTGCTCCATCACAGATGCGAGCTGAGAGGAGGAGGAGGACATGGGGGACAGTTTAAGAACCTGTCCTGGACTTGTGAGCTACATAAATTAACGACCACATAAATTATCCATCCCCCTCAAAGTAGACAAAAACACGGAAAGGTCAAGAAGATGCTTGAGTGGGTGTTAGGACTGCACACACACACACACATACACTAAAAACAACTATTTACATGCTTAACATGTGTGCATTTCATATTCCACTGCTGAAATGAATTATTGAAGCAGCATTAACCAAAGGTTTGGGAGCATGTGCTCAGAACCAGAAGGCTGTCAGGGAAAAGTCATGATGTAATGTTTGGGTTAAAGAGAAGAGCCCTCGGCTCAGCCAACAACTACTGCATCATTTAAGCGCCACAGAGCCACGATCGTCACCTCTCAGAGCAAGAGACTGTTCTGTTTGGAGGATTTAATATTTTTCTCTTCTTATTCCGAGGACAACACACTCATGGCAGGCCTTGTTATGTTTCTAGTGGGTGGGTTGAAAGGTGGTCTTGGCTCACGTTATCTTAATAGATCTTTTCACAGCAGACATTTTGACTTGTTGTAGTAGGAACAACTTATAAACGATGGCTCCGTTCCCAGACAGTGAGCAGGCATGCACAGTACCAGGACCTTGAAAGTGAAGCAGCTAAGTAGAGCTCAGTTCAGCCATAATTCATCTTATCATTTACACCTGCTGCTTTTCCTTCTGTGTCATGTCAAAATGTCTGCTGTGAAAAAACTATATTACTAGATTTCAGCAGTGGTGTAATGTAACAAATAGGGCTGTCAAAGTTAACATGTTAATTCATGTAAATTCGTTTTAACGCCACTAATTTCTTTAACGCATTAACGCAATCGATCTTCCGGAGCTTGTAGCGGGCTCAGTTAAAGTCAAAGGGAAGATACTGGTATCATATGGAACTAGAAAACCTAAGGAATCCATCGGAATCCACACTAAATTTTGGCTAGGAAAAACTGTTGTGGTCATTTTCAAAGGGGTCCCTTGACCTCTGACCTCATGATATGTGAATGAAAATGTGTTTTATGGGTACCCACGAGTCTCCCTTTACAGACATGCCCACTTTATGATAATCACACTTAGTTTGGAGCAAGTCATAGTCAAGTCAGCACACTGACACGCTGACAGCTGTTGTTGGGCTTGAGTTTGCCATGTTATGATTTGAGCATATTTTAATGCTAAATGCAGTACCTGTGAGGGTTTCTGGACAACATTTGTCATTGTTTTGTGTTGTTAATTGATTTCTAATAATAAATATATACATACATTTGCATAAAGCAGCATATTTGTCCACTCCCATGTTGATAAAAGTATTAAATACTTTAAGGTACATTTGTAACGGATAAAAATGTGCGTTAAATTTGAGATTAATCACGATTAACTATTTTAATCAATTGACAGCCCTAATAACAAAGTAATATTACTGTTATTATATCTACTTGTGTACTATAAATACTGTACTTTTACTCAAATGTGGCTTTCAGGTACTTCATCCACCACTGGATTTTAGTGTGCTCAAAAGGTACCAAAAACACATTTAAACTTCTCCATATAGATGGACTGCTGCTATAACTAAACTACAGGTTGTAATGTATGTATTTATTAAGTTCCTAATATCACAAGTAATAACAAATTAATCAGAATTTATCTCAAGTTTAGACTTACCCAAAGTCTCAGAGAGTAGATCATCAGCAGTTCCACACAATTACGTAGATTATTGCTATGACATATCTGCTATAAAAACATTGCTAACAAATAATAAGCGCTACCCAAATACTATGCGTAGATCTGACTACCAATTCCGACACCATTGCTCTCTTTGCCGCGGTGAAAATATACAGTATGTGCAATGCTATTTCCAGAGGGGAAATTAACATGTTACAGCTGTACAAGAAACTGTCACGAGGGTGAGGAGAGGAAGGAACGCAGACAGTCGAGGCAGATAAGGACAGCTGAATGATTTAATGGCAAAAGTGTCGGTACAGAGGCTTACTGGTGAGGGTAGCAAGTCCAAACACAAGTGGCTGAGAATCCACTGGCAAACCAGAAAGAGGCAGGGAAAAGGTGCACATAAGCAGGCACAGATTCCAGTTTACAGGTTAACAGGTTAACAGGTAGAGGGATGGAGAGAAACGGGAGAAAAGCTGTTGTGTAGCAGGTTAACCGGGGCTTTCATACTGAGACTTGACGCACATAAGATGATAAGTGAATATTCACAGTCAGTGTGGTAAATCGCTAAATGATGTTGTGACAGTTACTTCTGATGGATAAATTAGCTTAGCTATAGCTTGAGTTGGAGGTTGCTGCAGTACAGCAACATCGGACTGTCGTCTCCAACTAAATCTCCGCCTCAAGATCAAATAGTTGGCTGTTAACAGGTTGATTATTTACAGACAACACTTCGCCTTACAATACCAGAGGTCTGTACTACGAAGTGAATTCAACATACCCAGGGTATCTTCTCATTATCTGGCTTAACTAAACCTAACAAACGTGATCCCGCTAACAGTCCAACGACGGTGGTTATCAACTCAGTAAGTCAACCCAGGGTTTCACAATCTGGCTATGAGCGCATTCATTTGATAGGGGCGGTGTTTGCAGCATATGACCAATCACAAATATAGACAAATCTACTGTATGCAGAGTGGCAGATTTTACAAACAAAGAGCAAAGTAGAATATTAGACAAATACAAAGAAGTTAAACACATAATCCAGGCTAAAATGAACACAGTTGAAGCTGCCAAATGCAGGAAGGACAGCTGGCAAAAGAAAAAATTGCCGATGTGTGAATGTGTAAATTAACAGACTTATCCAATCCGACGATCCGATCACCGAGCTCTGATTGTAGGTGGTGCTTTTATACGAGTTGATCTCTTATCTCGAACATAACCTGCTCCAGGTGTTCAGCATAAGTTAAAATGGTGATCTGCCCCGGTAAGAAGTGAACCACCGTCGTAGGACTGAAAACCAAGGGTTAACCCTGAAGTTACCTCGCTAACCCCAAATCCTGCTTCATAGTACAGACCTCTGGTGATTCAATCAAATATGTAGTGTTATAGATGTCCAGATAAGCAATTTCCTGCCACTGTGTTGAACTATGGGGAAGACTGAAGGGGGTTGACAGCGGTCAACCATAATTCCATAAAAAATCTGAAATACGTCCATAAAAACCACTGAGAACAAGTAATAACTATCACAGTCTTTTAATAAGCTGTAAATGAGCTGACAACGGTGCTGTCAGTTACCCGTGAGCGGAGCTCCACTGCTAAAAGCTACTGATTCTTTCAGTAACAACAGTGATTCAGTCACTTCACTTTGAAGATTTGCTCGTACCATATCCGTACATGTACTGAACACCTCAACTCTGCAGGGCTTATTGAGGTAGAATTGTGACTCACTGAGAGTCATACGGAAATTGGAATCATCATCACATAAGTTTGCATGAGGCTGTAAGTGTACCTACATATGAGTATAAAAAGTTAGACCCCCAGCACTATAGGAGGTGTATTTCTATGCCTTCAATCACATAATTAAGAAATTAAAGTTTATTTCTATAGCAATTTTTCTTCAAAATAAAACACAAAAGCAAAAGACATTGAATCAGAGCGTCTTTGTAGCTGAGTGGTTACGGCGCATGCCAAATTACTGCAACGACCCGGGTTCGATTCCAACCTTGGGACCTTTGTTGCATGTCATACCCCTCATTATAGTCTCTGTCTCTACAATGTCAAATAAAGACAAAAATGCCCCAAAAACAATCTTAAAAAAAGACAATCAACTGTGGGTGTAAGGATAGAGTGTACTGATCGTATATTACAGATACAATATGAGTGTGAATAAACAAAATAAAATAAGTAGATAAAAAACTAAGGTAACACTTAATTTTACAGTTCCGCAAATTTCATGGTAATTAGATGATAATTAGCAAGTAACCTATTTGAAATTTCTTTGGAATTACTGCCAAATTACCCCAATATATTTACCTCAAAATTGATCAAAAATTACTTTATTATAAACATTATTTAATAATTATATTCCGCTATTTCCCAATAGCTGGTTATTTATTTAATACATTTCCAGGAAAAGAATACAAAGTTAATTGATATGTTTTATTTCCATGTCTGCTGATAAATAGATAATAATAAGCAAATAACTTCTTGAAAATGTCTTAAAAAACTCCCTGAATCATGACATTAGCTACCAGGTTACATTTGTGTAGACAATAAGTCACACAATGGTGAGATCAGAAGTGTCTTCTATTAGTTTTGGTTTTCCACCTCCGATGAAGAGCAGCGCACAGACGCTTCTAAAGCCTCAGGGCCCTATTTTAACCATTATATGCTATTTTAGCATATCATTATTAAATGATGTTTATAATAAATTAATTTTCGATACATTTTGAGGTAAATATATTGGGGTAATTTGGCAGTAATTCCAAAGAAATTTCAAATAGGTTACTTGCTAATTATCAACTGATTACCATGAAATTTGCCGACCTGTAAAATGAAGTGTTACCAAAACTACAAAACAAAAGCAGTAAACCAATAAGTCTTGAGCTGCATTTTAAAAAGGTGTTTGCAGTGTTCAGTTCAGGAGCCACAATCTCGAAGCCATTGTTTCCTTTAGTGTACATGTAGGCAGGTTTCTGACCATGCAGAGCTCTAAAAAAAGACCACAAGAGTCCCGAATTGAATTCTAAATTTATAGAGGAGCCGCTGCAAAGAAATCAAAACACAGAGTCAGAGTCGCTGCTACCAGAGACATCTAATAATTGAGTTGATCCAGACTAATATCACTACTTCAAACTGCATACAGAGACATAAAAAAGGCTTCCAGTAGTTTTGCTTTCACTGGGTTAGTGAGAAAAATAGTAAAATTGCCCCTGAGCAGAAATATCACTTCAAAGCTACTTCAGTGCAGCTGCTACAGCAAGTGGCCACGTGTAGAGCTCCTCTTTGGTGTCATTGTGTATGAATGTGTGTATTAATGTTCCCCACCACCAAAAATAAATCTCTTAGGCCAGCCTGCTCTGAGCCAGCTCGGCTGCTTAAATCAAGGTAAGAACCATTTGATGCTTTAATATATATATATAAATATATATAGGAGGATCTACAACCACTGAAGATAAACAGGAATCTTCATGGGCAAGGATAAACTACCATTAAACTTAATCCAATCTATTCAGTGAGGCTGCTGTGTGGAATGATCAATGTTCAGCTGCAAATTAAAAACCACGTCTGATGCCAGTGACCGTTGGCAACAGTGTCTGGGTGTGCCAGCAGCAACAGCCGGCTTTTATGGCATGGAGACATTACAGACACTGCTTTTTGCTGCAGGGAAGACTTACATGTCAGTCAGTATCAGTCACTATCAGTCAATATCAGTCACTCAAGCATATGTAGTGGACTGTTTAAACACTAGTGGTGTAAATCACCAGAGGCCCCACCATACGATATCATCACGATGCTTAGTTCACAATTCAATCTTATTGCGATTTTAAACATTTTGAGATATACTGAGTATTGCGATACGGTATATTACGATATATTACCTTTTTTCAACTGTAAATTATCCAGTTTGTCAACATCTGTTTTATCTAATAAGATACAGTTTTCACTCTGTTCATCTCACAGTTTTCATTCACATATCTTGAGGTCAGAGGTCAGGGAACCACTGTGAAAATGGCCATGGAAGTTTTTTCTCTCCAAAATGTAACTTTGGAGCGTTATTTAGCGTTCTTCCCAACAAGCTAACATGACATGATTATTAATCGATTCCTTAGGTTTACTAGTTTCATATCTTACCAGTATCTTTACTCTAACTTTAAGACTGAACCCGCTACAACCTCTGAAAGACAGAATAGCGACCGGATTAGTAAGAGGTTAATAGTTTGAATAATCAAAGATTGATACATGACGTCCATGTATCGATACAAAATTGCCACGGAAAATATCGCACTACTATGCTGTATCGATTTTTCCCCCACAGCTTATTAAACACATTTCTTTGACCAGCTCCACTGCATAATTCCACATCTTTTCTCCACAAGGGTTTAATTTCAAAAGAAATTGCTTTACAATGCCAGCCCCACCCTTGTTTTGCAAGTAGAAAATGATAATAAAAAAGATGAAAAGGTAGATGTAAACATTTACTCGGAGCTGTGGGGATTCAATTAAATAAATAAAAAGCTTAAAAGAATGTTTGATCATAAATTTGAATAAGCACTTGTTGGCACAGATGAAAAACATATTTCATACGCAGACTGATAAACACACCCTGACGTTCAGAATCAATCATAGAAGTGCATTTCTGATTTTGTATTATAAATGTTCTGGGAATAAAAGACATACGCATTCACACAACAACATGTGCGGTGACATATTTACACCAGAGACGGTTTCGATTGAAACCAGCAGCATCCACAGACAAAAACACAGCAGGTATCCCCAGGTTATCAAACTAACCTAGAAAAATGTCTTTTGCTTCAGTTCGCTCAGCGGTTTGCTCTCTCTTTGCTGTGTTCATCATTCTTTAACTCACTATAAATAGATAATCCTATGATTTATACAGTGTGTGTTGTCTGCACTCTACTATTCAAACACAGAATAAAATGCACAGTATGTTTTAAAAATGACCTTAATTATAAAGGAGAAGGCTGGTGTGATATTCTATATTTTTCTTATTTAAAAAAATAATCTGTGAAAAGACCAAAACTAACAATGTGTCAACAATGTGTTAATCCGCCTCACAGTACATCCCCACATCTGTCTGTCTGTGGCACTAAATCCCAAACTCATTTGTTCCAACCGAAGACGTAAATCTTTAAAAACAGGTCAGAATTTTTTTTTTTTTTTAGAAAAGGGCACTGTAAATTTGAGCAAACGTTACTCAAACAGGATTAAACGGTGCTTTTGTTGCGGACTATTTTCAGCGCCGGATTTGGTGCATGCATGTATATGGGATAAACTCAAAATAAACGACAGTGCCCACACGTTCATTGTGGTTCATTGATGTGAGAAATCCGCATAATATCCTTGGTGTTTGTTTTGACTTGAGTGCTTATTTGGTCAAAATTGTAATTACATAATAATAATTGATTCATTATAAATAATTAAATTTTGGTTCCAACTGACAACATCTCACTTGCTTCATCTTTCATAGTTGAATACAAACATAACAGCAGGGCGCATCCTCCCGAATGTTGAATGTTGTAAAGGGACGGACTTCTTAAATCGCTAAGGGGTGAAATTAGTAATACAGTATCAACGTTTTCCTCAGAGATATAAAATTACGAAGAAAAACAATATATATATAAAAATTGCAATATATTAACTTCCATGGCCTCCGCCATTTCTTTCTTTTTTTTTCTTTTAGATTATATTTTTGGCTTTTTTTGCCTTCACTGGATAGGACAGATTTATAGAGAGGAAAGGGGACGACATGCAGCAAAGGGCTTTGGGTTGGATTCGAACCCGGGCCGCTGAAGTAAGGTGAACTCGTGAACTCGGATCTTTCAGAAACTTTCCACTTACGAGGTCATGAATACCACAAGAGGGGGGCTTTCATATGGACTCTTCTCATGAACACAGTAAACACGACCCCATTTGAAGGCACCATATTTCCTGTTGCAGTGTATTTGAATGACATCAGCTGACAGGAAGTAAACATGGACCCAAGTTGTTGCCTACTAATGCAATTCTGTTGAAACGGTCTTTATTTGTGTGGAGTGCTACGCTAAACTACCTACCCCTCAGTTCGCTACCTGGGCTTGTAGAAAAAGAGGGAAAAGAAATGTATTGTATCAGCATTTGTAACCTTTACAGGGCTATGATGTGCTCCTCCACATCCTAGCAACGACAGCTCTCAAATATCAGTCAACTGTTGCTATAGAAATGCCACCCAGAGGCCAGAAGCTTGGACGCTGTTTCCACAAATATGTCCAAAAAGAGGATTTATCCTTTTTTGGATAATGGAAAAAAATGTGCACAATGGCTGCAGTGTCATTGTAGTTTATATTTCCTTTCACAAAAAGCTTGAAGAATTCAAATGTTTCAAAAGACGAACAAGCTCTATCAGGCTTTGGCTACACACACAATACTTGTTAGCAGGATGAATTGTCATTGTTGGTTTTGGTCTTTAATGGGATTTTTTTGACAATCACCAGACTTATCCTTTAATCACGATTAGATCAAATGTTCTCGGGAGACAACTCACCACTTTGAAGTCCTCCGCTCTGCACTCGGTGCCGTGAAAGTGGCAGGCGAGCAGCATTTCGTTGATGTCGTGGCCTGTGCGGTCGTAGAATTCAAGCATGTTGAAGGGTCGCGGCTTGAAATTATGAAAATCGGCTTTGACCTTGAGGCTCTCCAGGACGCTCTCCTCCACAAGATGTATGTCCCTGATCTCATACCTGGCCGAACAGACAGAGAGAAAGAGAGGTCAAAGAAGTATTCAATACATTTCTAGTGCAAATTTTATGCCTCGTAGGTTGGTATGGATGGATGAATTTCCTTGAGCAGGCCGTCTTCACAGTGAATAATCACCGCCTGATGATAAAGTAGACTTCACATAAAGTGAATTTCAGCCTTGAAACATTTTTTTGCACACTTCAGGAAGGTTTATGAGTCTTTATCTGAACTCTTGCTCCTCTCAACCAAAGCTAAAACTAATACAGTCCAGAATGAATCACAAAAGACAGGAAACCGACTGTAAAAATATATAGATGGTTTTCTGTGACATTTTCTGGCTTTGAACTGATGGCACAACCAGAGTGTAACGCTTTATTGTACAGTACATAATAAAGTTCAGACAAGAACTGTACGGGCCCATAAAGACAGTCGTCCATTCACTGTCGATGTAGCAGCTGCAGGCTACACTTCAACTCTCACTTAACTGGATTCAGACTTGGAGAAAAATGTGTTTGTGTTTATGTTGATTGGATTATTTTGGCCATGACAACATTTAGTTAAACTTTCATATGAAATCTGAAACATAAAAGCAAGTCTGACTAAAATATTAAAAGGTAGGGCAAGAAGAAAGGGAATTTTCAAGAGTCTTTTTTAGGGGAATCCTGTTACTTTTGACTCTGACTGAATTCAATCATTACAAGTATCTCTGCTCACCATTTCTGTCACTTCTTTCAATACAAGAAAGATATATTTCCATAAATGAAGCCATGCTTTACTTTGATCAAAATCCGACATAAAAGAGTAAACAATAACATGTAGCATTAGACGTTTTTCATGCTGTTTGTTTTAGCGTGGGTCCAAGTATGGCAATGAAGGTCTACTACTTTGGTCCAGACACAAATATCTCATCAACAACATAACGGATTGACATGAAATTTGGTAAAGACATTTATGGTACCCAGACAATGAATCCTAGCGACTTTGGTGATCTTCTGGCTTTTCCTCTATTGACACCAGCAGGTCAAAGTTTTCACTTATCCTGACAAATATCTCAACCTCTACATGATGGATTACCACAAAATCTATGACATAGACATTTATGTTTCCCAGATGATGTTTTCTAATTACTTTCATGATTCTTTGAATTTTACATCTAGCGCCACCATTGTTGGATCGTTTGTCTTGAATTTTGGTACAGACATTTGTGTCCCCCTCAGGATGAATTATAATCACTTTGCTTTTCCCCAATTTAATAATCAGGCCATAATTTCTTTGTCCAATACTTTGATTTATGACCAAATACCTGCTAAACTAATAACATTCCCATCAGCCTCAGCTGTACTTTGTGTTTAAACCTGCAATAACTGATATTTTATTGGCCACTTGGGAGCAGCGGAAACAAGCTGTGAACACAACATTGATATATTACTTACAGAACGACATTATCATTCATATGGAGTCATGTTTCTGGCTGCTTCGCAATATTCACTCTCTTTTTAGATCTGTTTTTGGTCTCCACCAACTCCTGAGGGAAATGTATGGATCTTCAGCTGCTAAAAGCTCCACTATGTTCACCAGCTAGTTGCTAACTGTGTCTGTGCCGTTTTAGAGCTTTTTTGCTGAAAACGATGCTATGAGAGTAGAGAGAGTTAACCAAAACAGAAAAGTTGTGGGCCGTACAGCTAAACAATGAGTTGAAACTCACTATAAAGCTCCATAAAACCGATGTCATAACTCTTTGTAGGTTTATCACTAAGTGACGCCTTTCACATTATCACATTATTTTAAAGTTGTCATCTGATACATATTTATAATAAAAAATATAAAATAAAGCCGTTTTAAGCTAGATACCAAATGTTGGCATGCTAACACGCTAAACTAAGATGGTAAACATTACACCTGCTGAACATCAGCTTGTTAGCATTGTCACACGTTAACATAACTAGCATGGCTGTAGACTGTTACTCATGTTTGTGTGTCAGAGATTCTTCACAATGAACTGTAAGGTTTGTTTTGGATATTTGTTATCCATATTTAAAATACATGTATATATAGGATATCATAATATTGAGATGTTAAGGTTGTATTTACAGTAATAGTGATACAATGTTCTTAATTATTAGATTGTTTAACGAAATGAACAATGAATGTTTTCCTAATGTTTCATCATATATTTATCTCTAATGATAAGTTCTAAATATAGACTGTACATAAGAAGTGGACATAGTTACCGTCACCCATTGATTTGGGGACTGCCATTTTGAAGCCTAAAATTCGTCATTTTGGCCATTGTCATCTTGTTTTTTTGCAACCAGCAGTGACACGAGAGGGTGGAACTAAGTACAACTGAACGCTAAATAAGACATTTTTAGGCGACCAAAAAGGACCAAAAAAAAGGAACGCACACACAAGGTAGCCACGCCCTAAAGCATACCCTGCTTTATGGTCTATTTGACTCTAAATGGGACCATAATTTACTAAATGAACATCATGCTGTATTGAAAAAGACTTGAAACTAGCGATTGAGACCATAAACTCATGTTTACAATGTTTACTGAGGTAATAAATCAAGTGAGAAGTAGGGTCATTTGCTCGTAGACTTCTATACAATCAGACTTTTTTTTTTATAACAAGAGGAGTCGCCCCCTGCTTTTAAATAGAATGCAAGTTTAAAGCACTTCCACATTGGCTTCACTTCTCAGACCCGATGGTAGCCCACTGGTTCTCAATGGTTTTCTTGCATGGTAACAGCTGAGCCCCAAATATCACCACATTATTGATAGCTTGGTTTTCAGTTACACTGTGATATTTGATTTTGTCTGTATCATCAGCCGTAGTCTTTTTTCTCTCTCACTACATTAAGAATAAAAGGCCTGCGAGTAGCTGAGTGGGGAGCCAGACAACCCACATCACACCCCGCATTATCGGTGGCACTGGGAAATTTCCTTTCATTTAATGGAGCTCACAGAAATCTGACCAAGCTGCCTCGTATCAAAAGAGAGCAGAATAGCTGTAAATGCACCCAGCCCCTACCCTCGCTGTGATCTCCCACTGCGCTATTATTAAAAATGTCACCATTTTAATGGACTCACCAAAGAGCAGATTGCGTTGAGTTCTTTTTTTCAGCCTCAAATGAAATTTTCTCATATGAATGTACCCACTCTTGTATGAATATGGCCTTCTACTGATCATTTTTGTGACATACTATTACTGCACCCCATGTGTGTTTATGTATTATGTGAATAAGAAAGAGGTACATTCTTATTTAAACAAGAGCTGGTAATGTATTATGTATAATTACACCGCCACTATTAAATTTCTTATAAAAATTAGAAGTAGGTGCAGCAATCCTTTTGTTTTTAATTTTCATGAGGGCAAAGGGACATTTATCGTCTAAGTGAAATCTTCCAAGCATCAAATCAATAGCCTCATTCAGGTTTGGAAACTAGTTCATGGATTATATTTGTTACATTAAGATTAAGCTAAGCCTCATTATGGAAGAGGCGGGGAGTGTTTTTGTTTGATTGAAAGAGAACTTAATTGAGGAGAGGCACTCTCTCCCCACTGTTTGTGTAGTGGACGAACCTGCCAAGAAGGCACTTATGAGATAGAATCCCTTAAGAATGAGCCGACGGGATCGGCGAAGGCTGACACTTCAGGATGTGTGCAGCTTAAATATCATGCCACAAGACATTTCCCAGACCAGTGACTCCAAACATGGGAAGTGGGTGGAGAACAGTCTTAAATGGATTTCATGCCACAGGCACTTTCATTTCTGGCCGGCGGTATAACAGCTAAGTGTGCCGTTGCATCACCTCTATGCCTTGCCAAGGGAGGCAGGATAATGAGCACTAAACCTACTTCAGAGCGTAAGAGTTGATATGAGTACATGGAGAAGGAAACTCAGCCCCATTTATGCTTTGGTCTCCAACTTTGAAAAGGCATCCTTGTGAACCGCTGCCTGGAAATGTGAGATTAGAAAATGTATTCATTATTAAAAAAAAATCCAGATGGCAAGTGTTGATCATCAGTCACACCAGCGTCGCTGAAAAAAATTGCTAATTTTAGTATTCAGTCTGGGATCTTCATTAAAGATTTAGGATAGAAGTTTTTTGGATACCCTCATAAAAGCAAAGTCACCAGAGGTCTACAGCGCTGCGTGCTGCGAGCCCTGTCTTTGATCTCTTTAACTGACAGCCTGTCAGAGGTTCAAATCATCTGAGCTTTTACTCTTCTTTTTTAAGTTCTTGATCACTCAGATGACAGATACTGGTCACAAAATGTGGCAAATGACACCATCTTACTGATTTGTCTCTTTATCACTGCCTCTGTTGACCTGAAGACTATTAAAACACCACAGGGAGAGCAACATTATCAAACATATTTCAAAGCCACTCTCTCTGTGAGATATTTCTCCTCTGCTCATTTGACAGCCATGTGCATGATCTTAAATCAACTCAAACTATCCAGAGTAGTAAAATCTTTGGATTTAATGTGCAGGAGTTGTGTTTTCTGCAGCTCCACTGAACTTACAGAAACATGAACTGACAAAGATACCCTGAGCATCTGCCATTTCACGTGTAATCAAAGTAAGCAGACTCCCTGCATCTTTTCCTCCTGTGCATACACAGTGCATGCGGTTGCCAGCTCCCGCATCCAGAGTCCTCATCTGCACCGACAAGGCGGCTGCCGTTCTCTGATTATAATGCCTCAGTTAATTCAAGCCTGACAAGCCTGCTCTCCAAGCACTGAAAGACTCAACAAGGTAGAAACTATTAGAGCTTGCTGCATGAGTGAGACACAATTGCCAGTGGATGAAGTATTCAGATCATTTACTAAAATAAAGTAAAAGTACAAATACAATACTGTCAAAATACTCCATTACAAGTACCTTTCCTTATTGGCCAAATTTATTTAAATTATCAAAATGCAGAAAGCTGGCCCCTGTGAGTGTTAGAGTATTATATTACTGATGCAGTAAGCAGCATTTCACGGTTGTAGCTTGTTGATGTGGAGCCAATTTTTTTACATTTTAGATTATTGAGCTCAATGTGTAACAGTATTTTACAAGAGCATTCCAAGATCTGTCTACATCTTAACCTGCAAAGTATCTAGTAACTATAGCTGTCAAATAAATCTGATAGTGGAGTAAAAAGTACAATATTTCCCTCTGATCTGTAGTGGAGTGGAAGTATAAAGTGGTACAAAATGGAAATACTCAAGCACAGGTACCTGTTTGTACAGTACTTGGGTAAATGTATTTAGTTACATTACACCACTGATATTTGCAATATGAAACTTTTTATTATACTGTATATAGCCTATATATTGTATATTTACGAGAGGGTAGAGGTTTTCTATGAGGAAATTATTTGAACTTAAAGGGTAACTTTGTTATTTTTCAACCCTATTTTCCCATATTTTTGTGTCTAACTGACTAATAGGGACAACAATTTCTAAGACTGGTATTGAGGGAGAGTGCTGTAGACGGCAGCTGCTCAGGGGCTGCAATATGGTGCTATTGGGGCAAGTTGGCACTGTCATTTACATCCTAAAAGTGCTTGTTTTTGTCATGACAGGCTCTGGTTGTTATTATAAGTGTCTGGAGTGCCGGCCGGACAGAGTTTGTTGTGTTGGAGTACAGAAAGCGTAGTCATGGCTGAATATTTAGATGATTTCAACAATGTGGATGAGGTCTTTGAAATTGATGGCCACACGTATTTATTTGAGTCAGAGTATACGGATATTCAGATTTCACAACGAGACTCCTCCTTGAGCGGGACTTGGACATAATAACAAACAGACCAGATCAAGCGAAAGGTAAGAAAATCAATTTATTTCTCTGTAGGGTCCTTTCCATAATAATAACAATCTGAACGTGTCAGTGGTAGAAAATGAAGGTGCCAAGTTGCCCCATATGATTACATTGCAGCTTGTTTAGCGGCTGGCATGCTGCAGCGTTTTCTCTCAATTCTGGACCAATTTCAAAAAGGGTTGCCCCATTAGTCACTTAGACACAAAAATGTAGCAAAATAGGGTCCAGGTTGAAAAATACCAAAGTCATCCTTAAAGTACAGAAGTATTTAAGTACTTTGGACCACGGATAAAGCGAAAGGTAAAGAAAACCATTTTATTTCTCTGTAGGGTCCTTTTCCATAATGTTGTCATACACTTATAATAACAATCTGAGCCTGTCAGTGGCAAAATCAAGCACTTTTAGTGGACGTAACGTTACACTGACGTTGCTCATTTGCTCTCGCAGCTTGTTTCGCGGCTGCCGGTTACAGCGTTATCCCTCAATACTGGACAAATTAAAAAAAATGTTGTCCCCATTAGTCACTTAAGACACAAAAACATTGGAAAATCCAGGTTGAAAAATACCGAAGTTACCCTTTAAGGGAATGAAAATACAGATAATAAAGAATAAGCAGTAGAATGCAGTAGAAAACAGCTTTAAACAGGAATTATGAGCTAAATTTTGCACTTTTTTAAAAACCTGTTTTAAATAGCCTATAGTGGTTACCTCTGGTTGAGCAGGGCCAGCAGCTCTCCAGCGTGGTACAGGTCGTTGCGCGTCACGCGGCTGAAGCGGAACGCGTTCAGGTTGCAGAACGTGACCGCGGGAAACGTCATGATCGGGGTCGTGACCTCATCCAGTTTGGTGACGTGCGGGTACTCCAGGTAGAAGTGGATCCGGTCCACGCACACGAACAGCAGGATAGTCAGAGAGCCCAAGAAAAACACCACCCACAGGCAGCGTTTGATGCAGAAGCGCTCGTATGTGAAAATGTGAGAGATCCCGTGCAGAGTCGAGGTGTGCGCAAAAACTTCTATGGGCGGAGGTTGACTGGAGTCCATCTCTTCGGTTTCTACTTTGAGATCCATCGTCGCTGTGTGCAACAAGCTCGATTGCGAGAGTCAGAAAAACAGCTTCAAAAACACTCAAACTGAGTTGATATTCATTCACCTGTAGCATCCACTGTCATTATCCATCTGAACAGGTGTGCAGAGATAAACCTCTCTGGGACTTGGTCTGGTCGCCATCCCTCCTCATGCAGACAGATGGAGGAACATTTTGAGCATCCTCTTAAAAAAGAAGTCAGACGAGCAGCAATTTACGAGCACAAGTGATGCATTTCACAAAAGCACTCATGCAAAAGCAGTGTGATTGATTGAAAAGCATGCATAACCAAGATGGTCCATCACCACTGCACAATACTGTGATGTTGTGCAGGTTTCTCACTGGGTTGCAGTACAGCAGAGAGAGAGAGAGAGAGAGAGAGAGAGAGAGAAGGGATTGACAAAGTGTTTCATCAGCCTGTGAATCCGCTGCTCGAGTCCAGTGAAGCACGGATCATTCTTGCACGCCAACAAGAGGAAACCGAGGAGACCCGGAGGAGGAGAAGAAGAAAAATCCCTTTTGACACTTTATAGCTCATTTATTAAGAGTTCCTCTGTGGCTGCGCTTTTACGCGCGTCCGTTTAAATCCGCAGATTTCCAGGTCAAGTCATGGAGATCCTTCTCTTACTCAGGAATCAGATAAACGTGTTTGGGAAGTCAGATGGTTTGTTATTCTGGTCTGGTTGGTGGTGAGTCGTGAGCTTTTTTCCTTTCGCTCGTGTTTGTGTGTCTGCCTGGCAGCAGCAGCGGACGGCAGAGGAGAGGAAGAGGAGAGAGAGAGAGAGAAGAGAAGAGGAGGGTGGACTGACGCGCTGCTCTTCACCTCCTGAGTTACTGTAGTTTCACATCTTAACCGCAGCCAGAGTCAAAACAGAGAGAGAGAGAGAGAGAGAGAGTGAGAGGGACACCCAGAGGAAGAAAATTGTGCAATAGGTACATACAAAAAAAAATACAACAACAATGTAGTATTGTGATTCCATAAAGTTATTGGTCTCATGAGCGATGGATTAAAAGAAAGAAAGGTCAAAATCAAAGCAACAGAGGCAGATATATCCTGACTATATTAGATAAGCTACAAAAACAATTGTTTTACTACATTTCCCATAATGCAATTTGATAAGGTCTTTCAACCAGTGGGCAACCTCTGGGTCTGAAAAGTGAAGCCAATGAGGAAGTGCCTTAAACTTGCATTGTTTCTAATAGCCAGCAGGGGGCGACTCCTCTGGTTGCAAAAAGAAGTCTGATTGTATAGAAGTCTATGAGAAAATGAGCCTATTTATTACCTCAATAAACATTGTAAACCAGAGTTTATGGTCTCAATCGCTAGTTTCAAGTCTTCTTCAATACAGCATGATGTTCATTTTGATAAATTATGGTCCCATTTAGAGTCAAATAGACAGATAAAGCAGGGTATGGTTTAGGGTGTGGCTACCTTGTGATTGGCAGGTCACTACCACGGTGTTGTCTGGTCTGGGTGTTGTTAGTGTTTTCTTCTTACAACATTAACCCTTTCACAGTGTGTTTTCAGTTCATGAAAGTTAATTGTAACATTTTGGTCGCTTAAAAATGTCTTGCGTCATGCCTCTGTTCCATAGTGTCTATAACTCAATACAGTCTCTCATTCAGCATATCTTACATCTGTCTTTCTGGGTAAAAATAATAATAATGGTGGAGTGTCCCTTTAACCAAAAACAGACTGAGTGACCAATACCTGGCCTCTGAGACTGGTGGACCCAGACAGATCTGGCAACTCAGAGTAAACAGACTGTGTCAACATAATGCCAACAATAAGAGATGGGGACAGAGCAACACTCCCTGCAGCCTGTAAAGATAATAAAACTCAAATACCAAGAATACAAAAGACCAAAACATAATTCAGTATTTACTTTGGGGGGAAAATATATTTCTATTGGCGCATGTCACAGCCAACATGAAAAACAACACACAAAACTGTACTGAGCTCCCTCAAAGCCTGCCTTCTCGATTTGATTTATATGTTATCTGTTTTCTTCTATGGGCATCATTAGCATTGCATTATTAAACTATGTCCCATCTTGTAATATATATTATGATTGCCACTGATAACTATTTTCATTATCGGTTAATCTGATTATATTCTCGATTCATCAAGTAATTGTTTGGTCTATAGAACGTCTAAATAAAATCTATAATATGTGATCCATGAAATGTCTATAAAATTAAAACAGTGAGAGCCCAAGTTAACATATTTAAAAAGCTTGTTTTTGTGTGACCAACAGTCCGACAGTTTTTTGGTTTTGCTAAAACAATTACAATTTATTCATTGATTTGTTTCTTTCCTTATAGTGTACCATGTAGAATAGTAATGTTGTACAGTATAGTGTAGTGCTATATGTTTTTTTTTGTCATCACTTGTCTTTTTTGCTTGTTTCATTTATTTATTTACAAGTTTATTTGACAGGGACCATGTAAAATAAACATAAACTTCAATACTTGAAATCTGATGCATTATACAGAGATATAGCTAAAAGCTAATTTTCATCCCCAGTCCCCGAGCAGGTGAACAATCTGAATTAATTGAATTCAGTCTTGAATTTGAGAGAGAGATTTGAACGGGACCCTACATGTTTATCAGAAGTGTGAAGAGATGATGGAGTCTAAACAGCCACTCTCTAAAACAAAGTCATCATCAGGCACCACAAAGGAAAATAATGATATGTGCCATGTTTAGATTGGACCATGAATAAACAATGACATTTATTCCCCAGCTGGATACTGCTGTGAAAAATGGATCTGGCTGTGCAACAAAGCTGAACCGAGCTTTGTTAATATGACAAAATATTTATTACATGTCATGAAAGATGCATCACCCATCTTAAATGCATCAGCATGAAATAAATATTCTTATCTTTGACATTAAAAGTCCTACTACATTTGCCACTGTGCCCAGGAGCAATTCTTATCTCAAATCCAGCATAAACAGCTATTACTAATGCAGAAATCTGTATTACATTTAATATATTTATGAAGCTGAAGCAAACTTTCCCAAAGGTTTTTGACATGTGACTGTAACCAAGCCATTTACTCAAGTTCTGTATAAAGTAAATGATCTGAACACGTCCTCCAACACTGCTGTAGAGTAACAAACAGTTGTAATAATATAGCAGAGACCAAAAGATACTTTTTGTTATCGAATCCAAATACGAGTTTGAAGTTTAAGTATTCAACAGCTGTCCTAACCCACAGTCCCCTCATTTGAAGCTGGCACTTAGTTAATATGGATCCCCATTGCTTTTTGTTTACAGCCAAATGCTGATCATCAACTCTATGGCTACGTTCCAAATCACATTTTCTTTTTACTTTTATTAGATACTGCAGCTGCCCTTACAAAGTACGTACTGTTGCATGCAGTATGCATACAATTGGGACAATTGACTAATTCGTCATAACATTGCACCTTGATCTTTGACCCTCTTGCTCATATATCTGCTGCACAGAGGATTGTGGGTCAGAATAGCCAGAAAAGGATGCTGGCTTGCGTACTTCATCCTGGTATTTATTGGCATACTACATTTAACATACTATGTATTGGAACATACTAAATATTTTTCTGGCATCATAAATAGTATGGGTATTGGAACGCACGGAATGGGGTTTTGAGGGTTTTTTAATTAAATCACGGAGGATATTGTGGTTTTAGCTGACGTGTGTCGCCTCACTGTGTTGAGCGATGCTCGTTCATGTCTATGTCTACATAGACATGAACAAGCATCGCTCAACACGTCGGGCTCGAGCTTGTTCTTGCTCTAGCGAGAACAAGCTCGAGCCTGACGCTGACTTTCGTTGACTTAACGGCCACAGGTGTCGCTGTTATCAAGCATTTCTGATTCTTACAAACCAGTCCCTTTAAGGCTGTACCGTTCTATTGAATTCTAGATGTCTTGTGGATCATTTTATACACATTTTCCCCCGAATTTCCATCTCCACTATAATTTTAAATAAAGTTGTGTGGATCAGTTGGGGTTTATACTTACTGAAAAGTGAAACGGTTGCAGATGTTGAGACTGTCTTCATGCTGTCCTTGGTGCTGATGTGTCTTAACTCAGGGGTCAGCAACCTGCGGCTCCGGAGCCGCATGCGGCTCTTTAGCTCCTCTCCAGTGGCTCACTGTGGATTTATAAAAATGGAAATGAATAATCGTTTTTTTCTTTACATTTTAATTTTTATTCATCATTGCCGTAGGTCTAATATACAACGATACGACGGAGTATTAGGGCCACATTGAGGGAAAAAAACAAATCTGAGATTTCGAGAATAAAGTCATAATATTACGAGAATAAAGTCAGAAGTTAACGAGAAAAAAAGTTGCAATATTATGAGAATAAAGTCAGAAGTTTACAGGAAAAAATTCGTAATATTATGAGAATAAAGCCAGAAGTTAACGAGAAAAAAAGTCGTACTAGTATGAGAATAAAGTCATAATATTAGTAGTAGTAATTTTCCATGTTATTTTATTTTTTCTCGTAATATCATGACTTTATTCTGGAAATCTTAGATTTTTTTCCCCTCAATGTGGTCCTAATACTCTGTAGTACATTTTACACTTTGGCCCTCCCTGCATTAGACTTATATACTATATACTTAGACTATAAACTGTGTTACCTACATCACAATGCTCAAATGTTTTGCAGCTCCAGACAGAATTATTATTATTTTTTTGCCTAAAATGTCTCTTTTGATAGTAAAGGTTGCTGACCCCTGGTCTCACTGGTGTGTGGATGGTCTGTGTTGTTCCTCTCCAGGCCAGCAGGAGGCAGCAGAGTGAGCTGCTGCTGCTGATACCTCCTGATCACCACAAAGAACCAAAACATGTGAGCAGCAGCAGCAGTGAACAACATGGCGATGCCCGTTAAAGCAGCCCGTCTTTGTCTCCTGGCAGGACGATCTGTCGCCTCCCTGTCAGTCAGACACAGCCGGGCTGTCCGTCTGCCGGAGAGGAGATGCTACACCTCCACCTCGACGAGCAGCAGTGAGTCAATGTTTAGTACGAGTTTGACAAAGAGCTTCTGAGTTCAGCAGCTCAGAGGTCAGTCAGAGTCCCAGCAGGCTGACAGCTAGTGACTCATGTTTGTTATTGTTCTGGACCTCTCCCCGTTATAACCTGCTAACGTCCTGACACGACAAACAAACAATGCTGTAACGAAATAACACCTAACTAAGTAGGCAACTAAGTAGGTAACTAAGTAGGCAATTAAGTAGGTAACTAGGTAACTAAGTAGGTAACTAAGTAGGCAACTAAGTAGGCAACTAAGTAGGTAACTGGGTAACTAAGTAGGTAACTAAGTAGGTAACTAGGCAACTAAGTAGGTAACTAAGTAGGCAATTAAGTAGGTAACTAAGTAGGTAACTAGGTAACTAAGTAACTAAGTAGGTAACTAAGTAGGCAACTAAGTAGGCAACTAAGTAGGTAACTAGGTAACTAAGTAGGTAACTAAGTAGGTAACTAGGCAACTAAGTAGGTAACTAAGTAGGCAATTAAGTAGGTAACTAAGTAGGTAACTAGGTAACTAAGTAGGTAACTAAGTAGGCAACTAAGTAGGCAACTAAGTAGGTAACTAGGTAACTAAGTAGGTAACTAAGTAGGCAACTAAGTAGGCAACTAAGTAGGTAACTAGGTAACTAAGTAGGCAATTAAGTAGGTAACTAAGTAGGTAACTAGGTAACTAAGTAGGTAACTAAGTAGGCAACTAAGTAGGCAACTAAGTAGGCAACTAAGTAGGTAACTAGGTAACTAAGTAGGTAACTAAGTAGGTAACTAGGCAACTAAGTAGGTAACTAAGTAGGCAATTAAGTAGGTAACTAAGTAGGTAACTAGGTAACTAAGTAGGCAACTAAGTAGGCAACTAAGTAGGTAACTAGGTAACTAAGTAGGTAACTAAGTAGGCAACTAAGTAGGCAACTAAGTAACTAAGTAGGTAACTAGGTAACTAAGTAGGTAACTAGGCAACTAAGTAGGTAACTAAGTAGGCAATTAAGTAGGTAACTAAGTAGGTAACTAGGCAACTAAGTAGGTAACTAGGCAACTAAGTAGGCAACTAGGTAACTAAGTAGTTAGTTAACTAGTTAGTTAACTGTTAGCTAACAGTTAGTCATTTCTTGGAGAACCACTCCACGTTAAATCTGATCCGATTTGGTTTATAACATATCCGAGGGGTCAGTGTATCTTTTGGTCATTTGATTTTCCTTTCACAAACGGATAATTAAAAAACAAAACATTTGTGGTTATTTGATTTTCGTTTTAAAATACAAAAATTAATATTGAAATACAAGACGTTTTTCTTTATCAGGGTACAAAAACAGGGATGAACTAAACTTCAAAAATGGGTTGATTTTTTATTTTGTATTTCTAAAAACTAAAACTAAAATCACTAGAAGACAGAAACGAAAAAACGCCCCGTTTTTTCATATTCTGTGAGCGGAAGACAGCACCGTCCTCATACGCGCTCTTACTTTGTAAATGGCAACTTCCGCTTGTTGCCATTGTCTTATGTCATATACTGCTTTCTCTCTGCGTGTCAAGTCTTCCACTTCACTGCACACTGTCTCATGAACCTGTAAATGCCGCCCAAAACATGACCAAAAGTAAAAGAAATTCCAATATTTTTTTATAGACACAGAAGAGTACAAGCATAGAGACAGATTTGGGTGATGAGGCTTCCATTATCAAATATCAAACTGAAAAAATTTTTTGTTGTTTTCTGTAGATCTTCAGTTCAGGCTGGATGAGCGGACAGCTCACAGCAGCCTGGACCTCTTCAAGAAAGACACTGCCGTCATCTACCGCATGCTGGGTCTGGTCCTCAGCCGCGTGCAAGACAACCCAGAGCGTTTCCAGGACTGGGCCGTCGTGTTTGGCGACGAGAAGATCAGCGGCGGACGACACTACTGGGAGGTGACGGTGAAAAAGTCTCAAGAGTTTCGTCTGGGTGTGGCCGAGGCGCTGATGCCCAGAGAGGACTGCGTGGGCACCAACAGCTCCTCCTGGGTGTTCGGCTACGCTAAGCGCAAGTGGTTTGCCATGCACAGCAATAAGATAGTTCCTGTGACGCTGGTGGGCAAGTCGGACCGCATAGGCATCCTGCTCGACTACGAAGCGGGCCTTCTGGCGCTGGTGGACATCGGAAAACCTTCAATCATTCACACCATCAGGGTCCAGTTCAAGAGTCCCCTCTGCCCCGCGTTTGGACTTTGGGACGGGGAGTTGCTCACACACTCTGGTCTGGAGGAGCCTGAAGGCCTGAAGTGAAGCAGGATGAACTGTGATGGCGATGATAGTGATGGCCGCGGGCTTGTTTGGTACCGTGGCAACATTTATCACAACGGTGCAGGGAAAGAAAGTAATATCTTTGTAGGGAGTCATTTACAGCTTAATTACAGGTGTTTGTTTATTTCCCATGGTCCAGGTGGTTCATAATAATGACAATGCAAGTTCATACTTTGAGTATGTCATCCAGCCTCAGGCATTCATATCACAGAAGCTGTTTTTGTGTGTACCTCATGTATTACCTCTCAGGTGTGAAAAGGATGTGTGGTCGTTTTTGAGAGGAACATTAACTGCCAAGTTTGTTTGTTTGTTTATATGCTGTGGTTTGGTATTACCCACGTAATCTTTTTCAGTGTCATGCTCATACTGTATATTGTTTAATAAAATCACTGAAACTGCTTATTTCTCTTTTATTTACAGCAGGATGATACATATTTACAGTGACAGACTAAAGTCATGTTGAGGAATCGTTTCACTGCCTTTCACTGAGTTAAATGAAATAAAATACAATGAATAAAATGCGTTCATTTGAGATGATTAAACTGTAGAATATTACATTTTTATCACATGACTTTTGAGTTGTGTCTGAGTTTCTCAGTACACTGCATACTAACAAGCAAAAGCTTTAATTTGCTTATATCAAAAAGTCACTTCAAACACATCTGTGTGTCTAGTCTGCAACAGTCATTTGCATAAATTGAATTATATATTTTGTGCTAGAGTAACACAAATGTGCACTGTTCCCAGCACCAGAAACATGCAGATGTTTCTGTGATACACAATAAAAAGAGCTAAAAAGAAAACCACATCAAAACAAGGTATCAGCAGTGAATAAACTGGCCTATGAGCCTCAATGAACTGGCACAAACTACAATGAAACAGTCCTTCCAGTGCAACTGAATCACCTCCTGTTGAGCTAGAATAATTAATGAAGCAGCTTTGGGAATATTTATACAGTTATTACACAGGGGGGCATAAAAATCCCCTGATTAACTGACGTACTGATGAAGCAAAATATATTTCCATATCTTAACAATAAATAGGCACAATATATCAGATATTTACATCACAGTGGCATTTTCTATCAGAAGCTGAGCACAAAAACAGTTCATTAATATTGCAACACAAGCCAAATCATGGCTTAAATTAATGTTATCTTTCCTCCACATAAACAACAGATTGAGTGATTATTTAGTGCTTTGTTGATACTTTACATTGTTGAGCAATTTCTCCAGTCTGCAGGAAAAAAACATCTCAAATGGACTTCATCCTGCACTGAATAGCTTTTCAACAAATATATTATGTAACATCTATTACCATATTTAAGATAAACTCATTCATTCATCAGGTCTCTCAGTCGTCCTGTGCCCTTTCAGTCCTCTCATAATAAAACAGATTCATCTCCATCACAAACCCTTATGATCCCTTGTGGTTTAGACGATGCTCTTCAGCGTATCGAGCGTGGTCTTCTGCTCCTCTGTGTCGCACGGCGCCTCGACATCAGTGCACACGCGCTGGTACTCTTGCAGGACTGAAACAACAACATCATGTCCAAACTGCATGGCGTCATCTAGAGGTGTGTTCCCCCATCTGATAGATAACACAATGTGATATGGAGATGGATGGATTGTTATGATTAGTAATATGGAGATGGACACATTTTTCTACCATTTTTTTAATCTAATATCAGATGTTTATATCTAAAATCCCTACCTGTCTTTCATGTGGGGATTCACTTTACACACTTCAGTTAGGAAGACAACAGCTTCTGCGTGACCTGAAAGGCAAAAGTGAGCAACGCCACATTTCATTTATTCTTGTTTGCATATCAAAGCGGGGATTATTGAGGAATAAATGAACTAATAATGAAGTGTCACCTTCCGCAGCAGCGACGTGGAGCGCTGTGCGAGAGTCGTAGTCTCTCTGCTCCATGTTCACAGCTGAAAGGGCAAACCTGGAGGGATAACAAAGAGAACAGAAGAGAGAGAGCATACATGGAGAGGTTGACTCGAGTGATGGCAAACTGTCAGAAACTCTGCTGAGTAGCTCTATAATTACACAAGCAGAGAGATTATTAATATGAAAGCAGACATGTTTTGAAAAGTAGAGAATGAACTCTTAAAAGTTCAGCATTTTGTGGGAATATGTTTGCTTTCTTGCCAAGAGTTCCCACTCTCATGTCTGTAGGGTAAATATGAAGCTACAGCCAGGAGATTAATTTACAATAGCATTAAGAATGGAAGCAGAAGGAAAACAGCTAGCCTGGCTCTGTCCGAGGGCCTTCCAACACCTGTAAAGCTCAATAATAGAGATGTGCAGGAATGAGTCCTTAAACCTGGAAATGAGTTGGCATTTTAGCACTTCCGGTTCCTTGTCGGGAAGTCAATGGGTCTTTTGAATGGGTTTTTAGTTAGATCTCTGATAAAAGATTTTAACGTTTTATTCTACGGTATAAAATACGTCAGTAAATGAGTCTACAAAACTTCATCACGCCGGCTCGTCCGCCTTTACAGCCTCGTTGTGTATACTCGTGTTCATGCGACCGTGGTGTAGTTTGTTTATGGCCTAACGTTAGCTCTTTACTTCTGGCGATTGCATTTACACTTCACAAATCACAAATCACAAATCATAAAAGTGGTGTGCATTTATGAAGATTATCTTGCTGAACAAAATGTGTCAGTATCATAAACGTGAGCTTATTTTCTGCAATAATCCAAAACCCAATTGAAAAATCCCATTGGCTTTTTGTCGAGGGAACCAGAGCGATGCTAACTTCCTGGTTGGCCTACAAAAGGACTGGTCAAGTTGCGATTTTATGGGAGGTTAGTTCCTGGACCAACCTCCGTAAAATAGGGTTAGGGTTAGGGTTGTCATTTTTAAACTTCATTTGTATGGATTAAAAAAAACAAGCTATACTGTAATAGATTAAGTTTTTACCCTTGGACAGAGCCCGGCTAGCTTTTCCCCCCTGCTTTCAGTCTTCATTCAAAGCAAAGCTAACCTGCTCCTGGCTCCTGATATGAAAGTGATATTGATCTTCTTATCAACCACTTGGCAAGAAAGTGAACAAGTATATCAATGTCAGATTGTTCCTTTAAGATTGCATCATCCAACCGTTTCAGCTGTATTCGGAGCTTTGTGATGAAAAATGAAAGGCAATGTTTTTGATTTTATTTACCTCCTCAGAGCAGTGAGGTCACCACTGTAGGCTGCAAACATCAGGTTTACCACTGACTTGTTCTGATGATCAAAAGGCAAACATGACCATATGATAGTGGACTGTTTCGTAAACTTTTCACATAAAAATTCTTTTGCATTATTTCTAAGTCACCCAAAGAAGTTCAAGACGATCAATGTTTCTAGCCTAAATGAGAATTGCAGCCTCTACACTTACTGGATCTTCATCTGATCTTCTCCTGGGGTCGTGTTTCCTGGTGAAGTGTCTCAGGTTGTCGTAATTGTGGAAGTTGAAATGAGACAACAGGTCCTAATGAATCAAAAGTTGATTAATATTTGAAGCATGCAGACACAGACAAATTAGATAAAGACAAATAAATAAATCTGTGACGGCGACTGCATACCTGACAGAAGTGAATGCCACGAACACTGTTTCCAAGGCGATCCAACGGTGGAGACCAGCACATCATACCCATGACGTTGGGGACGACCAGCAGAACAGCACCTGAAACGCCAGATTTAGCGGGCAAGCCCACCTGAACAAGAGGAGCAAGCAAAAAGTCTCAACATCTCATGACATGCTACCACTCAGAGCAACAAGCATTCAAACAGATCCTTGAATTCCAGGTGACTCACGTGGAACGCAAACTGTCCGGAGAAGTCGTACATCCCACAGGAATGCATGAGGCTCAGGGTGTTGCGAACGGCTTCGGCGCTCAGCACACGCTCGCCTGTGATTGGACAAATACCCCCGTTGGCCATCGTGGCGGCCATGACACTTCCTGACTCACACGTCACCTCAATAGAGCACAACTGGAAAAGCAGTTGAAGGAATAGATTGACATTTTGGGAAATATTCTTGTTTGCTTTATTGCCATTAAATCACACTACAGCCAGCAGCTGGTTAGGTTAGCTTAGCATAAAGACTGGAAACAGGGGGAAACAGCTAACCTGGCGAATTAACATGTTATATTGAAAAATTGAAATATATGAAAACCGTAATAACACGAACATGACTATTTCTTGGCTGGGTGCAGTGACTTCCTGGAGTCCTGTCGACCAACCAGCAGACGGTTTATGCGTAACTAAGCTAACCGACTCCCAGCTCTAGCTTCATATTTATAATACAGACATGAGAGTAATATTAATCTTCTCATTTAACTCTCGATAAGAAAGTGAGTCAACCTATCTCCCAAAATGTTGAACTGTTCCTTGAACCTTAAAAGTTTCATCCACAGAATAGAATATGTTAAAGACAAAGAGTCTTACCTGAAAGTAGAAGTCAAGGGCTGCCATCATATCTGCATTGTCAGGAAAGCACTGCAGGGATAAAAACAACAGCTGTCAGTGTGTTGACTTGACTATGTCTTGCCCCAAACTGCATGTGATTATCATAAAGTGGGCATGTCTGTAAAGGGGAAACTCGTGGGTACCCATAGAACCCATTTTCATTTACATATCTTGAGGTCAGAGGTCAAGAGACCCCTTTGAAAATGGCCATGCCAGTTTTTCCTTGCCAAAATGTAGCCTAAGTTTGGAGCGTTATTTAGCCTCCTTCCTCTTCATGACTAGTATGACATGGTTGGTACCAATGGATTCCTTAGGTTTTCTAGTTTCATATGATACCAGTATCTTCATTTGAGCTTTAAAACTGAGCCCGCAACAACCAAAATAACGCAAGTTGCGTTAATGCATTAAAGAAATTAGTGGCATTAAAATAAATTTAACTTAACGCCTTATTATCGCGTTAACCTTGACAGCCCTAGGGTCAGCACATACTCTCTGAAAACCTGAGCACCGAACAAGCACTTGAGTTGATTGCAGTTAAAAATAAAAAACTTACTTTTTTCTCTTTGAGGTAATAACCAATTGCATAATTCCTATCACCGGTCTCCCTCTCTGACTGGAAACTGCAAGAAGATAACAGGTATTTGGAAAGTTGCATTTCACGTGAAAAGGACAACAATTTCTTGAAGCACAGTACTCACGTTGCATTGCTAAAGCCCACATACTCTGTCCCAGACAAGCTTTTCAAGAAATCCATCACCTGCAATAACGTCATATTTACACATGGTTCAGTAGGAAGACCAAACAAATACATGGAATCAAGAAAATCTTTGAAAATGAAAAGCATTTACTCACATAGTCAAACCGTTCTGCCTTATTGGAATGAGGCTGTCAACAGAGAGGAAACAAATGACTTTCTGATGCCAGTTTTATGTCAACAGTCAGTGAGTCCCTATAGGTGGCAGTGTTTGAGTGCTCTGACACCGAAGCATAGTTTTGAGTCCAGTCTTGGGTGGGTGCCGAGGTATGACATGGACATGATGTCTTTGTGCCTGTCAGTCCGCGTGGCACTGTGGCCTCGTGCTGTTTATGGCTGTGCTTGAATTTCACGGACCAGTAAGGGATTATTATTACCAAGTTGTAAAGTTGACAAATGGGGGCCGTAGTCACATTCACATTTAATGACTCTACCTATAAATGTTAAGGATCATATCAAATATTACTGTGAGTAGGAGGGATAACCTCAGGAAAAACATCATGGCCAATAAGGGAGTTGATGTTATTTCTTTCCAGGCGGTTGCTCTCTGGTGCTCCGACAACTCGTCTTTGAACAAAACATATACATTTGTGACATTTAAACTTTTGCAGGTATAGCTGTTCCCACTGGGGTGTGAGTATTGTAGAAAAACAGCTTTTATCAGCTTTGTATTTGTCTCTGTCCTGTGTGTAAAATATCAAGCCTCCTGAGTATGTATATAAATTATATGCAAATATCGTAACAAACTATGTTCAAACAATATTGTTCCCCTCCACACACACACACACAAGCGAGGGTGGCTATCACTCCTTCTGTTCTGAGGGCTGTAATTGGTCAGAAGCACACACACGCCCCTGCTGTCAAGCTCCCACACAGAGTCCCTCCCTCATTGCTGAACCTGACCCACATATGATAAAAAGTCCAGAGTGTCTCTTCAGTCAGTTGAGAGACGTCAGGACTCCACAGAGGAAAAAAGTAAACAACCATATATGGCTAAACTCCACCCCTTCATGTTTTATAATAAGGCCAAAGCTCACAGATGACTTTGATGGCTGGTCAGTCAGGTGGTAATGACCATAGTCCAGCTGCTACGGGCGGTAAGTGACCAGCCAATAGATGAGTGATTAGATAGTACGACATCACCAATAGATTCAGCTCCTGAGAGGCGCACTATAGACCCGTTTTTGTCTTTTTTAGGGGGAACACGGTCTTTAGGGGTAGATAGCGGGTCAACAGTAGATGTCACATAGAAGTGGTGCACATCATCTGAAAGCTGGGAACCTGAAGATTAATTTGAGATGCAATTCAGAAATAAACATTAATTAATTAATAAAAACAAATTGTGAAAGTGTAAAAGGGTTTAGAACATTATGATAGAAGTATATGATGGCCATTGTAATGCTCTATTATGTTTCTTAAGTTGTTAGAGCATTCTTTGGGTTGATACCATTTGTTACACAGATTTGGTGCTAAATTGAATAATTTTTTACCAATTGAGAATTGATAAAAATCTCTTCAAAATACCACATTAAGACACCAAGACCTTGAGCAACACCATAGAAAAGCCATGGTGTGATTTGGTATCAAAAACTTTTGACATTTGGAGATTTCTGCAAGAATTGCATTTTACGGTGATTGGATGGCGAGCACTTCTGTTCTGGAAACTCCTCAGAAACCCCCTTATTGTCAATCTAGACCTAGAAAAGCCATACATCCTCTGAATGTATGAAAAATATTTGCACTGCATGGTTTTTACCCCAAACCTGCATATCCAAAGCAATGATTTGCAAGCTCTGCTTTCACGCAGATTGCAAATAGTGACAGCGTCACGTTTCAAAATGATTTTTATTAGCAAATTTCAAAAACATTTGTGAGTCCCTCCGGGCTCTCACATGCCCATGCACTGATCGCAAGCGCAGCATTTAATTGATGAGTGAAATGTGTCAAAATTAAAACGAGAGGAAGTGATCTCATGTTGCCCATTGCAGCTTTCATTTAGCAAATTTGGTGAAACAGATCCCTGTACATCGTTTAGTTGCGGCCAGCAGCTCTATAGCTCAGTCAGTTGGTCCACAAAAATTTCACACCCTTTGGCGGCTAAAATTTGGCAGGTCAAGGGCGTGGGTGTGCAAATGTGTGTTTGTGTTCATGCCAATTGGCAGTGGTCTATAACAAATAGGTGTATAATTTCTAAACGGATTCATGTACCATGTTCAAACTCATTAACCGTTTGTCGTAGCCTCTTGTGGGAGGCATCATTGCACTCAGCAAAGAGTTCCTCTTTCACTGGTGTAGATCATGAACCATTTGACGTCTATATTTGTGGGAGGTGTGTGAATGCATGCGCGTATGTGGTCACAGCTATCGTGAATTCGCGCTTGTTTTTGCACAATTTCCTGCTTATAGTGAGGATGTAGGTTGGAGCTGTTTTTAAAAAAATACTTGATATTATAGTGCCTCATTTCAGAATCAGAATCAGAATCAGAAAGGTGTTTATTGCCAGGTGTAAGGGGTATACACGAGGAATTTTCTTTGGCTTATTGGTGCGAGGCAAACAGTATAATAACAAAGAATAGATAAACGTTAGAATAAAATAAGAATAAAAATGTACAATTTACAAAATAAGCTATAAAATAAACATGGTATAAACAGATAGTGCAAATATTGTCGGTGTGCAAACAAAACAATCAGGTATATTTGTGTCTGGTTATCCTGTTTAGATTCTTGCTTTTCATCATTACTTTTTAAGGATTACACGATTGCCCCTTTGAACTGTGTTTACGCCCAGTGAGAGGCTGCAGCAGAACGCTACGGTGCATAGCAAGGTCTGGATTTAAAAACAGAGAGCCTATTTTTGGGCATTTATTTGTTTTTTACCCTGACATCCTCATTAATGACAACCAACTCTGTCGTATGTTTAGGGAGTATATTCTAAAATGAAAACATTTGCATCTACTATCATATCAATGTATTCGTCGCTGACAAGCCTTTTGATTTTACCTTAATCAAAGAACTGATGACGATAGCCCCGGCATTCACCATCGGGTTGTGTGGTTTATCTGCACAAGAAACGAGAGCATCTTATCATTAATTTGCCCCTAACCACCAGAGCAATAAACTACTGGGATTAGAGGTGATATTTCATCAGGGGAACTTAGAGTAACATCAGCTAATAAACTGAGCACATAAAGTGCAATTTGGTTTGCTTCAGAGTGGAGTATGTATTAGCAAATGGCTACAAAGGTGAGGTAATAAAATGGTGCACAATTTGGATAAAAGTCCATCTGGATGGCTTTTTTCCAGTAAAATTAGGGCTCGTTGCTGCACTATCTTTGTTCTGCCAACAACCATAGTCTGTTGAAATTACTGATCAAGACTTGCCAAGATTTCTCAATAACATACTCGGGGGGGAGAAGATGAATTTTGGGTAGTTTTGCTTTCTGATTAATCATACATTTATGTACACAGTTGTAAGTGCTTGTTCCTGTGTAGAGAGGATAACTGGAGTGAAGGTCTCCATTACGCTCATCACTTACCTTCATCATTTAGTGACAATTTGTTGAACTTGAACCCACTGGGCTCTTTGCCCACATACTGGTGAACGTATTCAGTGCCGAACTCGTGCACAGCGATGGCGTACTCCAGAGGCTTCACACACGACTGCAGACAAAAGGGAACCTTGGTGTCACCCACAGAGTGTCTGCATGGCATGAGGATGTAATGGAGAAGCATGGGAACAAAACAAAAAATGGAGGAGTGTTAGTGAGGGAATGCACACGGTGGAGTTTTTTTCAGAATGGAAACACACATTAAAGTGAAGATGTTACCGTACCTCTGTCCATCTATTGTGCACAGAGACACACCCCAGAGATCAGGGCTGAACTTAGCCAGCTGAGGGATGTAGTCAGCTACCTACATGAAGACACACGTGAGTGTTGCTGTAATGAACGAGCAGACAATGAGTCAGTATGTGTGTGTTAATACGTTACTTACTTGTCCTGCCTCCTGCTGTTGTGCGCTGTCGTACATCCTGTCGATCTGCTGGGTCATCTCATCAAAGTTTGGAATGATGAACTTTTTTCTGAAAGCCTTAGTCAGCAGCATGATGTTGTTGCCAAGACACCTATCACAGGAGACGTTATAAAACAGACATCATGAGGAGAATTTCAAAGAACTTCACAACAAGAGATCCCGCGATTACCAAAAATACCCCAAACCAAACAAAAAAAATGAAAAACAACATATTTTCTTCTCACCCCTAGTGGTTTATAAGCACACAGATAATTTTAGTTTTACTTACCCAGAGTTTGGGATGTCAGCCTTTAAGATTTCTAACGCCACTTGGATACCATGGAAGTGAATTCAATTTAGTTTTTGGTGTCCAATGTTGAAAATGTGCATTTAAGAAATGTCTTTTGATGTCTTTGCCCTGGTTACTTTGATTAATACAATTCTTATTATTTATCGGTTTGGCCGATTAATTGGTGCCGATAGGACGTTTTACAAACTTTCGTTATCGGCGGAACTGGACTTTGATAGTGGCTGACCGCTGCATAGCCGCCACCAGTCATGTGGGGACAAAAGTAGCCGAGTAGGCTGCTGCAGAAGTAAAGAAGATATCGGCCAATTAATCAGCTATCAGCTTTTTCCTGCCTCAAACTGTCGTTATTATATCGGCCTATAAAAAACCACCATCAGTCAACCTCTAGTTTTCATTTAAACTACCTTCTACTGAAAAAATAGTCCCCGTAAAAATTGTTGACAGTGTGTCTTGTAGATTATCCAGAGTAACAGGGACACCGTTTTAGGAAAGACATCATGCTGTAGATTATTAAAATGTAATTTTATGAGAATCTCAAATGATATTTCATTCACCGCCATTGCATTGGTGTGGAGGCTGAAATCTCTGAGACGGATATCTCAAACCTCTGCAAGTAAAAACATATCTGCATGTCCAGAAACCACTAGAGTTGTAAATCTCAAGTATCATCACGATACGATATTATATCAATATCGATTTTTTTGGACAACGGCACAAAATTTGCCAATATCACAATGTCTGCCACGATACGATTTTGATTTGATTCAAATGAGGGGCCTGCGATCGATATGAGATGATATCATATGTCCATTTAACACTATCAGTTACATTTATATCAACTCACAAAAAACAACTAAAAATATGATTTGACAATTTTATTACTGGGCTCTTCCAAACATTTAAATGAAAAACAATGTATTCTTTTTAACAAAGTGAATACATTTTTTTAAATTTCTCATGTTTAAGCACTGTTTGAATGTTTAGGAAGGAGATGTGCTGCGCATGAGAATTTCAAAATAAAGGCGTATCTTAAAGATGACGATATACAGTATATAGATGTTTTTACAATGCATCAATGATATTGGATCATTGATCATTGAATCGATACATATCGATATATCGGTACACCCCTAGAAACCACTAGAGGTAAGTGAGAAAATATCCCCTTTTCTCTCTGAAATTAAGTCAAAGTCGAAAGAATTTAGCTTATTTGACTCAAACACGCAAACACTACGGCCTCAATCACTGTGTCTGGTTCTGCCTGAGAAATGTTTGTATAACTGAAACCGCAATCAATTCATATCTAATTGAAATGCTCAACTGGTCTTTCATAATTTTTTTCATCACACTGGAATAAAAGTCACCTGCTTCAGACCAATAAATACCCAGCTAAAAGGGTAAACAAACACACCTGCACATATCTGCAGATCCTCATAGTTATTATAGATTTTCATTGCTATAATTGTCAGCAATGCTGTATGCTCTCAAGGAAAGGAATGTGCATTCTGTCACAGCTAGTCTGAACCAAAATATCTAGCCTGCAGCCCTCACTTATCCAAGGCGATGCTATAGCGTGAGGTTTTGGGACACCAGGAGTAGAGAGTGGAGAGAGCTTACATTATTCATATGGGTCATTTCCTAAAAAAAAATAGTTCTCTCTATCTCTAGTAGCCTATTTATAGTGAGCTCTTAAGTGTTCTTCAGGAAAGGATAACCTCGCAAATCAAAGAAAACAAGCAAAGAAAGATGGCCTAGGCCAATTAAATTCGACGAAGACTACCAGACTGTGTAACCCTCTTCTGTTCCAGGCCAAAGGATGAGATTGAGTGAACTACACCTACAAACGATACCGTCTGCATGGAGCTTACTGTAGCTTACTCTACAGATCTGTTGAGTAAACTAATATAATTGCGATAGTCTGGAGCTCAACCAGAATGATGCTCTTCCTTCTGTCTTTCTGCACCCCCTACTGCTTTGGCTGCCATGTGTGCATGTGAGTTTGGTGTATAGCAGCTGTCAGCCATAAAACACATGTCTCCGTCAGTCTCTTGGACTCAAATAGCGCTGACCCCAGACTACTCCTCCTGTTACACCTGTTACTTTACCGCAAAAAAAGTGTGAAAGACCCTTCACCTTACCTAACCTTGCACGCTGTCATCGAACAAATTTGATTATGTAATTTCTAAGTAAGAAGAAGCCTATTAGGAACAACATTAAAGTGTTTTTTAAACAAACAGATGGTGTTGTGTCTGCTTTTCACATTCAGGTAAAAGTTGAATACTCAACTGTGTGTGTGCTTAACTGTGTCTTCATAAATAAACAAAGCTTTTCTCACCTTCTGAAGAGCTTCTGGTCCATCATGACTGGCCCAACAGAGTCACGTGAGGATTGTCGCATCTGACGGACACAGTCACGCAGCCGAGGGTCAGATGTCAACAAACCCGTCTTTCTCAAAGCCTGGAGGAGAGGTGGTTTTGAGCAAATTAATACGCAAGGGAGAAAAAGGGGGAGTTGTACATGACAAACTTTATAAAACACTTTGGTGTCATGCACAGCAGTGTGTACTGTATGTAATGTCAATTGGCAGGATATCAAGCATGTGTAGATGGATATAGTTAGGGGACTTCAATGGCTCAGGGGTGCCCACGTGGGAATAGGCGGGAAATACAAGTGTACACCGGATCCTTCTCGTAAGTCACACATCAAGCTGACAGCCACTGTATGAGCCATGTGCATCTATTTTGGGGAAAAACATGTGCACGACCCTCTCGACCGGAGAGGCTCAAGAGTCATCTCCACTGATAACTGGTTCAGTGAGCAACAAGCACATGGCTGCGAGCTCGCTGTTGCTGCTATTGAATATCTGTGAGTGATTCTTAGCTTCAGGGCAGGAAATGCTAAAGTCGGGGCTGCCCTCATAGTTTTTTTGTGAGCTTATTTTAGAGTTTTATCCTTCAACTGAATGTGCGAGAAGGTTTTCTCTTTAGGTTTGTGAGCAGTTTTTGTATAACCGCACAAAACAAACATAGATGGGCCTTGAGAATGATAGCTATATGTAGAGTTTATTACCTAATATATCTTACCTAATGAAATAATTAAGTATCCTTTATATATTGTCATGTAGTGCTGAAATGATGATCTGATCTGACCTATACTCGACCCAGTCGGTCGCTATTCTCGACCCAGTCTATCGCTTATCTCGACCAAGACGGTCGCTATTCTCGACCCATTTGGTCGCTATTTTCAACCCAGTCGGTTTCTATTCATGACCCAGTCGGTCGCTATACTCGACCCAGTCGGTTTCTACTCTCAACCCATTCGGTTGCTATTCTCAACTCTGTCGGTTTCTCAACTCTGTCGGTTTCTCGACCCGGTCAGTCACAATACCCGACCCGGCCGGTCGCAATACTCTCGACCCAGCCGGTCGCTACACTTGACCCAGTCGGTCGCTACTCTCGACCCAGCCGGTGGCTATACTCTGTACTAGATATACCAACCCTGCCTTTAATGGTGAATAAACCAATTCCGCTATTTCCAATGCATATCACCTTGTTTCCAAAACTTTCTGAAATTCAGTGTCATTTTCTTGATACTAGTACATTTCCCATCTTATGTTGCCATTTCTACAACAGAGACTGGAATTAACAAACCATAACTCTGGCTTTAAAAACAATTATTTCTTTTTTAACAAGAAACAGTGAGGTGAGTGAGGTTAGAATTAATGTTTTTACACGCATTGATACTGACTAGCACTATCACCATTTATGTCCTAACCCGGTCACCTCTACAAACACATCCAGTCATCCGTGGCGCGACAACAAGCCACTTGTGTTGACACACGTCTCTTCTCCTAAATGCATGCTCCTTCTTAAAATCACTGAGTTGCCATAGACACCGAGGTTACCAGATGTCCATGTCTGCCTTTTTTTTTTTATGTGACTGTCTAAAAGGTCGCACCACGTGAAGCTAAATGAGGGTGTGATGATTTGCATTAGCTTGTTAGTTATCAGAGAGCACAAAAACACCTCACAGTCTATGTCCTGTTCATCTTCTGATATATGTACGATATAGGACTGTGAAAGTATCAACTGTGGCACAGGTTAACAGAATCTTGACATCTCTTCAGTAGTCACTAAGTAAGTCCTTAGGTTGTGTTGTTTAAATGAAAAGCCTTTAAGCTAATGAGGTTATCATTACGTCTGCTGGTACAACAGATACTTATCGTAATTAAACCCCACAAATAAGTACACTCTGTGAAAATGCATGTTGTTCTCTGATACTGATTACCTCAGTGTCACACCTACTATATTTAGTCCTATTACATGAGAAAGTCCCTTTAAACTTGACCCTGCATTCAGCTGGAGACGCTCTGGATTCCTGTTGTGGGCTCCTATATCACTCCCCAAGGTTCAGGTGCTTTTCCGATATGCAATACTGCTGTAGGTCAGAGTTTGTGTTGTGTGTATGTCCACATATGTCATGGAAAGTCAAAACAGTCCTTGGCGTGACAGAGGAAGCGTGAGTGTGTTGTTGACTCACAGAGATGAACTGGGACAAGGGGATCATCTCTTTGCCTTCAGTGATGGTGTAGAAAAGTAGGTCCTCCATACTGGACATCAACCTACTTCTGCCAAGACAAGCAACACACACAATGTTGTGATCTCTGAATTTGGACTGGCTCCAATGTATCAAGCCGAAACCATGAGCAGTACGTCAACGTTTATGTCAATAACATGGGCAGGAGTGAAAATACTGGCAAATATCCAGCTATTGACCTGGTTATTATCATAAAGTGTGTGTTTGAGAGAGGCCATGGCCTATTTGCCATGACTGTTTGATTATAAAACACTATCATACAAAAGAGGATTCCTTTACAGCATGTTGTCTCAGGCCCCTTTACTGCTTGGGCATACCTTAAACATACAAACATATACTTTGAAATATTGTTAACCTCACACACACACCACAATTTTATCTTCTTAATGTCCTGATGAAGGTCCTTGTTGACCGAAACGTTGACAAATAAGGCAGAGAAAAGTGTGTACGGGAGCAATTCATTTTTTTTTAAAAGTACATATTGGAGGGGATCTACTCCCGGCACCACAAAACATTTTGAGAATGTGCATGTTTTCCTCTCCTTGGCGCTTATAATGCGTCATCTTTGTGATAGAGCATCTTTGCTATCTTTTTCTTCTTCTTTTAGATTTTTGTAAATATATCTTTAAATTAAAAATATTAAAATGCATTTATGTTTTTTTTAACAATTCAGTTTTATGCGGTTTTCTGTCACATATTTTCCTCATTTATTACACAGGCACAGCGGGGTCACATTTTCTGATGACAGCCAGTCAGAAATATGGTGACCTCATGTGTTGCTGGCTGGACATGTGCTATTTCTTAGCATTAGCCTGAGCTGAGGTTGCTGGGGCAACCAACTGCTGGGTCAGTAGGAAACAACCTTTTAAAACCACAAATTTAAGTTTTTATGCTTTACTTTGTGTATGAATTAAACTTAATATATAACATATAATAGTAGTATAGTAATTGTAATTCACACAAAACATTTAACACAAAAGTTATAATTAGTCATGTTACAGTTCAGAGTCACATGCTCAAGCTAAAAACTTTATTTTAAGCTTTTACTGCACAATATACAATATGTGATGAATGATATGGTAGCAGGAGTTAGTAACCAGCATGAATTATGAGATGACCATGGAGGTATTAAGACACACATTTAAGTATATGTATATAGAATATTATGTGTGTACAACTATGAATAATATTTTTGACTAATTAGTGGTGATTTATTGGTTTAGAGACAGCCTAGTCTACTTGACCCAGTCAGTCACTATACTCCATACTAGATATACCAACCCTTTAATGGTGTAACCAATTCCTCTATTTCCAATGCATATCAGCTTGTTTCCAAAACTCTCTGAAATTCAGTGTCATTTTCTTGATACTAGTACATTTCCAATCTTATGTTCCCATTTCTACAACACAAACTTAAATAAACGAACCATAACTCTGGCTTTAAAAACAATTATTTATCTTTTTGAACAAGAAACAGTGAGGGGAGTGAGGTTAGGATTAATGTTTTTTACACGCATTGATACTGACTAACACTATCACCATTTATGTCCTAACCCAGTCAGACCATGGAGGTATTAAGACAGACATTTAAGTATATATATATATATATATATATATATATAGAATATAATATGTGTACAATTATGAATAATATTTTGACTAATTAGTGGTGATGTATTGGTTTAGAGACAGCCTATAGTGTGACCTACTTGGGGTGTACTTGGTCCACTTCAGAGCCTTTCTGGTCGTGCAGGCCTCTGTGTTGGTGGGGTGATGCCCAGCAGGAGAGGAGGAGATGAGGAGGAACAGGTTGCTGCATCCTGGACAGAACAATGTTGTCAGCTCCAGCTCTGGCAGAGATCCCTGCATTTTTAAATAGTTGCAAGAGTCCCGGGTTAGCTGTCCTCAGACTTTTCAGGCAGTGCATTGTGATAAGTAGGGCTTAATCATTAATAATTCAGAAGAGTTATTTTGTTTTTCTCTCTAGCTGATCTAGAGAGATATTTGTGACCGATGCCCCCTTGGTCCTCAGAGCTTTAATAGCAGCTGCTCTCTTACAGACTGGATCAAGTACAGGCTGCTTGCAGGAGGCGGGGCTGTGACACAGACAGCATGTTGACTGTGGGGTCAATAACCAGCAGTTACTGAAACCAAACCCTCTTTGATTTAGGTATGACTTGCAGCTGCTGATTCATAAGGGGGGGAAATCACGCTCATACTTCAGGCATATTCCTACTTGGGTTTAGTCTAGTCTCTGATTACAGTGTTTCTGGAAATTAACTTTTTTGTCCATCTGCCACTGTGGCTGGTGGACTCCAAAATCTACCAGCCATTCAGTAGATAACCATTGTTGTTTTTTGGCGGGTGAGGAGTGAAGCAAATCTAGCAGACACTTGCATATTTTAACCAGCATTTGGGTGGTGGCCGATTTTTTTTCACTTATTGCTCTTTCAAAAAACTTGCAGGGTGTTATGTTACGTTACGATACAATACGATACGATAAGATACAACTTTATTGTCAGTTTGCACTGAAATTCATTTTGCATCCATAGGCAGCTCAGTTTGAGAAAAAGTACACATACAATATACATACTGTTACCATAAACAGACAGACAAGTAGGACACATCTGACAAAAAACAAAACACATCACAATTATTCATACATAACCCATTACAAAAATACCATCTGTCCTCTGGATTTACAGAGTTGTATGAATGTGTTGTGTAATGTTGAATGTTCAAAATTCATAGAAAAAAGGACAGATGAATAATGTCACTCTGGACAGTATCTATATAAATAACTGTTGTGATAATTGTGGCCCAAATTTCAAAGTAGACTGAGATTAAATTGGGTTAAAATGCTGGAAAGAGCTCAAATATCTACAAACTATTTTTATTCTCCAAATGAATAATGAATCGATTATTTGTCAACTATAAGTTATTCAGCAACTACTTTAATAATCATTCAATTTGAGTAATTTTTTAAGAAAAAGAAAGTAGACATTATCTGATTCCAGCTTCTTAAATGTGAATATTTTCTGGTTTCTTTACTCCTCTATGCCAGTAAACTGAATATCTTTGAGTTGTTGGAAAACACTGATCGACATTTTTCACCATTTTCTGACATTTTATAGACCAAACAACTAATTGAGAAAATAATCAACGGATAAATCAACAATGAAAATAATCGTTAGTTGCAGCCCTACAGTATTTAACATAAACGGACATACACTGGACAAGTGTGGACCAGCAAACAAGTTTATTTAACTCTTAACACAGAAATTAGACCATTCAACGCCTGGAAATCTGTCAACAGTATACTTGAAAATCTTGTTATATCTTGTATCTTTATATTTGTTTTATATTTGTAGTGAAATTCCGTATGGATCATAAAATGAGCCACAAACGAGCTGTAGGCACAGTAACTTCAGTCTGACGAGAATGACGTGAGATGTAATCCAGTTTAGAAACGTTTACTGAAACAAGTTTCAAATTACATTGTGTCACACGGTAGAAAAACTATGTGCTCCCGTGACTAACGCAGCTCTCTGCACACTCTACTGCACACTCACTCATTCACTCACTCACTCACTCATTCACTCACTCACTCACTATATTAAAGGGAGCATCAATCATCAAAATTCAGTATACATGCATTTGTCTTTTTACCTTTTTATACATTACCTATGTCAGCTACAATGACTAGAAATTAGGAATTTTTCATGTTTTGTAATTTAACTTATATTCACACATTGTCGCTCTTGTATGTATTTTTCTTTCTGCGACGTTTTATGCTGTTAATTATGTAGATTTACAAAGCTTTTGCTGTAGCAGAACTTCTACTGCTACTACATTATGCTGTTGTTTTTATTAGTATTATTACAGTTTTTCTCAATTGTTTACACACAAATACTGGTACTTGACACACAATGACCACAACATGTAACTCATGCACCAACCCCCTGAACCAATTCTGCTAAACTACAAGCACAATTCCTGCTTTACACTCAAATTGCAGTTCTAAAACACACTTTTTTCAGAACACTACACACAATTCTCTGCATTTGGCACAATTTTCATGAAGAAAATCTCGTTTTCACAAGGAACACACTGTCATTCAAAATTCTAAAGTCAATTGCCCTACTATGCACACTGACTCATCACATGGGCAAACACCTGTCACACAGTGTTACAATTAGCAATCAGTTGATGCTTTTCATGGCTGGATTCGACATGCTAAGCGATATTTCCCCCGCTGCTTGGCCAGGGAAAACATTGCTTGTGATGTGGATGAGGTGCTGTGGCCAGACCGAAACAGAAGAGAGGATGCAGCATAGTTTTTTTTTCGTTTTTTTTACTGTAACTGTATACAGTAAATTCTTCTGTTGTTTTGTATGTAGACCACTGTATGTGCAACTTTGTGTTGGTTGGGATGTACACTGTGTACATTGTTTTTGTGGGGAAAATAAAATATATTTGTTGCCGTGTATTTGTGTGTTCTGAGTATAAAAACAATATTCTAAAATATTTTACAACACACTTATGTATGTGCTGTCTGTAGTAAGTGTAACACTGAACAAAAACAAGGCCTAAGTCATTATGATGAATGGAGAAGAAGTGTTTTCCATTCATCATAGTGTTTTACATTGAGCACATCAGTGTTCAACTGGTTCTTATAAATGTCTATTCATATGATGGTTTGTGTGTGTCATTTGAAAACAAAATACCATTTTGAGAAGAAATTACATTGTTTTGAATGTAAAGTTTAATTTTGCAGGAGAATTGAGGGGTTTTGCCCATTGTGTGTGTGTTTTTTTGATTTGTGTGTAGAGTTCTGAGAGTATGAGGCATGCTTTCAGAAAATGTGTGTAAACAATCGAGAAAAACTGTAATAGTAATAATTGTAATGATGATGGTCATGATAGTGATAATAGTTACGGTAGTAATAATAATGATGACAGTAATAATAATAATTTAAAAAAACATATATTTCATGATCTATGTCTGTGCTCCAATGTGACATTCACTCGGTGAGTCAGTTGTCGGTATCAAAACAGGAATCATTATAAAATCCTCTATGATAGTGTGTGAAGTGTGTCATTAGTTAGATTTAATCTGTTATTAGTCACTTAATCTAAACATGGACTGGTGTAAACGTGTGTGGTTGTTGGTAGTAAATAATGTAAGTCAGATAGTCACTAGAGAACATGGGGTGTTGCCGTCAGATGGCGACACCCCATGGTGAGTTTCCCACACTGACACACTGAAACCTTACTGTGTTGTCCTCTAGGTGGCGTACTCACTCCAGGACCCCATTCTCAGGTCAGTCTGTGTTCTCTGACTGTTGTTTTGTTGAGAGGACACATCACAGTCATGCGTCTGAGATCCTTCCTCTCCATAGAGTGTGTTTTGGCAGGTTTCCTGGTGCTTCAAACACACTTTATTGTATTATTTGTGATCTCTTGAGATTGAGCCCTGGCTTCCTGTCTTTGATGTCAGCTGCTGTGTGAGATGCTCCTCGGTGAGACAGTGGCTGACTGTCATGGAGGCTTTTTAGGACATGCTAATTGGTTGGAAATTTGAATCCCTTGCTATTTATCTCACTTTTTAAACTATTTTTCATTTTCGTCCTACTACTCTTTTCAAGGCGGTTCTTATGAAAGCAATTTAAATCAATCGAGAGTTCCTGTTGATAGCCCACCACACCCATGTTCATTTTCACAGCACACACATGCTAATCATTCACATTCTACCCTCCTAATGATTGCAGACTGTGCACTATTCATTTCCAATCAGACCTTAGAGGGTGACATGATATTATCTCCATTACCAAATAAACGAGGCCTCGCTAGGTTCTGGTGGTCTCTGCATTTTTGGGCGTGCGACTTCTCCAAATGGGTGCATGCTAACTAACCCATGGCCTCCCTGCGCTACCTCTGCCGGTTGTAGCTTCTCTGTTTTCAGACGAAAATGTTTTCCATTCCTGGGCCAATGAATGCCACCTTTGTCCCCTCATCCTCCATCTTGTGTGAGAAAGCCCCCCTCGCTGCACTCACCAACCCTGCACAAACTTAACCTCTTCCCCCCTCCACCTCACACAGGAAAAGAAACATACCGGGTCTGGTGCTTTGATTCAGGCTCAGTAATCTGGAGGTCTGGATAAAGACCTGGCTTAGACACTGCTTTGGACAGCCAGTTTTGGGGACTTTAGGAAGGAAAAGGTGTAGTAGCTACTGAGATATGGTCGGATGAGCATTCGGATTAATGAGATAACAATTCTACTTTGGGATCATAAAACAAATGTAAGATACAGACTGGTTAACATCTTAAAATGAGATGGCCGAAGATGTAGACTATCAATCGTTACTCAAAGCTTATTTAGAACATTCAGTTTATGCTAGAAAATGTGCTGTAATAAACATGGTAAGATATATTTATTAGATCTAAAGCAATTGAAAGCACTGGGACACATTACTTATGCACATTACACCAATTACACTGCCATTTTCATAGGATTGATTATGCTTATATTTTTCCAAATCACCCAAAGCCCCTCTGAGCCTGAAAATACTACTCAGGCTACCACACACCACTCATGTTGGACTGAATGTTTTATCACCGCAGAGACAAAGCGCCTAAAACACCTTAATTTAATCCATTTCCAGCTTCCGTTAAGCCTAAAACCCGCTCCACTGTTCTATGTAAGACTGTCTGCATGGTAATAATTTGACACCAAGTAGAGGTATGAAATAAGAACAGTGCATGGTGAGACTAAGCTCCTTATTAGAAACTGTTAAATGCTTGTAGAGATTTAATGCATTACTTAATGCATCTCTCAAATGAAAGGGTAAGGGCCATTATCCCTGAGCCACCCAGAGAGAAAGGAATTCCAATCTCTTCTCACACACACACACACACACACACACACACACACACACACACACACACACACACACACACACACACACACACACACACACACACACTCATACACACAGAGCGCAAGAGGGAGAGGGTATAAAGGTTATATCTATCCATCTATATATCATCTCTATCCGTCTATCCGTCTATCTATCTATCTATCTATCTATCTATCTATCTATCTATCTATCTATCTACCTATCCATATATCTATCTATCTATCTATCTATCTATCTATCTATCTATCTATCTATCTATCTATCTATCCATCTATCCATTTACCTTCCTCCCTACCTCCCTTCCTATCAATCTACCTTCCTATATATCTATCCATCTGTCTATTTGTCTGTCTGTCTGTCTAGATTTCATTGTCTGGGGACAATTATGGCCCCCAGAAGATGAATCCTACCTTTACAACTAATGAACAATTTCCAAAGTGACCAGAAGAAGCAATATTTTCACAATAACAATGTATCATGACAGTGTGAATTCTCTTCAGCTCCGAGGCTAGCTGCAGATTTGGGCGATTCAGGAGCTTTAGTGGGTTTCATCTCAATGTTAAGCTGTCGGCCTGCAAAGTAAGCCGGACAGCAAAACTACTGTTTTGGTTCTCTCTCACCACTCTCATAGCAGCAGGCAGCTGTTTTCAGAGGAAAAAGCTCTAAAAACCCATTATACTCTACCTGCTCAGCCAATAGCAGACGGACTAGCTGCTGAACATAGTGGAGCATTTAGCAGGTAAAGAGCCAGGTATTTCCTTCAGGAGTTGAGCTGAAAGTTGAGCCAGATCTGACAAGGTAAAGTTGAGGCTGACAAATTGAGCCTTAGATGTCCTAAAATGTCCATTGATTGCATGCACAATGGATAAAGTCTTTTGATATAGATAATAATGTGGCCCTTCCTCTTGCACTGCCCTAAAGTCAATCTGTACATTTTCTGCCCCAGCAAAGTTGTTTTTTGCATTTGCATTTTTTCATCCAACAAGTGATTTCAGGTGTGTAATGAGCAGTACAGCCTCATGGGGGCGCTAGTGTGGCTATTTATTCTTGTTGCATTGGTAATTACTGTAAATCACAGTATTTAAATATTCTCTATTTTTATCATCAAATTGTGGTTTTATTTCTTGAAGGTATTTTTTTTTCTTTTGTCACAACAACTGTGATTTTATCACAGCAACGAGGCTCTTTGAGCATCTTATTATCTGTCCTCTGATGATTGCCTTTTGGTTAATTACAACCGGAACATGTAGACACAGTTAGTTTTTCAGGAGGATTGGGATGCATTGTGAGACGTTGTCTGTCTGTGCTCTCCTCTCCCCCAGGTGGGCTGACTACCCTCCCGTCACCAGTTTGTGTGTACACAGAGGACCACAGCCACCCCTCTGCTGCGGTCACTGTGCCGAAACCTGGACACCCTCTAGACCCCTGGAGCCTCTGTGCACCCGTACAGTTGTGAAAGGTCAGCCCCCCCCCCATCACCACCCTCCTTCCTACACTGCCATCTCTTCCCTTTCCCTCAAACCAACCCCTCCTCCTTCATCCTCCTAGCTTCCACACCCTTCCTCACCCACCAACCCCCATCCTCACCATGCAGCTATCCCACTGCCCTGCCATCTCGCAGCATTCCGCGGGCCGTGCACACAGAGGCCTATTGTGTATGCTGGGAGACGGCAGAAGGCAGTATACAGTCAGAGCACCGGAGAAAAGGGATGTGTAGAGCTGAAATGAGCCCAGTATTCCTGCTGTACATTGACACAGATCTGTAGTTGCACCAGTATTCAGTGACATTTCTGTTACATAGTTTTAAAGAGTGCAGTGGCAGATGAATGTTGAGTGATTGCTCCACAGCTCTCAACTGGGCTGTCGTTTTGAGATTATACATCCTCGGCACTTGTACGATGCTATAAATGGTGGCAGTAATTTCTTTAGCATCTCTAGATTCATCTTGATTTCTGTTTTTTCTCAGTGTTGCCTCTTGTGATGAGGCATAATCAGCTGATCTTTGTTGTCTCCTTTTACTTTCTTGCTGTGATTTCTGGGTGGTTTGGTTCCTCGAGCTATTTTTACTATTTAAAGAGAGGAGCTTTTAAAGCCTACCTATGTTGACATCTGTAATATAACAGGCTCTCAGTCATTCCCAAGTTAAAGCCCCTTCCAACAGAACTGCAACTTCATCTTTCTTTAGGTGACGCAGTAGCAAAGACGTGACCTGACACGGCGAAATAGACCCAGTGTGGCACTGAATACTCCCTGTATTGTCTAAAGGCCACAGGTTATTTATTCAGCTGGGTAACTGGCTGTATAAATTCCTGAAATGTTTTGTTGCCGTACTCATCAGTATCATCACTGTCCTGGTCAACTTGAGATCACTATAATCAGAAGATCCTATGAAACCAGGATACTGTGCTGTGTTGCCTAAAGCTATGAGGATCACTCTTTATAGTTACAGAGGACGAGGACAGCAAGAAAAGTGGAGTAAAAAGCACGCAGTAGTTTTCCACCAACTTCTTCCTTGAAGCATAATTCCAATGTACCTGGTAGTCGAAAGCTAAGATGGTGGCTTTGAATCTTTCTTTCCTGTATGTGGAATGAGCGAGGCTCTCCAGAAGGTCGTGACCCTGGAATTACTGTGCCTCTCCTCATGACAAAGACCCCCTTTCAAGCTCACTCACCTGGGCTATCTAGAGAGAGGTACATGATAAAGATCACACAGACGTTTCATCCCCTTTCTGGCTCAGCTTCACAATACATAATTCTGGCATATACAGTATGTGCTATTTTGTCAGGAGTGTTGCTATGAAGGTAAATCAAGACCTACTGGGCAATTACACTGCATATGGGGAGTTGAAATACAGACATGAATATATTATTAAACTACTGAATGTTACTTCTATCTCAGGGGAAATTCCCCTCTATGTGAGCCACAGTTGGATTGTTCTTTTATCGGGATCTCACAACCTCTTGTCTGTGGTCTTTGTCCAAACAGACAAAGTTTGACTGCCATGTGAACACCACATAACTGCTCTGCTGATTGGTTGGCTCAACACTTTAAGGTTGTCTAAAGTCTGCGGATTAATCCATAATCCAAGAGACTAGACCGAAACAAACAACCCGCTGACCCATTGTTGAGTTCCCATAACCTGAGAGTTTAACTGCACATGGGACCTCATTATTCGAGGAAAATTAACATTTCTTTTTTTCGTCCTTGCTAGAGTATTTGAGATGTCTTATATACATATATAAAAAAGGTTTCTAGCAGTCAGGTAAAACTTTGATTAATGTGCACAGCAATTAGATGAAAACTAGGTTTAATCACACAATGATTTTGTGTCTGTTATAATTTCACCAATATTTTATGAGTGAAAAAAATCACTTTGCCAGTTATATACACTTATTTTTCTTATAGGCTTCGTCCGAAATCGCATACGCTGCACTACATACCCAATATGTGTACTATCGTTCGACATACTTTTGTGTGAATAAACAGTAGAATGCATCTTTTCGGTCGCACTGAGCAGTAATTCATGTCGTCACTTCCCGAGAGCCTCCTTGCCGGTTGGAGACGTGAAACTATGGTAACCCGTGACAACCTCATGTGACCAAAACAACGGTTTGTCAGAATCAAAGTCTGAATTCATTTAAAATATATATTACGACTAGCAAAGTTAAATCTTATACTTACAGTTGAAGCGTTACTGATGTTACAAGCTGTCCGTCTACGTCTGTTATGAACATTGTCGTCACTACCTCATTGCCCAGTGTTGCATACTGTAATATTTTACCTGATATAGTATGCAATCAACATACTATTGGTTTCATACTAAGGTTTCTAACAGACTAAAACAATATTATGAGTAAAAAATGACTTTGCAAGAGTATTTACTTCTTCTTATACTTATTTTCTTATACTTTGTTTGGTTTATAGAGATCAAGCTATGTTTTTAGAAAAGTCTGACCCAAGTCTTGAAAGACCAGGTTTAGAAAACATCTACGAATTTCTAGAAGTTTTTTTTTTTTATTGTGTTTAGTTAGTTAGTTAGTTAGTTAGTTAGTTAGTTAGTTAGTTAGTTAGTTGTGTTAAGCGATGTACAACATAGTTTTGGTCATTCGACAGTACTATAGTTGGTCTGTATACAGTTTCCAAATTCCAGTCAAGCAGTAAATCATAATTTTCTTCATAATGTTATCATGTATGTGTACATATGTACCTCAATATTAATGTATACTTTAGTTTTTTACAAGAAAGCTATTACTTTTATTAAATAACACCATTGTAACACAGAGAATTTGCCTTAAAATTCATCTGAAAGTTCTTCAACCATTTGTTCAGTCAGCTTTGAGATTTTTGAATCCACTGACACCATGGCATGTGGTGGAGTAGTATCTGGACCTGTGCTCCCTTTCTAATGTGAAAGTGAAGGTGCATCTCTTGGCCTGGCCAGGCCAGGCCAAGCAGGGCAAGAAAGGAAGGAGGGCTTGAGTTAAAAAAAAAAAAAGAAACACCCTGGGAGAGTAGATGCTGCTGGATTGAGGGGAGGGAGATGAGGTTCAGGTTTCAGCTTGACAGGGGGTCTGGGGGAAGGACTGGTATTTTGGAATATACGAAGATCCATACAAGGCACAGTGGACATAAAACCGCGGTGCTTGCCCTTACGCCGTGGGTGCAGAGTACCAGCTGGGGCCCCGCGTTGGATTCCACTTAGATTTTGGAGGGTTTGACTGCATGGTGCCATAAGTCTCTGGGAACACAAACTTTAACACGCCACTGACTGAACGCCGGGACTCGTCTCCATCCCTTCAATTCTCACCCGAGCTAGTGCGTGTCTAATATTTAGACATGTTCAGCTTTGTGGACTCAAGGACTGTTCTGCTACTTGTAGCATCCCAAGTTGTTTTACTATGCGTGGTCAGATGTCAGCAAGAGGATGACCGTAAGTTGCACTGATTTTCATTACTTTTTTCTTTTTACTTGCAAAAAAAAAGTGGATTGTTACTCTGATGACAACTTTTTGTTGCCTTCTCAATCTTCTCTACCTGATGTCTCAGAAGAATAGTGGAAAGTAAATCAAATGCCAGTGGTGTGATGTGAAATGAAGAGCAGGAAGAGCACAACTCTTTTCTTCACTATGGCCAGCATTAGATGCTATTTACAGTTATGTTGTTAAATGTTTCTGATGGGTTGAGTGCATAATGTCAAGCAGGCTACCAGTGGTCTTTCCATGTATTAGCCTGTCCATTTCTGTCTGTAGGATAGGTGAGGCTGTCAAGGCACATCTGTGTGTGATGGAGGACCAGGTGAACAAGTGTCCATTTGTCCTCACCTGGCTCCTGCTGCTCAGCCTTCCCTGTGTTGTTTGCTCATACTGCAATGTTATTTTTTCAGCAGCAAATCTGCTTAATCAAGCTTATTGATGCCCTAAATGCCTTCGGATTACTTTTTTTCCCCTACCATTTGTAGCAGAAACACTAGTCTGTAGATTGTCAGACAAATCAGGATTTTCCTGAAAATTAGTCTACAGAATTAAACTGTTTTTTAAGGACATGTATTAAATATGTAAACCTCAGCCACAGGGTTTGGCTGGAGCAGATTCGGGGGTTTTCATGATGTGAAGTGACAGGGTCAGACAGTGCTTGACCCCAGGCTAGCAGGCTCAAAGGGTAGCTGTATGGGAGCAGGACAGAAGACAGGGTGCAACAGATGATGGACACATAGTTGTATTTATAGAACGATGGACTTTACTGCTTCCAGTTCCCTCTCTTATAGCTTTAATCAGCTTTTAGCATTACATTAACCCTTACATTGTAATATAAAAGAAATGGCGGAGAAGTAGAAAGTTGCAAGTAGCCAAACTAATTTCTGATCAGGACCTAAACCGCCTTGTAACATGTATGTGCTAAGTATCCCTTTCACAGATATGCTTTAAAAACAAACAACAGCAGTTATTAGGCCCAGCACTAAGCTGCATACGTTAAACAAATCACCCATTCTTAATTCCCCAAAGTGTTTGCACTGGCGCTTGACACACCTATGGGATCCAGATGGAGAAACTTAGAAGGACCCAGTGTTTACTTAAGTCAGCAGCTTGTCAATTGGGCACAGTATCCCTAGTAAGAGAGGTTCATTCATACGAGCAGGCCCTGCAGGTTAAACACACTCAGGCAATGACGTGAAATACCTCAACCGGGGCTTCAGACACAACTGTTAACTGTGGCTCTTGTTGACATTACATTTTATGCTGCTGTATGATAACTTGGAGCATTTTCTTTTGCCTGCTTCATGAGTTATTTTTAAAACTCGTACTGGTTTGTAGCAGTGTATTTCTGGGTCAAAGCACCACCTGTTCATCAGCATCAAAGGCCACTTACTCCTTATTCATGAACATCATGCATTTGTTTTATCATGTTTTGCTGGTTTTTTTTGTGCACTACTTTTTGAAGTGTTCAGAGTTTTTATTTGGCACAGAATAACTTTTATCTTACTCCTTCATTCACTGACCCCTCCTCCTCCATCTCACCCCAACACTGCAATTGCCCCTTGACCCCCTTACATCCTCTTACTGCCCTCTTCAACCAACATCTGCTTTACCGACCCTCAACACTGTATAAACCCCAATAACTTTCCCTATCTAATTCTCTCTTGAACCATCCTCTCTGTCCTCCTCCTCCACCTGCCACGCGCCCCCTGTTGGCCAACCACAGAGGAGGCAGGTGGCTGCATCCAGGATGGCCAGCAGTATAATGATAAGGATGTGTGGAAGCCCGAGCCGTGTCGCATCTGCGTGTGCGACAGCGGAGCGGTTCTGTGCGATGAGATAATCTGCGAGGAGATCAAAGAATGCGCCAACCCTCTCATCCCATCTGGAGAGTGCTGTCCCATCTGCCCTGCTGATGCCAGTGCCCCCATTGGTTGTAATTTATTTATTCACATACCCATAAATAAATTACTCTTTTTTTTTTTTGCTTGCATTTATCTCACCCTTTCTCACACTTTTGAATGGGGAACTGCCTCAGGGAACCAAATATTGTGCCTGATCTGGGCGGCAGCAGCAGTCACAGATTATAGTCTCCAAATGTGATTTTAATAGGTTTGGCTGCTCTAAAACATTTTGATGATTTGGAAATAACGTTAATGATGTTCCCCATTCCAAAGTGGCCTTCTTCATGCTTGGTTTGGATGGAGACCAGATACGCAACATTATCAGGATCCTCTCGTTCCAAGATGAAAGTCTGTTTCATGTGGAACTGGATGAATCCTGAGATGTGTTGTCTGGTTCCTTCCTAAACCAGGAGAGACGCTTCTGCTCATTTTAACTCATGACTAAGATGAAGCCCACATTCATATTGAGCCTCAACTCAATGATTTGTTTGATGTCTTCTACAAAATGAAGGCATCTTCAGACCTTTTATGTTTGAGGCCTCAGGTCAAGACTATATAGATGAACCTGTCAAAGATCCAAGGCCTTGTAGAGAGCCACTGGGACCATTTGACTGATTTATCTAACCAAATAGATACAAAGCTGTTAAATAGAGATTATATACAGAAAAAGAATACATTTAAGATCACTTAAACATAAATTAATTCCCACAAATTTGGTATAAACAGTCTTTTATAACAATATAAGATATACAACTGGACAACAGCTATTACTATGGCTGCTACAGTTTTACTTACTGTCACATTTTGCTTTAATGATTAGATCTAAATACTCTTACTAGAATACTACATTCTCATCTGCTAGTCCATGCTTGCTTCTGCTTACATCTCACCATTAATATAATCTGGATGGGTTGTTTGCCTTTGGGTTTGGTGAATGGTATTTGATCACTTAGATGTCCTTGCAGGTCTCCTTTCCTAAGAATCACAAACTAGGGTTCAAATCAAGTGTCTAAAGTGTTTTTACTTACTTGTACACTTTTAATGTTTTGATCTTCCTTTCCTCCCCGTCACACATCCATCTGCAACAACAGAGACAATTGGTGCTCAGGTGAGGCATTGGGTTGTGGGAAAACACTAATATCCATTCATTCAACAAGCAACAGTATGAAAACATCAGAAAATAACTCTGTAGCTTTAAGTAGTTTAAGTCCACTGATATCACTTCTTTCTGTTGTCAATCAGGGCCAGAAAGGTGAACCAGGAGAGATTGCAGATGTAAGTATGAATCCTCTGTAGTTCGTCTCATTGCTGTACACAAAACTTCCAGTCTAAACTGCTTTATACACAAACTCATTATTATTATACATACTCATAATGGCCTGAATGTTCATTTTGCTCAGAGAACAAATAAACAAACCTATTTTTCTCTGTGTTGCTATTATTTGGAATGAATAATTGCATACTTTTGTTTTCTTTTCTTTTTTCTATTTCTCAAGAGTTTACTTTGTGGAATTTGACATTTCTCTGTGGACTTTGAGTTATTCTCAAAACCTGAAAAAGTCTAGTGTTTTTATTTATTGATTGAGTATCCCACTTTTTCTTGAGTTTGAAACATTTTTGATCATTAGAGGGGCAATGTCTCGCTGATAAGAGGCTAACCACAATGTCCCACAATCCCTCATTGAACTTTCTGTTACACGAGGAAAAGCCTTGCATTCCTCGGACATAATGAACCCAATCAAATCCTCTTAGATCCTCTCAGCAACTTTGCTGCGAGTGCACATGTCAGGTGAATAAAGTCAGCCAAACCAGAGGTTAAGAGGAGGTGATGTTTTTACCAAAACTTCGTCCTGTCAAACGAAATCCTCATCAGAGTGTGTTTTTAGCTTGATGTCCACCTCCTACGAAGCTGGAATGTTCTTCTCAAATTTTAGCTGTTCAGAAACGGGTACAACCGGACACAACATGAATGATTGGTCTTGTAATAAAGAGTCATTGACCAAAGCTTTCTTTTCACATTTGAGCAGGTTGTAGGACCAAAAGGACCAGCAGGCCCCATGGTAAATATTACACATGTGTTTATTATATTCATTCTACACTTATCCAAGCATTGTTGGGTGAACAATAATATGATTCTTGCTCTTAAAAAGAGTTTTATCCATCCTGGGAATCTTATTGAGACAAATATCTTTGTTTTTGCAGGGCCCCTCAGGTGAGCAGGGAGGACGCGGAGAAGCTGGCGCCAAGGGTGATAGGGTAAGAGACAACACACTGTGTACAAAAAAACAATCGCAGCACAGCATTTAGAAGGAACTGTCTCATATTAATGTGTGATTTCAGTTATATTGAGTCAAGCAACAACAGTTCTGATCATTATAGTAATTGAACTGGTAGTTTGAGACTGCAGCATCATTACTACTCAAGTGTAGGAACATTTAAACCTTATCATCATGCAACAGATATGAGACTTCTTCTGTACATGTTTTGTTGTAAAATGCTTTGATAAAACAGACCATTTCTGACCTGAACTCGTCTTTAGTGTTCCTGATGAACTTAGAGAAAATCATCCTGTCTCTTTTTCCCTAGGGAAATGTCGGCCCTAGTGGAAGAGATGGCGAGCCTGGCACCCCTGGAAACCCCGGACCCCCCGGCCCACCTGGTCCAGCAGGACTTGGAGGGGTGAGTCTGAAACACATGGCATAAACAACAATTAACAAAACCACCTTTTTGTTCCTCAGATTTAGGTCCCATTAACACAGTGTTACTCCCATATCACATATCACACAGTGAGAGGAATATTTGGAGGTATAAATATATAGAGATGACTTAATGGTAAATTGTTGATATGACTCATAAACATTTTCAGTGGCTTTACCGTCACTAAATCCATTGTTGTTGTTCTATTTGCAAAGTACAGGGGGCTTCACATTGGCTACATTTGACTTGATCCATACATATAAAAAAAGCCCAGAATGAGTCCATACATTTAAGAAGAAAGAGGGAAGAGTGTGAAGGCACACTACAGACTTACTGTCCTAAATGGACTGCAGTATTCTTGCACAGTATGCAGAGATAAGAAGGGTGAAAATGGCGCTTTACTTGAGCAGGCAAATGTATTCTTTCTATTTTCTCTCATGGTAACTGAACCACCATTTGAGTCATTAATTTAGTTAATGTCGTTCTCTTGCTGCTGTGTGTGTAATGGCCCACTTAGCTCGGGCAGCTAAGGCAGGATAAACTACATTAACTGACTCTCGGTCTCTGTCTGTTTTGTGTTTTTGCAGAACTTTGCTGCTCAGATGGCTGGAGGTTTTGACGAGAAGGCCGGAGGCGCTCAGATGGGTGTGATGCAGGGACCAATGGTAAGTAGTGCCGTGTACGGTGAATATATCTAACAGGAAGAGTGTTTTTAGTATGTGAATAGTTTCATCTCTCACAATGACATCATTACATACATTTAGCTTGTCTCAGAGTTGCTGCTGAGGAGAAGTGATAAACAATAATGATTGCAATGATGCCACCTTGTGGTTCAGTAGCTTCATTCCAACAAAAAGATCTCAAGCTTCCTATTTGATGAATTTGTCACAGTATCTGGTGAAAAATTATTCCAGCTTACCTTTCTCTGTACGTCTTGTGTTTCTCCTTCAGGGTCCTATGGGTCCTCGTGGTCCTCCTGGACCTAGTGGAGCGCCTGTAAGTACAGTCATTACAGCACTACATCATTATGTGATTGGTCATTATAATCAAACAGCTGAATTGTTGGCGTAAATGAATAAATCTCTAATACTTTGCTTTGTCATTTGTACATACAGGGACCACAAGGTTTCCAAGGTGGCCATGGAGAGGCTGGAGAGCCTGGACCAGCTGTAAGTATTAACACATATCCCAGAATGCATCTGCGAACCCAACAGACTGGTGCCATACTGTACTGCTCACATTTGCCGTAATGTTTAAGGTTTACCTACAGCACCTACTTCCACAGAAACAAATGCTCATTATAAATAATATCATAAGCATTTTTAAAGTCATCGCAGTTTGACCTCTCTCACACAGTGAAAATCAATGTCACCGAAATTTGCACTGTAGCTACAAATTGAGTTCAACGGGTGGACAGTATGAAGGCAGTGTTTGCATTTTGTAGCCCAAAAATCGTTCCAATTTTCTTTGAAGCAACTGTCACTAATGATTTATCTTTGTTTGTTTTTATAACAGGGAGCAATGGGACCTCGTGGACCCTCTGGATCTTCTGGAAAACCTGGAAGCGATGTAAGTGTTGAGGCTTCACATTCGTATGAAACCCACAGCTCATTAAAACATAAATGCAAAACTACACTACACTGAGTCAAGGTCAAAGGTCAAAGCCAAGCACAATTAAAAATTGTTTCCTTACTCTCTTATGTCCCAAGTAACAATGCAGCTATTTCACTTTATTGCCTTACTATTATTTCACAATGATGTTTGAGTCAATCAACATATGAAGAACTTTTGATAAGCTCCCTGCCCTCTAAACCATACGTACCACCAGGGGGCACTCTCTGTCTCCTAACAATACTGGTGACAATGATGACTTCACCAAACACAGTCTGCATGCATGTCTTTCCTCTACAGTAAAGTGGTACAGTGACACCTTACCAAGCAGCTGCTCTAACAAATACTCATCTAACTTCCTGTTTGTTTCTAGGGTGAGAGTGGCAAACCTGGAAAAGCTGGTGAGCGTGGACCTGCAGGGCCTCAGGTGACTAACTCCAGGATTACACCACATGTCAAAGTCAAGAGAAGAAAAGCAAAGATGAGGTTAAGTATTCCTTGTGTAAATATTTTGCTTGTGTATTTCAGGGAGCTCGTGGATTCCCTGGAACTCCTGGACTTCCTGGAATCAAAGGACACAGAGTGAGTGGTTCAACTTTTGCCTATGCAACCTGCAACTCTTGTTCATTCATTACACTTGAGGACCGAGGACCTGATGAATCCTGTTGTGTATCTCTGTAGGGTCATCCTGGTCTGGATGGAGCTAAGGGAGAAGGTGGTGCTGCAGGAGCCAAGGTAAGACCGCCACGTGTATCTCGTTGTGATAATATAAGCTGATTCTAATTGTTTAGCTATTGTTTCCATCATTTTCCGCTCACTTCCTCTAATGTTTCTGATCTCTGTTCCCATCAGGGTGAGTCTGGCTCTGCCGGAGAGAACGGCGCCTCTGGGCCCATGGTGAGTCTCCAGTGCTTTATCTGCTCTGTCACATTATTTCAAACTTAAAAGAGTAACAGGATGCTAGGGAAGATAAATAATGTGTTTATAAATTCAAGCTATATGTTCCATAATGATTAAGATAAACTGACCGATTGTATCTTTTGTTGTAGGGCCCACGTGGTCTGCCTGGTGAGAGGGGACGTTCTGGAGCTGCTGGATCTGCTGTGAGTAACAAACTCAATCCACAGAGCATCAATATGTTTCTAGTTTTCTGTACCATGTTTTGTAACTTACACAACTGACTGTCCTGTCTTTTTACTCTTCAGGGTGCCCGTGGAAATGATGGCCTGCCCGGTCCTGCTGGTCCACCTGTGAGTATCATAGTTCCCACTTAGCATCCAATGGATGTTTCTTTTGTAATGTTGTTTATAATGTTTGATAATGTTATTGCCTTTGATAACACAGCAACAAAGTGATGAGACATGAAAACTAACCTGCAGATTTGTGCTTTGTCTACAGGGGCCTGTTGGTCCTGCTGGAGCTCCCGGTTTCCCAGGATCTCCAGGAGCCAAGGTTAGTGCAGATCACATTATCATAAACTAGTATTTTTCTGTAGCAGACCTTATAGAGTAAAATAAAGCAACAAAGGCCTGGTGAGTGTGAGTGAGCGGCATCTTCAGGTTCTACTTTATCACTTTCAGATGGTTTATCTCTCTTCACTCAGTCTGGTTAAATGGAATAAAACCCATAAACTCCCATATGCCTGGTTCTTGTAGTTACTGTTTTTCATACACAAATGATCGGCTTCAGTAGTATATTCTACAAACTACTCTATTATCTTGTCAAGAAAGAAAAAATGCATTAATAGCCATCTTGTATATTCAGTTGACTTACTATATGAATAAAGGTAATTGTTCTTAAATATATATGGGAACATATAATAACAGACAGAACACACCATTATCTTCAGCTGTGCTATATGAAGCTACAAATGTTGGAATGAACTATAGAACAAATTGTTTTTTTTCTACCTGTTAATGTTGAACGTATTGTGTCTTGTCAGGGAGAAGCTGGTCCTACTGGAGTTCGTGGGTCTGAAGGAGCACAGGGACCCCGCGGAGAGGGCGGTACCCCAGGATCTCCTGGACCCTCCGGAGCATCGGTTTGTTTGCCGTCACTCATCCTCATCATCCAGATTTTCATTTACTCATGGAACCATTCTCACACTGTGTTTGTTATTTCTCTCTCTGTGTAGGGTAACCCCGGTACTGATGGTATTCCTGGAGCTAAAGGATCTGCTGTAAGTCCACTCTCTGTATTCATGCTTTGAGAGTCCTTGTGTTTCTTTATAATTCATAATATTACTGTTTTACTTTATTCTGATATTGTATTGTGTCTTTCTTCCTTAAAGGGTGCTTCTGGTATTGCTGGTGCTCCTGGATTCCCCGGTCCTCGTGGCCCACCTGGACCACAGGGAGCTACAGGATCTCTCGGGCCAAAGGGACAGTCTGTAAGTCACTTTGGGACTAATCCAAATCTCTGTGAAATAATTGATACTTGTGTTGTGTTATGATTATTTATTGTTGTGGCTGTCTTCTTTCTGTCACATTTAGGGAGACCCTGGTATTCCTGGATTCAAAGGTGAAGCTGGACCCAAGGGAGAGCTTGTGAGTATATACTATACACCATATATGCCATAACCACTGTGAAGCATCTACAGAGAAGATTTACTTACATATTTTATTTTGTCCAGGGCCCCGCTGGTCCTCTAGGCGGACCCGGACCTGCTGGAGAAGAAGGAAAGAGAGGCGCCAGAGGAGAGCCTGGAGGTGCTGGACCACTCGGACCTCCAGGAGAGAGAGTAAGTCATCAGGATGAACAATAACACTGATAAAAAAGTGACATTATGAATTAGTTGTTGCTTTTTTTTATGCACAATCTAATCAAATGTATCTCTGATTGTTTCAAGGGAGCTCCTGGTAACCGTGGTTTCCCAGGTCAGGATGGTCTTGCTGGTGCTAAGGTGGGTCCTGTCAGAACTGATTTTGTCTCACTGACACCATGAACATATTGACTTAATCTGAGCACTGCAGCATCAGAAAGATGCTGTTATGGTCATAAAACTAGCTGATATTCAACTGACTGACTTATCTTCCTCAGGGTGCCCCTGGTGACCGTGGTGTTCCTGGTGCCGCTGGGCCCAAAGGTGGTACTGGAGACCCTGGACGCACAGGAGAGTCAGGCCTCCCCGGAGCCAGAGTGAGTCAGAATAGTCAGACAGCGTTGCTCACATGTAATCTTAGTATCAAACAAACCAGATGGATGTTTAGTGTGTTTGCTTTGATCCGATTGATTTTTATTTGATTGTGTCCCTCCTCTTGAATGATGCTGATGATTTCTTAAATGTGTCATAGGGTCTTACCGGTCGTCCCGGAGATGCTGGTCCTCAAGGCAAAGTTGGACCCTCTGTGAGTACAATATTAATCCTTAGTCATTGCTTCCTGTCATGCTTATGAATGGCATTTTAAAAGATCCCAAGTAAAAAAAAAAAACACATCACTAGTAGTAGTTTGATTTGTTATGATGTGCTGGCATCACTATTTATATACATTTTTATAACAGCAAAATGCACAAAAGTTTAGCTTGTGGTTTGCACATTTACTTTACTCATAATTAGACACTTAAACACACAAAAATATTACAGCTGACCTATTCGAAGTGACTTCCCAGCAGCATTTTAAACATACAAGAAAATAGGACTGTAAAATATGACCAGACTATTGCACAAACCACAACCTTTAATTCACCACATCTTCTAAAATGAAAGCCTCAAGTATTGAGTAAGTCTATACATTGTATTGTTACTCACAATTAACTAGAAGAACATATACAAGCACACACACTTTTCAACTCCTAAGTTAATATCTGTTATCTCTGGGTTTCAGTGCTGATTTCTTACTTTGTGCCATTGACAGGGTGCTGGTGGTGATGACGGTCGCCCCGGCCCTCCTGGCCCTCAGGGAGCCCGTGGACAGCCAGGAGTGATGGGATTCCCTGGACCAAAGGGAGCCAATGTGAGTTCTTATAAGAGTAGAGTAGGAACACAAAGGCCGTCTTCATACAGCATAACGAAAACCTGATAATACACAGTCTAAATGCATCCATGTCTAGATGGGACAGCATTTAAGTAGTCAAATATCACTACTAGTACTACTACTGTCGTTTACCTTGTAACACTCCAAGCTAAAGAGCCTTTCTACGGATCATTTACTGTGATTTCTCTTCAACAGGGTGAAGGTGGAAAGACAGGAGAGAAGGGTCTTGTGGGTCGTCCTGGTCTGAGAGTGAGTACATTTTCTCCATAAATAATTTCAAAACCTCACACATGGATTCATCATTTTCTGTCTCCAGACCACTTTTCCTAACTTAAATCTTCCTCTCTGAACAGGGTCTGTCTGGAAAAGATGGTGAGACTGGTCCTTCTGGACCTTCCGGCCCATCTGTGAGTATTTCAGTGTGATTACATGTTGTGAGATATGTTTTCCCTTGTTGTTTGTCCTTGACTGATCGTCTGTGTTTGGTTCCATTGTAGGGACCTGCTGGAGAGAGAGGAGAGCAAGGACAGCCTGGACCTTCCGGCTTCCAGGTGAGTTTATTCTCTCATCAAATCCCAGATACACCAGTCTAGAAAACAAGAAAAATCCAAACAAAAGGATTAATATGATTCATTTTCAATTGGAGGTCAACCTTTGGACATTATAAAGTGTTCAACAGACAATAAATCAGGAAGGTAATGACCTAGTCTATATTTGCAGATGTCATATAACTAATCCCTTTGCTGTTGTTGGACAGGGTCTACCTGGACCATCTGGTACCCCAGGAGAGGGAGGAAAACCTGGAGACCAGGTGAGTGAAACTAACGAGCCTGTTACTTGTGATTTTTGTTGCATCTGTATGACTATCATTGATGACAAACTCCTTCAACCCTCTGGAAGCAAACTACAAGTTTCCTAGAGCTTGTATAGTACCACCTACATGCCAAATGATGGTTTTTCTGAAAACCACTCCTGAAAATAGCAGCATGTAGCAATAAAGAGAGCGAAAGACGAGCTAAAACAGTCTCTGGTTCAAGAAGGTAAAAATAACTTGGTGTATTTCTGTAGCAACAAGAAGAAACGACTTAAATACGCCAGTGCTAATGCTTAATGTTAATCACCAGCTGTCTGTTAAACACACTCATTAATCTTAACATTTTTAAACTTTTATATTAGATTTTAAGGTAAAATCAACCCTGCAGACAAACATTGGGAATCAAATCTTCTTCTAGTAGTTCAACGTTACTGTTTAGTTAACTTTAATAGTCTCTATTGTCAGTTATTTTACATTATTCTAAAATTCACATTTTATTATTCAGAATACTGGACTTTTAATAGCATTTTTTCTTACCTGTCTCATTTGCTTTTGTGATTTATGTGAAGTGGCTGCTGTAACAATGCATTTCCCCTTTGGGATTAATAGAGTGTTCTATTCATCTTTTAAAAAGCTCAGCAGAAGTGTTACGATACAGAAGTTTGTGTAACTATTTCAAAAACAGGAATAAACCCATGTCTTTTCTGTGTGCAGGGTGTTTCTGGAGAGGGCGGAGTTCCTGGTGCTGTCGGACCCAGAGTGAGTTTCCATGTTAAAGCTTCACGTCTTCATCTCCAATTATTTCAAAGCAAGGAGTAAAACACATATAGCCAGTTATGACCTTTATGTGCTGCTGTCACATACTGTTTATACATGAATATTACAACTCATTTACCTCAATTTTATCATCTTGGTAAAACCTAACAAGCACTCCTCACATTACATACCTGAGCACTTTTAGTTTCTCCCGTTGATTTCGTGTCTTTTTTGTCTCCTGACAGGGTGAACGTGGATTCCCTGGTGAGAGGGGCGGTGGTGGAGCTCAGGGTCTTCAGGGACCTCGTGGACTTCCTGGAACACCTGGAAGTGATGGACCCAAGGTCAGTGGATGACTCTGATACAGATGTTGTGTTAAGAATCAAATCGTTGCTTTGAGGCGACTGCATTTATGTTTGTGGTTCAATTAGAAAATATCAAAATATGTGCAAAAGTCTGTTTCATCAAGGTGGACCTCTTGTCCTAACAACTAGTTCCCTGGTTGTTCTTGAAAGGCCAAAATTTAAATTACGCCTCACCATTGCTATAACATGTTAATTAGCGAGCTTTAAAGGACCCTTGATTCCAGTCTTTATGCTAAGCTAGGCTAACTGGCTGGCTGTAGCTTCATATTTTTAGATTATTTTATAAGCATGGTAGATTATAAAAACAGGATTAAAGACTATTTGACCATTGAATGCACATGTCCTGTTACTGAACACTGCTAATTCATTGTTTGATGTCATTTTCTGTTTGTTTTAAGTCTGTTGCTTGTTTCTTTTATGTGAAACTTGTATGCTGCCATCTTGGCCATGACCCCCTTTAAAAAAAGAAATTTTTAATCTCATTGGGAAATATTCATGGTAAAATAAAGGTTAAAGAAAATCAAATAAATAAAAATATTTATGGTACAGACATAATACCTTAAGACCTTCTTGTCTAATTCTCGGCAAGAGAACAAATAAGCTAAAATGTCAGACTATTCCTTGAAATGAATGAAGAAGAAGGAGGAGTTCCTCTCTGGTCAATTCATTCCTTGTTTGACATGTTAAACATGAACCTGCAGCAAGTTTTCTGAGAAATGATGACATATTTTAGATGAATAATGAAACTTTATTAGGTCATATTTGAGGCTTTTCACAATATTAATAGATTTTCTTTTTGCCAGGAAAAGGATAACCAGCATGTCCACACTCACAGTTTGAATTACATCAGAGGAAACTAGTAGACTAACAAGTTATCTCCTAATTCTATTTCAGGGAGCCATTGGACCAAATGGCGGCGCTGGATCCCAGGGACCCCCCGGCCTTCAGGGTATGCCCGGAGAGAGAGGAGCTGGTGGCATCTCAGGAGCCAAGGGAGACAGAGTGAGTAGCGGATGGACTTTTATTTTCATATTATGGATTATTTCGTGAGTTAAATGGTACATTTAATAGATAATATGTCACGACCAGAGGCCTTTTGGTGTCATGTATGTTTAACATGCAGCCTTCTTCTTTGTCCAACAGGGTGACAACGGACAGAAAGGACCTGAGGGAGCTTCTGGAAAGGACGGAGGAAGAGTGAGTTCAAAATAAATCCTTGGTCATCAAACATATAAAATAACATTCAATCACACCCAAACTCTATTCTCTATAACGCTCTTTTCTTATTCTCAGGGTTTGACTGGTCCCATTGGTCCTCCTGGCCCAGGTGGACCCAACGGCGCCAAGGTAAGAATAAGTAGTGTTGCCCTTTGGATTGCTAAAGGGAAATGTAATCAATTGAGTTGAATTATTTTGGTTGGTTTCACTGACTGGTTCTCTCCTATCCAGGGTGAGAATGGACCGTCTGGACCTTCTGGTGCTTCTGGTGCTCGTGGTGCTCCCGTAAGTACCTCTTTTTATGTCATGTACACAGTATTTAGTATACACCACAAGTTAATCAGCTGGTGTTGTTGTTTGGAGCTGAGCTGGTGCTTGAAATAATGAAGAAAAAAGGAAATCGAAAACACTAGTCACTAGTTAGTCGAAACACTGATGTAAAGAGTATTGTGTGTTTTGGCCTTTTCGAATCCAGTCTCAAATTAAATAGCATGTTTTAATCTGAGAGTATGAGGCTGCTGCTCACTAATTAATAACATTACAATAATCACTAGGGGGATCACTAGGCTGAATTTGTACAGTGTAGTGACTTTGCTGGTGACTGTTAACCTCAAGTTGGACAGGATTGAGACTTTACTTCACTCTCTATGTTTCCATTCATAATATTGAACTAAAAGAAGAAGAAAAACTGACGTCTATAATAAGAGATTAAAGGTGCCATTGATAACATTCAGCCACTAGGTGTTGCATTCTCCCTCCTCCGTTTCACTGCATTCACTTCACAACAAGTGGTTTCCAGTTCTCTGCACTACCTGCATATGTTATGGTTGAGGGGAGTGAGACTCGGACAGACAGTCATGTCAAGTGATGAATGTGTTGTGGTAGAGTAATGAAACGATTTTGCAACATTTGTTGATGCCTATAATCAGACAAGGATTGGTAGTACTGCTGTCACTCAAAGGTTGTAACATGGCTGTGAATATGCAGTGAGATTAGGATGATGACCTGATACTCCTTGTCTGGCAAGGTTGTTCTTTTGAGATGTACATATTTATCTTATTTATCTATTTTATCATTTCATTTCCATTTTCATGTTCTCCTTTTTCTAAATGAACAAAAACCATTAAACATAGTGTCATAATAACTGATAATAAAAACAGCATCAATATCTCACCCCAAGCTCTTCTGTCCTCTTGCAGGGTGACCGTGGTGAGGGTGGTCCTCCTGGGCCTGCTGGTTTTGCTGGACCTCCTGTAAGTAAAGTCACCGCAGTACCTTTTGTTCAAATGAAATAACTGAAAAGTGTTTTCAATATAATAAAATGACCTTTCTGTTTCAAATATCCAGGGTTCAGATGGTCAGCCTGGTGCCAAGGGAGAGCTCGGTGAGTCTGGACAGAAGGGAGAAGGTGGTGCTCCTGGACCTCAGGGACCATCTGGGGCTCCTGGACCTTCGGTGGGTACTTTTCTTCTTATTATATAAATAAAGTCCTGGAACCTGATCTGTATGTGTTAGGTCACATTTCTGGATATTTACAGAGCGTTAGAATCATTGAAGTGTAAAATCAACATGATTAATTGTTTGTTTTTTCTTTTTTCAGGGACCTACTGGTGTATCTGGACCTAAAGGAGCGCGTGGTGCTCAGGGAGCTGCTGTAAGTAACTCCTATTTGTACTTAATCACATGAATAATCCATCACACAACAATACTTCTGCTGAATGCAGATACAATACAGACACAGTACACTTCAGAGTTGTGGACCTTGACTGATTTATTGATTCAGTCATTAATGTATTGACTGATTTCAGAGATAAGGTAAGGAGTGTAGAACTGTAACGATTAGTCGATTAATTGACAAGCCTATTATCATTTTTTTTTTTTAAATGCATTAGTCATTTAAATAATTTTTCAAGCAAAAATATCAAACATTCACTAATTCTCTAGTTCCAACTTCTAAAGTTGTGATGACTGTTTTTATTTGTCTTATGTGACAATCAGTAATTTTTGGGTGTTGGACTGTTGGCTGAACAAAACAAACCATTTGAAGGCGTCATTTTATAAATTGTAACATTTTTCACTATTTTCTGACATTTTATTGACCAAGCAGTTAATGGAGAATAGAGAATAATCAGCAGATTAAGTGGTGGATATAATCATCAGTTGCGGCACTAAAGGAATGTAAAACATATACAGACAAAACACAATATCAGGGGTAGCTAAGTTGGACATAATACATACAGTTAATCAATTTGTTGTCAATTATGTAGACATAGACTTGCATTAAAAAAAATATTCTGTTTTGATCTACTTGAAAATATTGATAGAGATAGCCTCTCTAAACTTTTACTGAAGTGAGCTCCAAACGGGAGGAGCAGGGATCCCCATGATTCAAGTCAGGTGACCTTTATTTGTGTGACTTAATATCACATTCTGTACAGTTTCTGACTCATCCTGAGCTCTCAAATAAGATAAGGAAAAACTGCTACCCTAGTACCTCGAGGAAAAAATGATGATTATCTAATATAAATATATAGGAGGAGAACTGTACAATCAGCTCCAGCCTTTATTGGCAGTATAATAAGACATTTTGACTTCTCATAGCAGGAAAAGCCCAGGTGTTATAATAACATTAGCGATGACTCCATTTTATTCAGGTGTCTCAGTAAGGCCCCACGATACAATATTAACGCGATATTTAAGTCACGATACGATTTTATTGCAATTTTAAACATTTTGTGATATGCTGAGTATTGCGATAAGATATATTGTGATATATTGCGATTTATCACTTTTTTTTAACTGCAAATTATGCAGTTTGTCAACATCAGTTTTATCTGATAAGATACAGTTTTCACTCTGTTCATCTGTTCATTTTCATTCACGTATCTTGAGGTCAGAGGTCAAGAGATCCCTTTGAAAATGGCCTTGCCGGTCTTTCCTCGCCAAAATTTAGCAAAACTTTGGAGTGTTATTTAGCATTCTTCCCGACAAGATTACATAAAACTTTCATATGATACTAGTATCTTCACTTCAGTATCCGTCGGATTGTTACTAGGTTAATAGTTTATATAATAAAAGATCGATACTTGACGTCCGTGTATCGATACAATATTGCCACGAAAAATATTGTGATTCTATGCTGTATTGATTTTTTCCCCCACCCATAGCTTTTCCTACTGTGACATGTCAAAACACCTATCAGATTCAGAACTATTCTTTTAAATTGCACAGTAGCTTAATTCTGTGCATTCAAAAAGCATAGAGGTTAACTGTATTTAGTTTAGTTTACCTGCATACAGGGACAAGAGGTGTTAGGCCTCAGACCAGACCGCCGTGAATTCAGATATATGATTTATTTTTGCAGAATCCTTCCCGTTAATCTCATAGCATTCTAATACACCCTAGTTATTGATGATAGAGTGATAGATATGTTTCACAGGTCAACAGGTTGGGTATGTTTACTGAACTCTTCTTCTCTTTTAAAGGGTGCTACTGGTTTCCCTGGTGCTGCTGGCAGAGTTGGATCTCCTGGCCCTAATGTGAGTGTTTCATCAATAATGAAATTTATTTACTGAGTCAATCTAAAAATGATTTGTGTACACTTTTTTGAGTGTATTTCTGCCCTTACCCACTCAAATTCTCTCTCTTTCCATCACAGGGTAACCCTGGTGCTGCCGGCCCTGCTGGTGGTTCTGGTAAAGACGGACCAAAGGGTGTTCGTGGTGATGCCGGCCTCCCAGGAAGACAGGGAGACGCTGGGCTCCGTGGAGCTGCTGGCCTACAAGGAGAGAAGGGAGAGGCTGGAGAGGATGGACCACCTGTGAGTTTGATTTTGCACCTCACAAGAACCCATTAGTACCTGTCACTGGAGTCAAGAGTCTGAGGGAACATCCAGTCTCAATCACCTGCTGTTATTCACAAAGAAACTGAATGAAAACGGATCCTCACTGACACGAGAAAGAACATTTAATAAGAACATTTCACAACGTCTCTTCTTCTCTTTCCTGCCTCTGTAGGGTGTCGACGGGCCTTCAGGTCCTCAGGGTCTGGGTGGATCTCGTGGTATTGTTGGTTTGCCTGGTCAGCGTGGAGAGAGAGGTTTCGCTGGTCTCCCTGGACCTTCTGTAAGTACTTTCGCCAACATTTAGCTTCCATGTAAGCTGTTTGAACATTTCTATAGGAGCCAGATCCTTATGTTCTAGTAACACATTCACTCAATCCAGTCAGATAAACCTTCATCTTACTGTACTTTTACATACAATTGTAGGCTTATTCTTGTCATTTATCCTTGAATTTCCACTTTTACTTTCATGAACAGTGATTCTATCGCTAGAATAGACACAAAATACTGATCCATTGAAAGTTAGATTATTCTTTCTGCCTTCAATGTCAAAGGAGTTACTGAAATCTAATAAATATATTCCCTCTGTGTTTAGGGAGAGCCTGGTAAACAAGGAGGTTCTGGTTCTGCTGGCGACCGCGGACCCCCCGGACCTGTGGGACCCCCTGGACTTACTGGACCCTCTGGAGAGACTGGAAGAGAGGTCAGAACGACAACAAAACGTTACAAATCAAAGCATCAGTTGTGCATCACTTTTATGGCCGTAGAAACAACAATATACTGAAGAAATAATACCGTCATCTTGATTGAACAAACTGAATGCCTGACATATCATTAAAATTCTGTTTCTATATCTCAGGGTACCCCTGGATCAGATGGACCTCCTGGTAGAGACGGATCTACTGGAGTCAAGGTGAGAGAGACTTCAGCCTCACGTAAAACTAGTCAAATCACACAGTTTTGACAAAAGCCTACTAGATCTGCTAGTTTGCAAAAACAGAGGTAACCCTGAGTCATCACCTTGTGTCCTCCTGTAGGGAGAGCGAGGAAACACCGGTCCTGCTGGCGCCCCCGGAGCTCCGGGATCCCCCGGTTCCACCGGACCTGTCGGACCTCTCGGCAAGCAGGGAGACAGAGGAGAGGGCGTAAGTAACACAACATACTGTAGGCACTGCTTCATGTTTTTGATGTTAACACGAGGAAGCACCCACACTGTTGTTTTCTTTCTTTAGGGTGCTCAAGGACCTGCAGGACCCTCTGGACCCGGTGGCGCTAGAGGCATGGCTGTGAGTATCATCATCTATAACGACAACAATACCATTATGTGTTTTTTCAGATTTTTAATTTGATTTGCATTTTAATACACCTTTACTCCAGGGACCCCAAGGACCACGTGGAGACAAGGGAGAGGGTGGTGAGACCGGAGAGAGGGGACAGAAGGGTCACCGTGGCTTCACTGGTCTGCAGGGTCTTCCTGGACCTCCTGTAAGTAATCTAAATCTAATAGTTCATCCCTGCCGTACCACTTCCCTTCCTCTGTCTGCTCCTCTAACATCTGATCTGTTATTGTCCTCGTCCTAACAGGGCTCCGCCGGAGACTCTGGAGCTTCTGGACCCGCCGGACCGAACGGAGCTAAGGTGAGAACACCGAGCAAAAGCAAAGAGCGAAAAACTCTTCTTTTTCCATTCCCATCCTGCAGCTTTAACACCCGAGATATGTGATGGTAATGAAGGGCACAGGTTAGTCTTTTTTGTAATTCTCAAATCACCTGACGAGGACGGGGACAGGAAAGGCCACGTGCTTTAATTACCCACCGCTGCGATAAGATGGGCATGAGTAATTACTCTCTGCAAAGAAAAGGAGGCAGACGGACGAGAGGGACGGCGATTCGTGAAACCACTCCGGCTGAGATCAGAAATGAACTTCAATATCTATTCTAGATTAGCTAAGCGCTGCGCCTGATAAGGGAAATGAAGAGAAATGTCACCATACAAATAATCTTCATGCATAATAAGGCAAAGGGGTCTGGAGGTGATTGGGGCAATAGAGAGGAACTGCTGGCACATTTGAATTGCTTAATCAGATTTTTTTTTTCTTATTCAGACCGCATGATGGATCTTAAAAAACTGTGTAACTCTACACTTTGAATAGAAAGTTCAGTTAATGAAGTCATGTTTCAGATTAACGCAGACATGTTAGCAGCCACTGGCTTTTACTTTAACACTCACTGTTTCTGTAGGGACCATCTGGACCATCTGGACCTGCTGGCAAAGACGGATCAAATGGAACGCCTGGCCCCATTGGACCTCCCGGACCTCGTGGACGTTCTGGAGAATCTGGTCCTTCTGTACGTAACATGTCCTTAAAATTAGATAAAATCCACAATCCGTCTCGCTACACCTGATTGTACCTGAACGTCCCTCTGATTCTTTTCCTGGTGTTCAGGGTCCTCCTGGTAACGCCGGACCCCCTGGTCCTCCCGGTCCTCCTGGCCCCGGCATCGACATGTCTGCCTTCGCCGGTCTGGGTCAGACCGAGAAGTCCCCTGATCCTCTCAGGTACATGAGAGCCGACGAGGCCTCCAGCTCCCTGAGGCAGCACGACGTGGAGGTCGATTCCACACTTAAGTCCCTCAACAACCAGATTGAGAACCTGCGCAGCCCCGACGGCTCCCAGAAGAACCCCGCTCGCACCTGCAGAGACCTGAAACTGTGCCACCCTGAGTGGAAGAGCGGTAAGTAGGGCGGGAGGGTCGAGAATGATAAAGAAAGGAAAGAAAGACTGCTGATGTGTGGACTTTTTACCTTAAAAATCTCCTTAACTGGTGAAGCAAATTATTCTCTTTTAGATATTTCTTTCTAAAATACCTCAGAAATGCTCCTACTACACCCTGGTTTGAAAACTTATTGGCCTGAAAAGAATGTTACAACCAATTTAGCATTCAGTTAACTTCTCACAACTATTCTTAGTCCAGATTTAGCTCCCATCATAGCACCGAGACAGTCTTTGGGTGTGTACAGACTGCGTTTACATTAAGTACATTAATGTAAATGACATAAATGAAATCAAAGGGGGTAAAAAAAATCTACATTATAGGCTCATATAAAGTACATTATACATCCAAAGTGCTGTTTTCAGGTTCAGAGGTAGCTGCAGCTTTACTAACGGTGAACTGAATAGTCCGATTTATCTTGTGCAGTGATACTGGAATAATCATGGCTGCAGCAACGTGAGAGAGAGAGAGAGAGAGAATCAGACAGACAGCTCGCTTTAATGTGCCATCTTCATACTTTAATGAGTGGGTGTGTGAAAGTTTCCCTGCCTGAATAAGGTCATACCGAAGGTCATTTTTCTTGGACAGGAGGCAGAACACCAAGACAGGAGTGTCATTATTTCTGTGAACAAGATCAGCTTCCTCTTATCTTTAACAAAATACAGCAAATGTCCTCACTTGACCTACAAATGCTAAAACATGCTTTTTAAAGGTCTGGTTTCCCCCAATAATGGGCAGGTACAATGCAGCTTTCAGATTTCTGATCATCCTGCTATCATCAATCCATATTAAGTGGCATTCCTTTAAGATACATAAATGATTTGGTCTTTTGGTGTGAGCCATTCAACAGACTTGCCGTCTTATTCTAGAATAAAAACGGACACCTCTCCTTATTAACCACGACATTTCTCTCCAGATTACTACTGGGTTGATCCCAACATTGGCAGCACAGCCGATGCCATCAAGGTCTTCTGTAACATGGAGACCGGAGAGACCTGCGTCAACCCAAGCATCGCCGAGGTACCAAAGAAGAACTGGTGGACCGCCAAGGGCAAGGACCGCAAGCACGTCTGGTTCGGAGAGACCATGAATGGAGGATTCCACGTGAGTGCACTTAAGATCATTTCTTTGTCTATAAACTGATGTTGAAGTCAAACGGAATGATCCTAAACAGGAGAGCTGCTAATGAACTCTGTCTTCTGGTCGTGCAGTTCAGCTACGCCGACGACGGCCCCATTGCCAACGCTGGCAGCGTCCAGCTGACCTTCTTGAGGCTTCTGTCCACTGAAGCGTCCCAGAACCTCACTTACCACTGCAAGAACAGTGTTGCCTACATGGACCAGGCCACGGGCAACCTGAAGAAGGCTTTGAAGCTGCAGGGCTCCAACGACGTGGAGATCCGCGCAGAGGGCACCAGTCGCTTCACATACAGCGTGTTGGAGGACGGCTGCAAGGTAAGGGCTGCAAAATAGAGCCAGAAAAAAATGATCTCTCTTAAGTTTTATGTGTTTGATTGTCGTTGTACCATAAGACTGCTGTTAACTAGGGCTGTCAAAGTTAACGCGATAATAATGCGTTAACGCAAACTCGTTTTAACGCCACTGATTTCTTTAACGCATTAACGCAACTTGCGATTTTTAGGTTGTAGCGGGCTCAGTTTTGAAGTTCTTAACTGTGAACTGGCATCATATGAAACTAGTAAAATCTAAGGAATCCATTGGTACCAACCATGTCATACTCGCTTGTAGGGAAGGAGGTTAAATAACGCTCTAAAGGTGCGCCACGAGTCTCCCCTTTACAGACATGCCCACTTTATGATAATCACATGCAGTTTGGGGCAAGTCATAGTCAAGTCAGCTCACTGACACACTGACAGCTGCTGTTGCCTGTTGGGCTTGAGTTTGCCATGTTATGATTTGAGCATATTGTTTATGCTAAATGCAGTACCTGTGAGGGTTTCTGGACAACATTTGTCATTGTTTTGTGTTGGTAATTGACTTCCAATAATAAATATATACATACATTTGCATAAAGCAGCATATTTGCCCACTCCCATGTTGATAAGAGAATTAAATACTTGACAAATCTCCCTTTAAGGTACATTTTGAACAGATACAAAATGTGCGATTAATTTGCAATTAATCACGGTTAACTATGGACAATCATCGGTTTAATCGCGATTAAATATTTGAATCGTTTGCCAGCCCTACTGTTAACACATTTCTCTACTCTCACCCAACAGAAACATACAAGCCGGTGGGGCAAGACTGTCTTTGAGTACAAAACACAGAAAACCTCCCGTCTGCCAATCGTGGACATTGCTCCCATGGACATCGGAGGAGCGGATCAGGAGTTCGGAGTGGAAGTAGGCGCAGTCTGCTTCTTGTAAAGTGGAATATCACAATGGCCCCCCAAAAAAAACACAAGAAAAAAATAAACTCAACCACGAAACATTACACACACATCTTCTTCCACAATAAAGAAGACTGGAAATTATAAAAGAAAATTGATACTTTTTCTCTCACAACGAAGTGCTCTCCAAGTTGTACTCCCTGGATGATAGCACTGAAGGGCACCGGCAATATCTGTACACCACACACCAGCATTCTCCGTCAACCCGCTTCCTGAGATCCAGTCATGTTTCCCCATGGCCCACTGTTGACGGGAATCCGAGCCAGGAGGAAGAGGGACCAAGCGAACAAGTTATGGAGAACAGAAACATGGCTTGATGTCACTTATTTATTGTCTAACCTGAATGGGCAGAGATGAGGTAGGACTGGACGGGTTTACTTTGTAAGTAAGACAAGCCCCCTTTCCACTACAGAACAGCCACACAGCCTCTGTCCCAGTCCTACTCCACCTCCCTCCCTGTCTCCCTCCTGACACACTAACACGGCATTTTGAATCAGTGTAGACCAAAATAAATATCCTCAGTAAAAATCAAATCCAGGTGCTCCAGGCCTGTCCATCGTGGAGTAAAACCTTTACTGTGTATTATAAATCCTTGGTTCTATTGTTGTAAAAGTCTGTGTTTATAAACAACCAGATGTTTTTATATATATATTTCCACATTATGTGTGTACATGTGTCTATATGCACACCAACACTTTTTGGTAAAGTGAGGTTACATTTGGGATGTTCTGTTTCGATGTCCTGTACCCCTTGACTGTCCATCAGAGAAAGGCCCAGATTTCATAAGAAAAAAAAAATGTTTTGAAAGAATTTGAGGGATTTTTTTTTATATTGTAGTCATCCAGATTGTTTAAAGCTACCTCACGCTGAAAAACAAAGTGAAAATGTTTAAATCTGAGCTGACAAAAACTAGCTTTCAGGTGGATTTGGGGCTTAATGGCCATCTTTGCTTTGGGTTGCTCTCTCTCTCTTCAGAAGGTGCTATGAGTTCTGTAATTCAGTCCCCCCCTCCCCCACGAAACCCCAACCCTAATTCCCACTAGCCTCACACCACACACTCACACTCCACCCTGGAGGAGGGGTGCAGTCGGGTTAAGACGGGGGAGACAGGGGCTACTCGGAGGCCTCCTCTGGAGCCCCAACAGTTGAACACGGGACTCCGAGGACGGTCGCTCTAAAAAAACAACCAGGGTGGGTTGTCTCTGTGTGTGTGTGAGGGCGTGTACATTTTTTTAATTAATTTTATTATGATCATTTTTTTTTTGTTTTTATTTTGTTACACTTCTAATTGATGTAAATTGGAAAAATAAAAGGAAAACCGAATTAAGAAATGAAGTTGATTTTTAATTGAATAAAAACAGAAATGGCGTGGGGACGTATTTCTTCTTTCAACAGAACGATTCATGTGTGCTTAAATGTTTTCTTGTTTTGTTTTTACTTGTATTTCATGAGGTCAGTTACTCTTGACTGTGAGTGCATAGTCCATAGAGTGTGTGTGAGTGTGTGAAAGTTAAAGACTGTGATGCAAGTGTGTGTTTTCATATGAGAGAATCTCATAACAACAGGAACAAAAGTACTGTATTCGTTGTGCGGTGTCAGGGTGGGGCTGGGCGAACACGGCTCCTGTTTGTCTGAACTAATAGGCATAAATAAAGAACATTTTGTTGACTGGAATCAAGTATTTTGTAGATTAATGATGCATCTGAACGGCTGCGTCTCGTACTGTGGCCAGCTTCCTCTCCGGTCTGTCCTGAGCAATAAAAGCTTGACTTAAGCCTTCACAGTGACACATTCTTATTTAAAATATGTGCTCTTAGTGATCCAAACGTACAATCTCATGCATATGCAGATAAAAAATAAGCCTGACAAAAATATGCTATTATGTTTTTTAACACCAAAAAAGACTGAAAAAAACAGGGCAACTCCACTGCGTGACGTCTAATTAACTGCCTCAAGTGATGTCACTTGAGTCAATGGCGGCTGGGGCCGAAGACTACAAGTTCAACATTAAAATACAATCAGGGGGTGTGAAGTTAGAAAGAAGTGAGCTTACCAGACCTCTGTATCTGCTCCTCATCTCCTCAGGCTACATTAGTTGCTAGACCTAACTGTCGCTGGTTAGTTGCATTGTGGGTGATGTAGGCGCCAGGTTTTGACACGGATGAATGCGTGAAATAAAAAAGGTTAGCTGTGGACCAAATCCAGACGACATAATTCTATACAGTATGGACTACATACTAAATTGTCACAGTATGTTTCAACAGTTACAATACAATAAACATACCATTTTTTTCCTGTACATTTCTTATGTGCATTGCATTGTGGGAGAATTGACCAGATTTAGTATATGTTAGGATCAGAAATCGAAATACTTGTTTTCCGTGATGAAATTGGGTTATGTTACAGTTGCTCCCATTCTAGAAATACATACAGTATATAAACATAGAGAAATTATAAGAAATATAGAAATAAGTATGTACAAATATGTGCATTAAACTACAATATATAACAATAAATGTGGAAAAATAGGAATAAGAAATATACTAAATATGTACACTACAATATATAACACTGTAAATAATAATAATGCTGAAAATTGGATCTATGATTAAAGTTAGGGTTGGTAATCTTAAGGAACTAGCAAAGAGTACACTAGATTTTAAAAATCATCCAACAGAAAAACTAAGCCCAGTGTTAACAACTCTTTTCCAATGAAAGTATTTAGCAGCACTAGCTCCAAAAACCCCTAAATCTAGAGAGAAAGTCGACAACACTGACAGTCCGTCCCTTCAGGCCTCCCTCCAAAGCCACTCCTCCAAAATGATCATAATAAACATAAACAACGAACATGGCTATTGTTAGCACTCACTACTGTGAAGCTAGCAGCTGGTGGAAGACTCTGGTGACGTGCAATGAGTGCACGCAGCCAGGCAGGTAGGCAGGTCGCTGAAATGAACGGGTGGGCTTATTGCAGTCCAGCGACAGACAGAGATTTTTGTCTTTTTTTGTCAAAGCATTGGATTTGATTGCTTTCAGGATGTAATGAGAATTTCAACAAACACAACAATGAATTTGAAAATTACCAACTCCAGCTTTAAGTGTGTTAAAACGCAAGAATAGTATGAATAATAAATAAATAATAATATATACAGTATTCTGTCTGCTTTGAGGATACTTTATTTTATCACTTTTCTAGTGTGAACACACTTCAGACTACAAACCCTCTAAGAATCAGTATATAATATGGATTTGGACACAATTTTCGATCGATTTTGATGCTTTTTTTTTTTTAAACTGTCCATTGAGAGCCGGACAATGTTAGAGAAGTGTGTTGCTTAAATCGGTGGAGTACTCGTTCAACTTAACGGGTAAATGTTCCAGCTTTGGAGCACATCTCACAATGGTGTCTAGAAATAAGGGAGCAAACAAGTCTTAGTTTAGCAAGAACTTTACACATTTATTGACAATCCATGATAACAAAAGTGATTTGCGAGTGTGTGATGGTAGTTGAGGGTTGGTCAGATGAGCTCTGTAAAGAGCGACTGATTGGCAAAGTCTGCAGGCCTTTCTTGAGGGCGTGGCAGTGACGGACTGCCACTGAGGCCAAAATGTGGGACGCCAGCACTCAGGAAGTAGAAAGGTATGTGGGTGATTCTTCCACTGGACCAACACTGAGAACAGAGAGAGGTGATAGATTTATTTATTTATCAGTGTTTCTGCAGGGTCCACCAAGTTAAATTTGAGACTTTTTAAAAATTATTAATTAATTTAAGTTTTTGCAAAAATCGACACATGCCCATTATGAGTCAATGAGCTTCCTAGCTACCGTAGCTAGCAGTAGTGACAGTGATTGCTACAGGTCTGATGGTGCTGACTGCATGAAAAAAAGACTAAACAGCCTCCTACGTGTTCAAGCCACTGTTGTAACAATCCAACTTTTAGTTTAAAAGTGTATAACATCTCCCAAAATTACCATTTAAAACACTTGCACGGACGAGTAGCTCGCCTTTGCCAGCCTGAGAATGTTTATGTGGAAGTATTTTAAATAGTAGGTTTTAGCAAAATCCCATGTGTTTGGGAAGTAGTGAGCAGCATATGACTGTTTAAATGAGATTTGGATTATACTGCACAAGTTGTGTAGCTTGTAAACGGATGTTTTGCTGTTGTTAAACGCAGCCCCCATTTACTTCAATTCATCAAGACTTCTCTCAGTTTTTTTTATTCTCCATCCTCCGTTTTCTTCAAGAAGGTAACAGGTAACACGTGGTGAGTAATTGATATACAAATGGTCATTTTGTGGGTGAAATATCCTTTTAATTCAAAGCTTTTTAAGACTTTTCAAAACCTACATAACCCCTATTTATTCTGAAACCACCACATTATTAAACTAAAACATAATATGAGAGAAAAAAGTAGGAAATGTATAGACTGACCACAGTGAGCAGAGCTCCGTGCTGGAAGTTAGGGTGGAACTGCATCAGTCGTGGCTCAGCGCCAGCCTCCCCTTGAACAAAACCACTAAAGCAGAGAAGCACGAGAAGAATTCAGTGCCTGCAGACGGGATGAGCAAGTAGTACTACACCGGGAAATGCAATGTTTGATGTGTAAAAATGAAATGCGACCACACATAAAAAGTACAAACCAAGGCAAAAGCTCAAAAATGGGGTTGGTTCTCGTCTTGAACACGGCTATGATCGCAGGCCGGTCTGCTGCTTGTGGATCACCTGAGAGAACAGATAAGATACGGAGAGTTAGATAAGTTATTACAAATAACACCAACGTAATACTAATGGGGTTCATCAGGGTGAATAGAAGAAAAGTGAGACAGACCTTTGAGAAGCACTGCGAGCCTCTCTCCTGTTGGGTCCCAGGCTAAAGACTGGATCTCTCCACCGACACTGGCAAACAAATCAGACAGTGAGTGACACTAAGTCACTTTACTGTAGCTGTAATGTTACATGTAGACAGGAAGTCAAGCAGCACTGAATACTGCTCGTCTGCTGATTTGTGCTCAACAAATGCTGTAATGAATATTTTCATTGTGTTTTGCAAGCGAGGTGCTTCAAACGGTTTCTCTCTGAGCCCTTTTTGGAAACCCTGTTCATCATCGTTTTTGATGTAGTTCGGCTAAAATGCGGCTAATTAGCGATGTAGTTCAGAGCTCTTACATGATGTCTCCATCTGGTGTGGTAAAGGTTGTCTCTGATAGGTCGGCCACCACCGCTGCTGCCTGCGGCCCTTTTGATGTGCATGTAGGCACGCCTGGTGAATAACGATGACATCATACAGGTTATCAAAACTCTTTTAAGTACACATATGGATGAAAATGTGATTATATATTATATATTTTTTTCATCCAGCTTTTGAAGCAAACAATTCAAGCTGCACATCAATTATCAACAAGGTTGTATATTCTACAAAACAACTAGGTTATTTTATGTAAAGATGGATAAGAGACGGATAACCTGGTGCATCAGTGAAGGTCAGAGCGTAGATGACCGCCTCTCCCTGTACGGTGAAGAGAAGTCGACTCCCATCTGGACTCCAACAGCCGGACTAACCAAAACAAACAAACCCAGACGCTTAATTATTCAATAAATATACAACTTAGAAAATGTTTTGTTTGTTGTAATTGAACAACAGCGTTGAAAACATGGTGACAAGTTCACACCTGGCAGCGCCCTTTCACACACGGCCAACGCTCACAGGTCCACATCCTGGTCTCCCAAACCCTGAAGAAACAAACTTCACTGATCAATCTATCTTATAGCACCTGCTAAACTCCAGACTTTGCCACTAATCCCTTACATGTTCATAATCATGGCACATATTCTTTGGCAGCTTTACATATCTTTCAAATGAAATATGCTATTGTAGCTCAAAGAGTAAGGTCGATTAGAAAATATTGTGAAACTTTTGATCTGTGAAGTGCCGTCTCTGACCTGAACAGGGCCGACGGTGTCGAGGCCAGGACGTGGCTGCCGTCAGGGGACCAGGACAGGAAGGTGACCCCGCCTCCTCCAACACGCTGAAGAGGCACGCCGCTTTCTGAAGCTACGTCCCAAACCTGAAAGGTACGACTGCCCACAATCACTTTGGGGAATCACTTCTTTGCAAGATGAGTTAGACTTTAAAAGATGAAGCCGTTGCTTCGTACCATCATTGCGGTGTCCATAGGCGAGGCCGACGCCAGAAGAGATCCGCTTGGAGACCAGGCGATGGAAGTGACGGGAGAGTGACCGGGATGAGACAAAACTTGAGCACAACCGGACGAAGGCCTGGATGGGTTCGAGAGGAAGAGGAGCACAGCACAAGACAAGCCAGTGCAGTGCAACACTTACATTTAAAAGCTTTTTAAATAATATTAGAATGAATAAAAACAATTATTGACATTTATATCACATTTGTATCAGCTCTTTCCAGAGTTTTCCAGCTGTATATAACGATAATTCACTTGTCCATTATGAGACAGTTAACTTTCTAGTTACTGTAGCAAGAAGTAGTGACAGTGTTTGCTACAGGTCAGAAGGTACTGACTAAAACACTACCAAAAAGGATTGAACAGCCTCCTGTGTGTAAGGTCCACTGTCAGACCAGTCTTACTTGTAGTTTAGAGACGTACAATAACTCAACAGTCACCAAACGCAAACAAAAATATATTTTGAATACCTTCTAGGTGTTTTTTTTTAGGGAACTGAACCCAGTGATTTTAGAACTTTTCAAGAGCGGCAAATACACTGGAGTTTACGTACCTGGTGGACAGTGAGCAGGGGTCCACGTGCCAGACCAGTAAACAGTTTTGACAAGCGACAGCGAGGGCGGATGCACACAGCGGCTTCCACTGCACTGCTGCAACGCTCCTCTGTAGACGGTGCTTCAGTGTGGGGGTGGTGGCACTGAGAGACAAGAGGACAAAAGGAGCGGCAGAGTAGTGACTATACTGTCACAGAATGATGGAGAGACAAAAGAACAACACTGACTTGAGGTCAGATTTTGTGTTTGGAGACTGCCCTGGAGACATACCGCTTCATTGTTTTTAGGATCAGATGTTCCCTGTTGCATCAAAGTATATCTACAGACTAGCACTGACTTTCTGTTATCATTAATGTGAATGTTTGGACGCTAAGGCTGGACTCTGCTGTTTACAGCCAGAACAGATAAATAAAACATATATATGTACACAGTATACTACCACTCTATTCCTGCTGCGTTAGTGTTTCAGGTCATTAATATCTTGCACTGTAAAGCTTTGATCATCTTTTTAATTACAGATAAGCAGCGGAGGCTTTATTGGCGACAGTGTGCCTTCTCTAGAGCTGAGTTACGATACCTTTTGGGGTTGTAGATCTTAATGGAGTCGTCCAGCAGGGCTACAGCAAATTTATCTGTGTGAGGATGCCAGGCGAAGGCTCGCACCACACAGTCAGACCTGGTGAAGCAAGAGGGATTAAAGCAGAGGAAGGTCACCGACTATTTAAGTGAACAATTTTAACATAAAAAGCATTTGTTTGTAATTTTGTCATTTCATTTTGATTTAAAATGCAGTTTCAAGGCTGCATATGTACACAAAGATCCCACAGTTACGTACTTAAGTAAAGCTTCAACTAAGGATTGTTTTCATTATCCATTAATCTGACCATTATTTTCCAGATTAATTAATTCATCGTTGGGTCTATAAAACATCAGAAAAAAGTGAAAAATGTCACAAGTGTCTTGTTTTATAACCAACATTTCAAAACATAAAGATATTCAGTTTATTTTAATGTAAGACAAGCAAATACAGCAGATCCTCACATTTGAGAATCTGGAACCTTGAAAAATGACTTAAACTATAAACTGATTGTCAAAATTGTTGCAGATCAATTTTCTGTTGATCGACAAAAAAATTAATCAACTAACTGTTGCAGCTCTACAGTCATATTAAAAACTGCCAGCCCTTCACCAGCGTGTCTGCTCACCACCAGTTTATTAATAATAATTATTACACGGCTGTGATGAATACTCGATTCTGATTGGTCAACCATGGCGTTCTGCGGTATGTAATTTCTTTATAGCAAACCGTTGCTATGTATAGCAAACCGTTGCTATGTATAGCAGACCGTTGCTATAGGCGCAGTTCTGATGTCAGACTCTGACGGACTGTTTTTGTGTAAAAATATTGATTTCTTAAGTAAGTAGCCGTGTAATAAGAGGGATAATGTACAGCTAGCGGGTCATTGTGTGAAAGAATCCACTTCAGGGCGATGAGAGACCCCTCCGCTCCGCGTTCGGGTGCAGCATCGCCCTGTCGGGGATTCTTTCGCAACAATGACCGGCTCGCTGTACATTATCCCTTCCATAACATCTTTAATCATTTGCCCCTTTGAGAGCAAAAATAAACTACAGATTACAAAACTGTCACTTACCAGTTCAGCACTTGTGAAAACTCAGCAAGCATGTCCTCACTGCTCATCTACAAAACAGATGACAAACACATTTACATGTATCACAACAAACATCTGGTAATTAAGTTTATTCAACAACATATTTAATCAGCAAGCACAACTTACTGTGAGATGAGGAAACAGGGAGCCGTGAAAGGAAGAGAACCATCGGAGCAACGCCAGGGTGCAACCAGAACTCACTGACAGCCATTTAGGCACTACGAGAACACAACATACCAGAGAGTTCATGTATAATAACACATCAGTGGATAATATACAGTATATGTGGTGAAGCAAAACAGATGATATTGGCATACCTTCTGTATTTGAGTTGGTAATTTCATCGAGTAGCCCCGTGAAGCCACCGTCCCGCCTGAAATGGACAAAGAGAAGTTGCATAAATGAGCTTCGTCTGTGAAAGACGTGGGAGAAATTATTGATATGACAGTATACTGTGATATGATCTCTTATGATATTGAAATACTGGTACAGTGTTGACTGTTAGACCAACTTGTCTGGCAGATTGCAGTGATTTTATTAATTAATTTGACATTTATCCAAAGCAATTTACACTTTTTGCGCACACTTACTTTGGGAACAATTTGGGGTTCAGTGTCTTGCTAAACGACACTTCAACATGCACCCAGATGAGATGAGGGATCAAACCACCAACCCTTGCGGTTGAAAGCCGCACTACATGCCGTATGGTAAGATTCCTGGTAAACAATTTGTATTTATTGTATTGTAGAGTAATGTGTGATGTGATGACATCTAGAGCTACAGCTGTAAATTGGGTGATGTTAGCTTATTGCAGATGTACTGTATCTGTATTGCATATATGTCGACCGATAAGTAACAAGACATTGCAGTACAAAAATGCCAAAGAAATGTTTGAGGTAGTTTCAACACAATTTGTTCATTTTTCAACTGTAAAAATGTCCAAGTAGATTTCTTGGTCACAATTCTTTAAAAAGATAAGTCATGCAATAAATCCTACCGTAACGAAAGTTAGAATGTTCAGGTTTTGTTGAAACTGTTTTAGAGATTGCCATGGTAATCGACCTCCAAATCACTATTCGAATGCATCGTTTGTTTTACATACAAGTATGTAATAATAATGTATAAATCCCAAAATATACCATGAAATAAAGAATAATCCCACAACATTATTCATTATTCATATTCAACATTAATTGTTCTTAGTTAGTCTCAGACGGATATCGCTGTTTGTGATGTGTAGAGGTACGTGTGTATGTGTACAGTAGTGCAGCAGTGGCACTGTCCTGAAGCTTTGAATACTTTAGAATATTTCTCACCGAAGCTTCGAAGACCAAAAAATGGTATTCGGGACAACCCTGGTTTCTATTATCTTGTCCAACCCATTTATATCAATGAGGGTAGGCTAAATAATAGATACACCTCTCTGTATAATGCAATACAGTCCAACAGCACCACAAACTACATCATCCAAAATGATCATAAAGTTGCATCAACACCTGTTAAACCTGTTTCAACAAATAACCTTCATGAAGGGAGGATATATTGCAGGGCTGTTGTACTGCAGTAGGTCTACATTAGTTTGAGCTAGGTGAACCTAATCTGTGTGTGTGTGTGTGTGTGTGTGTGTGATACCTACCAGGCTGAAGCACTCCTCATTCCCAGTGACTCAGAGTGGTCCAGGAAGGCCGCCCTGCTGCTGCTTTCTGTGCGACTGTGGAGCTTCAGAGACTCTCGGGGGAAATACAAACTCAGAGGACTGGACTCCTGCAGATGACACACACCAACCATGTGATTAACCTTTTTACTATACACAGTACAAATAAACAAGCAGTGTATACTCTTATTTAATTCTTATTTATACCATTCTGGCATTTATATTTAACACACTTAATAGAACCCACTTCCCAGTGTTTTGTATTGTATTTACTCATTTGCACTGTGGTTATATGTTATGTATTCCACGTCTTAATGCAAATATTTGTACATATTTCTTATATTCTCATTTTAATGTTAGTACTTACTTATATTCTTTGAATGAATGACTTTATTTCGAACATAAAAATAAATAAAAACAGATACAAAATAATAACAAACAAAACAAGAGTGATAGTGTCTGAAAAGGAGTAGTTAGAAGTAAAACTTATATTTCCCTACCCCTTTCTCACTTCTCCTCTAATAACTCATATCACATAGTATGATAATATAATATAATATATAAACTATCCCAGATTTATTTACAACCCAAATTAAATATATGAACAGCATCCCAAGTTTATTTACAACCCACATAAAGTTAAAAAGTAGATATAAACCAACCCTTAACACAACCCTTATCACAACTCTTCCTCAACCATATACCTCGCAAAAATATATTTTTTGTATAGCTTTTTAAATTGATTTATATTTGTGCTCCGCTTCAACCCATCACCTAACCCATTCCACAAATCCACCCCACAGACTGAAATACACATACTCTGCTTTGTTTCTTTACATAGATGTGTGTGTTTATACACATTGCATTATGTACACTATTGTAATCTAACAATGAGCTGTATGGTGTGGTGTCCACAGCAGCTTTGGGCCAGACCTGCTTCAGTCGGTCTTCAGTGGTGGTTCCTGACAGCAGCTCGTTGTTGGACTCACACAGGGTGGTCAGTCCGGAGGCCAGCGGAGGGGGGAACAACGCCAGAGAGCACATCTTCAACACGGTGAAACCACTGACCACTGAGAAACCTGGAAACAAACACACCATGAGTCAGGTACACACAGAGAGTAATGAATGTCATGTTAACACCTCAACAACTGGCTGTTTAACGCTACACGGTGGACAAACAGCTTGTTAGCTTACACTAAATGTTAAAGTTAGCTGTAAAGTTAACCAGTAGACCACAACCAGCACTGCTCCCAGTAGACCACAACCAGCACTGCTCCCAGTAGACCACAACCAGCACTGCTCCCAGTAGACAGCTTACACACCAAAAAACTGACAATAACCTGATATTTTCAGGTGGAATTTCATTCATTTCATTCTCACTGTGCAATATCATTTTCCACTTGTGCAATTTTGTTAATAGTCTGTTTATTGTCAATACTGTATATACTGCTCCTATTTTTATACTTCCTTCTATTTAAATGGTTTGTTACACTTTGTTTAGCTCTTTTTTTACTGTTAGCTGATGCAGCTTGTTTTTTGCATTATCCCCTTTGCTGCTGTACACTGCACATTTCCCCACTGCGGGACTAATAAAGGAATATCTTATCTTAAAGTTAGCTAGCTAACACTAACTGTTAACAGTTAACACTAACAGTTAACACTAACAGTTAACACTAACAGTTAACACTAACAGTTAACACTAACTGTTAATAAAGTTAACACTAACTTACAGTTAACACTAACTGTTAACAGTTGAGACTAAATGTTAACAGTTAACTGTTAGTGTTAACTGTTAACACTAACAGTTAACACTAACTGTTAATAAAGTTAACACTAACTGTTAACACTAACTGTTAACACTAACAGTTAACAGTTAACACTAACTGTTAATAAAGTTAACACTAACTGTTAACACTAACTGTTAATAAAGTTAACACTAACTGTTAACACTAACAGTTAACACTAACTGTTAACACTAACTGTTAACAGTTAACACTAACTGTTAACACTAAAAGTTAACACTAACTGTTAACAGTTAGTGTTAACTTAGTGTTAACAGTTAACAGTTAGTGTTAACAGTTAACTGTTATAGTCAGCTAACACTAACTGTTAACTGTTAACAGTTAACAGTTAGTGTTAACTGTTAACTGTTAACAGTTAACAGTTAGTGTTAACAGTTAACACTAACAGTTAACTGTTAACATTTAGTCTCAACTGTTAACAGTTAGTGTTAACTGTAAGTTAGTGTTAACTTTATTAACAGTTAGTGTTAACTGTTAACAGTTATAGTCAGTTAACAGTTAACAGTTAGTGTTAACTGTTAACTGTTATAGTCAGCTAACACTAACTGTGAACACCAACTGTTAACAGTTGGTGTTCACAGTTAGTGTTAACTTTATTAACAGTTAGTGTTAACTTTATTAACAGTTAGTGTTAACTTTATTAACAGTTAGTGTTCACATAGTGTCAGCTAACACTAACAGTTAAAGTTAGCTACCGCTAGCTGGCTCGAGCTAACAGCTAACTGGTTTGATATCGGCCTCATTTAGTCGCTCCTCTCTTTATAAGTCGTGTGAGTTACCTTGAGGTGTGTCCCGTGTAGTGTGGTCAGTCACCCCGCGCTGTGTTTCCTAGATTAATGTAAACGTCCCGTTGTTGTTGTGACTCTTGTGGTTCCCAGCAGACTTCAAGTCAGTCGCGCCGTGTGTGCTAACTACAGCGAGCCGGAGGGACAAACTGAGCGGAGTCTGCTCTACAGTACAGAGCCTCTGATGCTGCCCTCTACAGACACACAGCAACATTACATCCACACTGAGACACAAACAGGCTCACACTGTCTGTCGTTAGAGAGTTGATATACTTGAAATCATTTTATTTAACTCATACAAATGGAGTTTTCCCCTGTAGTGCTTTTTCTCCATTTAAAACGTTCATTATCACGTTATAAGCCTAAAATAAAGCGTCGGATTATTAGATAAGATAAGAGATAAGATATTCCTTTATTAGTCCCGCAGTAGGGAAATGTGCAGTTTACAGCAGCAAAGGGGATAGTGCAAAAAAACAAGATGTATCAGCTAACACAGTGGAAAATGATATTGCACAGTGAGAATGAATGAATGAATGAATGAATAAATGAATGAATGAATGAAATTCCACCTGAAAATATCAGGTTATTGTCAGTTTTTTGGTGTGTAAGTGGTCTACTGGGAGCAGTGTTGGTTGTGGGTATGATGCTCTCTTTCCTTCCTCATCACCAGGGAAGGACAAATGGCATGGTCAGGTGCACACGAGCCTCCCAGGAGCCAGAGGGGGATCCAGTGTGTCTTGCTCAAGGACACATCAGCAACATCAGGGGGGTGGATTCAAGATTCAAGAGTTTTATTTGCCATTTGCACCAATAAGTACATTGGAATTCTGAGCAGTGTACACCGAGTCAGCTTTAAGAAAAGAAAAAAGGTAGAAAAGGTAGAAAATTCACAAATCTTGAGGTCAGAGGTCAAGGGTTCTCCTTTGAAAATGGACATGGCAGTTTTTCCTCACCAAAATTTAGCGTAACTTTGGAGCGTTATTTAGCTTCCTTCCCGACAAGCTAGCACGACATGGTTGGTACCGACGGATTCTTTAGGTTTTTCTAGTTTACCTAGCTTTAAAAGTGAGCCCGCTATAACCTCTGAAATACAGAATAGCGGTTAATCTAACCATTTGGCAGCACCTTCGTGGCCCACTAGGTGGCTCTCTGAGGCCCACCAGTGGGCCCCGGCCCAGTGGTTGAGAATAGCTGGTGTAGTCAATAAATAAACTAAACTACCCTCTGCATAGGAACGATACCCCAAGAATACAAATATACAGTATATATATGCTCCATGACCATGTTAAAAGAACTTTCAACTCTCATAAAAATATTTTTAAAAATAAATAATTAATATATTTCAATTTGACAATTACACAGTGGAAGGCAGCATATTGCACAGCATTTCAGTCCATTCACAGTTCAGGTGTACTGTGTGTCAATAATGGTATGGAGGTGAGGTGTGGGGTATTTGTGTGTCCCTCTTTGCAGGCTTGACACTGAGGGTATGATCCTGTTTGAAGCTCAAACATAGAAATCAGTGAATGAAATGCACATTTTTCGGGGAATGGAAATAATGGATGCAATGATGGAAAACTGATGTGTGTGTAAATGGAGAGATGGTGATGTTGGTGGCGCCCCCTCGTGGTGCATTACGCATTTCCGTGACGTCAATTCAGCACTGGAGACAGGAGACAGCTCCCTCCCCCCAAAAAACCCCAGCGCGCCTCACGTTGCATGGGTACCCGGTTATTGATAACACTATTTGCACCGATGGGATCCGTCCCAGTAACGTGAAACTCGTGGATACAGCAGGAGACTGGAGATAACAACACACAGCCTGGACCCAGAAGAAAAAACACCGATTTGCTCGACAAACATAGGAAGCCGAGCCCACCCCTTATTACTTGACAACGCGACATCAAACCAGGCAGAAAGGTATGGGAATGTCATACTATACTATCCGGTTAAATGCTGATTGAATAAGAAATCAGGTATAACGTTAAAGGTAACGATGGTGCGTTCACACTGCACCAACCAACCGATGCTGCCTAAGAAAACACCAATCGGCGTCGATGAAATGCTAGAATTATCTGATTTTGTGCAGCATTCACATCATGAAAATGTGTGTGTTTTGATGCCAAACGTTGAGTATAAAAAATGTGGAGACGCTGCGGCAGTTTCACTTGGCATGGGCTCTATAGTAGGCTTGCAATTCATGCACGTCGGTTATGATGCTGCTGAGTGTCATCATCACATCCTCGGTTATTTAAAGATTGATCTTCCTGCGTTGGTGCGTGTGTGTGTGCGTGTGTGTGTGTGCACTGCTCCTTTTGCACAGGCCCCTTGGTTTGGTGCTTGTTTATTGCTTTTTTTCCACGCTCTCATTTCGTGCAGTGGCTCCTCTCATGCAGTGTGGTGCAGTGCAAGAAATGGAGCTGCTGGTGTAAAATATGTGAATTGGGGTACATGTGCTCTCTCTCTCTCTCTCTCTCTCTCTCTCTCTTTTTCTCCCCGTCTCTCTCTCTTTCACACACGCACGCACGCAGGCAGGCACGCACACGTCCACGCTGAGGTGGTTATGCAATTCGTCATATTCTTCAAATGTATTGCACACAATGCTGTCTTTTGCTTGATGCATGACATATGGGAGCTGCTGCTGCTCTGATGTTGTCACACACTGATGCTTCTCAGAGGGACAGTTAATGAACACAGGTGACAGGACTATACAACCTCATCCTCTGGTAGATTCATTCATAAAGAAAGCCCATCTTCACTCACTGTGGTGATGGCTCCACTGGGCAGGCTGGTTTCCCCATTCATAGGCACACAGATGAGGGTTTTACTGTATGATTCAGACAGAAGCTGGTTGTGGGAATGGAGTGGTTAAACTGTCTGGATGCCCATCTCACAACACGACAACACTGTTCTTGGTGTTTTGCATTGTTTGAATAGTTTAGTTTAGCTTATGAAGATCATCCATTAGCTACAGCATTGCAGCAGCTATTCTTCCTGGGGTCCACACTTACAATGTGACAGTGCAAGAATAAACAGCACAAGACTGAAAGACAGACTCAGACTCAGACAAGCTCCTGACAATCAGAAAGAACTTGAAGTTACACTCCATTGTCCTGTAGTTATTGCAAATCATGCATCCTACAAGAAGTAAGTAGCTTACATGAAAAATAGCTCCAGAATTTCCGGTTCACTGACTCAGACATCCTCTCCACAGCCACCAGACCAGTTAACGTAATCCAACTCACAGCATATTATCTATAACACAATTTGTTCAAAACTCAGCCAAACTAGTATCTTCACAACCCATATGAGAACTATTAGGACTTTAAGAACTTTAAACATGCACTATCTGCCTTTAGATAGGCACTATCTACCTTTAAACATGCACTATCTGCAACCATCTTGGACTCTAACCACTGACGCACTTTACACTATACATCCTATATACCACTTTATAGACTGCACATATGCACATATTACATGTATTTATTGACGGACTGTACACACTATGTTCATCCATTCACTCTGTATCTTTTATATTTCTATTATTGTTTTTATAATTTTTGTATAACTCTCCTGTGTTTCACTCCGTTTGCTGATGTTGCTGCTTTGACACCTGAATTTCCCTCCGGGGATTAATAAAGGTTCATCTTATCTTATCTTATCTTATCTTATCTACATTTTTTCACCGTCTCTGATTAAAAGATGCTGTTTTACAAAAAATGTTGAATTGCTGATTTCTTGTGCAATATGTTTACGTAGCAAATTCCATTCATGCATATAGCTCGGTACGTGACCGTTCGTTTGAATAAAAGAAAAGTTAGTGCAAACTCCAGTATTAGAGACAGTAGAAGTAAAGGGAGCAGTGGTTTCAGCACTGGAGAGCTCCACACTGTAAGTGGAGCTCTCCAGTGCTGAAATGAATCTACACTTGTTTTTATCTTGAAAAGCAGTAAATGAAATATGGCTACACCAACGATTATAAATCATTCTAATGCATTTCTTATCATAAATCTTCTCCTCCAGGCTCACGTCTCATCTCTCCACCCTCTATCCACCCTAACCTGCTGTGTTGGGGAAACCCCTAATGAGTGGGACCTGTATCCATGAGCCCCGCGCCCCTTCCCCCTCCCTGTCAGGCTTCAGCACCCCCATCTCAGAACCCCCCTATCGACGATTCGATGGAGACACCCCTACTGCCTGCACCCCCGAGACAGACCTGACCCCCACACAGTGTGTCATCCGCAACGTGCTGTCCATCGACACCGGTGGACCGGGGGCGCCGCCGGGCGGCAGCAGCCCCACTCCCAGCGATGGTGGACCCTCGGCCCACTTTGACAACAGCGTGCTAAAGCTGCATGAACATGAGGCCTGCCAGTGTGGCGGCGGGGCCGAGGCGGGCCACAGTCCAGAGGCCGGTGCTGTCAGGAGCCAGTCGGAGAACATTCGGCTACAATCAGGAAGTGGAGGTTTTTTGGAGGGACTGTTTGGCTGCCTGAAGCCAGTCTGGACCATGATTGGAAAGGCCTACTCCACTGAACACAAACATAGCCATGAAGGTATGTGGCAGGAAATGCTCCATCTCTATGCTAGATGAACCTCTGTATAGTGTATTCAAATACCATCGGACAAAGGACAAGACAAGTTTTTGACTGTAACATGTCATTCAGTCACTATATGAAGTTATTGTGGTGCCTTAGTAACCATGGAGATGCATGGTTACATGTTAAAGTCCTGCATTTAAAATCCTACCGCAGTAAAAGCACAGAAGTATTATTAGCAACATGTACTTATAGTATCAAAAGTAAAAGTAAGAAATGCACCTCTGACAGATATATTATTATATAGTACATCATTAGATTGTTAGTAATGCATCGATGCATAAGTGGCTGGTAGCGGTGGAGAGTTTATCTACTTTATTAACAGTCAGGTAGTTTAATCCAGTGGTTCCCAACCTAGGGGTCGGGCCCCCACGAAGGGTCACAAGATAAATCTGAGGGGTCGTGAGATGATCTTTGCCTTTTTGTTTTGTTAAATGTTGGATGATTCGGCGTCTTTGGACTTCAGACAATTATGTAAATGAACCATCTGAGAAGTTCAGAGGGGAAATGTCGCTTTGGTGGAACTACTGACAACTTATAGAGTGGTGCAGGATGAGTCCTAAAATCCGGAAATGAGTTCGCATTTGAGCACTTCCGGTTCCCTCGTCTCGAATTCAATGGGTTTTTGGTTGGATGCCTGAAATAAGGTCTGTGGTTAACACAAGCTTAAGCTTAAATGTTTTGTTCTACGACATAAAATACATCAATAAATACCCCCTTTTTGAAGACACATAGTCTTAAAAAAAGCGGTTGCTAACAAGTGGTTAAATGAGACTTCTAAAAGTCCACCTTTATAGCCTATAGTTATGTAGCCTTATGTTGCATGTACGCTCAAAAATCATAAAAGTGGTGTTCATTTGTGAAGATTATTATTATTACAGAACAAAACGTGTAAGTATAATTAATGTTTGTTTGCCACAGAGTTTGTTTTCTGCAATAAGTGATCACAACTACACACTATTTTTTTAAGAGGTCATAATCCAAAAAGGTTAGGGATCACTGGTTTAATCTATACGCCTATCAATTGGTTTTTTTATGCAAAATCTTAATCTGAAAAGTAACCAGTAATTTACAGCTGTCAGATAAATGTAGAGGAGTAAAAACTGCATTTCCCTCAGAAATGTAGTGGAGTAGAACTGCAAAGTAGCAGAAAACGGAAGTACATGTACCACAAATTGTACTTAAGTACAGTACATGAGAAGTATTTACTTTGTTATTTTCATTACTTTCATTGCTCTCTGACTGCCACCACTGTTTAGGGCTCCGTCAGCCCGCTTCATTCACACTCATCAGCTACAGTTGAGTTTTCACAGCTGGCCAGAGGGAAAGCATCATGTGCATCTGCCTCCGCTGCAGCAGCTCTCCAGAGATCTCGACACTTCAGTGGACCTCATGAACAATTGATCTGCCTGTCTCTTTCATTCTGCCTCTCTTTAGTGACCGTGCTCTCACAGTCGTTAAAGTCGTGTCAGTTTGACAGATGACAGACGGATTAGACTACGAGTGGATTGTTGTTTTCCCCTCAATTTTTCCCATTATCTCTGTATAGAAGTGCAATTCTCTACTGGAGAAGTTATCAATATACCATTTGTTTGAACATGGCAGGTACTTTGTATGATGTAATTGTGTCCTGCCAGCCTATTCTAATGTGTAGCATGGAGTTAGAATTTGCTCAGCAACCCCCCCGACTCCTCCATGCCCAAACTGGCAAGAGCGCATATTGACATTTGGAGGCTTTGCAGTGTGTGATGGATATAAATTAAGTAATCACTCAAACGGGTGCTACTGAAAAAGAAATCTGTTGCAATGTCCGTGTTAATTCTGCTTCAGGCTTTCACATTTATTCATTGGGTTTCTTTCTTTGGACTTGTTGGTCTGAGTATAGAGTCCTGGGAGGTCCCTTTTGAGGAGATCTCCGACCTGCAGTGGGTGGGCAGCGGGGCGCAGGGGGCCGTCTTCCTCGGCAAGTACCACGGAGAAGACGTGGCCGTGAAGAAAGTGCGGGACATCAAAGAGACCGAGATCAAACACCTGCGCAAACTCAAGCACCCCAACATCATCACTTTCAAGTGAGGAAACACCCCACAGGGTCATTTAACTGCATAAATGTCTCGTGCTTTCCCTTTCTGTTCACCATGTGTGGTCTGACCGCTGTGCTTCCTTCTAGGGGCGTGTGCACCCAGGCTCCTTGTTACTGTATCTTGATGGAATACTGCGCCCAAGGCCAGCTGTACGAGGTGCTGAGGGCGGGTCGTAAAATCACCCCCTCCCTCCTGGTCGACTGGTCCATGGGCATCGCAGGTGGCATGAACTACCTGCACCTCCACAAAATCATCCATCGAGACCTCAAGTCCCCCAAGTAAGTGGACGGACTCAACACTGCCAACACAAGACTGCACTGTTAAGAATTTCCCAGTAAAATAACAGTAAAGAACTGGCAGCAGGGTTGCCTTTATGTTACTGTAAAATTAACATTATTATACTGTCGCTGAAATTTACAGCTTTGTACTGTTAATGAAAAATACAGTTTGAACTGTTTTTCTTTTTTATTAATTTCACAGTATTTTACAGTTAATTTACTGTTTAAAGATACATTATGTAGCTGTTTTTCACTTTTCTTTTACATTATCTTACTGATTTGTTTTAATGCACTATTTAGGTTGTATTTTTTACATACAACATTATTTTTTGCCTAGAGGAATAGACTTAGCAGTTACAGACATAGGAATAGTCACACTAAATACAATTAAAGGCACTTGTCTGTCTATAGCTGGCTACAAGCACAGAATACAAACCATAACAACATGTGAGTGAAGAACATCACAGAGCTAATTCACTGATTTTACAATCATGTACAATGTACAAGCCTCACATGTGCACATCAGGTCCCAGAATTAAAACAATACTGCATGAAACTGTTACTGGTGATACTTTAGACAGTTGATCAGCAGTAAAGTGCTGTTTTTTAAGAATGCATTATAGTTCAGTTAAAAAACGGCCTATGAGCGTAATTTAACAGGTTTTCTTTTGTATTAACAGTAAAGCACTGTTTTTAGCAACAACAGGTTAATACTGTAGAAATCCTGCTGTAAATTAACAGCAATTGTTTACAGTGTGACATTTCATCCCTGATTCCTAGTTATTTCCACGTAAAAATTACATCTAATCCCTCCTTTGCAGCATGCTGATTACACATGACGACCTGGTAAAGATCTCTGACTTTGGCACCTCAAGGGAGCTCAGTGACAAGAGCACCAAGATGTCATTCGCCGGCACCGTAGCTTGGATGGCTCCTGAAGTCATTCGGAATGAGCCGGTGTCGGAAAAGGTGGACATTTGGTAAGTCTGATAAACACTGACATCTTTTTCTAGCTCACAAACACATCAGCACATGACTCTTTTTCTTGACTCGGTGCAGCAATTTATCAGTTATCTTTAATGTACAGCACTACAGTAGGAGAGCAGATACTGTATCTATATTAATAGTTTGTTGTTTCAGTGTTTCAAATACAGTCATTTCACTAAGGGATTTAAAGTTCTACTTACTGATATTTTGTGTGACCTCTTGACCTCTTGACCTTCCTGAATGAATAAAGCTTGACTTAAACTTTCAGGTCCTTTGGAGTGGTGCTGTGGGAGATGCTAACTGGAGAGGTCCCTTACAAAGACGTGGACTCATCTGCCATCATCTGGGGTGTGGGAAACAACAGCCTTCAGCTGCCCGTACCTGAGAGCTGTCCCGACGGCTTCAAGATCCTCCTCAGACAGTGCTGGTGAGCAACAACCTGGAAAGGCAGAATGAGGAAAGCAAAAAATAATGAGCACAGCGGGGAAGAGAGGACAAGAGAGGGAGATTAGAGTAGTAAAAGCGAGGGTTGAGAGTAGATGCACGGGGAGGCGTTAGTCTGCGGTTTAAGGACTTTATTGATTTTACAGTTTACATTGTAAGTGTAACACAGCTGTCTTGTTTTTGCAGGAACTGTAAGCCGAGGAATAGGCCCTCTTTCCGTCAGATCCTTCTTCATCTGGATATAGCGTCAGCCGATGTGCTGTCCACTCCACAAGAGACGTACTTCAAGTCTCAGGTACGGCTGCTGAATATGGAAGACCTGTAGCTGCACCAAAAGACACACAAATTATATGTTTAAATACACAGACATGGTGTACACAAAGTAATCAGACTTTAACTGCCGTGCAAAAGAGACGGAGCTGGTTAACAGAAATGTGCTCTCATCAGGCTGAATGGCGAGAAGAGGTGAAACAGCACTTTGAGAAGATTAAATCTGAGGGTACTTGTATCCATCGACTCGACGAGGAACTGATCAACCGACGCAGAGAGGAGCTCAGGTCTGTTTTTTTTTTTACTTTTAGATCTCGCCTGCTTAGTGAGATTAGTTGCAACCAGTGGATGATGGTACTTTTAGCTCACATGTATGAGGCCACTTCTCAGTGTCATTCCTTTCTCCGCCCATGTGGATGAAATAAGTGCCCTGAGTGCACGTCTATTGTGGAGGATTTGGAGTCTCTCATGCGGATGCACAATGACATCAGCAGCCTCTTTTCTTCTCAGGCATGCTTTGGACATTCGCGAGCACTACGAGAGGAAGCTGGAGAGGGCGAACAACCTTTACATGGAGCTCAGCGCCGTCATGCTGCAGCTGGAGCTCAAAGAGAAAGAGCTGCAGAGGTACAAATATATATACAGTGTACATTCTTTACAAATGAATAAGCCACAATGCATTGACACTTTGGTGTCTATTTTTTTTTCCCAGGAGAGAGCAGTCTTTGGATAAAAAGTATCCAGGTTTGTTTAAGCATCATAGCTCCAAGCAGAACAGCTCCTCCAACTCCATGGACAAACTCATCAAGAAGAGAAACGTCCCCCAGAAACTGCCCTCGGGAAAGAGGTGTTAGAGCTCATTTCAGTCGTTATTTCATAAAAGATTGATGCTGAAATGAATATTCATCAGGTTTGTGAATTGTAGTTGTTGACTAATCCCTCCTACTCTTCCAGGCCAGACATCCTCAAGTCTGAGGTAATCATTCCCAAAATGGACTCCTCCGTGATGCAAGTCACTATACCAGCCTGCCCCAACCGGAGCTCCACTTCTCCCAGCCGGTCTCGGAGGGTAAAGACCCGCCATCGCAAGCCCGGGAAGGGCAGCAGTGGGGACCTGGCAGGACTTAAGGCGAATCAGTCCTCCCCTAACAAGGACACAACTGCCCAGGGTAACGGTGTTACCACCAACACCTCCAAACAGCTCCTGGAGCCCTCTGCAGCCCTGCGGGGCCTCAGTCACGAGCAGCAGCAGAGGCAGCTGTCCTCCTCCAGCCCCGACCTCATCTGCACTACACTGGAGGCAGAGGGGCAGGGCAAAGGGGAGCCCTCTGTGGGCGGGCTGGAGAGAGGGGGGAGTCTCAGCGCTTCTGCAGGGTTAGGGGGATCAGAGGCGGGGGCAGCCGGTCTAGATGATCTCACAGAAACGCCTCCACGCAGCGACACGCCGAGCGAGGATGCAGCGTCGTTCCCGTTCTCCAGCAGCCCAGACTCGCCGTGCGGGAGGGGGGCGGCAGCAGGGCGGGGGTCTCTGGGTTCTCCACGTCTGCCTCACGATGGGGAGGATAAAGAGGAGGGAGCTGGTGCTGTGAGGTTGCCTCGCGGGGCATCTGGGGGAATTGGGAGTCAGCACCTCACTCCGTCAGCCATTCTGTACAGGGCAGCTATCTCACGCAAACAGGTACAGAGCCGGATGTCTCTGTTCATGTTCCTCAGTATTCCTCTGGTGATACTTTGATCGTTTTCACTTGTGCATCTTTCCTGTTTCTGACTACAGAGGCGTGGAGTGTCATCAGAAGAGGAGGAGGGTGAAGTTGACAGTGAGGTTGAGTTACCAAGGAGACGGTGAGAAACTTGCTGTCCTTCGTCACTGGAAAATTCCCTCAAGCCATCGTTCCTCTCTGATAGAGTTGCTGATTTATTCAGAGAACAAAGAATACTTTTTAATTTTTTTGTTTTTTTGTTTGTTTTTATTCTCTCCAGACGTCCGACCAGCATCACAAAGTGCCAGTCGGTGTCCACCTTCAGCTCGGAGAACCTGTCGGTGTCGGACGGCGAGGAGGGCCACACCACCGACCACTCTCACAGCGGCACCCCGGACGTGGTCAGCACTAACACAGATGACCGGTTGGATGACCGCAGCGACGACCTCCTCTCTCAGGGGTCAGAGATCCCGGCGGACAACACCGATCCCGCTCAGGCTTCCGATGGCCTGTCGGAGAGAGACGGAGCGCAGGGACAGGCCAAAGCTCAACTGGACGTCGTGCAGAATCCTAATGAGGTAAAGCAGCACCACCACGGAGGATCACATGTGTCAGTTTGTGTCATCTTCTTTCATCATCTTCGTAAAAGCACTTACTCCAAAAAACAGTAACTGAAAATAACTAAGTACATTTACTTGAGAACTATACTTAAGTTGAATATTAAATCCATTAAATCCATATCCATTTTATGTTTCTTTATTCACTTACAGCTCAGAGAAATTATTTTACTTTGTACTCTAAATACAAAGCATTGTTAAGGATTAAACCAGTGGTTTCCAAAATGTTTTGACCTTTGACCCCTTACAAGAAACAGTGTCTGGTTGGGGCCCATTTCAGATGTCTATGAGTTTTCAGACAGTTTCATTTAAATGACAGTTTGAGGCGCAAAGAGGTAAAATGATCCATTAATTAAGAAGAGACAAGTCCAAAAAATGCAAACAGATTTGTGTAGCAGAACTTTTCATCATGCCTAAACCATTAATCATATCTTGTGACCCTTACGAGGGGCCTGACCCTTATATTGGGAACCACTGGACTAAACTACCTGACTGTCTCTTAAGTAGACAAACAAAGTTACACATTGGGCCTCATGCAGCAACATTCTCTTACATTTCTTTTAAGAGAAAATAATAAGAGAAATCAACTCCAGATGCACCAAACGTTCTTACCCATCCAGAAGGGCAGCTATTGTGCTGTGTGCAAATACTCTGGCACATGCCCAAAAATTGGCGAGATGCCACCAAAGAAATGCACTTGCACAATGAACTTCAGCAAATAGATAGGATGGATGGATATTTAATTGATCGCAAATCGGGAAATTCTAAAACTGTAGTAGTGAAATAGAAGTACTGTTGAATAAACTTAAACATGTGATTTTCCAGAGTGTCAGTATACTGGCGTTACAGGAAAATCAAAAACATCTAAGAGCAGTATGTAAGCACGCAATATCATCTAAGGGTTTTATAGTTTTAATTGGGATCAATGTACCAATGGTATTTCTTTAATGATCCAATCATTATGATTACTCTAAAATGTATAATAATCTAAATTTGATTATATGAAATTCATATCTCAATTTTAAAACAAATTTAAAACTTTCCTAGGCGTTGGACAAACAATTTGTGGACAGTGAAAACAACACGTTTTTTTCTTATCTTGGTAAGAGTGCGCTCGACAACTCTTCTTACCTAAGAGAAAAGCAAAAATAAGAAAACATTGGTAGTGGAAGAAATCATGGATTTGAACAAAAATAAGAGAAAATGTGTTCCTATATCGCTTCCTGCATGAAGCCTATTGTTACATCAGTATTAAAAATGTAATATTATATCAGTCACAGAGGACATTTACTGCAGAATGAGTACTTTTACTTTTGATACCTTAAGTACATCTTGCTGATAATGCTTAATTAGGATTTTAAATTCAGGACCTTTCCTTGCAATGGAGTATTGTTAGTAAAGGATCTGAATTCTGCTGTAGGTCATGTATGACATTGTTTTCTGCTTCCCTCTCTCTCTGTAGAGTCGGGCCCTGTGTGACGACTCTGACTGCGACAGTGCTGAGCTGGATCAGCCCGGTAGCGGAGAGCCAAGTCGTCCCCCCAGTGCCGGAGCGTGGGTGTCGCCTTCTCAACCCTATCAGGGGTCTCCACAGGCGCCCCATACGGGACCTCCATAGACCACTGGGCGCTAGCAAAGACCTCCAGCTACTAGTAATGCAGTACATTACTGTTGTCATGAGGGATCACACCTACTACACCACTCAGACTATGACAGGTTGACTTATGATGTCTCATAAGTTTGTTGGCTCGCAAACCTACATCAGATGACATAGGACATTTGTCATAACCTGACATCAGATATTTTGGCAGCTTGTGACATCAGATAAATGTCAATTAAGTTCAGTAGGGGTTTTGTTTTAGGCAAAATAGTTACCAAGGTAACCTTAGCCACTGCTCCAACCAATTCAGCAAAAACCCGTCCACAGACGCACACGCACGCACAAGATACCACACTCGTTGTCCTTTAAACACTCTAATCCTCACTCTGGGAGCATCCTCCACAATACTCCACACACTAATGCATCAAATACTAATGAATAATAATGTAAATATCCATTACATACCACATGAGAAATATCTAACTTTATTTTATTTGTAAGATAAAAAAAATGTAAGACTAAACGGTATGCAGCCCTGTGAACAAATGCATGACTACATGTTTATAATTTATGGTTCGAATGTGTCAGTTTTATATTTTGTGAAAGTTTACACTTTTTTAATCCTGAAAGTATTACTTCCGTTATTTTGTTTTTTGTTAATAAATGTCAGCACTCAAGAAAAAAAAAATGGAATGAAAATCTCACCGAGACGTCGACCATGATGCATAATTAGGATTCTCAGTAGGTGATATACTATTTTTTTTAACCCTCCTACTACTGAGTTTCAAATACACGTAAGACATGATTGAGGTTTTTTATTAAGCTTATCAAATTTGTGATAGGATGGGAGACCTTTGGGTTCACTCATGCACTTTTGCCATTGTATGTATACCGGTGTTGCTCCACCGGTTTCTGAAATTGTCAGCTTTTTGATTGTGTTTTATTAGAAGGATCTACGCTCATAGAAATGACACACTAGCATTGCTAAACCAAGGTACCATCTAAGCAAATGGTGCTGGTGCTTTATTAAAGGTGCAGTCCGCCGATTTAGCATTGCACTCCTATAACATTGTCAGACTCACGATGAACAGTTTCAGCAAAAAATTGTCAAAATCGATGCAGCAGAACCAGAGATATTGTGTGTTTTATTCCACAGTTTTTTTCTTGTCGAAATCTGGCGCCTACATTACCCACAATGCATCTCGACCAGCAACAGTTTTGTCTTATGGTGCATTCAAATGAAACTCGTGAGCTCGTAATTACAACATGGGAAGCCGTGTACACGATACGCTTGGTGTTCAAGTGGTTTAGTCGTGAGAACACCGCTGCTAAGCAACGGCAATATTAACGTTACTGTCGACGTCTAGAAGCCACTGAGGCTAACAATTTAGCAAGCTAGCAAGAAGGTAACATAATGCAGGAAATGCAAAGGCATAATGACAGAGGAAAAAGACGAGGCCATTGGGAATCTCAACATTTTCCTTAGACATATTATAAAATTATGAAGAAAAACAATATACGACTAAAATTACAATAAATTCACATATTATGTACCGAAAAATGAACTTCCATGGCCTCCGCCACTTCTGAAAACGTCAACAAACACGTCACAAGTCGTGAACTCTGAGCTTTCAGAAACTCTCCACTTATGATGTCGTGACTACCACAGGAGGGGGTCGTTCATATGGACTCTTCTAGTGAACACGGTAAACACGACCCCATTTGAAGGCACCATTATATTCGGTTTGTGTTATGCTAGCAGCGGCTAATGTAGCCTCGAGCCGCTAGCCTCAAGCAGAGATGAGAAGCGGGCTACAGAGGTCTGGTAACCTCACTTCTTTCTAACTCCAAACCTCGATTATTTTCATTTTAAAAATTGTCATCTTCAGACCCAACTGATGCTGACTCAAATGACATCACACGAGGCACTTTAGTTGTATAAACCACAAAAGGCTTTATACAACTTTTTAAATCATGATGTGTTGAATCGGTGGAGTTCCCCTTTAAGTAAAGAATCAAAAGGACTCCTGTAGTTCATGACGTTCATAAGCTTCATAAGAACCTCAACTGTTCATTTTTACCCTTTAAGATAACTGCAGAAGTAGCCAGATAAGGAATAGAGCACTTCTCTGTGGTGGTTACTAGTAGAACAGTAAGTATCCTTTGGGTTTAAATAGAAATGTTTTGTTTTTATACAGCATTGCACATTGTACCTGTAACATAGGAATTATATCGAAAGCAAAAATATTATGAGCAACAATAAATAATGTATTGGTTAAAAAAAAAAAGGGCAGTGTTATGTTTGTTTAAAAAAGACGGGTCGTGTCAGAGCTACAGTTTGTGCTGTTGCTGCATCACATGAGACAGCTGAACGAGAAATAAATGACTATTTTCAATGACTTTAAGCATGTCCAAACTGTTCCAGTGTCTTTTCTTAAAGGTGCTATTGATAATATTGATAACATTCAGCCACTAGATGTCCCATTCTCTCTCCCTCGTTCCATTGCATTTACTTCACAAGTCATTGCCAGGCACTTACTGTCAATTTCAGCTATTTATCTGTTTTTTTCCACACTAACTGACGACAGAGATACCGCGTGATACCAACGTTATACTATTTGCTCACAAGTCTTGCTAGATGTGGGAACCGAACGTCTGATATCTTTAACAGAGATAAACAAAACATTAATTGTTGACCCGCAAAATTTTGAAAAATGATTAATTCACAATCAGTTTTTTCAGGAAAAGCCATACTTTTAATCACCACTTTTCTAAAGGCTCTGTAGATGTATTATTTAAAAAATATATATTTTTCTGAATCAAAATGTTATCAATAGGAACTTTAACTTACAACTTTTACACCTGTATGTTAAAAAAAAGTATTCCTCCCATGAGACAGAACCATGTTTATGGATTATTAATAAATCTATTTGTCTCGTCGGCTGCCTTCATGAATACGTAAATATTACAACATACAAATGTTTAAGCATTTCACATCTTTTTTATTTCTGCATTTCATTTCTTCAACAATTTCATTGCACCCAGATCTACAATAGTTTGAAAACGTGCACAAAAACGTGAGTTTCTTCATCCTGCAAAGAATAATAAAAAATAAAATCTGACCCAGGCAAAAAAAGATAGCAGGAAACTAGTGTTAATTCTATAATTCTCCTTCTAGTTAATCATAATTTAATACCTCAGCATAATATACTTATAAAGACCAATATGTCTTGTAGTTTTTGCCCCTTGCAGCATTCCCCAGCCCTGCAGTTAAAAAAAATATTTTCTCTATTTAAAACAAACATTTCAATGTTATTATTATCATCATCCTCATCATCGTCATTACTATGGTCTTAGTAACTTCAGAGAAAAGAAAATATTTTCCTCTCATTCAGGCCCACACCTGGAGACCATGGCCCGCCCACCCACCCTTATCAGAATCCAATACACAACAATGCTCAAAAGTCCTGATCGAGAAATAAAACGGATGGAAACACAGGAATGACACAAAACAATTACTCGGCAAATTAGAGGTGAGACAAAACGTAGCTTAAAATTCTCCTTTGAACCCGCACTCAACGAGGGATGAATTACCTTCCGACTAAAAAGGATTTTCCTGCATACATCGTCACCTGGAGATCATTTACACCCACCGAAACCCGTTAAACCCACAATGCCTCATTCAGGAAGTACAGCTTCAAATAGGAAGATGGCAAATATCGATGAATTCTACTCTTACACGGAGCTGTGTATTAAATAAAAAATAAATAGATATTTAAAAGGGAAAGAACAGTCCATCTATAATGTTATCGTGTCTTTTTTTCTTCATTTTTTACATTTTCTAAGAAAAATCTGACATAAGAAAAACATCATTTTATGCCTTTTCAGATTTTTCTAAAACGTTTTACCTATATCAAGAAGATCATACAGATATACAGTAAAATAAGAGGAAAAAATACAACAGGAGGAAGTCTTTAAAAACTATAAGCAAAGGGAATTTAAAAACATAATAAATAAATAAAATACCAATATCATGATAATGGTGTAATTACAACGGAGTAGGTGTCTAACCGAAGCAGAGGAGAAAACAGTGAGTTTAGAGTACTTGGTTTTTGCATTAAGTTCAATAAGGGACCTCTTGGTAAAAAGTAGGGGGAGGGGTGACGTTAGGTGCTGATGAAGATCCTCCATGTCAGTTGGCTGCGAGTCCAGTAGCTTCAGAAGAGAGCCTGAGGAGCACAACAACAAAAACAGGAAGAATTTAATACCTTAATATCGGATTCATACAGCAAGCTTAAATGTTAAGACATATTTGTTGCGTTTCATTAGCTTTGAGTTCTGTGCTAGAGGATTTTCCCGCAGGACACCCTCGACTCTTACGAGCTACCTTCTGCATTTTGGCCATAACAAAAATGACGCCCAAAATGAAGTCCGATAAGTCTGGAGCATGACAAATATTTTATTATTCACTTCCTCCTACCATTTTTATCCTCTCCGAATGGGACTTCCCGTCTGTAAAAGCGGACCTGCTCAATAATAAATACATTACCTCTCCTCCCACTCTAATCCCACAATAAAATCAATCACACTATTTGTATAGCACCTTTCATACAGGTTAGTGCCATTCAACGTGCTTTACAAGTGGATAAGACAGCATTAATGTAAAGAGTAAAAAAACAAAAAAAGAATAATGCAAACAATAAATAAAAAGGAAATACTAAAATTGATGAAAAATATAGATTTCAAAATAAATAAATATATATTAATATAAATTAAATAAGATAAGAGACAACAAATAAAGGTAAGAGGGAATAAAAAGATTTCAAAATAAATATAATTTTATAAAAAATTAAATAAGATAAAAAGGGAATAAAAAGATTTTAAACTGTGAATAAAATAATTAAAAAAAATAAACAAAAACTGATCAAAAGACTAAACAGGAAGATTTGAACTTTGCTTTAGGTTTACTTAAAACCTACATACTTAACATTATATTCTAGTTACAGTTGGAAGTGGGGTGATGTGATTATTACCAGAGTATTGGAAAGGTCTGTTACCTACCAGTAAGTGACCAGTAAAAACTGCCTTTAACATGTAATAGTAGTCTGATACGAATAAAGCATTGGTAAATAAAAAACTATTTTGTTTCCCAGTCTGTTCTCTTATTAATAAGCATGAGGGTGTCTCTACTTCTGAAGTCTTTGACATGACTACTGGCAGGCCAAATTAACGCAAGAAATCTCTAGAATATAAATTAAAGAAACTTATTATCGTCCTGTGAATGTTGAACTCCTGTAAACATTGCTGTGTTCCTGTAAACGTGCTGCTCTGTGATGGATGTGTTGCAGTAGCATAGAGCCTCTTACCGGGCATTGATCAGGTACTCAGCCAGGCTGATGCTGGCGTGGGTGCCAGTGATGGTGACCTGTCTGTCAGTGGAGCCCTCCACAGGGTTGGCAATCTTGATCTGAGCCCCTGACATCGAACGGATCTCATTGATCTTTGTGCCCTGACGGCCAATGATGCAGCCAATGAGCTGAGGGAGGAGAAGAAGAAAAACCATCAGCACAAAGAAAAAACATAAACAGCAAGAAAATAAGCTGCATTAAAACGGCATCATGTTTCTCTGCAAAGAACAAAACGCAGTAAATTAGCAACTTACATCGTTTGGAATGGTCAGCTCATGAGAGCCAGTTTGTGCAGAGGCATCCATCCCAGCTGAAGGAACGCAAAGAAAGCCCATGAGAGTGTTGACTGGGTGGATTATTACAAATCTACAGTAATCACATTCCCTCTTTCAATCTGTCCACCTACCCTGGAAGCCCTGGTTGCTATGTGCAATGGGGAAGGGGCTCTGCTGCATGGCCAGCTGGTGAAGTTTGGTGAGCTGTTGAAACAACGGAGGAAAGGACGCGGAGAGCAAACAAACAGTGAGGGAAATCTAGTTGATACTTCAAAGCTGAAATTTTGAAATTATTTCCCTTTTCTAAGTGGTTATAGTGATGAGAGGAAAATAGGAGATGGAACATGGAGCTCACGGAGTTAGCCTTAAAGGGGTAAAAACAATAATCGTTATAAAAATGTTAAATAAGTATAATGTTTGGAATTGTTAAATGGATATCAGGCAGTGAGGGTTGGAAAAATATAGAGTCAAAGTGGGATGAAATAAGAAGGTGGCATGGCTTCCGAAGACCGAAGTTGCAAATATATCGGATCACTTACAGAGGGCCCTTCACTTACATCAGGCTGTGGAATGGCGTGCTGCCCTTGGACAGCGTATGCCTGCAAGGAGAGAACGACACTTAGTAGGGTGTGGCAGTGTCACATACACAGTATCCTCAATATCCATCAGTCCTCTGTCCTTGGTGTGCTACAGGACCAACGCCAGGCATGATACAGAGAGCTCACACGCAACTACAGTGATAGCTGGAGTATTATTAAATTCCTTTGCCCAGAAGTGCTTCAGTAAAAAAAGTGTGAATATTTCCCCCCAAAAAACAGTGCCGGGACAAACGGCACAAGCGACGGATCTAGAGCAAACAAACGTTGTTTACCTGACCACCTGCGAAGATGACAGGAGAGCCTGAGGGTTTGGGTCTGTACGGGATGGTCACTCCCTTTGGTGGAGACTGAAAACACAGAAATATCCACCGTTGACTATTGAAGTCACATCAACAGAATATAATAAATCATCAGGAGTCTCAATGACAAATCATCACATGTCTGTACCTCAAGCATGACGACGCAGATCTGCTTGACACACTCAATAATGGACTGTGGGGTCCCTGCAACGGTTATGGCACGCTCTGTTGAGTTGGGCAACATGTCCCCTGCTACTTGTACCTGAGCTCCTGCTGACTGTAAAGACACATCCACAAACAAAGAAAAATGAGTTAGGACTAGGGCTGTCAGTCGATTCAAATATATTAATCGCATGATTGTCCATAGTTAATCACAATTAATCGCACATTTTTTATCTGTTCAAAATGTACCTTCAAGGGAGATTTGTCAAGTATTTATTGCTCTTATCAACATGGGAGTGGGCAAAAATGCTGCTTTATGCAAATGTATCTATATATTTATTATTGGAAATCAATTAACAACACAAAACAATGACAAATATTGTCCAGAAACCCTCACAGGTACTGCATTTAGCATACAAAATATGCTCAAATCATGACATGGCAAACTCAAGCAACAACAGTGTGTCAGAGTGCTGACTTGACTATGACTTGCCCCAAACTGCATGTGATTATCATAAAGTGGGCATGTCTGTAAAGGGGAGACTTGAGGGTTCCCATAGAACCCATTTTCTTTCACATATCTTGAGGTCAGGGACCCCTTTAAAAATGGCCATGCCAGTTTTTCCTCACCAAAATTTTGTGTCACTTTGGAGCGCTACTTAACCTCCCTCCCGACAAGCTAGTATGACATGGTGGGTGCCAATAAATTCCTTAAGTTTACTAGTTTCATATGATGCCAGTCGTCACTCTACATTTAAAACCGAGCCTGCTAAAACCTTAAAAACGCAAGTTGCGTTAAAGAAATTAGCGGCGTTAAAACAAATTTGCGTTAACTTCGACAGCCCTAGTTAAGACCAATCAGGTATAAGACACAAACTTTACAAAAAGAAAAACACATGATGACAAACCTCTCTGATTTCCTTGATCTTGCAGCCCCCCTTGCCAATGAGTGAGCCACACTGGCTGGCAGGCACGACGAGGCGCATGGTGACCGGTGGTTTGCTGGTGGCTGTACTGTTAGTCATTGAGGTGCTAATGTCCTGGAGGGAGGGAAGGTGACATGACAAGAGATGAGTTAGAAAACTTGAAAGGTGTCAATTCTGTTTGCAGTCTAATTTAAGATGAAAGCGAGCGGATCTAACCTCCTCCAGTTTCTCGATGATCATGGAGAAGGCTTTAAAAATGGAAGTGGTGGGTCCCGCCAGGGTTATGATCCTCTCCGGACAGTTCCCCTCTGAGATGTTGATGCGAGCCCCACTCTGCACGGAACAAAAACAGGAAATATCTGTTATCATATGATGCGTGAGTCAACGTCGCTAAAAATAATGGACACATTTCTTCTTGTTTACCCACGTTTTTTATTTTATTTTAAAACATCTTACCTCCTCTCTCATCTTCTTAACAGATTCTCCTTTCTGTAAGGAAAAACACACAATATTTACAAAACAGATCGGAGGGGGCAAGATGTTGACAGCAATCATCCTGGCAGTAAACACAACTTACCTTGCCAATGATGCTTCCAACCTCCTGCAGAAGAGAACAAAAAAATGCATGTTAAAGATATCAATTCAGTCTTTGGCAGAGGAAATACTGATGTTTGTTTTCATTGAGATGGAGTGACTGCAGACTTATTTACTCAGATTTACAAACATTGCATGCAGCCCCACACTCACCTTGCCATGCATGAGTAGCCTGATGGTTAAGGTGACATTAAGTCCTCCTTCAACCAGGCTTGAGTCCATTGCTGCTGCTGAATCCACGATTTAAACTGGCCACAACAAAGTGGTTCTTTGGTCACTGGGTTGAATGTCTGCAATAAGAGTGGGAAATGTGAGCTACTGGAAACTGTGAGGACATGTAGAGCAAGAAAAGCCTTGTTTACTAAAAAAAAAAAAGCTGCTGTCAGTGCAGATCAATGAAGCAACGCAGGCAGTTTAACATGGTGTTAACTAGTCATGCTACAAGAATGAGGCGCTTCAGTCCAGTAATTCACGTTAGACTGGCCCTGGTCCACTCATTCACATTAAGCACAATGAGCCACTGTCTCCATGGGGGGGCTACGGCTAATTCCTGGCGTCAAACAGCTGTGGCGACATAGTTTTGTGGATTTATATGTTAAAGCCTAAAAGCTAAAAACATCTTTGAGTGTAATAGTTTGTGTAGGATAGTGTTAGTAAGAAGAAGGCTCATATGAATGACGTTAAGATGCTATTTTAAGAGAGAGCATCACAGCTAGTCACGCAGGCAACAACTGGAGGCTAGTTAGCATCGCAACGTTTCTATAGCAACTAAATACAGGATTAACTACGGGGATATTTATTATAATATTATATAATAATACACTTTAAAAGACAGTGGTTTTGCAGCAAACTCCTGCTCGGCTATAAAGTTAAATTTTGTAATTTTCCCATCCAGGTTAGCTGTCGTTAGCATGGCCCGCTCCAGGAAGTAGTCTGCGCCCGCGGCCTACGGAGCGGAGCAGCGCAGTGAGGCACGCCGCCCGTCCTTCACTGTGAGCGGGGGAGCAAACAGAGAAACAAAGGCTGCTGTGTTGTCGTCTGGAGGTCTTACCGAGCCGTCCCTTGAAGAGTGCTCCGGGTGAGGGGTAGGGTGGCCGGGGTGGAAGGGGAGAGGTTCGGGAGGGAGTTGTAGAAGGATCCGGGGAAGAGGGAAGAGACGCCGCTGATCGATCGGACTCCAACTCTTCTTCTGCTGCTTCTGCTGGCACAAAAGACTAAATGACTTCAACTCTCACCTCTCAACCAGCCCCGCCCCTCTCTCCACCGGGGTTAACCCCGCCCACCCCGAAGCGCTGCCCCCATACATCATAAAGCTGCCCCCACCACCATGACGTTTAATGCTTATTGTTTGTTTATTTGTTTTGCACAATTTAAGACTATACAACATACCATAAATGAATAATATACAGTGCAGGAAGAGGCAAAAAAAAACACTGGGCTTATCTGAAGCCTCCACCTAGAGACAAGAGTAATATAAAGAAATAATATGACTACATAATAGTGATAACAAAACAATTAGGACAAGATATATATAATAACAACAATAACAATACAGTAAATATATAAAAAAAGACAAGTGTGTGTGTTTGTGTGTGTGTGTGTGTGTGTGTGTGTTGCGTGGAAGTGTATGGTTAGTGTTTGTGAGGAGGATATTGATTTAAATATTTATAAAGACTTCTGGGAAATCATTACCAAACAACATTGTGAGTGGGAAAAAATAAAAAACATAAAAACAGATACATGGACAACATGGGGAAAAGCAATTACAAGACAGCAATTAAATAAAGTTAAATTAAATTAAATGACCCTTTAAATGATTATTTTCTCACACACTATGAACGTTTTTTAACGTTAATATGGTCATTCGTATTAACTGGATGTATGTTTGATTCTGGAAGCATTATTTCCTGTCTTTTGAAACATTTGACAGATGAACAGTTTAGACGTTTAATGTTTGGCAAAACAGTAATTCAGGTAAGAAAACACTTGAGTTTTTTTCCACGGTGTTTACATGCATTTATTCAATACAGATACGCAGAGTGTTATTAATTAATAAATAATAATGCACACAGTGCACTTTCATAGACTAAGCTACTGGAGTTACCCTGCACTATATTCACTTTTTAACAGTCTCTTCTGCGCTATATTCACCTTTTTAATAGTTGTGTATCACAGCTGTTACCCTGCACTATATTCAGTTTTAACAGTTTTCTTCATCTCCTTGTAATTTTATATCTGGTATATTTGTTGTACTTTGCACTACTAACTTTTTTACTGCCTTTTTACTAACATGTTTTGCACTGTGGAACTGTGATGCTGGAAACTTGAATTTCCCTTGAGATCAATAAAGTTACTATCTATCTATCTATCTATCTATCTATCTATCTATCTAATCTCTTTCATCGTTTTATTGTGAAACACAACAGTATGGGACCTTGATTAAACATGCTAATTTATTATTGTTATTACAGCCACGGTATTTACAATACTTTTGTAGGACTATTGTCGTATTTTATTTTTATACAATTATATGTAAGTAGCCTACATTTTACTGATAATACTTCTCTAGTAAACGTTTTGAATGCAGGACATTTACTTGTAAAGGACTATATTTAATGTTGAGGTATAGGCTATTTCTATATAGCAGTGGTTCACAAACTTTTTCACGTCATACCCCCATTTGATAAGATTTTGTCCCAGGGTCCTCTATCTGATATATATATTTTTTTGCTTTTAGATGTTTTATTACAGAAAGTGTATGAAACCATGACCAAAATAGTAATACATTATGCCATTATGGATGGAATTATTGTGAAAATAAATGATTCCCCTTTTTGCTGGGGACCCCCTGGAACCCTACAAGGACCTCTGGGGTCCCCACTTTGGGAACCACTGAAGAATAGGATCTGAAAACTTTTTCCACCATTGTTAAATCTTTAGTGAATAGTTTGATAAGCTCAAAACTTTGTTGACACCTCATAGGCTGCCAAAACTTAAATATACTGACTTACTTACTTAATAAGGCTAAATCTTAAATCTTTTCTGAATAAATAACACTCTAATAAAATATAGCATTACCATACTCACACACGACTTTGCACTAACGTCAACAACTCAGAAACCAAACTGTGACTGACGCATCAGTATCTGCAGATGTAGATGCTTGTGATTGTGTTACATTTGTTCCATGCAAATATATTGCATGTTTCACTTGAGCTGAATACTTCTGCCATAGTTTCTATAATTCAGTTGCCAGTTAAAAAATAATTTGTCCAAAAATAATGTTGTGGTTTCCATGTATGAAAATGGTTATCTATGCAAATATAACATTCTGTTGACTATGCAGCATGGTTGAGTAATTGGAAGAACTGTAGAAGAAACCCAAAAAACAAAAACAAACTACACATGATTATAACTATATATAATCTCAGAAAGCCAGCTTAGTTAAATTAATTAAGTGCATTAATCACATTTTGTCATTAAAATGGCAGTAGATATCGTTTTCATTAATGTGTATAGGCCCCATAATCAAAAATAGTGCAATGAATAATAGACTAGAGGGAAAACACATTTTGAGTATTTCCTAACAACTTTAATAATAATAGCACTTACTGGCTCACTGGTGACAGTATCTTTTATCAACACGTCTAGTGCAAATCATTCTCACTTTTTAAGATTTTGAATGAGGGTATATAAAGAATATTTTGTTGGATGTGTCCTGAAGCCCTGTCCCCACTAATAACACACCGCTGCAGTTATCTGTGAATCCAGCAGATGGCACAACAACTCTGAGAGTGTCAGGGATCTGAATTGAGCTGGTTGCAGTCCTCTTTTAAATCCTTTCTGGCTGTTAATTGCTGTTAAGTAGCACTAACCATAACCTTATTAAAAAAAAAATAGGCATTTCACCCAGTTAAATGAATCTAAATGTAGGCTAATAGTGATGGTGAAAAGTCGTCACTCCCAGGGACATTTTGTTGAATGAGTCAGCACTCTAAACAGAGAGCATTTTACAGATCGGGACAGCGTAATAATTCTATTAATTATCTTGCTGTAGTTCATCCTTCAGTATAGACTCAGGCCACAGTGGCTTCTGTTGGCTTCGTCGTGTCTGTAAATGTCTGACGATGAAGAGTAGACAGTTGGTCAGTAATTGAATCATATGGTCAAGCAAGAGCAGAGCTGCCCAGCATGGCCGTAAAATTGGCCTTTCCTATAAATGTTAACTTGATTTTATATCCACTGGAGTATGTTAAATATAAACTCAATATCAGTCTGATGTTTTCCACCTCCAGGCTATTACCCCTGATGATCTTTGAAAACTGCTGATACAGTACCGACGTGGCCAAAAGGAAGACCTCAGGAATTCACCTCTTGACCTCAAAATAATGAACTCCAGCTTTATGCTATTATTAGCGTTTTTTTAAACAAAGAGTATGATTGATGACTTTCCGCTTCATGATGGATTGCGTTGTTTTCTGCGAGGGTTGTTGTTTTGTTGTGTTGTCACATGATTGATGGGATAAATGAGGATCTTAATTGTGGGCTATAGTGTTTATTTTGAATTAGGAGAGAGATGAAGCACTGGGTTGTACAGTTAAAACCTTATTAAAACCTTATTAAGTTCTACATAAGCCAGGAGAGCAGATAAAATGGAGCAGTATAGCCCTATAACCATGTGTTCATGGTCTGGTTGACAGAGTATTCTGCCTGAACTCACTCAGCACATGTTCATTAATCTGGTGCACATCAGAGCACCCACAATACAATTAGTCAATGGTCAGAAGAGCTCGCTATTGTCTGTAGCTAATCTTCCATTCCCGTGAATCGTTAATCTTCTATAAATCCAATTCTCTATCAGAACCGATGTCCTACACAGTGTGGTTTACACACTGTTGTTTACATGCGTGACTCATGAATCACGTCCGGCTCGGTTTCATGGGTTCAAAATCACTCTGCATTTCGATAGATTGCCTCCACACTGGAAGCAATGGAGCTCAGTTATTCTGAAAGCAGTTTGTCTCAGCACTTCCTGTCTTTTTTTATTTTTTTATCAAATATGAATCCAGGCAGTAGATGTTGGAGCTTGTTTTACAAAGCCATCTGCAGTGCTGCCTGAATGGTGCCAGGCTCACAAGGCTACTGGTGTGTTGTTGTTTTTTTAAATAGAAGCATAGCTGACCAGATTTGCCCCCAATAAGAGACGTCACGCTATAGTACTAGGTAAAACATTCACAATACGCTAATGAACACATGATGAAGTGCCCTCTAGGGTGACCTTCCAGTAGAGAAAATGCGATGAAGTGCCCCTGGGTGCCCTTTAAGTAGAGAAAACATGATGAAGTGGCCTTCCAGTAGAAAATGTGTGATGAGGTGCCCTCTAGAGCAGCCATTCTCAACCAGTGTGCCGCGGCCCACCGGTGGGCCGCAGAGCGCCATCTAGTGGGCCGCGGAGGCAGTGGTACTAGATTATTTTTTAATTATTATTTAGCAAAGTGAACAGGTAAAACCTAAAGGAGGTAAGATGCCAGCTGCCGTAAAACCAAAGCCTATTGAAGGAGGCTGAGACACGGGCGGACACGGGTCTTATATTGGGTATAACACATGCGCAGTGTAACTGGAGCTGCGGTCGTGCGTTGAGATCGGCCCAATTTCGGTGAGTGCAGAGCAGATATTACTGCGCATGTGCGGTACCCCGAAGACGCGATGATTAAGTGTGACCCAACCTCCTTCAATAGGTCTTGTGTAAAAACACCAAACATCATCAGGTAGAGACAAACGTGTTTGCCACTGTTAGCTAGCTAACATTCTCGGATGCAGTGAGACAAAATGGATCGGTTTTTAAAGCGAAAAAGTGATGTGGGAGACAACCCTGCGCCAGTAAAAGCTCCGAAGCGTGTGGTGAGGAAATATGACCCTGAATACATTAAATTTGGATTCGTAGTGGCAGGCAATGATGCTGAGCCCAAGGCACAATGTGTTGAATGTGGTGAAATCTTGTCAAATGAGACGCTAAAACCATCGAAGCTCCAGAGACACTTAAACACAAAGCACCCAGGATGCATCGAGAAGCCAAAAGAATATTTCCTAAGGAAAAGAGACGGGCTTCAGGCACAACAGAAATCCATCACAACATTAACAACTCAGTCAAAAGCCACTTTGAAAGCTAGCTATATGGTTGCTGCTCGTGTAGCTCGTAGCAAGAAACCCTTTATGATTGCAGAGGAGCTTATTTTGCCAAGCGCTGTGGATATGTGCCGAGAGTTACTGGGGGAAGCCGCTGCAACCAAAATTCAGTCAATACCCCTCTCCAATGACACCGTGAGCAGAAGAATTATTGACATGAGTGATGACATCGAATGCCAACTTCTGGAAGGAATAAAGGCAAGCCCAAGTGTCTCACTGAGGGTAAGCAGAATATGTATTTTGGTCATTACAGCTGACAGTGGCATAACACATATCTACAGCCCAGTTTATTATTTGTTGTACAACAACAACATTTACATGTTAGGTTTTTTACTCATTTATTTGGGAAGGTGGTCCTCGGAAATGTTTTGACAATCACAAGTGTGCCTTCAGTTGCAAAAGGTTGAGAACCCCTGCTCTAGAGTGACCTTCCAGTGGAGAAAGCGTGATGAAGTGCCCTCTAGGATGTCCTTCCAGTGGAGAAAGCGTGATGGAGTGCCCTCTAGAGTGGCCTTAAAATGGAGAAAGCATGATGCAGTGCCATTTAGGCTACCTAGAAAACTTTCTGCGTGCTGGTGCCCCACCGCGTGCAGCTGGTGCCCTTTTTATTTTTTCCGCCCCTGCTCCTCAGACAACCTGAGTCCGCCACTGACCTCCTGCATACTACACGAACAGCGCTGGTTTGAATTCTTCCTAAAAGAACACTGACGGGTAAATAAATGAAAAACACATGACGCGAAAAACAAAGAACAAGTGTTTTTTTGACATGACAAAAGATGTTTAATTAGCCTAAAAAATGCCTGTTTCTTTGATCTCAAGAGGAGAGGATGTGCAAGCTCTTCAGCTTTTCCAATCAGCACAGTCTCCCTGGCCTTTTATGTGTGTCTCCCCCTGTCAAGTGATTGCTTACATAATCATCTGCTTACTTTAATCTCTGAATCTCTTTTACGCATCCCCACTTTCCTCTGTCGTACCCCCCGCCAAATTCAATGCAACCTCCTCCTGTTCCCTGTTTCTCTCCTCCAGTGCTTTTATCTGATATGCCCACTGGCACTCTCACTCTCCTGTCCTGTCCCTCTTCCCTCCAACGGTGAGTGGTCATTGATTACTGCACATGAATTGTATGATGAAATGCCACTCGCCCACCTAACATCCTCTTGTCAGCTGCCCCTGACATCCCACCGCCTCTGTGCATTGCAGACTTTCTTTGTCTGCCTGTATAATGCTCACAATGTTACATTATACCTTTCTGTGATGGGGTTTCACATCTGTGATCACTTCTCTGCTTTGGCAGTGCACAATGTTGAGCCTGTAACTACAGTAATAGCACATATTTGCTGCCCAATGTGCACTTTTATATAAAACACAATTGTTTACAACGGCTAAAGCCAATTTATTCTCATGAACTGTAAAATGTCCGCGCATATTAAAGTAAATGATCTGGATTACAGTGTGAAACCTGATGACACACTCAAAGCCAGATAGAGAGGAGTATGCAATTAGTCAGCTAATTAGCAAGTGGATGTTGTTTTAAAAATTAAAGGTCTGGAAAAGAGTTGGAAAACAAAAGCAAAGCACCACTTAAAAAAGAGCATGCAACTCCAATATTTTAAATTTGTTATCATAATACTTGTTGTCTTTCTATTTGTGATTTGTGGCATCCAAAAGAGAAAACTGACTGTTTGTGTCCGTGACAGAAGAAAGGTTGGGATTCATGTTGTAGGCTACAGATCTGTTAGCTCACTAAAATGGAGATGCAGAGCTGCACAGTGGGACTGAATTCTCTCTGCAGGGGTGTGAACAGAACCAAAAGCCTGTGCCTGTATGGTGGCTGCAACGTCACCGCCTTTCCACAGCCGTATAGTTAGATGGGCCTGCGGGGTCACAGCGAGAGGCGACACGTGCCCACGTAAACTGTCCAGTCAGGAACCAGAAAGGATGTAGAGTGGCTGTGACTCCCCCACTCTTATTTTAAGAAGATCTTCCGCAAATAGGTTGCTCCCACAGAGACAAATAATTGGCGTGATATCTTGGGGGCACGAGCATGAGGAGCAGTCTGCATTGTAATGCCAATCCTCCACAGGAAGAACCCAGTTATGCGTGCCAGTGGGCACGCTCTCTGGACTCTGTGTTTAGGGAAACACATGCTATTGGAACAGAGCATAAGACAGGGTATGGAGTACAACGACATATCTGCTACAGAATATGGAGGACCTATTATTCTCATTTTCAGGTGCATACTTCACTTTTCAGGTGCATACTTTTACTCGAACATGTTTACATGCTTTAATGTTCAAAAAGCGCTTTACTTTTCTCATACCGGCTGTGCTGCAGCACCTCTTGTCACCCTCTGTCTGAAACGCTCTGCTTGAGCTCCTGAAAATCCAAGTCTGCTCTGATTGGTCAGCTAGCCCACACTGTTGTGACTGATCAATCGAACCAAACTCTTCAGACTCTGCTCCAGCTCCGCTCTAACTAGCTTTGTTTGAGGGCGTGCCACGCTAGCCGCTATAGGCAGGTATTATGCAAATGTGTTACTTGGTGCAATGTATCCTCATATATACATATCATTTTTTGTACGTTGTCCTTCGAATGCCCCGCAACACGTGACGAACATCCAGCAACATGGGTCAACAACTTCATTAGGTTTAGGCAACAAAACTACTTAGTTAGGTTTAAGAAAAGATTGTGGAAGTGGCATAACTTAAGTGCGGAAGTTACGTGACTCACATGGGATACAAACACCATTCTTATGGGTAAAAATCCGATGTTTTTTGACCCATTCATCCACCCCGACCCATACTTCCTGGTTCACGATTACATGGATGACACACAAATGATTTTGCGGGATATATACAAACTACAGTGCATTACATTTTCCCAAACATTATATGAGAACGGCCTGCTTGATGACATCACCACACTGCGGAATAAAAGGCGGGACTTCAAGCACGGTGTGTCAGGCGTTTTAGGAGCAGTGTTTCTGTGGGGGAGAGTAATTCCCTTTGGTGTGGACTTTGGGCTTTGTAATTGCAGACCTTTTACATGCACAAAAAACTAAACACCAAAGGAAACAGAAAAAACACAAATGCATAATGGGTCCTCTTTAATACAGTATATAGGCCTACAGTATATGGTGGAGTGAAATGATTGTGGTACTGTTTTAAAAAGGGGGGGTCGCTACTCAAAAGTTTTGGCAGCATAAGTGTTACATAAAATAAGTGGAATATATGCTGTTCAATCATATTAATCAGTTGTATTTTATTTCTTTATGATCTACTCAGTTCTTCATTGATTCTCTTTCATTACCAGTTAACAACACACTCTGATGACAGCTGGAATACAGATCATCAGTTCATCTCTACCTTACCTTAATGACTAAGTAATTGGTGATGCCTTCACTTTTCATCTAGCGCCATTATCAGGACAAAATTTTAATTGGATTTATCACCAAATAGCTGCAAAACTAATGACATTCCCATTGGCCTCTAACCTGACCCCCCAGATGGTTTGTTACACAGAACCATCCGAGAAGCCGTCATTGGAAACTGTTTGGAAAAGGGCAAGAACTTTCATAAAATACTTTACAGGTGATTGGATCAACCATCTGTCAATCAAACTATTGCCGGAGCCAGTCGGGAGAAGAGCGAAAACATATTTTCAATCGAGAAAAGCCTTCTGTGCCGTTCTTTGCTCTTCTTTCAATGAAGAAAATACTCTCCAGTTCTGATACAAGTGATGCCTAAACGTCAGCATGTTGTCACTGTGAGCATGGTAGCATGCTGACGTTATTAGCTCAAAGCACTACTTGTTTTAATGTCATGCCTTCTGTCTCCATCTTTATTCTTTGTCTGTGTTACCTAAAACAACAAAATACATTTAATCTAAAAATAATTGCAGATCCAAAATGGCTTTCTTAAGCAGCTGTAAGCATCAGAAATATGGAGAGTGAAGGCAAAACACGCGCTAACACCTGGCAGTAATGCTTTCTGAGTAATCGGAGAAACAGTTTGTTAGTCCTGGAACGAGCGCTGAATATGGGAATTGTTACATGAAACAGATTGTGAATGACAGAACGGACCGATCTGATCAAGCTCACAACAGAGCTTGGCAGTTGATGGTGGAACAGCTTTCTCCCTCCTCCAAAACACTCACTATACATCATCATACAATACTCACAGAGAGGCCAGGGACAAAGCAAGAACTATCCCACTATTTTCACTCCCTCTGCCAACAACGTGTCACGATTCTCTACGGGTTACGACGCTGAAAAGAACCAGTTACAAACCTCATTTTGTTACATATTTAATTCCAAAGCAGAATAAGACTGCGTACTTTGCTTTCATTTGAAATTCCTGCCCGTTGACTAAATGAGCCCCACAAAGTACACTAAAAATGATGGATGGATCGTGAAAGCAATTCCTATTTCTTTCTCCATCTGGAACATAAAATACAGAAGAAGAAAATAGATTGAATGGCAATAGTTGGCCAAACAGCTGTATCTTAAACATTTAAATCAAATGGATTGAGACTGTAAAAATTGACTAGATCCATCATGACTTCTACAGGCTGTGCTAAGCTGATTAGACATGGTCTGCTTATCTCATAAGCATTTCAGGGAAAGCTTTATTGAAGAAGAAAATAATGTACCACATTAAAGCTGTTAAACTGTATTTAACTCCTTATGTTTAGTATTCTAATGCAAAGCAAATCTGGATCTTCGTTAGGCTTTCATATGGCAGCAATAAAACAACTTAAGTCAAAAGAAAAAATATATTTTGACTGCATGAAACTCACTGAAGAGGACAGGCCATGACCAGACAAACATCACAAAGCTTTGGACTTTTGTTCAACGCTTTATTTCTTTTCCCCTTGAGTCATTTTTGCTGTCCATAAAGAAAACACAACACATTTGAGCTCCTGCATCTTATTATAAAACACCTGCTACTCTATTATTCGCTCTCAAGCCAAGATAGGACTTTATTGATTCCCAAGGAGAAATTCACATGTTGCAGATACAGATAAATAATACTTAGAATTAAATACAAAATGTCTAAGTTTAAGATTAAATAAATTAGAATGATAACTTTAAAAATACTATATAAAACATCTGCATTACAATCTCTATAATGAATTGTGTAAATATTTGTGCAAAAGAAGTGGTCCATTAGCTGTGATGTTTGATCTATATAGGTGTAGGTACATAAATAAGAAGTACAATTATATATAGTATAATATATGTGCAGTATACAATATACAATTTTATTATACTGCTGTGTTGAATACTCGATTCTGATTGGTCAATCACTGCGTTCTGCGGTCTGTAATTTCTGTATAATAGACCGTTGCTATGTATGGTCTCACTACAATGAAAAGATTACTATGGGGACTAACATCCTCACACATGAATATAATTGGGCTCATTGAAGAGTCTCAGCTTTACAGTGATACCCAATTTATGTAATTCCAAGACTGTTTAGGGACCCCAGTCCGCAGAAATATTAAAACACATCATTTTTACAATAGGCAAAAATAACACATTTATACTACATCTCTGGCATCTCTGTAAAGGGGAAACTTGTGGGTACCCATAGAACCCGTTTTCATTCATATATCTTGAGGTCAAAGGTCAAGGGACCCCTTTGAAAATGACCATGCCAGTTTTTCCTCGCCTAAATTTAGCCCGACTTTGGAGCTTTATTTAGCCTTTTTCCCGGCAAGGTAGTCAGAGGGTAAAGTGAAGCCTATATTGCGATAGAAACAATATATACAAATATATACGATAGACATTTTTATATCATTTTGACGATGTATATCGTCGTATTGCCCAGCCCTACTGTCTGCCTGCACTTTTCCCTCTGCCCCATTCCTGCTATCATGTGGATTCAATACTTCTTCTATTTGGACTTGCCAGTAAGCGTATGTATGTATCTTTACCGTTTCAATAAATCCCTGGACTGTTGCTGTCTGCCTGGGTTGTCTTTGTTTGTGTCCACTCTCCGTTGCCTCAATAATAGTCACTAGAGTCCGAGCTCTGGAGGCTGAAGGGTGGTGTTCAGAGTGACACTCCTGGGTAAATGAGATGGGCTGTGTTTATCTGTTTGTGTGTGATTGTGAGGATGGTGGGAGGAGCGAGAGGAGAGGCTCAATGTCTCATCCCATACATCCTTGTCTTCATGCAGCCATTGATTGTTTGGCACACAAACATGCAGCCAACTGATCCACTGGCTGTTTGAATGGGCTTCATCCTAAAGCCTGATGGTGCACGTCACAGGACACATATCCAGAAAAGCTGTGCAGGGTGTTAAAAGACAAAATGAATGTCTTTTTAATAACAGCTCAATCACCTGGACTAAAAGGCTGCTAATGTAACAGTCATCCAAATGAAGACAAGTGGAATGTCACCGTGCAGGTTGAGTTATAGTCCACTATAGCTGAACTGGTAAGCTGAGCTAATTGTCTGTCTCATTGGGAGACAATATGTGAGGAGATTACTGTCAGATAACTTAGCTCAGCCCTATGGAAGAGAACAAGTTGAACAAAAAAAAGTATTCAGTTTACAACACAATTGCTGGCTGCCTCGGTGCCCCTTTGGATATCCACCCTTGGATCAGATGCAGAGTTATTAGTCATGGTCTTATCCAATCAGCCATCCTTAATGCTTGTGCTACTGGGCATTACTCTGGAGAGGACAGATTGTCTTTTATTGTCAGTTTGATTTCAAACTGGAGATTAGTCATACTTATGCAGTAGCTGGTGGCACAGAACTCTCTTTGTGTGTGTGTGGCTATAATGTTTGCGTTTGTGCCTCCGAACATCTGTGTGGCCATTATTCACTTTGACAAACGCTCATGAGAAGCCATAGATCCATAGTTTAAAGGGAAAATCCACCCTGAAAAAGCCATTCATAAAAAGTATGCACATAGACTGTTGAGGTGATGTCATCCACTAACAAACAAAAAAAAAGAAATAATGGAGCAACTGTGAGCATCCATAACAGCATCATGATGATTTTGTCTGGAATATGGGGAGACCATAGACCATCATGATCATGTCTTCTGTGTTTTTCCAGGGAATGTGGAGGGTTAACAATAAAAATAATTGACCCATTTTCAGTTTTAATAGGACTATATTTGAATTTGACTACTTTTAAGCTGACATAAATACATAAAGGAGTATTAGGCAATTAGAGACCATAATTTGCAAAGAGAAACAGATTGAAACAGGTTTTGGGAAATGCGATTTACAGAAAATGTAACTGAACAGTTGACAGAATTAATAAAATATGACAAATAAATCAGAAAAGCAACAATTAAAAACAAAGAATCAACAAACTTTATAAAACACGCTCACACATACTGTACATACACACAGTTTATTATACACCTAGACAAAACTAATACAGTGTAATACAACAGTTTTGCAATAAATCCTCCCTTCATCAAGGTTATAATATATGGGCTATAAAGTTATACAGTATAGTATTGATAATATATGATATATAGCATATAATGTATTGAAACAATTTTAGAGATGTATTGATTCAACTGTATGATCATTTTGGAGGATGTAGTTTGTGGTGTTGTTGAACTGTATGGACAAAATAATAGAATCACCTGTCGTCAAGGTCCTCCATCCTCTCTAAAATGATTCAACAAAACCTGAACAGACTGAATATAGGCTAGAGCTTATTGCAGGTCTATCTATATACTGGCAACTGAATGTATAGTAGCCTATAAATTCTTTATAACACACTAATATAGTTGTACGCTACATGTAGCAGATTAAATGTTATGCGAAATATGACGCTGAGAGAAGGGAACTGTTGGTGAATCTTGAAGAAATTAAGTTTGTATGAAGTTTTATGGCGGTTAGCAAACAACTTTATGATGCATTACCGCCACCAACTGGTATGGAGTGTGGATCAGTATTCTAACTACTCATTAGTTTTACTATTACATTTTTTTTTTTTTAAATACTTAAACAAAAATAAATAAAATATGGTAAAAATAGTAAAAGAAAATAATAATTAAAAAAAATAATATACTTTTTTTATATTTATATATATATTTTATATTTTACTATTTTTACTTTATTTTTGTTTTTTTAGGATAACAAGAATAAGAAGAAGAAGAAGAAGAAGAAGAAGAGATTGTGTGGCCACTTGGGGGCAGTGTAAACATGCTGTTACCACAACGTGGATATCATCATGTCAATATGGTGAACGTCTGAGCAAACGGTTATTCATTTGGAGTCATTTTTCTGGCCACCTGATGAATGTAAATCCAACATTTACTCAGTTTTAAGTCTGTTTTGATCTCTACCAACTTCTGAGGGAAATATCTGTCTCTCTAATGTTAGCTGCTAACTTAAATGCTCCACTGACATTAGCTGGCCCCATGAGTTAGCCACTAACTTTGTCTGTCTGCCATTTGTTGGCGAGCAGGTTGTGTAGAGTCATTTTTGTCCAAATCTTATTTGCTGAAAACGACTGCCTGCTGCAGCTGGAAACAGTGTGAGAGCAGCGAGAGTGAACCAAAACAGTAAAGTTGCAAAAAACAATGAGCTAAAAGATGCTAAAACTAGCCCAAAGACGGTAGAGCTGAAGGGAACTGCAGTCCTGATAATAAGCTACATTATCTCCGAACAACCCTGCTCTTTCACATTAGACTACGCTATAGTCATTTGATCTGTTATTATGATAGAAAATAGTCTTCATAGCCATTTAAGTGGTGTTAATGTATTATCAACAACTGTAGAACACTCCTCCCATGAAGCTTGTGTATTAAAGGTCCCCTATTGTAAAAAGGGACATTTTCATGTCTTTTATATTATAAAGCAGGTTTAAGTGCTATATAAATACTGTGAAAGTATCAAAACGCTCAATCCATGGAGAAATACACACAGCCCTTATTCAGAAATTGTGCGTTTGAAACAAGCTGTCAGGGTATCTGTCCATTTGTGATGTCACAAATATACAATATTTAGACCATTACACGGTTTTAAACATAAACATTCTAAATGCGTCTCAGTTTATTTCCTGTTGCAGTGTATGTAAATAACATCACCTGACAGGAAGTAAACATGGACCCAAACTGTTGCCTAGCAACGCAGTTCTGTTGCAATTCTGTTGAAATGCACCAAAACGGAGTGTTTTAGACAAGAGGGTAAATACAGGTATATTCAGACAGACAGTATGATGAAAATAAAGGGTTTTTGAACATTACAGCATGTAAACATGTTCTAGTAGAAACCCAAAATACAAACATGAACCTGAAAATGAGCATGATATGGGACCTTTAAGAGATAATAGCTAGATGATTAACAATATAGAAGGCTTTAACACAGTTGTAATAAGACTTCACTCTCTCTGACCAGTGAGCAAACTCCATCTGCTGATGAAAGCCACAAGATGCGACTGAAAGCTTCAGAACAAATTTAGTAAGTGCACTTTTTGTTGTATTTCTGTGATCCATAATGAAGCTAAACATGTCTCCATGAGTTTTTAACATCATCATCATATCATTAAATATGATAACAGCTTTCTCTGTGCTATCAAGCATCCATTATGCCTTAGTGTTTATACACCAGATTCTTTATAATGATAACCCATAAACAATGTTCTTATATCTGTAGTGATACCACTGAAACACTTCTTGTGTGTGTGTGTGTGTTTGACTCTTGACGTCAGTGCTTCTTAAATCCTGTCAGCCCTGTGGGGATTTTTTTTTTTCTGACTCACATTCACATAAAACTCATTTGAACGGAACAAAGACCGCTTGAGTCCATGAGTCAGTCATTCATCCAGTGTTGAGCTGTAACTATTGGTGGATTAATCGATTAGTTGATCGACAGAAATTGATTTTCTGGTTGATTCCCTCCGGTCCACCTGTTGAAGTGTCCTCGAGCAAGATACTGAACCCCAAATTGCTTCCGAAGGCTGTGCCATCGGTGTGTGAATGAGTATTTAGATTAGATCCTGATGGGCAGGTTGGCACCTTGCATGGTAGCCTCTGTCTTTAGTTTATGAATGTGTGTTTGATTGGGAAAGCGCTTTGAGTGGTCGGAAGAATAGAAAGAAGAAATAACAAAATAATATCTAAAACAATGAGGTAAATCTGCATTGTTATATCTTCCCTTAAAGACAAATGTACATGTTAGAAGAATGTTGACCTCAAATATAGTTGATAACTGCAATTAAAAGTTTTACCATTTACCATACTGGTTCCAGGATTTGGTGCTTCTTTTTTTGTCTTATATAATAGTAAACTGAATATCTTTCAGTTTTTGAGAATTGTTTGGACAAAACAGACAAATCTGAGAAATAGCTTTATATAAGATTAATCGAGAAAATAATCTTGTACTCGAAAAGCGTGAAATTAAGTGCTAAAAGTGCAAAAGATTGTAATGTTTTATATCATCATTACTATTCATGAAATGTCAGTAATCTTGATATCAAGATTACTGACATTTCATGAATAGTAATCATGAGCCCAATATTGCGTTTGGGCTCTGAGAAATAGTTTTATATAGAGCCCAAAGTGTCATATTGGGCTTTATTTCTAAAAGCCCAATATGACACTTTGGGCTCTATATAAAACTATTTATCAGAGTCCAAAGTGTCATTTGGGCTCTTATATAAAACTATTTCTCAAAGCCCAATATGACACTTTGGTCTCTGAGAAATAGTTTTATATGACACTTTGGGCTCTATATAAAACTATTTCTCAGAGCCCAAAGTGTCATATTGGGATCTGAGAAATAGTTTTATATAACATTAATCGAGAGCCCAATATGACACTTTGGGCTCTATATAAAACTATTTCTCAGAGCCCAAAGTGTCATATAAAACTATTTCTCAGAACCCAAAGTGTCATATTGGGCTCTATATAAAACTATTTCTCAGAGCCCAATATGACACTTTGGGATCTGAGAATTAGTTTTATATAGAGCCCAAAGTGTCATATAAAACCCTTCATCAGAGTCCAAAGTGTCATTTGGGCTCTTATATAAAACTATTTCTCAGAGCCCAATATGACACTTTGGGCTCTGCGAAATAGTTTTATATGACACTTTGGGCTTTATATAAAACTATTTCTCAGAGCCCAATATGACACTTTGGGCTCTGAGAATTAGTTTTATATAGAGCCCAAAGTGTCATATAAAACTATTTATCAGAGTCCAAAGTGTCATTTGGGCTCTTATATAAAACTATTTCTCAGAGCCCAATATGACACTTTGGTCTCTGAGAAATAGTTTTATATGACACTTTGGGCTCTATATAAAACTATTTCTCAGAGCCCAAAGTGTCATATTGGGATCTGAGAAATAGTTTTATATAACATTAATCGAGAGCCCAATATGACACTTTGGGCTCTATATAAAACTATTTCTCAGAGCCCAAAGTGTCATATTGGGCTCTGAGAAATAGTTTTATATAAGATTAATCGAGAGCCCAATATGACACTTTGGGCTCTATATAAAACTATTTCTCAGAGCCCAAAGTGTCATTTGGGCTCTTATATAAAACTATTTCTTAGAGCCCAATATGACACTTTGGGCTCTTACATAAAACTATTGCTCAGAGCCCAAAGTGTCATATTGGGCTCTCGATTAATCTTATATAAAACTATTTCTCAGAGCCCAATATGACACTTTGGGCTCTGAGAAATAGTTTTTTTTAAAACATTAATCGAGAAAATAATTAGCAGATTAATCAATAAACAGTTGTATGACTTTACTGTCTAAAAAAAATCCCAATTATTACACTAAACATCTAAATGTATTTTTGAATGAATTTTCCCTTTAAAGTCTCATCCCCTTGAATCATCAGACAGCATCACTCCTCCTGCAGACGCGCAACAGAATGATAATAAAACGCGCGCATGTCGCCTCTCTGTGCGCAGAATGATTCATCATCAACCACCGTTTGCTCACGAGACAGACAGCTGATTTCCTGGTCCGACCAGTTCATTTTGTGAGCTGAGTGTTTTTGTGTCGTGGTGGGCCCTCGGATGTTCCCACCACCACCACCTCCACCTCCTCCTCCACTACCACCTCTCTCATCCCGCGTCTCGACGGACCAAACGCTGCTGCTGCAGCATCAGCACCACCGGCAGCTTCCAAACTGCGTTTTCCACACACAGCCGTGATGGATCCCTCTGTAAACCGGTGAGCTGCTATCAGAGGACCGGCTCAACTGAAGGACCGACAAGCGATGACGAGAATGTGCCTTTATTCTAAAGGATAAATATCTCTATTTCTATCAATGTTATTATAGGAGCGTCTATGTTTACCTTCCTGACAGATAAACAGCTGGATGAGACATGAACATACATCTCGACATGTAAGAGCTGGATAACTATTCCTGTTGTGAGCGACATCCATCTGCAGGCTGATCACAATAACATGAAAAAGGTAAGCTTGTGTTTTCAGGGGTTTTTACATCGGGCGTTGCGGTGGTTTCAGTCAAAAACACTGACTGCTCTTAGCAGCTCATCAGGCTGCATTGTTGCATTGTCAATCTCCTCCTTTCTGGAGTTGAAATTGCCTGTTTTTAAATAGGTTGCTCTTCACCTGTCGACTCATAAGTGTGTCTGTAGAGCTGCAAGATGCCCATACTTGTAAATGTCATGTCAACAGCCTGTTTTTTTTTTTATCATGCATTTGACTCTGGACTTGAGCTGCCTCCAGGCTGCCTATATAAGCCAAAGTCAGTTCACCTGTATAAGGCAATAGATCAATATTTAGATCTGAAACATCTGGAAGTGATAATATGCATGTGTATAATTTGTCAAAGTTATCAAATCCTTGCTTTCATGATTTCTTTAGGGGGAAAAAACAGCAAGTGGATTTATCTTCTGAAACATGTCTCTTTTGAGAACAATTAGGCACATCTCTGTTAGCTTTTAACTCGGTGCAGATTTTGAATTAATCAGCACTAAATTACCATTTATTTGTACTTGGTTGCATGGCTTTTTTTCCCCTGGCTTTTGATTAAATCAAAAACCACAGCAGCCTTCTATATATCCTCCCTTTTGAAGTTTCATCACTCTCCCTGCTAGAATAATTAGAAAATTTAACAGTTTTCTGGTAAAAATGTTAGTATTATGTGTGAAACACTGTCCTCTGGATCCCCTATGTGGATATAAAGCTCACTTCTCCTCTTAATGCTGAGGATGAGGCTGCATCCACGGTGGGGGTTTGATCGATAGCCAGTTTGTATCGAGGCCTGTGTTTCAGTAGTTGTTGTCGAACAGGAGTCCCTACAATTAAAAGCCCATTTTGTTATAGTGGAAGGCTGATTAATAATTCATCCGCAGCTCAATGGGACCACAAATCTGTGGATGGCACACTGAGGGATGTCAGTGTAGCAGCGTATACAAGCCTCTGCTGCCGGCAGAGGAGTGCTTGGGCAGCTTGATGGGTTTACAATTCATAATGTAGGCTTCTTTTTTTTCTGAATCTGTTCACGCTGTTAAATGTGTACTGGATTGTTTGCTGTAATGATAAACAGCTGGAGAATACAAGCATTCACACTCAGTATATAGCGAGCAGTACAAACCGAAAAGCTCTGGGTATATCCTGTATGAAGCAGCTCTGTTGGTGGTGGACTGTAGGCTCTCACTAAAGGTGTCAATGTCATATCTGCTGCCAAGGAGCCAACAGCCACGGTGATACTGTACCAGAGAGTTTGAAGAAAACCCAGCTGGCTCTGATCCAGGATGGTGGGTGTTTAAAAAAACTGGCTTAGTCAGGGCTACTGCAGGGAGTGATTAGACAAGATGCTGTACAGTATCACACACATCAGGATGACGTCAAAGGGCACAGAGCTTTAAAAAATGTTCTCACAACGAGACCCTGTGTCCTTCAATAACTGAAGCAGTGCTGCGCAAACTGTGATACTGAACACATTAAGTTGATATTTAGATTACTGTCATGCTAATTTGTCTGCATGAACGTTGGAAAAAACGTATGAAAAGGTTGTAGTTTGTGGATTGTGTCCTCTTAAAGCTCTTTACAGTTTCACTAGTAACCAGTGGAGGAAGTACATTTGATCAAGTATTCTCCTTAAGTACAATTTTGAGGTACTTGTACTTTACTTGAGTGCTTAATTTTATGTTACTTTATACTTCTATCCACTAGATTTCAGAGGGAGGTATTGTACTTGTTACAAGTGTTGTCACTATACTAGAATACGATACCTTGAAAAATATTGATATTCGACAAAATTTTTGATACCACAGGAAAAAATTGACACAACATTGGAGGCATAAAATTTTAGATTGTTATTAAAAGATAAACAGCAGTGTGTGTGTGTCAGCTGGCTGTCAGAGAGAGCAGAAAGTGCAGCTGGTATCCGATATCGACAGTAAAAGAGTATTGAAACTGTTTCAAATATTCAGTATCGATACTTTGATATTTTTGACAACACTACTTGTTACTGCAACACAGTGATTCAGTGATGAAAAAAAGTACTCAGTTATTGTACTTAAGTAAAAGTAGCAGTATCACAGGGTATAAATACTCAGTTACAAGTAAAAGTCATGCATTCAACTTTATTACTTCAGTAAAAGTACATACATTTTAGCATCAAAATATACTTAAAGTAACTAAAGTAAAAGTAGTCATTATGCAGAATGAACCATGTCAGATTAATATGTGGCCTATTAGATTATAATTATTGAGGCATTATTTATGTGTGTGTGTACACCACTTTAATGTGGCAGCTGGTAAAGGTGAATCTAAATTGAATTATTGTATATACTGCCAGGTGGATTAATCTATAATAATATATCATAATTTATTAGTTGATTATATTTTGTATTAGCAATCTGAATTAGTAAAGTAAATTGAATCTTTAGTTGCCAAATAAATGTAAATATTTCCCTCTGAGATGCAGTAGAAGTATAGAGGAGCATTAAATAGAAATACTCAAGTACAAGTACCTTAAAATTGTACTTAGGTACAGTATGAGTGATTGTACTTAGTTACTTTACCACACTGCATTTATTTGACAGCTCTAAAGTAATTTATGATTTTATATGTAAACATAAGATCAACATATAAAACATGTCACATTGTTGTTACAGATTAAACTACCCAGCAGTATACAGTTTAGTTAAAGTTAGCTCCAGCTCGACAAGCTTCTTGAGTAAAATGCAGTTCCCCATTAATGCACCAGTAACAATTATCCAGTGATATAATGAACAACAATTAACTGAGCATTTAAACAAAACATTTAAACACTTAAAAAACAGGAAACCACATGTTCCAGGTAGTAAACATCAGTGAGTGAAATAGAAAAAAAACATGCAGGTGCATAAGTAATAGGGCTGTCAAACGATTAAAATATTTGATCTTGATTAATCGCAGGATTGTCCATAGTTAATCAGGATTAATCGCAAATTAATCGCACGTAGATTTGTCAAGTATTTAATACTGTTATCAACATGGGAGTGGGCCAATATGCTTGCTTTATGCAAATGTATGTATATATTTATTATTGGAAATCAATTAACAACAAAAAACAATGGCAAATATTGTCCAGAAACCCTCACAGGTACTGCATCTAGCATAAAACAATATGCTCCAATCATAACATGGCAAACTCAACAGCTGTCAGTGTGTCAGTGTGCTGACTTGACTATGACTTGCCCCAAACTGCATGTGATTATCATAAAGCGGGCATGTCTGTAAAGGGGAGTCTCGTGGGTACCCATAGAACCCATTTACATTCACATATCTTGAGGTCAGAGGTCAAGGGACCCCTTCAAAATAGCCATGCCAGATTATCCTCGCCAAAATTTTGCATACATTTTGAGTGTTATTTAGCCTCCTTCCTCTTCATGACTAGTATGTCATGGTTGGTACCAATGGATTCCTTAGGTTTTTGTAGTTTCATTTGGTGGCAGAAATTAGTGGCGTTAAAACAAATTTGCGTTAATGTCATTGCATTAACTTTGACAGCCCTAATAAATAAATAAATAAATAAATAAATAAATAAATAAATAAATAAATAAATAAATAGATAAATAGATAAATAGATAAATAAATAAATAAATAAATAAATAAATAAATAAATAAATAAATAGATAAATAAATAAATAAATAAATAAATGCATACAGAGAATAAAATACATTAAACACAGTTACACTGTATAATCATTTTGAAATGAAGAGTGAATGATCTACAGGCACTAACATAAACATGTATGTGCATTATCTACAATGATAGGTGAAATGTAGTACTGTACTTACTATATATCATATATACTATTAATTTTGATAGTTTAGGTACATTTTACTGATAATACATGTAGTAGTAGTTTGGCTGCAGGACCTTTACTTGTAATGGAGTAGTTTTACATGGTTGTATTGTACTGGCAGCAAAGAGAGCACACGTGTTAAAATCTTGGTGTGTCTGCCTTACTGTGTTAGAGCCTCTGCATTATAAGGCTTCCTGAAGTATGACTGCCCGTGCTGGGGCGCATTAGCTGTATCGTGAGAAGAGAAAGAGCAGAAATGTCACAAGGTATAGGCCTAATTGGCATTTCAATGAACATGGTCTCCAAAGCCCGGTCTCTTCTCTTTTCTTCTTCTTCTTTTTCTGTTTTTATCAACTTGCTGGCGTGCCTCTGCCAGTCTCTCTACTATATCAGCTGTACAGTAATAGTATGTGGTGGGTGTAAGGTCAGTTGACAAACACAACAAGGTAATTATAATATAGCAGATTCACCAGCCTTTCATGTCACTTGTCACGCTGCATTATATTGAATGATGTAACTGAGTCAGTATGGATTATTTAGCTTCCTATGTTATTATGTCTGCGGCGGTACGAAACTCGTGTTATCACAATGGAGAGTTGAAAGACTAATGTGTTTACTGCCTGTGTGACTAAGTTTGACTTGGATAAAACAGTGTAAATACAGTAGATCTATCATTTCAAACGGTTGTTTCTCTATATTTACCATAGCAACAAGCCATCAGTGTAACTTCAGCTCAGGCAGAAGAATGGCGCTCTGAGCTCAGCCATGTGTACACTTCCTCCTTCCCGTTGCCGAAGTGTCTTTGAGTTCCATCTGATCAGCTATTGTCTCATCCTCGTCGCCTTCTTGAATTTGTGGATGAAGAGGACTCAATGGAGAGCAGAATGGTGTGGCGGCTCATATTACTTCAACAGAGAGAGATTTTATGACCTTAGTAATGCAGCTCTCAGTCCAGCTCATGCAGGAGCTGATGAAGTGTTTGGAGGTGATTAAAGTCGGCCTCCTCTGACGCCGCTCTGTGCTGCTGAGTCAATGACCTTTCCTGACATCAGGTCACTGGGCTCAACAATCCTCTCCTCTCCTCTCCTCTCCTCTCCTCTCCTCTCCTCTCCTCTCCTCTCCTCTCCTCTCCTCTCCTCTCCTCTCCTCTCCTCTCCTCTCCTCTCCTCTCTTCTCCTCTCCTCTCCTCTCCTCTCCTCTCCTCCTACTCTCCTTTTTTCTAATTTCGTCTCCTTTCCTCCCCTCTCCTCTCCTTTTTTCAACTTTCCTT